>NW_027362765.1:380666967-382036967 GCF_046119375.1 Phyllobates terribilis | reverse complement strand
TTGAACAGATCACCTCTATGTAGCAGAAATGCTCCTGTACTATGAGCGCCACTAGGTGAGGCTCATAGCGATCTTTACATGACAACCACTGGAGTCTGCTACAGACCCAGGGCTGTCATGCCCACCCATCAGTGACCCACGATCACTGATGGGCGGGGTAAGTGACGCGCTTCCAGCGTGGCGCTGTTAAATGCCGCTGTCAGTATATCCACCCAGGATTATTAATAATAATAATAATAATAACAAAAATCCACACATTTTACAATAACAATAACAAAAAAATCCACACAGGTTTCTACACAATAAATAATAATAATAGTATATCCACCCAGGATTCATAATAATAACAGTATAATAGAAATAATAATAATAATAATAATAATAATAATAACAATAATATATCCACCCAATATTATTATTATTGTTATATTATTATTATTATTAGTATTATTATTATTATTATTATTTGGATATATTATTATTATTATTATTAATCCTGAGTGGATTTATTATTATTATTATTATTATTATTATTATTATTATTTAGAAACCTGTATGGATTTTTTTTTATTGTTAATTTTATTATATAGAAACATTTGTTGATTTTTTTTTTGTTATTGTAACCTATGTGCATGTTTTTATTATTGTTATTGTTGTTGTATAGAAACCTGTGTGGATTTTTGTGTTATTGTTATTGGAACCTGTGTGAATTTTTTTGTTATTGTTATTGTAAAATGTGTGGGTTTTTTGTTGAAACCTGTGTGGATTTTTTTGTTATTGTATCCTGTGTGAATGTTTTTATTATTGTTATTGTTATTATATAGAAACCTGTGTGGATTGTTGTGTTATTGTAAACTGTGTGGATTTTGGTGTTATTGGTGTTGAAACCTGTGTAGATATTCCATGTCTCCTCTTTACATTATCAGTTTCTCACCTTTTCCTCTTTATTTTCTATAATAGCCAGTGATGATTTATGTGAGTTGCAGAATTTCTCGCTGTTGTTCCAGGTGTCACTTTTATTAGAGAAGTAATAACACTTTCCCCTGTACCAGATCCAATCATCCACACATGGAACAGAGTTATCTGTACAATGAACACATCATCATTTGTATCAATTCACCAATTAATATTTGGAATAAAAGGTATCGAGTTTCATATTATTCATTATAAAATAACATTTCCCGGTTACTTTCTCTAAGGTCTCCGGAGATCACACGATTCACTGACATTTTCTGTTTCTGCTGATCTCTCTGTAGCTTTTCTGTGCAGGTAATGGTTGTCAGAGTCAGACATATGGCATATATGTATTTAATCAATGAGCTACGTGAGGAACTGCCCACTTACTAAAGACTATGAGACTTTTCCATTACGGAGCTCTGTTTCCGTCTATATTATTATTGTGTTTTAGTAGAGATTTGCTGACTGTGTTTCATTAATGTTCTGCTTGCTCGTCAGTTTATGTACACTAATTTTACTTGTAAAGTGTTATGCTTCAAGAATCAATGTTTCCATTCAGTGACAGTAAGCAGAGGAAGACATGCTGGCTGGAACTTATATATACATAAGGCCTGACAAGAGATTGCCAAAGGTAAATATAAATTCTGTTAATCTCGTTAATATCTCAGGGGCCTTGAACCATTGTTCTAACAGCCACTAGTGCTGGGAAGCAATCTGGGAGCAGGATTGGTGTGCCACTAGGCCAATGTCGTAACCCGAAGCCAAGGACCAGTTCACACTGCGTCAGTCAAGAGGGAAAGGAGCAATCTCAACATGTCGATGAGCCAGCCAGTGGTAATACACAAAATGTAATGACTGTTACCATGAAGGAATGTAACCTGAGGAGGTAAATGGTATCAGGGAGGAGGCCCAGGGACTTCAGCACACTGGTTCTACCATCACTGTGGTCAGCCCAGATATTGTTCCCCCAGAACACTATTTACCTGGCCACCAAGTGAGCATTCCGGGAGATGGGGGTCAGCACTCTGGGGTTAGTCGCAATGGATACAAGTTTGGTTCTCATTGGGTACATTTGGAGTTTCCCAGAGCAAACCCGGGATCAGGGGGACCATATGGAGAACCCTGAAGGAGGGACAGACCACTGTCTCAGCGAAATAAATACAGAGTCCTCATCTCAGGGCTTCCCCCATCGGGGAGTTGGCAGGATCTGAAAGATCATATGAGAGAAGCTGGAGAAGTCTACTATGCTGATGTATACCAGGGTGGAGTGGGGACTGTGTAGTTTATTTGCAAGGATGACATGGAATATGCTTTGAGGGAACTGGATGATACAATGTTTAATTCTCATAAAGGGGAAACCTCTTATGTTCGTGTCCATGCTGAAAATGTGGAGAGGTATGTGAGGAGCTGCCCACTTACTAAAGACTATGAGACTTTTCCATCACGGAGCTCATTTTACGTCGATATTATTATTGTGTTATATTAGAGATTTGCTTGTTGTGTTTTATTAATGTTCTGCTTGCTCGTCAGTTTATGTACATTAATTTTACTTGTAAAGTGTTCAGCTTCAACAATCAATGTTTCCATTCAGTGACAGTAAGCAGAGGAAGACATGCTGGCTGGAACTTATGTATACATAAGGCCTGACAAGAGATTGCCAAAGGTAAATGTAAATTCGGTTAATTTCCTTAATATCTTAGGGACCCTAAACCATTGTTCTAACAGCCACTAGTCACATTGTGTGAATGAGAGCAGAAGACGCAGGGAAGCCATCACCACAGGGGGTCTCGCCTACAGTCACCAGTCATGGGCTTCTGAAATATCCTTCACTCTTATAGATAAAAGCAAATCTATGGGTAAGGGGGCTGATTCAAAAAAAAGAAAAAGAGAAGCCACATGTTTAGTCAACCAGTTGTGTGGAATGACATAGAAGGAAGAGGATTGAGACTGAGGACCTGGAAGGATGGTTGGATCCATGGCATATGGAGTGTTGTAGATCAGTTATCGACTGGACTGGATAAACATGCTACCGTTGTGGGATCTGTCGTTTGAAATTAAACTTTCTTAAAGGATTGTTGCTACTGTATACCTGTGCTTCCATCATTTTACCTGTCGTCTGGAGGATCGGGAACTGAGACTACAGACTATACTGGCACAAAGGCAGTGGAACTACTGTTCCGGTAAGGGGATCTTGTGGACTGAGACAATTGTATGTTGAATGTTTACTTGGGATTGCTGTATTACCATGGGTGTAAGAAATAAAATATTGTTGCATTGTTAACCTGCCTAGGTGATTACTAAAACCTACAATCTCAGGTCTTTACAAGCAGAAATGTACTAAGTGCTTTTATAATTATCAGCTGATCTTCTTGTTTTTGGTTTCTTGATCATCGATAAAGTATTAGCTAAATTAAATTTATGTCAGTTTCTGTTTTATCAAGGGATTTCCTTGAAGAATACATCCTGTTTCGAGTTACACAGGAGCATTTAATAAAGGTGGTGTGATACAATATCTAAAATTCAGTGTTCACATAAAAATTAGTTCATTTTGTAGCCACACTTATTGTCTAAGAGAGGTCCCCTGCTCTCCAGCAGCTGTTGTACATGGAAGGTCCCTGGAGGACATTCTTCTCAGAAGTAGAGATGAGCGGTGTTCGACTAGAACTGTTCGCCAATCTCAAATTCGAGCTGTTTTGGGCGGTGTTCGAGTTGTTCGACGAACCCGAACGATTTGCAAAAAATTCGGCTGTTCGAGGTTATGTTCGATAACTGTTCGTGCACGAAAAGCGTGTCCTGCATGTCTGGCGCTATTTAGAGCACCAATCATGCAGGGATTGTCTGCCACTCACTGTAATGCCACAGCCATGATGGTTGTGGCATTACAGTGATTGCCCAAATCGATGGGAACAGTGCCAACAGTGAAACATGAAAAGCCGGAAATTCAGCAGCGGCATACACCTGTACCCGACAATCATGCAGGGATTGTCTGCCACTCACTGTAATGCCACAGCCATGGTGGTTGTGGCATTACAGTGATTGCCCAAATCGATGGGAACAGTGCCAACAGTGAAACATGAAAAGCCGGCAATTCAGCAGCGGCATACACCTGTACCCGACAATTTAGAACCGAAAGAATAGAGCTTCACACATAGATTAGATAGATATAAACATGTCAGCCACATATATACGAAGTACAGTGAAAGTGCTGCTTACTGTACTTGTCATTTAGCGTAAAGGATTTATCAAAAAAAATAATAGTGTTTTCATGCACCGTCTCTTTAAAAAAGCCGGCCGGCAATTCAGCAGCGGTACCCGACAATTTAGAATAGAAGGAATAGAGAATCACACATAGATTAGATAGATAGAAACATGTCAGTCACATATATATGAAGTACAGTGACAGTGTTGATTACTGTACTTGTCATTTAGTGTAAAGGATTTATTTAAAAAAATAATAGTGTTTTCATGCACTGTCTCTTTAAAAAAGCCGGCCGGCAATTCAGCAGCGGTACCCGACAATTTATAACAGACAGAATAGAGCATCATACATAGATTAGATAGATAGAAACATGTCAGCCACATATATACGAAGTACAGTGACAGTGTTGCTTACTGTACTTGTCATTTAGCGTAAAGGATTTATCAAAAAAAATAATAGTGTTTTCATGCACCGTCTCTTTAAAAAAGCCGGCCGGCAATTCAGCAGCGGTACCCGACAATTTATAACAGACAGAATAGAGCTTCACACATAGATTAGATAGATAGAAACATGTCAGTCACATATATATGAAGTACAGTGATAGTGTTGGTTACTGTACTTGTCATTTAGTATTAAAATAAAGGATTTATTATTAAAAAAATTGGCGTGGGGTTCCCCTTAATTTTAGGCTCTAGCGGAGGTTAAGCAGACGGCTGGGGCAGATGTTTGAAGCCTGGGAAGGGGGTAATACCCACGGAGCTTCCCAGGCTACTAATATCAGCCCCCAGCTGAATACATAGCCTTTACTAGCTATTAAAATGGGGGACCCCCCAAAAAAAATGACGTGGGTTCCCCCCTAATTTAATAGCTAGCAAAGGCTAGGCAGACAGCTGGGGGCTGATATTAATAGCCCAGGAAGGGAGCCATGAATATTGGCCCCCTCCCAGGCTAGAAACACCAGCCGTCAGCCGCCCCAGAAATGGCGCATTCATAGGATGCGCCAATTCTGGCACTTAGCCTCGCTCTTCCACGCTGCCCTGGTGCGGTGGCAGGGGGTAATAGGGTTGGGGTTGATGTCAGCTTATAATGCCAGCTGACATCAAGCCCAGGTTAGTAATGGAGAGGCGTCTATAAGACACCCCCATTACTAACCCCATAGTCAAAGTTAAAAAAAACACAAACACCCAGAATAAAGTCCTTTAATTGAAATAAAGACACAATCCTTTATTGTTCTAAATTAAACCATACTTACCGTCACGCCCATTCCAGCTGAAGCCAACGATCTCCTGCAATAAAAGAAAAATAATAAAGCAACCTCATCCTTACCTTTCCATGGTTCCCACGACAGCTTCAGCTCTGCTACATCGAGATGACAGGCTGGACCGCAGCAGAACGCTGCCATCCAGCCTCTCATCCCGCAGACACTGAGAAGCGCAGGCTTGCTTGCGCTGCTCAGCGTCTCTCTGTGACGACATCCAGATGAGCCGAGTTCATGTCCAATGAACTCGGCTCACCTCATGCACGTCACTGACAGCGTGGGAAAATTCTCAAGCTGAAGCGGTGAGTGCAGGAGAATTCTCCCACGCTGTCAGTGACGTGCATAAGGTGAGCTCATGTCCAATGAACTCAGCTCACCTCCTGCACGTCACTGACAGCGCGGGAGAATTCTCCTGCACTCAGCGCTTCAGCGTGAGAATTCTCCCGCTGAAGCGCTGAGTGCAGGAGAATTTTCCCACGCTGTCAGTGACGTGCAAGAGGTGAGCCGAGTTCATTGGACATTAACTCGGCTCATCTGGATGCCCTCACAGAGAGACACTGTGGAGCGCAAGCAAGCCTGCGCTTCTCAGTGTCTGCGGGATGACAGGCTGGATGGCAGCGTTCTGCTGCGGTCCAGCCTGTCATCTCGATGTAGCAGAGCTGAATCTGTCATGGGAACCATGGAAAGGTAAGGATGATGTTGCTTTATTATTTTTCTTTTATTTCAGGAGATCGTTGGCTTCAGCTGGAATGGGCGTGATGGTAAGTATGGTTTAATTTAGAACAATAAAGAATTGTGTGTTTATTTCAATTAAAGGACTTTTTTCTGGGTGTTGTGTTTTTTTTAAATACTTTACTAGAAATTCATGGTGGTCATGTCTAATATTGGCGTGACCCCATGAATTTCGGGCTTAGGGCCAGCTGATAATGCCAAGCTGGCCCTAACCCCTTTATTACCCAGTGAGCCACCGCATCAGGGCCCTGGATGAGTTGGGTACAGCGCCAGAAGATGGCGCTTCTATGAACGCGCCATTTTTCGGGGCGGCTGCGGACTGCAGTTTGCAGCGGGGGTGGCCCAGAAAGCTTGGGCCTCCCTGCGCTGCGGATTCCAGCCCCCAGCTGCCTAGTTGTACCTGGCTGGACACAAAAACAGGGCGAAGCCCCACGTCAATTTTCTTTAAATTATTTCATGAAATAATTAAGAAAAAAAGGGCTTCCCTATATTGTTGTGTCCGGCCAGGTACAAATAGGCAGCTGGTGGTTGGGGGCAGCCCGTTCCTGCCTGCTGTACCTGGCTGGACACAAATATAGTGCGAAGCCCCACGTCAATTTTTTTTAAATTATTTCATGAATTTCCTGAAATAATTTAAAAAAATTGAAGTGGGGCTTCGCACTATATTTGTGTCCAGCCAGGTAAAGCAGGCAGGAACGGGCTGCCCCCAACCACCAGCTGCCTATTTGTACCTGGCCGGACACAACAATATAGGGAAGCCATTTTTTTCTTAATTATTTCATGAATTTCATGAAATAATTAAAAAAAATTGAAGTGGGGCTTCGCACTATATTTGTGTCCAGCCAGGTACAGCAGGCAGGAACGGGCTGCCCCCATCCACCAGCTGCCTATTTGTACCTGGCCGGACACAACAATATAGGGAAGCCATTTTTTTCTTAATTATTTCATGAATTTCATGAAATAATTAAAAAAAATTGAAGTGGGGCTTCGCACTATTTTTGTGTCCAGCCAGGTACAACTAGGCAGCTGGGGGCTGGAATCTGCAGCGCAGGGAGGCCCAAGCTTTCTGGGCCCCCCCCCCGCTACAAATTGCAGTCCGCAGCCACCCCGGAAAATGGCGCGTTCATAGAAGCGCCATCTTCTGGCGCTGTACCCAACTCATCCAGGGCCCTGGTGCGGTGGCTCACTGGGTAATAAAGGGGTTAGGGCCAGCTTGGTATTATCAGCTGGCCCCAAGCCCAAAATTCATGGGGTCACGCCAGTATTAGACATGACCACCATGAATTTCTAGTAAAGTATTTAAAAAAAACACAACACCCAGAATAAAGTCCTTTAATTGAAATAAAGACACAATTCTTTATTGTTCTAAATTAAACCATACTTACCATCACACCCATTCCAGCTGAAGCCAACGATCTCCTGCAATAAAAGAAAAATAATAAACCAACCTCATCCTTACCTTTCCATGGTTCCCACGACAGCTTCAGCTCTGCTACATCGAGATGACTGGCTGGACCGCAGCAGAACGCTGCCATCCAGTCTGTCATCCCGCAGACACTGAGAAGCGCAGGCATGCTTGCGCTCCTCACTGTCTCGCTGTGACGGCATCCAGATGAGCCGAGGTCATGTCCAATGAACTCGGCTCACCTCATGCACGTCACTGACAGCGTGGGAAAATTCTCACGCTGAAGTGCTGAGTGCAGGAGAATTCTCCCACGCTGTCAGTGATGTGCATGAGGTGAGCTCATGTCCAATGAACTCAGCTCACCTCCTGCACGTCACTGACAGCGTGGGAAAATTCTCCTGCAATCAGCGCTTCAGCGTGAAAATTTTCCCACGCTGTCAGTGACGTGCATGAGGTGAGCCGAGTTCATTGGACATGAACTCGGCTCATCTGGATGTCGTCACAGAGAGACGCTGAGCAGCGCAAGCAAGCCTGCGCTTCTCAGTGTCTGCGGGATGACAGGCTGGATGGCAGCGTTCTGCTGCGGTCCAGCCTGTCATCTCGATGTAGCAGAGCTGAAGCTGTCGTGGGAACCATGGAAAGGTAAGGATGAGGTTGCTTTATTATTTTTCTTTTATTGCAGGAGATCGTTGGCTTCAGCTGGAATGGGCGTGATGGTAAGTATGGTTTAATTTAGAACAATAAAGGATTGTGTCTTTATTTCAATTAAAGGACTTTATTCTGGGTGTTTGTGTTTTTTTTAACTTTGACTATGGGGTTAGTAATGGGGGTGTCTTATAGACGCCTCTCCATTACTAACCTGGGCTTGATGTCAGCTGGCATTATAAGCTGACATCAACCCCAACCCTATTACCCCCTGCCACCGCACCAGGGCAGCGTGGAAGAGCGAGGCTAAGTGCCAGAATTGGCGCATCCTATGAATGCGCCATTTCTGGGGCGGCTGACGGCTGGTGTTTCTAGCCTGGGAGGGGGCCAATATTCATGGCTCCCTTCCTGGGCTATTAATATCAGCCCCCAGCTGTCTGCCTAGCCTTTGCTAGCTATTAAATTAGGGGGGACCCCACGTCATTTTTTTGGGGGGGTCCCCCATTTTAATAGCTAGTAAAGGCTATGTATTCAGCTGGGGGCTGATATTAGTAGCCTGGGAAGCTCCGTGGGTATTACCCCCTTCCCAGGCTTCAAACATCTGCCCCAGCCGTCTGCTTAACCTCCGCTAGAGCCTAAAATTAAGGGGAACCCCACGCCAATTTTTTTAATAATAAATCCTTTATTTTAATACTAAATGACAAGTACAGTAACCAACACTATCACTGTACTTCATATATGTGTGACTGACCTTTTTCTATCTATCTAATCTATGTGTGATGCTCTATCTTTCTGTTCTAAATTGTCGGGTACCGCTGCTGAATTGCCGGCCGGCTTTTTTAAAGAGACAGTGCATGAAAACACTATTATTTTTTTAAATAAATCCTTTACACTAAATGACAAGTACAGTAAGCAACACTATCACTGTACTTATTATATATGTGACTGACATGTTTCTATCTATCTAATCTATGTGTGAAGCTGTATTCTTTCTGTTCTAAATTGTCGGGTACAGATGCTGAATTGCCGGCTGGCTTTTTTAAAGAGACGGTGCATGAAAACACTAATATTTTTTTTAATAAATCCTTTACACTAAATGACAAGTGCAGTAACCAACACTGTCACTGTGCTTCTTATATGTGTGACTGACATGTTTCTATCTATCTAATCTATGTGTGATGCTCTATTCCTTCTTGTCTAAATTGTCGGGTACCGGTGTATGCCGCTGCTCAATTTGCCGGCCGGCTTTTTTAAAGAGAGTGTCTTCTGAGCAGTTTGTCAGCTTTTGGACACCTTTGCAGGTGTTTTCTATGTGTTTCTATGTGTTTTTGTTTGCCTGCCATTGGTTTTAACGGTGTTCGACGGTGTTCTAAGTAGTGTTGAGCCACCCCGTAGTGTTCGGGTTCGGTTCGGTTCGTCGAACACCGGGATGTTCGAGGAACTGTTCGTCGAACTGTTCGTCGAACACCTTAGAACACCGTCGAACACCGTTAAAACCAATGGCAGGCAAACAAAAACACATAGAAACACATAGAAAACACCTGCAAAGGTGTCCAAAAGCTGACAAACTGCTCAGAAGACACTCTGTTTAAAAAAGCCGGCCGGCAAATTCAGCAGCGGCATACACCGGTACCCGACAATTTAGACAAGAAGGAATAGAGCATCACACATAGATTAGATAGATAGAAACATGTCAGTCACACATATAAGAAGCACAGTGACAGTGTTGGTTACTGCATTTGTCATTTAGTGTAAAGGATTTATTAAAAAAAATATTAGTGTTTTCATGCACTGTCTCTTTAAAAAAGCCGGCCGGCAATTCAGCATCTGTACCCGACAATTTAGAACAGAAAGAATAGAGCTTCACACATAGATTAGATAGATAGAAACATGTCAGTCACATATATAATAAGTACAGTGATAGTGTTGCTTACTGTACTTGTCATTTAGTGTAAAGGATTTATTTAAAAAAATAATAGTGTTTTCATGCACTGTCTCTTTAAAAAAGCCGGCCGGCAATTCAGCAGCGGTACCCGACAATTTAGAACAGAAAGACAGAGCATCACACATAGATTAGATAGATAGAAACATGTCAGTCACATATATATGAAGTACAGTGATAGTGTTGGTTACTGTACTTGTCATTTAGTATTAAAATAAAGGATTTATTATTAAAAAAATTGGCGTGGGGTTCCCCTTAATTTTAGGCTCTAGCGGAGGTTAAGCAGACGGCTGGGGCAGATGTTTGAAGCCTGGGAAGGGGGTAATACCCACGGAGCTTCCCAGGCTACTAATATCAGCCCCCAGCTGAATACATAGCCTTTACTAGCTATTAAAATGGGGGACCCCCCAAAAAAAATGACGTGGTGTCCCCCCTAATTTAATAGCTAGCAAAGGCTAGGCAGACAGCTGGGGGCTGATATTAATAGCCCAGGAAGGGAGCCATGAATATTGGCCCCCTCCCAGGCTAGAAACACCAGCCGTCAGCCGCCCCAGAAATGGCGCATTCATAGGATGCGCCAATTCTGGCACTTAGCCTCGCTCTTCCACGCTGCCCTGGTGCGGTGGCAGGGGGTAATAGGGTTGGGGTTGATGTCAGCTTATAATGCCAGCTGACATCAAGCCCAGGTTAGTAATGGAGAGGCGTCTATAAGACACCCCCATTACTAACCCCATAGTCAAAGTTAAAAAAAACACAAACACCCAGAATAAAGTCCTTTAATTGAAGTAAAGACACAATCCTTTATTGTTCTAAATTAAACCATACCTACCATCACGCCCATTCCAGCTGAAGCCAACGATCTCCTGCAATAAAAGAAAAATAATAAAGCAACCTCATCCTTACCTTTCCATGGTTCCCACGACAGCTTCAGCTCTGCTACATCGAGATGACAGGCTGGACCGCAGCAGAACGCTGCCATCCAGCCTCTCATCCCGCAGACACTGAGAAGCGCAGGCTTGCTTGCGCTGCTCAGCGTCTCTCTGTGACGACATCCAGATGAGCCGAGTTCATGTCCAATGAACTCGGCTCACCTCATGCACGTCACTGACAGCGTGGGAAAATTCTCAAGCTGAAGCGGTGAGTGCAGGAGAATTCTCCCACGCTGTCAGTGACGTGCATAAGGTGAGCTCATGTCCAATGAACTCAGCTCACCTCCTGCACGTCACTGACAGCGCGGGAGAATTCTCCTGCACTCAGCGCTTCAGCGTGAGAATTCTCCCGCTGAAGCGCTGAGTGCAGGAGAATTTTCCCACGCTGTCAGTGACGTGCAAGAGGTGAGCCGAGTTCATTGGACATTAACTCGGCTCATCTGGATGCCCTCACAGAGAGACACTGTGGAGCGCAAGCAAGCCTGCGCTTCTCAGTGTCTGCGGGATGACAGGCTGGATGGCAGCGTTCTGCTGCGGTCCAGCCTGTCATCTCGATGTAGCAGAGCTGAATCTGTCATGGGAACCATGGAAAGGTAAGGATGATGTTGCTTTATTATTTTTCTTTTATTTCAGGAGATCGTTGGCTTCAGCTGGAATGGGCGTGATGGTAAGTATGGTTTAATTTAGAACAATAAAGAATTGTGTGTTTATTTCAATTAAAGGACTTTTTTCTGGGTGTTGTGTTTTTTTTAAATACTTTACTAGAAATTCATGGTGGTCATGTCTAATATTGGCGTGACCCCATGAATTTCGGGCTTAGGGCCAGCTGATAATGCCAAGCTGGCCCTAACCCCTTTATTACCCAGTGAGCCACCGCATCAGGGCCCTGGATGAGTTGGGTACAGCGCCAGAAGATGGCGCTTCTATGAACGCGCCATTTTTCGGGGCGGCTGCGGACTGCAGTTTGCAGCGGGGGTGGCCCAGAAAGCTTGGGCCTCCCTGCGCTGCGGATTCCAGCCCCCAGCTGCCTAGTTGTACCTGGCTGGACACAAAAACAGGGCGAAGCCCCACGTCAATTTTCTTTAAATTATTTCATGAAATAATTAAGAAAAAAAGGGCTTCCCTATATTGTTGTGTCCGGCCAGGTACAAATAGGCAGCTGGTGGTTGGGGGCAGCCCGTTCCTGCCTGCTGTACCTGGCTGGACACAAATATAGTGCGAAGCCCCACGTCAATTTTTTTTAAATTATTTCATGAATTTCCTGAAATAATTTAAAAAAATTGAAGTGGGGCTTCGCACTATATTTGTGTCCAGCCAGGTAAAGCAGGCAGGAACGGGCTGCCCCCAACCACCAGCTGCCTATTTGTACCTGGCCGGACACAACAATATAGGGAAGCCATTTTTTTCTTAATTATTTCATGAATTTCATGAAATAATTAAAAAAAATTGAAGTGGGGCTTCGCACTATATTTGTGTCCAGCCAGGTACAGCAGGCAGGAACGGGCTGCCCCCATCCACCAGCTGCCTATTTGTACCTGGCCGGACACAACAATATAGGGAAGCCATTTTTTTCTTAATTATTTCATGAATTTCATGAAATAATTAAAAAAAATTGAAGTGGGGCTTCGCACTATTTTTGTGTCCAGCCAGGTACAACTAGGCAGCTGGGGGCTGGAATCTGCAGCGCAGGGAGGCCCAAGCTTTCTGGGCCCCCCCCCCGCTACAAATTGCAGTCCGCAGCCACCCCGGAAAATGGCGCGTTCATAGAAGCGCCATCTTCTGGCGCTGTACCCAACTCATCCAGGGCCCTGGTGCGGTGGCTCACTGGGTAATAAAGGGGTTAGGGCCAGCTTGGTATTATCAGCTGGCCCCAAGCCCAAAATTCATGGGGTCACGCCAGTATTAGACATGACCACCATGAATTTCTAGTAAAGTATTTAAAAAAAACACAACACCCAGAATAAAGTCCTTTAATTGAAATAAAGACACAATTCTTTATTGTTCTAAATTAAACCATACTTACCATCACACCCATTCCAGCTGAAGCCAACGATCTCCTGCAATAAAAGAAAAATAATAAACCAACCTCATCCTTACCTTTCCATGGTTCCCACGACAGCTTCAGCTCTGCTACATCGAGATGACTGGCTGGACCGCAGCAGAACGCTGCCATCCAGTCTGTCATCCCGCAGACACTGAGAAGCGCAGGCATGCTTGCGCTCCTCACTGTCTCGCTGTGACGGCATCCAGATGAGCCGAGGTCATGTCCAATGAACTCGGCTCACCTCATGCACGTCACTGACAGCGTGGGAAAATTCTCACGCTGAAGTGCTGAGTGCAGGAGAATTCTCCCACGCTGTCAGTGATGTGCATGAGGTGAGCTCATGTCCAATGAACTCAGCTCACCTCCTGCACGTCACTGACAGCGTGGGAAAATTCTCCTGCAATCAGCGCTTCAGCGTGAAAATTTTCCCACGCTGTCAGTGACGTGCATGAGGTGAGCCGAGTTCATTGGACATGAACTCGGCTCATCTGGATGTCGTCACAGAGAGACGCTGAGCAGCGCAAGCAAGCCTGCGCTTCTCAGTGTCTGCGGGATGACAGGCTGGATGGCAGCGTTCTGCTGCGGTCCAGCCTGTCATCTCGATGTAGCAGAGCTGAAGCTGTCGTGGGAACCATGGAAAGGTAAGGATGAGGTTGCTTTATTATTTTTCTTTTATTGCAGGAGATCGTTGGCTTCAGCTGGAATGGGCGTGATGGTAAGTATGGTTTAATTTAGAACAATAAAGGATTGTGTCTTTATTTCAATTAAAGGACTTTATTCTGGGTGTTTGTGTTTTTTTTAACTTTGACTATGGGGTTAGTAATGGGGGTGTCTTATAGACGCCTCTCCATTACTAACCTGGGCTTGATGTCAGCTGGCATTATAAGCTGACATCAACCCCAACCCTATTACCCCCTGCCACCGCACCAGGGCAGCGTGGAAGAGCGAGGCTAAGTGCCAGAATTGGTGCATCCTATGAATGCGCCATTTCTGGGGCGGCTGACGGCTGGTGTTTCTAGCCTGGGAGGGGGCCAATATTCATGGCTCCCTTCCTGGGCTATTAATATCAGCCCCCAGCTGTCTGCCTAGCCTTTGCTAGCTATTAAATTAGGGGGGACCCCACGTCATTTTTTTGGGGGGGTCCCCCATTTTAATAGCTAGTAAAGGCTATGTATTCAGCTGGGGGCTGATATTAGTAGCCTGGGAAGCTCCGTGGGTATTACCCCCTTCCCAGGCTTCAAACATCTGCCCCAGCCGTCTGCTTAACCTCCGCTAGAGCCTAAAATTAAGGGGAACCCCACGCCAATTTTTTTAATAATAAATCCTTTATTTTAATACTAAATGACAAGTACAGTAACCAACACTATCACTGTACTTCATATATGTGTGACTGACCTTTTTCTATCTATCTAATCTATGTGTGATGCTCTATCTTTCTGTTCTAAATTGTCGGGTACCGCTGCTGAATTGCCGGCCGGCTTTTTTAAAGAGACAGTGCATGAAAACACTATTATTTTTTTAAATAAATCCTTTACACTAAATGACAAGTACAGTAAGCAACACTATCACTGTACTTATTATATATGTGACTGACATGTTTCTATCTATCTAATCTATGTGTGAAGCTGTATTCTTTCTGTTCTAAATTGTCGGGTACAGATGCTGAATTGCCGGCTGGCTTTTTTAAAGAGACGGTGCATGAAAACACTAATATTTTTTTTAATAAATCCTTTACACTAAATGACAAGTGCAGTAACCAACACTGTCACTGTGCTTCTTATATGTGTGACTGACATGTTTCTATCTATCTAATCTATGTGTGATGCTCTATTCCTTCTTGTCTAAATTGTCGGGTACCGGTGTATGCCGCTGCTCAATTTGCCGGCCGGCTTTTTTAAAGAGAGTGTCTTCTGAGCAGTTTGTCAGCTTTTGGACACCTTTGCAGGTGTTTTCTATGTGTTTCTATGTGTTTTTGTTTGCCTGCCATTGGTTTCAACGGTGTTCGACGGTGTTCTAAGTAGTGTTGAGCCACCCCGTAGTGTTCGGGTTCGGTTCGGTTCGTCGAACACCGGGATGTTCGAGGAACTGTTCGTCGAACTGTTCGTCGAACACCTTAGAACACCGTCGAACACCGTTAAAACCAATGGCAGGCAAACAAAAACACATAGAAACACATAGAAAACACCTGCAAAGGTGTCCAAAAGCTGACAAACTGCTCAGAAGACACTCTGTTTAAAAAAGCCGGCCGGCAAATTCAGCAGCGGCATACACCGGTACCCGACAATTTAGACAAGAAGGAATAGAGCATCACACATAGATTAGATAGATAGAAACATGTCAGTCACACATATAAGAAGCACAGTGACAGTGTTGGTTACTGCATTTGTCATTTAGTGTAAAGGATTTATTAAAAAAAATATTAGTGTTTTCATGCACTGTCTCTTTAAAAAAGCCGGCCGGCAATTCAGCATCTGTACCCGACAATTTAGAACAGAAAGAATAGAGCTTCACACATAGATTAGATAGATAGAAACATGTCAGTCACATATATAATAAGTACAGTGATAGTGTTGCTTACTGTACTTGTCATTTAGTGTAAAGGATTTATTTAAAAAAATAATAGTGTTTTCATGCACTGTCTCTTTAAAAAAGCCGGCCGGCAATTCAGCAGCGGTACCCGACAATTTAGAACAGAAAGACAGAGCATCACACATAGATTAGATAGATAGAAACATGTCAGTCACATATATATGAAGTACAGTGATAGTGTTGGTTACTGTACTTGTCATTTAGTATTAAAATAAAGGATTTATTATTAAAAAAATTGGCGTGGGGTTCCCCTTAATTTTAGGCTCTAGCGGAGGTTAAGCAGACGGCTGGGGCAGATGTTTGAAGCCTGGGAAGGGGGTAATACCCACGGAGCTTCCCAGGCTACTAATATCAGCCCCCAGCTGAATACATAGCCTTTACTAGCTATTAAAATGGGGGACCCCCCAAAAAAAATGACGTGGTGTCCCCCCTAATTTAATAGCTAGCAAAGGCTAGGCAGACAGCTGGGGGCTGATATTAATAGCCCAGGAAGGGAGCCATGAATATTGGCCCCCTCCCAGGCTAGAAACACCAGCCGTCAGCCGCCCCAGAAATGGCGCATTCATAGGATGCGCCAATTCTGGCACTTAGCCTCGCTCTTCCACGCTGCCCTGGTGCGGTGGCAGGGGGTAATAGGGTTGGGGTTGATGTCAGCTTATAATGCCAGCTGACATCAAGCCCAGGTTAGTAATGGAGAGGCGTCTATAAGACACCCCCATTACTAACCCCATAGTCAAAGTTAAAAAAAACACAAACACCCAGAATAAAGTCCTTTAATTGAAGTAAAGACACAATCCTTTATTGTTCTAAATTAAACCATACCTACCATCACGCCCATTCCAGCTGAAGCCAACGATCTCCTGCAATAAAAGAAAAATAATAAAGCAACCTCATCCTTACCTTTCCATGGTTCCCACGACAGCTTCAGCTCTGCTACATCGAGATGACAGGCTGGACCGCAGCAGAACGCCGCCATCCAGCCTGTCATCCCGCAGACACTGAGAAGCGCAGGCTTGCTTGCGCTGCTCAGCGTCTCTCTATGACGACATCCAGATGAGCCGAGTTCATGTCCAATGAACTCGGCTCACCTCATGCACGTCACTGACAGCGTGGGAAAATTCTCACGCTGAAGCGCTGATTGCAGGAGAATTTTCCCACGCTGTCAGTGACGTGCAGGAGGTGAGCTGAGTTCATTGGACATGAGCTCACCTCATGCACATCACTGACAGCGTGGGAGAATTCTCCTGCACTCAGCACTTCAGCGTGAGAATTTTCCCACGCTGTCAGTGACGTGCATGAGGTGAGCCGAGTTCATTGGACATGACCTCGGCTCATCTGGATGCCGTCACAGCGAGACAGTGAGGAGCGCAAGCATGCCTGCGCTTCTCAGTGTCTGCGGGATGACAGACTGGATGGCAGCGTTCTGCTGCGGTCCAGCCAGTCATCTCGATGTAGCAGAGCTGAAGCTGTCGTGGGAACCATGGAAAGGTAAGGATGAGGTTGGTTTATTATTTTTCTTTTATTGCAGGAGATCGTTGGCTTCAGCTGGAATGGGTGTCATGGTAAGTATGGTTTAATTTAGAACAATAAAGAATTGTGTCTTTATTTCAATTAAAGGACTTTATTCTGGGTGTTGTGTTTTTTTTAAATACTTTACTAGAAATTCATGGCGGTCATGTCTAATACTGGCGTGACCCCATGAATTTTGGGCTTGGGGCCAGCTGATAATACCAAGCTGGCCCTAACCCCTTTATTACCCAGTGAGCCACCGCACCAGGGCCCTGGATGAGTTGGGTACAGCGCCAGAAGATGGCGCTTCTATGAACGCGCCATTTTCCGGGGTGGCTGCGGACTGCAATTTGTAGCGGGGGGGGCCCAGAAAGCTTGGGCCTCCCTGCGCTGCGGATTACAGCCCCCAGCTGCCTAGTTGTACCTGGCTGGACACAAAAATAGGGCGAAGCCCCACTTCAATTTTTTTTAATTATTTCATGAATTTCATGAAATAATTAAGAAAAAAAGGCCTTCCCTATATTGTTGTGTCCGGCCAGGTACAAATAGGCAGCTGGTGGTTGGGGGCAGCCCGTTCCTGCCTGCTGTACCTGGCTGGACACAAATATAGTGCGAAGCCCCACTTCAATTTTTTTAAATTATTTCAGGAAATTCATGAAATAATTTAAAAAAAATTGACGTGGGGCTTCGCACTATATTTGTGTCCAGCCAGGTACAGCAGGCAGGAACGGGCTGCCCCCAACCACCAGCTGCCTATTTGTACCTGGCCGGACACAACAATATAGGGAAGCCCTTTTTTTCTTAATTATTTCATGAAATAATTTAAAGAAAATTGACGTGGGGCTTCGCCCTGTTTTTGTGTCCAGCCAGGTACAACTAGGCAGCTGGGGGCTGGAATCCGCAGCGCAGGGAGGCCCAAGCTTTCTGGGCCACCCCCGCTGCAAACTGCAGTCCGCAGCCGCCCCGAAAAATGGCGCGTTCATAGAAGCGCCATCTTCTGGCGCTGTACCCAACTCATCCAGGGCCCTGATGCGGTGGCTCACTGGGTAATAAAGGGGTTAGGGCCAGCTTGGCATTATCAGCTGGCCCTAAGCCCGAAATTCATGGGGTCACGCCAATATTAGACATGACCACCATGAATTTCTAGTAAAGTATTTAAAAAAAACACAACACCCAGAAAAAAGTCCTTTAATTGAAATAAACACACAATTCTTTATTGTTCTAAATTAAACCATACTTACCATCACGCCCATTCCAGCTGAAGCCAACGATCTCCTGAAATAAAAGAAAAATAATAAAGCAACATCATCCTTACCTTTCCATGGTTCCCATGACAGCTTCAGCTCTGCTACATCGAGATGACAGGCTGGACCGCAGCAGAACGCTGCCATCCAGCCTGTCATCCCGCAGACACTGAGAAGCGCAGGCTTGCTTGCGCTCCACAGTGTCTCTCTGTGAGGGCATCCAGATGAGCCGAGTTAATGTCCAATGAACTCGGCTCACCTCATGCACGTCACTGACAGCGTGGGAAAATTCTCCTGCACTCAGCGCTTCAGCGTGGGAGAATTCTCACACTGAAGCGCTGAGTGCAGGAGAATTCTCCCACGCTGTCAGTGACGTGCAGGAGGTGAGCTGAGTTCATTGGACATGAGCTCACCTTATGCACGTCACTGACAGCGTGGGAAAATTCTACTGCACTCAGCGCTTCAGCGTGGGAGAATTCTCACGCTGAAGCGCTGAGTGCAGGAGAATTCTCCCACGCTGTCAGTGACGTGCAGGAGGTGAGCTGAGTTCATTGGACATGAGCTCACCTTATGCAAGTCACTGACAGCGTGGGAGAATTCTCCTGCACTCACCGCTTCAGCGTGAGAATTTTCCCACGCTGTCAGTGACGTGCATGAGGTGAGCCGAGTTCATTGGACATGAACTCGGCTCATCTGGATGTCGTCACAGAGAGACGCTGAGCAGCGCAAGCAAGCCTGCGCTTCTCAGTGTCTGCGGGATGAGAGGCTGGATGGCAGCGTTCTGCTGCGGTCCAGCCTGTCATCTCGATGTAGCAGAGCTGAAGCTGTCGTGGGAACCATGGAAAGGTAAGGATGAGGTTGCTTTATTATTTTTCTTTTATTGCAGGAGATCGTTGGCTTCAGCTGGAATGGGCGTGACGGTAAGTATGGTTTAATTTAGAACAATAAAGGATTGTGTCTTTATTTCAATTAAAGGACTTTATTCTGGGTGTTTGTGTTTTTTTTAACTTTGACTATGGGGTTAGTAATGGGGGTGTCTTATAGACGCCTCTCCATTACTAACCTGGGCTTGATGTCAGCTGGCATTATAAGCTGACATCAACCCCAACCCTATTACCCCCTGCCACCGCACCAGGGCAGCGTGGAAGAGCGAGGCTAAGTGCCAGAATTGGCGCATCCTATGAATGCGCCATTTCTGGGGCGGCTGACGGCTGGTGTTTCTAGCCTGGGAGGGGGCCAATATTCATGGCTCCCTTCCTGGGCTATTAATATCAGCCCCCAGCTGTCTGCCTAGCCTTTGCTAGCTATTAAATTAGGGGGGACCCCACGTCATTTTTTTTGGGGGGTCCCCCATTTTAATAGCTAGTAAAGGCTATGTATTCAGCTGGGGGCTGATATTAGTAGCCTGGGAAGCTCCGTGGGTATTACCCCCTTCCCAGGCTTCAAACATCTGCCCCAGCCCTCTGCTTAACCTCCGCTAGAGCCTAAAATTAAGGGGAACCCCACGCCAATTTTTTTAATAATAAATCCTTTGTTTTAATACTAAATGACAAGTACAGTAACCAACACTATCACTGTACTTCATATATATGTGACTGACATGTTTCTATCTATCTAATCTATGTGTGAAGCTCTATTCTGTCTGTTATAAATTGTTGGGTACCGCTGCTGAATTGCCGGCCGGCTTTTTTAAAGAGACGGTGCATGAAAACACTATTATTTTTTTTGATAAATCCTTTACGCTAAATGACAAGTACAGTAAGCAGCACTGTCTCTGTACTTCATATATATGTGACTGACATGTTTCTATCTATCTAATCTATGTGTGATTCTCTATTCTTTCTATTCTAAATTGTCGGGTACCGCTGCTGAATTGCCGGCCGGCTTTTTTAAAGAGACGGTGCATGAAAACACTATTATTTTTTTTGATAAATCCTTTACGCTAAATGACAAGTACAGTAAGCAGCACTTTCACTGTACTTCGTATATATGTGGCTGACATGTTTATATCTATCTAATCTATGTGTGAAGCTCTATTCTTTCGGTTCTAAATTGTCGGGTACAGGTGTATGCCGCTGCTGAATTGCCGGCTTTTCATGTTTCACTGTTGGCACTGTTCCCATCGATTTGGGCAATCACTGTAATGCCACAACCACCATGGCTGTGGCATTACAGTGAGTGGCAGACAATCCCTGCATGATTGGTGCTCTAAATAGCGCCAGACATGCAGGACACGCTTTTGGTGCACGAACAGTTATCGAACATAACCTCGAACAGCCGAATTTTTTGCAAATCGTTCGGGTTCGTCGAACAACTCGAACACCGCCCAAAACAGCTCGAATTTGAGATTGGCGAACAGTTCTAGTCGAACACCGCTCATCTCTAGTTCTAAGGTGTTCGACGAACAGTTCGACGAACAGTTCCTCGAACATCCCGGTGTTCGACGAACCGAACCGAACCCGAACACTACGGGGGTGGCTCAACACTACTCAGAAGTAAAACTCTGACGAGGTCAATATGACATTAAAATTAAATATATAAAATATTCCCTTTAAGATTGCAGATAACACAATGCTGATATTATACAGCACAGATCTCATCTCCCCCAGGACTTGAATCTGTAGATGAGGATACAATGATCAGACGAGCTGTTACCAGTGTATTATATGGTGGGTATCGGGGTGCGGGATATTTCAACCTCTGATATCTTACAGATCTGGATTATTCCCTGTGTTTCTGATCACAGTGTAACCTCTGAGGCCCCCGGAAGCTGCAGTATAGCACAGAGACCCGGCCGCTGTAAGGAGAGAACAAGGGAGACATCGACATATCTACTCACCTCTTATAATAATAACAGTATTATGTTTCTTTTTCTCATTATTCGGGTGACATGATGCAGCACCTAAACAAAAATGTATTGGATCTTTAGTCAAATATGGAACATTTTATTGTTCATTATATGGAGTTATGGATTCAATTAAGAATTTTCCCCATTTAACCCTCAGTGCTCTATCACCATATAGTTTTGTGCCTCAGTTTCACCAAAACATTCTTCACACCTCAGGTGCTGCACAACCTCATGTTACAACTAACTCTGCCTGCTACCTCAACTGCTGCAGAATGTCTTTATGAAGACGTCTTTATTAGTGTTGAGCAAGCACTAAAATGCTCGGGTGCTCGAAGCTCGGCCCGAGCTCACCGTGATACTCAGGTGCTCAATCCGAGCAACGAGCCCAATGTCAGTCTATGGGAGACCCGAGCATTTTTGCGGCGGTACCCCCGGCAGTCTGTAGAAAGCCTAAAAAGTGCCCAAAACGATAGTGACAGTGCTCAAATGACATGGGGACAGCATGGGGATCGACCCAGGAAGCATTTCTGACCCCCAGGTCACAGCTGTCAACAACGTGGTCAGAGGTATTAAGCCACTTTTACGGGCTTACAATAAAACGTTCAAAAACGAATCTGAAACTGTTTTCCTGTGAAATATGTTAAGGAACATCCTTTGCAGAGTAAAGACTTGTGTATAAGGTAAAATAAATAACCAAAAACAAAACTACTCCTCCACACCTTGGGCTATGTTCACAAGTAGCATTTTTTATGCGTTTTTGCACTTTTGTATTGCTTTCAACCGTGACAAATGCATTCACCGAGAAATGTCATTTTAATATTTTACAACCTTATCTGGCCATGTGCTGTGTGACACATCATCAGACACATGCATACAGTGCTGAAAAGACATGGGAACAGCATGGGGAAGACCCCTGGAAGCATCTCTGACACCCAGGTCACTGCCTAAAAGTGTGCCCATCAGAAGAAATCCTTGCCGCATCAGAAGATGCAGACTTGCAACTATCCCCGTGCAAGTCCTTGTCCCAGGGCAGTGTTCAATTGTGCGCAAGTATGCAGCCTGCCACCCACCCACCCCCAGGCTACAATACCATACTGCTTGCTTGCACTTGAAATTGGGCCTTTTAGGCATGTGGAGGTGGAATCTGGCCACCACGTCATGGCTGCGTCAGCGGCCTGGTATCCATACTCAGTCCCCAGCCGCCCGGCGGCCGGGTGTCCACGCTAGGTCCCCAGCCGCCAGGGGGCGGCTGGGTGTCCATACTCGGTCCCCAGCCGCCCCGTGGCCGAGTGCCCACACACGGTCCCCAGCCGCCTAGGGGCGGCCGGGTGTCCATAAACGGTCCCCAGCCGCCCCTATTTGTCCCAGTGCGCCTTATACACAAGCGCGCATACCAAAACATTACCTGTGACCTCCCCAGTGCATTTAGTGGGAAGGACAGTCTAACCACAAACACATGGACACGTGAATGTGGCCAGGGATGGTCCATCTCACTGACTCCTTCACACTGGGTTAATATTGTGGAAGCCGGGATACAGTTGGACACTGGGATGCAACACGTCCTCCAGACATAGAGGATTGCGGGTCCTGGGTTAATCAGGCTTCAACACAAAGTTCAGAAGGTAGACAGCTGCAGTGGTCGGCCTCCTACACAACGAGTAAATTATTCATGATCATGAGGCCATCCATCTCCTTAGCTTTCTGTTCCTTGGAATGCAAGCGCATGTAAGTAGTAGTGGCTAGGCCTGAGGTGGTCAGCGTTTTGGCGCATATCCTACCTCCTCTGAGGATTGCTGGATGTTTCCCTGCTACTATCCCAGTTCTATGACTCCCGTTAAAACAAACCTTCAGGTGATGAATGATGGATGAGGTGGTGGCAAAGGAGAAAGAGCAGGAGGAACAGGGACATTTAACATCAATATCAGGCCAGTCAACCACACATGTCTTGTAGGATTGGTTTCTGTACCAAAAGGAGCGGTTCGGCTACACAGTTATAGGGCATACAGTGAGTGCAATGCCTACCAAAAATTTCGAGGCACTCCAATGCCCCTTGGAAGTGACATGGAGGTCAGAGGGCCGTAACTAAACCATTTTTTCCATTTATAGCAACTGGGTCTCCTGTACACTGTTGGCCTAAGCAGTGAATGGAAGGCTTTCCAAAAATTATGAGGAACTACAATGCCCCTTGAAACAGACGTGGATTGCAGCGCACTAAAAACCTTTTGCCCATTATTGGGGAGTGGGTCTCCCTTAGTGTTCGCCTATGCATTGAAAAGCAAAAGCTGACTAAAATTAGGAGGAAATGCAATGCCCGTTGGAAGAGTCGTGGAGGTTAGAGGTAATTAAAAACAACATTTCAATGCCCCTTGGAAGAGCTGTAGAGTTCAGAGTGGTTTAATAAGACGGTTTTAATGCCCTTTGGAAGTGTGGTGGAGGTTACAGTGGAATATAAAGACAATATCAATGCCCCATGGAAGAGACGTAGAGGTCATAGTAGCTTAACAAGACGGTTTTAATGCCCCTTGGAAGAGTGGTGGAGGTCGCTGTGGAATAAAAAGACAATATCAATGCCCTTTGGAAGAGATGTGGAGGTCCCAGTGGAATAAAAAGACAATATCAATGACCCTTGGAAGAGACGTGGAGATCACAGTAGCTTAACAAGACGGTTTTAATGCCCCTTGATAGAGTGGTGGAGGTCGCAGTGGAATAAAAAGACAATATCAATTCCCCTTGGAAGAGTGGTGGAGGAGGCAGTGGAATAAAAAGTCAATATCAATGTCCCTTGGAAGAGTGGTGGAGGTTACAGTGGAATAAAAGGACAATATCAATGCCCCATGGAAGAGACGTGGAGGTCACAGTAGCTTAACAAGATGGTTTTAATGCCCCTTGGAAGAGCTGTGGAGTTCAGAGTGGTTTAACAAGACGGTTTTAATGCCCCTTGGAAGAGACGTGGAGGTCACAGTAGCTTAACAAGACGGTTTTAATGCCCCTTGGAAGAGTGGTGGAGATCAGAGTGGTTTAACAAGACAGTTTTAATGCCTCTTGGAAGAGACGTGGAGATCACAGTAGCTTAATAAGACGGTTTTAATGCCCCTTGGTAGAGTGGTGGAGGTCGCAGTGGAATAAAAAGACAATATCAATTCCCCTTGGAAGAGTGGTGGAGGTCGCAGTGGAATAAAAAGACAATATCAATGCCCCTTGGAAGAGTGGTGGAGGTCGCAGTGGAATAAAAAGACAATATCAATGCCACTTGGAAGAGACGTGGAGGTCACAGTAGCTTAACAAGTTGATTTTAATGCCCCCTACAAGAGCCATGCAGTACAGCATATTAAAAACATTATTCCCATTATTGGGGAGTGGGTCTCCCATAGCCTTTGCCTATGCCTTCCAAGCAAAAGCTGCCAAAAATTAGGACGGAGAAACCAAAAAAAGGCCCCATACAAGAGCCATGCAGTACAGCATATTAAAAACATTATTCCTATTATTGGGGAGTGGGTCTCCAATAGTCTTTGCCTATGCCTTCCAAGCAAAAGCTGCCAAAAATTAGGACGGAAGAACTTGCAATGCCCCTTACAAGAGCCATGCAGTACAGCATATTAAAAACATTATTCCCATTATTGGGGAGTGGTTCACCCATAGTCTTTGCCTATGCCTTCCAAGCAAAAGCTGCCAAAAATTAGTACGGAGGAACTTGCAATGCCCCTTACAAGAGCCATGCAGAACAGCATATTAAAAAACATTATTCCCATTATTGGGGAGTCGGTCTCCCATAGTATTTGCCTATGCCTTCCAAGCAAAAGCTGCAAAAAATTAGGATGGGGGAACTTGCAATGCCCCTTACAAGAGCCATGCAATACAGCATATTAAAAACATTATTCCCATTATTGGGGAGTGGTTCACCCATAGTCTTTGCCTATGCCTTCCAAGCAAAAGCTGCCAAAAATTAGTACGGAGGAACTTGCAATGCCCCTTACAAGAGCCATGCAGAACAGCATATTAAAAAACATTATTCCCATTATTGGGATGTCGGTCTCCCATAGTCTTTGCCTATGCCTTCCAAGCAAAAGCTGCCAAAAATTAGGATGGGGGAACTTGCAATGCCCCTTACAAGAGCCATGCAGTACAGCATATTAAAAACATTATTCCCATTATTGGGGAGTGGGTCCCCCATAGTCTTTGCCTATGCCTTCCAAGCAAAAGCTGACAAAAATTAGGACGGAGAAACTTGCAATGCTTGCAACACAGACCACCGTCACCCTGGTGGTATAGTGTTGGTGGAGGCTGAGGATAAGGAGAAGAGCAAAAAACAGCCGAAATGAGGAAGCGTATACCCATGTGTAGGTATGAAGCGGTGCATGGGAATACACTTCCCGAAATAACAGTGGATTTGACTTTATGTTTCTCTGCTGTCATTTGGTGGTGATGAGAAGTCTGGCCCAATCCAGCCCTTGTTCATTTTGATAAGGGTCAGCTTGTCAGCATTGTTAGTTGACAGGCGAGTGCGCTTATCAGTTGTAATTCCCCCAGCGACACTAAAAACACGCTCCGATAACACGCTAGAGGCAGGGCAGGTCAGGACCTCCAAGGCGTACAGAGCGAGTTCATTCCAAGTGTCCAGCTTGGATACCCAATAATTAAAAGGCACAGAGGAATCACGGAGGACGCTGGTATGGTCGGCAAGGTATTCCCTCACCATCTTTTGAAACTTTCCACTCCTTGTGAGAGTACCCCACGCCTCAGGGCCTGTAAGCTGGGCGGGTCTCAGAAAACTGTCCCAGAACGTTGACAGTGTTCCCCTGCCTCTGCTGGATTGGAGTTGCGTCTCTCTCGTCTGTACGCCTTGGTTGAGCAACGAACTGTGACCTCTGCCGCTGTTATGCACACGCCCGGACTGACTGGCATGTGCGTGATTTTAGTGATTCCACTGTGCCATGAACCGGAGAGTGCCTGGAGGGGCGTAACTAAGTATCCACCCGATCCGACCAAGGTCGCACGCCGGCTAACGACGCCGTGCACCAGGGAGGAACCGAGCAGAGGGACCAGATGCTACTCCAGGTCAGACCCCGGACACGGCTGTTGACCCACACCGGGGAATACAGGAACAGGCAGGTTCGGCTGGCACACAGACTGGTGGGTATAGGTAGGCACGGCTGGCGTACAGACGGCGAGGTACTGGCAAACACGGCAGGAGTGCAGACGGGAGGGTGCTGACAAGCACGGCTGGCGCGCAGACTGGATAGGGTCCAGTACAGACTGAGACTCAGGAACGGAACCGCAGATGCGGTAGACAAACAGAGCAGAGAGG
The DNA here is from genome assembly GCF_046119375.1 of Phyllobates terribilis. NCBI lineage: Eukaryota > Metazoa > Chordata > Amphibia > Anura > Dendrobatidae > Phyllobates > Phyllobates terribilis. Next base: position 382,010,361 of record NW_027362765.1, on the reverse strand, counting down.
AACCGCCGGAGCGGTGGACAAGACAGCGGAGAGATACCGCTGGAGCGGCGAGCAAGCAGAGCAGGGAGAAACCGCTGGAGCGGTGAGCAAGGTAGAGCAGAGCGAAACCACCGGATCGGTGAGCAAGGCAGAGCAGGCAGGAACCTCCGGAGCGGTGAGCAAGGCAGAGCAGGCAGGAACCGCCGGAGCGGTGAGCAAGGCAGAGCAGGCAGGAACCGCCGGAGCGGTGAGCAAGGCAGAGCAGGCAGGAACCGCCGGAGCGGTCAGCAAGGCAGAGCAGGCAGGAACATCTGGAGCGGTGAGCAAGGCAGAGCAGGCAGGAACCGCCAGAGCGGTGAGCAAGGCAGAGCAGGGCGAGACCGCCGGAGCGGTGAGCAAGGCAGAGCAGGGTGAGACCGCCGGAGCGGTGAGCAAAGGCAGAGCAGGGTGAGACCGCCGGAGCGGTGAGCAAAGGCAGAGCAGGGTGAGACCGCCGGAGCGGTGAGCAAAGGCAGAGCAGAGCGAGACAGGGCTCTGTTCACACGGAACAGACTGGAAGAGAAAGGCAGAACCAGATACACACAAGGTACTTGCAATGAAGTAGCGAGTGGACTCTAAACTCACAAACGGAAGTGCAGTGACAATGAGTAGGAGTTAGGTGCGGGTTCAGACTCTGCAGGAAAAGGGAAGGTACGGACACAGAGAAAAACAGGTAACAGGCTAGGAGAGTGTTCAGACAAGAACTGACACTGCAGCGAGATACAGGAGCGGGTCTAGGTATGCGGCCCCTAGAAGGCGGGACGAACAGGCTAGGAGCGTGTTCAGACTGGCCTGGAAATACAGCTTCCAGGAAGGCGGACAGACAACAGGCTAGGAGATAGTTCAGACAGGACCTGGCACATCAGAGGCAAGAAGCCCTCTGAAGGAACGAGTTGCTCAGGCACCTCCTACTGGGTGGAGGGGGTTTAAATATCCAGTGACTCACAGCAATAGGCTGGAGACGCATTAGGGGTGCGCCCACAGCAGCTATAAGAATCAGGAAGTAACCGGGCCGCCGCCCTAAGCAGTTAGTCAAGGGACATGCAAACAGCATGCACAGGAGCAGGAATAGCAGACTGGACAGACAGGTAAGATTGCGGTCTTGCATAGTGGGAGGTGGTGCACTATGCAAGTACGCCGCCAGGGATGTTACAGCCGCTAGCGTGTTCAGATGGGAATTTTTTTAACAGTTCTGCAGCGCATGATACCAGCTCCTGTTCTTACTCCTCCTCCTCTCCCTCATTGTCCCCCAATGCACGTTGGAATGAGATGAGGCTGGGCTGTGTGTAATCGTCCGCTACGGCTTCTTGATCCATCTCATCATACTCTGGCTGCAATGCCTCCTCTTTAATTCTCTGCAGAGAGCGTTGCAAAAGACAGACAAGTGGGATGCTGATGCTAATGATGGCATCATCGCCACTCACCATCTTGGTGGACTCCTCAAAGTTTGTCAAGATGGTACATATGTCAGACATCCAGGTACTCTCATGAGGTCTTATGTGTGGAGTCTGACCTGAATATCGACGGCCTTGTTGCAGCTGGTGCTCCACAATTGCTCTCTTTTGCTCACAAATCCTTTGCAACATGTGGAGGGTAGAGTTCCAACGTGTGGGAACATCACACACCAGTCGGTGTGCCGGAAGCTGCAAATGCTGCTGCAACACAGCAAAGGCGGCGGAAGCTGTAGCCAAGTTCTGAAAATGAGCTGACAGGCGGCGTACTTTGACGAGCAGATCTGGCAACTCGGGGTACGATTTAAGAAACCGCTGAACCACGTGTTATGATCTGCAACATGAACTAAGGAAAGATAGGGGAAGGCTGTCCCTACAATAAGACTAAGCTGAATCCCTATGATGTAGCTGGCAGCCTGTTCCTAGCGAACAGACCCGCCTTAGTCCTCGGCTAGTCTGAACGGAGACCTATAGCATTAGGGAAGGGGTCCCTAAAAGAACTAAGTACTGGGACAAAAATGGGTCACCTCCTAAACAGAGAAGTAGTTGCAGAACACAAAAATACAAACTGACAAAAAGGTACTAAAGGTCCCAGAAGGACCAAGCGAGCTGCCAGATAGGCACAGAAGGACCTGGCTAGAGAATCAGTCAAAAACTGAAGTCCAGCACAGCCAAAAGGGCGGAGCTGGAATATAAAGGCAAATGGTCACATGACCGCAAAACACAGGAAGGAAAAACAAACAAACAGGAAAGTTCAAACACCACGAGGTTAAGCACATGAGCCAGGCATGGTACGTGTGTGATCTCGCCTCGCCTCAGAGCCGCCACCAGGTTATGGCCATTGTCACACACGACCATGCCTGGATGTAGGTTCAGCGGTTTCAGCCACATATCTGCCTGCTCTTTCACAGCAGTCCACAACTCACAAGCAGTGTGAGGTTTATCACCTAAGCTTATGAGTTTCAGCACAGCCTGTTGCAGCTTGGCTGAGGCAGTACTGCAGTGCTTCCAGCTTGTAACTGATGTGGTGATATCTGAGATGGAGGCTGAACATGAGGAGGAGGAGGATGATGCGCAGGAGCTGTACACTGTGGGGACAACTCTGACTGACATAGGGAGGATGTGTTCCATCCCAAGGTCCGACTGGGTCCTGGCTTCCACTATGTTTACCCAGTGTGCCGTCAGGGAGATGTACCGTCCCTGGCCACAAGTCCTTGTCCACATGTCCGTTGTCAGGTGGACTCTCCCAGTAACTGTGTTGTTGAGGGCACGGCAGATGTTTTGGGACATGTGCTTGTGTAGTGCGGGGATGGCACACCGGGCAAAATAGTGTCGGCTGGGGACCGAGTACCGAGGGACGGCCACCGCCATAAGGTTGCGAAAGGATTCCGTCTCCACCAGCCTAAAAGGCAGCATTTCCAACGCAAGCAGTCATGAAATGTGTGAATTTAGGACTGTGGCCTGTGGGGCGTAGGCTGCGAATTTTTCGTTCAAAGGTCTGGGATATGGACAATTGAACGCTGCGGTGGGACGTGGACGTGGATGCTGTTTCTTGAGAAACTGCCATAACAAATGAAGACTGAGATGAGGGGGCATCTTTGCATGCAGTATGGACAGGGGATTGCCTTGCACCCACAACAGGGGATTCTGTTACACGTACAACAGTGGAAGAAGCAGTGGTGACACCCGCTGACACTGGTCGTGGACCCTGGGGTTCACCCCACAAAGTCGGGTGCTTTGCTGACATGTGCCTGATCATGCTGGTGGTGGTCAGGCTGGTAGTTTTGCCACTCCTGCTGATGCTGGCCCGGCAGGTGGTACAAATGGCCTTTTTGGGGTTATCAGCAGAGTCTTTAAAAAAATTCCAGACTCTGGAAGACCTACCAGTTGTACTGGCAACGTCCCTCGTGTTGGTGTTACGGGGAACGGTTGCCCGCCTTCTGTCTGCGGCCACCACACTGCTTCTTCCTGCCTGTTGGGGTACTCAGCCTCCCTCCCTCTGTGTGCTGCTGGCCTCGCTCTGCGTGTTCTCCTGCCACGTTGGGTCAGTTACTAGATCATCCACCACCTCCTCCTCTTCCACTTCCGCACCACGATCCTCCTCCTCACTTCGTGGCAATTGTGTCTCGTCATCGTCCACCTCTTGTGACAAATTGCCAGCGTCGCCTTCCTGTGGCCGTGGCTGTTCAAATATTTGGGCATCGCTACATGGGATCTCCTCTTCCACCACTTCAAGCGGAGCAGGCGAGGGGCACAAATATGGAAATGGACCAGTGAACAGCTCTTCAGAGTGTCCAAGTGTGGGATCAGTTGCTGTCTGACAACACTCGGTATGGTGGGAGGAAGGAGCATCAGGGTGAGGAGGGGTATGCGGTCGAGACTCACGGTTACTAAGACTTGACCGTGTGGAAGACAGACCGGAGGTGGTGGTGCGCAGTTGACTGGAAGTATTATCTGCTATCCAATTAATAACCTGTTCACACTGATCAGTTTGCAATACTGGTGTTGTTGTGTGCTTCCCTAGTAATTCGGTCAAAAACTGGGAGCGAGAAGATGTGGCTGTTGGTTGTGGCACATTTTCACCTTGGCCACGGCCCCGTCCTCTGCAGGCACCATCACCAGAACGTCCAGTTCCATGTCCCTTGCCACGCGCCTTGCCCATTGTAAATGTAGTAAAATAGCTTACACTAACACTATTAATGGCAAAAGGGTAATAAAAAGGAGATTAGAACCGTGGAAGAGGAAAACCAGAGCTCTATTTCTCTGGTCTACACCAGAATCTTTTAAACAAGGCAAAAAATTGGATAATACAGAGATTTGAACCGTGGAACTGTAAAACCACAGTTCTAATTTCCTGGCGTATACCAGACTTTTTAAAATAGATATATTTGTGTCTGAACAGTCAGCGAGACACTCAAACTGTTTTTTTTATGGAAAAAAGGTAAAAAGGTGGATAACACCCAGATTTGAACCGTGGAAGAGGAAAACCACAGTTCTATTTCTCTGGTCTACACCAGAATCTTTTAAACAGATATATTTGTGTCTGAACAGTCAGCGAGACACTCAAACTGTTTTTTTTTTTTGTAAAAAAGGCAAAAAAGTGGATAATACAGAGATTTGAACCGTGGAACTGCAAAACCACAGTTCTAGTTATCTGGCCGAAACCATACTCTTTTAAACAGATATATTTGTGTCTGAACTCTCACAGACACACTCAATTTTTTTTGGGGGGGGGGAATACAAAAAGGTTAATAAGACGGGTATTTGTACAGTCTGACTGAGGAAAAAAAAAAAAAAAGAGGATTCAGATGAAAAAAAAAGGATTTTTCCTGGACCCTGAGACCTGGGGCTAAGTCTGGCAATTTGAGCAGGAGCAGCACACAGGACTGTAATGCAGTGTTTGTTGGTATAACCACTGCATCTCCTATACAGCCTGCCTGCCTGATATCTGGGATGGATATTAGTCCTGAGAAGGACTGTTTGTTTGATTTGGCAGGCTTTAGAGACCCTACACTACCTATTTTGCAGTATAAATCTCTCCCTAACTCAGCAGCACTGTCCCTACACTGTCTGATCCGAAGCGACTGTGTCCAAGATGGCGGCGCCCGGTTTTAAATACTCGAGGTGACGCTGTGCGGCCAGCCAATCACTGTAATGCCCACAAACAACATTGCTGCGGCATTACAGTGACTGTCTGGCAATCCCTGTATGTTCATTGGCTCTGTAAAGAGCGCCAAACATGTAGGGCGGAGACCCGAGCTCCCGCCCGAGTAACTCGAAAATGCTGGGTGTTCACCGAACATCCCGAGTAGTGAGATGCTCGGGCGAGTACCGAGCAGTGTCGAGCATGCTCGCTCAACACTGGTCTTTATTTAAACAATAAAACAATTGTGGGCTTAAAGTTAGTTAAGGCTGATTTCACACATCCAAAATTCACAGTCTGAGAACAGACACAATGTCCAGAACAGTTGCGAGTCTCCTAACCTGATTTTAATGACAACATATACTGCATACACTCCTCAATATTGAAATTACAAAACCAAAAAGGAAAAGTCATGAAATGGTGGAAATCACAGGATGGAGACAAGTTACTGATCTGTAAATTATGAAAAAAATGGAAACAAAATTTTCAAAACATCTGGGTTTACTCATTCTGGAGTAGGAGCGTCATGTGCAGAAATCCCAGCACTTACAGCTATGACTGCTATTAAAATAACACCTACTCACCTTCCAGCACCCACATGAAGTTGTTATACCAACGTAAGCGCTGAAGTCAATTAGCGTTCACTAATAGACTGCAGTTCTCACACTTCCATCGAAGCATACTATAACAATGGCAGGTGAGCTCACAAGAGACACAGTGAGGGAGATAAGTATGTGTTATTTTTATTTTAAATGGGGGAACACATCATTTGAAAAAAGGGCTGTTCAAGCAGTAGACAACTCCTAAAAGGTTAAAGTGAAGACCCCAAATAGTTATTTAAATTATTTCAGATAAAGGATATTAAATATTGATACTTACTATATTTACTATATTTACTGACGATGAGAGCCACTATTAATCCAATTATCATAGTTATCAGACCAGCAATCACACAACGCTCTGCAGAAAAAACAATGAGGAGACTGATTGTTACTTGTGGATCCAATAAGAGAAGAGAAGACAATGACACAATGTAACAACCTGATGTAACTGCGGATCATTACAGATGAGCAAATCGATCTGTAGATGATCAATTCACTACACCACAATGCAAATGCCATTTTTCTTTGATTTTCCTAAATGGTCGATGCAGATGAGTCATTATATTATTCAAATCATCAACTCTTAGAGGATAAATCACATTTTTATTGGATAAACCTCCCAATGAGAACAGGATTGTTTTCAAAACTAAAAAAACTCAAAATACACTGTTCGAAATTATTCTGCACAATAGAGTTTTCAAATGTTTTATAAGTTGTAAAGAACAGAAAATGGCCATTTGTTGAATTTGCAGCGTTAAGAGGTCACATTTACTGAGATCAAAATCTTTTCCAATCAAAAACATCTCAACAGGCCAAGTTACATGTAAGACAGGACCCTTCTTTGACATAACCTTCCATTGAACATGTGAGCTTTTGGATAGTTTCTGCTTGACTTTATTTGCAGGTTGTCAAAATAACCCCCCCCCTCCCATCCCCCATCCAAGCTGCTATTTTGATGTGATCGGCCTCCCACCCTCATAGATTTTTTGCTGGAGGATACTTCAAAGATTCTAAATAGGGTTGAGGTCAGGGGAGGATGGTGGCCGCTCCATGAGTTTCTCTCCTTTTATGCCCATAGCAGTCAATGAGTCAGAGGTATTCTTTGCAGCATGAGATGCCATAACTGTAGAAAAAAAGACATGGACCGCACTTCCCAATGTTCATGCTTTGATCTAACATCTCTAGGCAAAATTTGACAAACTGAACATGAGGTTCTTAGTTTAACAAGCCCACTGCCACGTCACAGTGAACTTCTTAGTGGGTCCCTAGCCTGAAGGGTGCGGCGGGACTCTGCCTCGCAACATGTGTGCTGTGGGGCACCAGGTCGCCCGCCCTGCTGGTGCACTGTCGCTGTAACGGTGGGTTGCGCACTACGCCGCACCTTTCAGTTTAAGGACTTACAGAGAGATTCACAAGACAGACATCCCAATTCACCCAACCAACACTAAAGGGCCTGGCTGCATCCTGCAAAAGATGAAAAATAATGTATAAGATAAATACATTACATAAGGTATTGGTTGATATTTTGGCCAAAATACGCAACCCGCATCAATGGTCCTCATACTTGCGAGTCCTAACACTAAAACGTCTCACATAAAAGGATAAAAATTCAAAAAACATCACAGAGAAGAAACCAGCCTTACCAACACCAGGTCAGGTTACCAATGCACTATCAGGATACCGCAGACCCCCATGATAAAGGCCTGATCTAACAGTATGGGCGTCATCAATAGGCTGTAAGCCAGACCCTGTGCATCACACGTATCTGTGTGACTGGTGTCCTATGCAGACTTCATCGGTGTGCATGTTTAATGCTATACAGCCACCCCCTCCATGAATTGGTAGGTTAGTGAGTGGCTGTTGCATCAGTATTTTGCACCTGTGCTGCCCCCACCTTTATCATGGGTGTCTGCTGCATTCTGCTAGTGCATTCGTAATCTGACCCTGGTGTTGGTAAGGCTTTATCTTTTCTGTGATGTTTTTTGAATTTTTGTCCTTTCCTGTGAGCCGAACTATATACATAGACATATATGTATGTTATCTGCTCGTCCTCTATCTTATTTGTTTAATTATTTTTCTCATCAAGTCTAATAGATTTGGCAGTAAAAAAAAAAAAAAACATAGAAAACGATATTAGTTAAGTATAAAGTTTTTTTAGTTTTCCTTTATTCACATAACAGAGGCACAGCACACTTGATGGTTACACTGGACACTGCTTACATCACACTGCTTATATTACATCACTTCCCAAAAAATTGTCTCTTCAGAGAGGAAGAAGACTAGAACTTTAATGCCACCTATTGGATGTAGCAATCGAAAAAGTCAATAGCAACCGTTTAAAGAATCTCTCTCATCAAAGTTTTTATCCTCTTAATATATTTCAGTCATCATATTATATAGCTCTGTGTACTTACAATTGCTCATTTTGCCTTTCTACCCAGCTAATTCTTCTCTTTTCTCTGCTCTATATAGAAACAGGAAGTCTCTTTTCCCTGGTAAATCATTTCCCTCTTCAACTCCTGACCCAGCTGCTCCGCCCCGCCCTGCCTGGGAGTTTTGCAGTAACTCATGACTTGTACAGGTAAAATTGACCTCCTGTTTCTACATAGAGCTTAGAAGGATTCAGCTAGTCAGTTTTTAAGTACGTGATGTCATAAACCTAATGGAAAAGAGAAGAATTAGATGGGTAGAAAGGCAAAATGAGCAAGTTTAAGTACACAGTGCTGTATAATATGATGATTGCAATATATTAAGTGGATAAAAACTTTGATGGGAGGAGGAGGAGGAGAAGTGCTTCTTTAATTATGCTTCTCTCATGACTTAGGATACCAGACACTATTTGCAGACACATGCTTTGGGGTGTTTGTCCCTCCTCATTGCAAATCAAGAGGTCTGATTTAGCTGTATGAGAGGTCTCTGAGAGGGGGCCTAAGGGGTAATATATCTTCTTGTGGAGAGTTCCAAGCCAGCTTAATGAGACATATGGCCATGCAATGCTCCTCTGGGAAATTAATATGCAAATCCTAAGTCATGTGGCAAGGTTCATCATATGGTCAATATTGACTTTTAGTATTGGTACATCCATAAATTCCAAACTTTTGAAGAAGAAAAATGACAGAATAGGTGGTGTTTTCATTACTGCTAAACCTTTTCGATGACCTATTCACTAACAGAACAACGTAAAGCAGCTGGGGACAGATTTGTCATCAGACGCACAGCAGAGCACAACTTACCCCACTGACTATAATGAGCTCGGACAACTTTCTGTCCAGGTGTCCATCATATTTCAACCCTAAAGCCCCCGTCTCACATAGCGAGATCGCTAGCGAGATCGCTGCTGTGTCACGGTTTTAGTGACGCAACAGCGACCTCACCAGCGATGTCGCTATGTGTGACACTTTGCAGCGATCAGGCCCCTGCTGTGAGGTCGCTGATCGCTGCAAAGTGTCCTGGACCATTTTTTGGTCGTTGCCCTCCCGCTGGTCAGCACACATCGCTGTGTGTGACCAGCGGGAGCAGCGATCAGGCTGGTAACCATGATAAACATCGGGTTACTAAGGGCACACGCGCACCTAGTAACCCGTTGTTTATCATGGTTACGAGCCTGCTAAAGTGAGCGGTAACCTCCCGCTCACCGTAGCAGAGTGGTAACCATGGTAAACAACGGGTTACTAGGTGCGCGTGTGCCCTTAGTAACCCGATGTTTACCATGGTTACCAGCCTGCTCCTGCTTCAGAAGGCTGGTAACCGGAGCAGGACATCGTGGAAAGATTCTTTCCACGATGTCGCTGCTCCCCTGATCGTTGGTGAGCCTGCCTGTTTGACAGCTCACCAGCGACCACATAGCGACGCAGCAACGATCCCTGACAGGTCATATCGTTGTCGGGATCGTTGCAGCGTCGCTAAGTGTGACGGGGCCTTAAGTTCTTGTTCCTATCAGTCTGCAAGGGTGTAAGTGACTCACACATCAGGAATGCTCAGTGATACTTCTGTTAACAAATGTTGCCATCTACTAGCCAGAGATAAAAAAAACAAAGGAACTAAAGTCGTTGTCGGGATCGTTGCAGCGTCGCTAAGTGTGACGGGGCCTTAAGTTCTTGTTCCTATCAGTCTGCAAGGGCGTAAGTGACTCACACATCAGGAATGCTCAGTGATACTTCTGTTAACAAATGTTGCCATCTACTAGCCAGAGATAAAAAAAAACAAAGGAACTAAAGTAAGAAAATTGACTACCCAAGGGGAGGAGAGAAACCAGGTGCACAGGAACATGTGATCTACTGTGGCACAGTTAGGGTACGTTCCCACGATCCGGAACTTGCTGCGGCCCCGAAGCTGCGGAGAAGTCACCATCGGCTTCCGCTCATTATGCAAATGAGGGGCGCCATAATTTTTTTTTCACATGTGGACTTTCCTCATAGAGGTTAGGTCTATGGGGAAAGCCCACATGCGGACCCGCAAGAGAAATTGACATGCTTCAGTCTGGAAAGACGCGCCTCATGTCAGTTTCCCCAGGTGAGCCGCAGATGCATAGTGGGCATGGGATTTCTACAAATCCCATACACTATGCAGTAACATCTGGCCGCTGCGGGTTTGATGCTGCATAACATGCAGCTTCAAATCCGCAGCAGCTCCGGATCGTGTGCACATACCCTTAGAAAATATAAAAACCTCTAAAGCCAAGATAGAAAGTGAGTCATTGCCCAGACTTGTAGAAACTATTAAATTCTAAAATACTATAAATTATAGAAGAATCTTAGAAGAGGGATGGCAGCACAACAAAGTCCTTAGCCCAGGCAAGGAGGCTTAGATACAGGGGAGGTTGACTGAGTGACCTGAAGGACAGGAGTCCTAGTTAAAGGGGCAGTCAATTGAGTGAGCTGAGGGCCAGGAGGCCTAGATAATGGTATGGAAGGGAGTTGAGCTACACTCTAGGAGACAGAGGCAGCCTGAATATGTCATTGTTGCAAAGGAGTTCCCAGTGGACTACAGTACAAGACTCCGGCCTAACAGGGAAAACAGCTAACTTTTGTTAGGATCTGTCGCGATGACCGATAATGACAGTCTCAGAGGCTAGGTAACAACCCTTATAGTTACAAGACCGACTTTGACAGATTACATACCACTGTATCTTTTCTAACTATCATTTGGTTTATTATTATTATCTAACTTTGTGATTTAGATTGTATTGCATAGCAATAACATTTTGTGATTTGTGAATTGTCATTTGCCACACATTGTGTTTTAGGCTACTCAAATTGTAAATAGTTAATAAATAAAAAACATATTCATGGTACCTCTGAGTCTGCATTTCATGTTCCTGTTTACAAGTCTTTACCCAGGCCATCTCCTCAGCACTCCTCTCTGCTCTCAGGCCATCTCCTCAGCACTCCTCTCTGCTCTCAGGCCATCTCCTCAGCACTCCTCTCTGCTCTCAGGCCATCTCCTCAGCACTCCTCTCTGCTCTCAGGCCATCTCCTCAGCACTCCTCTCTGCTCTCAGGCCATCTCCTCAGCACTCCTCTCTGCTCTCAGGCCATCTCCTCAGCACTCCTCTCTGCTCTCAGGCCATCTCCTCAGCACTCCTCTCTGCTCTCAGGCCATCTCCTCAGCACTCCTCTCTGCTCTCAGGCCATCTCCTCAGCACTCCTCTCTGCTCTCAGGCCATCTCCTCAGCACTCCTCTCTGCTCTCAGGCCATCTCCTCAGCACTCCTCTCTGCTCTCAGGCCATCTCCTCAGCACTCCTCTCTGCTCTCAGGCCATCTCCTCAGCACTCCTCTCTGCTCTCAGGCCATCTCCTCAGCACTCCTCTCTGCTCTCAGGCCATCTCCTCAGCACTCCTCTCTGCTCTCAGGCCATCTCCTCAGCACTCCTCTCTGCTCTCAGGCCATCTCCTCAGCACTCCTCTCTGCTCTCAGGCCATCTCCTCAGCACTCCTCTCTGCTCTCAGGCCTTCTCCTCAGCACTCCTTTCTGCTCTCAGGCCATCTCCTCAGCACTCCTTCCTCTCCTCGGTCTGCCTGCTCAGTGTTCCTCTCTGCCTTCGGGCCGTCTCCTCGGCGTTCCTCTCTGCTCTCAGACCAAGGCATTTCGGAACTTTGTCACAATGTGCCCTAGATTAAGAGCAGAGAGGAGAGTCTTTTGTAAGGATACTTTCCGGTTATTATGGTTGTGTGGATACATATTAATATTTATGTTTTTTTTATAATTAAAAGGAACCTGTCAGGTCAGATAGTGCAATTTACCTGAAGATAGAAGGTTAATTTGCAGATTAATAGCCTTATGAAGGCGCCGGGCTGCTGAACTGAATATGGGGCACCAGGGACAAAATTACCTTTATTCCTCCCAAGAGCCGCTGGCTTTCAATCATACAGGTGTGCTGGTGCAGCTCTAGTCATCACTCACAGCATAGTGAGCAGCAGCTGTAAGCAACCCCGACACTGAATGACAGTCAGCTCTCCACAGAGACGCTGATGAGCTGGCTGTCAGTCAGAGTGTCAGGACGTGCTTACTGTAGGCACACCTCTATGACTGAAAGTTAGCAGCTTCTGGGAGGACTAAAGTTCCATCTTCTCCCAGTAGCCGTGCTTTCAGTGCAGCGGCCGGGCACCTTCATAACTCTATTAACCTGGCATTTAACCCAATATCTTCAGGTTAATAGCGTTATCCAATTTGACAGGTTCTCTTTAATATATGTCATAAAATGCTATTGTGTTATTATGTTATATTATTTTTTGGGGGGCTCTTTATTTTCACCTTATTAGGTAGAGTGATAGATAGTTAGATACAAAGTACATTTTAATTAACAGATCTTGGAATGTGCCCCTGCTGTGTACTGTGTAATGGCTATGTCTGACCATGGTCTGATCATACCACATCTCCTGGGCAGGGGAGGACACAAAAGAGTATACGGACAGGACAGCACGGGATTACAAATGATTTGTTTTGTAAGGCTACTGCCCCACTATCAGTATTTGGTCAGTATTCGGTCAGTATTTTTTCTCAGGAGTGGGTGATAAATGCAGAATTGGTGACTTGTTTCTATTATACCTTTTTCTCTGATTGTTCCTCACCTGGTTTTGGCTCCCACTCCTGAGAAAAAATACTGACCAAATACTGATAGTGGAGCCATGGCCTAACAAAAAGAATCATCTGTGATCCTGTGGTGTAATGTCTGTAGACTCTTTTCCTCTCCCCCTGTCCAGGAGATGTGGTATGATCAGACCATGTCCCTGCATGGTCAGACACAGCCATTACACAGTACACAGCAGGGGCACATTTATAAGATTATCTCAGCACAGGAACATTTTTTAGCACATTAAAATTGTGGAACTTATTATTATTCAAAGATTTAATGATTAGAATAAACTTTATTCTTGGGTAAAGTCGTTTAACTCCTAAACATTTGGACTAATTTTAGAAATACAGAAATGGAATAATTTGTGGATTTTATTTTTAAATTGGCCCTGAAAAAAGTGTGATAACTTTTTATTTTCTTGGATTTGTTCCAGAGAAAATAGTCAGCAGCGCAGTCACACGAACAGACAACCGACTATCACTATATCATCCACACTAATATATCTGCACTCCCTATAGCTGCTGTACGCCCCTTACACTTGCGTATAAATAAATCAGTGCCATTCTCATCCAGGAGAGCGGGACGATTTTTTTTTCTCACTCATCATCTGTGTACAATCTGTTGTTTAATTCAGCAGTTATTAATGTTTTACAGGACCATTTATAGTTTCCTTTGCTACAGAATTGCAATGTATCTATAAATCAGGGATTTATAATTTATACTGATGGTCCGTATAGCATGCAATTTTTTTTTTTTCGGACTGTCTGATTTCTAAGTGAAATCACAGCACGCTGCAATTTTTCTCTCATGCCGAATACAACTGAGAAAAAAATGTGCAAATCTGCACGGCCTCATTGAATAACATTTGTCCGAGTGCGATCCGATTCTTCTGCGGATTGCACTTGTCCGATTTATACAGTTGTGTGAATGAATCCTTAAGAGAAGCTTCACGTGTACTGTAAATACAAAGTGTAAAACTCTTGGAGGTTCTCAGTACTGGAAATACAAGAATGTGTTGTAATCCAGTGATCACAAGAAAACTTCATCTATATATGGATCCACTTCCTGATTGTAAATAATAAACAGAAGTGACTGCCATCATCCAGTGCTGTGGGCTTTGGTGCAATGACATTCAGCCTCCAGCTTTGGTTATTTGCATTCAACCCACACAATAGGGTAAAAAGAGCAGATATGAATCATGTATTTATTACCTGCGTTCTTCCTGAAGTGTGTCACAAGCCTCTTTCGTTTATATTTTGAATAACCTGCAATAAAAAAGTAGCATATAGGGAAAATATTCCAATCTAGAAGGCAGCAACAAAGATTAATAAGTAATGGTAATAAATAGTGTTGATCGAGTATGTATCATTCATTAACCCATTCATCATTCGTGACACTTGCAGGCGCGGCGACAGTGAATGAAACGCCGAGCACGCCAAAATACTCTGCGAGCACCGAAGGGTTAATGATACATACTCGATCAACACTTCTAATAAATATCAGGATTGTGTTTGTCACAACAGTTCCCAATGGTAAAAATACAAAACCAAGAAATGACTGATCAAGGTGAACATGAGATAAAGGCTACTCACCAAAAGCCCAACGTGGGAACGTAGCCAAAGAGTCCAATGTCTGCAGCATTTATTGCAGATTTTAGAAATCTTGCAGAGCAGGCAGAGGTTAATCTCTCGCTGGCAGCATGCGGTGCACAAATTTCAAGACTATGTTCACACATTGCGTTTTTTGCTGCGTTTTTTTCTCCACAGGAAAAACCTGCTCACTAGGCACTAAAGAAGCAACGTCAAAAAAGCAGGTTTTGATGAGTTTTTGCTGCGTTTTTTGTGGTGTTGTTGCTGCGTTTTGGTTAGGGTCCTTTTGTCTATCGTGCAGGCTGATAAAGTTTAGTGCATAAAAAAATAACCTGATTCACCTTCCTGAGGTTCTGGTGCCAAAAACGCAGCAAAACCTGATACCTGCATTTTTTTGCTGCATTTTTGCAGCAATTTTGAACTACCCATTACTTTCTATGTGTGAAAAACGCTGCAAAAATGCTGAAAGAATGACATGCTGCATTTTGCAAAAACGCAGCTCTTTGACAAAACAGTCAGGAAAAAAAAAACTAGGTGTGTGCACGGGGTTTCTGAAATCTCATAGACTTTACTGGTACTGTAAAACGCAGCTGAAAATTTGCATTAAAAAAAACGCTGCAAAAATGCAACGTGTGAACATAGCCTAAAGCTTTATAAGTCTGTAGTCACATAGAGTAACTTCAGACTTTTATCAAGTCAGACAACACCTTTAACTCTCAAACTCCAAGCCTGGACAGAACTATAAGTCCAAGACAACACAGAGCTAAAGTTGTTGCCCCACATTGCCCATAACGAGAACGCGACTCTGCTTTGCAACAGAAGCTGAGACAGGACAGGCAGTCAGTGGTACAGATGTCACACAATATATCAGTCCTGGTCTGGATGTTTCTGCTCAGATTAATTATTATTATTATTATTATTTATTTATATAGCACCATTGATTACATGAAATAAGTGTTTCATAAAAAATATTGATATCACTTACAGTAAAAGAATTAACAATGACAGACTGGTACAGAGGGAAGAGGACCTTGCCCTTGTGGGCTTACATTCTACAGCAGGGATGTCAAACTCAAACACACATAGGGCCAAAATTAAAAACTTGGACAAAGTCATGGGCCAACCAGCATACAATATAATGGGCCCACATAGTCTTCCATACAGAATAATGGCCTCTTATAGTTCTCCATACAGAATAATGGCCCCACATAGTCCTCCATACAGAATAATAGGCCCCACATAGTCCTCCACGCAGTATAATGGCCCCACATAGTCCTCCATACAGAATAATGGGCCCCACATAGTCCTCCATACAGAATAATAGGCCCCACATAGTCCTCCACGCAGTATAATGGCCCCACATAGTCCTCCATACAGAATAATGGGCCCCACATAGTCCTCCATACAGTATAATGGGCCCCACATAGTCCTCCATACAGAATAATGGGCCCCACATAGTCCTCCATACAGTATAATGGGCCCCACATAGTCCTCCATACAGAATAATGGGCCCCACATAGTCCTCCATACAGTATAATGGGCCCCACATAGTCCTCCATACAGACTAATGGGCCCCACATAGTCCTCCATACAGAATAATAGGCCCCACATAGTCCTCCACGCAGTATAATGGCCCCACATAGTCCTCCATACAGAATAATGGGCCCCACATAGTCCTCCATACAGTATAATGGGCCCCACATAGTCCTCCATACAGAATAATGGGCCCCACATAGTCCTCCATACAGAATAATAGGCCCCACATAGTCCTCCACGCAGTATAATGGCCCCACATAGTCCTCCATACAGAATAATGGGCCCCACATAGTCCTCCATACAGAATAATAGGCCCCACATAGTCCTCCACGCAGTATAATGGCCCCACATAGTCCTCCATACAGAATAATGGGCCCCACATAGTCCTCCATACAGTATAATGGGCCCCACATAGTCCTCCATACAGAATAATGGGCCCCACATAGTCCTCCATACAGTATAATGGGCCCCACATAGTCCTCCATACAGAATAATGGGCCCCACATAGTCCTCCATACAGTATAATGGGCCCCACATAGTCCTCCATACAGAATAATGGGCCCCACATAGTCCTCCATACAGTATAATGGGCCCCACATAGTCCTCCATACAGTATAATGGGCCCCACGTAGTCTTCCATACAGAATAATAGGCCCCATATAGTCCTCCATACAGTATAATGGGCCCCACATAGTCCTCCATACAGAATAATGGGCCCCACATAGTCCTCTATACAGTATAATGGCCCCACATAGTCCTCCATACAGAATAATGGGCCCCACATAGTCCTCCCTACAGAATAATGGGCCCCACATAGTCCTCTATACAGTATAATGGCCCCACATAGTCCTCCATACAGAATAATGGCCCCACATAGTCCTCCATACAGAATAATGGGCCCCATGTAGTCTTCCATACAGAATAGTGGCCCCACATAGGGTTGGTGGTTCTGGTGTTGAGGGCCAAATATGCTCACTCTGCGGGCCAGATTTGGCACACTGGAAGAAGTTTGACATGTATATTCTACAGAATGAGGGGGAAGAAACAGGAGGTTTGGGGGGTTCCGGCAGCTCCGGTGTTGTTGCGTTTGGATGAGGAACGAATAGGTGTGGGGGAGAGAAGAAGGTCTGCATAATTATGGTAATCTGTGATATCTCCATCATAATATAGAAGAGACGCTGAGATCAGGGATACAGGCTGTCCTGTGTATTCAGAATATTCAGATAACAACTATACATATCACAGTAACAGGACTGATAATATTACTAAGAAGAATAATATAAAATATCCTGCCAGCCTCACCCGTTTTCTCTTTCTTCATCTTCATGACCACATGTTCTGATTCTCTGTCTTCTTCACAGACCCCCATGGTTTTCATATAGATCTTACTCTGTAATTTTAAATTCTGCTGTGGTGATTCTCAAGAGTAATGGAGCGGTGAGAGAATGTCTGGTGTTGATGACTGCTTATATACCCGTAACAACTCCCTTGTCTTTCATGCACCATTAGCTGAGCTTGTTGAAGGAATGAAAACAGGTTTTTCAGGTAAATCTACTTGACAAAGGTAATAGCAACTCATTCAGCTACCCCTAGATAAATCACAAACCCACATTTAACCATCTCCTCCACTTTAACATATACCTATTACAAAAATAAAACAAAACACCATTTTTGGATTCAATTGGCCACAGCAGCCGTTTATTAACACTTAATAAACAGTAAACAAATAAACTCAAAGAGAGGGTGGTCCTCGAAGCTCCAAAAAAACTTGATGAACAACACCATACCACTTTTTCTTATTTATTGTCCCAACTCAGCTCATAATTTACCTCTAGCCGTAAAGCGCCAGCTCAGAGGCACATAAAATAACCAGCCAATTGTCCCAAACCATAAGCCGCAGGCCCATGCAATCCCTCCCTCAGGATATTAAGGCCCATTTTCAGTCAATGCCATTAGGGGGAGTCCAGAACCTCGTGAGATTCCCCCCCTATTATACCGCCATTATCCAGGACCACCAACTTCGAGGACCCCCCCAATGCCACGAAGAAAAATATTCTGTCCCCTCAAATATTTTTGTCCCTCCACACCTTAATGGCTATCTCTATTCCTTCTTGAATCGCCAAGCACCACATTGCCGTTCCCACAGCGTTCAAATGGATGCCATCACTTCTCCAAAATTCTCCCTCCCCAGATTCTAATTCCACATGCCTTACCACCACCGCACAATTCCGCACCATGAAACGAGAAACTGCCCTGTTTAACTTGATCCTAGCCCTGTTGATACCATCCACGGATCGTGCCCCCCTCAAAACCTTCCTCAGAATAATATCCAACCAAATTGCCACTACTACTAGGAACATTGACCTCAGCCTAAGGAAATCGAACTTGATATCCTTAATTAGCTCCCTGCAAGATCGTTTGCCAAGGTCATTGCCCCCAAGATGGACCACTACAACATCCGGAGCCTGATCCAGCCGCACAAAATGGTGAAACTCAGGAAGAAACTGCCTCCAAACCATTCCATGTTTTCCGATCCATCGTAACACTGCCTCCTCCCTTCCGATTCCCAATTGTCGCCCATCCAGCCGCAACGCAGCACCAAAAAACCGTCCAGAAAACAAATGAATGTTGAATAATCCATATCAGAAGTGAAGGCCGTTCTCCAAAATAAAATAAATAAAATCCGGAACAATCGCAACTATGAAACACTCCGTGCCTTCTGTTCCCATGAGCTACCCCTTAAATCATTCACATCCGCACGTAGAACCTGAACTTTTCAGATTCCCAACACCCTATTTTCTTGATCACTTCTTCCCCTAAGCCCCTCCTGGCTGCCTCCGTCGCTGCACCAATACGAAATGAGTGCCCACTATAATCCCTTGACGAAACCCCACCAGCCTCTAAGCAACGTTTAAAGACTGCGATAAACTGAAAATGCGATAGGAATGAACCGTCGGCATGAACTAAGACCGGAAGATCCATATCCTTCATCGATCTCCCAAAAGCTTGAGTGCACTGTACCGGGCAGAGGGCCGACCCCTGCACTTTAAACAGCACCAACCTACACCCTTTACCATAAACATTCGTTTTCGAAGACCGTATCAACAATTCACCGTATCAACAATTCAACCCTATCTTCATATTTTTTAAAACCTCGAAGGACTTACCATCTCCCCCAAACGTAATGCCCCAAAAAATGCCAATGAAAATGCTAATTTAAATAAATCAACCTCCCAACCTGATGTGCAGATGGTTTCCAGCTGTGCCCCCACTAAAAGGAGCAACTCATACGAAACTGGCCGTCTCTTATCCAAGACCTTCCAACCCTTCCTCCAACCTTTTAATGCTTGCTTAACTAAAAATGATTTTGTCTGGTCCTTAACTCCCCTTGCTTTAAATCCAAAAGCTAAACCAGCCAAGATGCCATTTATTTTTGCCACAGACCAACCCGCTTCCCAACCATGACCCAAAAGCAGTAATAATAGACTCTCTTCTTCCACCCTGTTGCCTATAATTGTTTTCCACTCCTCCCAAATTTTCCAAGTCTGTTAATATTTAGCCCAAGTCCTGTCCGCTAATGACCAAGAGATTAAATCCTTCACTGCCCTGAAGGGATTCTCCATAGATCTACCGGGCACTCCTGTAGCATGGTATTGTGGAGGTTTCACCAATTTAAGATACACCAGGTAACTGCTCTCCTCCAAATTAAAGAAGTCCGAGTACATGCAGAGAAGCTAATTAACCAAATCTGCTAATCTGGTTGAAAAACATCACTCAGAGACTGAACCATGCAAAATGGCATGCTTTATTACGTAGACATGGGGTTATATAGTATTCTACTTCTAGGTTGGATTAGTAAAATTCATTGCTCTTTCTGATAACTCTGCACACTGCAATTTGCTCATCCATGTATCTCTTGGACTCAGTAACGCCTTAGGAATTCTGATGGGAGGGGTGAGTTTGTCTCTCAGCGCCATCTTTGCCAACTCGACATGAATCTCTCTGTTATCAGCCATGCACATGCATACGTCATTCTCAGGAAATCATTTAGTTGTTCATGTCTACAATAAGAATAGGAACTGTTAGTTATATATTCATTAACTATTAACATAATCCATGTGCATATACACATTTGCATACATACATACACATAGATTATTCCATCATCTCTATATTAATTCACACTGATTAGGTAATATATTAAAAGAAACTAATTGATTTTCTAAAATATATATATTTAACTTTGACAGACCCCCCTAAAATCAAATATTTGCTTTTAATATCCATATGCTAAAAATCAAAGAGGGAGAAAGAATTGACCCTATGTTAAGACTATTCTGGAACCCTACGATGTGACGGGTGCCCCGTCCCTTTTAGACAGACCCACCAACATTCCTAAATCTAACTTAAACGAATATCTACAGGTAAGGGATGGAGACCCAAAAAGATCTAGTGACTGGGTAAGGGCCACCCCTAACACAGAAATATGGATATTAACTTTACAAACTCATTAACTTCCAGTAATCTCTCTGGTACAACACCTTTGTTCTAAGGGGAACTGTTTGTTCATAGGCCTCTTCATTAGGTTCTTTAGACAAGACTCTGACAGGTACTGCTGCCTCTACTGTTTTGGCAATTACCCTCTTGACACAGGGAATCACACAAATCAGGAATACACTAATTAGTATTATCACACTTAGTAAAATAATTCCCCCTTGGATTAACCAACTCTTCCAATCTCCCATCCAAGAAAAATATTTATCCCAGGGATCAGTAACACCTGAATTCCTTTCCAGTACTTCACTTAAATCTGTAGATTTTTTGAGAACCTTAGTAACTTTCCCTGTGGAGCCGGTATTGTCTGCGATATAAGTACAACAATGCTCACCTATCATTTTGCATACCCCTCTTTTTTCTGCAAGTAACATATCCAGAGCTATTCTGTTTTGGAAGGCCATGTTTGATGTGGGTGCTAGTTGGTCAGCTATCCCTTGTAAGGCATCTTTGGTGTAATTGACAAATCTTTGTTGGTTATAATATATGTAATTTATCCAATCTACGTTCTTGTTAACGGCGATTATGGGTATTATGGACTCAAATCCCACCTTCACTTGATCTAGGGCCTTGAATTCGTCTGGCACCCCCCATAGGCACTCCGAGAACATCAATATATATATGTGGGTAAAAACTGCCTTAGGGGTTAACTTCTCTCTTGGCCCTGTATGTACCTGCAAACGCAGCCTTTATTTCTTCTTTGGATTCCTGGGACTCAGATATAAGGTAAACAGACATTATTGCTTTAGTTAAGGCACATTCCCCAGTCCATTTGCCCTCCAGTCTAATCCTAATCTTCATGTCACCACATTCAAGGAAGTGTTATACCAGAAAACTGGAATATCATTCTCTTTAGTAATAATTGCTTGGAATGCACGTGTTACCGTAACAAAGACCCCCCCCCAGCTACTGTCATCAGAAAAATGAACATCAGGGTTGTGGGTTCGAAACCGCCTTCTTGCAATGGGATGGACCCATGATATTCGGCCTTCGACCTTCACAGCCGTAGGTGATGTAAGCAGCACTTGGTAGCGCCCTTCAAATCTGGTATCCAATGTGCCTCGCAAGTGATTCTTTATCCAGACAAAATCTCCAGGCTGGATGCTGTGAGTACCTGGTTCAAGATCTGAGTCTGGTATAGAAGAGTACACTGTAGTATGTGTTAGTTTTAACTCTTCAGCGAGTCCGACAACAAAATTCACAAGCTTATCATTGCCTGAACTAAGCTGCTGTGGGTAATATCGACCCATTCTGGGTCTCCTCCCAAACAAGATCTCATATGGTGTGAGCCCTGTGGGTTGTCTTGGGGTATTTCCGACTGAGTATAGGGCAATAGGCAGCACCTCCAGCCATGGAAGTGACAATTCTTTACTGGCTTTAAGAATTTTGTTTTCCAAAGTGCCACTCATCCTTTCAACTTTGCCACTACTTTGAGGATGATAAGGGGTATGCAGGCCCAAATCCGCCCCAATCATCTTCCAGATTGATTTGGTAACTTCTGCAGTGAAGGCGGGTCCTTGATCACTTTCAATCACTTCTGTAATACCGAATCTGCAGATAAGTTCTGCCAGAAGCCTTTTCACTGTACTTTTAGCGGTCATGTTGGCTACTGTGTATGCTTCTGTCCAGCCGGAAAACATATCCACCACCACCAGAACATATTCATATCTTCCACTCTTGGGTAATTGCATATGATCAATTTGGATTTTCTGAAAAGGATACTGTGACTTTGCCAGTTTCTTCTTTGGCACATCTTCTGTTCTTCCGTGAGTACAAGTGTTACAAATCTCACAGCTCCTAGTATAGTTTGTAGCAAGAGCTGAGATCTCGGGTGCAATACAGAGTTTATTGATAGCTGAAATCATCTGATTCTTCCCTCTATGTACCTTTCCATGAGCCCACTGAACCACTGCTGGATACAGTGCTCTTGGCAGACATATTCTTCTTCCCACTCTCCAGATTCCGGCATTACAAAACGTTCCTCCCCGTCCGATCCATCCTTGTTTTTCTTCTTCTGTTACCGCATTCTTCTGGTCCACTAAAGTCCTGTGTGCCGGATTCTCTTCCAGTCTTTGCTCCTCTTGATCTTCCTCCTCTTCTTCTTCACTGGCTGTCTTGTAGCCCCTCAAGGCCTATATCAGGCCAAAGTCGTGGGCAATCCCGAATCCGTACCTCAAGTCCGTGTAGATATTGGCCACTCGACTCTCTGCGCACTAGCAGGCTTCGGTCAGAGCATACAGTTCGGCCTCTTGAGCTGACATATAAGATGGCAGTGGTCCAGCAGAAACAACCATTGGTGGGGACACCACCCCATATCCAGTATGGTAAGTTCCATATTCATCTGCGTATTTGGACCCGTCAGTATCCAGTATCAGATCCGCTTCAGGCAGTGGCTGCTCAGAGACAGTAGGTAGATTAGAGGTTTCTACCTTCATGACCTCAAGGCAATCATGGTCACTCGAATCAGGGTATTCATGGTCTTCTGAGCACCCCCCTAGGTGTTCACAGCAGTCCCCCCTTGACAGAGGAAGCAGAGTGGAGGGGTTCAAGACAGTACATCACCGAAGAGCTATATTTTCTGGTAAAAGGAGCTCACATTGGATTCTGACATGACGTTGCATAGATAGATACTGTAGTTGTGCTGGGTTTGTGCAAGGATAGCTTTCAAATCATGAGGGGCCAGTATAGTTGTAGGATGGCCAAGTGCAACATCTGCTGTTCTGTGGAGGAGTTCTGTAGCTGCCAGCACTGCTTTGAGGCATGTTGGAGCTGTTTGCTCCACTGGATCCAATTTGCTGGAATAATATCCGACGGGTCTCATGTGGCCATCATGTTTTTGTGCCAGAACTCCTGAGGCATTGTGTGGCGCCCTGCTGCGCATTGGTGCCACAGATCCCAGAGGGGTGCATAGATGGACTTCTCCACAAGAGGCCCTCACAACATTCACACACCTCCACCCTACCACCTCAGACCAGCAGAGGGAGCCCGGATAGGGACATATATACTGGAGGGTGGAGTTAGGCAGTCAGTTCCTGCTCAGACACAGAAAGAGCTCAGTCAGTGAGTCTGTGGAAGCAGTCTAGAACTCAGTTAATCCCTGCAGAAGCTAGTCTGCAGTTGGAGCTCAGAATAGTGAACCGAGAGCGTGCCGACGCTCAGAGAGCGGCGAAGAGCAGCGTGCCTGCTGCAGTGCTTAGGCGAGTCAAGGCCTATAGCACGTGTGAAGCCTAGTGAGGGCCCCGAGTGTGGCCGAAGGCGAGTGGAGAAAGCAACATAGGGGGCAGAGGAGCATACCAGGCTCACCCCAATTCACATACCGGACACCGGGTCCGCGCCTACAGGGTCCCTTTATACTCAGTAGGGACCACCGGAACACCTGGAGTACTACAGGTCGCAGGTTCACCAAAAACTGATTATGTACCAGGGCCAGGAGTCATGGAGGCCCCAGCGACCAGGGAGAGTGATCTCCAGCAGAAGGCCCTACCACCAGGTCAGCAGGTGCAAGTGAGAGACAGAGACCAAGTTAGGCCTAGCTCCAGGCAGGTCAGAAGCTTAGCGGGAAAAGACAAGGATCAGGAGGCCCTACACCCGCTCACTGGGGAGAGTCCAGAAATGCACCCTTCACACTGACGTACCCTGGACCCTGCCTGCTACATCACCAGTAAAGGTATTGAAGTGTACCCCAGTGTGTGTACCCGTCTTTCCTCCGGGACTGTCCCACCATCCATCTCCTACACCTACACTGCCCTGAGGCCCTGCTCCACCTGTGGGGAGCTGCACCAACTAAGCTGCCCTAACACCGGCCTCAGAGGACCGTCGCAGCACTAGTAATCCTTACCAGACACCACAGGTGGCGTCACGAACATTTGCTACCCCATAGAATTTCCCCTGTTTAAGAGTGACCCCAGGGTACGGGCCCGGGAGCCGACTACCGCGACATCCCCAAGACCAGGCAACAAGGCCCGGGCGCCGAGTAGTCCCCATCCCATGGGCGCGTCATCTCTAACTGAACAGGATTGCGTGCCCGCTGCAACGACAGAGTGTTGTGCCCGTTGCCACCGGGTACTGTGAGCCTTTAATAAGAACTGTGTGATTAACTGTGGCGAAGAACACTGCCATTACTGTGCCGTCGAGCGGGAAGAAGGGTGTAACCGCGGGAAACTGAGAGGCATACCTGCTGAAGCGCGCGAAGCCCGGGACACGCCCCATGTCTTGATGTCGCACCAGGAAGCGTCAGGTCCTGGAAGGAGCCCCGGTGAGCACTCTGACATCGGACGCGAGCGACGCAATGTCCTAGAGGACGACCGTCACCTGCGGAGCTGCGGCCTACCGGAAGAAAAGAAAGGAAGGTAGGCCACGGTTCGCTAGGGGTGCGCGAGTATGTCTGAAGACCAGCACGACGCCGGAGTACCGGTTAACGGCCCCGATCTTCAACCCGCGCCCAGCGCTGAGCAGGCCGAGGCAGCCACTCCACCAGCAGGGCTTGTAACCCCTGTCATACCCATGGCCCTACCGTACATCCCTGGCGCGAAGTGGCTCCCCCAGTACAATGGCAAACCAGATACCTTGTCTGGATTTAAGAGGAAAATATGCGGTATACTGGACATGTACTCGATGACAGGCAGACAAAGAGCCGCTGTTGTATTGAGACAATTGGCTGGTGCTGCGGAGCGAGAAGTAGAAACCTGGTCAGCCGCAGACCAGGAGTCAGTGTCCGCAATCTTTAAAAAGTTACAGACTGTCTTTGAGAATTGCACAGACACAGACCTCCGGATGAGGTTCTACAACTGCTCTCAGAAACCGGAGGACAGTATTCGGGACTATGCCTGGCGCTTACAAGGGGCCCTGTGAGCTCTGAAACAGGTTAGTCCAACCAGCATCAATGATGAAAATAAAATGCTGAAGGAACAGTTTGTGCGGGGACTGAGGTCCCAAGAGGAGAGCAGGACTGTGCATTGATGGTCCTTAGATCATCCAGATGCCACCTTTGACACCCTTAAGGACATGGCTATAAAGGGACTGCAGCCCCTGGAAACAACAGATACTGCTATCCAATGTTACCAGGGTGGGGCCACCCCAGTGCCCGCAGCATCCACCTTTCCCCCGTTGGCTGCTGAAGCCAAAGTGCAAGCAGTGCCCCCTAGTGAGCTGGGCAGCCTGCGCTCTGAAGTGCGTCAGTTGAGCAAAAACCTGACCACTGTAATGATTGCCCTGCAGCTGCGGACGGAACCTGAGACGGAAGGAAGGATCCTGGTAGCCGACAGCCCTGAGGATGTCCCCTGGATGAGAAGGAGGAGGAGGACAACGCCGCCCCGGAGGAGGACAACGCCGCCCCGTGGGAGGACCAACGACCAATGACACCCTCCAGGAGAATTCATCAGCCACCGCTGCCAGAAGGCAGGCCACACAGCACGGAACTGCCCTTTAAACAAGCAAACCCTGGGGCCGAGGGCCGACACCCAGGAGTAGATCCTCCAGGCCCATCAAACTGGTACCGCAGGTTCGTGGGAGGAAGACCTTTCCTGTCCATTGTGCTGGACGGCATCGCGACACCTGCCTTGCTGGACACTGGATCTCAGGTAACCATCATGCCTGATGTCCTCTACAAAAGGTTCTGGTCCATAAACGATCTTCGCCTGCCAGATCCAACTCTTTCCGTGTATGCCTCCAACGGCCTCCCCCTTAGCCTAGTCGGGGTTAAGGATGTGACAGTAAAGGTGGGAAGAGTGGAACTGAAGGACCAGGGACTAATTGTAGTAGAGACTAATCCTGATGATACAGACTTGTATATGGTACCTGGCACAAATATTGTTAGTAACTGTTTGGGAGAAGTGTTGTTCTTGCTCCAACAGATAGCTGACACTGCCAGACCAGGGCAGAGAAGGGCGCTCCAGAAAGAGATCTGAGCCCTTATGTACCAGCAACAGGTAAAGCTAACAGGTGGTGAAATTGGTAATGTACGGGTGACAGACCCAGTACCCATTGTGATTCCCCCGATGAGTGAAATGCTGATTTGGTGTAGAGCAGCAATAGGTCTCAAAGGACGGAGCTACCAGGTGGTAGTAGAACCCCTTAGCTCAGAGCATAGACCTACACTCTTAACTGCCAGAGGGGTAGTGGATGTACGCAATGGGAGGGTACCCGTCCGTCTTCTAAACTATGGAGAGGACGAGGTTAGATTACCACGCTATGCCACTGTTGCCAAACTGTACACAGTAAATAACAACTCCATACACACGGCGGAGTCCTTAACCTCACCAGACAGAGTGGAGGATAATGACCCGGAAACCCAGGTGGAGGATTGGTGTCAACAGCTCCATGTTGGGACAAACACCACTCCTGTCCATCAGAAACAGGGTGTACACCGGGTGGTTCAGGAATACACGCAGGTATTCAGTAAGCACCAACTTGACTTTGGGGGGATTAAAGGGGTACAACACCATATCCACACAGGTGACCATCCACCCATCAAAGAACGTTACAGGCCTATACCACCAGCACACTACCAGAAGGCGAAGGAGATGTTGCACGACATGAAGAAGACAGGGGTAGTGAGGGATAGTTGTAGTCCCTGGGCAGCTCCCCTGGTCCTAGTCAGGAAAAAGGACGGAAGCATGAGAATGTGTGTAGATTATAGACAAGTAAATCGCATTACACATAAAGATGCATACCCTTTACCCCGTATAGAAGAATCCCTGGCTGCATTAAAGTCCGCAAATTACTTCTCCACCCTTGACTTCACTAGTGGGTACTGGCAAGTAGCTGTTGCTGAGGAGGATCGGGAGAAGACGGCCTTCACTACCCCAATGGGACTCTGCGAGTTCAACAGCATACCGTTTGGACTCTGCAACACCCCCGGAATGTTCCCGAGATTGATGGAGTGCTGCCTGGGACACCGCAACTTCGAGACTGTATTGCTATACCTGGATGACATGATAGTGTACTCCAAGATGTATGAGGACCACTTGAAGCACCTGGCGGAAATATTTGAGTCGCTGTCCCGGTATGGGATGAAGCTGAAGCCCTCAAAGTGCCACCTGCTCAAGCGAAAGGTACAGTACCTGGGGCACATCGTTAGTCCAGAGGGGGTAGCACCAGACCCGGAGAAGGTCACTGCCATCCAGAAATGTCCGGAGCCGAAGAGCCTCAAGGAGGTACGTCAGTTCCTGGGACTAGTCGGGTACTACCGGAGGTTTGTGAAGGACTATACCAAGAAAGCGGCGCCTTTGCAAGATCTCCTGGTGGGACAGTCTGGGAGAGGCAGAAATCCCCCGTTCCAGTGGGGTAAGGAGCAAGCTGAATCCTTTGAGGTGAAGAAGGAGATCCTGACCGGCGAAGAGATGCTAGTCTACTCTGACTACAGCCAACCTTTCCTGCTGTACGCAGATGCCAGCAACGAAGAATTAGGAGCTGTATTGAGTCAGAAGCAAGATGGCCGAGAGAAGGTGATCGCCTACGCAAGCAGGAAGCTCCGCCCGACCGAGAGGAACCCAGAGAACTATAGCAGCTTCAAATTGGAGTTCCTGGCCCTGGTCTGGGCCATCACTGAATGGTTCAAGCACTACCTAGCCTCCAGTAAGTTCACTGCCTACACTGATAATAACCCCTTGACTCATCTAGAAACAGCCAAGTTAGGAGCCATGGAGCAACGATGGATGGCTCGGCTGTCAAACTACCAGTTCACTATTAAGTACCGGGCGGGCCGCAAGAACACCAACGCCGATGCCCTGTCCAGGATGCCTCACAAGACGGACACTGAAGAAGAAGTGGATGACCTGGAGGAGATTGAGCTACCTGCCTTTCATCGGAATGGGATGGTCCACGAGCAACGAGCCTCCAGACGTTGAACCCTTTGCCTCACCACAGCTGGAAGGAGACCCAGGACAGTGACCTGGTTGTCAGCCGTATTAAAGAACTGATAACCCAAGAAGGTTCCTCCCTTGAGAAGGATGCGTCTCTTCAGGCCAAGCAGCTGTGGAATGAGAGAAGCCGGCTGTTCATCTATCGAGAGAAGCTGTGCCGGAGGTACGTCAACCCGAAGACCCATGAGATGGTATGGCAGATCGTAGTGCCCAGGACAGACATCCAGATGGTGTTGGAGGCCTACCACGATCAAGCGGGGCACTTTGGCTGGAAGAAGCTAGAAACCCGGCTGAAGTGTCGATTTTATTGGGTAGGAATGCGCAGTTCCATCGAGAGGTGGTGCTGGAATTGTGGGCCCTGTGGCCTCAGAAGAATAGACTACAGCAGCCAGAAGGCAGCCCTGCAACCCATCAAGATGACTCGACCCTTGGAAATCGTGGCCCTGGATCATGTTAAGCTGTCACCCAGCAGGTCAGGATATTCCTATGCCCTGACCATGGTGGATCACTACTCCCGGTTCCTGGTGGTCGCCCCCCGTCAAGGACCTGACGGCAGAGACAGCGGCGAGGACATTCCAAGAACACTTCTGCAGACCCCTTGGATACCCGGAGCAGGTGCTGACAGATCAAGGCTCAGCCTTTGAAGCTGAACTGTTCAAGGAGTTCTGCCATCTGTACGGGTGTAAGAAGATCCGCTCTACACTGTACCACCCCCAAACCAACGGTCTTTGTGAAAAGATGAATAACATCGTCATCGACCTGCTGAAGACCTTATCACTAGAGGAAAGAAATCAGTGGCCAGACCTACTACCTGACCTGGTAGATCTGTACAACCACATACCTGTGAGTTCCACCAATTGTACTCCAGCATATCTCATGCGAGCAAGACCCGGAAAGTTGCCCATGGACCTGGAGCTTGGTGTAGTAGAACCTGAAGCAGATATGTCCACTGAGGACTGGGACACGACCAGACAGGAGCAGTACAGAAGAGTACAGGTCTGTGTCGAAGACAGTCTCACCAGGGTAAGAGAGAGGCAGGAAGCCCACTACAATAAAAGTGCACCCGCAGTGCACCAGGAGAAGTGGTGTTAAAGAGAAAAAGAAGAAACCACAAACTTGATGACCAGTGGGAGAGAAAACCCTACACGGTGTTCAATTCAAGATTTGATAACAGGAAGACCTGTTTAATTAGCAAAGACGGAGGAAGGACGACTGGAACGGTATGTAGAGACCATCTGAAGTTGTGTCCAGACCTGCTAAAGCCCCAAAGAAGTGCCTTTCATCGTACCGGTGGAGCCTAAAAAAGCAGTACTTCATACTGACTTAGGAGATTTCCCAGAAGATTGGCCTCAACTAGGAGGAGCAGTGATAATACCTGTGATCCACTTCTTTCAACAGCCAGAAGACCCTCCACAGCAAGTAGAACCTGTAAGTGCTTCAGAAGAGCCTGCTCAAGAAAAATCCCCGGAAGAAGGATCCCCGGTTGGAGTGAGCAGAGCAAGAAGGCCCAGCCAATGGTATACTTGCCAGTCCTATAGAGAGGTTAAGCCAGTTTTACAATCTACCCACACGTAGAACTGACAGAGTAGCAGATGGTGCAGATTCGGATACCACCCACACTCCCGCACTACGCAGGTCAACACGCAGTACGAGAGGCCAGGACCCTGTCAGATATAGAGAATAGTAAAACTACTGACAGTGTAGATAGTTGCCCCTGGGGTATTATATTGTGTGTTTTCATGTATGTATTTCTTAACTTGTGTTTGCCTTACAATGGACAATTTAGGTGATATGGACACTTTTCTTGTTGCCTCTAGTTACACGTAAGGGTATATAAAGAACTTTGCAGCTGAGGACTGTGTGCCGCCCAAAAACTGCTTGCTATAAATAATTGCACTCCCTGGAGTGCCCCCTTTAGGTGACCTCAGAAGGAAAACCTGTCTGGCGTGGCTTCAATTGTGGTCCAACTCGGGATCGCCATGCCCTGCAGCCACGCCCAGGGCCTACGTTGAGGGTTTGCGTTGGACAGGTCCCTCAAGCTACTTTGTACTTTACTCGTGAGATGGGCACCCTGTTAGGGGACCTCACCGGAACAGACTCGAAATTCTGAGGTTGCATATTATATTGTATATATATTTATTATTTGTAATGTTTATAATGTAACGTTCAAGCAAAGTGCCTCCCATAAAGGGAAGAGATGTTGTAACCTGTTTGTAAAAATTACTTCAGTCCGGGAGTACTGAGCTTAACTAGGGGGGAATGTGGCGCCCTTCTGCGCATTGGTGCCACAGATCCCAGAGGGGTGCATGGATGGACTTCTCCACAAGAGGCCCTCACAACATTCACACACCTCCACCCTACCACCTCAGACCAGCAGAGGGAGCCCGGATAGGGACATATATACTGGAGGGTGGAGTTAGGCAGTCAGTTCCTGCTCAGACACAGAAAGAGCTCAGTCAGTGAGTCTGTGGAAGCAGTCTAGAACTCAGTTAATCCCTGCAGAAGCTAGTCTGCAGTTGGAGCTCAGAATAGTGAGCCAAGAGCGTGCCGACGCTCAGAGAGCGGCGAAGAGCAGCGTGCCTGCTGCAGTGTTTAGGCAAGTCAAGGCCTACAGCACGTGTAAAGCCAAGTGAGGGCCCCGAGTGTGGACGAAGGCGAGTGAAGAAAGCAACATAGGGGGCAGAGGAGCATACCAGGCTCACCCCGATTCACATACCGGACACCGGGTCCGCGCCTACAGGGTCCCTTTATACCCAGTAGGGACCACCGGAACCCCTGGATAACTACAGGTCCCAGGTTCACCAAAAGCTGATTACGTACCAGGGCCAGGAGTCACGGAGGCCCCAGCGACCAGGGAGAGTGATCTCCAGCAGAAGGCCCTACCACCAGGTCAGCAGGTGCAAGTGAGAAACAGAGACCAAGTTATGCCTAGCTCCAGGCAGGTCAGAAGATTAGCGAGGAAAAGACAAGGATCATGAGGCCCTACACTCGCTCACTGGGGAGAGTCCAGAAATGCACCCTTCACCATGAAGTTCCCTGGACCCTGCCTGCTACATAACCAGTAAAGGTATTGAAGTGTACCCCAGTGTGTGTGCCCGTCTTTCCTCCGGGACTGTCCCACCATCCATCTCCTACACCTACACTGCCCTGAGGCCCTGCTCCACCTGTGGGGAGCCGCACCAACTAAGCTGCCCTAACACCGGCCTCAGAGGACCATCGCAGCGCTTGTAATCCTTACCAGACACCACAGGTGGCGTCACGAACATTTGCTACAGCATAGAATTTCCCCCTTTTTAAGAGTGACCCTAGGGTATGGGCCCAGGAGCCGACTACCGCAACGTCCCCAAGACCAGGCAACAAGGCCCGGGTGCCGAGTCGTCCCCATCCCCTGGGCGCGTCAATGGCCACACGCTTCAGAGACAAATAGAATGAATGGAAATTCATAGTTGGAAATCCCCAGTGCAGGGGCTGAAATGATGAGTTCTTTCAACTGGTCCATTGCATCTTCAGTTTCTTGGTCAAAATGCAGGTCAAACTCAGAAGAGTAGACCCGATCATATAGAGGTTGTGACGCGCCCCCTGGGCCATCTGTGCACATGTGTGGGATACCCGGAGCCGGGTCTCTGGGGGTTGTAGTCTCCGTGGTGGCGATCCGGTCCTGTGGCTCAGGGTGGTCAAACCAGTGGCAGTCTTTTATAGGTTTTAGGTTAATTGTCCGACTACGCCACCCGTGGATTGCGGTCAGGGTGTACCGCCGCTGCGAAGCAGACCGCCGAGGCTGGTGTTGTGTGCGCAGCAGAGAATGGGATAACTCCCCACGGGAGGAGTATAGCCTCAGGGCAGTGAGTGTGGATGATGGGAGTGATGGTGCACGAGCGCAGCAGGAACTACTCAGAGTCTTTGCAGTGCAGTTCAGGGTCTTTACTGATGAGGATAAGGCAGACCCTCCCGGGAGTACTGGCTAGCATAAGAGGCCTGGTCAGTCTGTGAGCAAGCAGGAGTTCCCCTGGCCAGGTGGAGTTGTAGGCCTCCCCGTCTGTCTGCACTCTTCCTGGTTACCTTGCTGTAAGCGAGTGGAAGTAGCCCACGTCCCTGAGTGTACCGTGTAGTGCTCACCCGTATGGCTGGTGACTTGGGGCCTTCTGATAGCCTCCGCTCCACGACGGCGGTGCTGGTCCCTTGCTTGTGACTGAGCCTCCGGGCTTCTATGGCCAGAGGACCCGGAATCCCCTGCCGGCTGGTTTCTGCTCCTGGACTTAGAGATCCTTACAGCCTCGGACTCCTTTGTCCGGTTTGTAGTGTCTTCAGCCAGGACGAGCTATATCAGCTTCCAGTCTCTGGCACTCAGCTCCTGCTCCTACAGAGCTCCTAGCTGTTGCTTTCCCTGTGTCTGCTTGTTCTCTGTCTCAGAACTCTATCTCTGTTCTCTGCTAACCCCGCCCCAGACCCAGTTTATAAGAGCAGATTCCTTCCCTCCCAGGACTGGGCAGAAGGTGTTGCATGTTTAAGGACTCCTGACCAGGAAACCTCCCACTTGCTCTCAGAAGTAATATTTCTATTACTGTGGTAACCAGACCCCTGGGGTGCCACATTCCCCCCTAGTAAAATTTAGTACTCCGGGACTAAACGCATTTTTAAGAAAAAACACAAATACAAGGGTATAAACAATAACAGGAAAAAGTACATTTTTTCTTGATGGTCACGGCATTTCCATAACCGGGTGTCCATATCACCCAAGGTGAAGTTTTAGAACGGAGTATGGCACCTGTCCAAAGCAAACCCCAAACGTTTGCCCTGGGCGTGACTGCAAGGCAAAGCTAACTACTTTGGACCACACAGGGCCACGCCAGACAGGTTTTTCTTCCGTGGCCGTCTTCGCAAGAGGCACCAGGTGCAACTATCTACAATGTAGTTCCGGTTATTCAGCGTCCATAACCTGTCAGTCCAAATAAACCTGCAGGGTAACTAGAGAAACATAATTAATAAACAGGCAACAAAAACATAAACCATTTTCAGCATTTGCAATTTACAGGTAAATTCACATTACATTTTAGATTCTCCAGCGAGTGGGCATCTGTCCTCTAGTGCTCCTGGTGGACCTACGTAACCCACTATCTGGTTCTTCACTACAGGGTGTCGGAGGTGTTGCGGGTAGGCCTGGCAGCTTTCTGCATACTCTTTGGCTTACTAGAAGCACGGCAGGCTCACTACTAGCAGAGGGTTGAGTCTCCTGGGCTGCTGGTATGGATTCCTCTGCCTCCTGGGCCGGCTGCTCTTCTGACACTACCTGTTCTTCTGTAGACCCTTGAGGGGCTGGCTGGAGAAAGGTGAGGACGGGTACCACGATAGCGTTGTTGATTTGTGTCCAGGACAGGGGAAAGTCTCTGAGTACTGTACTGATCATTTATTCCCTTTCCTCTGCGGGTTGAGGGTTCTCTTGATCTTCGTCAGTGCTTTGCAGCTGCTCGGGACACTTTTTCAGGTGGTCTCTGGAGATAATGGCTGTGGTTTCTCCTCCATCCTTACTGATTCTGCAGACTTTTGGATTATCATGACTTCAGGGCAGTCCTGTGTACGGGTCCTTCTCCCACTGGTCGTCCAACTTGTGGAACCTCCTCTTTCTCTTCAAGACCTGCTCTCCAGGTACCAGGGGAACAGCGGGAGCATGCTGGTTAAAAGTCTTCTCTTGCCTTTCTCTTACTTGAGACAGACTTCACTCGACGCTCTCCTGTACTTTCCTATACTGCTGCTGCCGTTCTGTATCTCAGTCTGCCTCTGTCGAGGTGTCCTCAGGTGTCAGGACTCCCATATCCAGGTCAATAGGCAGCTTACCAGGTCTTGCTCTCATTAGGTAAGCTGGGGTACAGTTGGTGGAACCTACGGGGATGTGGTTATACAAGTCCACCAGATCAGGCAGTTTTTCAGGCCACAGACTGCGTTCTTCCAGGGGCAACGTTTTTAGCAAGTCTATCACCACCAGGTTCATTTTCTCACATAGTCCGTTGGTCTGAGGGTGATAGGGCGTTGTTCTTATCTTCCTGCAGCCATACAGGTTGCAGAACTCCTGGAAGACCTCCACTTCGAAGGCTGGTCCTTGGTCCGTCAGCACTTGCTCCGGATACCCGTGTGGATGGCAGAAGTGCAGCTGGAAGGCTCTGGCTGCTGTTTGAGCCGTTAAGTCTTTGACAGGGACCACCACCAGGAACCGGGAGTAGTGATCTACGATGGTAAGGGCGTAGATGTACCCAGATCTGCTTAGAGCCAGTTTCACATGGTCCAGAGCTACCAGCTCAAGTGGCTGCCTGGTGATGATGGGCTGCAGAGGAGTCTTCTGGCTGGCACGGTCCTTCCTTCTTAGGTTGCATGGGCCACAGTCTCTGCACCATCTCTCGATGGCTCCTCTCATGCCTACCCAGAAGAACCGACCACGCAACAGGAACTCCAGCTTCTACCATCCGAAGTGCCCTCCAGAACCATAGCCGCGTCTCGTCTTGGGACCACTATCTGCCAGGTCAGCTCATGTGTTTGAGAGTTGACCATTCTCCGGCACAGCTTCTCTTTGTAAAGAAACAGCTTACTTTTCTCTTTCCACAGTTGCTTGGTCTCCTCTGGAGCGTCTGGGTCAAGGCGGGTATCAGCCTGTGTCAGCATTTCCTTCACCAGACGGACTGCGGGGTCACTGTCTTGAGTCTCTGCCCAGCTGTAGTGGGGTAAGGGATTGAACGTAGCAGAGTGCCTGTCCCTTACACGGTGGGAATACTGGGTAATCCCATGACGGTGGAACGCAGGGAGTTCGATCTCTTCCAGTTCCTCTGGACCTTCCCCTCCGTCCGGTAAGTTCGGCATCCTGGACAGGACGTCTGCGTTGGCATTTGAGCGTCCCGCCCGGTATTTGATGGTGAATTCATAGTTGGACTGGCGGGCCATTCATCTCTGCTCCAGGGCACCAAGTTTTGCAGTGTCCAGATGTGTCAACGGGTTGTTATCCGTGTACACGGTGAACTTCGAAGAGGCAAGGTAATGCTTGAAACGTTCCGTCACTGCCCACACCACTGCCAGGAACTCTAGCTTGAATGAGCTATAATTCTCAGGGTTTCTCTCTGTGGGCCGTAGTTTTCGGCTGGCGTAAGCGATTACCCATTCTCTCCCCTGCTGGATCTGGGACAGTACGGCTCCTAGCCCGAAGTTGCTCGCGTCCGTGTGGAGGATAAAGGGCTGGCCGTAGTCAGGGTACGCCAGGATTTCATCCCCCGTGAGGGCCATCTTCAGCTGGCGGAAGGACTCCTCTTCCAGCTTTCCCACCTGAAGGGTGGCTTCTGGTTTTTGGCCTTCCTGGATTGACCTATCAGGAGGTCCTGCATAGGAGCTGCCATTTTGGTGAAACCGGGAATGAATCTTCGGTAGTAGCCTACCAACCCGAGGAACTGCCGCACTTCCTTTATGTTGGACGGTCTTGGCCAGTCCTTAATCACGGTGATCTTATCAGGGTCGGGAGCCACTCCGTCGGCACTCACCACGTGTCCCAGGTATTGTACCTTTGGTTTCAGCAGATGACACTTGGAGGGTTTCACCTTTAGGTCGTAGCTTGCCAGGGCGTCAAACACCTCTGCCAGGTGTTTCAGATGGTCCTCGTAGGTTTTGGAATAAACTATGACATCGTCCAGGTATAACAGGACCGTCTCGAAATTCCGGTGTCCCAGACAGCATTCCATCAACCGCTTGAAGGTTCCTGGTGCATTGCAGAGCCCGAACGGCATGCAGTTGAATTCGCTGAGACCCATTTGGGTGGTGAACGCAGTCTTCTCCTTGTCCGCCTCTGCTACAGGAACCTGCCAGTACCCGCTAGTAAGATCCAAAGTGGAGAAGAAGTTAGCAGATTTTAATGCAGCTAAAGATTCTTCTATCCTAGGTAACGGGTACGCATCTTTGTGTGTGATACGGTTGACCTTTCTGTAGTCTACACACATTCTCATTGTGTTGTCCTTCTTTTTCACTAGAACTAGTGGAGCTGCCCAGGGGCTACAGCTGTACCTGATTACCCCAGCCTCCTTCATGTCTCGCAACATCCCCTTTGCATGCTGATAGTGTGCAGGGGGTACAGGTCGGTATCTTTCATTTATGGGTAGATGGTCTCCTGTGGGGATGTGATGTTCTACCCCCTTTACTCGCCCGAAGTCTAGCGGGTGTTTACTAAAGACTCTTTCGTACTCCTGAACCACCCGGTAGACTCCCTGTTTTTGGTGTGAGGGAGTGGAGTCAGTACCCAAATGCAGCTGCTCACACCAGTCCTCCATTTGTTTCTTAGAGCCGTTACCTTCCTCTGGTTGAGATGGAGGCAAGGGTTCTATGGTCTTTACAGAATTTTGGTTTATGGTGAACAATTTGGCTAGCGTGGCATACCGGGGTAGGTATACTTCTCTCTCCCCGATATTTATGATGCGGACGGGTACCCTCCCATGGCGTACATCGACCACCCCCCGTGCTGTCAAAATGGTGGTCCTACTGTCTGAGTAGACGGGTTCTACCATAGCTTGGTAGTCTCTACCCCTCAGACCAATAGCTGCCCGACACCAGATCATCATCTCACTTTTTGGGGGCATGGCGATAGGGAACGGGTGACTCATCCTAACGCTACCAATCTCACCACCAGACAGTTCTACCTGTTGCCGTTTCATCAGTGCCCGGATCTCTTTTTGTAGGACACGCTGCTGACTGGAGCTGGCGTTCAATGCAACCTGCTGTAAAATGGCAATTACTTCTGAAAGGCAATTTTCAATAACGTTAGTACCCAAGGTTATTTTAGGGTGACTTTCACGACGGTCAATGTCCACAATAATCAGTCCCTTCGCCGGCAGTTCAACTTTACCAATTTTAATGGTCACCTCCTTGAATCCCACCTGCGGCACGGGCTGGCCATTGCTGGCGATGATACTCAGGTCGTCATCTGGGTAGCGGGTTATGTCCGAGTCATTCCAGTACCGCTTAAAGAGCACATAAGGGATGGTAGTTACCTGTGACCCGGTGTCTAGTAGGGCACTCATTGGAATGCCATCCAGTACCACAGGCAAGACTGGACGTCCACCTACGTATTTATCACGCCAGTTCGATGGGCCTGATGATCTTATGCCTGGGGGTTAGCCCTCTGCCCCAGGTTGTGCCCGTTTAAATGACAGTACTTTGCCATATGACCGGGTTGATTGCAGCGACGGCAGATGGGTTGTCCGTCCTCGTTGTATCTGTCGCTGGGTCTTCCTCTGGACAATGGGATCCTCCTCTGTTGGCGCCACGGGACGTCCTCTGGACTGGTGGCCAGCTTGATCCTTCCTTGAGAGGATACCTGTAACAACTGCACAGTCCTGGTTAATGCGGCAACGCTTTTGGTCAGAGCTTGGACCTGATGGTGCAGGTCCGCAGCCGGTTCTTTGTCCAAAGCCTGCGCACCATCTCTTACAGGCTCTGCAGACAAGGGCGCCGCCTCCTGGTGATACGTAATAGCAGGGCGCCGGTGGGTTACAGCGCTACCCGGTGACGGTTCTCGGAGCACCCGGATGGCCCTGTCTTTGAACTTTGCAAAGTCTAAACCAGGGTTCTGCAAGGCCATTGCACGTAACTGGGTTCTGTGGGCGTTGGACAGCAGACCCTCAATGAATTGCTCAGTCAACAGTTCATCTGCATTCCGCACACTGTCAGGGTCTGCCTGTTTAATGGCTCCCATGGCCTCTTGCAAATTCAAAGCATAGTCTCTTATACTGTCTTGGGCCCGCTTCTTGCACCCATAAAATTTCATTTTGATCTCTGCCGAGGTGCGGGTATCAAAAGTGTCCTTCAGACGGGCTAAGATCTCCTTTACTGTCTCCTTGTCCTGGACTGACCAGGACTTTACTTCACATTGGGCTGCGCCGGTTAACTGGCCTATCAATATGCTCACTTTTTGTCCCTCCATCAGGGGTATACTTTAAATAGGCTGTACAGTCTCTCTTTAAAGTCGCTTAGGGTATGCGACTCCCCCGAGTATTGGGGCAGCCAGGCAGCTCCGGGGATGTAAGGCATTGTAAACGGCATTACTGCGGCAGCGGCCGCACTGGCGGAGGCGGTTCTCTCCGCTTCCAACATCTCCCCCCCACCCCTAGTCACCCGTGGCCTACCTTCCGTCGTTTCTTCTCCGTAGGCTGTGGCTCCGCAGGGGATCGTCGGGGTGGAGGACCTTGCGTAGCGGGGTGATGACGTCGGCGTCCGCTGGATCTCCCTCCAGGACCTTGCGCAGCGTCCGTGTGTAAGGCGGGGCCTCAGTTCTGGCGCGCTTTCGTCGTCCATGCCCCTCTTCTTCCCGCGCGGCGTCCCGAAGATGGCGCCCGATGGCAGGAAAATGGCTGCGGATGGCGGGAAACTTCACCACGCTAAGTATCAGTCTTTCTTTCAGGCACGCAGTACCCGGTGGTTGCGGGCAAGAAATCCTGCCAATTACGCCAAAGTTGACGCGCCCCCTGGGCCTGTGTGTTTGCAGGGGAATACCCGGAACCGGACCTTTTGTGGACGCTGAGGGTTGTAGTCTTCGCGTGGCAGTGACCCGGTCCCGTGGCTCAGGGTGGTCAAACCAGTGGCAGTTAAATGTCCGACTACGCCAAAGTTGATGCACCCCCTGGGCCGTGTGTGCACGTGTGTGGGATACCCGGAGCCGGGTCTCTGGGGTTTGTAGTCTCTGTGGCGGCGACCCGGTCCCGTGGCTCAGGGTGGTCAAACCAGTGGCAGTCTTTTATAGGTTTTAGGTTAATTGTCCGACTACGCCACCCGTGGATTGCGGTCAGGGTGTACCGCCGCTGCGAAGCAGACCGCCGAGGCTGGTGTTGTGTGCGCAGCAGAGAATGGGATAACTCCCCTCGGGAGGAGTATAGCCTCAGGGCAGTGAGTGTGGATGATGGGAGTGATGGTGCACGAGCGCAGCAGGAACTACTCAGAGTCTTTGCAGTGCAGTTCAGGGTCTTTACTGATGAGGATAAGGCAGACCCTCCCGGGAGTACTGGCTAGCATAAGAGGCCTGGTCAGTGTGTGAGCAAACAGGAGTTCCCCTGGCCAGGTGGAGTTGTAGGCCTTCCCGTCTGTCTGCACTCTTCCTGGCTACCTTGCTGTAAGCGAGTGGAAGTAGCCCACGTCCCTGAGTGTACCGTGTAGTGCCCACCCGTATGGCTGGTGACTTGGGGCCTTCTGATAGCGTCCGCTCCACGACGGCGGTGCTGGTCCCTTGCTTGTGACTGAGCCACCGGGCTTCTATGGCCAGAGGACCTGGAATCCCCTGCTGGCTGGTTTCTGCTGCTGGACTTAGAGATCCTTACAGCCTCGGACTCCGTTGTCCGGTTTGTAGTGTCTTCAGCCAGGACCAGCTATATCAGCTTCCAGTCTCTGGCATTCAGCTCCTGCTCCTACAGAGCTCCTAGCTGTTGCTTTCCCTGTGTCTGCTTGTTCTCTGTCTCAGAACTCTATCTCTGTTCTCTGCTAACCCCACCCCAGACCCAGTTTATAAGGGCAGATTCCTCCCCTCCCAGGACTGGGCAGGAGGTGTTGCATGTTTAAGGGCTCCTGACCAGGAAACCTCCCACTTGCTCTCAGACGTAATATTTCTATTACTGTGGTAACCAGACCCCTGGGGTGCCACAGTTGCATGAGAGCTGACCCTTTCGGGATCCACTGCCTGCAGTGTGTGACCATTCCCAGAAAAGCTTGGAGTTGTTTGACAGTTCTCAGGTACGGGATGTCACAGATGGCAGTTTTACGCTTTTCAGTGAGATGCTTGGTACCTTGGGATAAGTAATGACCCAAAAACACAACTTTGGTACAACACCATTGTAGCTTTCGCAGAGTAACTTTGCATCCGATGGTGGTCAGAAATCGGAGCAAAGAATAGCTGAACCTGTGGCAAGTTTGGTCATCGAGACAACAGAGGAGTAGATCATCGACATATTGTATCAATGTGACTTCAGGGTTCTCATTCTTCCAGGGTTGGAGACAGGTAGTTAAGGCCAGTGTGAAGTGATGAGGGGAGTTCTGAGCTCCTTGAGGCATAACGGTCTAGGTGTACTGTACTCCTCTGTGTGTAAAAACAAAAAGATACTGACAGTCTGGATGCAGAGGCACACTGAAGAAGGCGTTTGCCAAGTCGATTACTGTAAAATGCGTTGCCTCGGGGAATTTCACTGAGTAATGTATGTGGATTTGGCATTTGGATTTGGGTCTCCAGGATTGTAAATGCATTCACAGCTCTCAGATCTTGCTTCATCCTAAATTTATCCGGTTCTCCTCTTGCAGTTTTCTTCTTCACTGGAAACAATGGAGTATTAGCAGGAGAAACACAGGGAATTAATGCTCCTTTCTTGAGTAATTATTGGATCTGGGCATCTAATGACGCTTCTTGGGCTGATTTCAGTGGGTACTGTGGGAGTCTGGGAATCCATGCACCTTCTTTCAGGAAAACTTGGACTAGCGGGACAGGCAGCCGGCCTATATCAGGACCTTGAGACCAGAGTTCAGGTGGTATGCAGTCAAGATAATGCTGTGGTATGGCGGTTGTTGCAAATTGGATGACACACAATGGGAGGGCATGTACCTTTGTTTGTTCCTCTAATGATAACGGAGTAGAGACATCTAGATGCATTCCATTCTCATCATATGATATCTGAGCATTTAACTACTGGAGTAGAGATCTGCTCCCAACAAATTAAGCGGGCAGGTGTCTGAAACGAGCAATCTGGCCAGCAGCTTCTGTTCTTTCCCAATAGACAATGGAAATGTAAGTTGGGATGAGTGTGCTTTTTCATCCACTCACACACATGAAAGGAAATCATCAGAAATAAGCGATTCATAGGGTAAATCTCTTAAACAGGTGCTGGAGCAGGCCTTGGAGCAGGCCTTAGTACAGCATCCAATTGTTTCTCTATAGCTTTAGCAATAAGGAGTACCTTCTGCAACGACATGTCCACGTATTCTGGCCTGGAGTCTGTAAGCTTCGCTGAGATTTCCTCTCTGAGTCCTCTAACAAATGAAGTGACTAGCAGATTCTGTTCCTGATCCTCTGACCTTCATCTAACCCTTGATCCTTGAACAGAGTATAGATTCTGGTGTAAAATTTTTCGATATTCTCCCCTGAATCTTGAGTACAGTCCAATACACTGGTAAATGAGTTTGTGAGCCGCTCCTTGGCCCACTGCTGAAGTTGTTGACAAAAGGCTACTGCTGATTCGTAAGTAGTGTTGAGCCACCCCCGTAGTGTTCGAGTTCGGTTCGGTTCGTCGAACACCCGTGTGTTCGCCGAACTGTTCGTCGAACTGTTCGTCGAACACCTTCGAACACCGTTAAAACCAATGGCAGGCAAACAAAAACACATAGAAACACATAGAAAACACCTTCAAAGGTGTCCAAAAGCTGACAAACTGCTCAGAAGACATAACTAACACATGGAAAAGTGACAAGTACATATAGTCATGCGAAAATAAAAGAGGTGGAGGAGTAAAAGGAGGGGGAGACACAGATATAGGCATGTCATGCCCTTCTAAAATCCAAAAAGTGAGAAGCCGACACGGCCAGTCCGCTCCTGCCCGTGCCACCTCCGTGTTGCCGGGTTTGTGCCAGAGCCGCGGTGAACCCTGACGGCCAGCCCCCCTCTCCCAATACTGGTGCCTGTCCGCTGGTGGGTCGAGCGAGCCCCCCTGTGGTGGAGGCAGCTCTAAGCTTTTTAATTTAAATTGTCTCTCTAATTTGAATGAATACACTTTAAATCCATTTACAAGGATCTATTGGAGGGCAAGTCTCATGCCAGCAGCCGCGGTAATTCCAGCTCCAGTAGCGTCCACTAAAGCTGCTGCAGTTAAAAAGCTTTTATAAGGATCGAGCTCGGCTGTCCACCGCAAGGCATCCTACTGCCAGTCCCAGCCCCTATGCCTTGGGGTGCCTCCTGATGCTATTCACTAAGTATCCCATGGTCCCGAAGCATTTCCTTTGAAAAAATTAAGTGTCTAAACTACAGGTGGTGTAGCTTGCTTAACAGCCGGGATAATCCGCTGACTAGCAGACACTGCTACTAGGCACAAAGTATTTCCTGGGCTAGATGCAGTTAAAAATTTGTAATTAGATACTCTCGTTGGATGCTGAGAAAGCATTCCATAGAGTCTCCTGGCACGCCATATATGATTCTCTTAAAAAGCTTGGGGTAGGGGTCTAGGGGACCCTTTTATAGCCAAAATCACGGCCCTGTATCGCAATACGTCACCTAGGCTGAAGATAAATGGAACTGTAGCACCCTGAGGGCTCGGTTGCTACAGACGTATTGCACCTCACCCAGAGGTGTGATATCTCACTCTCAGGTAAGGATGGAGTGTGGATCAGGACCCGACACCTGCATGCATTACACCACATTGCCGTGGGGCAGGGCGACCAATATGCCCCTGAGATGGGCACGACAGTCCCTGTCCCTGGCTGGAGTGGGGGGAGGGAACACTGAGGAAGGGGAACCCTGTAGTGCAGGAGCAGGGAGGAAGCAGTTCCTGGGTGCATTGAGAAGGGAGTATAAAAGGTGGGCACCATCTTAGTTCAGTGCAGAGAAGTCTGAGCAGAAGTGGCAGGGAGCAGGGGCTCTGCATGAGCTCTGCTCCGGAGGCGGGCCTAGTAACAGAGGCCCAGGCCTGGAAGAGGGAGAAGGAAGGAAGAGGAGTGGAGAAGGCTCCAGGAATGAGGAATGAAGGGATCCCAGGGGTGCGGACGGGCGAGTCGCCACCGCACGCCCGAATCCACCTGCGTGGAGGGGTCAGGCCAAAGGGGGAGACCGGTCCCCGAACTAGTGGAGGCAGGAAACGACCCTCAGCTAGAAACCGGAGGCTCTGACATTTTATGTGGCGCAGCCCCTCGCTACACCCGCTAGGAAGGCACCACATAGGGTCAGGGAAACTGGCGCCAAGTTTACCAAGAGGAGGCCTGAGGCAGCCAGACAGAAGTGTTGGTAAGAAAGGCCAGACAAAGGACACACAAAGGGGGTCCTGTGAAGTGCTCCAAAGTTATCTGGGAGTTGTCTGAGCCCCTCACCTGGTGAGCACAGTACGACGTGGGCAGCCGTTACCTGCAGACGTGGTCTGGATAATAAGAACTGTGAGTAAAGGCCCTGGACTGCATCACTGACTCCGTGTCGTTACTGCTGCTGCCCTGCACCATCACCCCCATCCTCCGCATACACTGCCCTGAGGCTATACTCCTCCCGTGGGGAGTTATGCTACGCTCTGCTGCACCCACAACACCAGCCTCAGCGGTCTGCCCTGTAGCGGCGGTTCACTCTGACCGCAATCCACGGGTGGCGTAGTCGGACATTTAAACATCAAAACCACATAAATAGTTCCGCCACTGGTTTGACCGCCCTGAGCCACGGAACCGGGTCGCCGCCACGAAGACTACAACCACCAGCATCCACCAAAAAGGGTCCGGCTCCGGGTGTCCCAAGGCCCAGGGGGTGCGTCAGAACATTTTCACCTTTCACAATCACCAATGGGACAAGGCAGGGATGTCCTCTGTCCCCTCTCTTATACATCCTAGTGACGGAGCACCTGCTCTCATCAATTCGCCATAACCCCAATATTAGGTGGATTGAGGTGGGAGGCACCGAGTACAAGTGCTCTCTATTTGCTGATGATGTCCTAGTATATATCACTCAATCACATATATCCATCCCTGCTGTTATGGCAGAAATAGATCACTTTGTTACATGGTAAAATTTTAAAATCAATGCAGCGAAGTCTGAGGCCCTCGATGTCTCCCTCCCCAAATCCATATAGGATTCCATCCAGTCCAACTTTCCCTTTGCCTGGCCCTCACAGGGTATCAAATACTTAGGAATTCCTATTCATAGAGACCTCTCCCATCTATGTTATCTTAATTTTGGGCCCTTTATTGAACAATTCCATACAGACCACGGTTGGCAAGTTAGAACTGTAAGATTCACTACGTGAACCACTGGTGTTTTGTGGAAAAGCACATGTACACTGCGTTCCAAATTATTATGCAAAAAGTGTTTAGGAGTGATAAGGGAAGAATTTGTTTGTTTGTCAGTTAAACTCATTGATGGTGATGTGTGTCAGGGCTCTTTATATCACTGTAAGCAATTGCAGACACCTGTGCTAATTAGTTTGGCAGGTGTGTCCAATGAAAGGCAAGACTACTTAAGAAGGCTCTCTCACATTATTAAGCAGCCTACATTTTCTGCCAAAATGGGAAAGAAAAAGGATGTGTCGGCTGCTGAGAAGCAACAAATTGTGGAGTGTCAAGGCATGACTACAATCAACATTGTGCGATGATCAGGATGAAGTGTCTTGGCAATCAAGAAGTATGTAGCTGATTCACAGTACACACGTGTGCGTGCTGATAAGGGCAAATTGAGGACTCTTTCCTACAGGCAATTACGTCAGGTTGAAAGAGCAGCGGCAAAAAAGCCTTGTCATAGCAGCAGACAAGTTTTTGAAGCTGCTTGTGCCTCCAACGTCCCCCGAACAACAAGATGCAGGGTCCTTCAGAGGTTTGCAGCTGTGCATACGCCATCCTGTCGACCTCCTCTATCCACTTCACACAAGCAGAAACGGCTCCAGTGGGCCAAACATTACATGAAGACTGAT
Source organism: Phyllobates terribilis (assembly GCF_046119375.1). NCBI lineage: Eukaryota > Metazoa > Chordata > Amphibia > Anura > Dendrobatidae > Phyllobates > Phyllobates terribilis. The sequence goes on along the minus strand of NW_027362765.1, from coordinate 381,965,392 downwards.
TTCAAAACTGTTTTGTTCACGGATGAGTGCCGTGCAGCGCTCGATGGTCCAGATGGATGGAGTGGAGGATGGCTGGTTGATGGACACCCCACGCAAACACGGCTACAGCGCCAACAAGGAGGAGGTGGAGTAATGTTTTGGGCTGGAATCATGGGGAGAGAGATTGTCGGCCCCTTTAGGATCCCTGAAGGCGCTAAAGATGAACTCCATAATGTATGTGGATTTTCTCAAACAGCACTTCCTGCCATGGTTCAAGAAGAAGAACCGTGTATTTCACAGCAAGATCATTTTTCTGCATGATAATGCACCATCTCATGCTGCACATAAAACATCTGCATCTCTGGCTGATATGGGCATAAAAGGGGACAAACTTATGGTGTGACCCCCATGCTCCCCTGACCTCTACCCCATTCAGAACCTTTGGAGCATCATTAAAAGGAGTGTCTATGATGGCGGGAGGCAGTTCACATCTAAGCAACAGCTCTGGGAGGGTATTCTGTCCTCATGCAAAACAATTGAAGCAGAAACCATCCAAAACCTGACAAATTCAATGGACGAGAGAGTTCAGAAGCTCCTTTCGAACAAGGGGTCCTATGTGAAAATGTAACATCACCTAGAATAAAGTTTTGAGTTGAAAACTGTTTGATTTCAGTTTCTAACAACCTGCTAATGCTTATAATTTCAAAAATGACCATTTTTTTGGTCTTTATTAAAATGAAAAGGTTGATCGAAAAGTTTGGGGGATCTAAGAGTGTGGCAACCCAGTAGTCATGATTACTTCGAATTCTGACAATATGAGGGTCATGCTGCAGGTAGTGCAGCAAGAAGGCACTTATGTGTCTTGCGCATCTCGGAGCCCCAAAATTATTTTCCGGGCTAGATGCAGCTAAAAATTATTTTTAATTTTAAATCTGGTGGAGCTTATTGTAGATGGCCTAATAGGATCAGTGCTGCACACTGCTACAAAGCCCAAATTATTTTCCAGTCAAGATACAGATAAACATGATTAGTAATTTGAAAGCTTAAAACGGTTGGTAGGGTGATTTTAACCAATCATCAAGCTTTTACTCTCCCCAGGATGACACAGGGGTAGAAAAGTCTTTTCGGATCCATGATTTGTTCATCTTTATGAACGTGAGTCTGTCTACATTATCAGTGGAGAGCCGCGTGCGCTTATCTGTCAGCACACCACCAGCAGCGCTGAACACACGTTCAGACAGAACGCTGGCTGCGGGGCATGACAAGATCTCCAAGGCGTAAGTGGCTAGCTCCGGCCATTTATCCAGATTGGAAGCCCAAAAAGAGCAAGGGTCCAGTGACACAGTCGTGGCTTCAATGTTTACTTGGAGATACTCCTGTACCATCGTCTCTAGGCGTTGACTATGTGTCAGACTTCTTGTCTCCTGTGGCCTTGCAAAGGATGGGCTAAAAAAGTGGTGAAATGATTCCGCAAAATTGATGTTACCAGCAGATACTGTGGTTCTGTTACGGTTTGAGTGCTGAACACTTGACGGTCCCACGGTTGGCAAGTTGGAACTGTGAGATTCACTACGTGCACCACTGGTGTTTTGTGGAAAAGCACATGTAAGATTCTGCAACAGTCTCTGCTGATACTCCTGCATGCGTGCATCCCTTTCTATGGCAGGAATAATTTCGGCAAATTTACTTTTGTACCGGGGATCTAACAGTGTGGCAACCCAGTAGTCAGGATTATTTCTAATTCTCACAATTCGAGGGTCATGTTGCAGGTAGTGCAGCAAGAAGGCACTCATGTGTGTTGCGCATCCAGGAGCACCAAGTCCCTGTTGTGTTGGTGGCGAGGTAACAATCATGCTTCCTTCCTCTGTCCTCTACCCCCAACCTCGCACAACAGAAATGTGATCAAGGTCTCCCTCATCTGATGAGTCTTCCATCAGTTCGTCCTCCACTTCTTCCTGGGCTCCTGCACCTTCCTCACTAGTTTGGCTTCTACCATGCACCCTGGTAAAACCATCTCCCCCACCCTCACATGCCTGCCGCCTTGGTGCTGCCGACCGTTTGGACCTTGCAGATGTTAGCCCTTCCGCATACAACTCCTCCTCCTCTACTTCCTCCACCTCCTCTTGTGCCACCACCTGACTCCGAATTCTGTTTAACATGTGCTCCAGCATGTAAATCACCGGAATAGTCATGCTGATAATGGCATCATCAGCACTAAACATCTTCGTCGCCATTTCAAAACTGTGCAGAAGGGTGCATAGGTCCCTGATCTGAGACCACTCCTCCAGCGTGATTTGCCCCACCTCTGGATCTCGTTGGCCCAGGCTATACGTCAGAACGTATTGCACCAGGGCTTGTCGGTGCTGCCACAGTCGCTGCAACATGTGCAGAGTTGAATTCCACCGGGTAGGCACATCGCATTTTAGCCGGTGAAGTGGCAGGCCCAACGACTTCTGTAGAGATGTAAGTCGCTGAGCTGCGGGATGCGAACGGCGGAAGTGAGCACACAGCGACCGTGCCCTCTGCAGAAGGCCATCTAGTCTGGGATAGTGGGCTAAAAATTGCTGGACAACCAGGTTCAACACGTGAGCCATACAAGGCACGTGTGTGACATTGCCCCGGCGAAGGGCCGCACCCAGGTTTGCAGCATTGTCGCACACGGCCTTCCCTGGTTTCAGGTCCAGTGGAGACAGCCATTCATGAAATTGGTTCTCCAGAGCTGACCACAACTCCTCAGCTGTGTGACTCACATTTCCCAGACATTTCAAAGTAAAAACCGCCTGATGACGTTGAGCCCTACTGCCAGCATAGTAAGGAGGTGTGCAGGATCCCTTCTGCGCAGTTAGAAAGCTTGTGGCATGACCAGACAGGCTTTGGGTGCAGGTGGAAGACTGAGAGGAGGTTGAGGAGGCAGAAGCAGTGGAGGAACTTTGACATAAAGAGGATTGACGCACAACTCGTGGGGACGGCAAGACTTGGACAGCAGCCCCTTGTCCTGCTGTCACCATAGTTACCCAGTGCCCAGTCAGCGACATGTAACGCCCCTGTCCATGCCTACTCGTCCAAGTGTCTGTGGTGAAATGCACCCTGTCACACACAGAGTTTCTCAAAGAAGCGGTGATGTTGTGTGCGACATGCTGGTGGAGCGCAGGCACACCTTTCTTTGAGAAGTAGTGCCGACTGGGCATCTGGTACTGGGGCACTGCGACGGACATAAGGTCTCGAAAATCCTCTGTGTCCACCAGGCGGAAAGGCAGCATTTCTGTAGCCAAGAGCTTGCAGATGGTGAAATTCAACCTCTTAGCTTTCTCATGGCTAGGAGGAAATGGTCTTTTACTTGTCCACATCTGAGGGACCGAGGGCTGGCTATTGTGCTTAGACGGGGTTGATAAGGGTGTCCCCGGCAAACTGCCGGTCTGTGAGGAAGATGCAGGCGGACATGTTAGGTTGCCTTGATCCAAAGGTGGTGCTATCGATGTCGGACAGCGCTCAACACCAGCTGGTGTTACCACCTCCAAAGAAAATGATGACCTGCCAATCACGCTGGCTGTTGCGGGTAAAGAGGTGGCAGGTCTGCGCCCCAAAACAGGTGTGACTGCTGTCCCCCCAGTCACAGAGGATGAAGAGGCCGCGGATGCACAAGATATGGCAGACGGTGGTTGGCCCGGCCGGCTAGGCCGCATTGTAGCACACTGAGCTTCCCACTGCAACTTATGCTTCATGTCCATGTGCCGGTTCATGCATGAAGTACTCAAACTATGTATTTTTTGGCCTCTACTTAGCTTTTGCTGACAAATGTTGCAGATAACACGAGTTGGGTCATCTTTATCGATCTGAAAAAATGCCCAGGCTATGCAAGGCTTAGCACCCATGCGACCTGAAGAACCACCACGACTTGTGGTGAGAGGCAGAGTTGTGTTTGAGGATGCAGTTGTTGACGTGCTTCCAGTACTACGTCTCTGTCCAGGAAGGCGCAACCTGACCTCGTCGTCACTAGCATCTTCCTCCACCTCCTCTGCTGACCTCATCTCTTGGCTGACTGTGGGTTGACAGTAAGTGGGATCTCCAACCTCATCATCATCACCCTGTGTGTTATCACACCCGTCGTCCTCAGAGCCAACCTGTTCCTGCCCTGACAAAAAACTAAAGTTGTCGCTCCAATCAGGTATTTGAGTCTTATCATCGTCTTCCTCATTGTCTCCACCAACAGGAGTTACAGTTTGGGAATGAGGGTCTACATTATGGTCAGAACCTTCTGCGTCTGGTCCTGGATCCGACTCATAAAGATTCTGGGCATCAGTGCAGATCATTTCCTCGTCTGGATTCACAGAAGCGCTGGAGTCGACCTCTGATTCCCAGGCTATAGTATGAGTAAACAGCTCTGCAGACTCAACCATCTGTTCTACCTCATACTCAGACGGGCAGCTGGAGATTTGGGAGCTGTGAGGAAGCAAGTGCGATTTGGGTGACACCTTTGAGGACTGGAGTATTTGTGATGTTGAAGTTGATGTGGAGGAGAGCCCACTTAAAGGAGCACTTGATATCCGTTGAAGCACCTGCTGTTTTTGTGCCTCATCTGGAATTTGTAGCGATTGGCGTGGCCGTAAGAAAGGGATCTTATCACATTGTCCGCTAAAAGAAGTAGACATTTTAGTTTGGCTGGAAGATGGTCTTTCTTCTGCAGATGTTACTGTTGCTTTAACACCTACCCCACGGACACAACCTTTTTTCCCCTTCCCAACACGCCTATTCCCCTTTCCACCAGCAGCAGGCCTTTTTCCACTCATTTTGGTGGTTAACTAATTCACAACTCTGGAGTTGTTTGCACAAAAAACAATGGATGGTAACCGAGCAGAGCTGAGTGGCCAAACTGTGGTATTAGGCCAAAACTATTGGCTGGGTTAGATGCAGAAAAAAATTATATTCAATTTGCAACCTGATGGAGGTCAGTATAGATGGACTAATACAACAAGTCCCACACACAGCTAGAAGCCCAATATTTTTTCAGAGGTAGATGCAGAAAAAAATATATTCAGTTTGCAACCTGATGGAGGTCTGTATAGATGGATTAATAGAACAAGACCCACACACAGCTAGAAGCCCAATATTTTTTCAGAGGTAGATGCAGAAAAAAATATATTCAGTTTGCAACCTGATGGAGGTCAGTATAGATGGACTAATACAACAAGTCCCACACACAGCTAGAAGCCCAAATATTTTTTCAGAGGTACTGTAGATGCAGATAAAAATTATTTTTAATTTGCAACCTGATGGAGGTCAGTATAGATGGACTAACAGAGAAAGTCCCACACACTGCTAGAAGGCCAAATATTTTTTCAGAGGTAGATGCAGAAAAAAATATATTCAGTTTGCAACCTGATGGAGGTCTGTATAGATGGATTAATAGAACAAGACCCACACACAGCTAGAAGCCCAATATTTTTTCAGAGGTAGATGCAGAAAAAAATATATTCAGTTTGCAACCTGATGGAGGTCAGTATAGATGGACTAATACAACAAGTCCCACACACAGCTAGAAGCCCAAATATTTTTTCAGAGGTACTGTAGATGCAGATAAAAATTATTTTTAATTTGCAACCTGATGGAGGTCAGTATAGATGGACTAACAGAGAAAGTCCCACACACTGCTAGAAGGCCAAATATTTTTTCAGAGCTAGATGCAGAAAAAAATTATATTCAGTTTGCAACCTGATGGAGGTCTGTATAGATGGATTAATAGAACAAGACCCACACACAGCTAGAAGCCCAATATTTTTTCAGAGGTAGATGCAGAAAAAAATATATTCAGTTTGCAACCTGATGGAGGTCAGTATAGATGGACTAATACAACAAGTCCCACACACAGCTAGAAGCCCAAATATTTTTTCAGAGGTACTGTAGATGCAGATAAAAATTATTTTTAATTTGCAACCTGATGGAGGTCAGTATAGATGGACTAACAGAGAAAGTCCCACACACTGCTAGAAGGCCAAATATTTTTTCAGAGCTGGATGCAGAAAAAAATTATATTCAGTTTGCAACCTGATGGAGGTCTGTATAGATGGATTAATAGAACAAGACCCACACACAGCTAGAAGCCCAATATTTTTTCAGAGGTAGATGCAGAAAAAAATATATTCAGTTTGCAACCTGATGGAGGTCTGTATAGATGGATTAATAGAACAAGTTCCACACACAGCTAGAAGCCCAATATTTTTTCAGAGGTAGATGCAGAAAAAAATATATTCAGTTTGCAACCTGATGGAGGTCAGTATAGATGGACTAATACAACAAGTCCCACACACAGCTAGAAGCCCAATATTTTTTCAGAGGTAGATGCAGAAAAAAATTATATTCAGTTTGCAACCTGATGGAGGTCTGTATAGATGGATTAATAGAACAAGACCCACACACAGCTAGAAGCCCAATATTTTTTCAGAGGTAGATGCAGAAAAAAATATATTCAGTTTGCAACCTGATGGAGGTCAGTATAGATGGACTAATACAACAAGTCCCACACACAGCTAGAAGCCCAAATATTTTTTCAGAGGTACTGTAGATGCAGATAAAAATTATTTTTAATTTGCAACCTGATGGAGGTCAGTATAGATGGACTAACAGAGAAAGTCCCACACACTGCTAGAAGGCCAAATATTTTTTCAGAGCTAGATGCAGAAAAAAATTATATTCAGTTTGCAACCTGATGGAGGTCTGTATAGATGGATTAATAGAACAAGACCCACACACAGCTAGAAGCCCAATATTTTTTCAGAGGTAGATGCAGAAAAAAATATATTCAGTTTGCAACCTGATGGAGGTCAGTATAGATGGACTAATACAACAAGTCCCACACACAGCTAGAAGCCCAAATATTTTTTCAGAGGTACTGTAGATGCAGATAAAAATTATTTTTAATTTGCAACCTGATGGAGGTCAGTATAGATGGACTAACAGAGAAAGTCCCACACACTGCTAGAAGGCCAAATATTTTTTCAGAGCTGGATGCAGAAAAAAATTATATTCAGTTTGCAACCTGATGGAGGTCTGTATAGATGGATTAATAGAACAAGACCCACACACAGCTAGAAGCCCAATATTTTTTCAGAGGTAGATGCAGAAAAAAATATATTCAGTTTGCAACCTGATGGAGGTCTGTATAGATGGATTAATAGAACAAGTCCCACACACAGCTAGAAGCCCAATATTTTTTCAGAGGTAGATGCAGAAAAAAATATATTCAGTTTGCAACCTGATGGAGGTCAGTATAGATGGACTAATACAACAAGTCCCACACACAGCTAGAAGCCCAATATTTTTTCAGAGGTAGATGCAGAAAAAAATTATATTCAGTTTGCAACCTGATGGAGGTCTGTATAGATGGATTAATAGAACAAGACCCACACACAGCTAGAAGCCCAATATTTTTTCAGAGGTAGATGCAGAAAAAAATATATTCAGTTTGCAACCTGATGGAGGTCAGTATAGATGGACTAATACAACAAGTCCCACACACAGCTAGAAGCCCAAATATTTTTTCAGAGGTACTGTAGATGCAGATAAAAATTATTTTTAATTTGCAACCTGATGGAGGTCAGTATAGATGGACTAACAGAGAAAGTCCCACACACTGCTAGAAGGCCAAATATTTTTTCAGAGCTAGATGCATACAAAAAATTATTTTGAATTGGCAACCTGATGGAGGTCAGTATAGGTGGACTAATAGAACAAGTCCCACACACTGCTAGAAGGCCAAATATTTTTTCAGAGCTAGATGCAGAAAAAAATTATATTCAGTTTGCAACCTGATGGAGGTCTGTATAGATGGATTAATAGAACAAGACCCACACACAGCTAGAAGCCCAATATTTTTTCAGAGGTAGATGCAGAAAAAAATATATTCAGTTTGCAACCTGATGGAGGTCAGTATAGATGGACTAATACAACAAGTCCCACACACAGCTAGAAGCCCAATATTTTTTCAGAGGTAGATGCAGAAAAAAATATATTCAGTTTGCAACCTGATGGAGGTCTGTATAGATGGATTAATAGAACAAGACCCACACACAGCTAGAAGCCCAATATTTTTTCAGAGGTAGATGCAGAAAAAAATATATTCAGTTTGCAACCTGATGGAGGTCAGTATAGATGGACTAATACAACAAGTCCCACACACAGCTAGAAGCCCAAATATTTTTTCAGAGGTACTGTAGATGCAGATAAAAATTATTTTTAATTTGCAACCTGATGGAGGTCAGTATAGATGGACTAACAGAGAAAGTCCCACACACTGCTAGAAGGCCAAATATTTTTTCAGAGCTAGATGCAGAAAAAAATTATATTCAGTTTGCAACCTGATGGAGGTCTGTATAGATGGATTAATAGAACAAGACCCACACACAGCTAGAAGCCCAATATTTTTTCAGAGGTAGATGCAGAAAAAAATATATTCAGTTTGCAACCTGATGGAGGTCAGTATAGATGGACTAATACAACAAGTCCCACACACAGCTAGAAGCCCAAATATTTTTTCAGAGGTACTGTAGATGCAGATACAAATTATTTTTAATTTGCAACCTGATGGAGGTCAGTATAGATGGACTAACAGAGAAAGTCCCACACACTGCTAGAAGGCCAAATATTTTTTCAGAGCTAGATGCAGAAAAAAATTATATTCAGTTTGCAACCTGATGGAGGTCTGTATAGATGGATTAATAGAACAAGACCCACACACAGCTAGAAGCCCAATATTTTTTCAGAGGTAGATGCAGAAAAAAATATATTCAGTTTGCAACCTGATGGAGGTCAGTATAGATGGACTAATACAACAAGTCCCACACACAGCTAGAAGCCCAAATATTTTTTCAGAGGTACTGTAGATGCAGATAAAAATTATTTTTAATTTGCAACCTGATGGAGGTCAGTATAGATGGACTAACAGAGAAAGTCCCACACACTGCTAGAAGGCCAAATATTTTTTCAGAGCTGGATGCAGAAAAAAATTATATTCAGTTTGCAACCTGATGGAGGTCTGTATAGATGGATTAATAGAACAAGACCCACACACAGCTAGAAGCCCAATATTTTTTCAGAGGTAGATGCAGAAAAAAATATATTCAGTTTGCAACCTGATGGAGGTCTGTATAGATGGATTAATAGAACAAGTCCCACACACAGCTAGAAGCCCAATATTTTTTCAGAGGTAGATGCAGAAAAAAATATATTCAGTTTGCAACCTGATGGAGGTCAGTATAGATGGACTAATACAACAAGTCCCACACACAGCTAGAAGCCCAATATTTTTTCAGAGGTAGATGCAGAAAAAAATTATATTCAGTTTGCAACCTGATGGAGGTCTGTATAGATGGATTAATAGAACAAGACCCACACACAGCTAGAAGCCCAATATTTTTTCAGAGGTAGATGCAGAAAAAAATATATTCAGTTTGCAACCTGATGGAGGTCAGTATAGATGGACTAATACAACAAGTCCCACACACAGCTAGAAGCCCAAATATTTTTTCAGAGGTACTGTAGATGCAGATAAAAATTATTTTTAATTTGCAACCTGATGGAGGTCAGTATAGATGGACTAACAGAGAAAGTCCCACACACTGCTAGAATGCCAAATATTTTTTCAGAGCTAGATGCATACAAAAAATTATTTTGAATTTGCAACCTGATGGAGGTCAGTATAGGTGGACTAATAGAACAAGTCCCACACACTGCTAGAAGGCCAAATATTTTTTCAGAGCTAGATGCAGAAAAAAATTATATTCAGTTTGCAACCTGATGGAGGTCTGTATAGATGGATTAATAGAACAAGACCCACACACAGCTAGAAGCCCAATATTTTTTCAGAGGTAGATGCAGAAAAAAATATATTCAGTTTGCAACCTGATGGAGGTCAGTATAGATGGACTAATACAACAAGTCCCACACACAGCTAGAAGCCCAATATTTTTTCAGAGGTAGATGCAGAAAAAAATATATTCAGTTTGCAACCTGATGGAGGTCAGTATAGATGGACTAATACAACAAGTCCCACACACAGCTAGAAGCCCAAATATTTTTTCAGAGGTACTGTAGATGCAGATAAAAATTATTTTTAATTTGCAACCTGATGGAGGTCAGTATAGATGGACTAATAGAGAAAGTCCAACACACTACTAGAAGGCCAAATATTTTTTCAGAGCTAGATGCAGAAAAAAATTATATTCAGTTTGCAACCTGATGGAGGTCAGTATAGATGGATTAATAGAACAAGACCCACACACAGCTAGAAGCCCAATATTTTTTCAGAGGTAGATGCAGAAAAAAATATATTCAGTTTGCAACCTGATGGAGGTCAGTATAGATGGACTAACAGAGAAAGTCCCACACACTACTAGAAGGCCAAATATTTTTTCAGAGCTAGATGCAGAAAAAAATTATATTCAGTTTGCAACCTGATGGAGGTCTGTATAGATGGATTAATAGAACAAGACCCACACACAGCTAGAAGCCCAATATTTTTTCAGAGGTAGATGCAGAAAAAAATATATTCAGTTTGCAACCTGATGGAGGTCAGTATAGATGGACTAATACAACAAGTCCCACACACAGCTAGAAGCCCAATATTTTTTCAGAGGTAGATGCAGAAAAAAATATATTCAGTTTGCAACCTGATGGAGGTCAGTATAGGTGGACTAATAGAACAAGTCCCACACACTGCTAGAAGGCCAAATATTTTTTCAGAGCTAGATGCAGAAAAAAATTAGATTCAGTTTGCAACCTGATGGAGGTCAGTATAGATGGACTAATAGAATGATGCTATGCCCAAAAGATTTTACTTCACTAGGTGCAGTAAAAAAATTGGTATTCTATACACAGGTGGTATATCTTGCAACACAGATAGGCTACTCCACTGACTAACACACTCTGCAATAGGCCAAAAAGGATTAGCTTTGCTAGATTCAGCCAAATGCTGTGAAAAAAACTTGCACAGCACTGGCACAGACCTGCCTGGCAAAAACTGATAGGAACTGATGTAACCTAGTCCTGAAAAGGACTCCAATTACAATTAGTCTTTACTCCCACAACCTATCTATTTAAGAGCACAGACCTGCCTGATAAAATCGTAGGAAATGCTGTAACCTAGTCCTTAAAAGGACTGCAATCACAACTATTCCCTACTCCCAAGCTATCTGTATATTTGTGCGAAAATTGGCTTGAAATTAACAAGGTATAGCGCACACAGCAACAGCGGTGCCGTCTAACACGCAGCTGCAGCAGTGAGAAAATGGTGGCGACGGGGAAAATGGCTTGGTCTTATAGGGCAAGGACATGTGACATACACTGCCAATCACACATGCCCTTGCTTGTGTGAAAAAAAGCACTTCGCTCCGTGTGTGCGCTGCTGATAGGCTGACAGATTGCACCTCCCCACTGTAAATGCGGGAAACAGAAAAAAAAATGGAGATCTTCATTGTTCCTGCAGAGATCCATCCCCTGCCCCTCCCCCCACCCCGCTGTACACTCAAACTGCGTATTAACATTAATTTTCATCATTACTGAGAAAAAATCCAGTTATGATTTTGGTGCACGAACAGTTATCGAACATAACCTCGAACAGCCGAATTTTTCTCAAATTGTTCGTGTTCGCCGAACGGCTCGAACACCGCCCAAAACAGCTCGAATTTGAGATTGGCGAACAGTTCGAGTAGAACAACGCTCATCTCTATTCGTAAGTCTCCTTGTCTGTCACTTGGCTGTCATTCAGAGCTACTTGAATTATTGGCCAAAAAGCATCTCCCGCTTTAATGCTAGTGATTTCATGAAGATCTTTCCAAGTGGCTGAATAAGTTTGTTAAATTTGTCTGATTCTTCAGTAGAACCCCATAGGGTGTCTGTCTGGGTCAGGTAGTTGACTAAGCACTCGATAAACTTGTGAAGGTGTGAATGCCACGTATCTATTATGGTAATCTGGCACTGGAGATTCTGACTGAGAAGATGTTGAGGGAGATACCGGCAACACAGCAACAGGAGGTGGGCTTGTTTGTCTAGGAAATAGTTCATTTGGGTTATCTCCTGAGGTCATCTGGTGGCTGAGTGGGTCTGATCTAGCTGTGGCACTTTCCACAGCTTGGGTGAGAATTTGAGATTTATGATAGTCATTGCTGATTAGTCTTATCTCCTCCAACTTAGTTAGTCCTCTATACTCCCATACAGCTTGGACTATTGCTTGGGCACAGGCTTGCATAGGAAATCCATACATTCCAGACGCTCTCAACACCTTTTAAAGCCTGCTTTACTGGAAAAAAGCTATTTAACGCTACTTCACCTATCAACTTCAAAAAGAATGATGCAGGGGGGGGGGCATGGCTTGGACACCGGCGATGTGAGGCGCAGGTATCCGGAGCTCTGTGGGGACATCCCATAAATCAACACCGACAGCAACGAAAAGAGGTTCATCATCCTCCTAATGATAATGATCATACTCAAGACCATTTCAGGATCATTTTAAGACAAAAACTGTGAATTTTGATAAAGTATAACCAATTTTATTGACTTTTATACCTGGCGGGGTAACGACTGCGAGCTGCGAATTGCCTCACAGCATCCCTGAGGATCATCACACAGCGGCTTCTAATTTTTATGATTGGCGAACTATAAATCCCAGCCATACACAGAAACCTATAGACTAGGATAAAACTTACTATCTATGCCTCCTCTACCCCTGACAAACACTGCATCCCTCTGTTGCCGCCCGCATTAAGAGCGCGTTGCCAGGCAAGCCATTTCCTTGAGAGCGAGCCGCGCTCAAAGAAGATCAGCTGTTTAACTGGCGAAGGTGCCTGTGGAGCCTGAGACCGACACTACTGAGGGTGAGGAGGTCGGCTTTGTGAATTGTGGGCACGATCCCTGTCTATCATACTTCCCTCAGTAACCTTTCACTTCGGGACTACATTGTCAGTTGCGCTCGTGCCCCTGTCGTCAGGGATGCCACTATCCTTGATGTGGGCCGTGCTTGTGGGAGAGCAGTTGTTTGACTCTAGGCTGCACCTGGTGAAAGACTGCTGATCCTCCAACGTCGTAACCGGCGAATTACACAGCTGACACCTCTAGAGCCGCCTTTCCCAGCAAACACAGGAGGCTGAATACTGTACATCAGGGGTCTCAAACACGCGGCCCGCGGGCCGCATGCGGCCCCTGAGGCTGATTTATGCGGCCCGCAGGCACAGACCCCTTGACGATCCCGACCTGGTCCAGGAGGAGCCGCCGACAGCAGCGCTGAATTGCCACACAGAGACCGTCTCCCAGCACTGCATTTCCAATGCCAGCCGCCGGCCAATCAGAGGCCAGCAGCTGATATCTGCGTGTCGGCGCAGCGAGTATGACGTCATTGCCATATGCAGATGTCAGCTGCTGGCCTCTGATTGACCGGCGGCTGACATTGAAAATGCTGTGCTGGGAGACAGTCTCTGTGCGGCAATGCAGCGCTGCTGTCGGCGGCTCCTCCTGGACCAGGTCGGGATCGTCAAGGGGTCGGACTCTGTGGTGCCTGCGGGCCACATCCGCAGGAAGGCCGCCGAGGGAACGGAGGACAGGTGAGAATCATCTTTTTTTTTTTCTATTTTATGTGTGTGAAGAACAGCACAGGGGGCACAGAGCCACAAGAGGGGACCTGGATGGGGCACAGAGCCACAAGAGGGGACCTGGATGGGGCACATAGCCTCAAGATGGGGACCTGGATGGGGCACATAGCCACAAGATGGGGACCTGGATGGGGAACATTGCCACAGGATGTGGACCTGGATGGGGCACATAGCCCCAAGATGGGGACCTGGATGGGGCACATTAGTACAAGATGGGCGCCAGGATGGGGCACGTTGCCACAGGATGGGGACCTGGATGGGGCACATAGCCACAAGATGGGGACCTGGATGGGGCACAGAGCCACAAGATGGGGACCTGGATGGTGCACAGAGCCACAAGATGGGGACCTGGATGGGGCACAGAGCCACAAGATGGGGACCTGGATGGGGCACAGAGCCACAAGATGGGGACCTGGATGGGGCACAGAGCCACAAGATGGGGACCTGGATGGGGCACAGATCCACAAGATGGGGACCTGGATGGGGCACAGAGCCACAAGATGGGGACCTGGATGGGGCACAGAGCCACAAGATGGGGACCTGGATGGGGCACAGAGCCACAAGATGGGGACCAGAGCCACAAGATGGGGACCTGGATGGGGAACATTGCCACAGGATGGGGACCTGGATGGGGCACATAGCCCCAAGATGGGGACCTGGATGAGGCACATTAGTATAAGATGGGCGCCAGGATGGGGAACGTTGCCACGTTGCCCCAAGATGGGGACCTGGATGAGGCACATTAGTACAAGATGGGGACTTGGATGGGGAACATTACTACAAGATGTTTTCCATTATTACTATATGATGCTAATTGTAAGACAATATTACTGTATGTGGCCAATTGGGGGAAATAAAATTGTAAAAAAAATAAAAAATAAAATAAAGCATGAAAAAATATTGGGCACTAAAAATGCTGTTTTATATGTAAACTAAAGTAAACACAAAAAAGTGCACGTTTATTATCACCACATCCATAACGACCCAAGCCATAAAAAAATAAACACGGAAAAAATATTCAAAAGGTGTATACAAAAAAAATGGTATCACTAAAAATGTCACATTGAACAAAGAATGCGGCCCCCCAAATTCAAATTTTTTCCATGTGCGGCCCATATACCCAGCCGAGTTTGAGACCCCTGCTGTACATGAAACTAAATTTCGAAAAACAAGCTGATCTTTTACTAAAAACTTTTAACCTTTTTAATAAAAAATTGGAGAACCATGAAAAAAGACTAATGGCAGTGGAGGTTAATACAGACAAACTCTTAAAAGACAAACAGGACACAAACCTTGAAATTCAAAGACTCAAAAACAAATTAGCGGATCTTGAAGACAGAAGAAATAATTTGAAAATCCGGGGAATATCAGAAAGTATATCCCCAAATCACCTCCCAGATTATATTAAAACACTCTTCAGGAAAATACTCCCCTCCTTTTCCAACACAAAAGACAGAATTCACCGCTTGCCCCACCCAGCATCCATCCCCACAGACTCCACTAGAGACACCGTCCTCCGTATTCATTTTTTAAATACTAAAAAGAAATTTCAAAACTACATTAGAGTGGAGAAAGTTTTCCCAGAAACATCTAGCCATTTAAAGATCTTTGCAGACTTGTCCAAGGAAACCATTGCTACCCGTAAACTGTTCAGGGATATAATAACTTCCCTTATAAACATGGAAAAACCCTATAGATGGGGTTTTCCAGCAAAACTTCTCATAAAGTATAAAGGGAAAACCATTCCTCTCTATTCTCCAGAAGAAGGACCACACTTCATATCATCCATCAAAAACCCCTCTTACGAAAAAGCTAATCCCACTTCCCCCCCTAAGACTAACCGCTGAAAGTCAACACACTTAAATTAATCAAAACCCTCCTGACCCCAGGCCTGTCTACCCCGAAGGTTAAATACCAAAGGTTAATTCTCCCATTTACTCAAAATCTGTCCGACCTCGGTCAATTTACTTCTGCATAATAGAATTCTCATATGTTATAGAATTTGTTTCTAGGTTGTTCTATATCTACTAATAGTATTTTTTACGTCCTCTTCACACTTATGGATGTTCACCTACGGACTCTCTCACGGACTTTTCTCCCAAGAAGAAATTATACAGGATTTTCCTGGAGGACTCTATATCATTTAACTTCATGTATTTTATTCACAATTCTTTTATGCTTTGTTATTGTTATTTATCACTTTGTAGTTTAATTTAAAATTTGTCTTTGATCATTGAATAGTTTGTTAAATTTTAATCAATACACTTATTTTTCCGTGACGCCTGGCTCTGGTACGTATCAGCTTCTGGGTGATCCTGGGACTTAAAGTCTTCCAGGGGTTCCAGTTGTCCCTACAGGGGATATAGGACTAGAGATGAGCGTTGTTCTACTCGAACTGTTCGCCAATCTCAAATTCGAGCTGTTTTGGGCGGTGTTCGAGCCGGTCGGCGAACACGAACAATTTGAGAAAAATTCGGCTGTTCGAGGTTATGTTCGATAACTGTTCGTGCACCAAAATCATAACTGGATTTTTTCTCAGTAATGATGAAAATTAATGTTAATACGCAGTTTGAGTGTACAGCGGGGCGGGGGGAGGGGCAGGGGATGGATCTCTGCAGGAACAATGAAGATCTCCATTTTTTTTTCTCTTTCCCGCATTTGCAGTGGGGAGGTGCAATCTGTCAGCCTATCAGCAGCGCACACACGGAGCGAAGTGCTTTTTTTCACACAAGCAAGGGCATGTGTGATTGGCAGTGTATGTCACATGTCCTTGCCCTATAAGACCAAGCCATTTTCCCCGTCGCCACCATTTTCTCACTGCTGCAGCTGCGTGTTAGACGGCACCGCTGTTGCTGTGTGTGCTATACCTTGTTAATTTCAAGCCAATTTTCGCACAAATATACAGATAGCTTGGGAGTAGGGAATAGTTGTGATTGCAGTCCTTTTAAGGACTAGGTTACAGCATTTCCTACGACTTTTATCAGGGAGGTCTGTGCTCTTAAATAGATAGGTTGTGGGAGTAAAGACTAATTGTAATTGGAGTCCTTTTCAGGACTAGGTTACATGAGTTCCTATCAGTTTTTGCCAGGCAGGTCTGTGCCAGTGCTGTGCAAGTTTTTTTCACAGCATTTGGCTGAATCTAGCAAAGCTAATCCTTTTTGGCCTATTGCAGAGTGTGTTAGTCAGTGGAGTAGCCTATCTGTGTTGCAAGATATAACACCTGTGTATAGAATACCAATTTTTTTACTGCACCTAGTGAAGTAAAATCTTTTGGGCATAGCATCATTCTATTAGTCCATCTATACTGACCTCCATCAGGTTGCAAACTGAATATAATTTTTTTCTGCATCTAGCTCTGAAAAAATATTTGGGCTTCTAGCGGTGTGTGGGACTTGGTCTATTAGTCCATCTATACTGACCTCCATCAGGTTGCAAATTAAAAATAATTTTTTTCTGCATCTAGCTCTGAAAAAATATTTGGGCTTCTAGCGGTGTGTGGGACTTGGTCTATTAGTCCATCTATACTGACCTCCATCAGGTTGCAAATTAAAAATAATTTTTTTCTGCATCTAGCTCTGAAAAAATATTTGGGCTTCTAGCAGTGTGTGGGACTTGGTCTATTAGTCCATCTATACTGACCTCCATCAGGTTGCAAATTAAAAATAATTTTTTTCTGCATCTAGCTCTGAAAAAATATTTGGGCTTCTAGCGGTGTGTGGGACTTGGTCTATTAGTCCATCTATACTGACCTCCATCAGGTTGCAAATTAAAAATAATTTTTTTTCTTCATTTATCTCTGAAAAAATATTTGGGCTTCTAGCAGCGTGTGGGACTTGTTCTATTAGTCCATCTATACTGACCTCCATCAGGTTGCAAATTAAAAATATTTTTTTTCTGCATCTAGCTCTGAAAAAATATTTGGGCTTCTAGCAGTGTGTGGGACTTGGTCTATTAGTCCATCTATACTGACCTCCATCAGGTTGCAAATTAAAAATAATTTTTTTCTGCATCTAGCTCTGAAAAAATATTTGGGCTTCTAGCAGTGTGTGGGACTTGTTCTATTAGTCCTTCTATACTGACCTCCAGCAGGTTGCAAATTGAATATAATTTTTTTCTGCATCTAGCTCTGAAAAAATATTTGGGCTTCTAGCGGTGTGTGGGACTTGGTCTATTAGTCCATCTATACTGACCTCCATCAGGTTGCAAATTAAAAATAATTTTTTTCTGCATCTAACCCAGCCAATAGTTTTGGCCTAATACCACAGTTTGGCCACTCAGCTCTGCTCGGTTACCATCCATTGTTTTTTTGTGCAAACAACTCCAGAGTTGTGAATTAGTTAACCACCAAAATGAGTGGAAAAAGGCCTGCTGCTGGTGGAAAGGGGAATAGGCGTGTTGGGAAGGGGAAAAAAGGTTGTGTCCGTGGGGTAGGTGCAGAAGAAAGACCATCTTCCAGCCAAACTAAAATGTCTACTTCTTTTAGCGGACAATGTGATAAGATCCCTTTCTTACGGCCACGCCAATCGCTACAAATTCCAGATGAGGCACAAAAACAGCAGGTGCTTCAACGGATATCAAGTGCTCCTTTAAGTGGGCTCTCCTCCACATCAACTTCAACATCACAAATACTCCAGTCCTCAAAGGTGTCACCCAAATCGCACTTGCTTCCTCACAGCTCCCAAATCTCCAGCTGCCCGTCTGAGTATGAGGTAGAACAGATGGTTGAGTCTGCAGAGCTGTTTACTCATACTATAGCCTGGGAATCAGAGGTCGACTCCAGCGCTTCTGTGAATCCAGACGAGGAAATGATCTGCACTGATGCCCAGAATCTTTATGAGTCGGATCCAGGACCAGACGCAGAAGGTTCTGACCATAATGTAGACCCTCATTCCCAAACTGTAACTCCTGTTGGTGGAGACAATGAGGAAGACAATGATAAGACTCAAATACCTGATTGGAGCGACAACTTTAGTTTTTTGTCAGGGCAGGAACAGGTTGGCTCTGAGGACGACGGGTGTGATAACGCACAGGGTGATGATGATGAGGTCGGAGATCCCACTTACTGTCAACCCACAGTCAGCCAAGAGATGAGGTCAGCAGAGGAGGTGGAGGAAGATGCTAGTGACGACGAGGTCAGGTTGCGCCTTCCTGGACAGAGACGTAGTACTGGAAGCACGTCAACAACTGCATCCTCAAACACAACTCTGCCTCTCACCACAAGTCGTGGTGGCTCTTCAGGTCGCATGGGTGCTAAGCCTTGCATAGCCTGGGCATTTTTTCAGATCGATAAAGATGACCCAACTCGTGTTATCTGTAACATTTGTCAGCAAAAGCTAAGTAGAGGCCAAAAAATACATAGTTTGAGTACTTCATGCATGAACCGGCACATGGACATGAAGCATAAGTTGCAGTGGGAAGCTCAGTGTGCTACAATGCGGTCTAGCCGGCCGGGCCAACCACCGTCTGCCATATCTTGTGCATCCGCGGCCTCTTCATCCTCTGTGACTGGGGGGACAGCAGTCACACCTGTTTTGGGGCGCAGACCTGCCACCTCTTTACCCGCAACAGCCAGCGTGATTGGCAGGTCATCATTTTCTTTGGAGGTGGTAACACCAGCTGGTCTTGAGCGCTGTCCGACATCGATAGCACCACCTTTGGATCAAGGCAACCTAACATGTCCGCCTGCATCTTCCTCACAGACCGGCAGTTTGCCGGGGACACCCTTATCAACCCCGTCTAAGCACAATAGCCAGCCCTCGGTCCCTCAGATGTGGACAAGTAAAAGACCATTTCCTCCTAGCCATGAGAAAGCTAAGAGGTTGAATTTCACCATCTGCAAGCTCTTGGCTACAGAAATGCTGCCTTTCCGCCTGGTGGACACAGAGGATTTTCGAGACCTTATGTCCGTCGCAGTGCCCCAGTACCAGATGCCCAGTCGGCACTACTTCTCAAAGAAAGGTGTGCCTGCGCTCCACCAGCATGTCGCACACAACATCACCGCTTCTTTGAGAAACTCTGTGTGTGACAGGGTGCATTTCACCACAGACACTTGGACGAGTAGGCATGGACAGGGGCGTTACATGTCGCTGACTGGGCACTGGGTAACTATGGTGACAGCAGGACAAGGGGCTGCTGTCCAAGTCTTGCCGTCCCCACGAGTTGTGCGTCAATCCTCTTTATGTCAAAGTTCCACCACTGCTTCTGCCTCCTCAACCTCCTCTCGGTCTTCCACCTGCACCCAAAGCCTGTCTGGTCATGCCACAAGCTTTCTAACTGCGCAGAAGGGATCCTGCACACCTCCTTACTATGCTGGCAGTAGGGCTCAACGTCATCAGGCGGTTTTTACATTGAAATGTCTGGGAAATGTGAGTCACACAGCTGAGGAGTTGTGGTCAGCTCTGGAGAACCAATTTCATGAATGGTTGTCTCCACTGGACCTGAAACCAGGGAAGGCCGTGTGCGACAATGCTGCAAACCTGGGTGCGGCCCTTCGCCGGGGCAATGTCACACACGTGCCTTGTATGGCTCACGTGTTGAACCTGGTTGTCCAGCAATTTTTAGCCCACTATCCCAGACTAGATGGCCTTCTGCAGAGGGCACGGTCGCTGTGTGCTCACTTCCGCCGTTCGCATCCCGCAGCTCAGCGACTTACATCTCTACAGAAGTCGTTGGGCCTGCCACTTCACCGGCTAAAATGCGATGTGCCTACCCGGTGGAATTCAACTCTGCACATGTTGCAGCGACTGTGGCAGCACCGACAAGCCCTGGTGCAATACGTTCTGACGCATAGCCTGGGCCAACGAGATTCAGAGGTGGGGCAAATCACGCTGGAGGAGTGGTCTCAGATCAGGGACCTATGCACCCTTCTGCACAGTTTTGAAATGGCGACGAAGATGTTTAGTGCTGACGATGCCATTATCAGCATGACTATTCCGGTGATTTACATGCTGGAGCACATGTTAAACAGAATTCGGAGTCAGGTGGTGGCACAAGAGGAGGTGGAGGAAGTAGAGGAGGAGGAGTTGTATGCGGAAGGGCTAACATCTGCAAGGTCCAGACGGTCGGCAGCACCAAGGCGGCAGGCATGTGAGGGTGGGGGAGATGGTTTTACCAGGGCGCATGGTAGCAGCCAAACTAGTGAGGAAGGTGCAGGAGCCCAGGAAGAAGTGGAGGACGAACTGATGGAAGACTCATCAGATGAGGGAGACCTTGATCACATTTCTGTTGTGCGAGGTTGGGGGGAGAGGACAGAGGAAGGAAGCATGATTGTTACCTCGCCACCAACACAACAGGGACTTGGTGCTCCTGGATGCGCAACACACATGAGTGCCTTCTTGCTGCACTACCTGCAACATGACCCTCGAATTGTGAGAATTAGAAATAATCCTGACTACTGGGTTGCCACACTGTTAGATCCCCGGTACAAAAGTAAATTTGCAGAAATTATTCCTGCCATAGAAAGGGATGCACGCATGCAGGAGTATCAGCAGAGACTGTTGCAGAATCTTACATGTGCTTTTCCACAAAATACCAGTGGTGCACGTAGTGAATCTCACAGTTCCAACTTGCCAACCGTGGGACCGTCAAGTGTTCAGCACTCAAACCGTGACAGAACCACAGTATCTGCTGGTAACATCAATTTTGCGGAATCATTTCACCACTTTTTTAGCCCATCCTTTGCAAGGCCACAGGAGACAAGAAGTCTGACACATAGTCAACGCCTAGAGACGATGGTACAGGAGTATCTCCAAGTAAACATTGAAGCCACGACTGTGTCACTGGACCCTTGCTCTTTTTGGGCTTCCAATCTGGATAAATGGCCGGAGCTAGCCACTTACGCCTTGGAGATCTTGTCATGCCCCGCAGCCAGCGTTCTGTCTGAACGTGTGTTCAGCGCTGCTGGTGGTGTGCTGACAGATAAGCGCACGCGGCTCTCCACTGATAATGTAGACAGACTCACGTTCATAAAGATGAACAAATCATGGATCCGAAACGACTTTTCTACCCCTGTGTCATCCTGGGGAGAGTAAAAGCTTGATGATTGGTTAAAATCACCCTACCAACCGTTTTAAGCTTTCAAATTACTAATCATGTTTATTTGTATCTTGACTGGAAAATAATTTGGGCTTTGTAGCAGTGTGCAGCACTGATCCTATTAGGCCATCTATACTAAAGCTTCACCAGATTTAAAATTAAAAATAATTTTTAGCTGCATCTAGCCCGGAAAATAATTTTGGGGCTCCGAGATGCGCAAGGCACATAAGTGCCTTCTTGCTGCACTACCTGCAGCATGACCCTCATATTGTCAGAATTCGAAGTAATCATGACTACTGGGTTGCCACACTCTTAGATCCCCCAAACTTTTCGATCAACCTTTTCATTTTAATAAAGACCAAAAAAATGGTCATTTTTGAAATTATAAGCATTAGCAGGTTGTTAGAAACTGAAATCAAACAGTTTTCAACTCAAAACTTTATTCTAGGTGATGTTACATTTTCACATAGGACCCCTTGTTCGAAAGGAGCTTCTGAACTCTCTCGTCCATTGAATTTGTCAGGTTTTGGATGGTTTCTGCTTCAATTGTTTTGCATGAGGACAGAATACCCTCCCAGAGCTGTTGCTTAGATGTGAACTGCCTCCCGCCATCATAGACACTCCTTTTAATGATGCTCCAAAGGTTCTGAATGGGGTAGAGGTCAGGGGAGCATGGGGGTCACACCATAAGTTTGTCCCCTTTTATGCCCATATCAGCCAGAGATGCAGATGTTTTATGTGCAGCATGAGATGGTGCATTATCATGCAGAAAAATGATCTTGCTGTGAAATACACGGTTCTTCTTCTTGAACCATGGCAGGAAGTGCTGTTTGAGAAAATCCACATACATTATGGAGTTCATCTTTAGCGCCTTCAGGGATCCTAAAGGGGCCGACAATCTCTCTCCCCATGATTCCAGCCCAAAACATTACTCCACCTCCTCCTTGTTGG
Organism: Phyllobates terribilis; assembly: GCF_046119375.1. Lineage (NCBI taxonomy): Eukaryota > Metazoa > Chordata > Amphibia > Anura > Dendrobatidae > Phyllobates > Phyllobates terribilis. Next base: position 381,942,794 of record NW_027362765.1, on the reverse strand, counting down.
CGCTGTAGCCGTGTTTGCGTGGGGTGTCCATCAACCAGCCATCCTCCACTCCATCCATCTGGACCATCGAGCGCTGCACGGCACTCATCCGTGAACAAAACAGTTTTGAAATCAGTCTTCATGTAATGTTTGGCCCACTGGAGCCGTTTCTGCTTGTGTGAAGTGGATAGAGGAGGTCGACAGGATGGCGCATGCACAGCTGCAAACCTCTGAAGGACCCTGCATCTTGTTGTTCGGGGGACGTTGGAGGCACAAGCAGCTTCAAAAACTTGTCTGCTGCTATGACAAGGCTTTTTTGCCGCTGCTCTTTCAACCTGACGTAATTGCCTGTAGGAAAGAGTCCTCAATTTGCCCTTATCAGCACGCACACGTGTGTACTGTGAATCAGCTACATACTTCTTGATTGCCAAGACACTTCATCCTGATCATCGCACAATGTTGATTGTAGTCATGCCTTGACCTAAACACTCAACAATTTGTTGCTTCTCAGCAGCCGACACATCCTTTTTCTTTCCCATTTTGGCAGAAAATGTAGGCTGCTTAATAATGTGAGAGAGCCTTCTTAAGTAGTCTTGCCTTTCATTGGACACACCTGCCAAACTAATTAGCACAGGTGTCTGCAATTGCTTACAGTGATATAAAGAGCCCTGACACACATCACCATCAATGAGTTTAACTGACAAACAAACAAATTCTTCCCTTATCACTCCTAAACACTTTTTGTATAATAATTTGGAACGCAGTGTACATGTGCTTTTCCACAAAACACCAGTGGTTCACGTAGTGAATCTTACAGTTCTAACTTGCCAACCGTGGTCTGTATGGAGTTGTTCAATAAAGGGCCCAAAATTAAGATAACATAGATGGGAGAGGTCTCTATGAATAGGAATTCCTAAGTATTTGATACCCTGTGAGGGCCAGGCAAAGGGAAAGTTGGACTGGATGGAATCCTATATGGATTTGGGGAGGGAGACATCGAGGGCCTCAGACTTCGCTGCATTGATTTTAAAATTTTACCATGTAACAAAGTGATCTATTTCAGCCATAACAGCATGGATGGATATATGTGATTGAGTGATATATACTAGGACATCATCAGCAAATAGAGAGCACTTGTACTCGGTGCCTCCCACCTCAATCCACCTAATATTGGGGTTATGGCGAATTGATGAGAGCAGGTGCTCCGTCACTAGGATGTATAAGAGAGGGGACAGAGGACATCACTGCCTTGTCCCATTGGTGATTGTGAAAGGTGATGAAAATGTTCTGACGCACCCCCTGGGCCTTGGGACACCCGGAGCCAGACCCTTTTTGGTGGATGCTGGTGGTTGTAGTCTTCGTGGCGGCGACCCAGTTCCGTGGCTCAGGGCGGTCAAACCAGTGGCGGAACTATTTATGTGGTTTTGATGTTTAAATGTCCGACTATGCCACCCGTGGATTGCGGTCAGAGTGAACCGCCGCTACAGGGCAGAACACTGAGGCTGGTGTTGTGGGTGCAGCAGAGCGTAGCATAACTCCCCACGGGAGGAGTATAGCCTCAGGGCAGTGTATGCGGAGGATGGGGGTGATGGTGCAGGGCAGCAGCAGTAACGACACGGAGTCAGTGATGCAGTTCAGGGCCTTTACTCACAGTTCTTATTATCCAGACCACGTCTGCAGGTAACGGCTGCCCACGTCGTACTGTGCTCACCAGGTGAGGGGCTCAGACAACTCCCAGATAACTTTGGAGCACTTCACAGGACCCCCTTTGTGTGTCCTTTGTCTGGCCTTTCTTACCAACACTTCTGTCCGGCTGCCTCGGGCCTCCTCTTGGTAAACTTGGCGCCAGTTTCCCTGACCCTATGTGGTGCCTTCCTAGCGGGTGTAGCGAGGGGCTGCGCCACATAAAATGTCAGAGCCTCCGGTTTCTAGCTGAGGGTCGTTTCCTGCCTCCACTAGTTCGGGGACCGGTCTCCCCCTTTGGCCTGACCCCTCCACGCAGGTGGATTCGGGCGTGCGGTGGCGACTCGCCCGTCCGCACCCCTGGGATCCCTTCATTCCTCGTTCCTGGAGCCTTCTCCGCTCCTCTTCCTTCCTTCTCCCTCTTCCAGGCCTGGGCCTCTGTTACTAGGCCCGCCTCCGGAGCAGAGCTCATGCAGAGCCCCTGCTCCCTGCCACTTCTGCTCAGACTTCTCTGCACTGAACTAAGATGGTGCCCACCTTTTATACTCCCTTCTCAATGCACCCAGGAACTGCTTCCTTCCTGCTCCTGCACTACAGGGTTCCCCTTCCTCAGTGTTCCCTCCCCCCACTCCAGCCAGGGACAGGGACTGTCGTGCCCATCTCAGGGGCATATTGGTCGCCCTGCCCCACGGCAATGTGGTGTAATGCATGCAGGTGTCGGGTCCTGATCCACACTCCATCCTTACCTGAGAGTGAGATATCACACCTCTGGGTGAGGTGCAATACGTCTTTAGCAACCGAGCCCTCAGGGTGCTACAGTTCCATTTATCTTCAGCTTAGGTGACGTATTGCGATACAGGGCCGTGATTTTGGCTATAAAAGGGTCCCCTAGACCCCTACCCCAAGCTTTTTAAGAGAATCATATATGGCGTGCCAGGAGACTCTATGGAATGCTTTCTCAGCATCCAACGAGAGTATCTAATTACAAATTTTTAACTGCATCTAGCCCAGGAAATACTTTGTGCCTAGTAGCAGTGTCTGCTAGTAAGCGGATTATCCCGGCTGTTAAGCAAGCTGCACCACCTGTAGTTTAGACACTTAATTTTTTCAAAGGAAATGCTTCGGGACCATGGGATACTTAGTGAAGAGCATCAGGAGGCACCCCAAGGCATAGGGGCTGGGACTGGCAGTAGGATGCCTTGCGGTGGACAGCCGAGCTCGATCCTTATAAAAGCTTTTTAACTGCAGCAGCTTTAGTGGACGCTACTGGAGCTGTAATTACCGCGGCTGCTGGCATGAGACTTGCCCTCCAATAGATCCTTGTAAATGGATTTAAAGTGTATTCATTCAAATTAGAGAGACAATTTAAATTAAAAAGCTTAGAGCTGCCTCCACCACAAGGGGGCTCGCTCGACCCACCAGCGGACAGGCACCAGTATTGGGAGAGGGGGGCTGGCCGTCAGGGTTCACCGCGGCTCTGGCACAAACCCGGCGACACGGAGGTGGCACGGGCAGGAGCGGACTGGCCGTGTCGGCTTCTCACTTTTTGGATTTTAGAAGGGCATGACATGCCTATATCTGTGTCTCCCCCTCCTTTTACTCCTCCACCTCTTTTATTTTCGCATGACTATATGTACTTGTCACTTTTCCATGTGTTAGTAAGTCTTCTGAGCAGTTTGTCAGCTTTTGGACACCTTTGAAGGTGTTTTCTATGTGTTTCTATGTGTTTTTGTTTGCCTGCCATTGGTTTTAACGGTGTTCGAAGGTGTTCGACGAACAGTTCGACGAACAGTTCGGCGAACACACGGGTGTTCGACGAACCGAACCGAACTCGAACACTACGGGGGTGGCTCAACACTATATAGGACCCTATAGGCGTGGACCCGGTGTCCAGTATATGCTTTTAGGGTGAGCTGGTAAAGCTCCTCTGTCCCCTATGTTACTCACTCTACTTGCCTTCGGCCTCACTCGGGGCCCTCACTAGGCTACACACTAGCAGCAGGCTTGCTGCGCTTCACCGCTCTTATGGCGTCGGCACGCCTTATGCTCTGAGCTCAACTGCACTCTGACACTGCACTGCACTCACTGTGTCTGAGCAGGAACTGAAACTCCTCTCTACACTGAGAACTCAGTTCTGTACTGATCTGGCTGCCTAACTCCACCCTCCATATATATAACCCTATGTGGGCTCCCTCTGGTGGTCTGAGGTGGTAGGATGGAGGTGTGTGTATGCTCTGAGGTCCTCTTGTGGAGAAGTCCATCCATTCACCCCTCTGGGATCTGTGGCACCAATGCGCAGCAGGACACCACAATGTGTCTATGAGGTTGTAAGTTCGGATAGGGAGACCCGCACTTAAAGTCTGGGCATTGTGGTCCATATACAGAGATTGTGAAATAAGCCTGGCCTTACATGAAAAATCACAAATTTTCAATAGAGCTTATTGGGGCTTTTTATTTGTGGGATGAGTTGAAGTTTTTATTGGTACCTCTTTAGGGTACATTAAACCTTTTATTCATATCTTTCTGACACAGAATAAATAAAAAGCAGCACTTCACTTAGCATTTTTTTTTTTTTAAACCGCTCACTGTGCGGTATAAGTGATTAGAGCTTTGTTTTTGGAGTCAATATGATTACAGCAAATTTATATACGTTTTTTATGTTTTGTTACGTTTGTACACTACAAACATTTTTTTTTTCTAAAAGTTATTGGTTTTAGCATTGCCTTATGTTGCACATTTTTTATTTTTCTTGCAATAGAGTCGAATAAGGGCAGATGACATTTTCAGTTATGCCACTTTTTTATATATATGACTGATGGCTTTTTATTTCATTTTTTGTATGTTAGTATGGTGAAAAATCAATATTCTTGGTGACTTTTTAATTTCTTTTATATGGGCGTTGATGGAAGGAGATGTGACAGTTTTACAGTTTGGGTTGTTCCGGACATGGCGATACCAGATATATGTAAATTTTTTACTGTGATTTTATTGTCAAAACATTTTTCCTGCAATTTTTTTTTACATTTTTCTGTTTTGTTTTTATTTTGTTTTATTTTTTTTTACATGTTTACAAATGTTATGCATTGCTTTACTTGTTTTAGTTAATCCCACTGTTGGACTTGAATATTTTTTCACTTTTATTGCTGGTCTGATTTACTGCAGTATATCTGTACTGAGATGCATCAGACACGTCAGTGTTTTACTGACACAGCATGTTAGACGCTTGGCTTCGGATTGCCATGGTACCAATATATTTAAATTGGGAGTTCTCTTACTTTTTTAACCATCTAGATGCTATTGCCCCTATTAACCATGGTATCCAGAGGGCTAATCTTTGTAGCAAGCTGTCAGGGTGTTTGACCTGAGGCACTCACTGTGACAGCCAGCATTTATCTTCTCTGTGACATCTGAGTAGGTCGGTGAAGGAAAGGAGGCTGAACTAACCAGATTCACTGTGATTGGTCAGACAATTGTACGTCTCCGGTGTCTGATACAGAAATTTCCATTAAACTGTCACTATACGATTTTGTGCGGTAACAGTTTAAATAAATCGCTTGAATGTATAGCGGAATATGGGAAGGAACCGCATCCTCCAATTCACATGTACATGAATTTGCGTTAAGGGGTTAAGGAAACACAAACATATCTTGTCTGTTTCGCATGCACTCAAATCAAAATCAGGAAGCAAAGAAATGCCTTCTGGATTAATTTTATTTTTCTCTCATTTGACTTTCCTTTTTTAAAAAAAATACATTGAACTTGTGCTATGCTGGTGCACAATTCACTAACCATTTAAAAGTCACATTTCTATAACTTACATTCAGCAACACACCACTACAGATGGAAAGTTTACTAACCAAAAACTAAAAATATCTGCTATCTGATCTTCATCTCTCTTACAGGAAAAACCACATGAACACATTTAAGTAAAAGCAAACCTCATCCTTTCTGTCTGTCTTCGCTCTTACCACATCTTAGATCACTGCTTTTCAGACTGTAAGGTGCTCGACATCTGTTGGCGAATGTATATAGGGTTTTCTTGTTTGTATCTCCAGATTAGGAACATATCAGAATCCTTCACGATTATTTAATGTTCTACATAGTAAACGAGACACATTTTAAAAGGAATCTGTCAGCCTAAACTGACCTGTTTTAAAGAGGTTGTCCACTACTAGGACAACCCCTTCTTGATCTAAATGTTTGGCCCCGATAAACTAAAAAAGCTTATATTCACCTCCCTTGTCGGAACCGTTCGAGTTCAAGAAGAAATTGTCGGCTCACCGATATACCAGATTGGTGCACGGAACTCTGTCCTGATCCTCACGTGACAAGATAATGAATTTGAACATAAAAAATGTTCTAGCTTCCAAGGAATGAATTGATAAAAATATGTAGTTTTTATTTAGAAAAAGCTTAAAATTGGCAAAACACAAGGGCCGCAGTGGCTAATACCAAATATCGTCAATGAGAGACATGAAAAACGCAAACAGAGACCGGAGTAGAAGGCTACGCGTCTCAACTGCAACTGCAGTCTTTGTCCCAGCTAAACTCCCAGTTCACAGGAACAGGTAGATATATATCTACCAACCAATCAAAGCATCACAAAGGATCACATAATACACAAATAGAAAGGTCATGAAAGGAGAACATAATTACACTGCAACATATAAATATAAAAAATAAAAAGACAAAGTGAAATACATAGACTTTAAAAACAATCAGTCCAGATCTGACAATAAATTTAAATGCAGCAAACCAAACATGATATTGTTTGAAAAAGAAAAAGGAAACTAATAGTGGAACATGATTTCATTTCTTCTGTTCAGTCCATTTGGAAATCTAATTCCCAGCTTATACACTGCTCAAAAAATAAAGGGAACACTTAAACAACAGAATATAACTCCAAGTAAATCAAACTTCTGTGAAATCAAACTGTCCACTTAGGAAGCAACACTGATTGACAATCAATTTCACATGCTGTTGTGCAAATGGAATAGACAATAGATGGAAATTATTGGCAATTATCAAGACACCCTCAATAAAAGAGTGGTTCTGCAGGTGGGGACCACAGACCACATCTCAGTACCAAGTTGGTTGTGCTTTCACACTTGTACTAGCATGAGACGGACTCTACAATCCACAGAAGTTGCTCAGGTAGTGCAGCTCATCCAGGATGGCACATCAATGCGAACTGTGGCAAGAAGGTTCGCTGTGTCTGTCAGCGTAGTGTCCAGAGGCTGGAGGCACTATCAGGAGACAGGCCAGTACACCAGGAGACGTGGAGGGGGACGTAGGAGGGCAACAACCCAGCAGCAGGACCGCTAATGTGGCACCCTGCTACCACAGGTACCACAGGACCCAAAAGGGTGCATGGACGGACTTCTCCACAAGAGGCCCTCACTACAAACAGACACCTCCACCCTTCCACCTCAGACCACCAGAGGGAGCCCTGTTAGGGATATATATACGGAGGGCGGAGTCAGGCAGTTGAGTCGAGTCAGTAGTCAGTCAGAGAGCAGCGAAGACGCAGTACGTCTGCTGCTCTACTGAGGGCCCCGAGTGTGGCCGGAGGCAAAGAGGAGAAAGGAGTCGAGGGGGCAGAGGAGCATCACAGGCTCACCCCAGACTACAAACCAGACACCAGGTCCGCGCCTACAGGGTCCTCTACACCCAGTAGGGATTACCGGCATACCAAGAGGATTACAGATCCCTGGTCGACCTGAAGCTAAACCCTTAAAAGGACTAGGAACCACGAAGGCCCCAGCGTCCAGGGATAGTGGTTGCCAGAGAAAGGTCCTACTACCAAGCGACAGGTGAGAGAACAACACAACACAGAAGCTAGGCTCAGTTACAGGCTGGCCAGGAGCTTATAGAGAGAGAAACAGACCAGGAGGCCTTATACCTGCTCACTGGGGAGAGTCCTGAAGTGCACCCTTCCTACCGAGTACCCTGGACCGTAACTGACATTGTCGCGCCCCCGGGGGCCTTACTGTTTGGGGACAGTATATATCACGGTGGCTGGCCCAGGGCAGACAGTGCACAAAAGGGGTAGCAATTATTAATAAAAGTTCTAAGAAATTTGTGACGCCACCTGTGGTGTCTGGTGAAGGTCACCAGCGCTGGAGCAGTCCTCTGAGGCAGGTGACAAGGCAGCTAAAGATTGTACAGCTCCCCACAGGTGGAGCGGGGCCTCAGGGCAGTGTAGATAGATAGATGGTGGAAGGTGCGCTGGGCGTTGTGGTGCAGGTAGAGATATAATGGAGTGGCTGGAGTAACGGACAGAGACAGGGGGTTTTGCTTCGTTACCTTTACTGGTACAGCTGTTAGATACGGTCCAGGGTACTCTAGGTGAAGGGCGCACTTTTGGACTTCTCCCCAGGGAGCGGGTATAAGGCCTCCTGATCCATGTCTGTCTCTGTGAAAGCTCCTGGCCAGCCTGCAACTGTGCCTAGCTTATGTGTCTTGCTTTTTCTACTCCCCCTGTTGCTCTGAAGTAGGACCTCCGGTTGGTAACCACTTTCCCTGGACGTCGGGGCCTTCGTGGTTCCTGATCCTGTATGTGTCTAGCTTCAGGTTTGCCAGGGACTTGTAGTCCTCCTGGGATTCCGGTTACCCCTACTGGGTGTAAAGGGTCCCTGTAGGCTCGGACCCGGTGTCCGGTATATATACTGGGATGAGCCTGGTATGCTCCTCGGCCCCCTTTTATCACTCTTTCCTTCCACTCGCCTTCGGCCATGCTCAGGGCCCTCACTAGGCTTCAGTACTGCTGGAGGCCTTGCTTGCCTAACACAGCAGCCTGCGTGATGCTCTCTGCACACTGCATTAAATTTTAGACTAACTGAGCTGCCTGGCTCCACCTTCCCTTTATATATATCCCTATCAGGGCTCCCTCTGCTGGTATGAGGTGGAAGGTGGAGGTGTTTGCATGTAGTGCGGGCCTCTTGTGGAGAATTCCGTCCGTGCACCCTTCTGGGTTCTGTGGCACCATGCGCAGCAGGGCGCAACAACATCTGCACCAGTAAAGGTACAGAAGTGAATCTCCTGTCTCTGTCAGTTACTCCTGCTGCGCCATCCCTTCTGCACTACAACGCCCAGTATCACCATCTGCACCTACATTGCCCTGGGGGCCCGCTCCACCTGTGGGGAGCAGAAACATCCCAGCTGCCATCCCATCACCCCCGGAGGTCTGCAGCAGCGCCAGTAACCGTTACCGGGAACCACAGGTGGCGTCACGAGACAAACTGTACACTAAAGCCCCTTTTTCAAGAGAGACCCCAGAGTACAGGCCCGGGAGCCGACTACCGTGACATCCTAAACAAGGTAAAAGGCCCGGGTACCGAGTCCCCTATATCCCTCTGGGCGAGACACTACCTCTGCCTTTGTGCAAGAAGGAACAGGAGGAGCACTGCCAGAGCCCTGCAAAATGACCTCCAGCAGGCCGCAAATGTGCATGTGTCTGCACAAACGGTTAGAAACCGACTCCATGAGGGTGGTATGAGGGCCCGACGTCCACAGATGGGGGTTGTGCTCACAGCCCAACATTGTGCAGGACGCTTGGCATTTACCACAGAACACCAGGATTGGCAAAGTCGCCACTAGCGCCCTGTGCTCTTCAATGATGAAAGCAGGTTCACACTGAGCACATGTGACAGACGTGACAGAGTCTGGAGACGCCGTGGAGAGCGATCTGCTGCCTGCAACATCCTTCAGCATGACCGGTTTGGCAGTGGGTCAGTAATGGTGTGGGGTGGCATTTCTTTGGAGGGCCGCACAGCCCTCCATGTGCTCTCCAGAGGTAGCCTGACTGCCATTAGGTACCGAGATGAGAGCCTCAGACCCCTTATGGGACCATATGCTGGTGCTGTTGGCCCTGGGTTCCTCCTAATGCAGGACAATGCCAGACCTCATGTGGCTGGAGTGTGTCAGCAGTTCCTGCAAGATGAAGGCACTGAAGCTATGGACTGGCCCGCCCATTCCCCAGACCTGAATCCGATTGAGAACATTTGGAACATCATGTCTCGCTCCATCCACCAACACCACATCCGCCACAGACAGTCCAGGAGTTGGACGATGCTTTAGTCCAGGTCTGGGAGGAGATCCCACAGGAGACCATCCGCAACCTCATCAGGAGCATATCCAGGCATTGTAGGGAGGTCATACAGGCACGTGGAACCCACACAAAATGCTGAGCCTCATTTTGACTTGTCTTAAGGACATTACATCAAAGTTGGATCAGCCTGTAGTGTGTTTTTCCACTTTAATTTTGGGGGTGACTCCAAATCCAGGCCTCCATTGGTTAATAAGTTTGATTTCCATTGATGATTTTTGTGTGATTTTGTTATCAGCACATTCAACTTTGTACAGAACAAACTTTTCAATGAGAATATTTCATTTATTCAGATCTAGGATGTGTTATTTGAGTCTTCCCTTTATTTTTTTGAGCAGTGTATATCCAATATGCCCTAAAGGTGAAAAGCCGTCTCCACATGTCCCCTCCACGGAAAGGTCTTTTCACCCTTTCAATACCGAAGGTCTGAATAGAAACCACACTACCGTTCGAGGTGTTGGCACTCGCGGTCCCAGGGGTCTTGTGTGGTTGCTATGACACATGACCCCGGCGCCCAACAAGCATCGGCGTCACTGTCCCCGCCTCCTGTCGGCACCTCTGGAACGGTGTAGGCATGGGAGGCGAGTATAAGCTTTTTTATTTTATCGGGGTATGACAAGGAGCTGTCCAACTAGTGGACAACTTCTTTAACTAAGCACATGGCCTTGTAGGGGATATAGCACTGATAAAAATTGCACCTTTACTGATATAATCTTTGCCTTAATTCTGAAGAAACTGAAGTTTAACAAGATATGCTAATTAGGGTGTTTAGTGCTTCTTGGGTGTGGTCAGGAGGATCAGTGAACAGTTTCGCCCACTGGCTTTGCATTTTTGCAAAACACTCTAAATAAATATAAATATTCTTTTATTGTGGTATCTACTATTGCCTTGTCTATTGGGATCTATTCGGTTCATGGAGCCTCACTAGGTGACTTTTTGATGAGGTCTGCTGGTTTTGCGTTTGCGCTTCTGTCTGGTTATTTGGCCTGTATCTAGGATATCTAGTTGTTCTGGGCATATTATATTATAAGGGGAGATTACTTTTTATTATTATATGGATTTATACCGAAGTTTATTTACTTATTAATGTATTTCTGAGGGATTCACTATTTTAGTGCTTATTTATTATACGTACATTTGTTATACACTTCATACATGTATATTGATTTGCAATGCTTTATATTAATGGGGAGATCATTTCTTTAATTGTTTTTAATTTTGGAGTAACGCTGTATTAATAAAACTTAAACCATTTTTGCACTTATATGTGTCCACATAATGTACACATATGTCACATGTTAAGTGCAGGTGTATGGAGCAAGCTTAGGATCTATGCCTGATCTCATCTGCAGTGTGCCAATGGGATGCCATGAAAAAAGTAGGGAGAGGGGTGCAAATAGCGCTGTTACCCGGTAACACAATCGTGATGTGATTAAAATCTGCTCACCTTATTGAGTTGTGAGGATGCACAACTCACATAAACAGCGTATTGGAGGGCTGCAGGAAACACCGATCCGCAGGGAATCTTGAAGCACGTAATATAAGATATGATGGTGTGAGTACAGTCCGCGCTCCTCCGTGTACAGATGATGATACCAATGAATAAGGTTACATCTTTTATTTAAAGGCTTAAAATACAACGTGTTTCATGGACGTCCTGTCCACGTCATCAGGTAAACAGCCTATCACAAAACTATGGCTCTGTCTCTATATATACACACCTCAAATGAAAAAACTGGGCGCCAAACAGACTTGGATCCTCCCAGCGGCAGTTACTTTTAAAAAAAAGCAAAAAAAAAAAAGAGAGGGAAAAAAAAAAAGAAAAACAGCAATTATTAACCCCTTACTTACCGGGGACGTATTAGTACGCATATTTGCGTACCGCCGGTTCAGTGAGGGCTCCGGCGCTGAGCCCTCACTGAACCGAGCACATGTCAGCTGATTCTTACAGCTGACATGTGCCCGCAACAGCCGCGGGTGGAATCGCGATCCACCCGCGGCTGTTAACCAGTTAAATGCTGCTGTCAATCTCCGACAGCAGCATTTAACGCGCGCTTCCGGGTAGCGCGTCATAAGCCCCGCCCACCGGCGACCCCGTCACGTGATCGCGGGTCGCCGATGGGCGTGCATGACAACCCAGGGTCTGCAGCAGACGCCTGTGGTTGTCATGATCTTGTCGCTATGAGCGCCACCTAGTGGTCGGCGCTCATAGCACAGGACCATTTCTGCTGCATGCAGGGGACCTGCTCGTCCCCTGTATGTAGCAGAGGCGATCGGACAGTTGCTGCTTCTAGTCTCCTATGGAGACTATAGAAGCATGCAAAAAGTAAAAAAAAAAAGTTTTTAAAAATATTAAAAAAAATAAAAAAATATAAAAGTTTAAATCACCCCCCTTTCGCCCCATTCAAAATAAAATATATAAAAAAAAAACCCACATACACATATTTGGTATCGCCGCGTTCAGAATCGCCCGATCTATCAATATAAAAAAAGAATTATTCCGATCGGTAAACGGCGTAACGAGAAAAAAATTCTAAACGCCAGAATTACGTTTTTTGGTCGCTGCAAAATTGCAATAAAATGCAATAACGGGCGATCAAAACATCGGATCTACCCCCAAATGGTATCAATAAAAACGTCAGCCCGGCACGCAAAAAATAAGCCCTCAACCAGCCCCAGATCCTGAAAAATGGAGACGCTACGGGTCTTAGAAAATGGCGCTATTTTTTTATTTTTTTTTTTACCAAATTTTGGAATTTTTTTTCACCACTTAAATATAAAAGAACCTATACATGTTTGGTGTCTATGAACTCGTAATGACCTGTAGAATAAGAAGAGCAGGTCAGTTTTAGCATTCAGTGAACATAGTAAAAAAAAAAAAAAAAAAACAACTGTGGTATTGCACTTTTTTTGCAATTTTACCGCACTTGGAATTTTTTTCCCGTTTTCCCGTACAGGATATGATAAAACTAGTAATGGCGTTGAAAAGTACAACTCGTCCCGCAAAAAATAAGCCCTCACATGGCCATATTGACCAAAAAATAAAAACGCTATGGCTCTGGGAACAAGGGGAGCAAAAACGAAAATGCAAAAACGAAAAATGCTCCGGGGCTTAAGGGGTTAAGCAACCCCATATACTTATTTATTTGTTTGTGAATATATACCTTAATAAAACTTAATCATTCTGACTGGGATTGAACCTGTTGGGATTAGAACCTTTTAACCATTATTATTTCTCTAGTTAAAAGGCAGTATGAACATAGACCGCTGGGCTATCATACCATATGCCCTGCTGTGAGTGTAAAATACCTTCTAAAAACCTATATTCTTCTTACAAGATAAAAAATTATTACATACAAGATTGGCAAACCCTTACAAAAATTGTCTGAAAGAATTAGATGCATACAACAAAACAATAGTTAAAATGGATTAATAAAGAATTTTGGAAAAACCTACCGTCATTCTTTGATAATGAAAATAAAATAGCTAGGGAACATCCTTTGCTCTTTTTCTTATGCTGATTGTAATTGATCAAACTCCTGTTAATCCTTGCATTAAATCATGAGCTCATCTATAAAAAATTGAAACCTATATGCAAAAAATATATATACACTGCTCAAAAAAATAAAGGGAGCACTCAAATAACACCTCCTAGATCTGAATGAATGAAATATTCTCATTGAATACTTTGTTCTGTACAAAGTTGAATGTGCTGACAACAAAATCACACAAAAATCATCAATGGAAATCAAATTTATTAACCTGGATTTGGAGTCACCCCCAAAATTAAAGTGGAAAAGCACACTACAGGCTGATCCAACTTTGATGTAATGTCCTTAAAACAAGTCAAAATGAGGCTCAGTATTGTGTGTGGCCTCCACGAGCCTGTATGACCTCCCTACAACACCTGGGCATGCTCCTGATGAGGTTGCGGATGGTCTCCTGTGGGATCTCCTCCCAGACCTGGACTAAAGCATCTGCCAACTCCTGGACAGTCTGTTGGTGGATGGAGCGAAACATGATGTCCCAGATGTGCTCAATCAGATTCAGGTCTGGGGAACAGGCTGGCCAGTCCATAGCTTCAATGCCTTCATCTTGCAGGAACTGCTGACACACTCCATCCACATGAGGTCTGGCATTGTCCTGCATTAGGAGGAACCCAGGGCCAACCGCACCAGCATATGGTCTCACAAGGGGTCTGAGGATCTCATCTCGGTACCTAATGGCAGTCAGGCTACGTCTGGAGAGCACATGGAGGGCTGTGCGGCCCTCCAAAGAAATGCCACCCCACACCATTACTGACCCACTGCCAAAACGGTCATGCTGAAGGATGTTGCAGGCAGCAGATCGCTCTCCACGGTGTCTCCAGACTCTGTCACGTCTGCACATGTGCTCAGTGTAAACCTGCTTTCATCTGTGAAGAGCACAGGGCGCCAGTGGCGACTTTACCAATCCTTGTGTTCTGTAGCAAATGCCAAGCGTCCTGCACGGTGTTGGGCTCTGAGCACAACCCCCTTCTGTGGACATCGGGCCCTCATACCACCCTCATGGAGTCAGTTTCTAACCGTTTGTGCAGACACATTTACATTTGTGGCCTGCTGGAGGTCATTTTGCAGGGCTCTGGCAGTGTTCCTTCTGTTCCTCCTTGCACAAAGGCGGAGGTAGCGGTCCTGCTGCTGGGTTGTTGCCCTCCTATGGCCCCCTCCACGTCTCCTGGTAGCGCCTCCAGCCTCTGGACACTACACTGACAGACACAGCAAACCTTCTTGCCACAGCTCACATTGATGTGCCATCCTGGATGAGCTGCACTACCTGAGCAACTTCTGTGGGTTATAGAGTCCGTCTCAAAGCTACCACGAGTATGAAAACACAACCAAAATTCAAAAATGACCAAAACATCAGCCAGAAAGCATTGGTACTGAGACGTGGTCTGTGGTCTCCACCTGCAGAACCACTCCTTTATTGAGGGTGTCTTGATAATTACCAATAATTTCCATCTATTGTCTATTCCATTTGCACAACAGCATGTGAAATTGATTGTCAATCAGTGTTGCTCCCTAAGTGGACAGTTTTATTTCACAGAAGTTTGATTTACTTGTAGTTATATTCTGTTGTTGAAGTGTTTTCTTTATTTTTTTGAGCAGTGTATAAAAAGTGTTGCATCTCTATAAGGTGAACACTTGCTATGTGCAATACCGTATAGTGCCGCTAGATGGTACTCTTTGGCTTACAGCCTGTTAATGAGCATCTGTCCTGGTATGTGCACGTATATAGTGATGGGCAGCATGCTCAATTTAAAATTATGGGCGTCATCAATGGACTGTAAGCCAGACACAGTGCACCACAACTATCTGTGTGACTGATGTCCTATACAAGCTGCATTTGTGTGCATTTACAGTACAGACCAAAAGTTTGGACACACCTTCTCATTTAAAGATTTTTCTGTATTTTCATGACTTTCAAAATTGTACATTCACACTGAAGGCATCAAAACTATGAATTAACACATGTGGAATTATATACTTAACAAAAAAGTGTGAAACAACTGAAAATATGTCTTATATTCTAGGTTCTTCAAAGTAGCCACCTTTTGCTTTGATGACTGCTTTGCACACTCTTGGCATTCTCTTGATGAGCTTCAAGAGGTAGTCACCGGAAATGGTTTTCACTTCACAGGTGTGCCCTTTCAGGTCTAATAAGTGGGATTACTTGCTTTATAAATGGGGTTGGGACCACTCACATATCTGCCAATTCATGGAGGGGGTGGCTGTCGCATCAATATTTTGCACCTGTACCGCCCCCACCTTTATCATGGGGGTCTGCTGTATCCTGCTTGTTAATACCAAACTAACCAAGAGCATGACTGTTGCTTAACACATCTGCAAAAGGTTGCAGATGTGTGTCTCTGCAAAAGAATCCACTCCAAAAGACATAAGAACACAAAAAAAAATTGAGTTTTATGGGTTCATTAAATAGATATTGTTACACGCACGCCGCTAGGTTCAGATACTGGTGAGACAGGTTACATTAATTCTTTGGAATCCTGTGGGAACCGTTAGTCAGGGCGACCATAGACCATGTGCTGCAGCTTCTCTCAGGCACACAGGGGTATTGTTCACAGACACGTAGGT
The DNA here is from genome assembly GCF_046119375.1 of Phyllobates terribilis. Taxonomy (NCBI): domain Eukaryota; kingdom Metazoa; phylum Chordata; class Amphibia; order Anura; family Dendrobatidae; genus Phyllobates; species Phyllobates terribilis. Next base: position 381,926,894 of record NW_027362765.1, on the reverse strand, counting down.
TGTTTCACTTTCTGACCAGACACATTTGACAAGAGTCCTCATAAACGGTAGAACAGTAGCATTTAATAAGACGCCGCACAGCCAGTGCAAGTTAAGTCTTATGAACAACAGGCTCCAGTGACAAACAGTACAGTTTCCTTAGCAGCACAGCAGTTCACAGTTTCACAGTAGTACAGGAGAGCACAGTTCTAATGCAAAGGCACATTAGTGAACACAGCATTCTTTACAGCACAGTGAGATGGAGGAGGGGGGAAGGGCTTGCTGACGGAGATGATCCCTGTGACATCATTTCTTACAGTCCTTATCTTTCTGTTTGACAATACTCTGCACTGCTAGTTCAGGAACTCTACCTGACCTGTGCTTAGCTTCACTCCTGACTTGAATCCTTTTCACCTGCAGGGGCACTTCTGTCAGATGCAAAACACACACACCACCTTTCTCTTTGGCTCCAGCCAGACAGTAAACAACTTCCCCACAATCCCCCTGGGGCTCTGCAAAAACACTCCCCTTATCCTGTGACTGTATTAACTCCTCTAGTTGCTGGATGCTTCTGGAGCACAACACTTCCTGTCTCCTGTGCTTGTGTTACTTCTAATAGTTGCTGAATGCTTTTAAAGCAACAGCACTACTTCTGCATGTCACACTCTTCCCTCCTTTTTGAATGTTGTCAGCCACACTCATTTAACGTGCTTCCTCAGATGCTCTTGGAGCTGCCTCTGTAAGTTCCTGTACTTCTCCTGAGTCGCTTGCTTCCACACGGTCTGGTAATTCCGCTCCTCCTGAGTGTCGATCAGTCTCTTCAGGGGCCGGTGCTCGATCATCAGATCTGAATTGGACTTCATCTGTACTCCTTTATACGAACAATGGAGCCTCAGGACTTACAGTGGTGGCCAAAAAAAATATTGGCACCCCTGCAATTCTGTCAGATAATACTCAGTTTCTTCCTGAAAATGATTGCAATCACAAATTCTTTCAAATCATTGATCATTTCACACAAAACTCCAAAAATGGGCCACACAAAAGTATTGGCACCCTCAGCCTAATACTTGGTTGCACAACCTTTAGCCAAAATAACTGCGAACAACCGCTTCCGGTATCCATCAATGAGTTTCTTACAATGCTGTGCTGGAATTGTAGACCATTCTTATTTGGCAAACTCCAGGCTCCAGGTCCCTGATATTTGATGGGTGCCTTCTCCAAACTGCCATTTTGAGATCTCTCCACAGGTGTTCTATGGGATTCAGGTCTGGACTCATTTCTGGCCACCTTAGAAGTCTCCAGTGCTTTCTCTCAAACCATTTTATAGTGCTTTTGGAAGTGTGTTTTGGGTCATTGTCCTGCTGGAAGACCCATGACCTCTGAGGGAGACCCAGCTTTCTCACACTGGGCCCTACATTATGCTGCAAAATTTGTTGGTAGTCTTCAGACTTCATAATGCCATGCGCACGGTCAAGCAGTCCAGTGCCAGAGGCAGCAAAGCAACCCCAAAACATCAGGGAACCTCCACCATGTTTGACTGTAGGGACCGTGTTATTTTCTTTGAATGCCTCTTTTTTTTTCCTGTACACTCTATGTTGATGCTTTTTCCCAAAAAGCTCTACTTTTGTCTCATCTGACCAGAGAACATTCTTCCAAAACGTTTTAGGCTTTCTCAGGTAAGTTTTGGCAAACTCCAGCCTGGCATTTTTATGTCTCGGGGTAAGAAGTGGGGTCTTCCTGGGTATCCTACCATACCGTCCCTTTTCATTCAGATGCCGACGGATAGTACGGGTTGACACTGTTGCACCCTCGGACTGCTGGGCAGCTTGAACTTGTTTGGATGTTAGTCGAGGTTCTTTATCCACCATCCGCACAATCTTGCGTTGAAATCTCTTGTCAATTTTTCTTTTCCGTCAACATCTAGGGAGGTTAGCCACAGTGCCATGGGCTTTAAACTTCTTGATGACACTGCGCACGGAAGACACAGGAACATTCAGGTCTTTGGAGATGGACTTGTAGCCTTGAGATTGCTCATGCTTCCTCACAATTTGGTTTCTCAAGTCCTCAGACAGTTCTTTGGTCTTCTTTCTTTTCTCCATGCTCAATGTGGTACACACAAGGACACAGGACAGAGGTTGAGTCAACTTTAATCCATGTTAACTGGCTTCAAGTGTGATTTAGCTATTGCCAACACCTGTTAGGTGCCACAGGTAAGTTACAGGTGCTGTTAATTACACGAATTAGAGAAGCATCACATGATTTTTCAAACAGTGCCAATACTTTTGTCCACCCCCTTTTTTAGGTTTGGTGTGGAATTATATCCAATTTGGCTTTAGGACAATTCTTTTTGTGTTTTTTCATTGAAGACAAGTTAAATGAAGATAATAATACCAAAGAATTTGTGATTGCAATCATTTTCAGGAAGAAACTGAGTATTATCTGACAGAATTGCAGGGGTGCCAATACTTTTGGCCACCACTGTATGTATCACTTTGTGTGGTTTTAGCGAGAGGGCTTTTCGTGTGTATCACTTTGTTTAGCTAAAAAGCCATCAGGCTAAATCCTCTCCTGAGGATGGAACATCCCTCTCTTTGCCAGTCCGAGAAATACAACGGTGTGTTCTTCTCCATCGGAACTTTCAAGGTCACTATCCACCTCCGGAGCTTCAGTCTGTGGTGGCCCCTTAGTCGATCTCGGACGATGTCGGTCTACTTCTGGGAAGTCTTGTTGTGGTGGGAGATAATCACAGGGTAGTAGTAAATTCTGATGGACTATTCTGGTTTTCTTGTCTCCTGTTTCCAATCGGATTTCATACACTGGGCTGTCATCAGCTTTCCTCCTTATGACCACATACACCTTGTCTTCCCAGTACGAACAAAGTTTTCCTGGACCGCCTTTCTCACGCATGTTCTTGACTAGCACCCGGCTTCCCGGTGCCAATTCTGCTCCATAACATTTTAAAAAATACAATTCATGGAAGAAAGGTAGTGAAATAACCCTAAATCAGGTATATTCTCAAAGTAATTATACTAATATTATTTATACCAATTGACACTACCTGTACTGGACTATATATGCCCCATCGTCAAAAACGTATGAGACACCAAAAGACAGAAAAAACGATAGAGGGGCCACAAATTAGACAAAATAGCAAAGTTTATTAAATATAATAATGTGCACAATGGGGAAATGGAAAAAGTACAACAAAGAGGGTTAAAACCACATCCCGCCCCGCATGACAAACTCCGCACAAAGTACCCCACTAGTCAAAAAGTATATCATGAGATTACAAACATATTCAAACAGAGGAGACATCACCATAGAGAAAGACAAGAGAGAGAGAGAGGGGGAGAAGGGAGGGGGGGGGGAGAAAAAAAAAAAAGAGAAAGAAAAGGAGAAGGAAAGGGGGAAGGAAAAGAAGGAGGGTAGGGGAAAGGGGGGGGAGGGGGAAAGCAAAGAAAAAAGGAAAGGAGGAGATCAACTCTGCATAATTATACCACAATAGATGTATATATAATAATATTTATAAGAGAATCCCTATGACATTGGGATAAAATACGATCCAATACATTAGATGACTCCCATGTGTATGTATATTCCCCAGAGTATATCCAGTACGTACCAAGGAGTTAAAGCCCACGTCACAGGGTGGTCAAAAAGGCATATAGTAGTGGAGGACTGCGTGAGGAGAGCGCATACGCGGGACGGATACCCGTAACCACTTTGGATGCTATGTTGTATGCCTCTGCCATCCGTTCCTTCCATTTCCGAATGTGCTCCGGATACATTCTGTAAGTCTCAGACACCGGAGTATCGAACATGATGTCGATTGGCAGTCTTGGCGATCGTCCATACAATAGGTAAAAGGGTGAGTAACCTGTTGCAGCGCTCTTTGTACAGTTATAGGCATGTAGCACTTTTGATAGAGAACTCTTCCAGTCTTTCTACTCATCAGCTGTTAAAGTGCGCAACATCGACAATAATGTCCGGTTAAAACGTTCCACTTGTCCATTACCCTCTCGGTGATAGGGCGTTGCGTGGGATCTCTGAATTCTACAGTACTTTCCTAGCTTGGCAAAAAACTGGTTCGCATATTCTATTCCTTGGTCATGGTGTAACCTCGTAGGGAACCCAAACCTCAAAGCAAAATCATTGAAGATCTTCTCTGCCGCTGTTCGACCTGATTTATTGGTGGTGGCATATGCTTGAGCAAATCGAGTGAAATGGTCCATCACCACCAAGATGTATTCGTAACCACCCTTGCATGTCTCAAGATGTAGAAAGTCTACTGAGACCATCTCAAACGGATACGTAGTTTGGATGTTGCCCATAGGTTGATGTGTTGGAACGTTTATCTTTCAGACACCCACACTCCCTGGTCACGTACCTCTCAATATCTCTCTGCATGTATGGCCAGAAGAAACGTTCATGGATCAAGTTGGTTGTCCTTTCCACTCCCAGGTGTCCCATGTTTTCATGGAGTTCTTTGAAGACCAACCTACGGAATACTCTGGGTAGTACCAACTGCCGATTTTGTCCTCCTTTATGATACAGGATACCATCTTCACTGAGGTAGAGCTTCGTCCATTCTTTAATTAAAACAGATACTGCTGCTGGTGACTCATTGTCTCTCTCTTGTTTACTCAGAAACTGATTTTGCTCCACATACAGTAGTATTCTACAAATTATCTGATCTTGCTTTTGTGCTCTACAGATTTTCCCATTTGGTAGTTGTTAAATAGACCGGTGGTGATCATGTTCTCTCGCTTTTATGGTGGTTTCCACCGTCAACGGACTCCACAATGGTGTGTCTTCCTCCTGATAAGCTTGTACTGCTTGGGTAGTGCTCTCAATTGCTTCCAGACTGACTTCCTCCGAGCATTCTTGCATGAACTCCTCAGGCTCAAGTGTCATTCTTGACAATCCATCAGCATCCGCATTGCATTTTCCTGGCCTGTACTTGATGCTGAAATTGAAGTCAGCTAGTTCAACGACCCATCTCTGACCAGTTGCATTCAGTTTGGCTGTAGTATGGATATAGGTCAAAGGGTTGTTGTCAGTGTATACCTCAAACTCTTTGCTGTAGTAGAGATAATCTCTAAATCGTTCACAGATAGCCCATTTCAGTGCCAGGAACTCCAATTTTCCAGAATGTAGATAGTAATTCTTCTCGGCATCTGTCAATGTTCTAGAACCGTAACCAATGACTCTCAATTTTCCACCTTGATGCTGATACAGGGCAGCTCCCAGTCCAACTTGAGAAGCGTCACAATGAAGAACAAATGGTAAATTGAAATCCGGATATCCCAAGATGGGTGGTTTTACCAGGTAGTCTACTAGTTCTTCCAATACCTCCTGGTGGTCTGCTATCCAGAGAATGGGCTGTTGGGATGAAACGGCGTTGTTTCTTTTGAGCCCGATCCTACTCGCTTTCTTCTTTTTCTCTGTGGGTGTTGTCGTCTCTGTCGCCCCCCCCCCTAGAGGAGGTATAGTGAGGCAGCAATCCTGGAGAAGTTCCGAATGTAAGTACGATAGTAGGAGAGGAATCCTAATATCTGCCTCAACTCCATGATGGTAGAGGGCCGTTTGTCTTTTAAGGCCAGTACTGGAGTGATTTCTGTTGGGTTCATGGTAAATCCTTCTCCGGACACAATTTTCCCTAGAAATCAGACATGCCTTTTGAACAGTTCACACTTCTTTGGGGTCAACTTAACTCCGTGTTGTTGATACCATTGTAATATGATCCTCACGTGTTCAACATGCTCCCGGAAGGTTTTGCTGTGTACTACATTGTCATCCAAGTACGGTTGGCAGATATCGTCCCTCAATCCTTCTAAACATGTCTCCATGCTCCTCTGGAGTTCTGCTGGAGCTGAACTGGACCCAAACGGTATGCGGATCCCCTCATATATTCCCCACGGTGTGATGAATGCTGTCAAGGGTCTACTGGACTCTTCAAAAAACCCTTGGTGGTATGCCTTACCCTGATCGAGGACAGAGAACCAGGTACTTCCTTATAGGTTATCCAGCGTATCTTGGATCTTTGGTATCGGGTGTCGATCAGGTACTGACTTTTGGTTTAGTTCCCGGTAATCACAACAGAGTCTCAACGTACCGTCCTTCTTCCTAACACAGACAATAGGAGAGGAATAAGACGACTTCGACTTTTGGACCCAATCTCTTTTGATGAGATCTTGTAAATATTCTTTCACTTCACGATGTAATGGTTTCGGCACAGACATGTAACTTCTGGTTACTGGGGTCGTGTCTTTCAAATTGATTTTCAATTGCAACGACGGGATACACCCTATGTCAGATTCATCTTTAGAGAATGCATGACACTCTTCTCTCAGCATCTGTTTTGCTATCGCTATATCTTCAGCACACAAGTGTTTCAGGGATACTGGGGGATCCCAGGACCCTGAGGTGGATCGTGCAATTTCCTCCCCTGAGCAACTCCTGCTCCTTGGTGGGAAGACTGAATTCATGGTAGACCCCTGGGCAGGTCTCACGCTGGCTGGATATACCATTTTAATGGTTTCAATATGACCTAACACAGTCTTTGGATCCTGTCTAATTTCGTGTTTCGTAGTATTCATCACCGGTACTTTCACTCGAACAAACCCATCAGTAGGAATCGTAAGCACAGTCTCATTTTGAACTAGGCCTTCCGGAAGTTTTGAGGAGTCTTTTGGCACAAACAGTCTTTTCCGGACTTTTCTTTCCGGTTCTGCCCATACTCCACACCTCACCCCCACCATTTGGTTTGCAGGGATGATGGTTGGGCGCCAGCCTACCTTGACTTCTTTTAGGTCCATTTAGGTCCATGTTCTGATCACTGGTCACGAGAAAAGGTACCAAAAGCTCAATGGTGTTGCTGTTCTTCGTGGCCCTCAGTTGGAAAGTCACTTCCACCCAGCCTATGAAAGGGATTTCGGTCTGGTTGACAGCTTTGCCGTGGAGTTCCACTGGTCCTAAGAGTTATTTTAGCGACCCAAGGCAGGTATGTGGCAGGTAGCGCCTTCTCCATTCTTCATTTAAAAGGCTCACTTGGGCTCCTGTGTCCCACAGTGCTTTTACCAGGTGTCCATCTAGCTGGCACTGTCTAAAGCACCTTTCACCGATTAGGCTAATGAGGCTATCTTTACTGACCGAGGAATCCTCCTCCCAGGAGTACATTGTTTGACCTCCGCACTGTGCATTAAGTAACTGATGCCCCTGTCTCTTTTGCAGCTTTTGTAGACAGGGACACACTTGGGAATAGTATAGACGCAGCCATTTTACCTCATGCACCATTCTGGGGTTTGGTGAGATTTGGATTTGCTTCTGGGGCCTACTCCGTGTCGCGGTTACCAGTCGCCCCGCACTGTCAACCTCCTGTCTTTTAACCCAAACAACCGTGACCATTGGCATTCCTTGGCATAATGTCCTTCTTCACCACATGTTAGACAGTGGAAACACACCGTACTCTGATTTGATGAATGGCACGTTTCCCAAGCCGGGTATTTTCTGTTTTGGAACCCACTCCTGGGTCTGAGGGATACAGGCTCTGGCCTGGAACAAATCAACTTTTTCACCTCAATCAACTCGGCTCGCAGTTCTATTACTTCCTCCCAGTCAGCGCTAGCGGTTATCTCTTTTGCTGGTGATTTAAGGTTCCCTCGGAGGCGGCACTGGAGGGTCTCCATGATGATCTTCAGACTGGCCACTGGGGGTTTCCAACTTCAGCTGACTCATTTTGGTTATTTTAGGAGCAGAGACTTTCTTTAACTTCTGTTCGCTCTCTGACTCCAAACTAGCTGCCTCATTCATTTTTTCAATTAGGACTAGGTCCAAAATGCCAGATTTTCTAGGTACTGTTTCAGCTGCAACTTGATGTCTTTGCTGATTAACCCCGTTCCCAATGATCTCAAGAACTTCTTCTGGACTAGTCCAGCATCAAACTTCTCTTCCGTTTCTACATCTCTGGAGGCAAATAACAGTCTATCCTTCAGTTCAATTGTGGTGGAACAATTCTGAAGTACTCTCTTCTTTATAGTGTCCTTTTAAAATCATCTTCAGCTGTTGCAAGGTCAGTTGACTCTTCATTTCTAGCATACTACGGAAGGGTCAGTCCTGGACTGATCGATTTCACCACCACTCAACGATCTCATCTGGCTGGTAGCCTTTCTGTAAGCCTGCATCAATGTGGTGCAACAAGTTCATATAAGACAATCTCTCTTTCTGTTCACACTCTCCAATCTGACCCAGGATCTTGAATACTTTCCTTATGGTGATTTGTGGCGTTAGAGAGGACTGTCTCCCTGATTTATCTAACCCGAGCAGCTTAAAGGTCCTGTCTGAGTCTATCACCCATTCAGAGGTTTTTGTCGATTCTTGCAGGGTTGTTGTTAAGGCTTTGAATTGTTCTTTCAATTCCTGGAGTTCAGTCTGTGGACGGAGATTCCCGCTTTTGGTAATCGGTGCCAAACCTCCATCCACCAACTTCAACCTGGTTAGAAACTGTGTTAGTTCCAGGAGGAATGTCCCCATGATGTCTTCAGCTTCTTTCTCCCCCAACTCATCCATTTTTGCATTAATGGCAGCTAACAGTTGCCTGTGGTTGTGTGCTTTAGAAATCTGTTCTTCTGACATCTTTACATGTTCTGCTACTGTTGTCAATTCTTCACAGGTTAACTGAAGAAGCAGCTCACTAATTCTGTCCATTTGTATTTCCACATCCATTGCTGCTAGTGAGTTTTCTTTAGGGCTGGTCCCCTTTAACTGGTGTAGCGGAGTTGAGTTGAGGTGCTGTGCTGCTGTGTTTTTCCAGACACTTTTCCTCTTCTCTCTCTACACGCTAATTCCCAATCAGGACTCCCCGTATGGGCCACCAATGTTACACACACGCCGCTAGGTTCAGATAGGGGTGAGACAGGTTACATGAATTCTTTGGAATCCTGGGGGAACCGTTACTCAGGGTGACCATTGACCATGTGCTGCAGCTTCTCTCAGGCACACAGGGGTATTGACCCTCAGGCACAGACACGTAGGTTGTTTTACTTTCTGACCAGACACATTTGACAAGAGTCCTCATAAACGGTAGAACAGTAGCATTTAATAAGAAGATGCACAGCCAGTGCAAGTTAAGTCTTATGAACAACAGGCTCCAGTGACAAATAGTACAGTTTCCTTAGCAGCACAGCAGTTCATAGTCTTCCCAGTAGTACAGGACAGCACAGTTCTAATGCAAAGGCACATTAATGAAAAAAGCATTCTTTACAGCACAGTGAGATGGAGGAGGGGGGAAGGGTTTGCTGAGGGAGATGATCCCTGTGACACCATTTCTTACAGTTCTTATCTTTCTGCCTGACAATACTCTGCACTGCTAGTTCAGGAACTCTACCTGACCAGTGCTTAGAGTCACTCCTGACTTGAATCCTTTTCACTTGCAGGGGCACTTCTGTCAGATGCAAAACACATCACCTTTCTCTTAGGCTCCAGCCAGACAGTAAACAACTTCCCCACAATCCCCCTGGTGCTCTGCTAAAACATTCCCCTTATCCTGTGACTGTTAACCCCTCTAGTTGCTGGATGCTTCTGGAGCACAACACTTCCTGTCTCATGTGCTTGTGTTACTTCTAATAGTTGCTGAATGCTTTTAAAGCAACAGCACGACTTCTGCATGTCACAATATATAAACTTTATTAATTACGTACAATTCATTAAAATGTACAAAAGTAATGACTCGCCCAGGAGGATGGAGATGACTCGGTACCCTTTAGCCTTTGGGATGTCGCGGTGGTCGGCTCCCGGGCATGTACCCTGGGGTCCCTCTTTAAAAAGTTATATAATAGATTTCTTAATTTTTATGAAAGTTCGTGATGCCACCTGTGGCTTCTGGTGAGGATCACCAGTGCTGCGCAGTCCACTGAGGCCGATGATAAGGCAGCTCGATGGTATAGCTCCCCACAGGTGGAGCTAGGCCTCAGGGCATCGGACGGAAAAGGGAAGCAGGACAGGCAAGACCCAGCCGGGTCAGAGCAAGAACAGGGACAGACACGATAGTCACTTCAGTACCTTCTACTGATGGAAATTCAGGCACGTCCCGGAGCACGGTAGGTTGAAGGGTGCATGTCAGGATCCTCCCCAATGAGCAGGTTTTGGGCCTCCTGTTTCTTGCCTCTGTGTAGTAAGTTTCTGACCTGCCTGGAGCTAGGCCTAACTTTGTCTCCGTCCTGCGCTGGCTGACGTTGTGGTAGGGCCTTTCCTTGGAGTACACGCTCCCAGCTTACGGGGCCTATGTGTCTCCTGGCTCTGTTACGTATCAGCACTTTAGCGATCCTGGGACTTGTAGTTCCCCAGGGATTCCGGTTATATCTTACTGGGTCGTGGAGATCCCGGTAAGCTTCGGACCCGGTGTCCGGTAAATGCTTCGGGGTGAGCTAGTTAAGCTCCTCTGCCCCCTATGTACTAACTCTCCACTCGACTTCGGCCTACTCAGGCCCTCACTAGGCTACTCACACTAACGGCAGCTTGCCGCGCTTCACCGATCTTATGGCGCCGGCACACCTAAAGCTCACTACTCTGAGCTACAACTGAGTCTGGACTGTGCTCCACTGCAGACTAACCTCTCTCAGGCTTCTCTACTGCAGGAACTCTCTCAACAGACTCCAGTCTAGACTAACTGCTGCCTGGCTCCACCTTCCCTATTTATCTATCCCTAACGGGCTCCCTCTGCTGGTCTGAGGTGGAAGGTGGAGATGTGTGAATGGGTGTGGGGGCCTCTTGTGGAGGAATCCATCAATGCATTCTTGCAGGATCTGTGATACCAAGCGCAGCTGGGCATCACATTCCCCCCTAGTTAAACTCAGCACTCCCGGGCTGAAGTACATTTTATATAACAATACGAAACATGAACAATACAAGAACAATCTTCCCTTTATGGGAGGCACCAATGTTAAACGTTGCATAACAATAACAAATACAAAGTGTCCTCAGAATTCAAGTCTCCTATGGTGAGGTTCCCTTACAGGATGTCCATCTCACAGGGTAGAGTACTTGGTGGTTTTTGAGGGACCAGTCCCAAACCCTCAACGTAGGCCCTGGGGTGGCTGCAGGGCATGAAGATCCAGAGTTGGACCTCCAATAGAGCCACTCCTGACAGGTTTTCCTTCTGAGATCACCTAAAAGGAGCACTCCAGGGAGCGCAATTATATACAAAAGCAGTTTTTGGGCTGCACACAGTTCTCAGCCACGAAGTCCTTAGGTATGCAACAAAAGAATTAATGAGGTAAAGCACAAATTGATAAAGACATACATTCCAGAAAGTACACAATAATACAGTACATTGCAATTTAATACACAATACCTAAGGGGGAACTATCTACACTCGTCTGAAGTTTTAACCATTTTACTGAGTGTACCTGACAGGGGTTTTACCTCTCGTGCTACGTGCTGATCTGCGTAGTACCGGTATGCGTGAAGTATTTGTAGGTGCACTACTTCCCAATGTGTCAGCACTAGATGTGGAGGGGCTACTTAACCGCATTGACCTCTCTGCTGGGCTAGCAAGCATACCGTTGGCTGGGCCTTTTTGCTCTGCTCCTACCGGGGATCCTTCTTCCGGGGATTCTGCTTGAGCAGGCACTTCTGCAGCACTTATAGGTTCCTCTTGCTGTGGGTAGAAGGTAATTACAGGGATGACTACTGCTCCTCCTAGTTGGGGCCAATCTGTTGGGAAGTCTCCTAAGTCAGTGTGGATCACTGCTTCTTTAGGTTCTTCCTGGATAATGAGAGGCGCTTCTTCTTGGGGTGATCCCTGGACACTGTAGCAGATGTTCTCCCTCCATCACTACTGATTATGCATGTCTTCTTGTTGTCAAATCTTGACGGTAACACAGTGTAGGGGTATTTTTCCCACTGGTCATCAAGTTTGTGGTTGCGTCTTTTCCTTTTCAATACTGTTTCCCCTGGTGTGAAGGGTTCTGCGGGTGCGTTTTTGTTGTACTGCGCTTCCTGCTTTTTTCTCACCCGAGTGAGACTGTCCTTGACACAAGCTTGTACTCTTCTGTACTGCTCTTGTCTGGTCGTGGCCCAGTCCTCAGTGGTCATATCAGCTTCAGGCTTAACAACACCAAGCTCCAGATCCATGGGCAGCTTTCCTGGCCTTGCCCGCATGAGGTATGCCGGAGTGCAATTGGAGGAACTCACTGTTGTATGATTGTACAGATCCACTAGGTCAGGTAGTAGGTCTGGTCACTGATTTCTCTCCCCAAGTGGTATAGTTTTTAGCAGGTCAATGATGATGTTGTTAATCTTTTAGCAGAGACCGTTGGTTTGTGGGTGGTAAGGTATAGTTCTTATTTTTTTACACCCGTAGAGATGGCAGAACTCCTTGAACAACTCAGCCTCAAAGGCCGGGCCTTGGTCCATCAGCACCTGCTCAGGATAACCATGGGGTCTACAGAAATATGCTTGGAACGTCTTTGCTGCTGTCTCTGCCGTCAGATCTTTGACGGGGGCACCCACCAGGAAACGTGAGTAGTGATCCACCATGGTCAGAGCATAAGAGTACCCTGACCTGCTGGGGGACAGCTTGACATGGTCCAGGGCCACGATCTCCAGGGGCCGAGTCGTCTTGATGGGTTGCAGGGGTGCCTTCTGGCTGCTGAAATCTTTTCTTCTTAGGCCACAGGGTCCACAGTCCCGGCACCACCTCTCAATGGAGCTGCGCATTCCTACCCAGTAGAATCGACACTTCAGCAGGGTCTCTAGCCTTTTCCAGCCAAAGTGCCCCGCCTGATCGTGGTAAGCTTCTAATACCATCTGGATGTCTGTCTTCGGGACTACTATCTGCCATACCATCTCATGGGTTTTTGGATTGACGTACCTCCGGCACAGCTTCTCACGGTAGATAAACAGCCGGCTTCTCTCGTTCCACAGCTGTTTTGCTTGCAGAGACTCATCTTTCTCCAGGGATGCACCTTCTTGGGTTATCAGCTCCTTGATGCGGCTGACAACCGGGTCGCTGCCCTGGGTCTCTTTCCAGCTGTGGTGAGGCAGGGGGTTTAACGTCTTTCCACGCTGCTTTCTGGATACTCGTTGCTCGTGGATCATCCCACTCCGATGAAAGGCAGGTAGCTCTATCTCTTCCAGGTCATCCACTTCTTCTTCTGTGTCTGACTGGTGAGGCATCCTAGACAAGACATCGGCGTTGGCGTTCTTGCGGCCCGCCCGGTATTTAATTGTAAATTGATAATTTGACAGCTGAGCCATCCATCGTTGTTTCAGTGCCCCCAACTTAGCGGTTTCAAGATGGGTCAATGGGTTATTATCAGTGAAGGCAGTGAACTTACTGGAGGCCAGGTAGTGCTTAAACCTTTCAGTGATGGCCCAGACCAAGGTCAGGAACTCCAACTTAAAGCTGCTATAGTTCTCTGGGTTCCTCTCAGTCGGGCGGAGCTTCCTGCTTGCGTATGCGATCACTTTCTCTTGGCCATTCTGCTTCTGACTTAGAACAGCGCCCAGTCCTTCGTTGCTGGCATCTCTATACAGCAGGAACGGTTGGCTGTAGTCAGGGTAGGCTAGGATCTCATCGCCTGTCAGGATCTCCTTCATCTCCTGAAACGACTCGGCTTGCTCCTTACCCCAGTGGAATGGGGGATTTCTGCCTTTGGGGGACTGCCCTATCAGGAGGTCTTGCAGAGTAGCTGCTTTCTTAGTGTAGTTCTTTACGAACCTCCGGTAGTATCCTACTAGTCCCAGAAACTGACGCACCTCCTTGAGGTTCTTCGGCTCCGGCCACTTCTGGATGGCAGTGACTTTCTCCGGGTCTGGTGCTACCCCTTCCGGACTGACAATGAGCCCCAGGTACTGTACCTTTCTCTTGAGCAGGTGGCACTTTGAGGGCTTCAACTTCATCCCGTACCGGGACAGTGACTCAAATACCTCTGCCAGGTGTTTCAAGTGGTCCTCGTACATTCTGGAGTACGCTATTATGTCGTCCAGGTAAAGTAACACAGTCTCGAAGTTGCGGTGTCCCAGGCAGCACTCCATCAACCTCTGGAACGTTCCGGGGGCATTGCCGAGTCCAAAAGGCATACTGTTGAACTCGCAGAGTCCCATCGGGGTGGTGAAGGCCGTTTTCTCCCGATCCTCCTCAGCCACAGCTACTTGCCAGTACCCACTAGTGAGGTCAAGGGTGGAAAAGTAATTTGCAGACTTTAAGGCAGCTAGGGACTCCTCTATGCATGGTAAAGGGTATGCATCCTTATGTGTAATGCGATTTACTTGACGGTAATCTACACACATTCTCATGCTCCCGTCCTTTTTCCTAACCAGCACTAGGGGAGCTGCCCAGGGACTACAACTATCCCTAATTACTCCCGCCTTCCTCATGTCATGCAGCATTTCTTTTGCTTTCTGGTAGTGAGCTGGTGGTATAGGCCTGTAACGTTCTTTGATTGGGGAATGGTTGCCTGTGGGGATATGGTGTTGAACCCCCTTAACCCTCCCGAAGTCAAGTGGATGTTTACTGAACACCTGCGAGTATTCTTGTACCACTCTGTTTTTGATGGGCAGGAGTAGTGTCTGTCCCAACATGGAGCTGTCGACACCAATCCTCCACCTGGGTTGCAGGGTCATTATCCTCCACTTCGTCTGGTGAAGTTAAGGACTCCGCCTCTTGAATGCAGTTGTTATTGACAGCATGTAATTTGGCAACAGTGGCATAGCGTGGCAGTCTGACCTCATCTTCCCCTAAGTTGAGAAGACGGACGGGCACCCTCCCATTGCATACATCTACCACTCCCCTGGCGGTTAAGAGCCTGGGTCTGTGCTCGGAGCAAAGGGGCTCTACTACCGCCTGGTAGCTCTGTCCTCTAAGACCTATAGCAGCTCTACATCAGATGAGCATTTCACTCATCGGAGGGACGACGATGGGTATGGGGTCGGTTACCTTCACGTTACCGATTTCACCGTCTGTTAACCTTAATTGTTGTTGATACATCAGGACTCGGATCTCCCTTTGCAGTGCCCTCCTCTGTCTTGGTCTGGCAGTGTCGGCTATCTGTTGGAGCAAGAACACAACTTCTCCCAAACAATTACCAACAATGTTAGTGCCAAGTACCATATACGGGTTTGTGTCATCAGGATTAGTCTCTACTACAATTAGCCCCTGGTCCTTCAGTTCCACTCTCCCCACTTTTACAGTCACATTCTTAACCCTGAGTAGGTTAAGGGGGAGTCCATTTGAGGCGTAAACAGAAAGATTTGGAGCTGGCGGGGACGTAAGTCGTCCATGGACCAGAACCTCTTGTAGAGGACGTCAGGCATGATGGTTACCTGAGATCCTGTGTCCAGCAGGGCGTGCGTCGGGATCCCGTCCAGCACAATGGACAGGAAAGGTCTTCCTCCGACGAACCTGTTGTACCAGTCTGATGGACCTGGTGAGTTTACTCCTGGGTGTCGGCCCTCGGACCCAGGGTTTTCTCGTTTAAAGGACAATTCTGGGCGATATGTCCGGTCTTGCGGCATCGGTTCCAGGCAGGGTCCTTCTGTGGACGGCGCTGGTCACTGGTCCTCGGTGAAGGTGGTGTTGGCCTCTTCCTCCTTCTCATCCAGAGGACATCATCAGGGCTATCGGCTAACAGGATTTTCCCTCCTTCCTCGGGCTCCGTCTGCAGCTGCAGGGCACTCAGCACGGTGGTCAGGGTTTTGCTCAACTGAAGCACCTCAGAGCGCAGACTGTCCAGTTCTTTAGGGGACATTGCTGGAACCTTAGCTTCAGCAGCCACTGGGGAAAAGGTGGGTGTAGCAGGCACTGGGGTAGCCCCACCCTGGTAACATTGGATGGCATTTGTTTCCAGGGGCTGCAGTCCTTTTATAGCCATGTCCTTCAAATTATCAAAAGTGGCATCTGGATGATCCAGGGACCACCAACGCACAGTCCTGCTCTCCTCTGGAGACCTCAGTCCCCGGACAAACTGTTCCTTCAGCATTTTGTTCTCATTTTCAATGCTGGTTGGACTGACCTGTTTAAGAGCCCGCAGGGCCCCCTGTAGACGCCAGGCATAGTCCCGAACATTGTCCTCCGACTGTTGGGAACAGCTATAGAACCTCATCCGGAGGTTCGCCTCAGTAAAGTCCTCAAAGACAGTCTGTAGTTTTTGGAATATTGTGGACACTGACTCCTGGTATGCGGCCCACCATGTTTCCACTTCCCGTTTCGCAGCACCGGTCAGTTGTCCTAATACGACAGAGGCTCTTTGTTTGCCGGTCATAGAGTACATGTACAAGATACCACATATCTTCCATTTGAATCCAGACAGGGTATCTGGTTTGCCGTAGTACTGGGGGAGCCACTTTGCTCCAGGAATGTACGGTAAAGTCATAGGAAAGACAAGTGCAACAGGCGCTGCTGGTGGAGCGGCGGCTTCGGCCTGCTCATCATTGGGCGCGGGCTGAACTTCAGGGTCGTTAACCGGCATGTCGGCGCTCTGCTGTTCGTCGGACATCTTGGCGCCCTCCTAGTTAACCGTGGCCTACCTTCTAGTTTTTCATCCGGTAGGCCGCAGCTCCGCAGGTGATGGTCATCTTCAGGACCTTGCGTCACTTGCGTCCTACGTCAGAGCGTTCAGCGATGCTCCTTACAGGACCTGGCGCTTCCTGGTTTGACGTCGAGGCGTGGGGCGTGTCCGAAGCTTCGCGCTCTTTTGCAGGTACGCCCCTAATTTTCCCGCGGTTACGCCCTTCTTCTCGCTCGGTGGCCCAACAATGGCGGCAACCTTCGCCACAACTTTACGTACACAGTTCAGAATAAAGGCACACAGTACCCGGTGGCAACGGGCATAACACTCCATCGTTGCAGCGGGCACGTTATCCTGTTCTTGATGCCAGAAGAGAATGACTCGCCCAGGGGGATGGAGATGACTCGGTACCCGGGCCTTTAGCTTTAGGTATGTCGCGGTGGTCAGCTCCCGGGCCCGTACCCTGGGATCCCTCTTTAAAAGGGTGGATAATAGATTTCTTAATTTTTATGAAAGTTCGTGATGCCACCTGTGGCTTCTGGTGAGGATCACCAGCGCTGCGCAGTCCACTGAGGCCGATGATAAGGCAGCTCGATGGTATAGCTCCCCACAGGTGGAGCTAGGCCTCAGGGCAGCGGACGGAAAAGGGATGCAGGACAGGCGAGACCCAGCCGGGTCAGAGCAAGAACAGGGACAGACACGATAGTCACTTCAGTACCTTTTACTGATGGAAATTCAGGCACGTCCCGGAGCACGGTAGGGTGAAGGGTGCATGTCAGGATCCTCCCCAATGAGCGGGTTTTGGGCCTTCTGTTTCTTGCCTCTGCGTAGTAAGTTTCTGACCTGCCTGGAGCTGGGCCTAACTTTGTCTCCGTCCTGCGCTGGCTGACGTTGTGGTAGGGCCTTTCCTTGGAGTACACGTTCCCAGCTTACGGGCCTATGTGTCTCCTGGCTCTGTTACGTATCAGCACTTTAGCGATCCTGGGACTTGTAGTTCCCCAGGGATTCCGGTTATATCTTACTGGGTCGTGGAGATCCCGGTGTCCGGTAAATGCTTCGGGGTGAGCTAGTTAAGCTCCTCTGCCCCCTATGTACTAACTCTCCACTCGCCTTCGGCCCACTCGGGCCCTCACTAGGCTACTCACACTAACGGCAGCTTGCAGCGCTTCACCGATCTTATGGCGACGGCACACCTAAAGCTCACTACTCTGAGCTACAACTGAGTCTGGACTGTGCTCCACTGCAGACTAACCTCTCTCAGCCTTCTCTACTGCAGGAACTCTCTCAACAGACTCCAGTCTAGACTAACTGCTGCCTGGCTCCACCTTCCCTATTTATCTATCCCTAACGGGCTCCCTCTGCTGGTCTGAGGTGGAAGGTGGAGATGTGTGAATGGGTGTGGGGGCCTCTTGTGGAGGAATCCATCAATGCACTCTTCCAGGATCTGTGATACCAAGCGCAGCTGGGCGTCACAGTAACAACAGATGGCATGTGCAAGGAGACAAAGATACAGATAGCAGCAAGGGTGCTAATACACCAGACCTTATTGGGTTGTTAATGAAAAGAAACTAAAGGGAAAAATATGGATCCCAAACAATGCTGCATGACTGTCCAGTGCCCCATAACCTTGTGGAGAGACAAAAAAGCTCAGGGCAAAAAGAAAGCTTTCGATCAGGAGCAATATATGACCCAAATATAACTACAAAAGAACTCCCAATAGGTATCCTTAATAAAGTTAATATATCTATTTAATGAAACCATAGAACTCCATTTTTATTTTGTTCTTATGTATCCTGCTTGTGCATTGGTAATTTGACCTGGTGTTAGGAAGGCTGTTTTTTTCTGTGATGATTTTTGAATTCATGTCCTTTTTCTGTGTGTTGTTTTTAATCATATTGTGTCAATTATTAGAGTAAGGAATGATTATGAACAATAGAATTATACCTGTATGTAATGGGTCCAGCAGGTAGTGTGGTGCTCACCCTGACGCATGTATCTTTGTCCATAAGGCAGAATAGCCAGCAAAAGAAGGATACATGTCCACCGACATACACCCAAAAGGTGAAACAACAGGTGTAGCAATGATGCTATGGCCTTTATGATATCCACAGTGGGAAATAGTTCTCACTACAGCGGCAGAGGGAATAAGGAAATCACTAGTATATACCCTTATCTCAGGTACAACAGCTTTAGGGTCATGGTAGACACCTTGTATAAAGAGCTTGGTTGGAAATTAGTATACCTCAGCCTTCAACTATCCAGCATAGAAAAGAATAAGTTGTTCCTCTCTGTGTCTCTAGGGAGTACTATGAATGATATTGATTAGTTTTAATTCCCAACTAACTCTGCCTCTGTCTCTTCTATCCGGGCAAATGAAACATCTAAACCAGGGGTCCTCAAACTTTTTAAACGGGGGGCCAGTTCAATATCCCTCAGACCATTGGAGGGCCGGAATATAGTTTTTAAAAAAAACTATGAACAAATTCCTATGCACACTGCACATATCTTATTTTGAAGTAAAAAAAACAATACAGGAACAAATACAATATTTAAAATGAAGAACAAGTCAAGTTAAATCAACCGGTATTTCAATAGGTAGGTAACTGTATCCAATAGGTAGAATAGGTCCCCAATAGGCAGGTAAATATCCCCAATAGGCAGGTAAATGTCCCCAATAGGCAGCATAGGTCCCCAATAGGCAGCATAGGTCCTCAATGGGCAGGTAAATGTTCCCAATAGGCAGCATACGTCCCCAATAGGCAGCATAGGTCCTCAATGGGCAGGTAAATGTTCCCAATAGGCAGCATAGGTCCCCAATAGGCATCATAGGTCCTCAATGGACAGGTAAATGTTCCCAATAGGCAGGCTGTTTCCCCCTTATAATGCCATATGCAGGCTGATCCCCCCCTTATAATGCCCCATGCAGGCTGTTCCCCCCTTATAATGCCCCATGCTGGATGCCACCCCCCATATAATGCCCCATGCAGGATGTCACTCCCCTGTCTTTATAATGCCCCATGCAGGATGTCCCTTTCCCCCCCATATAATTCCCCATGCAGGATGTCACCCCCCATATCATGCCCCATGCAGGATGTCACCCCCCATATAATGCCCCATGCAGGATGTCACCCCTCCCCCCATATAATGCCCTATGCAGGATATCACTCCCCTGTCTTTATAATGCCCCATGCAGCATGTCACCCCCCCATATAATGCCCCATGCAGCATGTCACCCCCCCATATAATGCCCCATGCAGCATGTCACTCCCCCATATAATGCCCCATGCAGCATGTCACCCCCCAATATAATGCCACATGCAGCATGTCACCCCCTCATATAATGCCACATGCAGCATGTCACCCCCCATATAATGCCCCATGCAGCATGTCACCCCCCCATATAATGCCCCATGCAGCATGTCACTCCCCCATATAATGTCCCATGCAGCATGTCACGCCCCCCATATCATGCCCCATGCAGGATGTCACCCCCCATATAATGACCTATGCCTCCATACATAAATAAAAATAAAAAAAATCCAATACTCACCTCACTTCTTACTTGCTGCCGCTCCCTCTTCCGCTGCCGCTGCTCTACTCTGGTCCGGACTCCAGTGTCGCGGCTGCGTGGTCCCGCTCTGCGCTGCCTGTGACGGCACTAGGGAGGGCGCGGTGTGAAGACGTCACCGCGCCCTCTGACCTGAGACGTCACAGGAAGCGCAGAGCAGGAAGACAGCGGATCTGCGGAGGCATGGGGAGAGGTAAGTATCCGGCTGCCGGGGCACTGAGCAAGCGGGGGGAAGGGCAGGAAATGGCACCTCTCTCCTCTCCTCCGCCCATAGCCCGGCGGGCCGGATAAAAGTCCTCCGTGGGCCGAATGTGGCCCGCGGGCCGTAGTTTGAGGACCCCTGATCTAAACCCTTTTGTGTGCTTCCATAAAACAATCAAGAAGTGCAATTTTATGTGCAATTTTTCTGAATTTGATTGAATTGGCAATCGGGAATATACATTACCATTTTTTCCAAGAGTTACTAGAATGATGGAGATAACTACTAGTGTCAACAGATTTGAAATAGTGATAATTGGATTCTCCTTGTGTCTAATAGTAATTTTTAGGAAGTCAATTTTATCCTTATTGCTTCAGGTATTACCATGGGGGGAGTTCATACACACAGTATGTGGTGACCACTGTAAAAGATGTATTGATACAGAAACCACTCCCGTCCTCATGTTTGAAACAGGAGGAGGAACTAAAAAGGAAGGTGCCATAAAAAATATATTTTCAGCAATTGAAAAAATGTAAAGTATTAGTGTTTTATTAGTGTTTGATATTTTCACTTTTATACACTAGGGGGAGCAGCTGCTGAAATTTGCCATGAAAATCTAGTGCACAACTAGCTCACATTATGACTGCAGTAAATGTGGGCTTCAATCTGATCACATGTGTGTGACATCACTCCTCTCCTCCCCCTGGCAATAATTATGGAATCACCGGGCTCGGAGGATGTTCATTCAATTGTTTAATGTTGTTGAAAAACAGCAGATCACAGACATGGCACAAAACTAAAGTCATTTCAAATGGCAACTTTAGGGCTTTAAGAAATACTAAAAGAAATCAAGATTAGTGTTGAGCAAGCACTAAAATGCTCGGGGGCTCGAAGCTCGGGCCGAGCTCGCCGTGATACTCGGGTGCTCGACCCGAGCAACGAGCCCAATGTTAGTCTATGGGAGACCCGAGCATTTTTGCGGCGGCACCCCCGGCAGTCTGTAGAAAGCCTAAAAAGTGTCCAAAACTATAGTGACAGTGCTCAAAACACATGGGCATGGCCCCAGGAAGCATTTCTGACCCCCAGGTCACTGCTGTCAACAATGTGGTCAGAGGTATTAAGCCACTTTAACGGGCTCACAATAAAACTTTCAAAAACAAAACTGAAACGGTTTTCCTGTGAAATATGTTAAGGAACTTCCTTTCCAGGGTAAAGACTTGTGTATAAGGTAAAATAAATAACCAAAAACAAAAATACTCCTCCACACCTTGGGCTATGTTCACAAGTAGCATTTTTTATGCGCTTTTGCACTTTTGTATTGCTTTCAACCGTGACAAATGCATTCACCGGGAAATGTCATTTTAACATTTTACAATCTTATCTGGCCATGTGCTGTGTGACACATGCATACAGTGCTGAAAAGACATGGGAACAGCATGGGGAAGACCCCTGGAAGCATCTCTGACACTCAGGTCACTGCCTAAAAGTGTGCCCATCAGAAGTGATCCTTTCCGCATCAGAAGATGCAGACTTGCAACTATCCCCATGCAAGTCCTTGTCCCAGGGCAGTGTTCAATTGTACCTCCCCCATTGCTTGCAATGCAAGCACAAGTATGCAGCCTGCCACCCACCCACCCCCAGGCTGCAATACCATACTGCTAGCTTGCTTGCGCTTGAAATGGGGCCTTTTAGTTTGGAGGAGGCCGAAGCTGGCCACTACCTCATGGCTGCTTCGGCAGCGAGGTATCCACACTCAGTCCCCAGCCGCCCCGCGGCCGGGTGTCCACGCTCGGTCCCCAGCCGCCAGGGGGCGGCCGGGTGTCCACACACGGTCCCCAGCCGCCTGGGGGCAGCCGGGTGTCCATAAACGGTCCCCAGCCGTCCCTATTTCTCCTTCGAACATCCCCCCACACACTTTTCTTAGCCCGGCCTGCTTTAGGGCAGCATTGGACAAGCCCACCAGAGAACCAGACTCCTCCGGTGGGCCCTGGCTTCTTTATCAGGGAAGTTGAGAGTGCCAAGGTGAGGAGCATGATGATGATGATAGAAGTTAGCATCTGCTTTGTTTTCTTGGAATGCAAGCGCATGTATGTAGTAGCGGTTAGGCCTGAGGTGGTCAGTGTTTTGGCGCATATCCTACCTCCTCCGAGTATATATACAGTATACAGCAAAATAAGACTTTGCCAGCAATGAATAACCTTGTAAGCCCTCAGAATCCTCCTGGATGGAGAAAGAAGAATGTTGTGAAGAAAAAACGGAGAGTGGTGGTCATGGGGGATTCCCTGTTAAGAGGAACAGAGGTCGCTATCTGCAGACCAGACATAACCTCAAGAGAAATGTGCTGTCTTCCAGGAGCAAAAATTAAAGATGTGTCTGACAGGATATCAAGACTCTTCAGACCTACAGATCACTACCCATTCCTGCTAATACATGTGGGGACAAATGACACCGCAAGAAAGGACCTGGAAACCATCTGCAGTGACTTTGAAGACTTAGGCAAGAAAGTGAAAGAATTGGGAGCGCAGGTGGTCTTCTCATCCATCCTCCCAGTGGATGGCCATGGAACAATGAGGTGGAATAAGATTCTACAGGTGAACAACTGGCTACGTCGATGGTGCCGTCAACAAGGATTTGGATTTCTGGATCATGGAATGAATTACCTATACGATGGACTACTTGCTAGAGATGGGGTGCACCTTACGAAGACTGGAAAACATGTATTTGGAAGTCGCCTTGCTACACTCATCAGAAGAGCTTTAAACTAGAACAATGTGGGAAGGGAAGCAAAAGGCCAGAAAAAGCCATACAGCTGACAAATACTACTGAGATCTCTGCTACTGGAAGTGGAAAGGAAGAACAAGGACAAAACAATTTAAATAATAAAAATATGGGAGGAAGAGAAACCAATCACAAACTAAAATGTTTTTATACAAATGCACAAAGCATGGGCAACAAACAAGGAGAATTGGAACTACTAATGCAGGAAAAGGAATATGATGTCATTGGATTCACTGAAACTTGGTGGGACGATACACATGATTGGAATAAAAGGCTAAAAGGATACAACTTATTTGCAAGAAACAGACTTAATAAACGAGGAGGAGGTGTCGCATTGTATGTTAGAAAAGCGTATATCTGCACAGAGATTGAAGCTTCAGAGACTGGGAGTTCTGTGGAAACTGTTTGGGTAAGAATACAAGGAGAGAACAATGGAAAGGACACCATTGTAGGCATTTACTACAGGCCACCTGGGCAAGCTGAAGATATGGATGAACTCTTTATGTATCAAATGACCAAGTTCTCCAAAAAATATGACGTAGTGGTCATGGGAGATTTCAACTATCCAGACATTTGTTGGGAATCTCTCTCAAGTAAAACTAACAGGTCAAGCAAATTCTTATCCTCTCTTGCTGACAACTTTATCTTCCAAAAGGTAGGGGAGAAAACAAGGGGATCTGCTACTTTGGATCTAATCCTTATAAACAGGGAGGAAATGGTTGAGGAGGTAAAGGTGGCTGGGACCCTAGGAGGCAGCGATCATGCTATTATAGAATTTTGGATAACTAGAGGAGGAAGACATGTGAAGACTCAAACTTCAAGGTTAGATTTTAGAAAGGCAGATTTTAAGAGACTCAGAAAGAGAATAGGAGGGATCCAATGGCTGGATGTCCTTAAGGACAAAAATGTCCAGGAAGGATGGGAAATTTTTAAAAATGAGATTCTCAAAGCACAATCGTTAACAATCCCGAAAAGTAGGAAGAATGGGAAGCATTTAAGGAAACCAGGATGGATGAACACAGAACTTAAACACATGCTAAAAAGAAAGAAAGAAATGTTTATTAAATGGAAAGAGGGAGGCATAACTAAAGAAGATTATAATGCAGTCTGCAGATCCTGTAGGGCACGTATCAGGTTAGCTAAAGCTGACAATGAATTAAGGCTTGCAAGAGATGTCAAAAGCAATAAAAAAGGATTTTGGGGGTATGTCAAAAGTAAAAGAAAAGTCAAAGATGCTATAGGATTTTTACATGATGAAAATGGAGAAATGGTAAGAGAGGATGTTGAGAAGGCCGAACTTTTTAATTCCTATTTTGCATCTGTTTTCTCTCAGAAAGAAAATATAACATCAACTGATCTTCACTGTCCTTTTAAAGAAATAGAGGAATCCAAGTTATCTGTAAACAGAAAGATTGTGAGGGAATATTTAGCTAACATAAATGAGTTCAAGTCTCCAGGTCCAGATGAATTACACCCCAGAGTACTGAAGGAGATCGTAGAAGAAATTTTAGAACCATTCTCCATAATCTTTGAAAATTCTTGGAGAACAGGAGAAGTCCCAGAAGACTGGAGAAGAGCAAATGTTGTTCCTATCTTCAAAAAGGGGAAGAAGGTGGACCCAGGGAACTATAGGCCGGTGAGTCTGACTTCTATACCAGGAAAGATATTTGAACAAATTATTAAACAACATGTATGTAAGTACATGGATAAGAATGAAGTGATTAACCAGAGTCAGCATGGGTTTGTAACTAACAAGTCATGTCAGACTAACTTAATTTCCTTCTATGACAGAATCACTGACTGGGTGGATCAGGGAAATGCTGTAGATATAGTATATCTTGACTTCAGCAAAGCATTTGACAAGGTATCTCACACCATCCTTATTGAAAAAATGACCAAGTATGCAATGGACCAGGCAACTGTTAGGTGGATTCATAACTGGCTTAGTGATCGGACTCAAAGGGTGGTTGTAAATGGCTTCACATCCAGCTGGATGAATGTCTCAAGTGGGGTACCACAGGGCTCCGTCCTGGGACCTGTATTGTTCAACATCTTTATCAATGATTTAGATGAAGGAATTGAGGGTAAACTGATTAAATTTGCTGATGACACAAAGCTAGGAGGGATAGCTAATACTAGAGAAGAGAGAGAGAGGATTCAAAAAGACCTAAATAAACTGGAGCAGTGGGCAGCAACCAACAGAATGGTTTTTAACAGGGAAAAATGCAAAGTACTACATCTGGGCAATAAAAATGAAAAAAGCATATACAGAATGGGAGGAATAGAGCTAAGCAACAGTACATGTGAAAAAGACTTAGGTATACTAATAGATCATAGACTGAACATGAGTCAACAGTGTGATGCAGCAGCAAAAAAGGCAAATACAATTCTGGGATGTATTAACAGAAGCATACAGTCTAGATCACGTGAAGTCATTATCGGTCTTTACTCCTCTTTGGTCAGACCTCATCTGGAGTACTGTGTACAGTTTTGGGCACCACATTTTAAAAAAGACATAGACAAACTGGAGCAAGTTCAGAGAAGAGCGACCAGAATGGTGTCTGGTCTGCAAACCATGTCCTATGAGGAACGGTTGCAGGATTTGGGAATGTTTAGCTTGCAAAAAAGAAGACTGAGAGGAGACTTAATAGCTGTCTACAAATATGTCAAGGGCTGTCACATTGTAGAAGGATCATCTTTATTCTCATTTGCACAAGGAAAGACTAGAAGCAATGGGATGAAACTAAATGGGAGGAGACACAGATTAGATATTAGAAAAAACTTTTTGACAGTTAGGGTGATTAATGAGTGGAACAGGCTGCCACGAGAGGTGGTGAGTTCCCCTTCAATGGACGTCTTCAAACAGAGGCTGGACAGACATCTGTCTGAGATGATCTAGTGAATCCTGCTTTGAGCAGGGGGTTGGACCAGATGACCCAGGAGGTCCCTTCCAACTCTACCATTCTATGATTCTATTCTATGATTCTATTGCTGGATGTTTTCCTGCTACTATCCCAGTTCGATGACTCCCGTTAAAACAAAGCTTCAGGTGATGAATGATGGATGAAGTGGTGGCAAAGGAAAAAAAGCAGGAGGAACAGGGACCATTCACATCAATATCAGGCCAGTCAACCACACATGTCTAGTAGGATATGTTTCTGTACCAAAAGGAGAGGTTCGGCTACACAGTTATAGGGCATGCTGTGAGTGCAATGCCTACCAAAAATTTCGAGGCACTCCAATGCCCCTTAGAAGTGACATGGTGTCAGAGGGCCTTAACCAAACTATTTTTTACATTTATAGCAACTAGGTCTCCTGTGCACTGTTGGCCGAAGCAGTGAATGGAAGGCTTTCCAAAAATTATGAGGAACTGCAATGCTCCTTGAAACTGACGTGGATTACAGCATGCTAAAAACCTTCTACCCATTATTGGGGAGTGGGTCTCCCTTCGTGTTCGCCTATGCATTGAAAATCAAAAGCTGACTAAAATTAGGAGGAAATGCAATGCCCATTGGAAGAATGGTGGAGTTCGCAGTGGAATAAAAAGACAATATCAATGCCCCTTGAAAAAGTGGTGGAGGTCGCAGTAGCTTAACAAGACGGTTTTAATCCCCCTTGGAAAAGTGGTGGAGGTCGCAGTGGAATAAAAAGACAATAGCAATGCCCCTGTGAAAAGTGGTGGAGGTCGCAGTGGAATAAAAAGACAATATCAATGCCCCTGGGAAAAGTGGTGGAGGTCGCAGTAGCTTAACAAGACGGTTTTAATGCCCCTTGGAAGAGACACGGAGGTTGCAGTAGCTTAACAAGACCGATTTAATGCCACTTGTAAAAGTGGTGGAGGTCGCATTAGCTTAACAAGACGGTTTTAATGCCCCTTGGAAGAGTGGTAGAGGTTAAAGTAGCTTAACAAGACGGATTTAATACCCCTTGGAGAAGTGGTGGAAGTCGCAGTAGCTTAACAAGATGGTTTTAATGTCCCTTGGAAGAGACGTGGAGGTTGCAGTAGCTTAACAAGACGGTTTTAATGCCCCTTGGAAGAGACGTGGAGGTTGCAATTGATTAACAAGACAGTTTAAATGCCCCTTGGAAGAGTGGTGGAGGTTACAGTAGCTTAACAAGACGGCTATAATGCCCCTTGGAAGAGACGTGGAGGTTGCAGTAGCTTAGCAAGATGGTTTAAATGCCCCTTGGAAGAGATGTGGAGGTGGCAGTAGCTTAACAACACTGTTTTAATGCCCCTTGGAAGAGTGGTGGAGGTTGCAGTAGCTTAACAAGACGGTTGTAATGCCCCTTGGAAGAGACGTGGAGGTTGCAGTAGCTTAACAAGTTTGTTTAAATGCCCCTTGGAAGAGACGTCTAGGTTGCAGTAGCTTAACAAGACGGTTTAAATGCCCCTTGGAAGAGTGGTGGAGGTTACAGTAGCTTAACAAGACGGTTTTAATGCCCCTTGGAGAAGTGGTAGAGGTCGCAGTAGCTTAACAAGGTTTTAATGCCCCTTGGAAGAGACGTGGAGGATGCAGTAGCTTAACAAGACAGTTTAAATGCCCCTTGGAAGAGACGCGGAGGTTGCAGTAGCTTAACAAGACGGTTTTAATGCCCCTTGGAAGAGTGGTGGAGGTCGCAGTAGCTTAACAGGACGGTTTTAATGCTCCTTGGAAGAAACGTGGAGGTTGCAGTAGCTTAACAAGATGATTTAAATGCCCCTTGGAAGAGACGTGGAGGTTGCAGTAGCTTAACAAGATGGTTTAAATGCCCCTTGGAAGAGTGGTGGAGGTTAAAGTAGCTTAACAAGATGGTTTTAATGCCCCTTGGAGAAGTGGTGGAGGTCGCAGTAGCTTAACATGATAGTTTTAATGCCCCCTGGAAGAGACGTGGAGGTTGCAGTAGCTTAACAAGACGGTTTCAATGCCCCTTGGAGGAGATGTGGAGGTTGCAGTAGCTTAACAAGACGGTTTTAATGCCCCTTGGAAAATTGTTGGAGGTCGCATTAGCTTAACAAGACGGTTTTAATGCCCCTTGGAAGAGTGGTGGAGGGTACAGTAGCTTAACAAGAATTTTTTAATGCCCCTTGGAGAAGTGGTGGAGTTTGCAGTAGCTTAACAAGACGGTTTTAATGCCCCTTGGAAGAGACGTGGAGGTTGCAGTAGCTTAACAAGACGGTTTAAATGCCCCTTGGAAGAGTGGTGGAGGTTACAGTAGCTAAACAAGACGGTTTTAGCGCCCCTTGGAGAAGTGGTGGAGGTCGCAGTAGCTTAACAAGACGGTTTTAATGCCCCTTGGAAGAGACGTGGAGGTTGCAGTAGCTTAACAAGAAGGTTTTAATGCCCTTTGGAAGAGACATGGAGGTTGCAGTAGCTTAACAAGACGGTTTAATTGTCCCTTGGAACAGACATAGAGGTTTCAGTAGCTTAACAAAACGGTTTTAATGCCCCTTGGAAGAGTGTTGGAGGTCGCAGTAGCTTCACAAGACGGCTTTTAATGCCCCTTGGAAGAGACGTGGAGGTTGCAGTAGCTTAACAAGACGGTTTAAATGCCCCTTGGAAGAGACGTGGAGTTTTCAGTAGCTTAACAAGACAGTTTTAATGCCCCTTGGAAGAGTGGTGGAGGTCGCAGTAGCTTAACAAAATGGTTTTAATGCCCCTTGGAAGAGACGTGGAGGTTGCAGTAGCTTAGCAAGATGGTTTAAATGCCCCTTGGAAGAGATGTGGAGGTGGCAGTAGCTTAACAACACGGTCTTAATGCCCCTTGGAAGAGTGGTGGAGGTCGCAGTAGCTTAACAGGACGGTTTTAATGCTCCTTGGAAGAAACGTGGAGGTTGCAGTAGCTTAACAAGATGATTTAAATGCCCCTTGGAAGAGACGTGGAGGTTGCAGTAGCTTAACAAGATGGTTTAAATGCCCCTTGGAAGAGTGGTGGAGGTTACAGTAGCTTAACAAGATGGTTTTAATGCCCCTTGGAGAAGTGGTGGAGGTCGCAGTAGCTTAACATGATAGTTTTAATGCCCCCTGGAAGAGACGTGGAGGTTGCAGTAGCTTAACAAGACGGTTTCAATGCCCCTTGGAGGAGATGTGGAGGTTGCAGTAGCTTAACAAGACGGTTTTAATGCCCCTTGGAAAATTGTTGGAGGTCGCATTAGCTTAACAAGACGGTTTTAATGCCCCTTGGAAGAGTGGTGGAGGGTACAGTAGCTTAACAAGAATTTTTTAATGCCCCTTGGAGAAGTGTTGGAGTTTGCAGTAGCTTAACAAGACGGTTTTAATGCCCCTTGGAAGAGACGTGGAGGTTGCAGTAGCTTAACAAGACGGTTTAAATGCCCCTTGGAAGAGTGGTGGAGGTTACAGTAGCTAAACAAGAAGGTTTTAACGCCCCTTGGAGAAGTGGTGGAGGTCGCAGTAGCTTAACAAGACGGTTTTAATGCCCCTTGGAAGAGACGTGGAGGTTGCAGTAGCTTAACAAGAAGGTTTTAATGCCCTTTGGAAGAGACATGGAGGTTGCAGTAGCTTAACAAGATGGTTTAATTGTCCCTTGGAACAGACATAGAGGTTTCAGTAGCTTAACAAAACGGTTTTAATGCCCCTTGGAAGAGTGTTGGAGGTCGCAGTAGCTTCACAAGACGGCTTTTAATGCCCCTTGGAAGAGACGTGGAGGTTGCAGTAGCTTAACAAGACGGTTTAAATGCCCCTTGGAAGAGACGTGGAGTTTTCAGTAGCTTAACAAGACAGTTTTAATGCCCCTTGGAAGAGTGGTGGAGGTCGCAGTAGCTTAACAAGATGGTTTTAATGCCCCTTGGAAGAGACGTGGAGGTTGCAGTAGCTTAGCAAGATGGTTTAAATGCCCCTTGGAAGAGATGTGGAGGTGGCAGTAGCTTAACAACACGGTTTTAATGCCCCTTGGAAGAGTGGTGGAGGTTGCAGTAGCTTAACAAGACGGTTGTAATGCCCCTTGGAAGAGACGTGGAGGTTGCAGTAGCTTAACATGTTTTTTTAAATGCCACTTGGAAGAGACGTCTAGGTTGCAGTAGCTTAACAAGACGGTTTAAATACCCCTTGGAAGAGTGGTGGAGGTTACAGTAGCTTAACAAGACGGTTTTAATGCCCCTTGGACAAGTGGTAGATGTCGCAGTAGCTTAACAAGAAGGTTTCAATGCCCCTTGGAAGAGACGTGGAGGATGCAGTAGCTTAACAAGACAGTTTAAATGCCTCTTGGAAGAGACGTGGAGGTTGCAGTAGCTTAAGAAGACGGTTTTAATGCCCCTTGGAAGAGTGGTGGAGGTCGCAGTAGCTTAACAAGATGGTTTTAATGCCCCTTGGAAGAGACGTGGAGGTTGCAGTAGCTTAACAAGACTGTTTAAATGCCCCTTGGAAGAGACGTGGAGGTTGCAGTAGCTTAACAAGATGGTTTAAATGCCCCTTGGAAGAGTGGTGGAGGTTACAGTAGCTTAACAAGATAGTTTTAATGCCTCTTGGAGAAGTGGTGGAGGTCGCAGTAGCTTAACAAGATGGTTTTAATGCCCCCTGGAAGAGACGTGGAGGTTGCAGTAGCTTATCAAGACGGTTTAAATGCCACTTGGAGGAGATTTGGAGGTTGCAGTAGCTTAACAAGACGGTTTTAATGCCCCTTGGAAAATTGTTGGAGGTCGCATTAGCTTAACAAGACGGTTTTAATACCCCTTGGAAGAGTGGTGGAGGTTACAGTAGCTTAACAAGACGGTTTTAATGCCCCTTGGAGAAGTGGTGGAGTTCGCAGTAGCTTAACAAGACGGTTTTAATGCCCCTTGGAAGAGACGTGGAGGTTGCAGTAGCTTAACAAGACGGTTTAAATGTCCCTTGGAAGAGACGTAGAGGTTTCAGTAGCTTAACAAGACGGTTTTAATGCCCCTTGGAAGAGTGTTGGAGGTCGCAGTAGCTTAACAAGACGGTTTTTAATGCCCCTTGGAAGAGACGTGGAGGTTGCAGTAGCTTAACAAGACTGTTTAAATGCCCCTTGGAAGAGACGTGGAGGTTGCAGTAGCTTAACAAGACAGTTTTAATGCCCCTTGGAAGAGTGGTGGAGGTCGCAGTAGCTTAACAAGATAGTTTTAATGCCCCTTGGAAGAGACGTGGAGGTTGCAGTAGCTTAACAAGACGGTTTAAATGCCCCTTGGAAGAGACGTGTAGGTTGCAGTAGCTTAACAAGACGGTTTAAATGCCCCTTGGAAGAGTGGTGGAGGTTACAGTAGCTTAACAAGATGGTTTTAATGCCCCTTGGAGAAGTGGTGGAGGTCGCAGTAGCTTAACAAGACGGTTTTAATGCCCCTTGGAAGAGACGTGGAGGTTTCAGTAGCTTAACAAGACAGTTTTAATGCCCGTTGGAAGAGTGGTGGAGGTCGCAGTAGCTTAACAAGATGGTTTTTAATGCCCCTTGGAAGAGACGTGGAGGTTGCTGTAGCTTAACAAGATGGTTTCAATGCCCCTTGGAAGAAACGTGGAGGTTGCAGTAGCTTAACAAGATGGTTTAAATGCCCCTTGGAAGAGTGGTGGAGGTTAAAGTAGCTTAACAAGACGGTTGTAATGCCCCTTGGAAGAGACGTGGAGGTTGCAGTAGCTTAACAAGTTTGTTTAAATGCCCCTTGGAAGAGACGTCTAGGTTGCAGTAGCTTAACAAGACGGTTTTAATGCCCCTTGGAGAAGTGGTAGAGGTCGCAGTAGCTTAACAAGGTTTTAATGCCCCTTGGAAGAGACGTGGAGGATGCAGTAGCTTAACAAGACGGTTTTAATGCCCCTTGGAGAAGTGGTAGAGGTCGCAGTAGCTTAACAAGGTTTTAATGCCCCTTGGAAGAGACGTGGAGGATGCAGTAGCTTAACAAGACAGTTTAAATGCCCCTTGGAAGAGACGCGGAGGTTGCAGTAGCTTAACAAGACGGTTTTAATGCCCCTTGGAAGAGTGGTGGAGGTCGCAGTAGCTTAACAGGACGGTTTTAATGCTCCTTGGAAGAAACGTGGAGGTTGCAGTAGCTTAACAAGATGATTTAAATGCCCCTTGGAAGAGACGTGGAGGTTGCAGTAGCTTAACAAGATGGTTTAAATGCCCCTTGGAAGAGTGGTGGAGGTTAAAGTAGCTTAACAAGATGGTTTTAATGCCCCTTGGAGAAGTGGTGGAGGTCGCAGTAGCTTAACATGATAGTTTTAATGCCCCCTGGAAGAGACGTGGAGGTTGCAGTAGCTTAACAAGACGGTTTCAATGCCCCTTGGAGGAGATTTGGAGGTTGCAGTAGCTTAACAAGACGGTTTTAATGCCCCTTGGAAAATTGTTGGAGGTCGCATTAGCTTAACAAGACGGTTTTAATACCCCTTGGAAGAGTGGTGGAGGTTACAGTAGCTTAACAAGACGGTTTTAATGCCCCTTGGAGAAGTGGTGGAGTTCGCAGTAGCTTAACAAGACGGTTTTAATGCCCCTTGGAAGAGACGTGGAGGTTGCAGTAGCTTAACAAGACGGTTTAAATGTCCCTTGGAAGAGACGTAGAGGTTTCAGTAGCTTAACAAGACGGTTTTAATGCCCCTTGGAAGAGTGTTGGAGGTCGCAGTAGCTTAACAAGACGGTTTTTAATGCCCCTTGGAAGAGACGTGGAGGTTGCAGTAGCTTAACAAGACTGTTTAAATGCCCCTTGGAAGAGACGTGGAGGTTGCAGTAGCTTAACAAGACAGTTTTAATGCCCCTTGGAAGAGTGGTGGAGGTCGCAGTAGCTTAACAAGATAGTTTTAATGCCCCTTGGAAGAGACGTGGAGGTTGCAGTAGCTTAACAAGACGGTTTAAATGCCCCTTGGAAGAGACGTGTAGGTTGCAGTAGCTTAACAAGACGGTTTAAATGCCCCTTGGAAGAGTGGTGGAGGTTACAGTAGCTTAACAAGATGGTTTTAATGCCCCTTGGAGAAGTGGTGGAGGTCGCAGTAGCTTAACAAGACGGTTTTAATGCCCCTTGGAAGAGACGTGGAGGTTTCAGTAGCTTAACAAGACAGTTTTAATGCCCGTTGGAAGAGTGGTGGAGGTCGCAGTAGCTTAACAAGATGGTTTTTAATGCCCCTTGGAAGAGACGTGGAGGTTGCTGTAGCTTAACAAGATGGTTTCAATGCCCCTTGGAAGAAACGTGGAGGTTGCAGTAGCTTAACAAGATGGTTTAAATGCCCCTTGGAAGAGTGGTGGAGGTTAAAGTAGCTTAACAAGACGGTTGTAATGCCCCTTGGAAGAGACGTGGAGGTTGCAGTAGCTTAACAAGTTTGTTTAAATGCCCCTTGGAAGAGACGTCTAGGTTGCAGTAGCTTAACAAGACGGTTTTAATGCCCCTTGGAGAAGTGGTAGAGGTCGCAGTAGCTTAACAAGGTTTTAATGCCCCTTGGAAGAGACGTGGAGGATGCAGTAGCTTAACAAGACGGTTTTAATGCCCCTTGGAGAAGTGGTAGAGGTCGCAGTAGCTTAACAAGGTTTTAATGCCCCTTGGAAGAGACGTGGAGGATGCAGTAGCTTAACAAGACAGTTTAAATGCCCCTTGGAAGAGACGCGGAGGTTGCAGTAGCTTAACAAGACGGTTTTAATGCCCCTTGGAAGAGTGGTGGAGGTCGCAGTAGCTTAACAGGACGGTTTTAATGCTCCTTGGAAGAAACGTGGAGGTTGCAGTAGCTTAACAAGATGATTTAAATGCCCCTTGGAAGAGACGTGGAGGTTGCAGTAGCTTAACAAGATGGTTTAAATGCCCCTTGGAAGAGTGGTGGAGGTTAAAGTAGCTTAACAAGATGGTTTTAATGCCCCTTGGAGAAGTGGTGGAGGTCGCAGTAGCTTAACATGATAGTTTTAATGCCCCCTGGAAGAGACGTGGAGGTTGCAGTAGCTTAACAAGACGGTTTCAATGCCCCTTGGAGGAGATGTGGAGGTTGCAGTAGCTTAACAAGACGGTTTTAATGCCCCTTGGAAAATTGTTGGAGGTCGCATTAGCTTAACAAGACGGTTTTAATGCCCCTTGGAAGAGTGGTGGAGGGTACAGTAGCTTAACAAGACTTTTTTAATGCCCCTTGGAGAAGTGGTGGAGTTTGCAGTAGCTTAACAAGACGGTTTTAATGCCCCTTGGAAGAGACGTGGAGGTTGCAGTAGCTTAACAAGACGGTTTAAATGCCCCTTGGAAGAGTGGTGGAGGTTACAGTAGCTAAACAAGACGGTTTTAGCGCCCCTTGGAGAAGTGGTGGAGGTCGCAGTAGCTTAACAAGACGGTTTTAATGCCCCTTGGAAGAGACGTGGAGGTTGCAGTAGCTTAACAAGAAGGTTTTAATGCCCTTTGGAAGAGACATGGAGGTTGCAGTAGCTTAACAAGACGGTTTAATTGTCCCTTGGAACAGACATAGAGGTTTCAGTAGCTTAACAAAACGGTTTTAATGCCCCTTGGAAGAGTGTTGGAGGTCGCAGTAGCTTCACAAGACGGCTTTTAATGCCCCTTGGAAGAGACGTGGAGGTTGCAGTAGCTTAACAAGACGGTTTAAATGCCCCTTGGAAGAGACGTGGAGTTTTCAGTAGCTTAACAAGACAGTTTTAATGCCCCTTGGAAGAGTGGTGGAGGTCGCAGTAGCTTAACAAAATGGTTTTAATGCCCCTTGGAAGAGACGTGGAGGTTGCAGTAGCTTAGCAAGATGGTTTAAATGCCCCTTGGAAGAGATGTGGAGGTGGCAGTAGCTTAACAACACGGTTTTAATGCCCCTTGGAAGAGTGGTGGAGGTCGCAGTAGCTTAACAGGACGGTTTTAATGCTCCTTGGAAGAAACGTGGAGGTTGCAGTAGCTTAACAAGATGATTTAAATGCCCCTTGGAAGAGACGTGGAGGTTGCAGTAGCTTAACAAGATGGTTTAAATGCCCCTTGGAAGAGTGGTGGAGGTTACAGTAGCTTAACAAGATGGTTTTAATGCCCCTTGGAGAAGTGGTGGAGGTCGCAGTAGCTTAACATGATAGTTTTAATGCCCCCTGGAAGAGACGTGGAGGTTGCAGTAGCTTAACAAGACGGTTTCAATGCCCCTTGGAGGAGATGTGGAGGTTGCAGTAGCTTAACAAGACGGTTTTAATGCCCCTTGGAAAATTGTTGGAGGTCGCATTAGCTTAACAAGACGGTTTTAATGCCCCTTGGAAGAGTGGTGGAGGGTACAGTAGCTTAACAAGAATTTTTTAATGCCCCTTGGAGAAGTGTTGGAGTTTGCAGTAGCTTAACAAGACGGTTTTAATGCCCCTTGGAAGAGAAGTGGAGGTTGCAGTAGCTTAACAAGACGGTTTAAATGCCCCTTGGAAGAGTGGTGGAGGTTACAGTAGCTAAACAAGAAGGTTTTAACGCCCCTTGGAGAAGTGGTGGAGGTCGCAGTAGCTTAACAAGACGGTTTTAATGCCCCTTGGAAGAGACGTGGAGGTTGCAGTAGCTTAACAAGAAGGTTTTAATGCCCTTTGGAAGAGACATGGAGGTTGCAGTAGCTTAACAAGATGGTTTAATTGTCCCTTGGAACAGACATAGAGGTTTCAGTAGCTTAACAAAACGGTTTTAATGCCCCTTGGAAGAGTGTTGGAGGTCGCAGTAGCTTCACAAGACGGCTTTTAATGCCCCTTGGAAGAGACGTGGAGGTTGCAGTAGCTTAACAAGACGGTTTAAATGCCCCTTGGAAGAGACGTGGAGTTTTCAGTAGCTTAACAAGACAGTTTTAGTGCCCCTTGGAAGAGTGGTGGAGGTCGCAGTAGCTTAACAAGATGGTTTTAATGCCCCTTGGAAGAGACGTGGAGGTTGCAGTAGCTTAGCAAGATGGTTTAAATGCCCCTTGGAAGAGATGTGGAGGTGGCAGTAGCTTAACAACACGGTTTTAATGCCCCTTGGAAGAGTGGTGGAGGTTGCAGTAGCTTAACAAGACGGTTGTAATGCCCCTTGGAAGAGACGTGGAGGTTGCAGTAGCTTAACATGTTTTTTTAAATGCCACTTGGAAGAGACGTCTAGGTTGCAGTAGCTTAACAAGACGGTTTAAATACCCCTTGGAAGAGTGGTGGAGGTTACAGTAGCTTAACAAGACGGTTTTAATGCCCCTTGGACAAGTGGTAGATGTCGCAGTAGCTTAACAAGAAGGTTTCAATGCCCCTTGGAAGAGACGTGGAGGATGCAGTAGCTTAACAAGACAGTTTAAATGCCTCTTGGAAGAGACGTGGAGGTTGCAGTAGCTTAAGAAGACGGTTTTAATGCCCCTTGGAAGAGTGGTGGAGGTCGCAGTAGCTTAACAAGATGGTTTTAATGCCCCTTGGAAGAGACGTGGAGGTTGCAGTAGCTTAACAAGACTGTTTAAATGCCCCTTGGAAGAGACGTGGAGGTTGCAGTAGCTTAACAAGATGTTTAAATGCCCCTTGGAAGAGTGGTGGAGGTTACAGTAGCTTAACAAGATAGTTTTAATGCCTCTTGGAGAAGTGGTGGAGGTCGCAGTAGCTTAACAAGATGGTTTTAATGCCCCCTGGAAGAGACGTGGAGGTTGCAGTAGCTTATCAAGACGGTTTAAATGCCACTTGGAGGAGATTTGGAGGTTGCAGTAGCTTAACAAGACGGTTTTAATGCCCCTTGGAAAATTGTTGGAGGTCGCATTAGCTTAACAAGACGGTTTTAATACCCCTTGGAAGAGTGGTGGAGGTTACAGTAGCTTAACAAGACGGTTTTAATGCCCCTTGGAGAAGTGGTGGAGTTCGCAGTAGCTTAACAAGACGGTTTTAATGCCCCTTGGAAGAGACGTGGAGGTTGCAGTAGCTTAACAAGACGGTTTAAATGTCCCTTGGAAGAGACGTAGAGGTTTCAGTAGCTTAACAAGACGGTTTTAATGCCCCTTGGAAGAGTGTTGGAGGTCGCAGTAGCTTAACAAGACGGTTTTTAATGCCCCTTGGAAGAGACGTGGAGGTTGCAGTAGCTTAACAAGACTGTTTAAATGCCCCTTGGAAGAGACGTGGAGGTTGCAGTAGCTTAACAAGACAGTTTTAATGCCCCTTGGAAGAGTGGTGGAGGTCGCAGTAGCTTAACAAGATAGTTTTAATGCCCCTTGGAAGAGACGTGGAGGTTGCAGTAGCTTAACAAGACGGTTTAAATGCCCCTTGGAAGAGACGTGTAGGTTGCAGTAGCTTAACAAGACGGTTTAAATGCCCCTTGGAAGAGTGGTGGAGGTTACAGTAGCTTAACAAGATGGTTTTAATGCCCCTTGGAGAAGTGGTGGAGGTCGCAGTAGCTTAACAAGACGGTTTTAATGCCCCTTGGAAGAGACGTGGAGGTTTCAGTAGCTTAACAAGACAGTTTTAATGCCCGTTGGAAGAGTGGTGGAGGTCGCAGTAGCTTAACAAGATGGTTTTTAATGCCCCTTGGAAGAGACGTGGAGGTTGCTGTAGCTTAACAAGATGGTTTCAATGCCCCTTGGAAGAAACGTGGAGGTTGCAGTAGCTTAACAAGACGGTTTAAATGCCCCTTGGAAGAGACGTGGAGGTTGCAGTAGCTTAACAAGATGGTTTTAATGCCCCTTGAAGAAGAGGTGGAGGTCGCATTAGCTTAACAAGACGGTTTTAATGCCCCTTACAAGAGCAATGCAGTACAGCATATTAAAAACATTATTCCCATTATTGGGGAGTGGGTTCCCCATAGTCTTTACCTATGTCTTCCAAGCAAAAGCTGCCAAAAATTAGGATGGAGGAACTTGCAATGCTGGCAACAGGGACCACGGTCACCCTGGTGGTATAGTGGTGGTGGGCTGAGGATAAGGAGAAGAGCAAAAAAAAGCCGAATTGAGGAAGCATATACCCATGTGTGGGTGTGAAGCGGTGCATGGGAATACACCTCCTGAAATAACACAGTGGATTTGACTTTATGTTACTCTGCTGTCATTTGGTGGTGATGAGAAGTCTGGCCCAATCCAGCCCTTGTTCATTTTAATAAGGGTCAGCTTGTCAGCATTGTCAGTTGACAGGCGAGTGTGCTTATCAGTTATAATTCCCACAGCGGCACTAAAAACACGCTCCGATAACATGCTAGCGGCAGGGCAGGCCAGGACCTCCAAGGCGTACAGAGCGAGTTCATTCCAAGTGTCCAGCTTGGATACCCAATAATTAAAAGGAACAGAGGAATGACGGAGGATGCTGGTACGGTCGGCGAGGTACTCCCTCACCATCTTTTGAAACTTTCCACTCCTTGTGAGAGTACCCCGCGCCTCAGGGCCTGTAAGCTGGGCGGGTCTCAGAAAACTGTCCCAGAATGTTGACAGTGTTCCCCTGCCTCTGCTGGATTGGAGTTGCGTCTCTCTCGCCTGTACACCTTGGTTCGTCAATGAACTGTGAGCTCTGCCGCTAGCGTGTTCAGATGGGAATTTTTTTTAACAGTTCTGCAGCAAGGGCCTTCTGGTACTGCCCCATTTTTGTAGACCTCAGGAATAAGAGAGTGAAAGTTCTCCTTGTAGCGGGGATCTAAAAGTGTCACAAACCAGTAATGACTGTCACCCAACATTTTGGCAACGCGTTGGTCACAGTTAAGGCAGCGTAACATAAAGTCAGCCATGCTTGCCAGACTGGTAACGGGCAAGACTTCCGTGTCCTCACCAAGATGACGACTGACCATGCTCTCCTCCTGCTCCTCCTCCTCCTCCCCCCTGTCCTCAGGCCACCCACGCTGAACCGACTGTAGGACAGTTGTACAGGTACTACGGTCTACAGCGCATGATACCAGCTCCTGCTCTTCCTCCTCCTCCTCCTCCTCTCCCTCATTGTCCCCCAATGCACGTTGGGATGAGATGAGGCTGGGTCGTGTGTAATCGCCCATTACGGGTTCTTGATCCATCTCATCATACTCTGGCTGCAATGCCTCCTCTTTAATTCTCTGCAGAGAGCGTTGCAAAAGACAGACAAGTGGGATGCTGATGCTAATGATGACGTCATCACCACTCACCATCTTGGTGGACTTCTCAAAGTTTGTCAGGATGGTACATATGTCAGACATCCAGGTCCACTCCTGAGGTCTTATGTGTGGAGTCTGACCTGAATATCGACGGCCTTGTTGCAGCTGGTACTCCACAACTGCTCTCTTCTGCTCACAAATCCTTTGCAACATGTGGAGGGTAGAGTTCCAACATGTGGGGACATCACACACCAGTCGGTGTGCCGGAAGCTGCAAACGCTGCTGCAACACAGCAAGGGCGGTGGAAGCTGTAGCCGACTTGTGAAAATGAGCTGACAGGCAGCGTACTTTGACGAGCAGATCTGGCAACTCGGGGTACGATTTAAGAAACCGCTGAACCACGAGGTTAAGCACATGAGCCAGGCATGGTACATGTGTGATCTCGCCTCGCCTCAGTGCCGCCACCAGGTTACGGCCATTGTCACACACGGCCATGCCTGGATGTAGGTTCAGCGGTCTCAGCCACAGATCTGCCTGCTCTTTCACAGCTGTCCACAACTCACAAGCAGTGTGAGGTTAATCACCTAAGCTTATGAGTTTCAGCACAGCCTGTTGCCACTTGGCTGAGGCTGTACTGCAGTGTTTCCAGCTTGTAACTGATATGGTGATATCTGAGATGGAGGCTGAACATGAGGAGGAGAAGGAGGATGATGTGCAGGAGCTGTACACTGTGGGGGCAACTCTGACTGACATAGGGCCCGCAATGCTCGGTGTGGGGAAGATGTGTTCCGTCCCAAGGTCCGACTGGGTCCTGGCTTCCACTATGTTTACCCAGTGTGCGGTCAGGGAGATGTACCGTCCCTGGCCACAAGCACTTGTCCACGTGTCCGTTGTCAGGTGGACTCTCCTAGTAACTGTGTTGTTGAGGGCACGGCAGATGTTTTGGGACACGTGCTTGTGTAGTGCGGGGATGGCACACCGGGCAAAATAGCGTCGGCTGGGGACTGAGTGCCAAGGGACGGCCACCGCAATAAGGTTGCGGAAGGATTCCGTCTCCACCAGCCTAAACGGCAGCATTTCCAACGCAAGCAGTCATGGAATGTGCGAATTTAGGACTGTGGCCTGTGGGGCGTAGGCTGCGAATTTGCGCTTTCGTTCAAATGTCTGGGATATGGACAATTGAACACTGCGGTGGGGCGTGGACGTGGACGTTGATGCTGTTTCTTGAGAAACTGCCATAACAAGTGAAGACTGAGAGGATGGGGCATCTTTGCATGCAGTATGGACAGGGGATTGCCTTGCACGCACAACAGGGGGTTCTATTACACGCACAACAGCGGAAGAAGCAGTGGTGACACCCGCTGACACCGGTCGTGGACCCTGGGGTTCGCCCCACAAAGTCGGCTGCTTTGCTGCCATGTGCCTGATCATGCTGGTGGTGGTCAGGCTGGTAGTTTTGTCACCCCTGCTGATGCTGGCATGGCAGGTGGTACAAATGGCCTTTTTGGGGTTATCAGCAGAGTCTTTAAAAAAATTCCAGACTCTGGAAGACCTACCGGTTGTACTGGCAACGTCCCTCGTGTTGGTGTTACGGGGAACTGTTGCCCGCCTTCTGTGTGCGGCCACCACACTGCTTCTTCCTGCCTGTTGGGGTACTCTGCCTCCCTCCCCCTGTGTGCTGCTGGCCTCGCTCTG
The DNA here is from genome assembly GCF_046119375.1 of Phyllobates terribilis. NCBI lineage: Eukaryota > Metazoa > Chordata > Amphibia > Anura > Dendrobatidae > Phyllobates > Phyllobates terribilis. Next base: position 381,886,275 of record NW_027362765.1, on the reverse strand, counting down.
CGTGTCCTCCTGCCATGTTGGGTCAGTTACTAGATCATCCACCACCTCCTCCTCTTCCACTTGCGCACCACGATCCTCCTCCTCCCTTCATGGCAATTGTGTCTCGTCATCGTCCACCTCTTGTGACAAATTGCCAGCGTTGACTTCCTGTGACTGTGGCTGTTCAAATATTTGGGCATCGCTACATGGGATCTCCTCTTCCACCACTTCAAGCGGAGCGGGCGAGGGGCACACATATGAAAATGGACCAGTGAACAGCTCTTCAGAGTGTCCAAGTGTGGGATCAGTTGCTGTCTGGCGACTCTCGGCATGGTGGGAGGAAGGATCATCAGGGTGAGGAGGAGTATGCGGTCAAGACTCACGGCTACTAAAACTTGACCGTGTGGAAGACCGACCGGAGGTGGTGGTGCCCAGGTAACTGGAAGTATTATCTGCTATCCAATTAATAACCTGTTCACACTGATCAGTTCACAATAGTGGTCTTGTTGTTGTGTGCTTCCCTAGTAATTCGGTCAAGAACTGGGAGCGAGAAGATGTGACTGTTGGTTGTGGCACATTTTCACCTTGGCCACGGCCCTGTCCTCTACACGCACCATCACCAGAACGTCCAGTTCCATGTCCCTTGCCACGCACCTTGCCCATTGTAAATGAAGTAAAATAGCTTAGACTCGCACTATCAATGGAAAAAGGGTAATAAAAAGGAGATTAGAACAGTGGAAGAGGAAAACCACAGTTCTATTTCTCTGGCGTACACCAGAATCTTTCAAACAGATATATTTGTGTCTGAACAATCAGGGAGACATTATTTCTGTTTTTCTTTACGGAAAAAATACCAAAAGCTGGATAATACAGAGATTTGAACCGTGGAACTGTAAAACCACAGTTCTAACTTACTGGCGTATACCAGACTTTTTTAAATAGATATATTTGGGGCTGAACAGTCAGCGACACACTCAAACTGTTTTTTTTATGTAAAAAAGGCCTAAAAGTGGATAATACAGAGATTTGAACCGTGGAACTGCAAAACCACAGTTATAGTTATGTGGCGTACACCAGAATCTTTCAAACAGATATATTTGTGTCTGAACAATCAGTGAGACACTATTACTGTTTTTCTTTACGGAAAAAATACCAAAAGCTGGATAATACAGAGATTTGACCCGTGGAACTGCAAAACCACAGTTCTATTTTTCTGGCCTACATCAGACTCTTTTAAACAGATATATTGGTGTCTGACTAGTCAGGGAGACACTATTACAGTTTTTTTTTACGGCAAAAAATGCCAAAAACAGGATAATACAGAGATTTGACCAGTGGAACTGCAAAACCACAGTTCTATTTTTCTGGCCTACATCAGACTCTTTTAAACAGATATATTGGTGTCTGACCAGTCAGGGAGACACTATTACAGTTTTTTTTTACGGCAAAAAATGCCAAAAACAGGATAATACAGAGATTTGACCCGTGGAACTGCAAAACCACAGTTCTATTTTTCTGGCCTACACCAGACTCTTTTAAACAGATATATTGGTGTCTGAACAGTCACAGACACACTCAATTTATTTGTTGGGGGGGGAATACCAAAAGGTTAATAAGACACATATTTGGACAGTCTGACTGAGGAAAAAAAAAATACAGGATTTAGATGAAAAAAAAAAATTTTTCCTGGCCCCTGAGACCGGGATGATAAGTCTAGCAATTTGACCAACAGGAGCACACAGGACTGTTTTGCAGCATTTGCTGGTATAACCACTGCGTCTCCTATACAGCCTGCCTGCCTGATATCTGGGATGGATATTAGTCCTGAGAAGGACTGTTTGTTTGATTTGGCAGGCTTTAGAGACCCTACACTACCTATTTCGCACTATATATCTCTCCCTAACTCAGCAGCACTCTCCCTACACCGTCTGATCCGGAGCGACTGTGTCCAAGATGGCGGCGCCCGGTTTTAAATACTCGAGGTGACGCTGTGCGGCCAGCCAATCACTGTAATGCCCACAAACAACATGGCTGCGGCATTACAGTGACTGGCTGGCAATCCCTGCATGTTCATTGGTTCTGTAAAGAGCTCCAAACGTGCAGGGCAGAGACCCGAGCTCCCGCCCGAGTAACCCGGAAATGCTCGGTGGTCGCCGAACATCCCGAGTAGTGAGATGCTCAGTGAGCATGCTCGCTCAACACTAATCAAGATTAAAAATGTGGTACTCAGTAAGGGTAATTTTTTTGCAGACCAAGCAGAGAAAAAAAATTATGGAGTCACTCAATTCTGAGGAAAAAATTATGGAATCATGAAAAACAAACACACAAAAGAACACTCCAATACATCACTAGTATTTTGTTGCACCACCTCTGGCTTTAATAACAGCTTGCAGTCTCTGAGGCATGGACTTAATGAGTGACAAACAGTACTCTTCATCAATCTGGCTCCAACTTTCCCTGATTGCTGTTGCCAGATCAGCTTTGCAGGTTGGATCCTTGTCATGGACCATTTTCTTCAACTTCCACCAAAGATTTTCAATTGGATTGAGATCCGGACTATTTGCCGGCCATGACATTGACCTTATGTGTCTTCTTTCAAGGAATGTTTTCACAGTTTTTGCTCTATGGCAGGATGCATTATCATCTTGAAAAATGATGTCATCATCCCCAAACATCCTTTCAATTGATTGGATAAGAAAACTGTCCAAAATATCAATGTAAACTTGGGCATTTATTGAAGATGTAATGACAGCCATCTCCCCAGTGCCTTTACCTGACATGCATCCCCATATCATCAATGACTGTGGAAATTTGCATGTTCTCTTCATGCAGTCATCTTTATAAATCTCATTGGAACGGCACCAAACAAAAGTTCCAGCATCATCACCTTGCCCAATGCAGATTCGCGATTCATCACTGAATATGACTTTCATCCAGTCATCAACAGTCCACGATTGCTTTTCCTTAGCCCATTGTAACCTTGTTTTTTTCTGTTTAGGTGTTAATGATGGCTTTTGTTTAGCTTTTCTGTATGTAAATCCCATTTCCTTTATGCGGTTTCTTACAGTTCGGTCACAGACATCTACTCCAGTTTCCTCCCATTCATTCCTCATTTGTTTTGTTGTGCATTTCCTGTTTTGGAGACATATTGCTTTAAGTTTCTGGTCTTGATGCTTTCATGTCCTCCTTGGTCTACCAGTATGCTTGATTTTAACAACCTTCCCATGTTGTTTGTATTTGGTCCAGATTTTAGACACAGCTGACTGTGAACAACCAACATCTTTTGCAACACTGCGTAATGATTTACCTTCTTTTAAGAGTTTGATAATCCTCTCCTTTGTTTCAATTGACATCTCTCGTGTTGGAGCCATGATTCATGTCAGTCCACTTGGTGCAACAGCTCTCCAAGGTGTGATCGCTCCTTTTTAGATGCAGACTAACAAGCAGATCTAATTTGATGCAGGTGTTAGTTTTGGAAATGAAAATTTACAGAGTGACTCCATAATTGTTTCCTCAGAATTGAGTGATTCCATAATTTTTTCCCTCTGCTTGGTCTGAAAAAAATTACCCTTACTAAGTACCACATTTTTTCTTGATTTCTTTTAGTGTTTCTTAAAGCCATAAAGTTGCCATTTGAAATGACTTTAGTTTTGTGCCATGTCTGTGATCGGCTTTTTTTCAACAACGTTAAACAACTGAATGAACATCCTCCGAGCCCCGTGATTCCATAATTTTTGCCAGGGGTTGTATTTAACGCAGGTAAATCCACATGTGTTCACTGAACTATGCCTATTTTCCGCATTCAATACTTTCTAGTGGTCAAATTTCTGTTGCGCAGACTAGCGACTCAGCAAGAGAGTTTGATATACTGTGGTCCTGAAAGACGCACTGCATGTCAGGGTCCACGGGTGATTCCCAGCCTTAGATGCATGTATAGTGGACAGGGGATTTCTAGAGATCCCATCCACTATGCTGTAACATCCGGACGTTACGGGTTTGACGCTGTATAATCACGCAGCGTCAAACCTGCAGCGGCTCCTGACCATGGCCACGTCCCCAACATCACACGCTAGTCTCCGCTGCAGATTTTGACCGATTGAAGTGTCACTATATGCGGTGGATTCCCATTTATCGACAACAAAAGTGCGGCATTAGAACACCGCGTTTTGAACAGAACATAAATATGTTGTGTCGAAAGTGCAGCTGAGTGCTGATTGGGGGATATAGTGGCTAACGAAACCAGCTGTGAGATGTTTATTCATGGCCATGGAAAATGTTTGCCTAATGCTACCTTTCCAGGCTAAAGATAACAGCTCACAGCAGCCGCATAAATTACATGCATAGGAATGCTAATGAAGATTGGGTGAATGAGACCAGCTGACACCTAGCTCTTTTGTTTGGTGATGTCAAGGTGATGTCAATCAGACCTTTTCATGACCAAACAAAGTAAAGAAACACACAGACACAGTGTAAACACTTTATTTGAAATAAAACTGACCCATTATTTAATCATTTAAATGAACCAATATACTCACTCCAGTAATCCAAGGGTTTAAGCAATGCCCCATCAACTCTATTTAGCTTCAAAAAGCATTCAGTGATGCTCAAAAACGCTTCTAAAAACGCATGAAAAACTGCGTCAATAACGCATGTAAAAACCGCATGCGTTTTTCCCGGCAAGGAGAGACAAAAACACTCAGGAAATTCCTGCTTCAAATCTGCATCGTGGGCACATAGCCTAAGGCTATGTGCCCACGATGCAGAAATGCTCCGGATTTTTTTCTGAGCATTTCTGCATCTCCCTGGCAGAAAAAACGCATGTGGATTGTACATGCGTTTTTCCTGCCAGGGACATGCGGATGTAAAGTGTTCTTCACATGCATTTCCGCTTGCGGGTTGACAAGCGCATTCCAAGCGATTTTAGCATCACTTGGAAAGTGCTTGACAACTTGGTCACACTATATAAATCCATGCAAATGGTATGGATTTATATAGTGTGACCGTAAAAGAATGTCAAAAAATAAAAAAATAAATCTATACTTACCTTCCGATGGCCCCCGCAGTCTTGCTTCGCTCCGTCCTGGCTTTCCGGCAGCTCGCGGTACAGTGAAGGACCTGCCGTCACATGACTAAATGACGTCAGCGCAGGTCCTTCAGTCCACCGCGATCTGCCGGCAAGTGAACACAAGGAGACCGGGGGCCATCAGAAAGTAAATATAATATTAATTTTTTATTTTATTCTTTTTTTCACAGGTTCTATGGTACCCGGGTCCGGAGGAGAGTCTCCTCTCCTCCACACCTGGGTACCATCCGCACATAGAAACGCATATTATCCATGTGTGCAAATGTGCTGACATGGATAATATGTGTTTCAATGCAGGTCAATGGCGGCAATTACGCTGCGTGTCCGCAAAATTAATGAAAATGCTGCGTATTTTTCCGCAATGATAATCCGCTGCGGAAATTTCCGCAGCATGTGTACAGCACATGCGGATTATCATTGGGGAACATGGCAGACCTTCTACCAAGCGTTTTAAGCGTTTCTGCAGCGTTTCTGCGGAAATGCTTAAAAAACGCATTGTGGGCACACAGCCTTAGAGCGAAGACCAGGGTCTATTGTAGTTAAGCTACCGTGGTTAATTATTCACTAAGCGTAGCTGTATTTTGTATGTGACACTTGTGAGCTGACTTTTCAAAAGTGAAAGCAGATATTCTAACAATTTATCTGGTGTTTTTTTTAAAAGACATGTTCTCAGTGTACCCGAGGGTTTTTAAAGTCCTGGTGATGAAACAAACTAAATTTTAGCTACGAGGAAGGAGGGGGGAGGAACATGATCCAGCATCACTGACGCCCCCGGGGCAATGGGGTACTCGGCAGCCGGGCCTATGGATGCTGGTGGGGGATATGTCACAGTGGCTGGCCCGGTCCGTGGCCCAGGGTGGTCAACCAAAAAGGGGATTGTAACTTGGATAGAAAATAAAGATAAAGTAAATAGTTCGTGATGCCACCTGTTGTACCTGGTAAGGTTTACCAGCGCTGCTGCAGACCTCCGGGGGGTGATGGGATGGCAGCTGAGGTGTTTCTGCTCCCCACAGGTGGAGCGGGCCCCTGGGGCAGTGTGGAGTTTGGTGGGTGGTGATGCTGGGACTTGTAGTGCAGGCGGGATGGCGCAGCAGGAGTAATGGACAGAGACAGGGGATTCGCTTCAATACCTTTATTGGTGCGGATGTCAGGTACGGTCCAGGGTACTCAGTAGGATGGGTGCACTTCAGGACTTCTCCCCAGTGAGCGGGTATAAGGCCTCCTGGTCCGTGTCTGCCTCTCTGTATGCTCCTGGCCAGCCTGCAACTGGGCCTAGCTTATGTGTCGTGCTGTCGCCTAAGCACAGCAGCCAGCGTGCTGTGTCTTCACTGGTCTAAGTGCCAGCACACTATCTGACTCCACTGCCTGCCTCCACCCTCCATATATATATCCCTAACAGGCTCCCTCTGGTGGTATGAGGTGGAAGGGTGGAGGTGTTTGTATGTAATGAGGGCCTCTTGTGGAGAAGTCCATCCATGCACCCTGGGTCCTGCGGTACCTGTTGTAGCAGGGTGCCACATCACCATCCAGGTAAAATTTAAAAACTGAGTCAAAATCAAACTTCCTTACACGTTTCTGGCACAGAGATGTGCCCTATGACTAAGGGCACATCTCTGTGCCAGGAATGCGTAAGGAAGTTTGATTTTAACTCGGTTTTAATGAAACACTAATAAAGAATTTAATTTTACCTGGATGATGATGCTGTATCATGTTCCTCCCCCCTCCTTCCTTGTTGCATACGGCTGCCGTCACCAGCAGGAGTAGCTCCCTCCAGGGAATCTCTGACCAGAGATGATGATTACAGCGGCGGCATGGTGAGCTATATATCTTTTTTGCCTAGTAAATTTTAGCTAACTTGCTATATCACTGTGTACCGCCCACTAGTTATACTAGCTATATCACTGAGACCCCTTTCCCTAGGCGTAAAATGAGTATATATAGTCTTCCCAGTCACATACTCAGATTAAATACACCTACCAGGTTAACTATCCAAAACCCCGTGGGAACTTTGTTTTAGGAAAGAAATACACCTGTCCCTCAGAAGCTATCTACAAGAGTTAGATGGTGGAATGGGTGGGAGTAATCAGTCAACACACGCAGAAGACACAGAGCCCACAGCACTGGTAGCGGAGAAAGTAAGGAAAAAGAATGTGAAAAAGACCCCCCTTCCGACTCCAAAAAGGAGGAGGATTAGATAAGAAGGAATGGAAGAGTGTGTTAATGAATAGAGATAGAATGACAAGGAAAGTGAAAAGACAGATGTGGATAGAGAAATATAATGAATATTAGTGAATGTTATACTTATCAGCCACCGCCAAAGAAAATGGCACTGACTGCAGCAACTGTACCCCATCCATCTAGACCAGTGTTTCCCAAACCCCATCCTCACGGCCCCCCACAGGTCATGTTTTCAGGATCTCCTTAGTATTACACAGGTGATTGAAGTATCATCAAGGCATCAGGAATTCTCTCACCTGTGCAATACTAAGGAGATTCTGAAAACATGACCTGTGGGGGGCCGTGAGGATGGGGTTTTGGAAACACTGATATATACTGTCCACATATATTTTCCAAAGGACTGGACATGCGCATTTGTGGCGCCCTGCTGTGTATTGGTGACACAGAACCCAGAAGGGTGCATGGATGGACTTCTCCACAAGAGGCCCTCACACATTCACACACCTCCACCTTAAACTTCAGACCAGCAGAGGGAGCCCTGATAGGGATATATAAAGGGAAGGTGGAGCCAGGCAGCTTAGATTAGTGCTCAGTCAGTGTTCAGAGCAGTCAGACAGAGAGAGTCTGAGAGCGTGCTGACGCTCAGAGAGCAGCACGCTGGCTGCAGTGCTTAGCCGAGCCAAGGCCTACAGCACGTGTGAAAGCCTAGTGAGGGCCCCGAGTGTGGCTAAAGGCGAGAGGAAAGTAGAGAGGAGAAGAGAAGCAACAAGGGGGCAGAGGAGCATACCAGGCTCACCCCGATATATATACCGGACACCGGGTCCGCGCCTACAGGGATTCATTATACCCAGTAGGAATCACCGGAAACCCTGGAGGACTACAGGTCCCAGGTTCACCAAGCGCTGACTGCATTACCAGGGCTAGGAGTCATGGAGGCCCCAGCGTCCAGGGAGAGTGATCTCCAAAGAGAAGGCCCTACCACCAGGTCAGCAGGTGCAAAGAGAGACAGTAACCAAGCTAGGCCTAGCTCCAGGCAGGTCAGAAGCTTAACAAGTAAAGCCACGGATCAGGAGGCCCTATACCCGCTCACTGTGGAGAGTCCAAAAGTGCGCCCTTCACCTGGAGTACCCGGACCGTGCCTGCAACATCACCAGTAAAGGTACTGAAGCTTACCCCCGTGTGAGTGTCAGTCTTTCCCCCGGGACTGTCCTGTCTCTCCCCTGCACCACCATCTACCCCTACACTGCCCTGGAGCTAGCTCTACCTGTGGAGAGCCACACCATCCCTGCTGCTGTAACACCCGCTCCAGAGGACTGCTCCGCAGCGGCGACTCCCTTTTGCCACATTCCACAGGTGGCGTCACGACAAATCCCCTATAAAAATAGTTCCCCCTTTTCACTGACCGCCCTGGGTCACGGACCGGGCCAGCCACCATGATATCCCCGCCATACCGGCACCCATAGGCCCGGCTGCCGAGTACCCCACGGCCCAGGGAGCGCGTCACATTCTGTCAAACGTAGAATCCAAACTGCCGTGATACTTGTTCTGTTTGTGATATAACAAACTCACACAGTCTTGCTCTATGCCCTGTCATTTATGTAGATGGCATGCCCTATGCCACTTCCTGCTCAGCGGCCATCTTAGATCAGGGCACTTCCTCCCATCTTAACCCCTGGTACATCCAGCCTGGCAACCATCTTAAGTCAGGCCACCTCCTCTCCAGTGGCCATTTTAAGTAATGGCGCTTCCTGTCCAGCATCCATTTTAACTCCAATAATTAATGCAGTCTATAAAAAGAATAATGAAGAAAAAAAAGATGAGGATGACATAGCAGTACATGATCAGCAAGAACAAGGAAGACAGTACTTAGCAGTTCAGACTGACACTCCTCAGTACCCCATGAACAATACCCAGCACCTACCACTATATGGTGGGGGGATATCATCATCTCTGTCCTGTCCATGTATGCCCCAAAGTTCACATCCTGACACTCAACCTGTTCCCCGCAATGACTCCTGAAAAAAACAAGAGGCAGATACCCTGGTGAATAGCTTACCAGACCTTGTAAAGCAGGGGTCCTCAAACTACGGCCCGCGGGCCACATGCGGTCCGCTGAGGATTTTTATCCGGCCTGCCGGGCTATGGGCGGAGGAGAGCGGTGCCAGCGCCCGCCCTTCTCGCCCGCTTGCTCAGGGCCCCGGCAGCCGGATACTTACCTCTCCCCATGCCTCCGCAGATCCACTGTCTTCCTGCTGTGTACTCCCTCTGACGTCTCAGGTCAGAGGGTGCAGTGACGTCATTCCACCGCGCCCTCCCCTGAGTCATCACAGACAGCACAGAGCGGGACGACGCCGGCGACGCTGGAGTCCGGACCTGAGCAGTGGCAGCAGGTGAGGAGGAGTGAGGTGAGTATTTGATTTTTTTTTTTCTAATGTATGGAGGCATGGAGCATTATATGGGGGGTGACATCCTGCATGGGGCATTATATGGGGGGTGACATCCTGCATGGGGCATTATAAAGACAGGGGAGTGATATCCTGCATGGGGCATTATATGGGGGGGTGACATCCTGCATGGGGCATTATATGAGGGGGTGACATCCTGCATGGGGCATTATATGGGGGGGTGACTTCTTGCATAGGGCATTATATGAGGGGGTGACATCCTGCATAGGACATTATATGGGGGGGTTACATCCTGCATAGGGCATTATATGGGGGGGTTACATCCTGCATAGGGAATTATATGGGGGGGTGACATCCTGCATGGGGCATTATATGGGGGGTGACATCCTGCATGGGGCATTATAAGGGGAGAACAGCCTGCATGGGGCGTTATAAGGGGGGAGCAGCCTGCATAAGGCATTATAAGGGGGGAACAGCCTGCCTATTGAGGAACTATGCTGCCTATTGGGGACATTTACCTGCCTATTGGGGACCTATGCTGCCTATTGGGGACATTTACCTGCCTATTGAACTACCAGTAAGTTTGTTGATTTAACTTTACTTGTTCTTCATTTTAATATTGTATTTGTTCCTGTATTGTTTTTTTACTTCAAAATAAGATATGTGCAGTGTGCATAGGAATTTGTTCATAGTTTTTTTTAAAAACTATATTCCGGCCCTCCAATGGTCTGAGGGATATTGAACTGGCCCCCCGTTTAAAAAGTTTGAGGACCCCTGTTGTAAAGCATCCAATGCCATTTTACCATAAGATGTGTCAGATACAGAAGGCGAATTCCGCCTCATGGATAGACTTAGAGGGGCTCACTCAAATTAAAGCAGGAGATTCTTTTTTGGCCAAGGATGCGACTAGCCTTTGAACCCAACAATCTGTATGTAGAATGGCTTGAATCGCATGTATCCGGAGAAGATTTCCTCCATAAGCTTTATGTCTGGACTAAGAATCGCCTACCAGAACAGGCCCCCTCTCTTCAGGATGCCATACAGGAAAAAGAAGAAACTGTGGAGAGGGTCTTCCACCGATTTAATCAGATGTTTCAGGATCTCTGATTTGAAATACAAGTCAGCCCCTGAAAGAAAGAAGCTTGGACCCCAGGGTCAGCCACTCTTAGGAGAACCACTGGACTCCAGACCATAATAGGATATTGGCAAACTGAACTGAATCCTCACGCACCAGAAGCACATATACTCACGCTTCCCAAGACAACCGAGTATATTAAACCCCATCATTCAGATAGAAGTTGAAGATAAAAAGCCCTCAATTTCCTGGTGGATGCTGGTGCAGCCAGAAGTGTAATAAGAACTATTGATTTACCAGTGCAGCCAACACACATTGTCTTACAGATGAAGTGGTCCCTTGTGTGAGGGTGGGTGGAGCTACAAGCTATACACCAATGACCAAAACCCCTACACATAGGCCTACAACCTACATAGAGTATGCTGTCCCAATTAATTATCTTTACAGATCTGCCCAGTGAATCTACTAGAAGCAGATCTACTAGCAAATTTTCAGGCCAATATTCGATTTGATGAAGATGAAACTATGACGCTAACTACTCCACTATCACAAGAAGATTCAGTTGAAGTGTATGGCCTCTTCACTCTACAGGACACCCGTGAGGACCCAATGGATGCCACATTGCTGGCACAAGTCCCGAACATCCTATGGGCGCAAAGTCCAGAAGACATTGGAAGCCTCAATGTCCACACTGTTGAAGTGAAACTGAAGCCAGAAGCTCTGTTACCAACTAAACCACAGTGTCCACTCTCCATTCCACTATCTCCTGATATTGCACAACAACTCAAGATCTACCTTGGGAATGGAGCCATTGTCTCTACCAAGTCACCATGCAAAACTCCATTGTTCCCAGTCAAGAAGAAGACGCCAAAGGGTTAGTGCACCAAGTACCGCATGTTACAGGACCTACGGGCAGTCAATGAAGTAACAGTACTGGACACTCCAATTGTGCCAGACACACATACTCTTCTGTCATCTATCCCACCTACTTCCCCATGGTTCACAGTGATTGACTTGGCCAATGCTTTCTTCAGTGTTCTACTACATTCTGACAGCCAATAGCTGTTTGCCTTCATTCATGAGGGACAGCAAAACACATGGGCTGTGAGGCCTCAAGGGGTCCAGAACAGATCTTATATGCCCAGCCAAGCCATAACTGTCTTGAAGCTCTGAAAGATGACACACCCTAATGTCACGCTCCTACAGTATGTTGATGACTTCCTCCTATACTTAGATTCTAAGAAAAGAAGCTCAGAAAGAGTCAACCTCACTACTCCAGTTCCTGGCACACAATGGCTGCAAAGCATCCAGAGACAAGATGCAATTCTGTCAAGATAAAGTTGTGTTTCTAGGACACTGCGTCTCACACCAAGCAAAGCATCTCACTGAAGAAAGGAAGATGGCTGTGAAGAACATGTCCTTGCCAACAACCACAACACAGCTTCAGTCTTTTCTTGGTCTAGTATCATACTGTGTTTTCCTGGATTCTAGATGCCTCTGTACACATGCAGCCTCTGTATGACTGTCTCAAGAATATTCTCTTCAGTCTGACCAAAGAAGCCATTGATGGATTCTATGCACTGAAAAAGACAATCATGTCTTCCCCACCTCTAGGACTGCCTGACTACCAGAAACTATTCTGCCTGTTTGTCATGGAAGAAAGAGGACATGTAACTGGAGTCCTGACACAAATTAATGGAGGAAGACAACGTCCACTTGGATACTACTCTGCCAGACTAGACTCAGTTGCCCGTGGAGCACCCACCTGCATGAGAGCTGTGTTTGCAACTCATCTGTTGCTGAACAAGACTTCTGACATAATTTTGGGCACAAGTTGAAGATAATGGCACCTCATGACAACACTGCCTTTCTGGCCTAGACACAGCCAAAGCACCTATCTTCTGCCCGTCATCTACGCCTACAATGCTCACTTCTGCTCCCAGATACCGTCACCATCTCCAGATGTGATGCCCTTAACCCAGCCACCTTCCTACCTCTACCAAGGGGGGAGGTAGTCGACTCTTAAATGGCTCAGCATGATTGTCTCGCCCTCATGAGACAAGAAACCTCCGGATTTGACACTGTCACAGATGTGCCTCAACACCCTGACCTGACTCCATGGATAGATCAAGATATAATAATAATAATAATAATAATCTTATTATTATTATTATTATTATTATTATTAAGACTGCGGACATCTACACTGCCAGCCATTTTGCTTGAGGCGTGTCACACGACTATGGACCGATCTGGAGGACAAGAGATTTCATCACGGCTAGTGGAATCCCAGTAAAACACCATAAAGCCATACAAGAAGTGATGGAGTCCCTGTTGATGCCAGAAAGAGTTGCGGTGATAAAAGTTAAGGCACACACTGGAGGAACTTCAAAAGAAGCTGTGGGCAAATGCTTGGCAGACAAAACAGCAAAAGAAGCAGCAAAAGAAACTGTAATACTACCACTTGGCACAGAAACATCTCATCTATGCTCTTTGACTGACCCTGAAATGGAAAAAAAATGAAAAGAATATGCTTTTGCCCCTACAGAAACAAGCATTCAAGGAAGAAAAAGACAAATGGATTCAAGTTGGAGGCAGACAAGAACATTAATACAGACAGTTACAAAATGAGAAACTGCCTTCCAACGATTCTTTAACCAATGATAACCAGATGGGCTCATGGCACCACCCGCCAATCAAAACTGAAGATGCACAACCTCGTGATACAGTACTACTACGTACCAGGCTTTTCATCAGCATCTGCAACCCAGGAAAGACCCCTCAGAACTTCCCAGGATGGCCAGGCCAGAAGCCTCTCCCATGGAAAATCAATTGGCCAGGACCACAGCTAAAAAACTACTGTCTTAAATAATTTGCAGATATGAACTTCCAGAGACTATAGAAAGTGATCAAGGATCTGCATTCACAGCCAATCCATCAAAATAAATATTTAAGGCCTTTGAACAGAGTTAATCCTACACACTTAATGCTGCACAAGAAACAGGGAAGCCATAGCATAAGAGTCTTAGTTTTCCCTTTGGGTCATTTAGTCTCAGATACACACTAGCAGGCCCAACTAAAATTAACCCCTATGAGATCCTATTTGTAAATATTCCCAGATTAGGATTATATTTAATCACATTAGTTGTCCTTAAATTTGTTGTTGAATTACATGTGACTAAAACATGTTCTCGAGTTTTCTTCTCCCAGAATCCCAAGATCTAGAAGGGACCCGTGAGATCCAACTCAAGGAATGGTTCCTCATCCAAAAGTTCAAATGATGGATCCTCGAGCCTAAAGATGACAGCCCGTTCCATGTCCTGTTTACTACCACAGCAGTCAATGGATCCACGCTTCCCATTACCAGATGACACAAACTATGGACAACACCATGATGATGATGCTTACAGATTATGGAGATTCAGATGATGAACTCTATCCTGAGCCCCTGAAAAGACTGTGTTCCCAATTTCCCCTAAATCAGAAGGACACTTGCCAAGCCTGCCAAATATGGACTGTTTAGTAAGGTATAGGATCTGACCTTCTGCACACTCGAGTCCATTAGGAGGGGGTCCATCCACAAAAGATGGGTCATCTCGTATACACGGTGAAGATTAGCTTAGTTTCATTGCCCAAATTTGATCCAAATAGATAGGTGGGCCGAATGCCAGGGTCCAGAAACAGTGTCTGCAGGTGACACCACTGCTTGTATCGCTGTTGTGCGTGCACGCCAATCCCCTGTCCATGGCACATGCAAAGATGCCTCCCGCCCGGGACCTGTAGCACACTCGCAACTACCACCATCAGCCACCACGTCCACGTCCTAGTCCCAGCGCAGCATTCAATTGTCCCTACCCCAGTCCTTGGAACGCAAGTGCAAATACGCAGCCAACACCCCACAGGCCAAACTACTAAACTCACATTTTGCGAATGCTTGAGCTCGAAATGTTGCCTTTTAGGCTCGTGGAGATGGAAGCTTTCCGCAACCTGATGGGTACTCAGTCCCCAGTCACCACTATTTCTCCCAGTGTGTCGTCCCTGCATTACACAAGCACATGTCACACAACATTAGCCGTGCCCTCAACAACATAGTTACTGGGAAGGTCCGCCTAACCACGGACACGTGGACAAGTGCTTGTGGGCAGGGACGGTACATATGGCTGATGGCACACTGGGTTAATATAGTGTAAGCCGGGACAAAGACAGACCTTGGGACGGAACATGTCCTCCCGACTCCGAGGATTGTGGGCCCTGGGTCAATCAGGGTTGCCCCCACATTCTACAGCTCCTGCACCTCCTCCTCTTCACCTCTATCTCTGAAATGCCCACATCAGACAGAAGCTGAAAGCACTGCAGCACTGCCTCAGCCAAGCGGCAACAGGCTGTACTGAAGCAAATATGCTTAGGTGACAAACTGCACACCGCTGAAGAGATGTGGACAGCTGTGAAAGAGCAGGCAGATCTGTGGCGGTCACCGCTGAACCTACAACCAGGCATGGTCGAGTGTGAGAATGGCTGGAACCTGGTGGCGGCTCTGAAGCGAGGCGAACTCACACACGTACCATGCCTGGCTCATGTGCTTAAGCTCGTGGTTCAGCGGTTTCTTAAAACCTACCCAGATCTGCTGGATCTGCTTGTCAAAGTATGCCCATTTTAGAAAGTCAGCTACAGCTTCCACTGCCCTTGCCAAGCTTCAGCAGCATTTTCAGCTTCCAGCTCACCGACTGGTGTGCGATGTCCCCACGCATTGGAACTCAACGATGCATATGTTGGGAAGAATTTGTGAGCAACACAGGGCAGTTGTTGAGTACCAGCTTCAAAACGTCCGTCGGTATTCAGGTCAGCCTCCGAACATAAGAGCTCAGGAGGGGGCATGGATGTCAGACATCTGTGTTGTCCTCCAAAACTTTGAGGACTCCACCAAGATGGTGACCAGCAATAAAGCCATACTTAGCGTCACCATCCCACTTCTCTGTCTTCTGAAATGATCGCTGCTCACAATTAAAGAGGAGGCATTGCAGGCAGACCACGATGAGATGGATTAAGGAACCATACAGGGTGATTCCACACAGCCCAGCCTCATCTCATCCCAACATGGATTGGGTGACAATGAGGAGGAGGAAGAATAGGAGCTAGTTTCCTGCGCTATAGACGGTACTGCCCACACAACTGTCATACCATCTGTTCAGCATAGATGGCCAGAGGAGAGGGAGGAGGAGGATGAGGAGGAGAGCATGGTCAGTCATCCTCTTGGTGAGGACACGGAAGTCTTGCCTGTTAGCAGTCTGGCACACATGGCTGACTTTATGTTACAATGCCTTTCCTGTGACCCTTGCATTGTCTAAATTTTGGGTGACAGTCATTACTGGTTGGTGACACTTCTAGACCCCCGCTACAAGGAGAACTTTCTATCTCTCATTCCCGTGGCGGACAGGTATTCTAAAATGGTGCAGTACAAGAAGGCCCTTGTTGTGGAATTATTAAAAAAATTCCCATCTGAAAACGTTGGTGGCAGATGTCACAGTTCGTTGGACAACCAAGGAGTATAGGTGAGAGAGACACATATACAATCCAGCAGAGGCAGGGGAACACTGTCAAAGGTCTTGGAGAGTTTTCTTAGACCCTCTCATCGCACAGGCCCTGATGCGCTGGGTACTCTCACAAGCATGGATAATTTTACGAAGATGCTGAAGGAGTACTGTGAAGACCCAGGGTCTTCCGTGGCCGTAACACTACTCATACAACACAGGGTGAGGGTAAAACAGTGTTTAATAGGCAGAAAAAGAACGTGTATTTATGCAGTGATCACCAAAATAATAAGCGAAGGGAGATATATAAATAATAATGAATACCCTGGATATAAAGTACATCAATTAATTTTATTTTTATTGAGATATAATCAGACACAAGTAAAGGACATACCAATAAATTTAAAACACCATTAAAAAAGTGGAATGAACCACTATATAAGGAGCCAGCTACTAAAGAAACCTTCCCATGATATTAAAGAATGCAGTGCAAAAAGTGCACATAATCCAGTCAAACCGCACAGGCTGTATAGAATATCTGTAGTGGTCAATAGTTGCACAAGCCCTATATTGCACACACCTAAGGCAAGGAATGGTACATAGCACAATATGTTTGCATGATCAAAAAAATGAGTAAAGATTTTAGCTCAATCCCTATATGCCTAGGTGCCAGGCCAATGGCATAATACACATATATAGTTGGAATAATCAGGGTATAGACAATAATTATTCAATAAGCCAACAATATACACAGGCTGTATAGAATATCTGTAATGGTCAATAATTGCACAAGCCCTATATTGCACATATCCAAGACAAGGAATGATACATAGCACACTGTGTTTGCATGATCAAAAATGAGCAAAGATTTTAACTCAATCCCCATATGCCTGGGTGCCAGGCCAATGGTATAATACACATATATATAGTTGGAATAATCAGGGTATAAACAATAATTATTCAGTAAGCCAACAATATACCAAAAAATGAATATCTGCAAACAGTTAATAAGTCACCATGACTATAAAGGCAGAAAAAGTAGCTCCCCGCACAATATGACAATCTAGACCCACAACATGACCCTAAATAAATATACTTAAATCAAAGCAGCATGTGCTCTGGAAGGTGAAGCTGGGACCTCAGTGCCCAACGCGTGTCGCCACGCAAGATGGCTTCATCAGGGGCATGTATGATCCCATACCATGTGTCGATATATATAAAGCCTAAGTGATCAATAATTTACCTAAGAAACAGCTGTTATCCCAGGAGACGCCGGAGCCCCAGACATCGCGGAGCGGAAGTATGTGTGTGTGAACCGGAAGTGGTCACACCGGCATAAACAGATCAGATGCAGCCAGTGTAGTGTGCGTCCTGAGTTGCTAGGGAACCCACGCCCACAAACCATCCAGTCCCCGTACAATAGCGCATGCGCGGCTTCATGAGGAACGTCCACAATGTTGGCCACAGAGAGAATGCTGGCCCAATCAGATGGGAGGTTCAAAAATAAGGACTCTCCACCTAGACCTAATAAGGTGAGCATGGGTACAGAAATAAAGACCCAGCTTAGTCAGAATAAGGCTATGTCATGACAATAGCAGCATATCAAAAATAATAATAATAATAATAATAATGATAATAAGACGCATGGGAGTGCGTACAGTAGTCAGACCCCCATGTATCCTCTCAAAAATAATAATAATAATAATAAATAATAAATAATAAATAAAGATTTTGACTTGTGGCAAGAAGGTTATTAAATTAAATTAAATTAATATTAAATTAAATTAAATTAAATCAGGGTCACTCAAGGTCCAATCATGTCCAGTTGATATTGGTCATTCTGTTGCACCACTTTTTTGCTAAGATCTGTAAATAACCCTTCATTAAGAGTATAATATTGCACAGTCATCGTGACGCCACCACTGGAGCACTCATGGTACCGTCAAAACGCGAGATATTTGCAACTCAATTCGTAACATACATGAGCGCCATTATACAGTTATATGAAAAAGTTTGGGCACCCCTATTAATCTTAAGCTTAATGTTTTATAAAAATTGGTGTTTTGCAACAGCTATTTCAGTTTGATATATGTAATAACTGTTGGACACAGTAATGTTTCTGCCTTGAAATGAGGTTTATTGTACTAACAGAAAATGTGCAATCTGCATTCAAACAAAATTTGACAGGTGCATAAGTATGGGCACCCTTATCATTTTCTTGTTTTAAATACTCCTACCTACTTTTTACTGACTTACTAAAGCACTTTTTTTTGGTTTTGTAACCTCATTGAGCTTTGAATTTCATAGCCAGGTGTATGCAATCATGAGAAAAGCTACTTAAAGTGGCCACTTGCAAGTTGTTCTCCTGTTTGAATCTCCTCTGAAGAGTGGCATCATGGGCTCCTCAAAACAACTGTCAAATGATCTGAAAACAAAGATTATTCAACATAGTTGTTCAGGGGAAGGATACAAAAAGCTGTCTCAGAGATTTAACCTGTCAGTTTCCACTGTGAGGAACATAGTAAGGAAATGGAAGAACACAGGGACAGTTCTTGTTAAGGCCAGAAGTGGCAGGCCAAGAAAAACATCAGAAAGGCAGAGAAGAAGAATGGTGAGATCAGTCAAGGACAATCCTCAGACCACCTCCAGAGAGCTGCAGCATCAACTTGCTGCAGATGGTGTCACTGTGCATCGGTCAACTATACAACGCACTTTGCACAAGGAGAAGCTGTATGGGAGAGTGATGCGAAAGAAGCCGTTTCTGCAAGCACGCCACAAACAGAGTCGGCTGAGGTATGCAAAAGCACATTTGGAGAAGCCAATTTCTTTTTGGAAGAAGGTCCTGTGGACTGATGAAACCAAGATTGAGTTGTTTGGTCATACAAAAAGGCGTTATGCATGGCGGCAAAAAAACACAGCATTCCAAGAAAAACACTTGCTACCCAAAGTAAAATTTGGTGGAGGTTCCATCATGCTTTGGGGCTGTGTGGCCAATGCCGGCACCGGGAATCTTGTTAAAGTTGAGGGACGCATGGATTCCACTCAGTATCAGCAGATTCTTGACAATAATGTTCAAGAATCAGTGACAAAGTTGAAGTTACGCAGGGGATGGATCTTTCAGCAAGACAATGATCCAAAACACCGCTCCAAATCTACTCAGGCTTTCATGCAGAGGAACAATTACAATGTTCTGGAATGGCCATCCCAGTCCCCAGACCTGAATATCATTGAACATCTGTGGGATCATTTGAAGAGGGCTGTCCATGTTCGGCGACCATCAAACTTAACTGAACTGGAATGGTTTTGTAAAGAGGAATGGTCAAAAATACCTTCATCAAGGATCCAGGAAATCATTAAAAGCTACAGGAAGCGACTAGAGGCTGTTATTTTTGCAAAAGGAGGATCTACTAAATATTAATGTCACTTTTCTGGTGAGGTGCCCATACTTATGCACCTGTCAAATTTTGTTTGAATGCAGATTGCACATTTTCTGTTAGTACAATAAACCTCATTTCAAGGCAGAAACATTACTGTGTCCAACAGTTATTACATATATGAAACTAAAATAGCTGTTGCAAAAACACCAATTTTTATAAAACATTAAGCTTAAGATTAATAGGGGTGCCCAAACTTTAATATAACTGTATATATTAATTATTCCTTTAAAGCACTCCTTATAAAGTAAGAGGATAATTTCCCAGGTTTTCTACCAGAAAATGACTTCAGCGGGTAGATGTATTCTATTACCCAATAGGGTCAATCAAAAACCATTCTGTATGCATCAGATATAGTATAACTGTTATTGACCACCACAGATGGAGAAGCCTAATGACGGTAGAGAGGGACAAAAAATAGGCAAGGACAAAATGTGCATAAATAGTCAATATACATAGATGACCAAATTGTCCCAATTTCCCAAGTTTTCTACCAGAGATTGACTTCAGCGGGTAGATATGTCCTACTACCCAACTAGGTCAATCAAAGACTACTTTGTGTGCATCAAATACAGTATAACTGTTATTGACCACCACAGATGGAGAAGCCTAATAACGGTAAAGAGGGACAGATAATAGGCAAGGACAACATGTACATAAATAATATGCATAAATGGCCCAATCATCCTCTTGGGTACATGGTAGCTGCGCCCATATTGTAAGTTCCATTAAGTTACGGTGCCACGGTAATCACAAGTAAATCATATGAGTCCTATCCGTCCCTCCATTTCTTCTGAGGCCACAGGAACGAACAGGGCCCAGACATACCAATTATGCTGGCCGAGTCAGGATTCCAATCCACAATCCAATATTGGTGATAGATGAATAGTAAGGAAAAAATTAAGAAAAAGATAGAGATTGTTGTGAAGTTTGGTTTCCAGATTTCTCCTCACGCTCCTCCTCATTCCCGCTCTCTCAAACGCTCTGAGGAGGTGGTGAGTACCTCGAGCAGTGAGTATCCTCCCTTCCACCATCCAGAGGCCCAATAAACATGTATCGAAAATATCTTAAAGGGATCCAAGATGCCTGGGCCATTTTCAGTTGGCTTCGGGGGGAAGAAGTGTCGTGAATAAAGCCAGATTTCAGATACAGTAGAGCCAATGTAGTGAACGTCCTGTATGGGGAAGGATAAGAGAAAACGGGGGGTGAGGATAGAGACATGGCAAACTCACAACTGTTTATAAAAACTGGTAAATAGAAGTTCCCCATTTAAACCTCCAGGCATCAAGCTCTGTAAATCAAAAATCCATTTGGATTCGCACCTCAAAAGGGCATTAGTGCAATCACCTCCCCTAATATTGGTTTTTATCTGCTCCAAGCCCAGTACCTGGAGTCCAGACGGTCGGCCATTGTGGACCTCCAAAAAATGTGTCGCCACAGACGTTATTGTTTTGTCTTTGTCGTGATCCCTCCTGGCCGTGGAAATGTTGGAGATATGTTGTTGGATTCTCTTCCTAAGTTCTTGCGATGTCTGTCCAACTTATATCTTTGGGCAGCCACAAATCAAGGCGTATACCAGGTTTCGTGATCGACAGTTGAAGTAAGTTTTTGATCTGATCTGATAAGGAAAGATGGAAAGTATTATACCATCTTGTGCAACTGTATATTGGCAGATGTTACATCCCCCACATGGGTAGGTTCCAACAATTCTGCCACCTCTATCCAATCTGGTAGAGGGTCGCGTGTAGTGGCTCTGACACAATTTGTCCTTTAGATTCCTTGCTCTACGGGCTATCAAACTAGGGGTCATCGAGATGTGTGTAATCAGTTTTGGCTCACTCAGAAGAATACCCCAATTCTTTGTGAGCACATTCCGTATATCGGACCACTGATTATTAAAGGTGGTAATTAGGCTCAGAGGTCTGACCGGTCTTGCCCCTCGTGTCTGCAGTAAGTCATTATGGTTCCTACCTCTTGCATCTTGGAATGCGCTCGAGATGACTCGTCGTGGGTAACCTCTCTTAAGAAAGCGTTGGGAGAGGTCCTTGGATTGTTCCTGGAAATCCTCCACAGTGGTGCAGTTCCTGCGGACCCGGAGAAACTGTCCCTTCGGGATCCCATTCCGTAAGTGCAGTGGGTGGAAGCTTGAGTAATGCAGCAGATTGTTTGTAGCTGTGGCTTTTCTGAAGAGAGTAGTACAAATCTGATTACCCCTCTTAGTCAACTTCAGATCCAGGTAATCTATCTCTACATAAGAGAGGTTTGACGTTAGTCTGATGTTGAGTGCATTATTATTCAAATCATTGATAAAAGCCTCACATTCCATTTGAGTGCCTGACCACAACAAAAACACATCATCGATATATCTTAGCCATGTGAGAACCTTGTTGTTAAAGGACTCATGTACGTATACTGTCGTGTCCTCCCACCATCCCAGATATAAATTTGCATAAGCGGGCGCACATCTCGCACCCATAGCAGTACCAGCCACCTGCCGATAAAATTTTCTGTCGAAAACAAAGTAGTTTTTGTCTAAGATGAAATATAGGAGGTCCAGGATGAATGAGTCATGTTTACGATCACCCGTGGAGCGTTGATCCAAAAAATACATGACTGCTCTAATACCAAGATCGTGTGCAATACTGGTATAAAGGGATTCTACATCCAGTGAAACCATGATGGTATTATCGGGGATGACCAGTTGGTTGAGAAGTTGGATAAGGTGGGAGGAGTCCCTGACATAAGACTTCAGGGATGAGGCCAAAGGCTGTAAAAAGTGGTCTAGGTATATACAAGGGCGTTCAAAAAGGCCGCCGATACCCGACACAATAGGTCTGCCAGGAGGTTCAGTCAAAGATTTGTGCACCTTGGGTAGTAAATACAGGGTAGGCACTACAGGATATGGGGTGGTGAGAAAATCAATCTCTTTTTTGTTTAAGATATTGTTATACCCTGCTCTCTTAATTAAAGAGTCTAATTTGTCCTTGAAGAACAAAGTCGGGTCTGATGGTAACACATGATAGCAGGAGCTATTAGATAATTGTCGGTTGGCCTCTTTAATATAAAGTGCACTGGGCCATAGTACGATGTTGCCACCCTTGTCTGCTTCCCGAATCAGAAACTCCTCATTAGATGTCAATTTGGTGAGTGCCTGTCTCTCTGCCCTGCTCAGATTGTTGTTCTTATGTGGATAATTCTTTAACTTTCGAATGTCCCTACACATGTTGTCAAAAAAAATTTGTACCACTGGGAACATAGAGAAAGATGGTGTAGCCTGTGAGAGGAGTCTACCTGTAAATCTTTGACGTGGTTGAGAATCCTCATTTTCCTGTAGCAGATCTAGGAGGTCCTGGAAAGTCTGTCTATCCTCTGATGGTAGGGTGTCAATAAGTGAGGGCTGATGATACAGAAGTTTGAAAGTCATTTGTCGGCAAAACAAATATACATCCTTAACTAATTCAAACTTATTCAAGGTATTCATGGGGGAAAAAGACAGACCCCTTGTTAAAACTGATCTCTCAACCTCAGAAAGTGTATAAGTAGACAGATTAATAATTTGGAGATTACCATCCGGATTTTCGATGGGGCCATTTGTGTTTGAATCTAGCGTCTCCTGTTGCGGGTTTCCCGCTTGTATGACGGGGACCAAATTCTGTACCCCCTGTTCCTCTTTCCTTTGACCACTGGAGTGGCCTCTTGTTCTCTGACGGCCCCTTCTGTGTCGCTTGGGCCTGAGGATAAAAAATCACTAGAAGAGGATTCACATCGTGTGTTCACATCCGTCGGGGGTCTAGTCTCCACTGTACCCCGTCGTCTGTTACCCCTATGGCTCCACTTGAAGGTCCTTCCATTGTCGAAATCCATTTTGTCTCTGTGAAACTTATGTTTCATTCCGTTTATAATATCCTTTTCAAACTGGTCAATAGACACCTTAAGGCGCTCCTTAAAAGGTGCCACCAATGTATCATTATCAAAGTCCTTCAACTTGTTCTCACATGCCCTGATGTCGTCTTTGAGCTTAGTAAGTAGCACCTGATCATGCTCTATTAGCATATCGATTAAGATGGTAGAGCACTTTAGGAGGCCCATCTCCCAAGTTTGTTGAAAGGTATCGTTAACTTCCCAAGCTGGGAAAATCTGTACCCGAAGGCCCTGGGGCACTAGCCCCAGCCTTTTATACTCCTCTAGACTTCTCACATTCCACCAAACTTTGGTTAGGGATTTGTGTAGATTCATTAGATCTTTTGTTAGTGATTGAAAATCCAGTTCGCCAGTCACTCCCTCAACTCCCTGCACCAAACCTGTTTCAAAAACCCCCAATGCCCGATTACTCCAAGCTGTTTCCCTAGCTGAGAGATCCATAATAAATGCAGGCTAACGCTAGATGTGCCAACACTCCAGAAGTTTGGACTAAATGTGGCTCAAGAGAGAACCACTACCAAAAAAAAATGTAAGAGCAACAACAATTTAAGGAGGGCACCATCTGGTGATTGGGAT
Organism: Phyllobates terribilis; assembly: GCF_046119375.1. NCBI lineage: Eukaryota > Metazoa > Chordata > Amphibia > Anura > Dendrobatidae > Phyllobates > Phyllobates terribilis. The sequence goes on along the minus strand of NW_027362765.1, from coordinate 381,862,096 downwards.
CCACCTGCCACACGCAAAAAGTAACATAAACTTAATAGGCAGAAAAAGAACGTGTATTTATGCAGTGATCACCAAAATAATAAGCGAAGGGAGATATATAAATAATAATGAATACCCTGGATATAAAGTACATCAATTAATTTTATTTTTATTGAGATATAATCAGACACAAGTAAAGGACATACCAACAAATTTAAAACACCATTAAAAAAGTGGAATGAACCACTATATAAGGAGCCAGCTACTAAAGAAACCTTCCCATGATATTAAAGAATGCAGTGCAAAAAGTGCACATAATCCAGTCAAACCGCACAGGCTGTATAGAATATCTGTAGTGGTCAATAGTTGCACAAGCCCTATATTGCACACACCTAAGGCAAGGAATGGTACATAGCACAATATGTTTGCATGATCAAAAAAATGAGTAAAGATTTTAGCTCAATACCTATATGCCTAGGTGCCAGGTCAATGGCATAATACACATATATAGTTGGAATAATCAGGGTATAGACAATGATTATTCAATAAGCCAACAATATACACAGGCTGTATAGAATATCTGTAATGGTCAATAATTGCACAAGCCCTATATTGCACATATCCAAGACAAGGAATGATACATAGCACACTGTGTTTGCATGATCAAAAATGAGTAAAGATTTTAACTCAATCCCCATATGCCTGGGTGCCAGGCCAATGGTATAATACACATATATATAGTTGGAATAATCAGGGTATAAACAATAATTATTCAGTAAGCCAACAATATACCAAAAAATGAATATCTGCAAACAGTTAATAAGTCACCATGACTATAAAGGCAGAAAAAGTAGCTCCCCGCACAATATGACAATCTAGACCCACAACATGACCCTAAATCAATATACTTAAATCAAAGCAGCATGTGCTCTGGAAGGTGAAGCTGGGACCTCAGTGCCCAACGCGTGTCGCCACGCAAGATGGCTTCATCAGGGGCATGTATGATCCCATACCATGTGTCGATATATATAAAGCCTAAGCGATCAATAATTTACCTAGGAAACAGCTGTAATCCCAGGAGACGCCGGAGCCCCGGACATCGCGGAACGGAAGTATGTGTGTGTGAACCGGAAGTGGTCACACCGGCATAAACAGATCAGATGCAGCCAGTGTAGTGTGCGTCCTGAGTTGCTAGGGAACCCACGCCCACAAACCATCCAGTCCCCGTAAAACAGTGTGGCAATACTTTATTGAACCACAAAGCGGACAATAAACACATAGAACGGTCGCAGCAAATACCTAAGATGGTACAACATTACACAGTCTCACCCTTCCTTCTGCGCCCGTCTGGGATAGAACAGCTGTGACTTTGGAGACTTCCAGGGCCGACTACCTCAACCAGTGGCCCCCCGCTTCTGGTGGGCCCCCTCAGACAGAAGGTAGTGGTAAGCTTAGGAACCTAGCAGTCCATCGAGGTACAAGGCCAGGAGACCCAAGGGTTCCACCTTAGCCTCTCCGAGAGTTTCTATGAGGCCAGGCGACTGGTGGGTCCCTCCTGGCAACTCCAAATGTCTCCATGGGTTCTTGGCGACCAGTGGGTCTGTCTTAGCAACTCCAAAACAACATATCCATGGGGCTAGGTGACTTCTACATACTCTCCTGGTCTCCCTGAAAGTATGAAAGTATCCATGGTCTCTCTGATGGTTAATGGAGCAGATCCGTATCTTTCCAGTCAGGGCCGATACCCTTAGACGAGAATCATGTAGAATTCAAATCAGTGTCTCTTTGGATGCCATGCAATCTATCTGCTGTCCTGAAGGATGTCTCTCATTTTCCTTCTAAAGTCTTTCTCCAAACTCTATTTCAAATCTCACAGCTACAGAAACACATGTCCCTTCTGCTTCTCTGGGCTCAGCCCCCTGAATGACCAGAACTCCTCTCACCCTCCTCCCCCAAAGCAAAAGCGTGCATTAGTGCAGGTATCTTTCTCAGGTTGACCGAATCACCTGGGTCTACCAGTGAGACTCCCTGTGGTGAAGGCCCCGCCGGATCTTCTTTCAACACTTACACAATGGGCCTAGACAATTTTTGAACAATGGTTAGAGACTCCTGAGATACAGATGAGATTAGTGGAATGCTGGACATTTTACAAAGGAATCTAGTGCACATACCGACAAGCAAGCAGAACTATATAAAACATAACAAGTAAATCACTAATAAAACACAATAATGTATTTCTCTTGGATGAACAAATCTAATCGTCTGGCTAATGAAGATCTTACGCTGTATCGTCACAAGTACCTTGCCGACCGTACCATTGTCCTCCGTGATTCCTTTGTGCCTTCTAATTATTGGGTATCCAAGCTGGACACATGACATGAACTGACTATCTACATATTGGAGGTCCTGGCTTGCCCTGCCGCTAGCGTTTTGTCAAAGCAGGTTTTTAGTGTCGCCGGGGGATTTATAACTGATAGGCGCATCCGCCTGATAACTGAAAATGCTGACAGGCTGACTCTTATCAAAATGAACAAGGGCTGGATTGGGCCAGACTTCTCAACACCACCGGATGATAGCAGCGGAACATAAACTCAAATCCAGTGTCTTTTTTTTTGGGAGGTCTATTGCCATGCACCTCTTCACACACAGACATGGGTATACACATCCTGATTTTGTCTATTTTCTGTTGTTGTCCTCCTCCTTCTCCTCCTCATTCTCATCCTCCACCATCATATCACCAGGGTGACCGTGATGCAACACCCACATAATCTTTTTAAAGGGTGTTTATGATACCCTTAGGGAATTTTTTTAGAGGCCTACCTCTAACATTCTGTATGATATACAGTATGTTCATATATACCCCCCAAGTTTAAATGTTTTTTAGCCAAAGTGCATGGGCATTACCAGCATAGGAGAGCCACTCCTTAAAGAGGTTGTCCACTACTTTTACATTGATGCCCTATACATAGGATAGGGCATCAATGTATGATCGGCACCCCCGCCGATCAGCTGTTATCCGTGTTATCAATTGAATAGGAGGCGGATGTGCAGTACACCGCGGCGGCCACTACCACTTGGCAGCAGAGCCCCGCAGGTGAGCACTTCCGGCCAGCGGCCGCCACCAGCACCGATAGCAGCTGATCGGCGGGGGTGCCGCGTGCGAGACCCCGGCCAATCATACATTGATGCCCTATCGTACTGATAGGGCATCAATGTAAAAGTAGTGGACAACTTCTATAACAATGGTAACAATTTTTTGAATGAGGACCTCCTCTACATCTCTTCAAAGGGGTATTGGAGTGCGTCCAATTTTTTGGCCGCCCTTGCATTCAGTGCATGGGTATTACCACTACAGGAGACCCACTCCTTTATAATGGGAACATTTTTTTTTACTGAGGCCCTGTTCTATGTCTCTTCAAAGGGGTATTGAGATGCGTCCAAATTTTTGGCAGCCCTTGCAGTCACTGCATACGCACTAACAGTATAGTAGACATGCTCCTTTATAATGGAAACATTTTATTATGGAGGCCCTCCTGTATGTGTCTTTAAATTGGTATTGGGATTTCTCTAAGTTTAAGCAGCGGTTGCAGTCACTGCATACGCAATAACTGTATAGCAAAACCGCTCCTTTATAATGGGAACAGTTTGTTATTGAGGCCCTCCCTAAATGTAAAGGGGTATTGGGATGCGTCGAAAATTTAGGCAGCCGTTGCAGTAACTGCATCTGCTATAACAATATAGGAGACCCGCTCCTTAATAATGGGAACAACAAAGCATAGGCAGCTGATGGCCCTCTAACAATAGTGAGAGCCGACTGCTGGCCCTTTAAGAATAGTAATGGCCATTTGATGGCCCTATAAAAATAGGCTTTGTGACTTTTAGAGTCCCTCCTTCATAAATGAAACAGGATGTGTCTGATTATGTCTCACACACCACATGCCTAGATAAGGTAGTAAAATGTAAAAATGACATTTACTGGTAAATGTTTTTTTCACCGTTGAAAGCAATGCAAAAGTGCAAAAACGCATAAAAAACGGTACGTGTGAACATAGCCCAAGGTGTGCAGGAGCATTTTTGTTTTTGGTTATGTATTTTGCCTTATATACAAGTCATTACCCTGGAAAGGATGTTCCTTAACATTTTACCAGGAAAATCCATTTTGTTTCATTTTTGTATGTTTTATTGTGAGCCCGTAAAAGTGGAGTAATATTCTGACAACATTATTCACACCTCTGGGGGGCCGCTGAAAAAATGCTCAAGTTTCCCATAGACTTATATTGGGCTTGTTGCTCGGGTCGAGCACTCGAGAATTCCATTTTGCTGAACTCAAGCAACGAGCACTTTAGTGCTCCAATCTGGAGCTCTAGTTGCTTGAAACTGACTTGACTGTCTTTTGGTAGGGCTCGTCCATCACCTGACAACACCCTCACCATACTCTGGAGCTGTCGGACGTGAATCTGACTTAGACTCTTCACGGCTTGCAGATACAACACCCCCACCGAACTGAAGCCTCCACTTGCCATGGATACAGTCACAGTCATCTATGGAGAGGCAATAATCCTGCCAATGGCAGCCTCCCCTACTGGCCCAAGACTTTGGAGTTGTTTAGACATCTCAGGACAAAGACCGTCAGGGTGTTCCACACAACTTCAGCAATACCACAATCCCTTCTCATGACTGAATTCGGCTTCTACTCAGCCAGCCAAACACTGTCAACTTTCACAGATTCCGCACAAGTAGCTACCTCAACAGGCTGGGGAACGGGTGGTCTTTGGAAGGATAGGGCCAGACATAATGGTTTCCTCACACACGTCACCACTCTGGGCTGCTCCAGGAAGCTGGGGAGGAAAGATGTCGCAGAAGATTCATCGAATACCTCTCGAAATGCCTGCAAGTCTGAGAAGAAAGGAGCCCCTCTTTCCCATAAGTGGTTAAGTTATGCCAGGTCATCTCCTGCTAGGTAGGACATCAGGAGTAGAGATGAGCGTTGTTCTACTCGAACTGTTCGCCAATCTCAAATTCGAGCTGTTTTGGGCGGTGTTCGAGCCGTTCGGCGAACACGAACAATTTGATAAAAATTCGGCTGTTCGAGGTTATGTTCGATAACTGTTCGTGCACCAAAATCATAACTGGATTTTTTCTCAGTAATGATGAAAATTAATGTTAATACGCAGTTTGAGTGTACAGCGGGGTGGGGGGAGGGGCAGGGGATGGATCTCTGCAGGAACAAAGAAGATCTCCATTTTTTTTTCTCTTTCCCGCATTTGCAGTGGGGAGGTGCAATCTGTCAGCCTATCAGCAGCGCACACACGGAGCGAAGTGCTTTTTTTCACACAAGCAAGGGCATGTGTCATTGGCAGTGTATGTCACATGTCCTTGCCCTATAAGACCAAGCCATTTTCCCCGTCGCCACCATTTTCTCACTGCTGCAGCTGCGTGTTAGACGGCACCGCTGTTGCTGTGTGCGCTATACCTTGTTAATTTCAAGCCAATTTTCGCACAAATATACAGATAGCTTGGGAGTAGGGAATAGTTGTGATTGCAGTCCTTTTAAGGACTAGGTTACAGCATTTCCTACGACTTTTATCAGGGAGGTCTGTGCTCTTAAATAGATAGGTTGTGGGAGTAAAGACTAATTGTAATTGGAGTCCTTTTCAGGACTAGGTTACATCAGTTCCTATCAGTTTTTGCCAGGCAGGTCTGTGCGAGTGCTGTGCAAGTTTTTTTCACAGCATTTGGCTGAATCTAGCAAAGCTAATCCTTTTTGGCCTATTGCAGAGTGTGTTAGTCAGTGGAGAAGCCTATCTGTGTTGCAAGATATACCACCTGTGTATAGAATACCAATTTTTTTACTGCACCTAGTGAAGTAAAATCTTTTGGGCATAGCATCATTCTATTAGTCCATCTATACTGACCTCCATCAGGTTGCAAATTAAAACTAATTTTTATCTGCATCTACAGTACCTCTGAAAAAATATTTGGGCTTCTAGCTCTGTGTGGGACTTGTTGTATTAGTCCATCTATACTGACCTCCATCAGGTTGCAAACTGAATATATTTTTTTCTGCATCTACCTCTGAAAAAATATTGGGCTTCTAGCTGTGTGTGGGTCTTGTTCTATTAATCCATCTATACTGACCTCCATCAGGTTGCAAACTGAATATAATTTTTTTCTGCATCTAGCTCTGAAAAAATATTTGGCCTTCTAGCAGTGTGTCGGACTTTCTCTATTAGTCCATCTATACTGACCTCCATCAGGTTGCAAATTAAAACTAATTTTTATCTGCATCTACAGTACCTCTGAAAAAATATTTGGGCTTCTAGCTGTGTGTGGGACTTGTTGTATTAGTCCATCTATACTGACCTCCATCAGGTTGCAAATTAAAACTAATTTTTATCTGCATCTACAGTACCTCTGAAAAAATATTTGGGCTTCTAGCTGTGTGTGGGACTTGTTGTATTAGTCCATCTATACTGACCTCCATCAGGTTGCAAACTGAATATATTTTTTTCTCATCTACCTCTGAAAAAATATTTGGGCTTCTAGCTGTGTGTGGGACTTGTTGTATTAGTCCATCTATACTGACCTCCATCAGGTTGCAAACTGAATATATTTTTTTCTGCATCTACCTCTGAAAAAATATTGGGCTTCTAGCTGTGTGTGGGACTTGTTGTATTAGTCCATCTATACTGACCTCCATCAGGTTGCAAACTGAATATATTTTTTTCTGCATCTACCTCTGAAAAAATATTGGGCTTCTAGCTGTGTGTGGGTCTTGTTCTATTAATCCATCTATACTGACCTCCATCAGGTTGCAAACTGAATATAATTTTTTTCTGCATCTAGCTCTGAAAAAATATTTGGCCTTCTAGCAGTGTGTCGGACTTTCTCTATTAGTCCATCTATACTGACCTCCATCAGGTTGCAAATTAAAACTAATTTTTATCTGCATCTACAGTACCTCTGAAAAAATATTTGGGCTTCTAGCTGTGTGTGGGACTTGTTGTATTAGTCCATCTATACTGACCTCCATCAGGTTGCAAATTAAAACTAATTTTTATCTGCATCTACAGTACCTCTGAAAAAATATTTGGGCTTCTAGCTGTGTGTGGGACTTGTTGTATTAGTCCATCTATACTGACCTCCATCAGGTTGCAAACTGAATATATTTTTTTCTGCATCTACGTCTGAAAAAATATTTGGGCTTCTAGCTGTGTGTGGGACTTGTTGTATTAGTCCATCTATACTGACCTCCATCAGGTTGCAAACTGAATATATTTTTTTCTGCATCTACCTCTGAAAAAATATTGGGCTTCTAGCTGTGTGTGGGACTTGTTGTATTAGTCCATCTATACTGACCTCCATCAGGTTGCAAACTGAATATATTTTTTTCTGCATCTACCTCTGAAAAAATATTGGACTTCTAGCTGTGTGTGGGTCTTGTTCTATTAATCCATCTATACTGACCTACATCAGGTTGCAAACTGAATATAATTTTTTTCTGCATCTAGCTCTGAAAAAATATTTGGCCTTCTAGCAGTGTGTCGGACTTTCTCTATTAGTCCATCTATACTGACCTCCATCAGGTTGCAAATTAAAACTAATTTTTATCTGCATCTACAGTACCTCTGAAAAAATATTTGGGCTTCTAGCTGTGTGTGGGACTTGTTGTATTAGTCCAACTATACTGACCTCCATCAGGTTGCAAATTAAAACTAATTTTTATCTGCATCTACAGTACCTCTGAAAAAATATTTGGGCTTCTAGCAGTGTGTGGGACTTGTTGTATTAGTCCATCTATACTGACCTCCATCAGGTTGCAAACTGAATATATTTTTTTCTGCATCTACCTCTGAAAAAATATTTGGGCTTCTAGCTGTGTGTGGGACTTGTTGTATTAGTCCATCTATACTGACCTCCATCAGATTGCAAACTGAATATATTTTTTTCTGCATCTACCTCTGAAAAAATATTGGGCTTCTAGCTGTGTGTGGGACTTGTTGTATTAGTCCATCTATACTGACCTCCATCAGGTTGCAAACTGAATATAATTTTTTCTGCATCTACCTCTGAAAAAATATTGGGCTTCTAGCTGTGTGTGGGACTTGTTGTATTAGTCCATCTATACTGACCTCCATCAGGTTGCAAACTGAATATATTTTTTTCTGCATCTACCTCTGAAAAAATATTGGGCTTCTAGCTGTGTGTGGGACTTGTTGTATTAGTCCATCTATACTGACCTCCATCAGGTTGCAAACTGAATATAATTTTTTTCTGCATCTAGCTCTGAAAAAATATTTGGCCTTCTAGCAGTGTGTCGGACTTTCTCTATTAGTCCACCTATACTGACCTCCATCAGGTTGCAAATTAAAACTAATTTTTATCTGCATCTACATTACCTCTGAAAAAATATTTGGGCTTCTAGCTGTGTGTGGGACTTGTTGTATTAGTCCATCTATACTGACCTCCATCAGGTTGCAAACTGAATATATTTTTTTCTGCATCTAACCCAGCCAATAGTTTTGGCCTAATACCACAGTTTGGCCACTCAGCTCTGCTCGGTTCCCATCCATTGTTTTTTTGTGCAAACAACTCCAGAGTTGTGAATTAGTTAACCACCAAAATGAGTGGAAAAAGGCCTGCTGCTGGTGGAAAGGGGAATAGGCGTGTTGGGAAGGGGAAAAAAGGTTGTGTCCGTGGGGTAGGTGTTAAAGCAACAGTAACATCTGCAGAAGAAAGACCATCTTCCAGCCAAACTAAAATGTCTACTTCTTTTAGCGGACAATGTGATAAGATCCCTTTCTTACGGCCACGCCAATCGCTACAAATTCCAGATGAGGCACAAAAACAGCAGGTGCTTCAACGGATATCAAGTGCTCCTTTAAGTGGACTCTCCTCCACATCAACTTCAACATCACAAATACTCCAGTCCTCAAAGGTGTCACCCAAATCGCACTTGCTTCCTCACAGCTCCCAAATCTCCAGCTGCCCGTCTGAGTATGAGGTAGAACAGATGGTTGAGTCTGCAGAGCTGTTTACTCATACTATAGCCTGGGAATCAGAGGTCGACTCCAGCGCTTCTGTGAATCCAGACGAGGAAATAATCTGCACTGATGCCCAGAATCTTTATGAGTCGGATCCAGGACCAGACGCAGAAGGTTCTGACCATAATGTAGACCCTCATTCCCAAACTGTAACTCCTGTTGGTGGAGACAATGAGGAAGACGATGATAAGACTCAAATACCTGATTGGAGCGACAACTTTAGTTTTTTGTCAGGGCAAGAACAGGTTGGCTCTGAGGACGACGGGTGTGATAACACACAGGGTGATGATGATGAGGTTGGAGATCCCACTTACTGTCAACCCACAGTCAGCCAAGAGATGAGATCAGCAGAGGAGGTGGAGGAAGATGCTAGTGACGACGAGGTCAGGTTGCGCCTTCCTCGACAGAGACGTAGTACTGGAAGCACGTCAACAACTGCATCCTCAAACACAACTCTGCCTCTCACCACAAGTCGTGGTGGCTCTTCAGGTCGCATGGGTGCTAAGCCTTGCATAGCCTGGGCATTTTTTCAGATCGATAAAGATGACCCAACTCGTGTTATCTGTAACATTTGTCAGCAAAAGCTAAGTAGAGGCCAAAAAATACATAGTTTGAGTACTTCATGCATGAACCGGCACATGGACATGAAGCATAAGTTGCAGTGGGAAGCTCAGTGTGCTACAATGCGGCCTAGCCGGCCGGGCCAACCACCGTCTGCCATATCTTGTGCATCCGCGGCCTCTTCATCCTCTGTGACTGGGGGGACAGCAGTCACACCTGTTTTGGGGCGCAGACCTGCCACCTCTTTACCCGCAACAGCCAGCGTGATTGGCAGGTCATCATTTTCTTTGGAGGTGGTAACAGCAGCTGGTGTTGAGCGCTGTCCGACATCGATAGCACCACCTTTGGATGAAGGCAACCTAACATGTCCGCCTGCATCTTCCTCACAGACCGGCAGTTTGCCGGGGACACCCTTATCAACCCCGTCTAAGCACAATAGCCAGCCCTCGGTCCCTCAGATGTGGACAAGTAAAAGACCATTTCCTCCTAGCCATGAGAAAGCTAAGAGGTTGAATTTCACCATCTGCAAGCTCTTGGCTACAGAAATGCTGCCTTTCCGCCTGGTGGACACAGAGGATTTTCGAGACCTTATGTCCGTCGCAGTGCCCCAGTACCAGATGCCCAGTCGGCACTACTTCTCAAAGAAAGGTGTGCCTGCGCTCCACCAGCATGTCGCACACAACATCACCGCTTCTTTGAGAAACTCTGTGTGTGACAGGGTGCATTTCACCACAGACACTTGGACGAGTAGGCATGGACAGGGGCGTTACATGTCGCTGACTGGGCACTGGGTAACTATGGTGACAGCAGGACAAGGGGCTGCTGTCCAAGTCTTGCCGTCCCCACGAGTTGTGCGTCAATCCTCTTTATGTCAAAGTTCCTCCACTGCTTCTGCCTCCTCAACCTCCTCTCGGTCTTCCACCTGCACCCAAAGCCTGTCTGGTCATGCCACAAGCTTTCTAACTGCGCAGAAGGGATCCTGCACACCTCCTTACTATGCTGGCAGTAGGGCTCAACGTCATCAGGCGGTTTTTACATTGAAATGTCTGGGAAATGTGAGTCACACAGCTGAGGAGTTGTGGTCAGCTCTGGAGAACCAATTTCATGAATGGTTGTCTCCACTGGACCTGAAACCAGGGAAGGCCGTGTGCGACAATGCTGCAAACCTGGGTGCGGCCCTTCGCCGGGGCAATGTCACACACGTGCCTTGTATGGCTCACGTGTTGAACCTGGTTGTCCAGCAATTTTTAGCCCACTATCCCAGACTAGATGGCCTTCTGCAGAGGGCACGGTCGCTGTGTGCTCACTTCCGCCGTTCGCATCCCGCAGCTCAGCGACTTACATCTCTACAGAAGTCGTTGGGCCTGCCACTTCACCGGCTAAAATGCGATGTGCCTACCCGGTGGAATTCAACTCTGCACATGTTGCAGCGACTGTGGCAGCACCGACAAGCCCTGGTGCAATACGTTCTGACGTATAGCCTGGGCCAACGAGATTCAGAGGTGGGGCAAATCACGCTGGAGGAGTGGTCTCAGATCAGGGACCTATGCACCCTTCTGCACAGTTTTGAAATGGCGACGAAGATGTTTAGTGCTGACGATGCCATTATCAGCATGACTATTCCGGTGATTTACATGCTGGAGCACATGTTAAACAGAATTCGGAGTCAGGTGGTGGCACAAGAGGAGGTGGAGGAAGTAGAGGAGGAGGAGTTGTATGCGGAAGGGCTAACATCTGCAAGGTCCAGACGGTCGGCAGCACCAAGGCGGCAGGCATGTGAGGGTGGGGGAGATGGTTTTACCAGGGCGCATGGTAGCAGCCAAACTAGTGAGGAAGGTGCAGGAGCCCAGGAAGAAGTGGAGGACGAACTGATGGAAGACTCATCAGATGAGGGAGACCTTGATCACATTTCTGTTGTGCGAGGTTGGGGGGAGAGGACAGAGGAAGGAAGCATGATTGTTACCTCGCCACCAACACAACAGGGACTTGGTGCTCCTGGATGCGCAACACACATGAGTGCCTTCTTGCTGCACTACCTGCAACATGACCCTCGAATTGTGAGAATTAGAAATAATCCTGACTACTGGGTTGCCACACTGTTAGATCCCCGGTACAAAAGTAAATTTGCAGAAGTTATTCCTGCCATAGAAAGGGATGCACGCATGCAGGAGTATCAGCAGAGACTGTTGCAGAATCTTACATATGCTTTTCCACAAAATACCAGTGGTGCACGTAGTGAATATCACAGTTTCAACTTGCCAACCGTGGGACCGTCAAGTGTTCAGCACTCAAACCGTAACAGAACCACAGTATCTGCTGGTAACATCAATTTTGCGGAATCATTTCACCACTTTTTTAGCCCATCCTTTGCAAGGCCACAGGAGACAAGAAGTCTGACACATAGTCAACGCCTAGAGACGATGGTACAGGAGTATCTCCTAGTAAACATTGAAGCCACGACTGTGTCACTGGACCCTTGCTCTTTTTGGGCTTCCAATCTGGATAAATGGCCGGAGCTAGCCACTTACGCCTTGGAGATCTTGTCATGCCCCGCAGCCAGCGTTCTGTCTGAACGTGTGTTCAGCGCTGCTGGTGGTGTGCTGACAGATAAGCGCACGCGGCTCTCCACTGATAATGTAGACAGACTCACGTTCATAAAGATGAACAAATCATGGATCCGAAACGACTTTTCTACCCCTGTGTCATCCTGGGGAGAGTAAAAGCTTGATGATTGTTTAAAATCACCCTACCAACCGCTTTAAGCTTTCAAATTACTAATCATGTTTATCTGTATCTTGACTGGAAAATAATTTGGGCTTTGTAGCAGTGTGCAGCACTGATCCTATAATAATATCTATAATATCCATCTATAATAAGCTCCACCAGATATAAAATTAAAAATAATTTTTAGCTGCATCTAGCCCGGAAAATAATTTTGGGGCTCCGAGATGCGCAAGACACATAAGTGCCTTCTTGCTGCACTACCTGCAGCATGACCCTCATATTGTCAGAATTCGAAGTAATCATGACTACTGGGTTGCCACACTCTTAGATCCCCCAAACTTTTCGATCAACCTTTTCATTTTAATAAAGACCAAAAAAATGGTCATTTTTGAAATTATAAGCATTAGCAGGTTGTTAGAAACTGAAATCAAACAGTTTTCAACTCAAAACTTTATTCTAGGTGATGTTACATTTTCACATAGGACCCCTTGTTCGAAAGGAGCTTCTGAACTCTCTCGTCCATTGAATTTGTCAGGTTTTGGATGGTTTCTGCTTCAATTGTTTTGCATGAGGACAGAATACCCTCCCAGAGCTGTTGCTTAGATGTGAACTGCCTCCCGCCATCATAGACACTCCTTTTAATGATGCTCCAAAGGTTCTGAATGGGGTAGAGGTCAGGGGAGCATGGGGGTCACACCATAAGTTTGTCCCCTTTTATGCCCATATCAGCCAGAGATGCAGATGTTTTATGTGCAGCATGAGATGGTGCATTATCATGCAGAAAAATGATCTTGCTGTGAAATACACGGTTCTTCTTCTTGAACCATGGCAGGAAGTGCTGTTTGAGAAAATCCACATACATTATGGAGTTCATCTTTAGCGCCTTCAGGGATCCTAAAGGGGCCGACAATCTCTCTCCCCATGATTCCAGCCCAAAACATTACTCCACCTCCTCCTTGTTGGCGCTGTAGCCGTGTTTGCGTGGGGTGTCCATCAACCAGCCATCCTCCACTCCATTCATCTGGACCATCGAGCGCTGCACGGCACTCATCCGTGAACAAAACAGTTTTGAAATCAGTCTTCATGTAATGTTTGGCCCACTGGAGCCGTTTCTGCTTGTGTGAAGTGGATAGAGGAGGTCGACAGGATGGCGTATGCACAGCTGCAAACCTCTGAAGGACCCTGCATCTTGTTGTTCGGGGGACGTTGGAGGCACAAGCAGCTTCAAAAACTTGTCTGCTGCTATGACAAGGCTTTTTTGCCGCTGCTCTTTCAACCTGACGTAATTGCCTGTAGGAAAGAGTCCTCAATTTGCCCTTATCAGCACGCACACGTGTGTACTGTGAATCAGCTACATACTTCTTGATTGCCAAGACACTTCATCCTGATCATCGCACAATGTTAATTGTAGTCATGCCTTGACCTAAACACTCCACAATTTGTTGCTTCTCAGCAGCCGACACATCCTTTTTCTTTCCCATTTTGGCAGAAAATGTAGGCTGCTTAATAATGTGAGAGAGCCTTCTTAAGTAGTCTTGCCTTTCATTGGACACACCTGCCAAACTAATTAGCACAGGTGTCTGCATTTGCTTACAGTGATATAAAGAGCCCTGACACACATCACCATCAATGAGTTTAACTGACAAACAAACAAATTCTTCCCTTATCACTCCTAAACACTTTTTGTATAATAATTTGGAACGCAGTGTACATGTGCTTTTCCACAAAACACCAGTGGTTCACGTAGTGAATCTTACAGTTCTAACTTGCCAACCGTGGTCTGTATGGAGTTGTTCAATAAAGGGCCCAAAATTAAGATAACATAGATGGGAGAGGTCTCTATGAATAGGAATTCCTAAGTATTTGATACCCTGTGAGGGCCAGGCAAAGGGAAAGTTGGACTGGATGGAATCCTATATGGATTTGGGGAGGGAGACATCGAGGGCCTCAGACTTCGCTGCATTGATTTTAAAATTTGACCATGTAACAAAGTGATCTATTTCAGCCATAACAGCACAGATGGATATATGTGATTGAGTGATATATACTAGGACATCATCAGCAAATAGAGAGCACTTGTACTCGGTGCCTCCCACCTCAATCCACCTAATATTGGGGTTATGGCGAATTGATGAGAGCAGGTGCTCCGTCACTAGGATGTATAAGAGAGGGGACAGAGAACATCCCTGCCTTGTCCCATTGGTGATTGTGAAAGGTGATGAAAATGTTCTGACGCGCCCCCTGGGCCTTGGGACACCCGGAGCCGGACCCTTTTTGGTGGATGCTGGTGGTTGTAGTCTCCGTGGCGGCAACCCGGTTCCGTGGCTCAGGGCGGTCAAACCAGTGGCGGAACTATTTATGTGGTTTTGATGTTTAAATGTCCGACTACACCACCCGTGGATTGCGGTCAGAGTGAACCGCCGCTACAGGGCAGACCGCTGAGGCTGGTGTTCTGGGTGCAGCAGAGCGTAGCATAACTCCCCACGGGAGGAGTATAGCCTCAGGGCAGTGTATGCGGAGGATGGGGGTGATGGTGCAGGGCAGCAGCAGTAATGACACGGAGTCAGTGATGCAGTCCAGGGCCTTTACTCACAGTTCTTATTATCCAGACCACGTCTGCAGGTAACGGCTGCCCACGTCGTACTGTGCTCACCAGGTGAGGGGCTCAGACAACTCCCAGATAACTTTGGAGTGCTTCACAGGACCCCCTTTGTGTGTCCTTTGTCTGGCCTTTCTTACCAACCCTTCTGTCCGGCTGCCTCGGGCCTCCTCTTTGTAAACTTGGCGCCAGTTTCCCTGACCCTATGTGGTGCCTTCCTAGCGGGTGTAGCGAGGGGCTGCGCCACATAAAATGTCACAGCCTCCTGTTTCCAGCTGAGGGTCGTTTCCTGCCTCCACTAGTTTCGGGGACCGGTCTCCCCCTTTGGCCTGACCCCTCCACGCAGGTGGATTCTGGCGTTCGGTGGCGACTCGCCCGTCCGCACCCCTGAGATCTCTTTGTTCCTCGTTCCTGGAGCCTTCTCCGCTCCTCTTCCTTCCTTCTCCCTCTTCCAGGCCTGGGCCTCTGTTACTAGGCCCGCCTCCGGAGCCGAGCTCATGCAGAGCCCCTGCTCCCTGCCACTTCTGCTCAGACTTCTCTGCACTGAACTAAGATGGTGCCCACCTTTTATACTCCCTTCTCAATGCACCCAGGAACTGCTTCCTCCCTGCTCCTGCACTACAGGGTTCCCCTTCCTCAGTTTTCCCTCCCCCCACTCCAGCCAGGGACAGGGACTGTCGTGCCCATCTCAGGGGCATATTGGTCGCCCTGCCCCACGGCAATGTGGTGTAATGCATGCAGGTGTCGGGTCCTGATCCACACTACATCCTTACCTGAGAGTGAGATATCACACCTCTGGGTGAGGTGCAATACCTCTGTAGCAACCGAGCCCTCAGGGTGCTACAGTTCCATTTATCTTCAGCCTAGGTGACGTATTGCGATACAGGGCCGTGATTTGGGCTATAAAAGGGTCCCCTAGACCCCTACCCCAAGCTTTTTAAGAGAATCATATATGGCGTGCCAGGAGACTCTATGGAATGCTTTCTCAGCATCCAACGAGAGTATCTAATTACAAATTTTTAACTGCATCTAGCCCAGGAAATACTTTGTGCCTAGTAGCAGTGTCTGCTAGTCAGCGGATTATCCCGGCTGTTAAGTAAGCTACACCACCTGTAGTTTGGACACTTCATTTTTTCAAAGGAAATGCTTCGAGACCACGGGATACTCAGTGAAGAGCATCAGGAGGCACCCCAAGGCATAGGGGCTGGGACTGGCAGTAGGATGTCTTGCGGTGGACAGCCGAGCTCGATCCTTATAAAAGCTTTTTAACTGCAGCAGCTTTAGTGGACGCTACTGGAGCTGGAATTACGCGGCTGCTGGCATGAGACTTGCCCTCCAATAGATCCTTGTAAATGGATTTAAAGTGTATTCATTCAAATTAGAGAGACAATTTAAATTAAAAAGCTTAGAGCTGCCTCCACCACAGGGGGGCTCGCTCGACCCACCAGCGGACAGGCACCAGTATTGGGAGAGGGGGGCTGGCCATCAGGGTTCACCGCGGCTCTGGCACAAACCCGGCGACACGGAGGTGGCACGGGCAGGAGCGGACTGGCCGTGTCGGCTTCTCACTTTTTGGATTTTAGAAGGGCATGACATGCCTATATCTGTGTCTCCCCCTCCTTTTACTCCTCCACCTCTTTTATTTTCGCATGACTATATGTACTTGTCACTTTTCCATGTGTTAGTTATGTCTTCTGAGCAGTTTGTCAGCTTTTGGACACCTTTGAAGGTGTTTTCTATGTGTTTCTATGTGTTTTTGTTTGCCTGCCATTGGTTTTAACGGTGTTCGAAGGTGTTCGACGAACAGTTCGACGAACAGTTCGGCGAACACACGGGTGTTCGACGAACCGAACCGAACTCGAACACTATGGGGGTGGCTCAACACTAATCAGGAGTCCCACCTTGGCCCGATCGGAGGAAAACTGCTGACTGAAAACTTCATAGTGCTGCATGCACTGCTCCAGGTACCCACGGAACTGATTCGGCTACCCATAGTACCTAGGCGCATCAGGCAGAATGGGTTCTACTCCATGGGCACACATTTTAGGTTGATTAAGCATAGCTGTAAATACTGCAACTTGGGTTGGAACACATGACATCAGGGCTTCCAATTGGGCATCTAATGTCGGCAAATGGAACAAAATATTTTCCTTGCTCTCTCGCTGGTAACTCAGCTGCTGACACAGCTCTGAGTGCAGAGAGGACTGGCAATCAGCAGGGCCCATGGCCAAGCATACTGTTATGCCCGCATTTGGCGCACATGGTTCATGGACCTATTGTGCCTTAGGGCCAGGCCTGCCTAGTAAGGGGCATAGCTAAGCGGCTACCTGGTGCTCACTGTAGCTCCTGATGGTGGAGACAGGATGGACTGCATGTAGCAGCCAGGTACCACTCCTAGGCAGTCCCAGGGGTCAGGTTCGCAGATACGGACTCAGACTATGTTCAAACTGGGCTGATTCCGAGCCTGGTTTTAGCAGTCCAGGTACACAAAATATTCGGAGGCACACTTACAGACACACGGGTCTTGGATACTGGTACTGGCAACGGTCGCACACGGACCTGGGGATGAGGTTCAGGTAATTGACACACTAGGATGAGGGACTTCGGGTTCAGGACTGGACGTACGCGGACTGGGGGATGAGGTTCAGGCCCTGGCTGCACTAGGACCAAGGGTTCGGGTATAGTACACTGGCCACAGCAGGACTAGAGAACCTCACAACTGCACTGGTAGAACACTTCGCTACCTTTTGACTAAATGTGTTGCTTGGCACCTCTCTATTAGGAAGGGTGAATTTTACACAAGATGCCTCCGAGTCATTTTGCTATATGCGCTCGCTGCCCCTTAAAGAGCAGGGGAGTGCACGCACTAGGAATGATGCCAGGGTGTGCGGTGCACACACACATACCAGAAAGCAGGGAAAATGCCAGGGATCACGCCGTGTGGTCGGGCGGTGAGTATGCCTTCATCCCTGCATGGTAGGGGAACGGGAGCCATGCGGGAATGCTTGCAGCGGCGTTACAGATCTCTTCTTTTAACTTTTTGGAGTACTCCCTTGACTTATTTCTAACGAGTAGTGTTGAGCATTCCGATACTGTAATATCGGGTATCGGCCGATATTCGCGGTATTGGAATTCCGATACTTAATTCCGATACTTTTACAATATCGGATACCGGAATCGGAAGTTCCCAAAATGCCTGCGCTCTGCAGTGTCTGTGAAGGATGACAAGTTGGATGGCAGCGCGATCCAGCCTGTCATC
Organism: Phyllobates terribilis; assembly: GCF_046119375.1. Classification (NCBI taxonomy): domain Eukaryota; kingdom Metazoa; phylum Chordata; class Amphibia; order Anura; family Dendrobatidae; genus Phyllobates; species Phyllobates terribilis. Next base: position 381,843,930 of record NW_027362765.1, on the reverse strand, counting down.
AGAATGCCATCCCAGCGGGGGAGAATTCTCCTGATTGTTTAAAAGCCGGCGCGCGGTAAAAAGCCGCCGGCTTTTAAACAATCACACAGCCCCATACTGCTTCCCCGCAGCCTCCCACCCCGATCCTCCGCTCCCCTCGCCACCTCCAATCCCAATCGTAAATTAGGACCGGGCGGGGAGCGCAGCACCAAGGAGCGGGGAGCGAAGGACCCGGGCGGGGAAGCCGGCAGTGAAAAGACTTCACCGCCGGCTTTCCCGTTCTGTGCTGCGCTTTCCCGCCGGTTATTTCAAATGAACAGCTGAGGTATCAGGTGATGCCGATCAGCTGTTCATTTGAAGTCGCCGCGTTGCCCTCAGAGGGTTCATGTGAGTTCATGCTTGACTGCATTGCATGAACTCACATGAACTTTCCCACGGCCGCACAGGTCAGCCTCACCTCCCAGACCCGTCATAATTAGTGTGTGTGCGGGGTGTGTGTGCGGGATGTCTGTGCGGGGTGTGTGTGCGGGGTGTGTGTGCGAGGTGTGTGTGCGGGGTGTGTGTGCGGGGTGTGTGTGCGATGTTTGTGCGGGTGTGCGCGGTGTCTGTGCGATGTGTGCGGGTGTGTGCGTGCAGGCAGACATAGGCCGATGTGACACTACTACTCCCATCGGCCTATGTCTGTCCCCCGTCCACTCCTGCCAGCAGGATCAGCTCGATGGGAGCAGTAGTTCCCATCAGCCTGATCCTGCTATATAAATTGCCCTACTGTGTCCCCAATAAATGTTAAATACATGTCATTGGTGGCCAGTGGTTGCCTACAATAAATTAGTTCATACATTACCTGTCCCCGCCGATCGCCACCTAAAATAAAGTAAAAAATAAAAAACTACACCTATACTCACCTAGACACCTAATTCCCCGAAGCCATCGATCTCCTGTAATAAAATATAAAATAATAAACCACAACCTTATCCTTACCCCTCCGTAGTAGTCCACGAGTGTCCCACGATGATCTCCAGTTCAGAGCAGCCACATAGAATGTGACCGCTCTGAACCGCTGCCGCCGCTAGAATGACGGGGCCGTAAGGGTTCACCGGAGTTCAGGCAGCGCTGCTCCGGTTAGCTCCTTTACGGCCCTGCTGTATCGTGAGAAATTCCCACGGTACAGCAATGCTGTAAAGGAGGTCTCCGGAGCTGCGCTGACTGAATGCACTCCGGTGACCTCAGTCAGTGGCTCCCGCTGCCGGGAGCGGACGTGTTCCCGGCAGTGTGAGCTTACAGCAGCCATGACAGCTGTCACCATCTCCAGATGTGACAGCTGTGCATGGGAGATCAGCGCAGGAACGTGGACAGGTAACTATTATTTTTAGTAAACTAAGAATTAAATAAAATTGTGTGTTTTATTTCAAATAAATTATTTTTTTCTGGGTGTAGTGTATTTTTTCTTTTTAACACTTTGTAGGTTAGTAATGGGGGTGTCTTATAGACGCCCATCATTACTAACCTGGGCTTCATGGCAGCTGGCGCTGACATGAACCCCACCACTATTACCCCCTGCCACCGCACCAGGGCAGCGTGGAAGAGCGAGGCTAAGTGCCAGAATTGGCGCATCCTATGGATGCGCCATTTCTGGGGCGGCTGACGGCTGGTGTTTCTAGCCTGGGAGGGGGCCATTATTCATGGCACCCTTCCTGGGCTATTAATATCAGCCCCCAGCTGTCTGCCTAGCCTTTGCTAGCTATTAAAATAGGGGGGACCCCACGTCATTTTTTTTGGGGGGTCCCCCATTTTAATAGCTAGTAAAGGCTAGGTATTCAGCTGGGGGCTGATATTAGTAGCCTGGGAAGCTCCGTGGGTTTTACCCCCTTCCCAGGCTTCAAACATCTGCCCCAGCCGTCTGCTTAACCTCCGCTAGAAACTAAAATTATGGGGGATCCCACGCCATTTTTTTTTTAAATAAATCCTTTATTTTAACACTAAATGACATTTGAGGAGTTAATAAAGATGCAGTCCCTAAATTATTATTTATTTTTTAATTAATTTTTCCCAAAACTTTTGACGTGGGCTTCGCCATATTTTTGTATGCCAGCCAGGTACAGCATCCAGCTTCTATGAACGCGCCATTTTCCGGGGCGGCTGCGGACTGCAATTTTCAGCGGGGGGGCAGAAAGCTTGGGCCTCCCTGCGCTGCAGATTCCATCCCCCAGCTGCCTAGTTGTACCTGGCTGGACACAAAAATAGGGAGAAGCTCCACGTTTTGTTTTTTTTAATTATTTCATGAAATTCATGGAATAATTAAGAAAAACAGGGCTTCCCTATATTGTTGTGTCCAACCAGGTACAAATAGGCAGCTGGTGGTTGGGGGCAGCCCATTCCTGCCTGCTGTACCTGGCTAAGAATAATGTGGAGGGGTCAGGCCAAAGGGGGAGACCGGTCCCCGAACTAGTGGAGGCAGGAAACGACCCTCAGCTAGAAACCGGAGGCTCTGACATTTTATGTGGCGCAGCCCCTCGCTACACCCGCTAGGAAGGCACCACATAGGGTCAGGGAAACTGGCGCCAAGTTTACCAAGAGGAGGCCCGAGGCAGCCGGACAGAAGTGTTGGTAAGAAAGGCCAGACAAAGGACACACAAAGGGGGTCCTGTGAAGTGCTCCAAAGTTATCTGGGAGTTGTCTGAGCCCCTCACCTGGTGAGCACAGTACGACGTGGGCAGCCGTTACCTGCAGACGTGGTCTGGATAATAAGAACTGTGAGTAAAGGCCCTGAACTGCATCACTGACTCCGTGTCGTTACTGCTGCTGCCCTGCACCATCACCCCCATCCTCCGCATACACTGCCCTGAGGCTATACTCCTCCCGTGGGGAGTTATGCTACGCTCTGCTGCACCCACAACACCAGCCTCAGTGGTCTGCCCTGTAGCGGCGGTTCACTCTGACCGCAATCCACGGGTGGCGTAGTCGGACATTTAAACATGAAAACCACATAAATAGTTCCGCCACTGGTTTGACCGCCCTGAGCCACGGAACTGGGTCGCCGCCACGAAGACTACAACCACCAGCATCCACCAAAAAGGGTTCGGCTCCGGGTGTCCCAAGGCCCAGGGGGTGCGTCAGAACATTTTCAATACCTTTCACAATCACCAATGGGACAAGGCAGTGATGTCCTCTGTCCCCTCTCTTATACATCCTAGTGACGGAGCACCTGCTCTCATCAATTCGCCATAACCCCAATATTAGGTGGATTGAGGTGGGAGGCACCGAGTACAAGTGCTCTCTATTTGCTGATGATGTCCTAGTATATATCACTCAATCACATATATCCATCCATGCTGTTATGGCTGAAATAGATCACTTTGTTACATGGTAAAATTTTAAAATCAATGCAGCGAAGTCTGAGGCCCTCGATGTCTCCCTCCCTAAATCCATATAGGATTCCATCCAGTCCAACTTTCCCTTTGCCTGGCCCTCACAGGGTATCAAATACTTAGGAATTCCTATTCATAGAGACCTCTCCCATCTATGTTATCTTAATTTTGGGCCCTTTATTGAACAACTCCATACAGACCACGGTTGGCAAGTTAGAACTGTAAGATTCACTACGTGAACCACTGGTGTTTTGTGGAAAAGCACATGTACACTGCGTTCCAAATTATTATACAAAAAGTGTTTAGGAGTGATAAGGGAAGAATTTGATTGTTTGTCAGTTAAACTCATTGATGGTGATGTGTGTCAGGGCTCTTTATATCACTGTAAGCAATTGCAGACACCTGTGCTAATTAGTTTGGCAGGTGTGTCCAATGAAAGGCAAGACTACTTAAGAAGGCTCTCTCACATTATTAAGCAGCCTACATTTTCTGCCAAAATGGGAAAGAAAAAGGATGTGTCGGCTGCTGAGAAGCAACAAATTGTGGAGTGTTTAGGTCAAGGCATGACTACAATCAACATTGTGCGATGATCAGTGTGCGTGCTGATAAGGGCAAATTGAGGACTCTTTCCTACAGGCAATTACGTCAGGTTGAAAGAGCAGCGGCAAAAAAGCCTTGTCATAGCAGCAGACAAGTTTTTGAAGCTGCTTGTGCCTCCAACGTCCCCCGAACAACAAGATGCAGGGTCCTTCAGAGGTTTGCAGCTGTGCATGCGCCATCCTGTCGACCTCCTCTATCCACTTCACACAAGCAGAAACGGCTCCAGTGGGCCAAACATTACATGAAGACTGATTTCAAAACTGTTTTGTTCACGGATGAGTGCCGTGCAGCGCTCGATGGTCCAGATGGATGGAGTGGAGGATGGCTGGTTGATGGACACCCCACGCAAACACGGCTACAGCGCCAACAAGGAGGAGGTGGAGTAATGTTTTGGGCTGGAATCATGGGGAGAGAGATTGTCGGCCCCTTTAGGATCCCTGAAGGCGCTAAAGATGAACTCCATAATGTATGTGGATTTTCTCAAACAGCACTTCCTGCCATGGTTCAAGAAGAAGAACCGTGTATTTCACAGCAAGATCATTTTTCTGCATGATAATGCACCATCTCATGCTGCACATAAAACATCTGCATCTCTGGCTGATATGGGCATAAAAGGGGACAAACTTATGGTGTGACCCCCATGCTCCCCTGACCTCTACCCCATTCAGAACCTTTGGAGCATCATTAAAAGGAGTGTCTATGATGGCGGGAGGCAGTTCACATCTAAGCAACAGCTCTGGGAGGGTATTCTGTCCTCATGCAAAACAATTGAAGCAGAAACCATCCAAAACCTGACAAATTCAATGGATGAGAGAGTTCAGAAGCTCCTTTCGAACAAGGGGTCCTATGTGAAAATGTAACATCACCTAGAATAAAGTTTTGAGTTGAAAACTGTTTGATTTCAGTTTCTAACAACCTGCTAATGCTTATAATTTCAAAAATGACCATTTTTTTGGTCTTTATTAAAATGAAAAGGTTGATCGAAAAGTTTGGGGGATCTAAGAGTGTGGCAACCCAGTAGTCATGATTACTTCGAATTCTGACAATATGAGGGTCATGCTGCAGGTAGTGCAGCAAGAAGGCACTTATGTGCCTTGCGCATCTCGGAGCCCCAAAATAATTTTCCGGGCTAGATGCAGCTAAAAATTATTTTTAATTTTAAATCTGGTGAAGCTTTAGTATAGATGGCCTAATAGGATCAGTGCTGCACACTGCTACAAAGCCCAAATTATTTTCCAGTCAAGATACAGATAAACATAATTAGTAATTTGAAAGCTTAAAATGGTTGGTAGGGTGATTTTAACCAATCATCAAGCTTTTACTCTCCCCAGGATGACACAGGGGTAGAAAAGTCGTTTCGGATCCATGATTTGTTCATCTTTATGAACGTGAGTCTGTCTACATTATCAGTGGAGAGCCGCGTGCGCTTATCTGTCAGCACACCACCAGCAGCGCTGAACACACGTTCAGACAGAACGCTGGCTGCGGGGCATGACAAGATCTCCAAGGCGTAAGTGGCTTGCTCCGGCCATTTATCCAGATTGGAAGCCCAAAAAGAGCAAGGGTCCAGTGACACAGTCGTGGCTTCAATGTTTACTTGGAGATACTCCTGTACCATCGTCTCTAGGCGTTGACTATGTGTCAGACTTCTTGTCTCCTGTGGCCTTGCAAAGGATGGGCTAAAAAAGTGGTGAAATGATTCCGCAAAATTGATGTTACCAGCAGATACTGTGGTTCTGTCACGGTTTGAGTGCTGAACACTTGACGGTCCCACGGTTGGCAAGTTGGAACTGTGAGATTCACTACGTGCACCACTGGTATTTTGTGGAAAAGCACATGTAAGATTCTGCAACAGTCTCTGCTGATACTCCTGCATGCGTGCATCCCTTTCTATGGCAGGAATAATTTCTGCAAATTTACTTTTGTACCGGGGATCTAACAGTGTGGCAACCCAGTAGTCAGGATTATTTCTAATTCTCACAATTCGAGGGTCATGTTGCAGGTAGTGCAGCAAGAAGGCACTCATGTGTGTTGCGCATCCAGGAGCACCAAGTCCCTGTTGTGTTGGTGGCGAGGTAACAATCATGCTTCCTTCCTCTGTCCTCTCCCCCCAACCTCGCACAACAGAAATGTGATCAAGGTCTCCCTCATCTGATGAGTCTTCCATCAGTTCGTCCTCCACTTCTTCCTGGGCTCCTGCACCTTACTCACTAGTTTGGCTGCTACCATGCGCCCTGGTAAAACCATCTCCCCCACCCTCACATGCCTGCCGCCTTGGTGCTGCCGACCGTCTGGACCTTGCAGATGTTAGCCCTTCCGCATACAACTCCTCCTCCTCTACTTCCTCCACCTCCTCTTGTGCCACCACCTGACTCCGAATTCTGTTTAACATGTGCTCCAGCATGTAAATCACCGGAATAGTCATGCTGATAATGGCATCGTCAGCACTAAACATCTTCGTCGCCATTTCAAAACTGTGCAGAAGGGTGCATAGGTCCCTGATCTGAGACCACTCCTCCAGCGTGATTTGCCCCACCTCTGAATCTCGTTGGCCCAGGCTATACGTCAGAACGTATTGCACCAGGGCTTGTCGGTGCTGCCACAGTCGCTGCAACATGTGCAGAGTTGAATTCCACCGGGTAGGCACATCGCATTTTAGCCGGTGAAGTGGCAGGCCCAACGACTTCTGTAGAGATGTAAGTCGCTGAGCTGCGGGATGCGAACGGCGGAAGTGAGCACACAGCGACCGTGCCCTCTGCAGAAGGCCATCTAGTCTGGGATAGTGGGCTAAAAATTGCTGGACAACCAGGTTCAACACGTGAGCCATACAAGGCACGTGTGTGACATTGCCCCGGCGAAGGGCCGCACCCAGGTTTGCAGCATTGTCGCACACGGCCTTCCCTGGTTTCAGGTCCAGTGGAGACAACCATTCATGAAATTGGTTCTCCAGAGCTGACCACAACTCCTCAGCTGTGTGACTCACATTTCCCAGACATTTCAATGTAAAAACCGCCTGATGACGTTGAGCCCTACTGCCAGCATAGTAAGGAGGTGTGCAGGATCCCTTCTGCGCAGTTAGAAAGCTTGTGGCATGACCAGACAGGCTTTGGGTGCAGGTGGAAGACCGAGAGGAGGTTGAGGAGGCAGAAGCAGTGGTGGAACTTTGACATAAAGAGGATTGACGCACAACTCGTGGGGACGGCAAGACTTGGACAGCAGCCCCTTGTCCTGCTGTCACCATAGTTACCCAGTGCCCAGTCAGCGACATGTAACGCCCCTGTCCATGCCTACTCGTCCAAGTGTCTGTGGTGAAATGCACCCTGTCACACACAGAGTTTCTCAAAGAAGCGGTGATGTTGTGTGCGACATGCTGGTGGAGCGCAGGCACACCTTTCTTTGAGAAGTAGTGCCGACTGGGCATCTGGTACTGGGGCACTGCGACGGACATAAGGTCTCGAAAATCCTCTGTGTCCACCAGGCGGAAAGGCAGCATTTCTGTAGCCAAGAGCTTGCAGATGGTGAAATTCAACCTCTTAGCTTTCTCATGGCTAGGAGGAAATGGTCTTTTACTTGTCCACATCTGAGGGACCGAGGGCTGGCTATTGTACTTAGACGGGGTTGATAAGGGTGTCCCCGGCAAACTGCCGGTCTGTGAGGAAGATGCAGGCGGACATGTTAGGTTGCCTTGATCCAAAGGTGGTGCTATCGATGTCGGACAGCGCTCAAGACCAGCTGGTGTTACCACCTCCAAAGAAAATGATGACCTGCCAATCACGCTGGCTGTTGCGGGTAAAGAGGTGGCAGGTCTGCGCCCCAAAACAGGTGTGACTGCTGTCCCCCCAGTCACAGAGGATGAAGAGGCCGCGGATGCACAAGATATGGCAGACGGTGGTTGGCCCGGCCGGCTAGACCGCATTGTAGCACACTGAGCTTCCCACTGCAACTTATGCTTCATGTCCATGTGCCGGTTCATGCATGAAGTACTCAAACTATGTATTTTTTGGCCTCTACTTAGCTTTTGCTGACAAATGTTACAGATAACATGAGTTGGGTCATCTTTATCGATCTGAAAAAATGCCCAGGCTATGCAAGGCTTAGCACCCATGCGACCTGAAGAGCCACCACGACTTGTGGTGAGAGGCAGAGTTGTGTTTGAGGATGCAGTTGTTGACGTGCTTCCAGTACTACGTCTCTGTCCAGGAAGGCGCAACCTGACCTCGTCGTCACTAGCATCTTCCTCCACCTCCTCTGCTGACCTCATCTCTTGGCTGACTGTGGGTTGACAGTAAGTGGGATCTCCGACCTCATCATCATCACCCTGTGCGTTATCACACCCGTCGTCCTCAGAGCCAACCTGTTCCTGCCCTGACAAAAAACTAAAGTTGTCGCTCCAATCAGGTATTTGAGTCTTATCATCGTCTTCCTCATTGTCTCCACCAACAGGAGTTACAGTTTGGGAATGAGGGTCTACATTATGGTCAGAACCTTCTGCGTCTGGTCCTGCATCCGACTCATAAAGATTCTGGGCATCAGTGCAGATCATTTCCTCGTCTGGATTCACAGAAGCGCTGGAGTCGACCTCTGATTCCCAGGCTATAGTATGAGTAAACAGCTCTGCAGACTCAACCATCTGTTCTACCTCATACTCAGACGGGCAGCTGGAGATTTGGGAGCTGTGAGGAAGCAAGTGCGATTTGGGTGACACCTTTGAGGACTGGAGTATTTGTGATGTTGAAGTTGATGTGGAGGAGAGCCCACTTAAAGGAGCACTTGATATCCGTTGAAGCACCTGCTGTTTTTGTGCCTCATCTGGAATTTGTAGCGATTGGCGTGGCCGTAAGAAAGGGATCTTATCACATTGTCCGCTAAAAGAAGTAGACATTTTAGTTTGGCTGGAAGATGGTCTTTCTTCTGCACCTACCCCACGGACACAACCTTTTTTCCCCTTCCCAACACGCCTATTCCCCTTTCCACCAGCAGCAGGCCTTTTTCCACTCATTTTGGTGGTTAACTAATTCACAACTCTGGAGTTGTTTGCACAAAAAAACAATGGATGGTAACCGAGCAGAGCTGAGTGGCCAAACTGTGGTATTAGGCCAAAACTATTGGCTGGGTTAGATGCAGAAAAAAATTATTTTTAATTTGCAACCTGATGGAGGTCAGTATAGATGGACTAATAGACCAAGTCCCACACACCGCTAGAAGCCCAAATATTTTTTCAGAGCTAGATGCAGAAAATTTTTTTATTCAATTTGCAACCTGATGGAGGTCAGTATAGATGGACTAATAGACCAAGTCCCACACACTGCTAGAAGCCCAAATATTTTTTCAGAGCTAGATGCAGAAAAAAATTATTTTTAATTTGCAACCTGATGGAGGTCAGTATAGATGGACTAATAGACCAAGTCCCACACACTGCTAGAAGCCCAAATATTTTTTCAGAGCTAGATGCAGAAAAAAATTATTTTTAATTTGCAACCTGATGGAGGTCAGTATAGATGGACTAATAGAACAAGTCCCACACGCTGCTAGAAGCCCAAATATTTTTTCAGAGATAAATGAAGAAAAAAATTATTTTTAATTTGCAACCTGATGGAGGTCAGTATAGATGGACTAATAGAACAAGTCCCACACGCTGCTAGAAGCCCAAATATTTTTTCAGAGATAAATGAAGAAAAAAATTATTTTTAATTTGCAACCTGATGGAGGTCAGTATAGATGGACTAATAGACCAAGTCCCACACACTGCTAGAAGCCCAAATATTTTTTCAGAGCTAGATTCAGAAAAAAATTATTTTTAATTTGCAACCTGATGGAGGTCAGTATAGATGGACTAATAGACCAAGTCCCACACACTGCTAGAAGCCCAAATATTTTTTCAGAGCTAGATGCAGAAAAAAATTATTTTTAATTTGCAACCTGATGGAGGTCAGTATAGATGGACTAATAGACCAAGTCCCACACGCTGCTAGAAGCCCAAATATTTTTTCAGAGATAAATGAAGAAAAAAATTATTTTTAATTTGCAACCTGATGGAGGTCAGTATAGATGGACTAATAGACCAAGTCCCACACACTGCTAGAAGCCCAAATATTTTTTCAGAGCTAGATGCAGAAAAAAATTATTTTTAATTTGCAACCTGATGGAGGTCAGTATAGATGGACTAATAGACCAAGTCCCACACACCGCTAGAAGCCCAAATATTTTTTCAGAGCTAGATGCAGAAAAAAATTATATTCAATTTGCAACCTGCTGGAGGTCAGTATAGAAGGACTAATAGAACAAGTCCCACACACTGCTAGAAGCCCAAATATTTTTTCAGAGCTAAATGAAGAAAAAAATTATTTTTAATTTGCAACCTGATGGAGGTCAGTATAGATGGACTAATAGACCAAGTCCCACACACTGCTAGAAGCCCAAATATTTTTTCAGAGCTAGATGCAGAAAAAAATTATATTCAGTTTGCAACCTGATGGAGGTCAGTATAGATGGACTAATAGAATGATGCTATGCCCAAAAGATTTTACTTCACTAGGTGCAGTAAAAAAATTGGTATTCTATACACAGGTGGTATATCTTGCAACACAGATAGGCTACTCCACTGACTAACACACTCTGCAATAGGCCAAAAAGGATTAGCTTTGCTAGATTCAGCCAAATGCTGTGAAAAAAACTTGCACAGCACTGGCACAGACCTGCCTGGCAAAAACTGATAGGAACTCATGTAACCTAGTCCTGAAAAGGACTCCAATTACAATTAGTCTTTACTCCCACAATCTATCTATTTAAGAGCACAGACCTGCCTGATAAAAGTCGTAGGAAATGCTGTAACCTAGTCCTTAAAAGGACTGCAATCACAACTATTCCCTACTCCCAAGCTATCTGTATATTTGTGCGAAAATTGGCTTGAAATTAACAAGGTATAGCACACACAGCAACAGCGGTGCCGTCTAACACGCAGCTGCAGCAGTGAGAAAATGGTGGCGACGGGGAAAATGGCTTGGTCTTATAGGGCAAGGACATGTGACATACACTGCCAATCACACATGCCCTTGCTTGTGTGAAAAAAAGCACTTCGCTCCGTGTGTGCGCTGCTGATAGGCTGACAGATTGCACCTCCCCACTGCAAATGCGGGAAAGAGAAAAAAAAATGGAGATCTTCATTGTTCCTGCAGAGATCCATCCCCTGCCCCTCCCCCCACCCCGCTGTACACTCAAACTGCGTATTAACATTAATTTTCATCATTACTGAGAAAAAATCCAGTTATGATTTTGGTGCACGAACAGTTATCGAACATAACCTCGAACAGCCGAATTTTTCTCAAATTGTTCGTGTTCGCCGACCGGCTCGAACACCGCCCAAAACAGCTCGAATTTGAGATTGGCGAACAGTTCGAGTAGAACAACGCTCATCTCTAGTCATGATGCACTATTATCGGGGGATCTGCAGCTGACACTGTTATAGGGATAATGTCCCCCAATTCTGTACTAATATCCCTCATCCTGTTATATATGGCTCCATCCTGGTATATATGATCTCCATCCTGGTATACATGGCCCCCCACCCACTATCCAGTTATACATGGCACCTCATCCTGGTATACATGGCACCACCATCCTAGTATACATGGCCTCCATCCCATTCCCATTCTGGTATACATGGCCTCCATCACATTCCCATCCTGGTACACATGGTCTCCATCCTGGTATCCATGGCCTCAATCCCATGCCCATCCTGGTATACATGTCCTCCATCCCATCCCCATCCTGGCATACATGGCCTCGATCCCATCCCCATCCTGGTATACATGGCTTCCATCCCATCCCCATCCTGGTATACATGGCCTACATCCCATCACCATCCTGGTATACATGGCCTCCATCCCATCACCATCCTGGTATACATGGCCTCCATCCCATCCCCATACTGGTATTAATGGCCTCCATCCCATCCCCATACTGGTATACATGGCCTCCATCCTATCACCATCCTGGTATACATGGCCTCCATCCCATCCCCATACTGGTATTAATGGCCTCCATCCCATTCCCATACTGGTACACATGGCCTCCATCCCATCCCCATACTGGTATACATGACCTCCATCCCATCCCCATCCTGGCCATATATACCAGGATAGGGATGGGATGGAGGACATGTATACCAGTATGGGGATGAGATGGAGGCCATGTATACCAGGATGGTGATAGGATGGAGACCATGAATACCAGTAAGGGGATGGGATGGAGGCCATTAATACCAGGATGGTAATGGGATGGAGTCCATGTATACCAGGATGGGGATGGGATGGAGTCCATGTATACTAGGATGGGGATGGGATGGAGGCCATTAATACCAGTATGGGGATGGGATGGAGGCCATGTATACCAGGATGGTGATAGGATGGAGACCATGTATACCAGTATGGGGATGGGATGGAGGCATGTATATCAGGATGGGGATGGGATGGAAGCCATGTATACCAGGATGGGGATGGGATCGAGGCCATGTATACCAGGAGCAGTGAATATTCATTCTCTTTAACAGCGGGCACACGTGATCGCCCAGCCGCTGCAGGAACCGGTGGATGCGGCTAACAGTGTGCGTTCTAATAAAGAGAATAAATATTCGCTGCTCCACACACCCATAGTCCCGGGCGTGGGGAGCATTGAATATTCCGGCAGCTGACCTCGGCATGTGGGGGCGCATGGCAGTGACATAATGCGCTGCTTATATATCACAGGTGTATTAGAGGTGACAGACAGTTGCCCTGTAGTGAGTTGCAGGAGATATCTACATTTGGCATTGCAGACAGCTTCTTAGATAAGAGGCTGTCTTTAGGACCGAGCGGCTGCCTCTCTCTTGCTAATTAGCTCTCTGGCCTGGGTGTATATATACACCTGGTGTGTCTGAGAGGGAGTCGCCGGCTATATTCTGTTCTACTTGTGAAGCCTAGCAGGAGTTATACGTTGTCCTCTCTGGAGCTTGAGGCCGTATGCATATTTGGAGTTCATCTAAAGCTAAGCCATTTTTCCCCTGTGTTGTCTACCTTTGTTGTCTATAGAGTTTAGTGCAGGTTGACTAGTGCTCATCTCCTTCCATATTTAGCCGTAGCCTTATGCCAGGGTCAGTAGGGCAAGGTACACGTCGGCGATTGCTGAGGAGGCAATATAGAGACGGTAGTTGAGACAGGGTGACCAGTCTAGGAGGTCTCCACTTCCTCATTTCCCTAGTGTCTGGGCTTCCTTTCCCTATCCCCTCTGTGTTGCACTAGTCGTTCCCACACCTGGCTTGACATTACATGCTGAAATCAGCTGCTGGCATCAGAACAAGACACAGCACTGCGGGGGAGCGGATGGAATGTGAGTATTATGTTTTATTTTTTTATGTGTGCAGTGTGATAGAGGCCATATATACCAAGATGGGGGGCCGTGTATACTAGGATGGGGATAGAGGCCATATATACCAGGATGGGGATGGGGGCCATGTATACCAGGATTGGGATGGAGGGCATGTATACCAGGATGGGGATGGGATGGTGGCCATGTATACCAGGATGGGGATGGGATGGTGGCCATATATACCAGGATAGGGATGGGGTGGAGGACATGTATACCAGGATGGGCATGGGATTGAGGCCATGTATACCAGGATGGTGATGGGATGGAGACCATGTATACCAGTATGGGGATGGGATGGAAGCCATTAATACCAGTATGCGGATGGGATGGAGGACATGTATACTAGGTTGGGGATGGGATGGAGGCCATGTATACCAGTATGGGTATGGGATGGAGGCCATTAATACCAGAATGGGGATGGGATGGAGGCCATGTATACCAGGATGGTGATAGGATGGAGACCATGTATACCAGTAAGGGGATGGGATGGAGGCCATTAATACCAGTATGGGGATGGGATGGAGGCCATGTATAACAGGATGGAAATGGGATGAAGGCCATGTATACTAGGATGGGGATGGGATGGAGTCCATGTATACCAGTATGGAGATGGGATGGAGGCCATTAATACCAGTATGGGGATGGAATGGAATCCATGTATACCAGGATGGTGATCGGATGGAGACCATGTATACCAGTATGGGGATGGGATGGAGGACATGTATGCCAGGATGGGGATGGGATGGAAGCTATGTATACCAGGATGTGGATGGAATCGAGGCCATGTTTACCAGGAGCAGTGAATATTCATTCTCTTTAATAGCGGGCACACGAGATCGCCCAGCCGCTGCAGGAACCGGTGGATGCGGCTAACAGTGTGCATTCTAATAAAGAGAATAAATATTCACTGCTCCACACACCCATAGTCCCGGGCGTGGGGAGCAGTGAATATTCTGGCAGCTGACCTCGGCATGTGGGGGCGCTAGGCAGTGACATAATGCGCTGCTTATATATCACAGGTGTATTAGAGGTGACAGACAGTTGCCCTGTAGTGAGTTGCAGGAGATATCTATGTTTGGCATTGCAGACAGCGTCTTAGATAAGAGGCTGTCTATAGGACCAAGCGGCTGCCTCTCTCTTGCTAATTAGCACTCTGGCCTGGGTGTATATATACCTGGTGTGTCTGAGAGGGAGTCGCCGGCTATATTCTGTTCTACTTGTGAAGCCTAGCAGGAGTTATACGTTGTCCTCTCTGGAGCTTGAGGCCATGTGCATATTTGGAGTTCATCTGAAGCTAAGCCCTTTATCCCCTGTGTTGTCTACCTTTGTTGTCTATAGAGTTTAGTGCAGGTTGACTAGTGCTCATCTCCTTCCATCCTTAGCTGTAGCCTTACGCCAGGGTCAGTAGGGCGAGGTACGCGTCGGCGATTGCTGAGGAGGCAAGATAGGGATGGTAGTTGAGACAGGGTGACGCTAGACCTGTCTAGGAGTTCTCCACTTCCCCCTTTCCCTAGTGTCTGGGCTCCCTTTCCCTTTCCCCTCTGTGTTGCTCTAGTCTTTCCCACACCTGGCGTGACATTTTAGCCGGCCAAGCACATTTTGAAAAGGAAAAAAAAAATAAAAATGACATTTTTTTTTATTTGTGTGTTTTTGGGTGTGCACCTTTTTCCCTTGGCATGGGTTTAGTGGCAGAGCGGCTGCACAGGCTGTCTCTGGAAGTGAATGACCTCCGCGGTGAGGTAGAGCAGCAACAACAGCGGTTACAGGTTGCCAATGTGGGGCTCTCTGCAGGTAGGCCTGTCCAGCCTGAACCCAAGGTTGCCCTCATAGACAGGTTTTCTGGGAGTAGGGACAGGTTTTTTGTGTTTAAGGAGGCATGCAAGTTGCATTCCAAACTTCGTCCTAACTCCACCGGTAATGAGGAGCAATGGGTTGGTATTGTAATCTCTCTATTGCAGGGCGATCCTCAGTCATGGGCGTTTTCGTTACCACAGGACTCGGTTTGCCTCCAGTCTGTGGAGGGGTTTTTCGGGGCTCTGGCCCTTATCTATGATGATCCTGACTGAGTCACCTTGGCTGAGTCGAGGCTACGTCGCCTTCAGCAGGGAAATCGGTCAGTAGAAACGTACAGTTCAAAATTCCGTAGATGGGCAACGGATTCCAAATGAAATGACTCAGCCATTAGAAGTCAATTTTGTGAGGGGCTTACTGAAAGGTTAAAAGCTGCCTTGGCAGTATATGAAACCCCTCAGTCCTTGGAGACTGCCATGTCTTTGGCCATACGTCTTGATAGACACCTTTGGGATAGACGGATGAGACCACCTTTTCCGGGACCTTCTTGTCGGGGTTGTGAACCTCTGCCAGGGGAGTGGTCTGAGGGTGAACCAGTACTGGGGGAGGTGGCGTAACCCATGCAGTTAGGGGGTCTCTCTACATCATACATCTTCCCCCCCCCACAGATTCACAAGAAATAAGGCGTCTGTTTTTTTTGTGGGAAAAAGGGACATCTTGTTGGGACCTGTTCTTCAATTCCTAAACAAAAAGAGACTCGATTAACTTTCGGTAGTCTGGAGTTGGATAAACAAGGAGTGCATTTGTGGCCAAACTGCAGTTCCTGCTTTGTCCTGACAGAAGAGGTGGTGCTAGAGAGCAAAGTGTTTGTTGATAGTGGAGCAGGAGTCAGCATGGTTGATGCTGAGTTTGCTAAAGCTCAAGGTCTTGCTTGTTGTGTTTTAGCTGAACCTATTTCCATCTTTTCCTTTGACTCAGTGCCACTTGCACAGAAAGCATTTACTCAGATTGTATATAATGTAAAACTGAGGGTGGGGTCAGTTCATTGTGAAATCATCCCTTGTTATGTTTTGGACAATCTTCCCCCTCCGATTGTCTTCGGTATACCTTGGCTTGTTAAACATAATCCGTTGGTGCATTGGCAAGCCAGGGAGATTATTGGGTAGGGTGATTACTGCCATGAGAATTGTTTAGATATTTCCATTGTTACTGTCTCTATGGAAATACTATAGCCTACGTCATAATTTCTCTCAGCCGAAGACAATTTTTTAGAAAAGAAGGCACATGGACTCCATTTACCAGGGTACGCACCCTGAGATAACACAGCCCCAACCCCGACATCCGATGCATCGACCTCCACAATAAAGGGTTGAGAAACATCAGGTTGACTGAGTATAGGTGGAATGGCAAAATTAATCTTTAAGGAAGAAAAAGCCTGAAGGGAAGCATCCGACCATTTGGAAAAATCAGACTCCTTCTTAGTCATGTCAGTAAGGGGTTTGACTATAACAGAGTAATTTTGGATGAATTTCCTGTAAAAATTAGTAAAGCCCAGAAAACATTGTAGAGCCTTCAGGTTATAGGCACGTTCCCAGTCAAGAACTGCACGGATCTTCTCCGGATCCATCTGAAAACCTGTAGATGACAAGTACCCCAAAAACTGCACCTCCTGAGCTGCGAAAACACATTTTTCCAGTTTGGCATAAAGTTTGCTATCCCTTAATATCTGGAGCACCGGCTTAACATGCCCCCGATGAGTTTCAAGATGAGGTGAATAAACCAAAATATTGTCCAGATAGACCACCACAAACCTCCCCACCAAATGATGGAAAATATAATTTATGAAATTCTGGAATACCGCAGATGCATTGGTCAAGCCAAAAGGCATAACCAGACTCTCGAAATGTCCTTCCAGGGTATTGAATGCCGTTTTCCATTCGTCCCCCTCTCTGATTTTAACCAGATTGTAGGCTCCCCTCAAATCCAACTTGGAGATTACCCTAGCTCCCACAACCTGGCTAAACAAATCAGGAATCAGAGGAAAAGGGTATGGATCACGGATGGTAACTTGATTTAATTCCTGGAAATCTAAACAGGGACGTAGACCACCATCTTTTTTCTTCACAAAGAAGAACTCTGCCGCCACAGGCGAAGGTGAGGGTCTGATATGTCCCTTCTCCAGACTTTCAGCAATGAAATCCTTCATGGCTTGTCTCTCAGGGACAGAGAGATTATACAGTCTGGACTTCGGTAATTTAGCTCCGGAGGTAAGATTAATAGCACAGTCATAAGAACGATGAGGAGGCAAATCCTGACCCCCCCTCTCAGAAAAAATGTCCTCAAAACCAGACAGAAAAGCAGGTAGTATTTCCATAGAGACAGTAGCAAGGGAAATATCTAAACAATTCTCATGGCAGTAATCAACCCATTCAATAATCTCCCTGGCTTGCCAATGCATCAACGGATTATGTTTAACAAGCCAAGGTATACCGAAGACAATCGGAGTGGGAAGATTGTCCAAAACATAACAAGGGATGATTTCACAATGAACTGACCCCACCCTCAGTTTTATATTATATACAATCTGAGTAAATGCTTTCTGTGCAAGTGGCACTGAGTCAATGGAAAAGATGCAAATAGGTTCAGCTAAAACACAACAAGCAAGACCTTGAGCTTTACCAAACTCAGCATCAACCATGCTGACTCCTGCTCCACTATCAACAAACACAGAATTTTTTTGGGTTTTGCTCTCTAGCACCACCTCTGCTATCAGGACAAAGCGGGAACTGCAGTTTGGCCACAAATGCACTCCTTGTTTATCCAACTCCAGACTACCGAGAGTTAATCGAATCTCGTTTTGTTTAGGAATTGAAGAACAGGTCCCAACAAGATGTCCCTTTTTCCCGCAAAAAAACATACGCCTTTTTTCTTGCGAATCTCTGGGGGGGGATGTATGATGTAGAGAGACCCCCTAACTGCAAGGGTTCCGCTACCTCCCCCAGTACTGGTTCACCCCCAGACCACTCCCCTGGCAGAGGTTCACAACTTCGACAAGAAGGTCCCGGAAAAGGTGGTCTCACCCGTCTATCCCAAAGGTGTCCATCAAGACGTATGGCCAAACACATGGCAGTCTCCAAGGACTGAGGGGTTTCATATACTGCCAAGGCAGCTTTTAACATTTCAGTAAGCCCCTCACAAAATTGACTTCTAATGGCTGAGTCATTTCATTTGGAATCCGTTGCCCATCTACGGAATTTTGAACTGTACGTTTCTACTGACCGATTTACCTGCTGAAGGCGACGTAGCCTCGACTCAGCCAAGGCGACTCGTTCAGGATCATCATAGATAAGGGTAAGAGCCCCGAAAAACCCATCCACAGACTGGAGGCAAACCGAGTCCTGTGGTAACGAAAACGCCCATGACTGAGGATCGCCCTGCAATAGAGAGATTACAATACCAACCCATTGCTCCTCATTACCGGAGGAGTAAGGACGAAGTTTGAAATACAACTTGCATGCCTCCTTAAACACAAAAAAACTGTCTCTACCCCCAGAAAACCTGTCTGTGAGGGCAACCTTGGGTTCAGGCTGGACAGGCCTACCTGCAGAGAGCCCCACATTGGCAACCAGTAACCGAGGTTGTTGTTTATGCTGTACCTCACCGCGGAGGTCATTCACTTCCAGAGACAGCCCGTGCAGCCGCTCTGCCACTAAACCCATACAAAGGGAAAAAAGTGCACACCCAAAAACACACAAAGAAAAAAAAAAGTCATTTTTATTTTTTTTTCCTCTTCAAAATGTGCTTGGCCAGCTAAAATGTCATGCCAGGTGTGGGAAAGACTAGAGCAACACAGAGGGGAAAGGGAAAGGGAGCCCAGACACTAGGGAAAGGGGGAAGTGGAGAACTCCTAGACAGGTCTAGCGTCACCCTGTCTCAACTACCGTCCCTATATTGCCTCTGACTCGCCCCCAGAGCCGTGGGGTACTCGGCAGCCGGGCCTATGGATGCTGGCGGGGATATCACGGCGGCTGGCCCGGTCCGTGGCCCAGAGCAGTCAACAAAAGGGGAAATATTTACAGGGGATTATGAGTCCGTGACGCCACCTGTGGAATGCGGCCAAAGGGAGCTGCCGCTGCGGGGCAGTCCTCTGAAGCTGATGTTACTGCAGCAGGGATGGTGTGACTCTCCACAGGAAGAGCTAGCTCCAGGGCAGTGTAGAGATGTTGGTTGCGCTGGGCGTTGTAGTGCAGGGGGAAGAGATGATGGAACAGGCGAGAGACGGCCAGAACGGTTCAGGGAGAAATGACGGACACTCACACGGGGGTTTGCTTTCGTACCTTTACTGATGTAGTTGCAGGCATGGTCCAGGTACTCCAGGTGAAGGGCGCACTTTTGGACTCTCCCCAGTGAGCGAGTATAGGGCCTCCTGATCCGTGGCTTTACTTGTTAAGCTTCTTACCTGCCTGGAGCTAGGCCTAGCTTGGTTACTGTCTCTCTTTGCACCTGCTGACCTGGTGGTAGGGCTTTCTCTTGGAGATCACTCTCCCTGGACGCTGGGGCCTCTGTGACTCCTAGCCCTGGTGCGGTAGTCAGCGTTGGTAGACCTGGGACTTGTAGTCCTCCAGTTATCCGGTGAACCCTACTGGGTATGAAGGGGCCCTGTAGGCGCAGAGCCGGAGTCCGGTGTATAGTTCGGGGTGAGCCTGGTACGCTCCTCTGCCCCCTTGTTACTCCTTTCTCCTCTCCTCTTTGCCATTGGCCACACTCGGGGGCCTCACTAGGCTTCAACTCGTGCTGTAGGCCTTGGCTCGCCTAGGCACAGCAGCCAGCGTGCTGCCTCTTCACTGGTCTCAGTGCCAGCACACTCTCTCTCAAATGAAACTCTAAACTGACTGCCTGGCTCCACCTTCCCTATATATATGTCCCTAACGGGCTCCCTCTGCTGGTGTGAGGTGGAAGGGTGGAGGTGTTTGAATGTGTGAGGGCCTCTTGTGGAGAAGTCCATCCATGCACCCTCCTGGGTTCTGTGGTACCTGTTGTAGCAGGGCGCCACATTCCCCCCTAGTATAATTCAGTACTCCTGGACTGAAGCATTTTGTAAAAACAGTTTAACAACAGTAACAATAACAACAAGTATAATAACATTAATAAAGTTACAGTAAGTCCCGTAACCAGGTGTCCATTTCACCGATGAAAGTGTAACAGGGAGAAACTTGAGGGACCCACCTGAAAACCCTCAACGTAGGCCCTGGGCGTGGCTACAGGGCATAGGTGATCCAGGTGTTGGACCACGTCTTCGGCCACGCCAAACGGGTTTTTTGTTCTGTGGTCATGTGTTGCACACAATCAAAAAGGGGCACTTTAATAAGTGCAACTATTTATATTTACAGTTTTTGGCTGCTCACAGTCCTCAGCCTACAAGTCTTTGTACCCTGACGGGTAACTAAATGCACACATTATTTGCAATTTATACAATAAACAATAGTAGACAATACCCAACTGGGTAACTATTTACACTGCAGGTATTTCTAACTTATTCCTTATACCTGTCAAGGATCTGGCCTTTTGTACTGGTGTTGATCTACGTAGTACTGGGGTGTTGTTGATGTCTGTGTTTGCACTGTCTGCTACCCTGTCAGATCTACGTGTGGGTAAATTGTAGAACTGTCTTAACCTCTCTATGGGACTGGTAAGTACACCATTTACTGGGTCTTCTGGCTCTGCTTCTACCGGTGATCCTTCTTCCGGGGACTCTTCCTGAGCAGGCTCTTCCGGGGCACTTACAGGTCTTACTTGCAGTGGAGGGTCTTCTGGCTCTTGGTAGAAGTGCATCACAGGTATTATTACAGCTCCATCCAGTTGAGGCCAATCTGCCGGGAAATCTCCTAAGACAGTATGGAGTACATCTTCTTTGGGTTCTTCAGGCACTATAAGAGGTACTTCCTCTTGTGGCTTCAACAGACCTGGGCACAACTTCAAGTGGTCTCTTGAGACTGCTGCAGTTGTCTTACCTCCATCTTTACTGATTAGACAAGTTTTCCTATTGTCGAACCTAGAATCCAACACAGTGTAAGGCTCTCTTTCCCATTGGTCGTCAAGCTTGTGGTTTCTTCTCTTCCGCTTCAGCGCAACTTCTCCAGGTGCTAAGGGTTCTGCCGGTGTACTCTTGTTGTACTGTGCTTCCTCCTAATCTCTCATCCTATTTAGACTGTCTTCGACACAGGCCTGTACTCTCTTGTACTGCTCCTGTCGAGTCGTATCCCAGTCTTCAGTGGACATATCTGCTTCTGGCTCTACCACTCCAAGCTCCAGGTCCATGGGCAACTTTCCGGGTCTTGCTCTCATGAGGTACGCTGGAGTACAATTGGTGGCACTCACAGGTATGTGATTGTACAGATCTACCAGGTCAGGTAGCTTGTCTGGCTGATTCCTTTCTTCGAGAGGTAAGGTCTTCAGGAGGTCTATGACGATATTGTTCATCTTTTCACATAGACCATTGGTTTGAGGGTGGTACGGCGTAGTCCGAATCTTCTTACACCCGTACAGATGGCAAAACTCTTTGAACAGCTCAGCTTCAAAGGCAGGGCCTTGATCCGTCAGCACCTTATCCGGGTATCCATGGGGCCTGCAGAAGTATGCTTGAAACGTCCTTGCTGCAGTTTCTGCCGTGAGATCCTTGACGGGAGCCACCACCAGGAACCGGGAGTAGTGATCCACAATGGTCAGGGCATAGGAGTATCCTGACCTGCTGGGTGACAGCTTGACGTGATCCAGAGCGACGATCTCCAGGGGCTGGGTTGTCTTGATGGACTGCAGGGGTGCTTTCTGGCTTCTGTAGTCTTTTCTTCTGAGGCTACAGGGTCCACAATCCCGGCACCACCTCTCTATGGAGCTCCGCATTCCAACCCAATAAAATCGACACTTCAGGAGGGTTTTCAGTTTCTTCCAGCCAAAGTGCCCTGCTTGATCGTGGTAGGCCTCCAACACCATCTGGATGTCTGTCCGGGGCACTACGATCTGCCATACCATCTCATGGGTCCTAGGGTTGACATACCCCCGGCACAGCTTCTCTGTATAGATGAACAGCCGGCTTCTCTCATTCCACAGTTGCTTGGCTTGTGGAGGAGCGTCCTTCTCCAGGGAGGAACCTTCCTGGGTTATCAGTTCTTTGATACGACTGACAACCGGGTCGCTGTCCTGGGTCTCCTTCCAACTGTGATGAGGTAACGGGTTTAGTGTTTTACCACGATACCTCCTGGAGATGCGCTACTCGTGGACCATCCCATTTCTGTGGAAGGCAGGTAGCTTAATCTCCTTCAGGTCATCCACTTCTTCTTCAGTGTCCGACTGGGGAGGCATTCTGGATAGGGCATCGGCGTTGGCGTTCTTGTGGCCTGCCCGGTACTTGATGGTGAACTGATAGTTTGACAGTCAAGCCATCCAACGCTGTTCCATGGCTCCTAACTTGGCTGTCTCTAGATGCGTCAAGGGGTTGTTGTCAGTATAGGCTGTGAACTTAGTGGAGGCTAGGTAGTGCTTGAACCGTTCAGTGATGGCCCAGACCAAGGCCAGGAGCTCCAACTTGAAGGAGCTATAGTTTTCTGGATTCCTCTCTGTAGGATGAAGCTTCCTGCTGGCATAGGCTATCACCTTCTCTTTGCCACGCTGCTTCTGACTCAACACAGCTCCTAGTCCCTCGTTGCTGGCATCAGTGTACAGCAGGAAAGATTGGCTGTAGTCAGGGTAGGCCAGGATTTCTTCGCCAGTCGGGATCTCTTTCATCACTGCAAAGGACTCAGCCTGCTCTTTTCCCCACTGGAAGGGGAGGTTCTTGCCTCTGTTGGACTGTCCTACCAGGAGATCTTGCAAAGGCGCTGCCTTCTTGGTGTAGTCCCTTACAAATCTCCGGTAATACCCGACCAGTCCCAGGAACTGACGTACCTCCTTGAGATTCTTTGGCTCCGGCCATCTCTGGATGGCAGTGAACTTCTCCGGGTCGGGTGCTACTCCTTCTGGACTGGCGATGTGCCCCAGGTACTGAACCTTCTGTTTGAGCAGGTGGCACTTGGAAGCTTTCAATTTCATCCCGTACCGGGACAATGCTTCAAATACCTCCGCCAGGTGCTTCAAATGGTCCTCATACGTCTTGGAGTACACTATCACATCATCCAGGTATAGCAGCACGGTCTCGAAGTTACGGTGTCCCAAATAGCACTCCATCAATCTCTGGAACGTTCCAGGGGTGTTGCAGAGTCCGAACGGCATACTGTTGAACTCGCAGAGTCCCATCGGGGTAGTGAAGGCCGTCTTCTCCCAGTCCTCCTCAGCAACTGCTACTTGCCAGTACCCACTAGTGAGGTCAAGGGTAGAGAAGTAATTTGCAGACTTTAGTGTAGCCAGGGATTCCTCTATACGGGGTAAAGGGAATGCGACTTTATGTGTTATGCGATTTACCTGTCTGTAATCTACACTCATCCTCATGCTTCCATCCTTTTTTCTGATCAGGACCAGGGGAGCAGCCCAGGGGCTACAGCTATCTCTTATTACCCCTGCCTCCTTCATGTCATACAACATTTCCTTCGCTTTCTGGTAGTGTGCTGGTGGTATGGGCCTGTAACGTTCTTTGATGGGTGTATGGTCACCTGTGGGTATATGGTGTTGTACCCCTTTAATCCTCCCAAAATCAAGTGGGTGTTTGCTGAATACCTGTTTGTATTCCTGAACCACCCTGTGTACACCTTGTTTCTGATGGACAGGAGTGGCGTCAGTCCGAACATGGAGCTGTTGACACCAATCCCCCACCTGGGTCTCTGAGTCATTACCCTCTACTGTGTCTGATGAGGTTAAGGACGCTACTGTGTGTATGGAGTTGTTATTCACAGTATACAATCTGGCAACCATTGCGTATCGTGGCAGCTTAACCTCTTCCTCCCCGTAATTTAAGAGACGGACGGGTACCCTCCCATTGCGTACATCAACTACCCCTCTGGCAGTTAAGAATGTAGGTCTGTGCTCCGAGCTAATGGGCTCTACTACCACCTGGAAGTTCTGTCCTCTTAGACCTATTGCTGCTCTACACCAAATCAGCATTTCACTCATTGGGGGAATCATAATGGGTATTTGGTCTGTCACCCGTACATTACCGATTTCACCACCTGATAGCTTTACCTGTTGCTGGTACATAAGGGCTCGGATCTCTTTCTGGAGCACCCTCCTCTGCCCTGGCTTGGCAGTGTCAGCCATCTGTTGAAGCAAGAATAACACTTCTCCCAAACAGTTACCAACAACATTAGTACCAAGCACCATGTACAAGTCTGTATCACCAGGATTAGTCTCTACTACAATTAGTCCCTGGTCCTTCAGTTCCACTCTTCCCACCTTTACTGCCACATTCTTAACCCCGACTAGGTTAAGGGGAAGGCCATTGGAGGCATACACGGAAAGGTTTGGATCTGGCGGGTGAAGTTCGTCTATGGACCAGAACCTTTTGTAGAGGACATCAGGCATGATGGTTTCCTGAGATCCAGTGTCCAGCAGGGCAGGTGTCGCGATGCCATCCAGCACAATGGACAGGAAAGGTCTTCCGCCCACGAACCGATGGTACCAGTTTGATCTGCCTGGTTGGTCTACTCCTGGGTGTCGGCCCTTGGCCCCAGGGTTTCCTCGTTTAAAGGGCAGGTGCACGCTGTGTGGCCTGCCTTGTGGCAACGGTAGCAGATGAAGTCTCCTGGAGGGCGACATTGATCATTGGTCCTCCCACGGGGTGGAGTTGTCCTCCTACGGGGTGGCATTGTCCTCCTTCTTCTCCTCATCCAGGGGACATCCTCAGGGCTGTCGGCGAGTAGGATCCTTCCGGTTTGGGCTCCGTCTGTAGCTGCAGGGTGCTCAGGACAGTGGCCAGGGTTTTACTTGGTTGATGCACTTCAGAGCGCAGGCTGTCCAGCTCACTAGGGGGCACTGTTTGCATCTTTGTTTCAGCCGTCAATGAAGGAGCAGCGGGTGATGCGGGCACTGGGGTGGCCCCACCCTGGTAACATTGGATAGCAGTATCTGTTGTTTCCAGGGGCTGCAGACCCTTTATAGCCATGTCCTTAAGGGTGTCAAAGGTGGCATCTGGATGATCTAAGGCCCACCACCGTACGGTTCTGCTCTCCTCCTGGGACCTCAACCCCCGGATGAACTGTTCCGTCAGCATTTTATTTTCATCTTGTATGCTGGCTGGACTAACCTTTGTCAGGGCCCGCAGGGCTTCCTGTAAGCGCCAGGTATAGTCCCGGATACTGTCCTCAGGTTTCTGGACACAGTGGTAGAACCTCATCCAGAGATCTGTCTCAGTGCGGTTTTCAAAGACAGTTTGCAGTCTCTTAAAGATGATGGACACTGATTCCTAGTCTGCGACTGGCAAGGTTTCAACTTCCCGCTCTGCGGCACCAGTCAATTGTCCTAGTACAACAGCGGCTCTCTGTTTACCAGTCATAGAATACATGTCCAGTATACCGCATATTTTCTTCTTGAACCCAGTCAGGGTGTCGGATTTGCCATCATACTGGGGAAGCCACTACGCTCCAGGGATATACGGCAGGGCCATGGGTATCAACAGAGTCACGACCCCTGCTGGTGGGGCCGGCGCTCCGGCCTGTGCAGCGCCGGGCGCAAGTTGGGCAACAAGAGCGTTAACCGGAGCTCCGGCTGCTTGCTGGTCGTCGGCCATGGTTGTGCCCCCCTAGTAAACCGTAGCCTACCTTCTTTACTTGGATCGGGTAGGCCGCAGCACCGCAGGCAACGGTCTCCTTCCAGGACCTTGCGTCGCTCACGTATGACGTCAGAGCGTCCACTGGAATCCTTCCAGGGTCTGACGCTTCCTGGTTCGGCGTCAAGGCGCGAGGCGGGGCCTGGGATTCGCGCGCTTCCACAGTTACGCCTCTCGGGTTCACGCAGTTACGCCCCTCTTCTTCCCGCGCGGCGACAGGAAAATGGCGGATAATGGCGGGAAACCTCGGGAATGGCAGGAAATCTTCACCACAGTAAGTGGTACAGTCTTTTAAGGCGCACAGTACCCGGTGGCAACTTGCACGGAATCCTGTTCGTGACGCCAGAGATGACTCGCCCCCAGAGCCGTGGGGTACTCGGCAGCCGGGCCTATGGATGCTGGCGGGGATATCACGGCGGCTGGCCCGGTCCGTAGCCCAGGGTGGTCAACAAAAGGGGAAATATTTACAGGGGATTATAAGAGTCCGTGACGCCACCTGTGGAATGCGGCCAAGGGGAGCCGCCGCTGCGGGGCAGTCGTCTGAAGCTGATGTTACTGCAGCAGGGATGTTGTGACTCTCCACAGGAAGAGCTAGCTCCAGGGCAGTGTAGAGATGTTGGTTGTGCTGGGCGTTGTAGTGCAGGGGGAAGAGATGATGGAACAGGCGAGAGATGGCCAGAACGGTTCAGGGAGAATTGACGGACACTCACACGGGGGTTTGCTTCGGTACCTTTACTGATGTAGTTGCAGGCATGGTCCAGGGTACTCGGTGCGAAGGGTGTACTTCTGGATTTCTCCCCAGTGAGCGGGTATAGGGCCTCCTGATCCATTGCTTTTACTGGCTAAGCTTCTGACCTGCCTGGAGCTAGGCCTAGCTTGATTACTGTCTCTCTCTTGCACCTGCTGATCTGGTGGTAGGGCTTTCTCTTGGAGATCACTCTCCCTGGACGCTGGGGCCTCCGTGACTCCTAGCCCTGGTGCGGTAGTCAGCGTTGGTAGACCTGGGACTTGTAGTCCTCCAGGTATCCGGTGAACCCTACTGGGTATGAAGGGGCCCTGTAGGCGCGGACCCGGTGTCCGGTGTATAGTTCGGGGTGAGCCTGGTACGCTCCTCTGCCCCCTTGTTACTCCTTTCTCCTCTCCTCTTTGCCGTCGGCCACACTCGGGGCCCTCACTAGGCTTCAACTCGTGCTGTAGGCCTTGGCTCGCCTAGATACAGCAGCCAGCGTGCTGCCTCTTCACTGGTCTCAGTGCCAGCACACTCTCTTTCAAACTAAACTCTAAACTGACTACCTGGCTCCACCTTCCCTATATATATGTCCCTAACGGGTTCCCTCTGCTGGTGTGAGGTGGAAGGGTGGAGGTGTTTGAATGTGTGAGGGCCTCTTGTGGAGAAGTCCATCCATGCACCTTCCTGGGTTCTGTGGTACCTGTTGTAGCAGGGCACCACACCTCCTCAGCAATCGCTGACGCGTACCTAGCCCTACTGACCCTGGCGTAAGGCTACAGCTAAGGATGGAAGGAGATGAGCACTAGTCAACCTCCACTAAACTCTATAGACAATGAAGGTAGACCACATAGTGAAAAAATGACTTAGCTTTACATGAACTGCAAGTATGCACACGGCCTCAAGCTCCAGAGAGGACGACATACAACTCCTGCTAGGCTTCACAAGTAGAACAGAATATAGCCGGCATCTCCCTCTCAGACACACCAGGTGTATATATACACCCAGGCCAGAGAGCTAATTAGCAAGAGAGAGGCCGCCGCTTGGTCCTAAAGACAGCCTCTTATCTAAGAAGCTGTCTACAATGCCAAATGTAGATATCTCCTGCAACCCACTGCAGGGCAACTGTCTGTCACCTCTGATACACCTGTGACATGTAAGCAGCGCATTATGTCTCTGCCATGCGCCCCCACACGCCGAGGTCAGCTGCCGGAATATTCACTGCTCCCCACACCAGGGACTATGTGTGGAGCAGTGAATATTTATTCTCTTTATTAGAACGCACACTGTTAGCCGCATCCACCGGTTCCTGCAGCGGCTGGGCGATCACGTGTGCCCGCTATTAAAGAGAATGAATATTCACTGCTCCACATGCCTGTAGTTCCACCCACGTCTTGGCACAGGCTTCAGTGCATACTGTAGATGTGGGAGGGACTATGAGCATAGGGAGCAGTGAATATTCATTTTCTTTAACCCCTTTACCCCCGAGGGTGGTTTGCACGTTAATGACCAGGCCAATTTTTACAATTTTGACCACTGTCACTTTATGAGGTAATAACTCTGGAACGCTTCAACGAATCCACCTGATTCTGATATTGTTTTTTTCGTGACATATTGTACTTCATGATTGTGGTAAAATATCTTCGATATAACTTGCGTTTATTTGTGAAAAAATTGGAAATTTGGCGAAAATGTTGAAAATTTCACAATTTTCAAACTTTGAATTTTCATGCCCTTAAATCAGAGAGATAAGCCACACAAAATAGTTAATAAATAACATTTCTTACATGTCTACTTTTTTCTACATTACATCACCACAATTATGGCACCAAATTTTTTTTATTTGTTAGGAAGTTATAAGGGTTAAAAGTTGACCAGCGATTTCTCACTTTTCCAACAAAATTTACAAAACCATTTTTTTCGGGACCACATCACATTTGAAGTGACTCTGAGGGGCCTTTATGACAGAAAATACCCAAAAGTGACACCATTCTAAAAACTGCTCCCCTCAAGGTTTTCAAAACCACATTCAAGAAGTTTATCAACCCTTCAGGTGCTTCACAGGAATTTTGGGAATGTGGAAAAAAAATTAACATTTAACTTTTTTCACAAAAAATGTTACTTTAGACCCTAATTTTTTTTTATTTTTGCAAGGGTAGCAGGAAAAAATGGACCCCAAAATTTGTTGTGCAATTTCTCCTGAGCACCCCAATACCCCATATGAGAGGAAAAAAACTGTTTAGGCACACGGCAGGATTCGGAAGAAAAGGAGCCCCATTTGACTTTTTGAACGTAAAATTTGCTTGAATAATTAGATGACGCCATATTGTGTTTGGAGATCCCCTGATGTGCCTAACCAGTGGAAAACCCCCACAAGTAACAGCACTTTGGAAACTAGACCCCTCAGGGAACTTATCTAGATGTGTGGTGAGAACCTTGAACCCCCAGGTGCTTCACAGAAGTTTAGAACATTGAGCCGTAAAAATACAATTTTCACATTTTTCCGAAAAAAATGTTTTTCAGCCTCCAATTTTGCATTTTCATAAGGGTAACAGGAGAAAATGGACCCCAAAAACTGTTGTTCAATTTCTCCTGAGTACACCAATACTCCATCTGTGGGGAAAATATACTGTTTGGGTGTACGGCAGGGTTCAGAAGGGAAGGAGCACTGTGTGACTTTTTGAAAGTAAAATTGGCTGGAATCAAGAGCGGACGCCATGTCGCTTTTGGGGTGCCCCGGATGCGCCTAAATAGTGGAAACCTCCCACAAGTGACTCCATTTTGGAATCTAGACCCCTCAGGGATTTTATCAAGGGGTGTAGTGAACATTTTGAACCCAGAGGTACGACACAGAATTTGATAACATTAGGTCATCATATTTAAATCGTTGTATTAGTATTGGGCACAAGTGTTCGCTACTTTTTGTTTGCATTGGGTACTCAGGTATGCACCAAGTATCACAGGTGCTCAAGTGACATGCTCGAGTCCCCACCCTGCATGTTTCATGGTTATTTGACACCCCCAAAAAAACATGCAGGGATTGCTCGTGCATGGCAGGCAATCCCCGCAAGGTTTTTTTGGCTGTATAACAGCCGCAAAACATATGGGGCAGAGACTCAAGCATATCACTCGAGCACCCACAATACAATGCAAATTCAAGTAGAGAGGACTTGCGCTCAACACTAGTCACTGTATCGTCGTCATTTTTTTCTTTACTTTTGAAAAAATCCCAACCCTAACACAACCCTAACCCCAAACCTAATACAACCCCAACCCTAGCACAACCCTAATCCTAGCACAACCCTAACCCTAGCACAACCCTAACACAACCCTAACCCTAGCACAACCCTAACCCTAGAACAACTCTAGCTCAGCCCTAGCACAAACCTAACCCTAGCACAACCCTAACCCTAGCACAAACCTAGCCCAACCCCAACCCTAGCCCAACCCTAACCCTAGCCCTAACCCTAGCCCAACCCTAGCCCAACCCTAACCCTAGCACAACCCCAACCCTAGCCCAACCCTAACCCTAATCCTAGCACAACTCTAACCCTAGCACAACCCTAACCCTAGCCCTAAGCCTAGCCCAACCGTAAACCTAGCCCAACCCTAACCATAGCCCAACCCTAACAATAGCCCAACCCTAACTCTAGCACAACACTAACCCTAGCACAACTTTTGAAAAAATCCCAACCCCAACACAACCCTAACCCCAAACCTAATACAACCCCAACCCTAGCACAACCCTAACCGTAGCACAACCCTAACCCTAGCACAACCCTAGCCCAACCCCAACCCTAACCCTAGAACAACCCTAACCCTAACCCAACCCTAACCATAGCCATAACCCTAACCCTAGCCCAACCCTAACCCTAACCTTAGCACAACTCTAACCCTAGCCCTACCCTAACCTTAGCCCTAACCTTAGCCCAACCCTAACCCTAGCCCTTACCCGAACCCTAGCCCTAACCCTAACCCTAGCCCAACCCTAACCCTAGCACAACACGAACCCTAACACAACCCTAACCCTAGCACAACCCTAGCCCTAGCACAACCCTAACCCTATCACAACCTTAACCCTAGAGTTTATTTTTACGCGTTTCCACGTGTGGTATAAGTGATTAGACGACTTTATCCTTCGGGTCGGTGCGATTACAGCGATACCAGATTCATATCGGATTTTTATGATTGACAGCTGTCACACACTAAAAAACCCTTTTGTTTTGCAAAGACTAGTTTTTGCATCGCCATATTTTGAGAGCTATAATTTTTCCATATTTCGGCCGACAGAGTCATGTGATGGCTTGTTTTTTGCGGGACAAGTTCACGTTTTTATTGGTACCATTTTCGGGCACGTAACATTTTTTGATCGCTTTCTATTCCGATTTTTGGGAGGCAGAATGAACAAAAACAAACAATTCAGGATTTATTTTTTTATGCAGTTCTGAGTGTGGTAAAATTGATAAGGCAGCTTTATTCTTCGGGTCAGTACGTTTACAGAGGTACCACATTTACATATTTTTTATGTTTTGGCGCTTTTACACAATAAAAACTATTTTATAGAAAAAATATTTTTTTTTGTATCGCTTTATTCTGAGAGCTAAAACTTCTTTATTTTTCGGCTGATGGAGCTGTATGGCAGCTTGGTTTTTGCGGGACAATTTTTATTTACATTTGTCTTTTTGATCGCATTTTATTCCATTTTTTGTTTAGCGGTATGATGATAAAGGATCGTTTTTTGCTTCGTTTTTTATTTATTTTTTTTTCCATGTTCACTAAAGGGGTTAGTTAACTAGTGGTACAGTTTTATAGGTCAGGTAATTCCGGACGCGGTGATACCAAATATGTGTACTTTTATTGTTTTTTTTTCATAATAATATTTATTTATGCGTACAGTATATTTTTATTTTTTTGGATTACTTTTTTCATTTTTTTTATATTTTTACAATTTTTTTCATTTTTTTTCACTTTCTGACACTTTTTGAGCTTTTACACTTTGTCCCACTTTGGGACTTTCACTTTTTGAAGTCTGATCGCCTGTATAGCATAGGGATGCAGAAGCATCCCTGTGCTATACAGCCTGTCAGTGCTGCACAGGGAGAGGTTACTTTGATTGAACACTGCGCATGATCAAAGTAACTTATTGCTGTCTGGGGACCCGGATGACGTTATGATAACATCGGGTCACCATGACAACCATCGGGACCCGGCAGAGATAGTGCGGAACCCCGGAGAGGAGGTAAGTATCGACTTAGATTGCAGCATTTTGGGGGTTAATGTACAGGAAACAGTGTGGCACCACTCCTTGCATA
Organism: Phyllobates terribilis; assembly: GCF_046119375.1. NCBI lineage: Eukaryota > Metazoa > Chordata > Amphibia > Anura > Dendrobatidae > Phyllobates > Phyllobates terribilis. The sequence goes on along the minus strand of NW_027362765.1, from coordinate 381,812,001 downwards.
TAGTACCGGGTGTCAGCTGTCGAAATCACCAGGCTATACTAATACGTATCTGGTCAATAAGGCCCAGGGCACAGATACGTATTAGTACGCCCTATGTCAGAAAGGGGTTAACAGTGGGCACAATGTTAGCTGCAGCTGCCGGCTCCTGCCTCCTGTGACCCACTCCTCCAACGCTGCCGCTCCTTCCCCACAGGCACAGCCACACTATAAGGTACATCCAGACTATAAGACGCACCCTTCCCTCTACTTTCCTCCAAAATGTTGGAGTAAAAAAGTGCGTCTTATAGTCCGAAAAATACAGTACACTGTAAATCATTACCCTTTATACAGCGTACACTACACATGGTTTCACGGTTTTACATTTTTTAACAACTGGTTTCCAACTTTCCATGGGGGATGTCTGGAGTGTAATGTGATACAAAGTTATTCTTACTTTAATAGTCAAATGAACCATTTGTCTTCATAAAACATGATATAAAAGATTGTGCTATTTGATTACACAGCTCCTAATATGACCAATGATAACGATGATAAGGGTTTGCTGAGACTTAGCTTACTGTAAACTGTATGAATACTACAAGGCTGATCAGATACAGAATAAACATTTACATCCAACAGTCTTTCAATTGATGTATTCTCTGATTTATTCCAATCTATTTCCTTTTATTCTCCATCCAGCCCAGATCTCTATAAAGAATTATTCTAGCCACAACTCATCTCTGCAAAGTTTGTTCACCAGATGTCTTTGGATCCTCATCCTCTATGCTCTGAATACTAACACATTGTGCCCTTCAATACAATACTGTGCACCCTAAATATAAAATAGTGACACACTGTGCCCCCCCAAAACAATAGCGCCGCATAAAGTAACTTATGAAGATAATAATGCTACAGGGAAGAGAAGAACAAGACAGGCCACAAGACACTGGGAGTAGAAGAACAAAACAGGCCACAAGACACTGGGAAGAGAAGAACAAGACAAGCAGGGCCCCATGAAAATGACAAGTCACACAGAGCCAATTGAATATACTATTGCAAACCATATTCCACCTGAAAATAATAATATGATACACTGTGCCACCCAGAAATAAAAAGAATGTCCACTGTGGCTCTCGAAATAAATAGTAATGTCCTTGTCCAGGGAACTCAAGTAGCTATCATAATAACCTCCATCTGTCATTTTAACAAACAGTTTGGAAGAACAAAAAAAACTGGAAGGATTGTGCATCTGCTAGCACGTTACCTATTGAGATGTGTTTCACTCTTAGGCCACGGCCCCGCTACCAGTATTTGGTCAGTATTTTTTCTCAGGAGTGGGAGCCAAAACCAGGAGTGGGTGATAAATGCAGAATTGGTGACTAGTTTCTATTATACATTTTCTCTGATTGTTCCTCACCTGGTTTTGGCTTCAACTCCTGAGAAAAAATACTGAACGAATACTGACCAAATACTGATAGTGGAGCCGTGGCCTTAGGTTCACTCTATTGTGTGTATTGTGTGTATTGTACAGTGTGTTATTACTAATCCTTTAGTCCCTCCATTTCTCCCTATTCCGTTAACTTTTTTCCTCTCCCTTGTTTCTTACTTGTCCATCTTTTTATCTCTTTACTAGTGTTGTGGGAGCACTAAAATGCTCGGGTGCTCGAAGCTCGGGCCGAGCTCACCGTGATACTCGGGTGCTCGACCCGAGCAACGAGCCCAATGTTAGTCTTTGGGAGACCCGAGCATTTTTGCGGCGGCATCCCCGGCAGTCTATAGAAAGCCTAAAAAGTGCCCAAAACGATAGTGACAGTGTTCAAATTGACTCGCCCCCTGGGCCGAGGGGCACCCGGAACCGGGCTTCTGGGGGTTGTAGTATCCGTGGCAGTGACCCGGTCCCGTGGCTCAGGGTGGTCAGGCCAATGGCGGTATTTTATGGGGGGTTTTAGGTTAATTGTCCGACTACGCCACCCGTGGATTGCGGTCAGGGTGTACCGCCGCTGCGAGGCAGTCCGCTGAGGCTGGTGTGGTGTGCGCAGCAAAAGATGGGATAACTCCCCACGGGAGGAGTATGGCCTCAGGGCAGGTAATGTGGATGATGGGAGTGATGGTGCGCGGGGGTCCCAGCACTAGTAGTGCTGGTGCGGCGATGAGCAGGAATGACTCAGAGTCTTTGCAGTGCAGTTCAGGGTCTTTACTGGTGATATGAAGGCTGACCCTCCCGGGAGTACTGGCTAGCATAAGGGGCCTGGTCAGTCTGCGAGCAAACAGGAGTTTCCCTGGCCAGGTGGAGTTGTAGGCCTCCCCGTCTATCTGCACTCTTTCTGGCTACCTTGCTGTAAGAGGGTAGAAGTAGCCCACGTCCCTGAGTATACCGTGTGGTGCTCACCCGTATGGCTGGTGACTTGGGGCCTTCTGTTAGCCTCTGCTCCTGGATGGCGGTGCTGGTCCCTTCCTTGTGACTGAGCCTCCGGGCTTCTATGGCCAGAGGACCTGGAATCCCCTGCCGGCTGGTTTCTGCTGCTGGGTGAATATCCGTCCCCATGGCCTCGGACTCCGGTGTCCGGTTATTAGGTTCTTCTGCCAGGGCGAGCTATATCTCTGCTTAGCTTCCAGCCCTTGGTCTTCTGCTCCTAGCTCCTACAGAGCTCCTGCTGTAACTTTCCCTCTCCAGACTCTGACTCAACTAATCCCGCCCCAGACCCAGTTTATAAGGGCAGATTCCTCCCCTCCCAGGTCTGGGCAGGAAGGTGTTGCATGCTTAAGGGCTCCTGAGCAGAGAAACCTCCCACTTGCTCTCAGACGTAATATTTCTATTACTGTGGCAACCAGACCCCTGGGGTGCCACAAAATGACATGGGGACAGCATGGGGATCGCCCCAGGAAGCATTTCTGACCCCCAGGTCACTGCTGTCAACAACGTGGTCAGAGGTATTAAGCCACTTTTACAGGCTCACAATAAAACGTTTAAAAACGAAACTGAAACAGTTTTCCTGTGAAATATGTTAAGGAACTTCCTTACCAGGGTAAAGACTTGTGTATAAGGTAAAATAAATAACCAAAAACAAAAATAATCCTCCACACCTTGGGCTATGTTCACAAGTAGCATTTTTTATGCGTTTTTGCACTTTTGTATTGCTTTCAACTGTGACAAATGCATTCACCGGGAAATGTCATTTTAACATTTTACAACCTTACCTGGCCATGTGCTGTGTGACACATGCATACAGTGCTGAAAAGACATGGGAACAGCATGGGTAAGACCCCTGGAAGCATCTCTGACACCCAGGTCACTGCCTAAAAGTGTGCCCATCAGAAGTGATCCTTGCTGCATCAGAAGATGCAGACTTGCAACTATCCCCGTGCTAGTCCTTGTCCCAGGGCAGTGTTTAATTGTACCTCCCCCATTCCTTGCAATGCAAGCGCAAGTATGCAGCCTGCCACCCACCCACCCCCAGGCTGCAATACCATACTGCTTGCTTGCTTGCACTTGAAATTGGGCCTTTTAGGCATGTGGAGGCGTAATCTGGCCACCACATCATGGCTGCGTCGGCGGCCTGGTATCCATATTCAGTCCCCAGCCGCCCGGCGGCCGGGTGTCCATGCTTGGACCCAGCCACCCCTATTTGAAGGACAGCCTAACCACAAACACGTGGACAAGTGAATGTGGCCAGGGATGGTCCATCTGACGCCTTCACACTGGGTTAATATTGTGGAAGTCGGGACACAGTTGGACACTGGGATGCGACACGTCCTCCAGACATAGAGGATTGCGGGTCCTGGGTCAATCAGGCTTCAACACAAAGTTCAGAAGGTAGACAACAGCAGTGGTTGGCCTCCTACTCAACGAGTAAATTATTCATGATCATGAGGCCATCCATCTCCTTAGCTTTCTGTTCCTTGGAATGCAAGCGCATGTATGTAGTAGCGGCTAGGCCTGAGGTGGTCAGCGTTTTGGCACATATCCTACCTCCTCCGAGGATTGCTGGATGTTTTCCTGCTACTATCCCAGTTCTATGACTGCCGTTGAAACAAAGCTTCAGGTGATGAATGATGGATGAGGTGGTGGCAAAGGAGAAAGAGCAGGAGGAACAGGGACCATTCACATCAATATCAGGCCAGTCAACCACACATGTCTTGTAGGATATGGTTCTGTACCAAAAGGAGAGGTTCGGCTACACAGTTATAGGGCATACAGTGAGTGCAATGCCTACCAAAAATTTCGAGGCACTCCAATGCCCCTTGGAAGTGAAATGGAGGTCAGAGGGTCTTAACTAAACTGTTTTTTCCATTTCTAGCAACTGGGTCTCCTGTACACTGTTGGCCTAAGCAGTGAATGGAAGGCTTTCCAAAAATTATGAGGAACTGCAATGCCCCTTGAAACAGACGTGGATTAAAGCGTACAAAAAATCTTCTACTCAATAATGGCCCTTGGAAGAGACGTGGAGGTCACAGTGGAATAAAAAGACAATATCAATGCCCCTTGGAAGAGTGGTGGAGGTCACAGTAGCTTAGCAAGACGGTTTTAATGCCCCTTGGAAGAGTGGTGGAGGTCACACTAGCTTAACAAGATGGTTTTAATGCCCCTTGGGAGAGACGTGGAGGTCACAGTAGCTTAACAAGATGGTTTTAATGCCCCTTGGAAGAGTGTTGGAGGTCACAGTAGCTTAGCAAGATGGTTTTAATGCCCTTTGGAAGAGCTGTGGAGTTCAGAGTGGTTTAACAAGACGGTTTTTATGCCCCTTACAAGAGCCATGCAGTACAGCATATTAAAAACATTCCCATTATTGGGGAGTGTGTCTCCCATAGTCTTTGCCTATGCCTTCCAAGCAAAAGCTGCCAAAAATTAGGACGGAGGAACTTGCAATGCCCCTTACAAGAGCCATGCAGTACAGCATATTAAAAACATTATTCCCATTATAGGGGAGTGGGTCTCCCATAGTCTTTGCCTATGCCTTCCAAGCAAAAGCTGCCAAAAATTAGGATGGAGGAACTTGCAATGCCCCTTAGAAGAGCCATGCAGTACAGCATATTAAAAACATTATTCCCATTATTGGGAAGTGGGTCTACTATAGTCTTTGCCTAAGCCTTCCAAGCAAAAGCTGCCAAAAATTAGGACGGAGGAACTTGCAATGCTGGCAACACGGACCACGGTCACCCTGGTGGTATAGTGTTGGTGGAGACTGAGGATAAGCAGAAGAGAAAAATACAGCCGAAATGAGGAAGCGTATACCCATGTGTGGGTGTGAAGCGGTGCATGGGAATACACCTCCCGAAATAACACAGTGGATTTGACTTTTATGTTACTCTACTGTCATTTGGTGGTGATGAGAAGTCTGGCCCAATCCAGCCCTTGTTCATTTTGATAAGGGTCAGCTTGTCAGCATTGTCAGTTTACAGGCGAGTGGGCTTATCAGTTATAATTCCCCCAGCGGCACTAAAAACACGCTCCGATAAAACGCTAGCAGCAGGGCAGGCCAGGACCTCCAAGGCGTAGAGAGCGAGTTCATTCCAAGTGTCCAGCTTGGATACCCAATAATTAAAAGGCACAGAGGAATCACGGAGGACGCTGCTACGGTCGGCAAGGTACTCCCTCACCATCTTTTGAAACTTTCCACTCCTTGTGAGAGTACCCCGTGCCTCAGGGCCTGTAAGTTAAGCGGGTCTCAGAAAACTGTCCCAGAGCGTTGACAGTGTTCCACTGCCTCTGCTGGATTGGAGTTGTATCTCTCTCGCCTGTACGCCTTGGTTTGGCAACGAACTGTGACCTCTGCCGCTAGAGTGTTCAGATGGGAATTTTTTTAACAGTTCTGCAGCAAGGGCCTTCTGGTACTGCCCCATTTTTGTTGACCATTCCACCTCAGGAATAAGGGAGTGAAAGTTCTCCTTGTAGCGGGGGTCTAAAAGTGTCACCAACCAGTAATGACTGTCACCCAACATTTTGACAACGCGAGGGTCACGGTTAAGGCAGCGTAACATAAAGTCAGCCATGCGTGAGACTGGTAACGGGAAAGACTTCCGTGTCCTCACCAAGATGACGACTGACCATGCTCTCCTCCTCCTCCTCCCCCCTGTCCTCAGGTCACCCACGCTGAACCGACGGTATGACAGTTGTACAGGTACTACCGTCTACAGAGCATGATACCAGCTCCTGTTCTTCCTCCTCCTCCTCTCCCTCATTGTCCCCCAATGCACATTGGGATGAGATGAGGCTGGACTGTGTGTAATCGCCCGTTACGGCTTCTTGATCCATCTCATCATACTCTGGCTGTAATGCCTCCTCTTTAATTCTCTGCAGAGAGTGTTGCAAAAGACAGACAAGTGGGATGCTGACGCTAATGATGGCGTCATCGCCACTCACCATCTTGGTGGACTCTCAAAGTTGGTCAGGATGGTAGATATGTCAGACATCCAGGTCCACTCCTGAGGTCTTATGTGTGGAGTCTGACCTGAATATCGACGGCCTTGTTGCAGCTGGTACTCCACAACTGCTCTCTTCTGCTCACAAATCCTTGGCAACATGTAGAGGGTAGAGTTCCAATGTGTGGGAACATCACACACCAGTCGGTGTGCCAGAAGTTGCAAACGCTGCTGCAACACAGCAAGGGCGGCGGAATCTGTTGCCAACTTCTGAAAATGAGCTGACAGGCGGCGTACTTTGATGAGCAGATCTGGCAACTCGGGGTACGATTTAAGAAACCGCTGAACCATGAGATTAAGCACATGAGCCCGGCATGGTATGTGTGTGATCTCGCCTCGCCTCGCCTCAGAGCCGCCACCAGGTTACGGCCATTGTCACACACGACCATGCCTGGATGTGTTGCGCCCTGCTGCGCACAGGTACCACAGATCCCAAAAGGGTGCATGGACGGACTTCTCCACAAGAGGCCCTCACTTCATACAGACACCTCCACCCTTCCACCTCAGACCACCAGAGGGAGCCCGTTAGTGATATATAAATGGAGGGTGGAGCCAGGCAGCTGAGTAGTGAGTTTGAAAGTTAGTTGTTCAGAGAGTGTGCTGACGCTGAGAGCAGTGAAGACGCAGCACATCTGCTGATGAGTTCTGAGGACCCCGAGTTTGGCCGAAGGCAAGAGGAGAAAGGAGAGAGGAGTTGAGGGGGGCAGAGGAGCTTCATAGGCTCACACCGATATACCAACCGGACACCGGGTCCGCGCCTACAGGGTCCCTTTATACCCAGTAGGGATCACCGGCATTCCAGAAGGACTACAAGTCCCTGGCTGACCTGAAGCTAGACCCATTACAGGACCAGGAACCACGAAGGCCCCGGCGCCCAGGGATAGTGGTTGCCAGCAGAAGGTCCTACTACCGAGCGACAGGTGAAGGAACAGCTCCTTCATTAACGGCTGAAACAAAAATGCAAACAGTGCCCCCTAGCGAGCTCTGAAGTGCGTCAGCTAAGTAAAACCCTGGCCACTGTCCTGAGCACCCTGCAGCTATAGACGGAGCCCGAGGCAGAAGGAAAGATCCTACTCACCGACAGCCCTGAGGATGTCCCCTGGATGAGGAGAAGAAGGAGCACAACGCCACCCCGTAGGTGGACAATGCCACCCCGGAGGAGGACAACGCCACCCATTGGGAGGACCAACGACCAACGTCGCCCTCCAGGAGACTTCATCTGCTACCGTTGCCACAAGGCAGGTCACACAGCGCGGAACTGTCCTTTAAACGGGCAAACCCTGGGGCCGAGGGCCGACACCCAGGAGTAACTCAACCAGGCCCATCAAGCTGGTACCATCGGTTTGTAGGAGGAAGGTCTTTCCTGTCCATCGTGCTGGACGGTATAGCAACACCTGCATTACTGGACACCGGCTCACAGGTAACCATCATACCTGATGTCCTCTACAAAAGGTACTGGTCCATAGATGAACTCCATCCGCCAGCCCCGAACCTCGCTGTGTATGCCTCTAACGTCCTTCCTCTTAACCTAGTAGGGGTTAAGGATGTGACAGTGAAGGTGGGGAGAGCGGAACTAAAGGACCAAGGACTGATTGTAGTGGAATCTAACCCTGGTGATACAGACTTGTATATGATACTTGGTACAAATATTGTTGGTAACTGTTTGGGAGAAGTGTTGTTTTTACTCCAACAGATTGCTGACACTGCCAAACCAAGGCAGAGGAAGGTGCTCCAGAGAGAAATTCGAGCCCTCCTGTACCAGCAACAGGTAAAATTAACAGGCGGTGAGATTGGTAATGTAAGGGTGACAGACCCAATACCCATTGTGATTCCCCCAATGAGTGAGATGCTGATTTGGTGTAGGGCAGCAATAGGTCTCAAGGGACAGAACTACCAGGCGGTAGTGGAGCCCATTAGCTCGGAGCACAGACCTACACTCTTAACTGCTAGAGGGGTAGTTGATGTACGCAATGGGAGGGTACCCATAAGTCTACTAAATTGTGGGGAGGAGGAAGTTAAATTACCAAGATACACCACTGTTGCCAGATTGTATACTGTGAATGATGATGCCATACACACAGTGGAATCCTTGACCCCACCAGACACAGTGGAGGACAATGACTCCGAAGCTCAGCTGGAGGATTGGTGTCAACAGCTCCATGTTGGAACTGACGCCACTCCTGTCCATCAGAAACACGGTGTTTATAGAGTGGTTCAGGAAAATGAACAAGTGTTTAGTAAACACCCACTTGACTTTGGAAGGGTCAAAGGGGTACAACACCACATACCCACCGGTAACCATCCACCCATCAAGGAGTGTTACCGACCCATACCACTAGCACATTATCAGAAAGCCAAGGAAATGTTACACGACATGAAAAAGGCAGGGGTAGTAAGGGATAGCTGTAGCCCCTTGGGCAGCTCCCCTGGTCCTGGTCAGGAGAAAGGATGGTAGCATGAGGATGTGTGTAGATTACCGACAAATTAATCGAATAACACATAAAGATGCATACCCTTTGCCCCGTATAGAGGACTCCCTGGCTGCACTAAAGTCTGCCAATTACTTCTCTACACTGGATCTCACTAGCAGGTACTGGCAAGTCTCTGTTGCTGAGGAAGACCGGGAGAAGACGGCCTTCACCACCCCGATGGGACTGTGCGAGTTCAACAGTATGCCGTTTGGACTCTGCAATGCACCCGGAACGTTCCAGAGGCTGATGGAGTGTTGCTTGGGACAATGGAACTTCGAGACAATGCTGCTGTACCTAGATGATGTTATCGTGTACTCGAGGACATATGAGGACCATCTGAAGCACCTGGCGGAGGTATTTGAAGCATTGTCCCGGTATGGGATGAAACTAAAGCCTTCTAAATGCCACTTGCTCAAGCAGAAGGTTCAGTACCTGAGGCACGTAGTCAGCTCAGAGGGAGTAGCACCAGACCTGGAGAAGGTCACTGCCATCCAGAAGTGGCATGAACCGAGAAGCATCAAAGAAGTACGGCAATTCGTGGGACTGGTCGGGTATTACAGGAGGTTCATAAAGGACTATACCAAAAAGGTAACACCTCTACAAGACCTCCTGGTAGGACAGTCCAAAAGAGGAAAGAGTCCCCCATTCCAGTGGGGCAAAGAACAGGCCGAATCCTTTGCAGTAATGAAGGAAATCCTGAATGGTGGAGAAATCCTGGCTTACAAAGACTATAGCCAGCCTTTCCTGCTGTACACCGACGCCAGCAATGAGGGACTGGGAGCTGTGTTGTCCCAAAAGCATAATGGACGAGAGAAGGTAATTGCGTATGCCAGCAGGAAGCTACGCCCTACCGAGAGGAACCCTGAGAACTACAATTCCTTCAAGCTGGAGTTCCTGGCCTTGGTCTGGGCTATCACTGAAAGGTTCAAGCATTACCTAGCCTCAACTAAGTTTACAGCTTTTACTGACAAGAATCCCTTGACACACCTGGAGACAGCCAGGTTGGGAGCCATGGAACAGCGTTGGGTGGCCAGACTGTCAAATTATCAGTTCACCATCAAGTCCCGGGCAGGTCACAAGAACACCAATGCTGATGCCCTGTCAAGGATGCCCCACCAGTCAGACACCGAGGATGAAGTGAATGATTTAGAGGAAGTTGAGTTACCTGCTTTCCACCGAAGCGGAGTGGTCCATGAGTAGAGTTGAGCCACCCCCGTAGTGTTCGGGCTCGGTTCGGTTCGTCGAACACCGGTATGTTCGCCGAACTGTTCGTCGAACTGTTCGTCGAACACCATTAAAACCAATGGCGGGCAAACAAAAACACATAGAAACACATAGAAAACACCTTCAAAGGTGTCCAAAAGCTGACAAACTGCTCAGAAAACACAACTAACACATGGAAAATTGACAAGTACATATAGTCATGTGAAAAGAAAAGAGGTGGAGGAGTAAAAGGAGGGGGAGACACAGATATAGGCATGTGTGGCACCCCAGGGGTCTGGTTGCCACAGTAATAGAAATATTATGTCTGAGAGCAAGTGGGAGGTTTCTCTGGTCAGGAGCCCTAAGCATGCAACACGGCCCACCCAGACCTGGGAGGGGAGGAATCTGCCCTTATAAACTGGGTCTGGGGCGGGATTAGAGAATGAAGTCCCAGACAGAGTCAAGTCTGGAGGACAGCAGACACAGGGAAAGCAAGAACTAGGAGCTCTGTAGGAGCAGGAGCGAGTGCCAGAGGCTGGAAGCTAGATAGCTAGCCTTGGCTGAAGACACTAAACCCGGACACGGAGTCCGAGGCTGTAGGGACATCCAGGTCCAGCAGCAGAATCCAACCGGCAGGGGATTCCATGTCCTCTGGCCTTAGAAGCCCGGAGGCACGGTCATGAGCAAGGGACCAGCACCGCCATCGTGAAGCGGAGGCTAACGGAAGGCCCCAAGTCACCGGCCATACGTGTGAGCACCACACGGTATACTCAGGGACGTGGGCTACTTCTACCCGCATAGAGCAAGGAAGCCAGGAAAGAGTGCAGATAGTCGGGGAGGCCTACAACTCCACCTGGCCAGGGAGATCCTACTTGCTTACAGACTGACCAGGCCCCTACTGCTAACCAGTACTCCCGGGAGGGTCTGCGTTATACCATCAGTAAAGACCCTGAACTGCACCACACGTATCTGTGTTTCATCGCCGCACCAGCACCATCAGTCCTGGGACGCTCACACCATCACTCCCATCATCCACACTAGCTGCCCTGAGGGAATACTTCTCCCGTGGGGAGTTATCCCATACTCGGCTGCGCAAACAACATCAGTCTCAGCGGTCTGCAGCGCAGCGGCGGACCCCACTGACCGCAATCCACGGGTGGCGTAGTCGGACATTGATATTACCTAAGACTGCCACTGGTTTGACCGCCCTGGGCACGGACCGGGTCACCGCCACACTGAGACTACAACCCCCAGCGATCCGGCTCCGGGTATCCCCTGCACAACACAGGTCCAGGGGGCGCGTCACATGTCATGCCCTTCTAAAATCAAGAAAGGCTGGAGTAAAAATCTAAAATCAGCCTACCAACACCCAGACGTCGTGACAAGAAAATAAAAAAAAGAAATATCTTTAGGTAGAATGGCGGTTTCATTCAGAACACTTTCCTTACAAGACGTAGTGGTATCCCCGTTGGGAGTCGTGCCAAAAACGGAACCCAATACATTCGGACTAATCCACCATTTGTCATATCCAAGGGGCAGGTCAGTAAATGACAACATCGACGCGGAACCAAGTACAGTAGTATATACTGTACCTCCTTTGACAAGGCAATCAGGCGGATCAAGAAGTTGGGAAGGGGCACCCTAATGGCCAAAACAGACATTGAGGGGGTGTTGCGGTTACTTACTACCTGTGCCTCCGAATAGTGTCCGCCTATTGGGCTGCTTCTGGGAAGGAGCATAATATATAGATCGCTGTTTGCCCATGGGGTGCTCCAGATCTTGCTCACTATTTGAGGCGTTTAGTTGCTTCGTCAAATGGGTTGTCATGGACGTTTCTAAGGGGGCACATATTTTCCATTACCTCGACAACTTCTTATGCCTGGGCCCAAAAGATTCGCCACAGTGTGAATACGCGCGGTAGTCCACCTGTGAGAAGGAGAGAGCTGGAGGGAGAGCGAACACCACAGAGCAGAGGGGTTAGATGGAGAACGGAAGAAGGAAAGAGGGCGAGGGAGGTAAGGGAGTACGGTGGAAGGCCGACCTGAGCTCCCCCACGTTCCTGCTGGATGGGGAACAGCCCTTGGAAGAAAAGCCGCTTGCGCATCCCTTTGAGGTTACGGGCGCGAGCAGGCAGAGGGACTACGCTGGAGTGCGAAGCCGACACGGCCAGGCCGTTCCTGCCCGTGCGACCTCCGTGTCGCCGGGTTTTTGCCAGAGCCGCGGTGGACCCTGACGGCCAGCCCCCTCTCCCAATACTGGTGCCTGTCCGCTGGTGGGTCGACACCCCCCGCAGTGGAGGCAGGTCTAAGCTCTGTAATTTAAATTGGCTCTGTAATTTGAATGAGTACACTTTAAATCCTTTTACAAGGATCTATTGGAGGGCAAGTCTGATGCCAGCAGCTGCGGTAATTCCATCTCCAGTAGCATCCACTAAAGCGGCTGCAGTTAAAAAGCTTTTATAAGGATCGAGCTTCGCGGTCCACCGCGAGGCGTGCTACCGCCAGTCTCAGCCCCTTTGCCTTGGGGCGCCTCCCCGATGCTCTTCACTGAGTGTCCCGGGGTCCCGAAGCGTTTCCTTTGAAAAAATTAAGTGTCCAAACCACAGGTGGTGTAGCTTGCTTAACAGCTGGGCTACTCCGCTGACTAGCAGACACTGCTACTAGGCCCAAAGTATTGCCTGGGCTACATGCAGTTGAAAATTTGTAATTAGATCTACAGGCGGTGGCTACTCCGTTGACTAGCAGACACTGAAGCTTTGGAGCAGACCTCTGATTCCCAGGCTATAGTATGAGTAAACAGCTCTTCAGACTCAACCATCTGTGTTACCCCAAGCCATAGTGTATGTAGTTTCTTACGGTTAAAAAGGGGGGGGGGGGAGCGACCTAATCCACCTGGAATTGATGATGCCAACATCATGTAAAACACAGCAAGGGGACTCCAAAAAGAGTCTCCATTTTTTCCAAAAATTGTGGCACAGACACCACTTAAGTGGCATCAATTGCCCCAGAGTTGCTTAAAACAGTTGGTGAGGTGATTTTACCAAATCCTCAAGCTTTTAGTCTCCCCAGGATGACACAGGGGTAGAAAAGTCCTTGCGGATCCATGATTTGTTCATCTTTATGAACGTGAGTCTGTCTACATTCTCAGTGGACAGCCGCGTGCGCTTATCTGTCAGCACACCACCAGCAGCGCTGAACACAAGTTCAGAAAGAACGCTGGCTGCGGGGCATGACAAGATCTCCAAGGCGTGAGTGGCGAGCTCCGGCCATTTTTCCAGATTGGAAGCCCAAAATGAGCAAGGGTCCAGTGACACAGTCATGGCTTCGATGTTCACTTGGAGATACTCCTGTACCATCCTCTCTAGGCGTTGACTATGTGTCAGACTTCTTGTCTCCTGTGGCCTTGCAAAGGATGGTCTAAAAAATTGGTGAAACGATTCCACAAAATTGCTGTTACCAGCAGATACAGTGATACTGTTACGGTTTGAGTGATGAAGACTCGACAGTCCCACGGTTGGCAAGTTAGAACTGTGAGATTCAATACGTGCACCACTGGTGTTTTGTGGAAAAGCACATGTAAGATTCTGCAACAGCCTCTGCTGATACTCCGGCATGCGTGAATCCCTTTCTATGGCAGGAATTATTTCGGCAAATTTACTTTTGTACCGGGGATCTAAGAGTGTGGCAACCCAGTAGTCGGGATTACTTAGAATTCTGACAATCCGAGGGTCATGTTGCAGGTAGTGCAGCAAGAAGCACTCATGTGTCTTGCGCATCCAGGAGGACCAAGTCCTTGTTGTGTTGGTGGCGAGATAAGAATCATGCTTCCTTCCTCTGCCCTCTCCCCCCAACCTCGCACAACAGAAATGTGATCAAGGTCTCCCTCATCTGATGAGTCTTCCATGCCCATCGCCAGTTCATCCTCCACTTCTTCCTCGGCTCCTGCACCTTCCTCAACAGTTTGGCTGCTACCATGCGCCCTCGTTAATCCCTCTCCCCCACCCTCCCATGCCTGCCGCCTTGGTGCTGCCCACCGTCTGGAGCTTGGAGATGTTATCCCTTACGCATACGACTCTACTTCCTCCACCTCCTCTTGTCCCACCACCTGACTCCGAATTCTGTTTAACGTGTGCTCCAGCATGTAAATCACCGGAATAGTCATGCTGATAATGGCATCGTCAGCACTAAACATCTTCGTCGCCATTTCAAAACTGTGCAGAAGGATGCATAGGTCCCTGATCTGAGACCACTCCTGCAGCGTGATTGGCCCCACCTCTGGATTTCGTTGGCCCAGGCTATACGTCACAACGTATTGCGCCAGGGCTTGTCGGTGCTGCCACAGTCTCTGCAACATGTGCAGAGTTGAATTCCACCGTGTCGGCACATCGCATTTCAGCCGGTGAACTGACAAGCCCAACGACTTCTGTAGAGATGTAAGTCGTTGAGCTGCGGGATGCGAACGGCGGAAGTGAGCACACAGCGACCGCGCCCTCTGCAGAAGTCCATCTAGTCCGGGATGGTGGGCTAAAAATTGCTGGACAACCAGGTTCAACACGTGAGCCATACAAGGCACGTGTGTGACATTGACCCGGCGAAGGGCCGCACCCAGGTTTGCAGCATTGTCGCACACGGCCTTCCCTGGTTGCAGGTCCAGTGGAGAAAACCATTCATGAAACTGGGTCTCCAGAGCTGACCACAACTCCTCAGCTGTGTGACTCACATTTCCCAGACATTTCAAAGTAAACACCGCCTGATGCCGTTGAGCCCTGCTGCCAGCATAGTAAGGAGGTGTGCAGGATTCCTTCTGCGCAGCTAGAAAGCGGGTCGCATTACCAGACAGGCTTTGGGTGCAGGTGGAGGACCGAGAGGAGGTTGAGAAGGCAGAAGCAGTGGAGGAACTTCTAGATAAAGAGGATTGGGGACGGCAAGACTTGGACAGCAGCCCCTTGTCCTGCTGTCACCATAGTTACCCAGTGCCCAGTCAGCGACATTTAATGCCCCTGTCCATGCCTACTGGTCCAAGTGTCACACACAGAGTTTCTCAAAGAAGCGGTGATGTTGTGTGCGACATGCTGGTGTAGCGCAGGCACACCTTTTTTTAGAAGTAGTGCCGACTGGGCATCTGGTACTGGGGCACTGCGACGGACATAAGGTCTCGAAAATCCTCTGTGTCCACCAGACGGAAAGGCAGCATTTCTGTAGCCAACAGCTTGCAGATGGTGAAATTCAACCTCTTAGCTTTGTCATGGCTGGGAGGAAATGGTCTTTTACTTGTCCACATCTGAGGGACCGAGGGCTGGCTGTTGTGCTTAGACGGGGTTGAGCAGGGTGTCCCCGGCAAACTGCCGGTCTGTGAGGAAGATGCAGGTGGACATGTTAGGTTGCCTTGATCCAAAGGTGGTGCTCTCGATGTCGGAGAGCGCTCAACACCAGCTGGTGTTTCCGCTTCCAAATGAAATGATGACCTGCCAATCACACTGGCTGTTTCGGGTAAAGAGGTGGCAGGTCTGCGTCCAAAAACATGTGTGACTGCTGTCCCCCCAGTCACAGAGGATGAAGAGGCCGCGGATGCACAAGATGGGGCAGACGGTGGTTGGCCCGGCCCGCTAGGCCGCATTGTAGCACAGTGAGCTTCCCACTGCAACTTATGCTTCATATCCATGTGACGGTTCATGCATGAAGTACTCAAACTATGGATTTTTTGGCCTCTACTTAGCTTTTGGTGACAAATATTACAGATAACATGAGCTGGGTCATCCTTATCGATCTGAAAAAATGCCCAGGCTATGCAAGGCTTAGACCCCATGCGACCTGAAGAGCCACCATAACTTGTGGTCAGAGGCAGAGTTGTGGTTGAGGATGCAGTTGCTGACGTGCTTCCCGTACTCCGTCTCTGTCTAAGAAGGCGCAACCTAACCTCGTCATCAATAGCATCCTCCTCCACCTCCTCTGCTGACCTCATCAAATGGCTGACTGTGGGTTGACAGTAAGTGGGATCTCCAACCTCATCATCATCACCCTGTGTGTTCTCACACCCGTTGTCCTCAGAGCCAACCTCTTCCTGCCCTGACCGAAAAGTCAAGTTGTCGCTCCAATCAGGTATTTGAGTCTCATCATCGTCTTCATAATTGTCTCCACCAACAGGAGTTACAGTTTGGGAACGAGGGTCTACATTATGCTCAGAATCTTCTTCATCTGGTCCTGGATCCGACTCATAAAGATTCTGGGCATCAGTGCAGATCATTTCCTCATCTGGATTCACAGAAGCTCTGGAGCAGACCTCTGATTCCCAGGCTATAGTATGAGTAAACAGCTCTGCAGACTCAACCATCTGTGTTACCCCATACTCAGACGGGCAGCTTGAGACTTGGGAGCTGTGAGGAAGCAAGTGCGATTGGGGTGACACCTCTGAGGACTGGAGTATTTGTGATGCTGAAGTTGAGGTGGAGGAGAGCCCACTTGAAGGAGCACTTGATATCCGTTGACGCACCTGCTGTTTTTGTGCCTCATCTGGAATTTGTAGCGATGGGCGTGTCCGTAAGAAAGGGATCGTATCACATTGGCCACGAAAAGAAGTAGACATCTTAGCTTGGCTGGAAGATGGTCTTTCTTCTGCAGATGTTACTGTTGCTTTAACACCAACCCCACGGACACAACCTTTTTTTCCCTTTCCAACACGCCTATTCCCCTTTCCACCAGCAGCAGGCCTTTTGCACTCATTTTGGTGGTTAACTAATTGACAACTCTGTAGTTGTTTGCACAAAAACTATGGATGGAAACTGAGCTGAGTGGCCAAACTGTGGTATTAGCCCAAAAGGATTGGCTGAGTAAGATGCAGTAAAACAATTTTATTAGATACACAGGTGGTGTAGCTTGGTTCAGATGGGCTACTACAATGAGTAACAGACACTGCTACTATGCCCAAAAGGTTTTACTTGGCTAGATGCAGTAAAAAATTGTTATTAAATACAAAGGTGGTGTAGCTTGGTACAGATGGGCTACTACAATGAGTAACAGACACTGCTACTATGCTCAAAAGGTTTTACTTGGCTAGATGCAGTAAAAAATTGTTATTAAATACAAAGGTGGTGTAACTTGGTACAGATGGGCTACTACAATGAGTAACAGACACTGCTACTATGCCCAAAAGGTTTTACTTGGCTAGATGCAGTAAAAAATTGTTATTAAATACAAAGGTGGTGTAGCTTGGTACAGATGGGCTACTACAATGAGTAACAGACACTGCTACTATGCCCAAAAGGTTTTACTTGGCTAGATGCAGTAAAAAATTGTTATTAAATACAAAGGTGGTGTAGCTTGGTACAGATGGGCTACTACAATGAGTAACAGACACTGCTATAGGCCCAAAAGGATTTACAGGGCTAGATGCAGTAAAAAATTGTTATTAAATACAAAGGTGGTGTAGCTTGGTACAGATGGGCTACTCCACTGAGTAAAAGACACTGCTACTATGCCCAAAAGGTTTTACTTGGCTAGATGCAGCAAAAAATTGTTATTAAATACAAAGGTGGTGTAGCTTGGTACAGATGGGCTACTACAATGAGTAACAGACACTGCTATAGGCCCAAAAGGATTTACTGGGCTAGATGCAGTAAAAAATTGTTATTAAATACAAAGGTGGTGTAGCTTGGTACAGATGGGCTACTCCACTGAGTAACAGACACTGCTATTATGCCCAAAAGGATTTACTGGGCTAGATGCAGTAAAAAATTGTTATTAAATACAAAGGTGGTGTAGCTTGGTACAGATGGGCTACTCCACTGACTACCAGACACTGCTACTATGCCCAAAATGATTTACTTGGCTGGGTGCAGTAAAAAATTGGTATTAAATACACAGGTGGTGTAGCTTGCAACACAGATGGGCTACTCCACTGACTAACACACACTGCTAGAGACCCAAAAGGATTGGCTTAGCTACATTTAGCCAAATGCTGTGAAAACACTTGCACAGCACTGGCACAGACCTGCCTGACAAAAAGTGCTAGGAACTGCTGTAACCTAGCCCTCTAAAGGGCTACAATTACAACTAGTCCCTACTCCCTATCTGTCTATTTAAGAGCAAATTCGCTCGCAATTCACACAGTTATACTGTATAGCGCCCACAGCAGCAGCGGTGCCGTCTAACACTCAGCTGCAGCAGTGAGAAAATGGTGGCGACGGGGAAAATGGCTGGGTCTTATAGGGCAAGGACATGTGACATACACAGCCAATGACACATGCCCTTGCTTGTGTGAAAAAAAAGCACTTCGCTCCATGTGTGCGCTGCTGATAGGCTGACAGACTGCACCTCCCCACTGTAAATGCGGGAAAAAAAAAAAAATGGAGATCGGCATTATTTCTGCAGAGATCCATCCCCTGCCCCTCCCCCTGCCCACTCTACACTGAAACTGTCTATTAACATTGATTAACAGCATTACTGTGAAAAAATCCAGTTACGCTTTTGGTAATCGAACATAACCTTGAACAGCCGAATTTTTTGCAAATTGTTCGGGTTCGTCGAACTGCTCTAACACCGCCCAAAACAGCTCGAATTTGAGATTGGCGAACAGTTCGAGTAGAACACCGCTCATCTCTAGAGGCAAGGTCTCCAGACTGGTCAGCCATAGCTCAGGAGGGAGCAGAAGGCTGGACATAACCTGTGTGGGTGAACTGCACACACATATATGGACTGTGCTATAGTTTATCTTTTGTTTTGTTGTTTTGCCAAGTAAGGCTGTGTTTATTTTGCTGGAGTGCAGAGCTTTATGCAGTTAATAAAGTCTGCAAAGAAAACCCGGGTTCCTGAGTCTACTTCCGGAGGTGGCCGAGCGAGTCGTCCTACCACAATATGTATATAAAGCGCTTATCCGAGCACGTTCAGTAAGCATTTTCAACTATGCAAACGCCATTTTAGATAAGAGAAACAGCTATTTATAAAGGGCAAAAAAGGGAATAGAAAAAGAAAATGAGTATGATGACTTTTCTGCATACATTTTTAAAAACTTTTTTTTTTACTTTTTACTTGCTTCAATAGTTTCCATGGGACATTAGAAGCGGCAATCATCTGATCGCTTGTGTTACACATAGCAGGGCTGCAACCCTGCTATGTGTAACAAAAATGCTCCTCTGCTATGAGTGCAGTTCGGCAATGAAAACCACAGGGGTCTCTTGCAGAGCCCGGGTTGTCATGCCAACCCACCGGCGCCCTGTGATCATGTGACAGGGGCACCAATGGGCGGAGCCAATGACATGCATCCGGTAAGCTCGAGTTAAATGCCGCTGTCAGAGATTGACAGCGACATTTAACTAGTTAACAGCAGCAGGTGGATCGCGATTCCACCCGCGGCTATTAGGAACACATGACAGCTGATCAGATCAGCTGTCATGTGCCGGAAAAGGTGCGGGCTCAGCGCCAGAGCCCGCGTCAAACAGGGAGAGGCGACCTATGACGAAACCTATATATCATATGTCGCAAAGGGGTTAAAGGAAAATATTCAAAAAAGAAAAGAACAAGTGGACATGAAATGGGGCTGGACTGGCAATAAGATGACTCACTATGTTGAAAGTGAATATGAAAACAAATCTATAAAGAAAAATAAGTCTATGTACTATCACCTTTAGGGATTGAATTAGTCCTGTAACACCTTGTTCACATTGGAGTTATCTATTGTGTGTGGCCCTTTGAATAAGTTTTGCATTACTCTATTCACATTGGAGCTATATGTGTGAACTCTGGCCCTTAAAAAGGAACCTGTCATGTGAAAAAATTTTATTAACTTGTAGACATGGAGTTAATCTGCTGGTTAATAGAGTTGTGAAGCTGCCCGGCACTGGCACTAAAAAACCCCCACTGCCAGGAGAAAATTAACTTTGTTCCTCTCGGCAGTGTTTAGATTCTAGTCATTATTGGGTTGGCGCCGATGGCATGGGTTCAGTTAGTGACGGTGCATAGTGAGCAACAGCTGCAACCACGCCTCGGCACTGACTGACAACGGCTCAGAAATAGACTCAGCTGTCACTCAGTGCCTGGGGTTTCCTGGTGGCCCTTAGATCCGGTTCTGATTCCTACTAAGTGGTGTGTCTCTCTGGGTTATGCCACGTTGGGAGATCAGGGTGTCTTAATTATATTCAGCCATTGTGGCGTGTTTCTCCAGGACCCCGGCTGTGGCTATGTTAAAAGTTATGCAAGCACATGGAAGGCTATGTGCACACTGTGCATTTTTGATGTGTTTTCGCTGTGTTTTTTCCACGAGGAAATGCACCAAAAACGCTAGGAAATCTGTGTGCCAGATAATGCAATGACAATCCTGCAGTGCTGTGCACGTGATCAGGAATTTTCCTGTCAAGATTGTCACTGCGTTTAAATTTGCAGCATGTCAATGCATGTGCGTTTCTGCAGCGCATTTGACCCATAGACTTGAATTGAGTCAGTCAAATCCACAGCAAAAATGCAGGTATAAAAATATTTGCGGATTTGCCGTGAATGTTTACTGCGTATTTGACTGACTTAATTCAAGTCAATGAGTCAAAAACGTGGCAAAAAATGCACAAAGAATTGCCTGCAGGAGACTACTCCTCCCATCATCCGACGGCCGAGAGGAGGCGCAGCTGAGGGGAGAAGTAGTCTTCTCAGCCGGCGTCAGTGCGCTGTGTAAAAAAATAAAATAAATCAATATTAAAATGCAAAACACCTTATATTCACCTGTCCGCCGTACCCCAAGTGTCCCACGGCGATGCGATCACCCGGCAGTCAGCAATACACTGACAGGAGCGCAACTGCTCCCGGCAGTTGTGAACACCTGGGGTCTTCTGTGGGCGTAATACTACTCAGAAAACACAGGGTGAGGGTAAAACAGTGTGGCAATACTTTATTGAACCACAAAATGGACAATAAATATATAGAACAGTCCCAGCAAATACCCGAGATGGTACAACATTACACAGTCTCTCCCTACCGCTGGCCCGCCTGGAATAGAACAGTGAGATATGTGGCCAGGTGACCTGAGTGTCCCAACCTGGATTTCTTCATAACGTCTCTAAGAGTTCAGTGATATTCACTGGAGCAGATCTGTATTCCTCTTGATGGAGCCATATGTTCTGCTTGCTGTCCTCAAGTCTCTTTTGGCTGTGTTTTTGTAAAAAGACTATGATACAGAAGCAGAGAACCCTTATATAATTCACAACTGTCCTTTTAGACATTATCCACAGGTCAGAGGGGAGGTGAGCTGAGCTTAACTTACATTGTTAGAACCTCTAATTGATCTGCAGTTTGTCCTCCTGTTTACCTATTCAATAAGGTAGCTGACCTGGGACAATATGTAATCAGCATTTTAGTAAACATCATTGTTTCATTACCCTCAATCCCTGTCACCAGAGATAACAGACCATAAGTTTCAGTAAATATCATCTCAAGTGTCAATATGCAGGTTTACACAAACAATAGTCTGTAGTTCTTGACCAACCAAAGAAAAAAACATAAATTCAAAGTCATCATAAGGATAATAATGTATTTCTCCTGAATTTAGAAGTCTGGGTGATTAAGAATAAGTGCTGTGTTGTCACAGCAGTGTATAGCGCAAAGCTGCTGGGACTGAGTTCACTGGAGTTCATCAGCTGAAGATCAGCTGACGAGTTCCGGAGACCTCACTTATGGCACCGGTGCTGCGTGTGAATTTTCTCTTGCAACACTGATGCAGTAAGTGAGGTCACCGGAGCTCTCAGCTGATCATCAGCTGATTGAACTCCAGTGACCTCAGTCCTGCAGCACAGCGATGTACACTGACAGGAGTGACTACACTCCTGTCAGTTTATACAGTGCTGTCTTCTACAACAGTCACATCAGTGATTGCTGATGTGGCTGCTGTAGAAGAGACCAAGATCATCACGGGACACTGTGGATTACGTCATCACGGTGGACAGGTGATGGATATTGTTGTTTTCATTTTTGGCTTCTTACAGGAGACAAGAGCATCAGGATTGGGCGTTAGGTGAGTATACAGTGTTTTTTACTTTTAACTAAAAGATTAAAAGTGTGGAATTTTATTTGAAATAAAAGTTTTTATTCTGGCATTGTCTTTATTTCAAAAACTTCAAAAACCTTTTTATGAGGTTAGTAATGGAGGAGTCTTATATAGAGATGAGCGTTGTTTGACTCGAACTGTTCGCCAATCTCAAATTCGAGCTGTTTTGGGCGGTGTTCGAGCCGTTCGGCGAACACGAACGATTTGAAAAAAATTGGGCTGTTCGAGGTTATGTTCGATAACTGTTCATGCACCAAAATCATAACTGGATTTTTTCTCAGTAATGCTGAAAATTAATGTTAATATGCAGTTTGAGTGTACAGCGGGGCGGGGGGAGGGGCAGGGGATGGATCTCTGCAGAAATAATGAAGATCTCCATTTTTTTTTCTCTTTCCCGCATTTACAGTGGGGAGGTGCAATCTGTCAGCCTATCAGCAGCGCACACACGGAGCGAACTGCTTTTTTTCACACAAGCAAGGGCATGTGTCATTGGCAGCGTATGTCATATGTCCTTGCCCTATAAGACCCAGCCATTTTCCTCGTCGCCACCATTTTCTCACTGCTGCAGCTGGTGTTAGACGGCACCGCTGTTGCTGTGTGCGCTATACCTTGTTAATTTCAAGCCAATTTTCGCACAAATCTACAGATAGCTTGGGAATAGGGAATAGTTGTGATTGCAGTCCTTTTAAGGACTAGGCTACAGCATTTCCTACGACTTTTATCAGGCAGGTCTGTGCTCTTAAATAGATAGGCTGGGAGTAAAGACTAATTGTAATTGCAGTCCTTTTCAGGACTAAGTTACATCAGTTCCTATCAGTTTTTGCCAGGCAGGTCTGTGCCAGTGCTGTGCAGGTTTTTTTCACAGCATTTGGCTAAATCTAGCAAAGCTAATCCTTTTGGCCTATTGCAGAGTGTGTTAGTCAGTGGAGTAGCCTATCTGTGTTGCAAGCTACACCACCTGTGTATAGAATACCATTTTTTTTACTGCACCTAGTGAAGTAAAACCTTTTGGGCACAGCATCATTCTATTAGTCCATCTATACTGACCTCCACCAGGTAGCAAATTGAATATATTTTTTTCTGCATCTAGCTCTGAAAAAATATTGGGCTTCTAGCAGTGTGTGGGACTTGTTCTATTAGTCCATCTATACTGACCTCCATCAGGTTGCAAACTGAATATAATTTTTTTCTGCATCTAGCTCTGAAAAAATATTTGGGCTTCTAGCAGTGTGTGAGACTTGTTCTATTAGTCCATCTATACTGACCTCCATCAGGTTGCAAATTGAATATAATTTTTTTCTGCATCTAGCTCTGAAAAAATATTTGGGCTTCTAGCAGTGTGTGGGACTTGTTCTATTAGTCCATCTATACTGACCTCCATCAGGTTGCAAATTGAATATAATTTTTTTCTGCATCTAGCTCTGAAAAAATATTTGGGATTCTAGCAGTGAGTGGGACTTGGTCTATTAGTCCATCTATACTGACCTCCATCAGGTTGCAAATTGAATATAATTTTTTTCTGCATCTAGCTCTGAAAAAATATTTGGGCTTCTAGCAGTGTGTGGGACTTGTTCTATTAGTCCATCTATACTGACCTCCATCAGGTTGCAAATTGAATATAATTTTTTTCTGCATCTAGCTCTGAAAAAATATTTGGGATTCTAGCAGTGTGTGGGACTTGGTCTATTAGTCCATCTATACTGACCTCCATCAGGTTGCAAATTGAATATAATTTTTTTCTGCATCTAGCTCTGAAAAAATATTTGGGCTTCTAGTGTAGCACCCTGAGGATTCGGCTGCTACAGGGGTATTGCACCTCACCCCAGAGGTGTGATATTCCACTCCCGGGTAAGGATGGAGTGTGGAACTGAGCTCGGTAGGCTGCATGCACTACATACATCCCATTTCCGAGGAACAGACCAACGGTACTCCCACTTAGAAATGTGCAGGTACGACCGAGTCTGTTCCTGGCTGGAGTGGGAGGGGGGTGGTACATCCCAAGTAGTGTAGGGGCAGATAGGGGGAGCAGCCTGGGTAAAGATAGGAGCTCATTGGGTGCTGGTCACCTGAGCTCACACATAGAGGGTGTATATAAGGTGGGCACCAACTAAGAACAGGGTCAGATGCAGAGAACAAGTCAGTTGGAGACAGCAAGACAGCTGCAGAGGAGCAGACAGCAAGCAGAGAGGAAGTCAGCCTGCAGCAAGGGAGAAGAGAGACCCTGAGTGAGAGAGGAGCAGAGAAGGAGTACCCAGAGGGGAGAACAGAGAGGACCCAAGAACCCAAATTAAAGCACCGGGTGAGGAGTCGGCACAGGGTACCGGATCCCAAGCTGGTGGGGGCAGAAAACACACCCTAGCCAGAGACCGGAGACCGTGGGCAGCATTTGTCACGGTCACCCATCATATCCACCCCGAAGGCACACCACATGAAGGGTCAGGGAACCCAAGGCCAAGGGTGTCCCAACAGAAGGCCCGAGGGAGCTGGACCTAGGTGGATCACTGGTGGGGACGGCCAGAGAACGGGACAGAAGGAGAGCTCAGGGCCACGCTCCGGACTTGTTTGGGGGTTGGCTGGATCCAGGACCTGGTGGACGCAGCACGGCTTGGGTGGTCACTCGCAGCTGGAGTGACCAGTACAACATCTGCAGTAAGTAAACACCCTTAACTGCACAACCCGACTCTGTCTTTATTGCCGTCTGCACTGCACCACCACAACCCCCATCCTCTGCACCTGTCCCCCCTGAGGCTATACCTCTCCCGTTGGGGGTTATCCCACCAAGCTGCGCACCCACCATCAGCCTCAGCGGACCCTGCTGCAGCGGCGGCCACAGTGACCGCATCACAACGGGTGGCGTAGTCGACACAAAAGAACTCTTAATAACATCTGTAGGACTGCCACATAACACTGAGCTTGACGCCCTGGGCACGGGCCGGGTCACAGCCGCTCGGAGACTACAACCCCCCATCTGATCCGGTGCCGGGTATTCCCCTCAAAAAGGAATATGTCCCAGGGGGCGCGTCACTAGCAGTGTGTGGGACTTGTTCTATTAGTCCATCTATACTGACCTCCATCAGGTTGCAAATTGAATATAATTTTTTTCTGCATCTAGCTCTGAAAAAATATTTCAGCTTCTAGCAGTGTGTGGGACTTGGTCTATTAGTCCATCTATACTGACCTCCATCAGGTTGCAAATTGAATATAATTTTTTTCTGCATCTAACCCAGCCAATAGTTTTGGCATAATTCCACAGTTTGGCCACTCAGCTCTGCTCGATTCCCATCCATTGTTTTTTTGTGGAAACAACTCCAGAGTTGTGAATTAGTTAACCACCAAAATGAGTGGAAAAAGGCCTGCCAGAGACGATGGTACAGGAGTATCTCCAAGTAAACATTGAAGCCATGTCTGTGTCACTGGACCCTTGCTCTTTTTGGGCTTCCAATCTGGATAAATGGCCGGAGCTCGCCACTTACGCCTTGGAGATCTTGTCATGCCCCGCAGCCAGCGTTCTGTCTGAACGTGTGTTCAGCGCTGCTGGTGGTGTGCTGACAGATAAGCGCACGCGGCTCTCCACTGATAATGTAGACAGACTCACGTTCATAAAGATGAACAAATCATGGATCCGAAACGACTTTTCTACCCCTGTGTCATCCTGGGGAGAGTAAAAGCTTGATGATTGGTTAAAATCACCTCACCAACCGTTTTAAGCTTTCAAATTACTAATCATGTTTATCTGTATCTTAGCTGGAAAATAATTTGAGCTTTGTTGCAGTGTGCAGTACTGATTCTATTAGGCCATCTATACTAAGCTGCACCAGATTTAAAATAAATAAAAAATTTTAGCTGCATTTACCCCAGAAAATAATTTTGGGGCTCCGAGATGCGCAAGACACATAAGTGCCTTCTTGCTGCACTACCTGCAACATGACCCTCAGATTGTCAGAATTCGAAGTAATCCTGACTACTGGGTTGCCACACTCTTAGATTCCCCACACTCTTCGATCAACCTTTTCATTTTAATAAAGACCAAAAAAATGGTCATTTTTGAAATTATAAGCATTAGCAGGTTATTAGAAACTGAAATCAAACAGTTTTCAACTCAAAACTTTATTCTAGGTGATGTTACATTTGCACATAGGACCCCTTGTTCGAAAGGAGCTTCTGAACTCTCTCGTCCATTGAATTTGTGAGGTTTTGAATCGTTTCTGCTTCAATTGTTTTGCATGAGGACAGAATACCCTCCCAGAGCTGTTGCTTAGATGTGAACTGCCTCCCGCCATCATAGACACTCCTTTTGATGATGCTCCAGAGGTTCTGAATGGGGTAGAGGTCAGGGGAGCATGGGGGTCACACCATAAGTTTGTCCCCTTTTATGCCCATATCAGCCAGAGATGCAGATGTGTTATGTGCAGCATGAGACGGTGCATTATCATGCATGAAAATGATCTTGCTGTGGAATACACGGTTCTTATTCTTGAACCATGGCAGGAAGTGCTGTTTGAGAAACTCCACATACATTATGGAGTTCATATTTACCCCTTCAGGGATCCTAAAGGGGCCAAAAATCTCTCTCCCCATGATTCCAGCCCAAAACATTACTCCACCTCCTCCTTGTTGGCACTGTAGCCGTGTTTGCGTGGGGTGTCCATCAACCAGCCATCCTCCACTCCATCCATCTGGACAATCGAGCGTTGCATGGCACTCATCCGTGAACAAAACAGTTTTGAAGTCAGTCTTCATGGATTGTTTGGCCCACTGGAGCCGTTTCTGCTTGTGTGCAGTGGATAGAGGAGGTCGACAGGATGGCGTATGCACAGCTGCAAACCTCTGAAGGACCCTGCATCTTGTTGTTCGGGGGACGTTGGAGGCACCAGCTGCTCCAAAAACTTGTCTGCTGCTATGACAAGGTTTTTTTGCAGCTGCTCTTTTAACCTGACGTAATTGCCTGTAGGAAAGAGTCCTCAATTTGCCCTTATCAGCACGCACACGTGTGTACTGTGAATCAGCTACATACTTCTTGATTGCCAAGACACTTCATCCTGATCATCGCACAATGTTGATTGTAGTCATGCCTTGACCTAAACACTCCACAATTTGTTGCTTCTCAGCAGCCGACACATCCTTTTTCTTTCCCATTTTGGCAGAAAATGTAGGCTGCTTAATAATGTGGGACAGCCTTCTTAAGTAGTCCTGCCTTTCATTGGACACACCAGCCAAACTAATTAGCACAGGTGTCTGCAATTGCTTACAGTGATATAAAGAGCCCTGACACACATCACCATCAATGAGTTTAACTGACAAACAAAAAAATTCTTCCCTTATCACTCCTAAACACTTTTTGCATAATAATTTGGAACACAGTGTACATGTGCTTTTCCACAAAACACCAGTGGTTCACGTAGTGAATCTTACAGTTCTAACTTGCCAACCGTGGTCTGTATGGAGTTGTTCAATAAAGGGCCCAAAATTAAGATAACATAGACGGGAGAGGTCTCTATGAATAGGAATTCCTAAGTATTTGATACCCTGTGAGGGCCAGGCAAAGGGAAAGTTGGACTGGATGGAATCCTGTATGGATTTGGGGAGGGAGACATTGAGGGCCTCAGACTTCGCTGCATTGATTTTAAAATTTGACCATGTAACAAAGTGATCTATTTCAGCCATAACAGCAGGGATGGATATATGTGATTGAGTGATATATACTAGGACATCATCAGCAAATAGAGAGCACTTGTACTCGGTGCCTCCCACCTCAATCCACCTAATATTGGGGTTATGGCGAATAGATGAGAGCAGGTGCTCCGTCACTAGGATGTATAAGAGAGGGGACAGAGGACATCCCTGCCTTGTCCCATTGGTGATTATGAAAGGTGATGAAAATGTTCTGACGCGCCCCCTGGGCCTTGGGACACCCGGAACCGGACCCTTTTTGGTGGATGCTGGTGGTTGTAGTCTCCGTGGCGGCGACCCGGTTCCGTGGCTCAGGGCGGTCAAACCAGTGGCGGAACTATTTATGTGGCTTTGATGTTTAAATGTCCGACTACGCCACCCGTGGATTGCGGTCAGAGTGAACCGCCGCTGCAGGGCAGACCGCTGAGGCTGATGTTGTGAGTGCAGCAGAGCGTTGCATAACTCCCAACGGGAGGAGTATAGCCTCAGGGCAGTGTATGCGGAGGATGGGGGTGATGGTGCAGGGCAGCAGCAGTAACGACACGGAGTCAGTGATGCAGTCCAGGGCCTTTACTCACAGTTCTTATTATCCAGACCACTTCTGCAGGTAACGGCTGCCCACGTCGTACTGTGCTCACCAGGTGAGGGGCTCAGACAACTCCCAGATAACTTTGGAGCACTTCACAGGACCCCCTTTGTGTGTCCTTTGTCTGGCCTTTCTTACCAACCCTTCTGTCTGGCTGCCTCGGGCCTCCTCTTGGTAAACTTGGCGCCAGTTTCCCTTACCCTATGTGGTGCCTTCCTAGTGGGTGTAGCGAGGATCTGCGCCACATAAAATGTCACAGCCTCCGGTTTCTAGCTGAGGGTCGTTTCCCACCTCCACTAGTTTCGGGGACCGGTCTCCCCCTTTGGCCTGACCCCTCCACGCAGGTGGATTTGGGCGTGCGGTGGCGACTCGCCCGTCCGCACCCCTGGGATCCCTTCGTTACTCGTTCCTGGAGCCTTCTCCGCTCCTCTTCCTTCCTTCTCCCTCTTCCAGGCCTGGGCCTCTGTTACTAGGCCCGCCTCCGGAGCAGAGCTCATGCAGAGCCCCTGCTCCCTGTCACTTCTGCTCAGACTTCTCTGCACTGAACTAAGATGGTGCCCACCTTTTATACTCCCTTCTCAATGCACCCAGGAACTGCTTCCTCCCTGCTCTTGCACTACAGGGTTCCCCTTCCTCAGTGTTCCCTCCCTCCACTCCAGCCAGGGACAGGGACTGTCGTGCCCATCTCAGGGGCATATTGGTCGCCCTGCCCCATGGCAATGTGGTGTAATGCATGCAGGTGTCGGGTCCTGATCCACACTCCATCCTTACTTGAGAGTGAGATATCACACCTCTGGGTGAGGTGCAATACCTCTGGAGCAACCGAGCCCTCAGGGTGCTACAGTTCCATTTATCTTCAGCCTAGGTGACGTATTGCGATACAGGGCCGTGATTTTGGCTATAAAAGGGTCCCCTAGACCCCTACCCCAAGCTTTTTAAGAGAATAATATATGGCGTGCCAGGAGACTCTATGGAATGCTTTCTCAGCATCCAACGAGAGTATCTAATTACAAATTTTTAACTGCATCTAGCCCAGGAAATACTTTGTGCCTAGTAGCAGTGTCTGTTAGTCAGCGGATTATCCCGGCTGTTAAGCAAGCTACACCACCTGTAGTTTGGACACTTAATTTTTTCAAAGGAAATGCTTCGGGACCACGGGATACTCAGTGAAGAGCATCAGGAGGCACTCCAAGGCATAGAGGCTGGGACTGGCGGTAGGACGCCTTGCGGTGGACAGCCGAGCTCGATCCTTATTAGAGATGAGTGTTGTTCGACTCGAACTGTTCGCCAATCTCAAATTCGAGCTGTTTTGGGCGGTGTTCGAGCCGTTCGGCGAACACGAACGATTTGAGAAAAATTCGGCTGTTCGAGGTTATGTTCGATAACAGTTCGTGCACCAAAATCATAACTGGATTTTTTCTCAGTAATGATGAAAATTAATGTTAATACGCAGTTTGAGTGTACAGCGGGGTGGGGGGAGGGGCAAGGGATGGATCTCTGCAGGAATAATGAAGATCTCCATTTTTTTTTCTCTTTCCCGCATTTACAGTGGGGAGGTGCAATCTGTCAGCCTATCAGCAGCGCACACACGGAGCGAAGTGCTTTTTTTCACACAAGCAAGGGCATGTGTCATTGGCAGTGTATGTCACATGTCCTTGCCCTATAAGACCAAGACATTTTCCCCGTCGCCACCATTTTCTCACTGCTGCAGCTGCGTGTTAGACGGCACCGCTGTTGCTGTGTGCGCTATACCTTGTTAATTTCAAGCCAATTTTCGCACAAATCTACAGATAGCTTGGGAGTAGGGAATAGTTGTGATTGCAGTCCTTTTAAGGACTAGGTTACAGCATTTCCTACGACTTTTATCAGGCAGGTCTGTGCTCTTAAATAGATAGATTGTGGGAGTAAAGACTAATTGTAATTGCAGTCCTTTTCAGGACTAGGTTACATCAGTTCCTATCAGTTTTTGCCAGGCAGGTCTGTGCCAGTGCTGTGCAAGTTTTTTTCACAGCATTTGGCTGAATCTAGCAAAGCTAATCCTTTTTGGCCTATTGCAGAGTGTGTTAGTCAGTGTGTTGCAAGATATACCACCTGTGTATAGAATACCAATTTTTTTACTGCGCCTAGTGAAGTAAAATCTTTTGGGCATAGCATCATTCTATTAGTCCATCTATACTGACCTCCATCAGGTTGCAAATTGAATATAATTTTTTTCTGCATCTAGCTCTGAAAAAATATTTGGGCTTCTAGCAGTGTGTGGGACTTGTTCTATTAGTCCATCTATACTGACCTCCATCAGGTTGCAAACTGAATATAATTTTTTTCTGCATCTAGCTCTGAAAAAATATTTGGCCTTCTAGTAGTGTGTGGGACTTGTTCTATTAGTCCATCTATACTGACCTCCATCACGCTGCAAATTCAAAATAATTTTTTGTCTGCATCTAGCTCTGAAAAAATATTTGGCCTTCTAGCAGTGTGTGGGACTTCTCTATTAGTCCATCTATACTGACCTCCATCAGGTTGCAAATTAAAAATAATTTTTATCTGCATCTACCTCTGAAAAAATATTTGGGCTTCTAGCTGTGTGTGGGACTTGTTCAATTAGTCCATCTATACTGACCTCCATCAGGTTGCAAACTGAATATAATTTTTTTCTGCATCTAGCTCTGAAAAAATATTTGGCCTTCTAGCAGTGTGTGGGACTTTCTCTATTAGTCCATCTATACTGACCTCCATCAGGTTGCAAACTAAAAATAATTTTTATCTGCATCTAGCTCTGAAAAAATATTTGGCCTTCTAGCAGTGTGTGGGACTTTCTCTATTAGTATAATCTATACTGACCTCCATCAGGTTGCAAATTAAAAATAATTTTTTGTCTGCATCTAGCTCTGAAAAAATATTTGGCCTTCTAGCAGTGTGTGGGACTTTCTCTATTAGTCCATCTATACTGACCTCCATCAGGTTGCAAATTCAAAATAATTATTTGTCTGCATCTAGCTCTGAAAAAATATTTGGCCTTCTAGCAGTGTGTGGGACTTTCTCTATTAGTCCATCTATACTGACCTCCATCAGGCTGCAAATTAAAAATAATTTTTATCTGCATCTACCTCTGAAAAAATATTTGGCCTTCTAGCTGTGTGTGGGACTTGTTCTATTAGTCCATCTATACTGACCTCCATCATGTTGCAAACTGAATATAATTTTTTTCTGCATCTAGCTCTGAAAAAATATTTGTCCTTCTAGCAGTGTGTGGGACTTTCTCTATTAGTCCATCTATACTGACCTCCATCAGGTTGCAAATTAAAAATAATTTATATCTGCATCTAGCTCTGAAAAAATATTTGGCCTTCTAGCAGTGTGTGGGACTTTCTCTATTAGTCCATCTATACTGACCTCCATCAGGTTGCAAATTAAAAATAATTTTTTGTCTGCATCTAGCTCTGAAAAAATATTTGGCCTTCTAGCAGTGTGTGGGACTTTCTCTATTAGTCCATCTATACTGACCTCCATCAGGTTGCAAACTGAATATATTTTTTTTCTGCATCTACCGCTGAAAAAATATTGGGCTTCTAGCTGTGTGTGGGACTTGTTCTATGAATCCATCTATACAGACCTCCATCAGGTTGCAAACTGAATATAATTTTTTTCTGCATCTACCTCTGAAAAAATATTTGGGCTTCTAGCTGTGTGTGGGACTTGTTCTATTAGTCCATCTATACTGACCTCCATCAGGTTGCAAACTGAATATAATTTTTTTCTGCATCTAGCTCTGAAAAAATATTTGGCGTTCTAGCAGTGTGTGGGACTTTCTCTATTAGTCCATCTATACTGACCTCCATCAGGTTGCAAATTAAAAATTATTTATATCTGCATCTAGCTCTGAAAAAAATATTTGGCCTTCTAGCAGTGTGTGGGACTTTCTCTATTAGTCCATCTATACTGACCTCCATCAGGTTGCAAATTCAAAATAATTTTTTGTCTGCATCTAGCTCTGAAAAAATATTTGGCCTTCTAGCAGTGTGGGACTTTCTCTATTAGTCCATCTATACTGACCTCCATCAGGCTGCAAATTAAAAATAATTTTTATCTGCATCTACCTCTGAAAAAATATTTGGCCTTCTAGCTGTGTGTGGGACTTGTTCTATTAGTCCATCTATACTGACCTCCATCAGGTTGCAAACTGAATATAATTTTTTTCTGCATCTAGCACTGAAAAAATATTTGGCCTTCTAGCAGTGTGTGGGACTTTCTCTATTAGTCCATCTATACTGACCTCCATCAGCTTGCAAATTAAAAATAATTTATATCTGCATCTAGCTCTGAAAAAAATATTTGGCCTTCTAGCAGTGTGTGGGACTTTCTCTATTAGTCCATCTATACTGACCTCCATCAGCTTGCAAATTAAAAATAATTTATATCTGCATCTAGCTCTGAAAAAAATATTTGGCCTTCTAGCAGTGTGTGGGACTTTCTCTATTAGTCCATCTATACTGACCTCCATCAGCTTGCAAATTAAAAATAATTTTTTGTCTGCATCTAGCTCTGAAAAAATATTAGGCCTTCTAGCAGTGTGTGGGACTTTCTCTATTAGTCCATCTATACTGACCTCCATCAGGTTGCAAACTGAATATATTTTTTTTCTGCATCTACCTCTGAAAAAATATTGGGCTTCTAGCTGTGGTTGGGACTTGTTCTATTAATCCATCTATACAGACCTCCATCAGGTTGCAAACTGAATATAATTTTTTTCTGCATCTACCTCTGAAAAAATATTTGGGCTTCTAGCTGTGTGTGGGACTTGTTCTATTAGTCCATCTATACTGACCTCCATCAGGTTGCAAACTGAATATAATTTTTTTCTGCATCTAGCTCTGAAAAAATATTTGGCCTTCTAGCAGTGTGTGGGACTTTCTCTATTAGTCCATCTATACTGACCTCCATCAGGTTGCAAATTCAAAATAATTTTTTGTCTGCATCTAGCTCTGAAAAAATATTTGGCCTTCTAGCAGTGTGTGGGACTTTCTCTATTAGTCCATCTATACTGACCTCCATCAGGCTGCAAATTAAAAATAATTTTTATCTGCATCTACCTCTGAAAAAATATTTGGCCTTCTAGCTGTGTGTGGGTCTTGTTCTATTAGTCCATCTATACTGACCTCCATCAGGTTGCAAACTGAATATAATTTTTTTCTGCATCTAGCTCTGAAAAAATATTTGGCCTTCTAGCAGTGTGTGGGACTTTCTCTATTAGTCCATCTATACTGACCTCCATCAGGTTGCAAATTAAAAATAATTTTTTGTCTGCATCTAGCTCTGAAAAAATATTTGGCCTTCTAGCAGTGTGTGGGACTTTCTCTATTAGTCCATCTATACTGACCTCCATCAGGTTGCAAACTGAATATATATTTTTTCTGCATCTACCTCTGAAAAAATATTTGGGCTTTTAGCTGTGTGTAGGACTTGTTCTATTAGTCCATCTATACTGACCTCCATCAGGTTGCAAACTGAATACAATTTTTTTCTGCATCTACCTCTGAAAAAATATTTGGGCTTCTAGCTGTGTGTGGGACTTGTTCTATTAGTCCATCTATACTGACCTCCATCAGGTTGCAAATTGAATATAATTTTTTTCTGCATCTAACCCAGCCAATTGTTTTGGCCTAATACCACAGTTTGGCCACTCAGCTCTGCTCGGTTCCCATCCATTGTTTTTTTGTGGAAACAACTCCAGAGTTGTGAATTAGTTAACCACCAAAATGAGTGGAAAAAGGCCTGCTGCTGGTGGAAAGGGGAATAGGCATGTTGGGAAGGGGAAAAAAGGTTGTGTCCGTGGGGTAGGTGTTAAAGCAACAGTAACATCTGCAGAAGAAAGACCATCTTCCAGCCAAACTAAAATGTCTACTTCTTTTAGCGGACAATGTGATAAGATCCCTTTTTTACGGCCACGCCAATCGCTACAAATTCCAGATGAGGCACAAAAACAGCAGGTGCTTCAACGGATATCAAGTGCTCCTTTAAGTGGGCTCTCCTCCACATCAACTTCAACATCACAAATACTCCAGTCCTCAAAGGTGTCACCCCAATCGCACTTGCTTCCTCACAGTTCCCAAATCTCCAGCTGCCCGTCTGAGTATGAGGTAGAACAGATGGTTGAGTCTGCAGAGCTGTTTACTCATACTATAGCCTGGGAATCAGAAGTCGACTCCAGCGCTTCTGTGAATCCAGACGAGGAAATGATCTGCACTGATGCCCAGAATCTTTATGAGTCAGATCCAGGACCAGACGCAGAAGGTTCTGACCATAATGTAGACCCTCATTTACAAACTGTAACTCCTGTTGGTGGAGACAATGAGGAAGACGATGATGAGACTCAAATACCTGATTGGAGCGACAACTTTAGTTTTTTGTCAGGGCAGGAACAGGTTGGCTCTGAGGACGACGGGTGTGATAACGCAGAGGGTGATGATGATGAGGTTGGAGATCCCACTTACTGTCAACCCACAGTCAGCCAAGAGATGAGGTCAGCAGAGGAGGTGGAGGAAGATGCTAGTGACGACGAGGTCAGGTTGCGCCTTCCTGGACAGAGACGTAGTACTGGAAGCACGTCAACAACTGCATCCTCAAACACAACTCTGCCTCTCACCACAAGTCGTGGTGGCTCTTCAGGTCGCATGGGTGCTAAGCCTTGCATAGCCTGGGCATTTTTTCAGATCGATAAAGATGACCCAACTCGTGTTATCTGTAACATTTGTCAGCAAAAGCTAAGTAGAGGAAAAAAAATACATAGTTTGAGTACTTCATGCATGAACCGGCACATGGACATGAAGCATAAGTTGCAGTGGGAAGCTCAGTGTGCTACAATGCGGCCTAGCCGGCCGGGCCAACCACCGTCTGCCATATCTTGTGCATCCGCGGCCTCTTCATCCTCTGTGACTGGGGGGACAGCAGTCACACCTGTTTTGGGGCGCAGACCTGCCACCTCTTTACCCGCAACAGCCAGCGTGATTGGCAGGTCATCATTTTCTTTGGAGGTGGTAACACCAGCTGGTGTTGAGCGCTGTCCGACATCGATAGCACCACCTTTGGATCAAGGCAACCTAACATGTCCGCCTGCATCTTCCTCCCAGACCGGCAGTTTGCCGGGGACACCCTTATCAACCCCGTCTAAGCACAATAGCCAGCCCTCGGTCCCTCAGATGTGGACAAGTAAAAGACCATTTCCTCCTAGCCATGAGAAAGCTAAGAGGTTGAATTTCACCATCTGCAAGCTCTTGGCTACAGAAATGCTGCCTTTCCGCCTGGTGGACACAGAGGATTTTCGAGACCTTATGTCCGTCGCAGTGCCCCAGTACCAGATGCCCAGTCGGCACTACTTCTCAAAGAAAGGTGTGCCTGCGCTCCACCAGCATGTCGCACACAACATCACCGCTTCTTTGAGAAACTCTGTGTGTGACAGGGTGCATTTCACCACAGACACTTGGACGAGTAGGCATGGACAGGGGTGTTACATGTCGCTGACTGGGCACTGGGTAACTATGGTGACAGCAGGACAAGGGGCTGCTGTCCAAGTCTTGTCATCCCCACGAGTTGTGCGTCATTCCTCTTTATGTCAAAGTTCCTCCACTGCTTCTGCCTCCTCAACCTCCTCTCGGTCTTCCACCTGCACCCAAAGCCTGTCTGGTCATGCCACAAGCTTTCTAACTGCGCAGAAGGGATCCTGCACACCTCCTTACTATGCTGGCAGTAGGGCTCAACGTCATCAGGTGGTTTTTACTTTGAAATGTCTGGGAAATGTGAGTCACACAGCTGAGGAGTTGTGGTCAGCTCTGGAGAACCAATTTCATGAATGGTTGTCTCCACTGGACCTGAAACCAGGGAAGGCCGTGTGCGACAATGCTGCAAACCTGGGTGCGGCCCTTCGCCGGGGCAATGTCACACACGTGCCTTGTATGGCTCACGTGTTGAACCTGGTTGTCCAGCAATTTTTAGCCCACTATCCCGGACTAGATGGCCTTCTGCAGAGGGCACGGTCGCTGTGTGCTCACTTCCACCGTTCGCATCCCGCAGCTCATCGACTTACATCTCTACAGAAGTCGTTGGGCCTGCCATTTCACCGGCTAAAATGCGATGTGCCTACCCGGTGGAATTCAACTCTGCACATGTTGCAGCGACTGTGGCAGCACCGACAAGCCCTGGTGCAATACGTTCTGACGTATAGCCTGGGCCAACGAGATCCAGAGGTGGGGCAAATCATGCTGGAGGAGTGGTCTCAGATCAGGGACCTATGCACCCTTCTGCACAGTTTTGAAATGGCGACGAAGATGTTTAGTGCTGACGATGCCATTATCAGCATGACTATTCCGGTGATTTACATGCTGGAGCACATGTTAAACAGAATTCGGAGTCAGGTGGTGGCACAAGAGGAGGTGGAGGAAGTAGAGGAGGAGGAGTTGTATGCGGAAGGGCTAACATCTGCAAGGTCCAGACGGTCGGCAGCACCAAGGCGGCAGGCATGTGAGGGTGGGGGAGATGGTTTTACCAGGGCGCATGGTAGCAGCCAAACTAGTGAGGAAGGTGCAGGAGCCCAGGAAGAAGTGGAGGACGAACTGATGGAAGACTCATCAGATGAGGGAGACCTTGATCACATTTCTGTTGTGCGAGGTTGGGGGGAGAGGACAGAGGAAGGAAGCATAATTGTTACCTCGCCACCAACACAACAGGGACTTGGTGCTCCTGGATGCGCAACACACATGAGTGCCTTCTTGCTGCACTACCTGCAACATGACCCTCAAATTGTGAGAATTAGAAATAATCCTGACTACTGGGTTGCCACACTGTTAGATCCCCGGTACAAAAGTAAATTTGCAGAAATTATTCCTGCCATAGAAAGGGATGCACGCATGCAGGAGTATCAGCAGAGACTGTTGCAGAATCTTACATGTGCTTTTCCACAAAACAGAAGTGGTGCACGTAGTGAATCTCACAGTTACAACTTGCCAACCGTGGGACCGTCAAGTGTTCAGCACTCAAACCGTAACAGAACCACAGTATCTGCTGGTAACATCAATTTTGCGGAATCATTTCACCACTTTTTTAGCCCATCCTTTGCAAGGCCACAGGAGACAAGAAGTCTGACACATAGTCAACGCCTAG
The DNA here is from genome assembly GCF_046119375.1 of Phyllobates terribilis. Taxonomy (NCBI): domain Eukaryota; kingdom Metazoa; phylum Chordata; class Amphibia; order Anura; family Dendrobatidae; genus Phyllobates; species Phyllobates terribilis. Next base: position 381,774,498 of record NW_027362765.1, on the reverse strand, counting down.
AGACGATGGTACAGGAGTATCTCCAAGTAAACATTGAAGCCATGACTGTGTCACTGGACCCTTGCTCTTTTTGGGCTTCCAATCTGGATAAATGGCCGGAGCTAGCCACTTACGCCTTGGAGATCTTGTCATGCCCCGCAGCCAGCGTTCTGTCTGAACGTGTGTTCAGCGCTGCTGGTGGTGTGCTGACAGATAAGCGCACGCGGCTCTCCACTGATAATGTAGACAGACTCACATTCATAAAGATGAACAAATCATGGATCCGAAACGACTTTTCTACCCCTGTGTCATCCTGGGGAGAGTAAAAGCTTGATGATTGGTTAAAATCACCCTATCAACCGTTTTAAGCTTTTAAATTACTAATCATGTTTATCTGTATCTTGGCTGGAAAATAATTTGGGCTTTGTAGCAGTGTGCAGCACTGATTCTATTAGGCCATCTATAATAAGCTCCACCAGATTTAAAATTACTAATCATGTTTATCTGTATCTTGACTGGAAAATAATTTGGGCTTTGTAGCAGTGTGCAGCACTGATCCTATTAGGCCATCTATACTAAGCTCCACCAGATTTAAAATTAATAATAATTTTTAGCTGCATCTAGCCCGGAAAATAATTTTGGGGCTCCGAGATGCGCAAGACACATAAGTGCCTTCTTGCTGCACTACCTGCAACATGACCCTCATATTGTCAGAATTCGAAGTAATCATGACTACTGGGTTGCCACACTCTTAGATCCCCCAAACTTTTCGATCAACCTTTTCATTTTAATAAAAACCAAAAAAATGGTCATTTTTGAAATTATAAGCATTAGCAGGTTATTAGAAACTGAAATCAAACAGTTTTCAACTCAAAACTTTATTCTAGGTGATGTTACATTTTCACATAGGACCCCTTGTTCGAAAGGAGCTTCTGAACTCTCTCGTCCATTGAATTTGTCAGGTTTTGGATGGTTTCTGCTTCAATTGTTTTGCATGAGGACAGAATACCCTCCCAGAGCTGTTGCTTAGATGTGAACTGCCCTCCGCCATCATAGACACTCCTTTTGATGATGCTCCAGAGGTTCTGAATGGGGTAGAGGTCAGGGGAGCATGGGGGTCACACCATAAGTTTGTCCCCTTTTATGCCCATATCAGCCAGAGATGCAGATGTTTTATGTGCAGCATGAGATGGTGCATTATCATGCAAAAAAATGATCTTGCTGTGAAATACACGGTTCTTCTTCTTGAACCATGGCAGGAAGTGCTGTTTGAGAAAATCCACATACATTATGGAGTTCATCTTTAGCACCTTCAGGGATCCTAAAGGGGCCGACAATCTCTCTCCCCATGATTCCAGCCCAAAACATTACTCCACCTCCTCCTTGTTGGCGCTGTAGCCGTGTTTGTGTGGGGTGTCCATCAACCAGCCATCCTCCACTCCATCCATCTGGACCATCGAGCGCTGCACGGCACTCATCCGTGAACAAAACAGTTTTGAAATCAGTCTTCATGTAATGTTTGGCCCACTGGAGCCGTTTCTGCTTGTGTGAAGTGGATAGAGGAGGTCGACAGGATGGCGTATGCACAGCTGCAAACCTCTGAAGGACCCTGCATCTTGTTGTTCGGGGGACGTTGGAGGCACCAGCAGCTTCAAAACTTGTCTGCTGCTATGACAAGGCTTTTTTGCCGCTGCTCTTTTAACCTGACGTAATTGCCTGTAGGAAAGAGTCCTCAATTTGCCCTTATCAGCACGCACACGTGTGTACTGTGAATCAGCTACATACTTCTTGATTGCCAAGACACTTCATCCTGATCATCGCACAATGTTGATTGTAGTCATGCCTTGACCTAAACACTCCACAATTTGTTGCTTCTCAGCAGCCGACACATCCTTTTTCTTTCCCATTTTGGCAGAAAATGTAGGCTGCTTAATAATGTGAGACAGCCTTCTTAAGTAGTCTTGCCTTTCATTGGACACACCTGCCAAACTAATTAGCACAGGTGTCTGCAATTGCTTACAGTGATATAAAGAGCCCTGACACACATCACCATCAATGAGTTTAACTGACAAACAAACAAATTCTTCCCTTATCACTCCTAAACACTTTTTGCATAATAATTTGGAACACAGTGTACATGTGCTTTTCCACAAAACACCAGTGGTTCATGTAGGACATCATCAGCAAATAGAGAGCACTTGTACTCGGTGCCTCCCACCTCAATCTACCTAATATTGGGGTTATGGCGAATTGATGAGAGCAGGTGCTCCAACACTAGGATGTATAAGAGAGGGGACAGAGGACATCCCTGCCTTGTCCCATTGGTGATTGTGAAAGGTGATGAAAATGTTCTGATGCACCCCCTGGGCCTTGGGACACCCGGAGCCGGACCCTTTTTGGTGGATGCTGGTGGTTGTAGTCTTCGTGGCGGCGACCCGGTTCCGTGGCTCAGGGTGGTCAAACCAGTGGCGGAACTATTTATGTGGTTTTGATGTTTAAATGTCCGACTACGCCTCCCGTGGATTGCGGTCAGAGTGAACCGCCGCTGCAGGGCAGACCGCTGAGGCTGGTGTTGTGGGTGCAGCAGAGCGTAGCATAACTCCCCATGGGAGGAGTATAGCCTCAGGGCAGTGTATGAGGAGGATGGGGGTGATGGTGCAGGGCAGCAGCAGTAACGACACGGAGTCAGTGATGCAGTCCAGGGCCTTTACTCACAGTTCTTATTATCCAGACCACGTCTGCAGGTAACGGCTGCCCACGTCGTACTGTGCTCACCAGGTGAGGGGCTCAGACAACTCCCAGATAACTTTGGAGCGCTTCACAGGACCCCCTTTGTGTGTCCTTTGTCTGGCCTTTCTTACCAACACTTCTGTCCGGCTGCCTCGGGCCTCCTCTTGGTAAACTTGGCGCCAGTTTCCCTGACCCTATGTGGTGCCTTCCTAGTGGGTGTAGCGAGGGGCTGCGCCTCATAAAATGTCACAGCCTCCGGTTTCTAGCTGATGGTCGTTTCCTGCCTCCACTAGTTTCGGGGACCGGTCTCCCCCTTTGGCCTGACCCCTCCACGCAGGTGGATTCGGGCGTGCGGTGGCGACTTGCCCGTTCGCACCCCTGGGATCCCTTCATTCCTCGTTCCTGGAGCCTTCTCCGCTCCTCTTCCTTCCTTCTCCCTCTTCCAGGCCTGGGCCTCTGTTACTAGGCCCGCCTCCGGAGCAGAGCTCATGCAGAGCCCCTGCTCCCTGCCACTTCTGCTCAGACTTCTCTGCACTGAACTAAGATGGTGCCCACCTTTTATACTCCCTTCTCAATGCACCCAGGAACTGCTTCCTCCCTGCTCCTGCACTACAGGGTTCCCCTTCCTCAGTGTTCCCTCCCCCCACTCCAGCCAGGGACAGGGACTGTCGTGCCCATCTCAGAGGCATATTGATCGCCCTGCCCCACGGCAATGTGGTGTAATGCATGCAGGTGTCGGGTCCTGATCCACACTCCATCCTTACCTGAGAGTGAGATATCACACCTCTGGGTGAGGTGCAATACCTCTGTAGCAACTGAGCCCTCAGGGTGCTACAGTTCCATTTATCTTCAGCCTAGGTGACGTATTGTGATACAGGGCCGTGATTTTCGCTATAAAAGGGTCCCCTAGACCCCTACCCCAAGCTTTTTAAGAGAATCATATATGGCGTGCCAGGAGACTCTATGGAATGCTTTCTCAGCATCCAACAAGAGTATCTAATTACAAATTTTTAACTGCATCTAGCCCAGGAAATACTTTGTGCCTAGTAGCAGTGTCTGCTAGTCAGCGGATTATCCCGGCTGTTAAGCAAGCTACACCACCTGTAGTTTGGACACTTAATTTTTTCAAAGGAAATGCTTCGGGACCACGGGATACTCAGTGAAGAGCATCAGGAGGCACCCCAAGGCATAGGGGCTGGGACTGGCAGGATGACTTGCGGTGGACAGCCGAGCTCGATCCTTATAAAAGCTTTTTAACTGCAGCAGCTTTAGTGGACGCTACTGGAGCTGGAATTACGCGGCTGCTGGCATGAGACTTGCCCTCCAATAGATCCTTGTAAATGGATTTAAAGTGTATTCATTCAAATTAGAGAGACAATTTAAATTCAAAAGCTTAGAGCTGCCTCCACCACAGGGGGGCTCGCTCGACCCACCAGCGGACAGGCACCAGTATTGGGAGAGGGGGGCTGGCCGTCAGGGTTCACCGCGGCTCTGGCACAAACCCGGCGACATGGAGGTGGCACGGGCAGGAGCGGACTGAACGTGTCGGCTTCTCACTTTTTGGATTTTAGAAGGGCATGACATGCCTATATCTGTGTCTCCCCCTCCTTTTACTCCTCCACCTCTTTTCTTTTCGCATGACTATATGTACTTGTCACTTTTCCATGTGTTAGTTGTGTCTTCTGAGCAGTTTGTCAGCTTTTGGACACCTTTGAAGGTGTTTTCTATGTGTTTCTATGTGTTTTTGTTTGCCTGCCATTGGTTTTAACGGTGTTCGAAGGTGTTCGACGAACAGTTCGACGAACAGTTCGGCAAACACACGGGTGTTCGACGAACCGAACCGAACTCGAACACTACGGGGGTGGCTCAACACTAATCCTTATAAAAGCTTTTTAACTGCAGCAGCTTTAGTGGACGCTACTGGAGCTGGAATTACGCGGCTGCTGGCATGAGACTTGCCCTCCAATAGATCCTTGTAAAAGGATTTAAAGTGTATTCATTCAAATTAGAGAGACAATTTAAATTAAAAAGCTTAGAGCTGCCTCCACCACAGGGGGGCTCGCTCGACCCACCAGCGGACAGGCACCAGTATTGGGAGAAGGGGGCTGGCCGTCAGGGTCCACCGCGGCTCTGGCACAAACCCGGCGACACGGAGGTGGCACGGGCAGGAACGGACTGGCCGTGTCGGCTTCTCACTTTTTGGATTTTAGAAGGGCATGACATGCCTATATCTGTGTCTCCCCCTCCTTTTACTCCTCCACCTCTTTTCTTTTCGCATGACTATATGTACTTGTCACTTTTCCATGTGTTAGTTATGTCTTCTGAGCAGTTTGTCAGCTTTTGGACACCTTTGAAGGTGTTTTCTATGTGTTTCTATGTGTTTTTGTTTGCCTGCCATTGGTTTTAACGGTGTTCGAAGGTGTTCGACGAACAGTTCGACGAACAGTTCGGCGAACACACGGGTGTTCGACGAACCGAACCAAACTCGAACACTACGGGGGTGGCTCAACATTAGTCTTATAGACACCCTCCATTACTAACCTAGGCTTCATTATGTCAGCTGCCAATAAAAGACTGACATTAACCCCAAACTTATTACCCCACTTGCCCTGGTGCAAGAGCGGAGTGTTATGATCTGCAACATAAACTAAGGAAAGAATGGGGGAAAGCTGTCCCTACAGTAAGACTAAGCTGAATCCCTACGATGTAGCGGGCAGCCTGTTCCTTGTGAACAGACCCGCCTTCGTCCTCGGCTAGTCTGAACAGAGACCTATAGAATAAAGGGAGGGGTCCCTAAAAGAACTAGGGACTGGGACAAAAATGGGACACCTCCTAACAGAAGTTGTTGCAGAGCAAAAAGACAAACTGACAAAAAGTACTAGAGGTCCCAGAGGACCAAGCGAACTAGACAGAGATAGGCACCGAAGCACCTGGCTAGAGAGACAGGCAAAAAACACTGAAGTCCAGCAAAGCCAGAAGGGCGGAGCTGGAATATATAGGCAGCTGGTCACGTGACCGCAAAACACAAGATAGCAAAAACTAACAGGAGGGTTCTAACAGTACCCCCTCTTCTATGAGGATCCTCCGGATCCTCCAAGCCCAGGTCTATCAGGAAACCTCCTGTGGAAAGCTTTAACAAGCCTAGGAGCAGAGACATCATCTGTCCTTACCCAGGAGTTGTCTTTGGGACCGAAACCCTTCCAGCAGACAAGATACTGTAATTTCCCTCTATGCCATCTTGAATTCAAAATACGAAAAATTTCATATTCGCCGTCTTCCACCACAGGAGGAACTGTGACAGTGGAGTCCCTATTAGAAACATCAGCCTTTTTCAACAAGGAAACATGAAACACAGGATTAATCTTCCAGGAAGTAAGGACATCCAACCTGACAGCAGATAGGTTAACAACCTGAAGCACTTTAAATGGACCCACAAACTTAGGACCCAGTTTTTTAGAGGGAATTCTCAACCGCAGGTTCTTCGAGGACAACCAAACCATGTCACCTACAGTAAACAAAACCTCCTTACGTTTCCTGTCAAAATACTTCTTGGACTTCTTGTTAGCCTCTTGCAGGTTACAACGTACATTAGTCCAAACTCTCTCCAAATCACCGGAAAAATTCTCCTCCTCCGACACCGCCGACCCCAATTTGGAGAACGAACCAAAAGACGGATGTCTCCCAGTGCAACAAAAAAAAAAGGACAACACCCAGCAGAGGAGGATGTATGATTGTTAAGAGCAAATTCTGCGAGAGGCAGAAACTCAGACCACACCTCTTGATTGTCCGCCACAAAACAACGCAAAAACTGTTCAACATCCTGGTTCTTTCTTTCAGTCTGTCCATTAGACTCAGGATGATAACCAGACGAAAATGACAAATGAACTCCCAACCTGTCACAAAAAGCACGCCAAAAGCGAGCCACAAACTGAGGTCCTCTATCAGAAACAATATATCCGTGGGAATGCCATGGAGCTTGACAATCTCCTTAACAAACTCCTTAGCGAGTGTTGCGCAGGGCAACTTAATGAATGGAACCAAATGACACATCTTACTAAAACGGTCTACGACCACCCAGATGACAGTAAAACCCTCAGACACAGGAAGATCAGTAATAAAATCCATAGTGAGATGTGTCCAAGGCGCACTAGGAAGCTCCTGAGGGCAAAGCAACCCCGCAGCAGGAGTATGTGAAGCCTCTGACCTAGCACACACAGTACACTGACGCACCCACTTGATGACTTCCTTCTGCCATCCAGGCCACCAAAAACTGCGACTGATAAGTCTCTTAGTTTCCGAAACTCCTGGATGACCTGCCAACCGAGACTCATGACACTCCACAAACAAATCTCTCCTAAAGGCTCTAGGCACGAACAACATCCCGTGGGGAGTGTTAGATGGAGCATCATCTTGAGCATTCAGAATCCCATTCTCCAAATCGGAGTCCAATACCGCCACCACAACTCCTTTCTGTAAAATGCTCTCCTCCTCCTCGGCACCGACCGTAGGAGAGAAGCTGCGAGATAAAGCATCGGCTTTAACATTCTTAGTACCAGGGATATAGGTAACAGAAAAATGAAACCGATAAAAAAAAAGTGCCGACCTGGCTTGACGGGCATTCAAGCGCTTGGCAGCATCCAGATAGATCAAATTCTTATGATCTGTGAAAACCTGAATAGAAAATCTAGCGCCTTCCAAAAAATGACACCAGTGTTCAAACGCAAGTTTAATAGCCAGCAACTCCCGATTTCCAACATCATAATTCAGTTCGGTTTCCGAATTTTTTTTCGAAAAGAAGGCACAAGGATGTACTCCACCCTTGTTCTCCTGAGACAAAACTGCTCCGACCCCCGCCGATGAAGCATTGACCTCGACCAAAAAAGGTTTGGTCTCATCAGGCTGTATAAGGATAGGGGCAGAACTGAACCTCTCCTTGAGATACTCAAACGCTTCAATGGCCTCAGTAGTCCACTGGACCGTATTCGCACCTTTCCTGGTGAGATTGGTTAGAGGTTTAACAATTACAGAAAAATTCTTAATGAATTTCCTGTAATAATTGGCAAAACCCAAAAACCTCTGTATAGATTTCAAACCAATAGGCCTAGGCCATTCCTGCACAGTCTGACCCTTCAGAGGGTCCATCTCAAAGCCCTCGCTGGAGACAATGTAGCTCAAAAAACTAATTTTCTGCTCAGCGAACTCACATTTCTCCAGCTTAGCAAAGAGTGAATTATCACTCAATAACTGCAAAATTTCACGTACACTCTGCCAATGGGACTCCAGATCTGGTGAATAAATCAAAATATCATCCAAATACACAACCACATTCTTACCAATCAAAGGTCTCAGGATGTCATTAATAAGGTTCTGAAAAAATGCAGGTGCATTGGTAAGACCGAAGGGCATCACCAGATTCTCAAAATGACCTACCGGAGTGTTAAAAGCAGTTTTCCATTCATCACCCTCCTTCACACGTAACAAATTGTATGCCCCTCAGAGATCAATTTTGGAGAACCACTTGGCTCCCACTAACTGGTTAAACAAGTCAGGAATTAACGGCAATGGGTAGGAATTGCGTACGGTAATCTTATTAATTTCACGAAAATCCAGACATGGACGTAAACCGCCGTCTTTTTTTTTAACAAAGAAGAATCCGACTGCCACAGGTGACTTAGAAGGTCTAATTTGACCAGCAGCCAGGCTAGTCTGTATGTACTCCTCCAAGGCCTTTCTTTCAGGGATAGTCAGATTAAACAAGCGACTTTTGGGAAGAGTAGCGCCCGGAACAAACTCAATGGCGCAATCATAATCCCTATGAGGAGGTAAAACTTGAGACTCCTCCTCTGAAAAAAAACTCCAAAAATCTTGAATAGGTACTGTTAATTCCCCTTTTTCCACAGCCGCAATGTGATCATTACAAGATTTATCATAGCACTTCGGACTCCAAGACTTAATCACATTAGTAGACCGGTCCAACAAAGGATTGTGCAGTTTTAACCAAGGCAATCCTAGAACAACTGGAGAGGGTAAATTATCCAAAACAACCAAGTCCAAAATTTCTTGGTGAACACCATTGATAGTGAGAGGAAATGCAGCAGTCTTGTGAGTAATACATTTCAAAGGAGTGTTATCAATTGCAACCACAGAAATAGGAGATGACAAAGGTTTGGATTTCAATTTAAGTTTTTCCAAAAACACTTTATCAATCACATTAAGTGTTGAACTACAATCCACAAATACCTGAAATTCAATCAAATCTCCCTGCAGAGTAGTACACCCAGAAAGGAATACTCCTGCAGAGCGTAAACAAGCTATACGGGCGTAACTGACCTTTTTTTTTTCTTTACTTAAACGACGCTCACAATACTTAATTAAATGATCATCTTTACCACAATAAAGACACAAATCTGCGGCGAATCTCTGATCTCTTTCTTGAGAGTGGAGTGACATTGCCCCAACCTCCATTGGTTCTCCGCTGTCAGAGCAGATTTTCTGGAAACTAGGACCTGAAGTTACAGGAGTTTTTACAGCTAACTGCATAGCGTCCTGCAGAGTCTCAGGTGCAGGGAATGCAATTAGCAAATCCTTAACCCATTCACTCAGACCAGCAAGAAATAAACTTTTCAGCGCCGAATCATTCCACTTAACTTCTGAAGCCCATCTCCTGAAGTGTGTGCAATAAATTTCAACATCATCTGACCCCTGATTCAAACGTCTAAGTTCTGATTCAGCAGATGAGATTCGATCAGGATCATCATATAATATCCCCATAGGAGAAAAAAATTCTTTAACAGAACTTAAACACGGATCATTAGGTTGGAGAGAAAAGGCCCACCCCTGTGGTTCATTGCGCAACAGTGACACAATAAAACCAATGAACTGTGATTCATTCCCAGAGGACCTCGGTCTCAAACGAAAATATAACAAACAAGCATTTTTAAAGGAAAAAAAATCTTGCTATTTACCATAAAAAATATCAGGCAGTCCTACCTTGGGTTCAACAAAATGCGCTCCAGGACAGCTACTCACGTGTTGCTGAAGCTCGGCCACCTCCAGAGACAATCCCTGCAGGCATTGAGCCAACTCCAGGACGGAAACCATACTGATCCCCGAATTTCTTTCCTTTTAGTTTTTTTTTTTTTTGTACTTACTGTTATGATCTGCAACATAAACTAAGGAAAGAATGGGGGAAAGCTGTCCCTACAGTAAGACTAAGCTGAATCCCTACGATGTAGCGGGCAGCCTGTTCCTTGTGAACAGACCCGCCTTCGTCCTCGGCTAGTCTGAACGGAGACCTATAGAATAAAGGGAGGGGTCCCTAAAAGAACTAAGGACTGGGACAAACAGAACAGAAGTTGTTGCAGAGCAAAAAGACAAACTGACAAAAAGTACTAGAGGTCCCAGAGGACCAAGCGAACTAGACAGAGATAGGCACCGAAGCACCTGGCTAGAAAGACAGGCAAAAAACACTGAAGTCCAGCAAAGCCAGAAGGGCGGAGCTGGAATATATAGGCAGCTGGTCACGTGACCGCAAAACACAAGATAGCAAAAACTAACAGGAGGGTTCTAACACGGAGGCTAAGCGCCAGATTTGGCACATCTTATGGATGCGCCAGCTCTGAGGCCACTGAGAGCTGATATTATTAGCCTCGGAGGGGGCTAGTATCCATGGCCCCTTCCCTGTATATTAATATCGGCTCACAGCTCTCTGCCTAGCCCTTGCTGGTTAGATTTTATAGGAGGGCAATTTTTTTCTGGGGTCCTCCTGTAATCTAGCCAGTAAATGCTAAGCAAACAGCTGTGGGCTGTTATTAATAGCCAGGGAACATTTTTGGCTAATGGCCCCTTCCACGGCTATTAGTATCAGCTCCCAGTGGTCAGTTTCCATCTACTGGTTATGAAAATGACGCGGGAACCCATGCCATTTTTTTACATTTTAGGCTATGTGCGCTTTGGACACAGCATATTTTTGCTGCGTTCAAAATGCTGCATTCTATTGAACACAGATAAATCCGCATGTGTTCACTGAACCATGCGCATTTACCACATTCAATACATTCTAGTGGTCAAATTTCTGTTGCGGAGACTAGCGACTTGGCAAGTGAAATTTACATGCTGCGGTCCTCAAAGACGCGCCGCATGTCAATGTCCGCGGGTGATCTGCAGCCTCAGATGCATGCATAGTGGACATGGAATTTCTAGAAATCCCATCCACTATGCTGTAACTTCTGGCCGCTGTGGGTTTGACACTGCATAAGCACGCATCTTCAAACCTGCAGCATTTCCTGATCATGGGCACATACCCAAACTTCCCCGCAGCATGTCAATTTCTGTAGCAGAGACGCTACTCTCCGCTGCAGATTATCACCGATTGAAATGTAATGTCATTACATGTGGTGGATCCACATGTATTGACAAAACAAGTGAGGAATTAGAACACAGCATTTTGGATGCAGCGAAAATACGCTGCGTCCAAAGCGCTGCAAGTTGATGATCATGGGGACATAGAGGCTAACCACACAGCTGTGAGCTGTTATTAATAGCCAAGTAACATGTTGGCCTAATGGGTCCTTCCTAGGCTAAAAATAGCAGCTCTCAGCTGCCCCAAAAATTACATGAATGGCAATTAATGCTAATGGAATTAGTGTTTACGGGATTAAGTGTCGCTGACACCATGCCCTTTGTTTAGTGATAAAGAGGTGTAAACCAAACACCCTCATTACTAAACAAACCTGTAAGTAAAAAGTTAAATAAACACACACACACACACATACACACACACACACACACACACACACACACACACACACACACACACTGAGTAAAACACTTTATTTGAAATACAAAAGACACATACTTAAATCATTTAAATTAACCAATATACTCACCCCATTTCTGACTGTAATCCAAGGGTCCCAAGATATTTTTTTTTCAAATATCTTTATTTAGATCCAAAAAGCATTCATTGCTGTACAAAAACGCATAAAAAACTCATAAAAAACCACACATCAAAATCAAGGCAAAACAGGCGTTTTTGCCGCAACGTTTTTGCTGCCAAGAGATGAAGAAACCTTGCAGAAATTTCTGCAATCAAATCCTGAACTTGGGCACATACCCTATAAGTAGTGTTGAGCGAGCACTAAAATGTTTGGGTGCTCGAAGCTCAGGCCGAGCTCACCATGATACTCAGGTGCTCGACCCAAGCAACGAGTCCAATGTTAGTCTATGGGAGACCCGAGCATTTTTGCGGCGGCACCCCCGGCAGTCTGTAGAAAGCCTAAAAAGTGCCCAAAATGATAGTGACAGTGCTCAAAAGACATGGGGACAGCATGGGCATCGCCCAAGGAAGCATTTCTGACCCACAGGTCACTGCTGTCAACAACGTGGTCAGAGGTATTAAGCCACTTTTACGGGCTCACAATAAAACGTTCAAAAACGAAACTGAAACGGTTTTCCAGTGAAATATGTTACGGAACTTCCTTTCCAGGGTAAAGACTTGTGTATAAGGTAAAATAAATAACCAAAAGCAAAAATACTCCTCCACACCTTGGGTTATGTTCACAAGTAGCATTTTTTATGCGTTTTTGCACTTTTGTATTGCTTTCAACCGTGACAAATGCATTCACCGGGAAATGTCATTTTAACATTTTACAATCTTATCTGCCCATGTGCTGTGTGACACATGCATACAGTGCTGAAAAGACATGGGAACAGCATGGGGAAGACCCCTGGAAGCATCTATGACACCCAGGTCACTGCCTAAAAGTGTGCCCATCAGTAGTGATCCTTGCCGCATCAGAAGATGCAGACTTGCAACTATCCCTGTGCAAGTTCTTATCCCAGGGCAGTGTTCAATTGTACCTCCCCCATTCCTTGCAATGCAAGCGCAAGTATGCAGCCAACCACCCACCCACCCCAGGCTGCAATACCATACTGCTAGCTTGCACTTGAAATGGGGCCTTTTAGTTTGGAGGAGGCCGAAGCTGGCCACTACCTCATGGCTGCTTTGGCAGCGAGGTATCCATACTCAGTCCCCAGCCGCCCGGCGGCTGGGTGTCCACGCTCAGTCCCCAGCCGCCAGGGGGTGGCCGGGTGTCCACACTCGGTCCCCAGCCGCCCCGCGGCCTGCTGTCCACACACGGTCCCCAGCCGCCATATTGCTCCTTGGAACTTCCCCCCACACTTTTCTTAGCCCGGGGTGCTTTAGGGCAGCATTGCACGAGCACACCAGAGAACCAGACTCCTCCGGTGGGCCCTGGCTTCTCCATCAGGGGAGTTGAGAGTGGTAAGGTGAGGAGCATGATGATGATGATAGAAGTTAGCATCTGCTTTGTTTTCTTGGAATGCAAGCGTAAGTGTGCAACCTGCCATCCATCCACCCCCAGGCTGCAAAACCATACTACTAGCTTGCTTGCACTTGAAATTGGGCCTTTTAGGCATGTGGAGGCACACGCCGGCCACCATGTCATGGCTGCCTCGGCGGCCTGGTTTCCATACTCAGTCCCCAGCCGCCTGGCGGCCGGGTGTCCACGCTCGGTCCCCAGCCGCCAGGGGGTGGCCGGGTGTCCATAAACAGTCCCTGGCCGCCCCTATTTCTCCTTGGAACTTCCCCCCACACTTTTCTTAGCCCGGCCAGCTTTAGGGCAGCATTGGATGAGCCCACCAGAGAACCAGACTCCTCCGTTGGGCCCTGGTGTCTCCATCAGTGAAGTTGAGAGTGCCAAGGTGAGGAGCATGATGATGATGATAGAATTTAGCATCTTCTTTGTTTTCTTGGAATGCAAGCGCATGTATGCAGTAGCGGCTAGGCCTGAGGTGGTCAGCGTTTTGGCGCATATCCTACCTCCTCCAAGGATTGCTGGATGTTTTCCTGCTACTACCCCAGTTCTATGACTCCCGTTAAAACAAAGCTTCAGGTGATGAATGATGGATGAGGTGGTGGTAAAGGAGAAAGAGCAAGGAACAGGGACCATTCACATCAATATCAGGCCAGTCAACCACACATGTCTTGTAGGATATGTTTCTGTACCAAAAGGAGCGGTTTGGCTACACAGTTATAAGGCATGCAGTGAGTGCAATGCCTACCAAAAATTTCGAGGCACTCCAATGCCCCTTGGAAGTGACATGGAGGTCAGAGGGCCTTAACTAAACCATTTTTTCCATTTATAGCAACTGGGTCTCCTGTGCACTGTTGGCCTAAGCAGTGAATGGAAGGCTTTCCAAAAATTATGAGGAAATGCAATGCCCCTTGAAACAGACGTGGATTACAGCATACTAAAAACCTTCTACCTATTATTGGGGAGTGGGTCTCCCTTAGTGTTCGCCAATGAATTGAAAAGAAAAAGCTGACTAAAATTAAGAGGAAACGCAATGCCCGTTGGAACAATGGTGGAGGTCGCAGTGGAATAAAAAGACAATATCAATGCCCCTTGGAAAAGTGGTGGAGGTCGCATTAGCTTAACAAGACGGTTTTAATGCCCCTTGGAAGAGACGTGGAGGTCGCAGTAGCTTAACAAGATGGTTTTAACGCACCTTGGAAGAGACATGGAGGTTGCAGTAGCTTAACAAGACGGTTTAATGGCCCTTGGAAAAGTGGTGGAGGACGCAGTGGAATAAAAAGACAATATCAATGCCCCTTGGAAAAGTGGTGGAGGTCGCAGTAGCTTAACAAGATGGTTTTAATGCCCATTGGAAGAGACGTGGAGGTCGCAGTAGCTTAACAAGACGGTTTTAATGCCCCTTGGAAAAGTGGTGGAGGTCGCAGTTGCTTAACAAGATGGTTTTAATGCCCCTGGGAAAAATGGTGGAGGTCGCAGTAGCTTAACAAGATGGTTTTAATGCCCCTTGGAAGAATGGTGGAGTTCGCAGTGGAATAAAAAGACAATATCAATGCCCCTTGAAAAAGTGGTGGAGGTCGCAGTAGCTTAACAAGACGGTTTTAATGCCCCTTGGAAGAGACGTGGAGGTCACAGTGAAATAAAAAGACAATATCAATGCCCCTGGGAAAAGTGGTGGAAGTCGTAGTAGCTTAACAAGACTTTTTTAATGCCCCTTGGAAGAGACGTGGAGGTCGCAATGGAATAAAAAGCAATATCAATGCCCTTGGGAAAAGTAGTGGAGGTCGCAGTAGCTTAACAAGACGGTTTTAATGCCCCTTGGAAGAGACGTGGAGGTCGCAATGGAATAAAAAAACAATATTAATGCCCCTGGGAAAAGTACTGGAGGTCGCAGTAGCTTAACAAGAGGGTTTTAATGCCCCTGGGAAAAGACGTGGAGGTCAGAGTAGCTTAACAAGACAGTTTTAATGCCCATTGGAAGAGACGTGGAGGTCGCAGTGGAATAAAAAGACAATATCAATGCCCCTGGGAAAAGTGGTGGAGGTCGCAGTAGCTTATCAAGATGGTTTTAATGCCCCTTGGAAGAGACGTGGAGGTCGCAGTAGCTTAACAAGATGATTTTAATGCCCCTTGGAAAAGACATGTAGTTCGCAGTAGCTTAGCAAGATGGTTTTAATGCCCCTTGGAAGAAAGGTGGAGATCGCAGTGGAATAAAATGACAATATCAATGCCCCTTGAAAAAGTGGTGGAGGTCGCAGTAGCTTAACAAGACGATTTTAATGCCCCTTGGAAGAGACGTGGAGGTTGCAGTGGAATAAAAAGACAATATCAATGCCCCTGGGAAAAGTGGTGGAGGTCGCAGTAGCTTAACAAGATGGTTTTAATGCCCCTTGGAAGAGACGTGGAGGTCGCAGTAGCTTAACAAGATGATTTTAATGCCCCTTGGAAGAGACGTGGAGGTCGCAGTAGCTTAACAAGACGGTTTTAATGGCCCTTGGAAAAGACGTGGAGGTCGCAGTGGAATAAAAGACAATATCAATGTCCCTTGAAAAAGTGGTGGAGGTCGCAGTAGCTTAACAAGACAGTTTTAATGCCTCTTGGAAGAGACGTGGAGGTCGCAGTGGAATAAAAAGACAATATCAATGACCCTGGGAAAAGTGGTGGAGGTCGTAGTAGCTTAACAAGACAGGTTTAATTCCCCTTGGAAGAGACGTGGAGGTCGCAGTAGCTTAACAAGACGGTTTTAATGCCCCTTTGAAGATTGGTGGAGGTCGCAGTAGCTTAACAAGATGGTTTTAAGGCCCCTGGGGAAAGTGGTGGAGGTCGCAGTGGAATAAAAAGACAATATCAATGCCCCTGGAAAAAGTGGTGGAGGTCGCAGTAGCTTAACAAGACGGTTTTCATGCCCCTTGGAAGAATGGTGGAGGTTGCAGTGGAATAAATACACAATATCAATGCCCCTGGGAAAAGTGGTGGAGGTCACAGTAGCTTAACAAGACGGTTTTCATGCCCCTTACAAGAGCCATGCAGTACAGCATATTAAAAACATTATTCCCATTATTGGGGAGTGGGTCTCCCATAGTCTTTCCCTATGCCGTCCAATCAAAAGCTGCCAAAAATTAGGACGGAGGAACTTGCAATGCTGGCAACACAGACCACGGTCACCCTGGTGGTATAGTGGTGGTGGAGGCTGAGGATAAGGAGAAGAGCAAAATACAGCCAAAATGAGGAAGCGTATACCCATGTGTGGGTGTGAAGCGGTGCATGGGAATACACCTCCCGAAATAACACAGTGGATTTAATTTTATGTTACTCTACTGTCATTTGGTGGTGATGAGAAGTCTGGCCCAATCCAGCCCTTGTTCATTTTGATAAGGGTCAGCATTGTCAGTTGACAGGCGAGTGCGCTTATCAGTTATAATTCCCCCAGCGGCACTAAAAACACGCTCCGATAACACGCTAGCGGTAGGGCAGGCCAGGACCTCCAAGGCATACAGAGCGAGTTCATTCCAAGTGTCCTGCTTGGATACCCAATAATTAAAAGGCACAGAGGAATCACGGAGGACGCTGGTACGTTCGGCAAGGTACTCCTTCACCATCTTTTGAAACTTTCCACTACTTGTGAGAGTACCCCGCGCCTCAGGGCCTGTAAGCTGGGCGGGTCTCAGAAAGTTGTCCCAGAATGTTGACAGTGTTGCGTCTCTCTCACCTGTACGCCTTGGTTGGTCAACGAACTGTGACCTCTGCCGCTAGCATGTTCAGATGGGAATTTTTTTAAATAGTTCTGCAGCAAGGGCCTCTGGAACTGCCCCATTTTTGTAGACCTCTCCACCTCAGGAATAAGAGAGTGAAAGTTCTCCTTTTAGCGGGGGTCTAAAAGTGTCACCAACCAGTAATGACTGTCACACGACATTTTGACAACGCGAGGGTCACGGTTAAGGCAGCGTAACATAAAGTCAGTCATGTGTGCCAGACTGGTAACAGGCAAGACTTCCGTGTCCTCACCAAGATGACGACTGACCATGCTCTCCTCCTCCTCCTTCTCCTCCTCCTCCCCCGTCCTCAGGCCACCCACACTGAACCGACGGTATGACAGTTGTACAGGTACTACCGTCTACAGCGCATGATACCAGCTCCTGTTCTTCCTCCTCCTCCTCCTCTCCCTCATTGTCCCCCAATGCACGTTGGGATGAGGCTGGGGTGTGTGTAATCGCGCATCATGGTTTCTTGATCCTTCTCATCATACTCTGGCTGCAATGCCTCCTCTTTAATTCTCTGCAGAGAGCGTTGCAAAAGACAGACAAGTGGGATGCTGACGCTAATGATGGCGTCATCGCCACTCACCATCTTGGTGGACTCCTCAAAGTTTGTCAGGATGGTACATATGTCAGACATCCAGGTCCACTCCTGAGGTCTTATAAGTGGAGTCTGACCTGAATATTGATGGCCTTGTTGCAGCTGGTACTCCACAACTGCTCTCTTCTGCTCACAAATCCTTTGCAACATGTGGAGGGTAGAGTTCCAATGTGTGGGGACATCACACACCAGTCGGTGTGCCAGAAGCTGCAAACGCTGCTGCAACACAGCAAGGGAGGCGGAAGCTGTAGCCGACTTGAGAAAATGAGCTGACAGGCGGCGTACTTAGACGAGCAGATCTGGCAATTCGGGGTACGATTTAAGAAACCGCTGAACCATGAGGTTAAGCAAATGAGCCAGGCATGGTACGCGTGTGATCTTGCCTCGCATCAGAGCCGCCACCAGGTTACGGCCATAGTCACACACGACCATGCCTGGATGAAGGTTCAGCGGTCTCAGCCACAGATCTGCCTGCTCTTTCACAGCTGTCCACAATTCACAAGCAGTGTGAGGTTTATCACCTAAGCTTATGAGTTTCAGCACAGCCTGTTGCCGCTTGGCTGAGGCAGTACTGCAGTGCTTCCAGCTTGTAACTGATATGGTGATATCTGAGATGGAGGCTGAACATGAGGAGGAGGAGTAGGATGATGCTCAGGAGCTGTAAACTGTGGGGGCAACTCTGACTGACATAGGGCCCGCAATCCTCGGTGTGGGGAGGATGTGTTCCGTCCCAAGGTCCGACTGGGTCCCGGCTTCCACTATGTTTACCCAGTGTGCCGTCAGGGAGATGTACCATCCCTGGCCACAAGCACTTGTCCACGTGTCCGTTGTCAGGTGGACTCTCCCAGTAACTGCGTTGTTGAGGGCACGGCAGATGTTTTGGGACACGTGCTTGTGTAGTGCAGGGATGGCACACCGGGCAAAATAGTGTCGGCTGGGGACCGAGTACCGAGGGACGGCAACTGCCATAAGGTTGCGGGAGGATTCCATCTCCAGCAGCCTAAAAGGCAGCATTTCCAATGCAAGCAGTCGTGAAATGTGCGAATTTAGGACTGTGGCCTGTGGGGCGTTGGCTGCGAATTTGCGCTTTCGTTCAAAGCTCTGGGATAAGGACAATTGAACGCAGTGGTGGGATGTGGACGCTGATGCTGTTTCTTGAGAAACTGCCATAACAAGTGAAGACTGAGAGGAGGGGGCATCTTTGCATGCAGTATGGATGGGGGATTGCCTTGCACGCACACCAGGGGGTCCTATTACACGCACAACAGTGGAAGAAGCAGTGGTGACAGCCGCTGACACTGGTCGTGGACCCTGGGGTTCGCCCCATAAAGTCGGGTGCTTTGCTGCCATGTGCCTGATCATGCTGGTGGTGGTCAGGCTGGTAGTTTTGTCACCCCTGCTGATGCTGGCATTGCAGGTGGTACAAATGTCCTTTTGGGGTTATCAGCAGAGTCTTTAAAAAAATTCCAGACTCTGGAAGACCTACCGGTTGTACTGGCAACGTCCCTCGTGTTGGTGTTACGGGGAAAGGTTGCCCGCCTTCTGTCTGCGGCCACCACACTGCTTCTTCCTGCCTGTTGGGGTACTGTTCCTCCCTCCCCCTGTGTGCTGCTGGCCTCGCTCTGCGTGTCCTCCTGCCACGTTGGGTCAGTTACTAGATCATCCACCACCTCCTCCTCTTCCACTTGCGCACCACGATCCTCCTCCTCACTTCGTGGCAATTGTGTCTCGTCATCGTCCACCTCTTGTGAAAAATTGCCAGCGTCGACTTCCTGTGGCCGTGGCTGTTCAAATATTTGGGCATCTCTACATGGGATCTCCTCTTCCACCACTTCAAGTGGAGAAGGTGAGGGGCACAAATATGGAAATGGACCAGTGAACAGCTCTTCAGAGTGTCCAAGTGTGGGATTAGTTGCTGTCTGATGACACACGGCATATTGGGAGGAAGGAGCATCAGGGTGAGGAGGAGTATGTGGTTGAGACTCACGGCTACTAAAACTTGACCGTGTGGAAGACAGACCGGAGGTGGTGGTGCCCAGGTAACTGGAAGTATTATCTGCTATCCAATTAATAACCTGTTCACACTGATCAGTTCGCAATACTGGTGTTGTAGTGTGCTTCCCTAGTAATTCGGTCAAGAAGTGGGAGCGAGAAGATGTGGCTGTTGGTTGTGGCACATTTTCACATTGGCCACAGCCCCGTCCTCTACACGCACCATCACCAGAACGTCCATTTCCACGTCCCTTGCCACGCGCCTTGCCCATTGTAAACGAAGTAAAATAGCTTACACTCGCACTATCAATGGAAAAAGGGTAATAAAAAGGAGATTAGAACCGTGGAAGAGGAAAACCACAGTTCTATTTTTCTGGCCTACACCAGACTCTTTTAAACAGATATATTGGTGTCTGACCAGTCAGGAAGACAATATTACAGGTTTTTTTTTACAGCAAAAAATGCCAAAAACAGGATAATACAGAGATTTGACCCGTGGAACTGCAAAACCACAGTTCTATGTCTCTGGCCTACACCAGACTCTTTTAAACAGATATATTGGTGTCTGACCAGTCAGGGAGACACTATTACAGTTTTTTTTTATGGCAAAAAATGCCAAAAGCAGGATAATACAGAGATTTGACCCATGGAACTGCAAAACCACAGTTATAGTTATGTTGCATACACCAGAATCTTTTAAACAAATATATTGGTGTCTGACCAGTCAGGGAGACACTATTACAGTTTTTTTTTACGGCAAAAAATGCCAAAAGCAGGATAATACAGAGATTTGATCCGTGGAACTGCAAAACCACAGTTATAGTTATGTGGCGTACACCAGACTCTTTTAAACAGATATATTGGTGTCTGACCAGTCAGGGAGACACTTTTACAGTTTTTTTTTACGGCAAAAAATGCCAAAAGCAGGATAATACAGAGATTTGACCCGTGGAACTGCAAAACCACAGTTCTAGTTCTCTGGCCTACACCAGACTCTTTTAAACAGATATATTGGTGTCTGACCAGTCAGGGAGACACTATTACAGTTTTTTTTACGGAAAAAAATGCTAAAAGCAGGATAATACAGAGATTTGACCCGTGGAACTGGAAAACCACAGTTCTATTTTTATGGCCTACACCAGACTCTTTTAAACAGATATATTGGTGTCTGAACAGTCACAGACACACTCAATTTTTTTGGGGGGGGAGAATTACCAAAAGGTTAATAAGACGCGTATTTGTACAGTCTGATTGAGGAAAAAAAAAATACAGGATTTAGATGAAAAAAATAATAATGTTTCCTGCCCCCTGAGACCGGGGTGATAAGTCTAGCAATTTGACCAACAGGAGCACACAGGACTGTAATGCAGCGTTTGTTGGTGTAACCACTGCGTCTCCTATACAGCCTGCCTGCCTGCCTGATATCTGGGATGGATATTAGTCCTGAGAAGGACTGTTTGTTTGATTTGGCAGGCTTTAGAGACCCTACACTACCTATTTCGCACTATATATCTGTCCCTAACTCAGCAGCACGCTCTCTACACTGTCTGATCCGGAGCGACTGTGTCCAAGATGGCTGCGCCGGTTTTAAATACTCGAGGTGACGCTGTGCGGCCAGCCAATCACTGCAATGCCCACAAACAACATGGCTGCGGCAATACAGTGACTGGCTGGCAATCCCTGCATGTTAATTGGCTCTGTAAAGAGCACCAAACGTGCAGGGTGGAGACCCGAGCTCCCGCCCGAGTAACCCGGAAATGCTCGGTGCTCGCCGAACATCCCGAGTAGTGATATGCTCGGGCGAGTAACGAGCAGTGTCGCGCATGCTCGCTCAACACTACCTATGAGTCATTTTACCCATTTTTCTTATTTCTTCTCTATTTTTGCTCTTTCTATATAGCTGTTACCCTTATCCAATATGGCATTTGCATAGCTGAAAATACTAAGTGAGCATGCTTGGATGAGCACTGCATGCATTATTTTCTCTTTTTCCAAGATGGCACTCGTGACTGCAATACTCAGGTCCTTCTTCCTGTTTGGTCTAACTTTATTGATATTTGCAGTGGTTTTCAATGGATGACAGATTCAGAGCCACATGGGGCATTTCTGGGACTGTTATAATGAAGTGAGTTGCTTTTAAAGTTATGTATACACATGTGTAGTTACACAACCAGTTTATGTACTACGCACTTTATTTATCTTGGATGATGTCATATTGATCTTCTGACTATGTATGTGCTATGTTATGATGAATTAAAATTTCTGATATATATTTATTTATGTTACACTGATTAAACAAAATTATGATTTTTATTATATTAATGATGTCTGTCTAATTATATTTCTAATTGTTATACATTTTATATACACGGCTTGTACACTTTTTTTAACTGCTTGAGAAAGGTTCACACTATGGATTTAGATGTCGGCACATGGGCCACTAGAGTCCTATAATTTGCACTATTTTTGGACTGCTGCTTCCATATTTTGTTTTTACTGTTCAGTTTAGGCTTATGCCATTTGCTATTTTTTATATATATATATAACTAGTGCTACTTTTTCATATATAGATTTTTAAACTCTTTTTGGTGAAGGTGTCATTGTGTGAATGGAGCAGATGCCATTTTCGTGTTTAGCAGAAGTCTGGAGTAGATGGCGTGGTCAGTGGCACAAATTCTCAAGTTACATTTTGTATTTTTGTATTAGAACATTCACATGTACAATTTTAATGTTGACCCTTCATAAGCAATTCATTGAAAGAGGACAATAAAAAAAACATAATAGAAAAGACAGCCGTAATTACCAACATCAGGTCACAATAGAAATACACTACAAAATGCAGCAGCCCCCGTGATAACAAGAATCATCAACAAACAACCACTTACAAACCCACCATTCCTGGAAGGGGCGACTGCCTAGTATTACAAATGCACACAGGCTTGCATAGGGCACCATTCACACAGATACGTGTGATGCACCATGTCCGGCTTACAACCTATTTGTCTCACCCATATTATTAGATCAGGTGGGCTGTCTGATCTAATACAGCCCACCTGTAATTAGATAAGTGCAACCCTCAGGAAAGATACATCACTTTACCCAGCCAATACTAAAGAACCTGGCTGCACCCTGCAAAAAATTGGAAAAAATGTTCAATAAAAAGATGTATAAAACACATGAGTTATTGGTCAATATTTTGGCAAAAATACATACAAGCTCGTAACCTGCGTCAGTGGTCCTCATTGTCTGGCGAGTACCTACACTAAAATTCAAAAGCAATTCACTTAAAAAGTAACATAAAATTAAGACAAACATCAACGAATAAAAAAGGCAGCCACACTCACTAACACCTTATCACAATACAAATGCATTCAAGATTCGGCAGACCCCCGTGTTGAAGGAGGGGACAGCACAGGTGCAAAATATTGATGAAACAACCACTTGACAATTGCCGCCTCCATGATTTCTTAGTATTAGAGTATTTGCTAAAATAACTTACCTGCAACATCTCACATCTATAATCCATTTTTTTACATTTTTAAAAGGGAAACTACACCCAAAACTCAAGTTTCCTATGTGATCCTTTAAGACCTTCTGTGTATGAAAAGACAAGATGTTCTGATTAATGAACACTCCTCAAACACAGTCTATAAGTATTGAGTAGGTATGAATCTTAATGGGTACGTCTCAGTTGAGGCATAAAGCTTAAAGCAGTGTTTCCCAACTCCAGTCCTCAGGACCCCCCAACAGGTCATGTTTTCAGGATCTCCTTAGTATTGCACAGGTGATGGAAGTATTATCAAGGCATCAAAAAATCCCACAGGTTCTCTCACCTGTTCAATGCTAAGGAGATCCTGAAAACCTGATTTGTTGGGGGGTCCCGAGGACTGGAGTTGAGAAACACTGGCTTAAAGGGATTGTTCACTACTAGATAATCCATTGATAAACACTATATTATGAAGATGCCAAATTTTTGAGATTTTCTTCCTTAAAGGGTGTAACATACCTGGCGGCGTGCTTGCATAGTGCATCACCTCCCACTATGCAAGATCGCAATCTTAACCTTCAGTCCAGTTTGTAAGCCGTGCTCCTGTTCATACTGTGTGCATGCTCTGGTCTGATTGCTTAGGGCGGCGACCCGGTTACTTCCTGATTCTTATAGCTGGGGTGGGCACACTTCTAATGTTTCCCCAGCCTATTGCTGTGAGTCAATGGATATTTAAACCCACTCCACCTTGGAAGAGGTGCCTGAGCAACACTATTATTCAGTGTGCTGCTTTGCCTCTGAATTGCCAGGTCTTGTTCTGTTTCTTGTCTGTTTCCGCCATTTCTGGGGGCTGCATTCCCAGACCTGTTACCTGTGACTTCTTGTCTGTTTCCGACATTTCTGGGGGCTGCATTCCCAGACCTGTTACCTGTGACTTCTTGTCTGTTTCTGACATTTCTGGGGGCTGCATTCCCAGACCTGTTACCTGTGACTTCTTGTCTGTCTCTGCCACCCTGTGGGCTGAGTTCCCAGGCTCGTTCCTTTACCTTGTTCCTGGTTCAGTCTCTGTCTGAACAGTGTCCTAGCTCGTTACCTGTTTGTCTCTATGTCTGTACCTTCCCTTTTCCTGCAGTGTCTGAACCTGCCCCTAACTCCAACTCGTTGTCTCTGTACTCCTGTTTGTGAGTTTAGAGTCCACTCGCTACTTCATTGCAATTACCTTGTGTGTATCTGGTTCTGCTTGTCCTTTCCAGTCTGTTACATGTGAACAGAGCCCTGTCCTCTCTGCTCTGCCTTGTTCACCGCTTCGGCGGTTTCGCACTGCTCTGCTTTGCTCACCGCTCTGGCGGTTCCTCTCTGCTCTGCCTTGCTCACTGCTCCGGCGGTTCCCTTCTGCTCTGCCTTGCTCACCACTCCGGCGGTTCTTCTTTGCTCTGCCTTGCTCACTGCTCCGGTGGTTCCTCTCTGCTCTGCCTTGTCCACCGCATCTGCGGTTTTGCTCTGCTCCGCTTGTTCACCGCGTCTGCGGTTTTGCTTAGCTTTGCTTGTTCACCGCGTCTGCGGTTTTGCTTTGCCTTGCTTGTTCACCGCATCTGCGGTTTTGCTCTGCTTAACTTGTTCAAGGTGTCAGCGGTTTTGCTCTGCTTGGCTTGTTCGCCGCACTTGCGGTTTTGCTCTGCTTGGCTTGTTTTGCTTTGCTCTGTCCGTTTACCGCACCTGCGGGTTTTGCTCAGCTCTGTCCGTTTACCGCATCCGCGGGCTTTGCTCTGCTCTGTCCGTTTACCGCACCTGCGGGTTTTGCTCTGCTCTGTTCATTTACCGCATCCACGGGTTTTGCTCTGCTCTGTCTGTTTACCGCACCTGCGGTTTTGCTCTGCTCTGTTTGCTCACCGGTCCGGCGGTCTTGCTCTACCTTGCTTGTCTACCGCACCTGCGGCTCTGTTCCTGTATCCCAGTCTGTACTGGACCCTATCCAGCCTGTGCTCCAACCTGCTAGTACCTCCCTGTCTGCACACCAGCCGTGCCTGTCTGTACCCACCCTGCCTGCATACCAGCTGTGCCAACCAATATCCACCTGTCTGTATGCCAGCCTAGCCTGCTTGTTCCTGCATTTCCCGGTGTGGGCCAACAGCCGTGTCCGGGGTTTGTCCTGGAGTAGCACCTGGTCCCTCTGCCCGGTTCCTCCTTGGTGCACGGAGTCGATTGAGCCGCCGTGCGACCTTGGTCGAATCGGGTTGATGCTTAGTTACGCCCCTCCAGGCATTCCTCGGTTCATGGTACAGTGGGATTACTAATCACGCACACGCCAGCCAGTCCAGGCGTGTGCATAACAAAGGGTATCTGTCACCATGTTTTTGCCGCATAATGTGAATGCAGCATAATGTAGAGTCTGAGAACCTGATTGAAGTGATGTTTCACTTACTGGGCTGCTTGCTGTAGTGTTAATAAAATCAGTGTTTTATTAGCAGGAGATTATCCTTAAAGGACAAGTAAACCTGCTGCCAAGTAGTCAACCATATTCATGAGTTCTGTATAACCCCTCCCCCATCACTGATTGGTAGCTTTCTGTGTACACTGTACATATGCAAAAAACTGCCAATCAGAGGTGTGGGAGGGGTTATACAGAACTCATTATTCAGAGAACTGCTAGATCTGCAACCGAGAAAACAGTAATTTTTATCAAAATGACAGCAGCAGCCCAGTAAGTGACACATCACTGGAATCATGGTCTCTGCCGCTACATCATACTGCACTCAGATGGGGTAGCAAAACCCTGGTGACTGATTCCCTTTAAAGGGGTTGTCCACTACTCAGAGAACCCCTTCTCAATCACTATTTTTCCTTCAAGTAAAATAATAACGGCTATACTTCCCTCAGTTTCCGACACCGTTTCAGTGATCCCGGGGATCGCATGACGTTGTTATTTCACATGATTCCTCTGACCAATCAGCAGCCACTTCACTGTTCCCTTCTTCATACAAAATTAACATTCGGAAGACGCCAGAGCTACAGCCGCTCTCTCACTTCCTCAGGATGTCTAATTTGTCCAAAGAGGACAGTGAATATGCCACTGATTGGTTGCAGGGATCGAGTGATATAACAATGTCACATGAGCCAGTGTCAAGATTGCTGGAATGGCACCGAAGGTGAGTAAAAAAGTTATTATTTTACTTGGGGAAAACATAGGGATTGAGAAGGTGTGGTTCGAGTAATGGACAACCCCTTTAAAAGAAATGCCCCCAAAGAAGAAACTATATGTAACATGTTGCCTTATGCAGACACTGTGTAGTCACACACTTAGGTCCAAAATTTTGTTCTTATTTGCTTAAAATATCTTTATTTTCAGAGACTGATATCCAGATCTTCTGCATAGCTATAGAATTAAAAGCTATGGAAACCTTTGGCATGGGAAAAATGATGTTCCTGCTTACATTTAGTTGAAAAATACTATTGCACATGTTTCAGTCTGCATCCTTCACTCTTAAATTAATTTTCAAACCTCTTCTTATGCAGTTTGCAGTTTTATCATTCAGACTTTTCACTCTCTTTCTTCCTCCCGCTTCATTAGCTCTCATGAATCAGCAGTTTTATTCCTATACTGTTTTCATCTCCATGTGCTTTCTTCACTATATACAGTCTGTTTTCTCTGCCTTCCCTGAGAACATAAATGCTTTCTCCCCTCTCCACACTCTGATTTGTGTACAACCTCCTTTCCTTCCCTCCAGCTACCTATAATACTGATAGAAGGGAGGGGAAAAGCAGAGAGAGACTTCAAAATCAGGAGCAAAGCTCTGAGGGAATAGTCAGTCTTGCAGACAAACTACAGTTCCCAGACTGAAGACTTGCACACAGTTTGTAGCAGCAAGTAGTAGGTAATTTATAATGAAAACTATTTAGAAAGTTTCTTAACTTTGCATTTAGGAAGCAGACGAACAATAAAACCAATAAAAAGTACGTCGTAAGCTCCCTCTATTGTGATCAGGGAGAATACTAGATTTTAAATATTATGCATGAGATTTTGACATCTGCATAAATGTACTGTACTCACCATAGAATTTTGGACCTGTTTAATGATAAATGGAGGACATTCACCTTAAGATTATTTTACCTGGTTAATAATATTACCCTATAAACAATTTTTCAGAAATTATTTTCTGACACTTTGTTCTCCGAATTTTTGAATGAGCAACAAGAAGTCCGACCCCTTTTCTAAATCTTAAAACCACGGAGGAAGTAGTGTTACAAAACAATTTGTGCACAGCTGGCATACGGTGTATGAGACAGCTTCTTGGCCATCCACAAACTTGATCTATTAGAGCTGATAGACTAATTTCATTTTTTTAATTAATTTTGAAGACACATTTGAGCAGCCAATACAGTAATTACATTGTAACAGGTGTTATGGTTACCCTACCTTAAGAAGAATTTCATCATTCAAGATCATATAAAGGTAATTTGTGCATTTGTTATGGGGAGAATTGTATTTTTTTACATAAACATACTGTAAATTCTGCAGAAAAAAAAAAAAAAGTAGTATTAAGGCACTGTGTGGACATGACTTTAACTGTAATAGCTAGTGATCCAATCCTTATATGAAAGTTTCCGATTGCATATCTGCTCTAGTAAATAAACGTTGGATCCATCATAAGTAAATGCAACACATGTAAACATGCAGAATCAATTTGGTTATATTTTTTTCTTGGTTGACAGTGGTAAAAACTGGAGTCTGTTTACTTCACTAGTATCCAAGAAAAATTAGTTTAGAACGACATTTCCTTCTCTGAGAACTAGTAGTTACAAAGTATTTTTCTGCAGCAAGGTAAAACTCTTTGTGCTTGCTTTCAAAGAAGCAAAATTTCTCTTTGTGTATTTTATAAATCTATTCACATTATTTGGTTTTAAATGGAGAAGTTTATAGCTTCTTAGTTTCTTTTTAGCTATAGAGTTGCTTACATTTTTGATTCCTATCAGGCAAACCAAGTACCGACTAGTTGATTTAATGAGTATGAGAGTGTCCCAACTTTCCACTGAAATATGATAAACTTGTGTCCATTCAACATAAAACAATTATAGATCCTGTAAAAGTTAAGGGGATGTTATGGTTTTAGTAAAAATTATACAGTTAAAGTTATTTCAATTTGTATAAAAATAACCGTTCAAAAAAACCCCCCACAAATTAAGACAACTCAAATGACCACAAGTATGCCAGCAGTTGCTATATCAGAGATCCTAAAACGATTCACATTCACATTTAGAATTTTACACACAACTGTGCCTAACTAGCACTAATATCCTCTAACATGACCTGGCCCTACCTGACCATGTAGGTTGGCACCCTATGTAGGCGCATTGGCCGTCCATTTGTGCCACAAAGGATCTGCATTAATTCCATCTTAATCACTAAAGATAATGAGCCTTAAAATGTGTACATATCTAACATAGAAGTAACTAATTCAGAAGTTGTGTACGAAGGGTGCTTTAAGTGACCTAACTTCCAGTTAATGGTATACACAGCAAACTAATATATATTCAACAAAAAACTACCCCCAAAACTCCATTTTATTAATTGATAATTAGGAATATAGATAATAGGAAAAAACAGAGGATATACTCAAATTGTTGATGACAAATAAGTAGTTTTTGATACTTTTCTAAGAATAGTAAATCTTTCTTAGGGTAGGTTCACACAACCAATTTCTCCACATCCAAGAAAAACGGTCTGATTATTCTGATCAGAGTTTGATCAGAGTTCCATCAGTTTTTCTCGGACGTGGAGAGAAAATTTTTTTTTTCACCTTCTCCATTCTGTCAGCCTGTGAAAATCGAACTTTACTTGGATGTCATCTGAATGCAGTCCTATTTTTTTCACAGACACATAGACTTGCATTACCGATTTTGCACAACCCCAAAGAATATCATAGGTACAAGTGCTATCTGTGAAAACCACGGATAGCACTCGTATCAGAAAATTAGTCTTGTGCACGAGCCCTAAATGTGTGTAGACGATTACCTCCCTTTCAAACAATCACTAGGAGTTTCCCCCTACTTATCTGCTGTCGGGCTCCTAAAAGGATCGAAAGAAGGGTCAAAAGATATCTTGATATCACGGTTGTACACTCTGTTGTGCTTATACACTAGTGGAGACGATGCCGGATACAGTTGAAACTAATGATGAGAGGGAGCGTCAGCAGACACTTCTTCCTCCATCATTCTCCTCGGCATCTGACGTCTCAGCGAATCATGCGCAATGATGTCACTACATAGCACCCTCTGCCCTGAGATGTTCAGGCGCTTCAGAAAAACGCTCGCAGCAGAGACCGGAGCAGCGGGGGAATGAGGAGAAGAGGTGAGTATTATCAGTGAGTACATTGTGGTGGCCATAATACTGTATAGAGGACTATGGGGAGTGCAGTATACTATATGGAGGACTATGTGGGGGCCATTATACTGTATGCAAGCAATTAGACAGTGTGAAGGTTTATACATTGAAAAAACTGACACAATGGATGTACATCAGTTTAATGCTCCCTATGGGAAAAGGGCAACTCCCTAGATAAATAGAACCTACAAGAGAATGGAGCAATATGCCCCAAAAAGAGTAACACTAAAACAACAGCCATGATGATAATAAAAAATATAAACTGTATTTCACAATATATAAAATGAATGGTAGACAAGATATAATGGGTAGATGGTGAAGACACAAAGAGAACATTACCATAGGTACTAATAGTTGTAGGCAGCTAGCTTAAAAGGACAAAAAGCGATCACCTAATTTTATACAATGAGTCCAGCCTAATGTTTATGACAATAGGTCCTAATCTAAGGAAAAATATATATACACAGATGGACAGTAGTGTAATTCGACCACAAGGTGACATCTAAGTGCAGACACAATGTTGTCACTAACTTGTCCAAGTGTAAAGTCAGAGACACAGGCTGTGTAAATGAACTAGAAAACTTGATGCATACTAAAGTGCAATGTAGTGCTTACCCATGTGGGAAAAAGAACCAGATTTACATTTATTCAAAGCCCTGATGCACATTTCGTGTTTGAGCTTTCTCTCGTGGCTGTCCTAACATTGGGAAGGTTTATGTGGGGTCCATCATACAGTGTGGAGGTCATTATACTGTTTGGAGGGCTGTGTGGGGCCATTATACTGTATGTAAGCCCATTATACTACATGGAGGGCTGTGTTGGGGTCACAGTTGGGTAATTATTGTGTTGGGGGGCAACATACTTTGCCCTTGGGGTTGAGGTGGGGTACAGTAGGGTCATTATACTTTGCATGTGGAGGAATTCACTGTGGGGGTATCATACTTTTGTGTGGACTTTTGTTGGCATCATACTTTATGGGGGCAATGAAAGAGAAATCTAGGGCTTCAGAAGGAGGAAAATTAATTTGTAAGGATTGCAAAGTTGTGAGACCTGCTCTTCTGTGGCCCCACCAAATATTAATTATTTTTTTATTTTTTGTTTGGGGAGGGGGCCCAATTAAAACTTCTGCTATGGGGCTCCATAATTTCTATGTACGCCCGTGCCAGGATGGTTCTGTGCAAGTCGGTGCCTGCGAAAAAACATCTTCTCTGGTCCTTATATAAAACATGATCAGTTAGGGAACACACAAATTTTAATTGTAGGATTCATTTCTCTATAAACTTTTTAATGACATGGTGTCACGGGGGTATCAGAGGTCACAGACAGTCGCCCTACAGTTGGTTGCAGATGATTTCTATGACGCGCCCCTGGGCCTGAGTCGCGCAACGTTGCGCACGCGGGAGCCTACCCGGAACCGGATCGGATAGGGGTAGTAGTCTCGTGGCGATGACCCGGTCCGTGCCCAGGGAGTCAGACTAAGTGGCGGTATATTAGCAGTAGATGTAGGACGACTACGCCACCCGTTGAATGCAGCTATGGAGCTGCCACTGCAGGGCAGACCGCTGAGGCCGGTGGAAGGATGGTGCAGCGTGGATGGTGTAACCCCCAACGGGAGGGGTATGGCCTCAGGGCAGCCGACGTGGATGATGGGGGTAGCAGGAACCACTCAGAGACGATGCGGTGTAGTTCAGGGTCTTTACTGGTGACAAAGATAGACCCTCCCGGAGTACTGGCTAGCGGTCGGGGCCTGGTCAGTCCTTGAGCAGATGGGATCCCCCTTGGCCAGGCGGAGTTGTAGGCCTCCCCAACTAATTGTACTCTTCTGGCTTCCTTGCTAGAGGCGGGTAAAGGTAGCCCACGTCCCTAAGTGTACCGTGTGGTGCTCACCCGTATGGCCGGTGACTCGGGGCCTTCTAGTGGCTTCCGCTCCACGACGGCGGTGCTGGTCCCAGGCGTGTGACCGGGCCTTCGGGTTTCTTGGCCAGAGGACCTGAAATCCCCTGCCGGTCGGTTTCTGCTGCTGGGTCAGGGTTAATCCCCACAGCCTCGGACTCCGGGTCCGGTGGTAACTCTTCAATCAGGGCGAGCTCTTCAGCTGCCAGCCCCTGATTCCATTTAGCACTGCTCCCACTGAGCTCCTGATCTTTCTTTCCTAAGCTGCTCCTCTTCTTCTTCCTAACCCTGCCTCAGCCCCAGTTTTATATAGGGGAAGTCCTTCCCCTCCCAGGACCGGGCAGGAGGTGTGGCATGAATAGGATTCCTGACCAAGAGACCTCCCACCTGCTCTCAGACATAACATTGCTATTACTGTGGAGACCAGACCCCTGGGGTGCCACATTCCCCCCTAGTGAAAGTTAGTACTCCGGGACTAAACATACTTTTGTAAACATAACAAGGTGCAAACAATAACATTCTGATAGAGACAACACATAAGGTGGTCACGGCGTGTCCGCAACCGGGTGTAACTTTTGAGGAAAACAAGGGTGTCCATTTCACCAACACAGGGAGACGTAACCAGGTAGGGGTCTGTCCTGCCCCGAGTCCTTAACAGTCTTTCAGTCCGTCCTGGGTTATGCTCCAACTATATGCACAAAGGATTCCCGGTAAATCCACCAAAGACTCCTATAAATAACTAGAAACACATAATTATACACAAGCAACAATAAACAGGTAAACATTAATAAAATAGCTTGAACATTTAGATCCTCCACCGTATGGGCAGCTGGCCTCTAGTGACCCTAGTGGACCTACGGAGCTGGTTGATTGGTCCTGAGCTACAGGGTATAGGAGCTGTCAAGGGTAAACTGGGCAGCCGTCTACGGACTCTTTGGCTCACTAGGGGTATGGCAGGCTCACTATAAGCAGAGGGTTGATTTTCCTGGTCTGCTTGTGTGGGGCCTTCTGCCTCCTGGACCGGCTGTTCTTCCAGTTCTACCTGTGTCTCCGTAGGCACTTGGGATGCTGGTTGGAGGAACGTGAGGACGGGTACCACAACAGCACCATTGACTTGAGTCCAAGACCGAGGGAAGTCTCCGAGCACAGTACTAACCATATCTTCCCTTTCCTCTACGGGTCGAGGGTCCTCTTGTTCCTCTTCAGGGTTCCGTAGCTGTTCGGGACACTTCTTTAGGTGATCCCGGGATACAATGGCTGTGGTTTCCCCTCCGTCTTTACTGATTGTACAGATCTTTGGGTTGTCGTGGCTTGAGGGCAGTACGGTGTACGGGTCCTTCTCCCATTGGTCGTCCAACTTGTGGAGCCGTCTTTTCCTCTTCAAGACCTGCTCTCCGGGCACCAGGGGAACAGCGGGAGCATACTGGTTGTAAGTTTTCTCTTGTCTTTCCCTAGCTTGACAGAGACTACGCTCCACGCTCTCCTGTACTTTTCGGTATTGCTGCTGCCTCTCTGTGTCCCAGTTGGCTTCTGGTGAAGTGTCCTCGGGTGTCAGGACTCCCATCTCCAGATCAACAGGAAGCTTACCAGGTCTTGCCCTCATTAGGTAAGCCGGGGTACAGTTGGTGGAACCTACAGGGATGTGGTTGTATAGGTCCACCAGGTCGGGCAGCTTCTCAGGCCACAGACTGCGTTCCTCCAGGGGCAATGTTTTCAGGAGATCTATCACCACCTGGTACATTTTCTCACAAAGTCCATTAGTTTGCGGGTGATAGGGTGTTGTTCTTATCTTCCGGCATCCATACAGGGTGCAGAACTCCTGGAAGACCTCCGCTTCAAAGGCAGGCCCCTGGTCCGTCAGCACCTGCTCCGGGTATCCATGCGGATGGCAGAAGTGCTGCTGGAAGGCTCTAGCTGCTGTGTGAGCCGTTAAGTCCTTGACGGGGACGACAACCAAGAACCGGGAGTAGTGATCCACGATGGTTAACGCGTAGACGTAGCCACTTCTGCTTGGGGTCAGTTTTACATGATCCAAGGCTACCAGTTCCAACGGCTGTCTGGTGATGATGGACCGCAGGGGAGTCTTCTGGCTGGCACGGTCCCTCCTTCTTAAGTTGCATGGGCCACAGTCTCTGCACCACCTTTCGATGGTTCCTCTCATGCCTACCCAATGGAACCGCCCGCGCAGCAGGAACTCCAGCTTCTTCCATCCGAAATGCCCAGCTCCGTCGTGGTATGCCTCCATCACCATAGCTGCGTCTCTTCTTGGCACCACTACTTGCCAGATTAGTTCATGCGTCCGGGAGTTAACCATTCTGCGGCACAACTTCCCCTTGTAAAGGAACAGTCGACTCTTCTCAGCCCACAGTTGCTTGGCTTCCTCCGGAGCGTCTGGGTCAAGGCGTGCATCTGGCCGAGTCAGCATCTCCTTTACCAGTCGGACGGCAGGGTCACTGTCTTGCGTCTCCACCCAGTTGTAATGAGGTAAGGGGTTGAACGTAGCGGTTTGCTTACTTCTTACACGGTGGGAATACTGGATAGTCCCATGACGGTGGAACGCGGGGAGCTCAACTTCTTCCAGTTCCTCTGAATCTTCCCCTACGTCCGGTAGGTTTGGCATCCTGGACAGGGCGTCTGCATTGGTATTGGAGCGTCCTGCCCGGTATTTGATTGTAAACTCATAGTTGGACAAGCGGGCCATCCATCTCTGCTCTAGGGCACCGAGTCTTGCAGTGTCCAGGTGTGTCAACGGGTTGTTATCCGTGTACACGGTGAACCGGGAAGAAGCGAGGTAGTGCTTAAAGCGTTCGGTGACTGCCCACACCACTGCCAGGAACTCTAGCTTAAATGAGCTGTAATTCTCAGGGTTTCTTTCGGTGGGTCGCAGTTTTCGGCTGGCGTAAGCAATTACCCGTTCTTTCCCCTGCTGGATCTGGGATAGTACGGCTCCTAGCCCGATGTTACTGGCGTCGGTGTAGAGGATAAAGGGCTGGCTGTAATCAGGGTACGCCAGGATTTCATCCCCCGTGAGGGCTATCTTCAGCTGGCGGAAGGACTCTTCTTCCAGCTTCTCCCATCTGAAGGGTGGCTTCTGGTTCTTGGCCTTCCTGGACTGGCCTATCAGGAGGTCCTGCATAGGAGCTGCCTTTTTGGTGAAACCGGGAATGAACCTTCGGTAGTAGCCTACCAACCCGAGGAACTGCCTCACTTCCTTTACGCTGGAGGGGCTTGGCCATTCCTTAATTGCGGTGATCTTATCAGGGTCGGGAGCCACTCCGTCAGCACTCACCACGTGTCCCAGGTAC
This sequence comes from Phyllobates terribilis, assembly GCF_046119375.1. Lineage (NCBI taxonomy): Eukaryota > Metazoa > Chordata > Amphibia > Anura > Dendrobatidae > Phyllobates > Phyllobates terribilis. Next base: position 381,740,040 of record NW_027362765.1, on the reverse strand, counting down.
TGCACCTTTGGCTTCAGGAGGTGACACTTGGAAGGTTTCACCTTTAGGCCGTAACTTGCCAGAGCTTCAAACACTTCCGCCAGGTGCTTCAGGTGGTCCTCGTAGGTCTTGGAGTAGACGATGACATCGTCCAGGTATAACAGGACCATCTCAAAGTTCCGGTGTCCCAGACAGCACTCCATCAATCGCTGGAAGGTTCCTGGTGCGTTGCAGAGTCCAAACGGCATGCAGGTAAACTCGCTAAGTCCCATCGGGGTGGTGAATGCGGTCTTCTCCCGATCCGCCTCTGCTACAGGAACCTGCCAGTACCCGCTAGTGAGATCCAAGGTGGAGAAGAAGTTAGCAGATTTTAAAGCAGCCAAAGACTCCTCTATTCTTGGTAAGGGGTACGCATCTTTGTGTGTGATACGGTTAATTTTCCGGTAATCTACACACATTCTCATGGTGTTGTCTTTCTTTTTGACCAAGACTAGTGGAGCTGCCCAGGGGCTACAGCTATCCCTGATTACCCCAGCCTCCTTCATGTCTCTAAGCATCCCCTTGGCGTGTTGGTAGTGTGCAGGGGGTACGGGCCGATACCTCTCTTTTATGGGAGGATGGTCTCCCGTGGGGATGTGGTGTTCTACCCCCTTGACTCGCCCGAAGTCTAACGGGTGTTTACTAAACACTCTCTCGTACTCTTGAACCACCCGGTAGACTCCCTGTTTCTGGTGGGAGGGAGTGGAGTCAGTACCCAAATGTAGTTGCTGACACCAATCCTCCATTATTTTCTCAGAGCCGTTACCTTCCTCCGGATGAGATGGAGGCAAGGGTTCCACAGACTGTATAGAATTTTGGTTGATAGTATATAATTTGGCTAGCGTAGCATACCGGGGCAGGTATACTTCCCTTTTCCTAATATTTATTATGCGAACGGGTACCCTCCCATGGCGTACATCAACTACCCCCCGGGCTGTCAAAATGGTGGGCCTACTGTCTGAGTAGACTGGCTCTACCATGGCCTGGTAATCTCTACCTCTCAGACCAATAGCTGCCCGGCACCAAATCATCATTTCACTTTTCGGGGGTATGGCAATAGGGAAAGGGTCACACATTCTTACGCTACCAATCTCACCGCAGGAGAGTTCCACTTGTTGCCGTTGCATCAGTGCCCGGATCTCTTTCTGGAGCACTCGCTGCTGGCCGGAGCTGGCGTTCTTGGCAACCTGCTGTAAAATGAAAATCACCTCTGCAAGACAATTTTCAATCACATTAGTTCCTAGAGTTATCTTTGGGTGACTCTCGCGCTTGTCAATGTCCACAATGATCAGTCCCTGTGCTGCCAGTTCGACTCTACCGATTTTAATGGTCATCTCTTTAAATCCGATCTGCGGCACGGGTTGACCATTGCTGGCAATGATACTCAAGTCGTCATCAGGGTAGCGGGTTATGTCCGAGTCCTTCCAGTTCTGCTTGAAGAGCACGTACGGGATGGTGGTGACCTGTGACCCGGTGTCCAGTAGGGCACTCATAGGAATGCCATCCAGTACCACAGGCAAGACTGGACGTCCTCCCACATATTTATCGCGCCAGTTCGATGGGCCTGGTGATCTTTTTCCTGGGGGTTGGCCCTCTACCCCAGGTTGTGCCAGTTTAAAGGACAGTACCTTGCCATATGTCCGGGTTGATTACAGCAGCGGCAGATGGGTTGTCCGTCCTCGTTGTATCGGTCGCTGGGTCTTCCTCTGGCCGGTGGGGTCCTCCTTGGTCGACGCCACGGGATGTCCTCCGGTCCGGATGCCAGCTGGATCTTCCCTGGAGTGGAAACCTGTAAAGACTGCACAGTTCGGGTTAGCGCAGCAACGCTTTTAGCTAGCTCTTGGACCTGATGGTGCAGGTCTGGAGCCGGGTCATTGTTCAAAGCCTGCACATCAGCCCCCACAGGCCCTGCCGACAAGGGCGCCGCCTCCTGGTGGTAAGTGATAGCTGGGCGCCTGTGGGTCACAACGCCACCCGGTGCCGGTTCTCGGAGCACCCGGATGGCTCTGTCCTTGAACTGTGCAAAGTCCAGATGAGGATCCTGTAAGGCTATGGCCCGCAACTGGGTTCGGTGGACATTGCAATATAGTCCCTCTATAAATTGTTCGGTCAACAGCCTGTCCTCGTTTCCCACGCTGTCGGGGTCGGTCTGCTTAATGGCTCTCAGGGCCTCTTGTAGGTTTAGTGCATAGTCCCTTATACTCTCATGTGCTCGCTGCTTGCACCCATAGAATTTAAGCTTAATCTCGGCTGAGGTGCGGGTATCAAAGGTGTCCCTCAGCCGGGTTAGTATCCCCGCGACAGTCCTCCTCCCAGGTGGCCAGGACTTTACCTCCCTTTGGGCTGCCCCGGTTAGTTGGGCCACCAGGATGCTCACTTTTTGCTCTTCTGTGAGGGGGTACACCTGGAAGAGGCTATCCAGCTTTTCTCTAAAGTCATTCAGGGTATGTGACTCCCCTGAGTATTGAGGTAGCCAGGCTGCTCCAGGGATAAAGGCCATGGTAAAAGGCATGACTGCAGCAGCGCTGGCGCTGACGGGGGTTGAGGCAGTGAAGCTCTCCTCCGTATCCGACATCTTCCTCCCCCCTAGTGGACCGTGGCCTACCTTGCGATGATCCTCTTCCGTAGGCCGCGGCTCCGCAGTGGATCGTCAGGGTTGAGGACCTTCCGTCGCGCTCCTGTGACGTCAGCGTCTGCTGGGCTCCTTCCAGGACCTTACGCGACGTCTGGACGTGAGGCGGGGCTTCAGTTCTCGCGCGCTTTTGGAATCCACGCCCCTCTTCTTCCCGCGCGGCGTCTTCAAGATGGCGTCCAACGGCGGGAAAACTCCACGGAAGGCGGGAAGAAGGCTGAAAATGGCGCCGGATGGCGGGAATCTTCACCGATGGCGGGAAGAAGGCTGAAGATGGCGCCGGATGGCGGGAATCTTCACCACAGGTAAGTTTAAAAGTCTCTTTTTTTCAGGCACGCAGTACCCGGTGGTTGCGGGCACGAAATCCTGCCGACTACGCCAAAGGCTGACGCGCCCCTGGGCCTGAGTTGCGCAACGTTGCGCACGAGGGAGCCTACCCGGAGCCGGATCGGATAGGGGTAGTAGTCTCGTGGCGATGACCCGGTCCGTGCCCAGGGAGTCAGACTAAGTGGCGGTATATTAGCAGTAGATGTAGGACGACTACGCCACCCGTTGAATGCAGCTATGGAGCTGCCACTGCAGGGCAGACCGCTGAGGCCGGTGGAAGGATGGTGCAGCGTGGATGGTGTAACCCCCAACGGGAGGGGTATGGCCTCAGGGCAGCCGACGTGGATGATGGGGGAAGCAGGAACCACTCAGAGACGATGCGGTGTAGTTCAGGGTCTTTACTGGTGACAAAGATAGACCCTCCCGGAGTACTGGCTAGCGGTCGGGGCCTGGTCAGTCCTTGAGCAGATGGGATCCCCCTTGGCCAGGCGGAGTTGTAGGCCTCCCCAACTAATTGTACTCTTCTGGCTTCCTTGCTAGAGGCGGGTAAAGGTAGCCCACGTCCCTGAGTGTACCGTGTGGTGCTCACCCGTATGGCCGGTGACTCGGGGCCTTCTAGTGGCTTCCGCTCCACGACGGCGGTGCTGGTCCCACGCGTGTGACCGGGCCTTCGGGTTTCTTGGCCAGAGGACCTGAAATCCCCTGCCGGTCGGTTTCTGCTGCTGGGTCAGGGTTAATCCCCACAGCCTCGGACTCCGGGTCCGGTGGTAACTCTTCAATCAGGGCGAGCTCTTCAGCTGCCAGCCCCTGATTCCTTTTAGCACTGCTCCCACTGAGCTCCTGATCTTTCTTTCCTAAGCTGCTCCTCTTCTTCTTCCTAACCCTGCCTCAGCCCCAGTTTTATATAGGGGAAGTCCTTCCCCTCCCAGGACCGGGCAGGAGGTGTGGCATGAATAGGATTCCTGACCAAGAGACCTCCCACCTGCTCTCAGACATAATATTGTTATTACTGTGGAGACCAGACCCCTGGGGTGCCACATCTACATTTGGCATTACAGACATCTTCTTAGAGGAAAGGCTGTCTCTAGGAACTAGCGGCTACTTCCCTCTGGCTTTTCGAAAACTGACATTTTTGGGTTTTTTTCTGTGTGTTTTTGGGCATGCACCTTTTTTTTTTCCTTTCTCCCTCGGTATGGGGTCAGCTGCAGAGCTTGCAGAGTGGCTGCACAGGCTGTCTTTGGAGGTGAATGACCTCCACGGTAAGGTACAGCAGCAGCATCAGCGGTTAAAGGTCGCCAATGTGGGGGTCTCTGCAGGTAGGCCTGTCCAGCCTGAACCCAAGTTACTCTCCCGGATAGGTTTTCTGAAGGTAGGGACAAGTTTTTTGCATTCAGGGAGGCCTGCAAACTGTATTTTAAACTTCATCCCTATTCCTCCGGAAATGAGGAGCAACGGGTTGGTATTGTAATCTCTCTATTGCAGGGCAATCCTCAGTCCTGGGCGTTTTCTCTACCGCAGGAATCGGTTTGTCTCCAGTCTGTGGAGGGGTTTTTCGGGGCTCTGGCCCTTATCTATGATGACCCTTACTGAGTCGCCTTGGCTGAATCTAGGCTACGTCGCCTTCAGCAGGGGAATCGTTCAGTGGAGAATGGAGATGTACAGTTCGGAATTCCAAATGGAATCACTCAGCCGTTAGAAGTCAATTTTGTGAGGGGCTTACTGAAAGGTTGAAAGATGCCTTGGCAGTATATGAAACCCATCAATCCTTGGAGGCTGCAATGTCTTTGGCCATATGTCTTGATAGACTCCTTCGGGATAGACGGGTGAGACCACCTTCTCCAGGGACTTCTTGTCGGGGTTGTGTACCTCTGCCAGGGGAGCGGTCTGGGGGTGAACCAGTACTGGGGGAGGAGGAGGAACCCATGCAGTTAGGGGGTGTCTCTGCATCATACATCTCCCCGGAGATTCGCAAGAAAAAAGGCGTGTTTTTTTTGTGGGAAAAAGGGACATTTTGTCAGGACCTGTCCTTCAATTCCTAAACAAAAGGAGACTCTATTAACTCTTCGTAGTCTGGAGTTGGATAAACAAGGGGTCGATTTGTGGCCAAACTGCAGTTCCTGTTTTGTCCTGACAGCAGAGGTGGTGCTAGAGAGCAAAACCAAGAAAATGTTTGTTGACAGTGGAGCCGGAGTCAGCGTGGTGAAATGCTGTGTTTGTGAAAATTCATGGTCTTGCTTGCTATACTTTAGATAAACCTATTATCACTTTCGCCATCGACTCGGCGCCACTTGCACAGAAAGCATTTACTCGGATTGTACATAATGTAAAACTGAGGGTGGGTTCAGTTCATTGTGAAATAATCCCGTGCTATGTCCTGGACAATCTTCCCACACCAATTGTCTTGGGTATCCCTTGGCTTGTTAAACATAATTCATTGGAGGATTGGAAAGCCGAAGAGATTATTGAATAGGGAAATTACTGCCATGAGAACTGTTTAGATATTTCCCTTGCTACTGTCTCTATGGAAATTTTACCTGCTTTTCTGTCTAGTTTTGAGGATGTTTTTTTCTGAGAGGGGGTGTCAGGATTTGCCTCCTGATCGAGCTTATAACTGTCCTATTAACATGACCCCCGGAGCTAAACTACTAAAGTCCAGACTGTATAATCTTTCTGGCCCTGAGAGACAAGCCATGAAGGATTTCATTGTGGAAAGTCTGGATAAGGGACATACAGTATCAGACCCTCATCTTCGCCCGTGGCGGCAGGGTTCTTCTTTGTGAAGAAAAAAGATACCGGTTTACGTCCCTGTTTAGATTTCTGGGAATTAAATCATATTACCATCCGTGATCCATACCCTCTTCCTCTGATTCCTGATTTGTTCAGCCAGGTTGTGGGAGCTAAGGTATTCTCCAAGATAGATTTAAGGGGAGCCTACAACCTGGTTAGAATCAGAGAAGGGGATGAATGGAAAACAGCGTTCAATAACCCGGTAGGACATTTCGAGAGTCTGATTATGCCCTTTGGTTTGACCAATGCACCTGCGGTATTCCAGCATTTCATAAATTATATTTTCCATCATTTGGTGAGGAGGTTTGTGGTGGTTTATATGGATGATATTTTGGTTTACTCAACTGATTTTGAGACTCATCGGGGGCATGTTAAGCAGGTGCTCCAGATATTAAGGGATAACAAACTTTATGCCAAACTAGAAAAATGTGCTTTTGCTGTTTAGGAGGTGCAGTTTTTGGGGTATTTGTTGTCATCTTCGGGTTTTTGGATGGATCCGGAGAAGATCCGTGCAGTCCTTGACTGGGAACGTCCCGAGAACCTGAAGGCTCTACAACGTTTTCTGGGCTTTACCAATTTTTACCGGAAATGTATTCAAAATTACTCTGTTATAGTGATATCCCTTACTGACGACTAAGAAGGGGTCTGATTTTTCCAAATGGTCAGATGCTTCCCTCCAGGCTTTTTCTTCCCTAATGAATCATTTTGCCACTGCACCTATACTCAGTCATCCCGATGTTTTTCAACCCTTTATTGTGGAGGTTGATGCGTCAGATGTTGGGGTTGGGGCTCTGTTGTCTCAGAGTTCATCCCCTGGTGTCCATGTGCCCTCTTTTCTAAAAAACTGTCTTTGGCTGAGAGAAATTATGACGTGAGAAAAAGGAAACTTTTGGCGATCAAATTGACGTTCGAGGAATGGCGACATTGGTTGGAGGGGCCTGTCCATCCTATTACTGTTATTACTGACCATAAGAACCTGTCATATCTCCAGTCAGCTAAACGTCTCAACCCTAGGCAAGCCAGATTGTTCCTGTTTTTGACTAGGTTCAATTTTGTTGTCACTTTCGTCCAGGGGTCAAAAATGTCAAGGCTGATGCTTTGTCCCGGAGCTTCCCTGGTGGTGGTGACCATGAGAACCCTGCCCCGATATTATGGAAAGGGATAGTCATTTCGGCACTTTATCCTGAACTGGAGGGTGAAGTGTTGGAGGCACAGGGGGACGCCCCTGCCTTCTGCCCTTCAGGGATGTTATTTGTATCATCTGATCTGTGCTGCAAAGTAATTAAGGAACATCATAACTCTGTGCTTGCTGGGCATCCAGGTGGTAAGGCAACTGCGGATCTGCTCTCTTGTTGTTTTTGGTGGCCGGGGTTGCATTGGGATGTGATTGAACATGTAGCTGCTTGTAGTATTTGCGCGCGTTCCAAGGTTTCACATACCCGTCTGTCTGGTACTCTTCTTCCGCTACCTATCCCTAGTAGGCCATGGACACACTTGTCCATGGATTTTATTACTGACCTACCGGTTTTTGCAGGCAAAACGGTGGTATTGGTTGTAGTAGATAGGTTCAGTAAAATGGTTCACTTCGTCGCATTGCCTGTGTTGGTATATGCAACAGTTGTGGACTTCTTTGTTTGTGTGAAGGAGGACTTAATGCTGATCTGACAGTAGATGGCGATGTTGCATAAAGTTTCCTTGTTTACTGTATTGTAAAAAGAAAAAAAGTCTCTCTTGTTTTTTCTGTTTTGTTGTTACTTCCTGGTGCAGTACTGTGTGACTGTGCGTTTTTTCCTTTACCTCATGTTCTGAGAAGTAAAAGCTTGTTATCCCATGTAATCTGCTCTGTGAAGATTCTACCGCAACTGTGGGTATCCAGAAGCTGTGCAACAGGTTATGGGCCCAGGCACCGAGGACCCCAGACACCCAGGACACTGGAACTCTCAGCAAGACTCTGGTGAATACAGAAGAATTCTTCAATACAATTCTCTCCAAACAAGTAAGACAAGTTAAAGATGACAAGTAGCACAGAGCTAAAACGGTAGCTAAGCTGAATAATGATAATTATTAGTTATGGAAGTTCAAAGTAGAAATGTTATTGTCTAAAGATGATTTATAGGAAGTAATCACTACAGATAGACCTGATGAGGATAATCAAACATAGGATAAGAAAAATAGACAAGCAAGAGCTACCATCAGCCTATTAGTGGATGATGCTCAATTAATCCACATAAGGAATGAGGATAAAGGGAATGTGGGAAGCACTAAGAAAGCTACATGAAAGACCCAGCTTAAATCACAAGTTATTTCTGCTAAGAAAGCTTTACAGTATGAGACTAAGTGCAGACAATGACATGCAGAAGCATATATTCTCTATTATGGAAGTGATATCACAGCTGAGATCAATTGGTGAAGATATTAAGGAAAGCCATGTAGCAGCAATATTATTGTGCAGTTTACCTTATTCATATACTGCTTTGATAAATGCACTAGAAACAAGACCTGAAACAGACATTACATTAGAGTTTGTGAAGACCAGCCTCATAGATGAATATCAAAGAAGGAAAGAACAAACAAATGATTCTTCTACTGAAAAAGATAATGGAAATGCTCTTAAAGCTACAGAATCAAAAAGACCCTGTAATAAAGAGACAAGAGAATGTTTCAGATGTAAGAAAAAAAGACATTTAAAGAAATACTGTACTATATGGAAAGCAGAACAACAGAAATTACATCATAAAGTGAATACACAGAAGGTGAAAAACACAATTTCTGATTCATGTGAATATAATTGGAATGGCACATTTAAAGTGACTGATAAGAAATCATCGTTGGGTTGGTTTCTTGACTCAGGAGCAACAAGTCACATGACAAGTAATAAAAATTTCTTTACTGAACTTAATTTAAATAAGAAGGAAACAATTTATCTTGCAGATGGAAGCAAAATAACTGCAGAAGGTGTTGGACAAGGAATGCTAAACTGTTCTAACAAGTTTGGGCATGATTCAAAAATACTTGTACAGGAGGTGTTATATGTTCCAGGATTAGAAGGAGGATTGTTATCTATAAAACGTCTAACAGCTAAAGGACTTACGGTAAAATTCTAAGATGATGAGTGTACAATCCTAGCAGGAAACAAGGTAATAACCAATGTCAAGGCAGATGAACAATTATATCATCTAGACACATTAAAGGAACAGATGAAGTTGTGTACACATGATCACAAGAATTGTATTCACATGTGGCATAGACGTCTAGGACACAGACATCCTGAAAGTATAATGGTGCTACAAAGGAAAAATTGACAAAGGATCTGTTGATATCTGATTGCTCAATTACCATAAGATGTGAATGTTGTATAAAATCAAAAGCCACAAGGATATCTATTCCTAAAGAAAGTGAAACGAAAAGCCCAAGACCACTTGATTTGGTGCATACTTACGTATGTGGACCCATGAAAGTGACTACATCAGGAGGCAATAGACATATGGTGACTTTTTTAGATGACTACTCAAGATACACAGTCACATACTTGATCAAGAATAAAAGCGAAATTTTCAATAAACTAGTAGACTACGTGACTGTAGCGTCGGCGTCCCTGCCTCCTGCTAGGCAGGGACGCCGTTCCCCTCACCTCTCCGCTCCGTGCCCGGCGGCTTCCTCCCGCTCTGCTTAAAGGGGCCGCGCGCGCCGTCCTAAGGAGTACCCGGCCAATGGCCGGAGGACCTCACCATATATAAGGCACCTCCTCCAAAATGGAGGTGCCCGAGCAATGTTGTTGCAAAGCCTTTCAACTCTGCTTCAGCCCTCAGGTCCCGTTACCAGATACCTGCCAGTTACCTGCCAGATCTCTGCTTGATTCCTACCTGATTCCTGTCTATCTGCTTGCATTCCTGCGGTCCGACAGTCTGCCTTCCAACACCTGTCAGTCTGTCTATGGATCTGCCCGCCCGCTCACCTGGGAGCGCTCACCTGCTACCTGCCTGCTAGCCTACCTGGAGGCTCTACCGTCACTTGCCGTGACCACCTGCCTGTCCAGAGACTCCTGCCCGCTCACCTGGGAGCGCTCACCTGCTACCTGCCTGCTAGCCTACCTGGAGGCTCTGCCGTCACTTGCCGTGACCACCTGCTTGTCCAGAGACTCTTGCCCGCTCACCTGGGAGCGCTCACCTGCTACCTGCCTGCTAGCCTACCTGGAGGCTCTGCCGTCACTTGCCGTGACCACCTGCCTGTCCAGAGTCTCTTGCCCGCTCACCTGGGAGCGCTCACCTGCTACCTGCCTGCTAGCCTATCTGGAGGCTCTGCCGTCACTTGCCATGACCACCTGCCTGTCCAGAGACTCTTGCCCGCTCACCTGGGAGCGCTCACCTGCTACCTGCCTGCTAGCCTATCTAGAGACTCTTTCCCTGCTGTCACTTGCCGTGACCACCTGCCTGTCTAGAGACTCTTATCCTGCTGTCACTTGCCGTGACCACCTGCCTGTCTAGAGACTCTTACCCTGCTGTCACTTGCTGTGACCACCCGCCTGTCAAGAGACTGTCCCCGTCACTTGCCGTGACTTCCTGCCCTTCTACCCAGAGACTGTCCCTGTCACTTGCCGTGACTACCTGCCCGCCTTCCCTGGGAGCCACCCAGAAGTGCATTTTTTTGGTCGCTACAACAGTGCAAAAAATTGTAATAGGCGAAGTTCAAAACATTGTATCTACGTGAATAAATTGAAATTAATAAAACATTGGCTCGGGGCGCTGAAAACAAGTCCTCACACAGCTCCATATCAGAAAAATGTAAAATGTTACTGCTCTTGGAAAATGGTGACACGAGCAAAATTATTTTTTTTCCAAATCTCTGATTTTTTTTCCCCCACTTAGATAAAACAAAAGCTATGCATGTTTGGGACCACCATAATAGTACTGACATAAACAATATTTCCAGGTCACTTTTTATTTTAAATGAACACTGTAAATAAAAAACCCGAAAAACAATTGTGGAATTTTTTTTTTTGCCATTGTTGTTTTTTATGCACATCCCATTATAAAATGCATGGTGTCATTCAAAATTACAACTTGTCCCTCAAAAAAGTAAAAAAATGAAAAATGACTGGTTAGGAAGGGGTTAAACTTACCTTCAAAATAAAGTTACCAGGTCATTTTTCCCCACAGTAAATGCCATAAAAAACAAAACTAGCTCAACAATAGTTGAACTGTGTTTTTTTCACAATTCCTACTCCAAAATTTTTTTTTATGTTTTTTTCCATTTTTCATTCATTTTTTTCCCAATGTGAAATTTAAAACTAGAAACTCATCACAGCAATAATGTCCCCATAAAAATATATTTTTTTTAGTTGTAAATACCTTATATTATGTTTGTATCACAGTAGTAATATGTTCTTGCTTTATGGAACAAGTAGTGGTTGCTCTAACTGAAACATACATACTATTTAAATTTTATTGTTTGAATTTGAAAATTAAAATAATGAAGCAAAAAAACCTTCCCTTATTTTTTTTTTATCCCTTTCCCTACATACTGGTACAGTTGTGCTCAAAAGTTTATATACCCTGGCAGAATTTTTGCTTTCTTGGTCTTGTTTCAGAGAATATGACAACCAAAAACATCTAAATGACCCTGATCAAAAGTTCACATACCCTGGTGATTTTGGCCTGATAACATGCACAGAATTTGACACAAATGGGTTTGAATGGCTGCTAAAGGTAACATCCTCACCTGCAACCTGTTTGCTTGTCATCAGTGTGTGTGCATAAAAGCTGAGTGAGTTTCTGGGATCCAGACAGACTCCTGCATCTTTCATCCAGCCACTGACGTTTATGGATTGTGAGTCATGGGGAAAGCAAAAGAATTGTCAACAGATCTACGGGAAAAAGTAGTTGAACTGTATAACACAGGAAATGGATACAAAAAGATATCCAAGGAATTGATAATGCCAGTCAGCAGCATTCAAACTGTGATTAACAAATGGAAAATCAGAGGCTCTGTAAAATCCAAACCATCTCTGACAGCGGCATTTAACATGGCCGCGGCAGGACGTCACTAGTTCCGCCCATCGGCACCCGTGTCACATGACCACGGGTCGCCGATGGGTCGGCATGACAACCCGGGATCTGCAGGAGACACCTGTGGTTGTCATTGCTGGGATTCTGTAAGCTCTGCCCAGTGGTCGGCGCTCATAGCAAGTGAGTAATTCTGCTACACACAGGCAATCTGATGATGATATTAAAAAAAATTAAAAGTTTAAATCATCCCCTTTTCGCCCCATTCAAAATAAAACAATAAAAAAAATCTATGTGTAGCATAGAACAACTGTGACTTTGGAACTTTCAGTGCCCCCACCCAGAGGAGGTAGCGGCAAGCTTAGGAAGCTGACAGCCCATCGAGGTACAAGGGCAGGAGACCCGAGGGTCCCACACTGGCCTCTCTGAGATTTTCCATGGGGCCAGATGACTGGCTGGTCCCAATCTGGCTTCTCTGGATGTCTCCATGGGTTCCAGGCGAACAGAGGGTGTCATCTGGCAACCCCAAATAACATATCCATGGGGCCAGGTGACTTCATCATCCCAACCTGGTCTCCCCAAATGTATCCATCATTTCACTGATGGTCAATGGAGCAGATCCATATAGTTTCAGTCAGGGCCATATACCCTTAGGCTGGAATCATGTTGAATTCAAATCTGTGTCTCTCTGGATCGAGCCATGCTACAAGCTACTCTCCTGAATAGTGTGTCTGATCTTTGATTCTCCTTGTAAAGTCTGCCTGCTACAGAGGCATATGCCCCTTAAAAATAGTTACAATTTTCCTTTGAAGTTAACATCCACAGGTCAAGTATTAGGGAGGGTATTATTCCACAAGGCTCAGGTCTCGTTGTTTGTGCATTTAATCAATTTACATAGTTGGTATAGCAGGGGGGACTCTTTAAATCATCATCTAGCTGGCTTTAGTATAATATGCAATTAGCATAGTAACAAACATCATTGTTTCACCCGGAGTCACTGTCCTTGACCAGCCAAAGAAATACACATACTTGTAAATTCACAAGTCAACACAAACCCAATAATGTGTTTCTCTTGGCTTAACAAATCTAGACGTTTGGCTGATTAAGATAAGAAGCTATTTCATCATAATCAAATATACACATTTGGTATCGCCGCGTTCAGAATCGCCTGATCTATCAATGTATAAAATTAATTAATCCGATCAGTAAATGGTAGAATGAGAAAAAAATCAAAATGCCAGAGTTACGTTTTTTGGTTGCAGAAGCATTTCAATAAAATGCAATAACGGGCGATCAAAACGCTCGGCGCACAAAATATAAGCCCTCACCCGGCCCTAGATTCCGAAAAAATGAGATGCTATGGGTCTCGGAAAATGGCAACTTTTTTTTTTGTTAAAACAAACTTTGGATTTTTTTTTACCACCTAAATAAAAAAGAACCTATACATGTTTGGTATCTACAAACTCGTAATGACCTAGAGAATCATAATGGCAGGTCAGCTTTACCATATAGTGAACGTTGTAAAAAATAAAAAACAATTGTGAAATTGCAATTTCACCACACTTGGAATTTTTTTCCAGTTTTCCAGTACACGATATAGTAAAATACAATGGCATTGTTCAAAAGTACAACTCGTCCCACAAAACACAAGCCCTCACGTGGCCATGTTGACAGAAACATAAAAAAGTTATGGCTCTGGGAAGAAGAGGAGAAAAAACGAAAGAGCAAAAACGGAAAAGGGCTGCGGCATGAAGGGGTTAATCATCAGAATATGGTATCAGAATGGAGAAGTTATCAGTGTTTGGATATATTTATATTATCTAGCTTTGTGCATTTCCTCGTGTTGTTGTTCTAATCAATAATGTCTATTTTACTTTTTAGGAAACATACTCTCACTTATTATCCGTCTATACCGTGCACACTGACACTTGTGACAAACATGGAGCAGGTTACCTATTCCAAACTAAACCTCAAGAAAAATCCCAGACATCCACCCAAGACGCAATCTGCTGAGGAAGGTAAGATGTTGAAATATAATAAGTGTCAGTGACAAGTGCAGCGGCAGGTGACCAATATAACACACTCTCCGCAGGTCACCTTCTTGGAGGTCCCAGGAAATAAAGGGGTGTCATAGAACTACTAAATATCATAACATATTCTTAAAGGGGTTGGCCACTACTTTACATGTCCCTTTAATGTGCCCTAACTCCCACAGATAAAGAGTTCATTAAATATCTTGCTGTGCCAAATCCTGCTGTAACCTGCACTGCTCTTCTGGTCACATGATCTCTGACTGAGAATCTCCGGCTTCCTGTAATCTCACATCAGATTCTTCACTTCCGGTCTCTGGAAACTGACTGGTGGGCGGGGCTTGACACATGGGCGGATGGGGCTGCATTTAGCAGAGCTTATTCTGTTTTTGAGAATGCTGCAGATCTTGCTGCACACCTAGCTACTTAAAGGCAATGCCACACACGAAAAACAACTGCTTAGCAGGCATACACCAAAGACTAAATGAATCTTCCTGCTATATCCGTTTGACAACCACTATGGCTCTTTCATCATATGGACACACGATGGATTTTTATACTCACATATAGTGAGGGGAATTTACTTACCATCTCTCACCTTAGAATCCTATTTATATTTTGTTCTATTTAACTACATTATTTTTATTATGTAATCTGCGATACAGCCGTCATTTCCTACTAGGCGCTTTTTAAATGTTCAGTTATTATTACAATTTAATCAGGCTGCTTCTTTTAAGCAGTTGTGTTTTGTGTATGGCATTGCCTATTAAGCAGTTGTCTTCATTATACTAATAGAGCAGACATACTTTAATTTTATATCTCTCACCATCCGTCTATCCATTGATCCATCCCATCATCGATGTTTGTGGGATAGTAGGGGATAATCTTCATTATTAGGTCTGGTGTAATGGTGCTTTGTGCATTACTTCTATTCCCTGCAGTGTACTGTAGATAAGATAGTGCTGGAGCTGTATGTGAAGTTGGGAAGGAGTGGGAGGGGTTTAGGCAGAGTTACAGGTAAGTGCTCACGGCTAGCTTGCAGCCCAGCACAAGGAATGATGGGAAATGTAGTAAGAAGGGAGCAGAGGATTCTGAATAGGAAGTGATTGCTATGGCAGCAGAGCTGCTACCAGGGCACAGGAACCAAAGAAAAAAGGCATAAAACAACAGAAATATTTGGACAGTGATACAAGTTTGGGCATTTTAACTTTTTACCAAAATATATTCAATATACAGTGCTATAAATCAATTTTGGCTTAAAGTGCAGACTCTCAGCTTTAATTTGAGGGTATTCACATCCTAATTCGAGTATGGGTTTAGGAACTACTGCTCTTTAATATGGAGTTGCCTCTTTTTCAATAGATCAAAAGTAATTGGATAATTATCTCAAAAGCTCTTTAATGGGCTACATGGGCTATTCCCTCTTAATCCATCATCAATTAAGCAGGTAAAAGGTTTGGATAATTCCAGGTGTGGCATTTGCATTTGGAAATCATAACATGCGGTCAAAAGAGCTCTCATTGGACGAGAAACAGACCATCATTAGGGTGAAAAAAATAAGAAATCCATCAGATAGATAGCAGAAATGTTAGGGGCGGTCAAATCAATAGTTTGGTGCATTCTGAAAAAAAAGAGTGCACTGGTGAGCTTAGGCACTTAAAAAGGCCTGGACGTCCATGGAAGACAACAGTGGTTGATGATTGCAGAATCCTTTCCATGGTGAAGAAAAACCCCTTCACAACATCCACCCAAGTGAAGACTTCTCTCGAGGAAGTAGGTGTTTCAGTATCTAAGCCTACCATAAAGAGAAGACTTCATGAGAGCAAATACATAGAGGTCACCACAATGTGCCAGCTATTAATCAGCCTTAAAAATAGAAAAGCCAGATTAAACTTTGCCAAAAAATCATCTAAAGAAGCCGCCCAGTTCTGGAAAAGCAAAACTAAGATCAACTTGTACCAAAATGATGGGAAGAAGAATGTATGGAGTAGGCTTGGATTGGCTCCTGATCCAAAGCACAGTAGATCCTCTGTAACACATGCTGGAGGCGGTGTGATGGTGCGACCATGCATGGCTTCCAATGGCCCTGGTCATTAGTGTTTATTGATGATGTGACTGAAGACAGAAGTAGCCGGATGAATTCTGTGTGTACAGGGCCATACTTTCTGCTCAGATTCAACCAAATGCAGCAAGGCTGATTAGACGGCGCTTCACGGGACAGATGGACAATGACCTAAAACATCATGCGAAAGCAAAGAAGTGGAATGTTCTGCAATGGCCGAGTCATCACCAGATCTCAACCCCATCAAGCCGCAATTCACATGCATAAGACAAAATTTAAAGCTGAAAGACCCGCAAACAAGCAACAACTGAAGTCACTGCAGTAAAGGCCAGGCAAAGGCTATGTGCCCACGATGCAGAAATGCTGCATATTTTTTCCGCTTCTCCCTGGCAGGAAAAACACGTGCGGATTTTACATGTGTTTTTCCCACCTGGTAGAAGCGTTTGTCAAGCGTTTTTGCAGCATTTCTGCATTTCAAGCGCTTTTCCAAGCGATTTTAGCATCACTTGGAAAAGTGCTTGACAACTTGGTCACACTATATAAATCCATGCAACCGCCATATATAGTGTGACCAAGTAATAGTTAAAAGAAAAGAATAAGAATGGTAAAAAATAAAAAATAAAGATTATACTTACCTTCCTATGTCCCCAGTGTTTTCTCCGCCGCGTCCGGTCTGTTGTATGGGTCGCGGTGGTGTGAAGGACCTGCGGTGACGTCATTGAATCATGTGACAGGTCACGCAACCGCCGACATCAGCGGTCGCGTGACCTGTCACATGACTTAATGACGTCATGGCAGGTTCTCACACCACCGCGACCCATACCAAAGACTGGACGCATGCTATGGAGACCGGGGGCCATCAGAAGGTAAGTATAATCTTTATTTTTTATTTTAAATTCTTTTTTTTACAGGTACTATGGTACCCGGGTCTGGAGGAGAGTCTCCTCTCCTCCAGATCCGGGTACCATCAGCACATAGAAACGCATATTATCCGTGTGTTCAAATGTGCTGACAGGGATAATATGCGTTTCAATGCAAGTCAATGGCGGCGATTACACTGCGTGTCCACAAAATTAATGGACATGCTGCATATTTTTCCGCAATGATAATCCGCAGCGGAAATTTCCGCAGCATGTGCACAGCACATGCGGATTATCATTGGGGAGCATGGGGCACGTATTACCAAGCGTTTTTTAAGCATTTTCGCTGCGGAAATTCCGGGTCAAAAACACTTGAAAAACGCACAGTGGGCACGCAGCCAAAGAGTCTGTAACGTTCAGCCACGCTATCTGCCAGATTCCAGAGAAACCCCTCTACAGGGATTTGGTTTTACAACAGGGTCCATTGGATTGCTACCTATAGAAAGGCTGCTGTCCAGAGGCAGGAATGGTCGCCAAGTATGGTCAGAGCCGAGAGGTCACATAAAGGACAAAATCAGAATCTGTAAGAATTGTCAGAAAACATAAGCCAAGGTCAAAACAAGGAACAAAGATTACAACAGGAGCAAAACAGGCAGGACTAAACCAGGCAAGCACAAAATATATCTGGCAGCTTCCAGCAGTAAGCTGGAAGCTATAGTGGGGTGTGATGCTCTTCAATAGGCTGGAGCAGGGAGCTGATAACTCCAGCTGCACAGCACACACACCCACACTGACAGACTGGATGGCACTACAGGTCTCAGCCAACAAATCTCTAAGTGGCTGGACAGAGTCTGTGCTGTCCAGAGCTTCTAGTTCCAATATTCACAGCAATTGAATACGGCAGTACTTAGCGACAGGAGCAGACGTCACAGTAGCAGGTCCTGGTTAAGGTGTGACAGTATCACAAAGGAGGGAACCCAGCATTTAGTGATGTCCATGACTTCCAGACTTCAGGCAGTCATTGCCTGAATAGGATTCTCTACAAAGTATTAAAAATGAACATTTTATTTATGATAAAGTTAATTTGTCCAATTACTTTTGAGCCCCTGAAATGAGGAGGCTGCAATTCCTAAACGTTTCACAGGATATTTTTATTCAATCCCTTTAAATAAACTTGAAAGTCTCCACTTCAATTGCATCTCTGTTGTTTCATTTTAAATCCAAATTAGTGGCCTGCAGAACTGAAATCACGAAGAATCTGTCACTGTCCAAATATTTCTGGACCTGACTGTATATGGGAAAATTTAGGTCATCATCCTTAAAGAGAATCTGCCACCACATTTGACCTATCTACAGTATACTATTAATATAGGCATACATATAGACTGAAAAAAAGTCATCCCTGTATGTCTCATATCAGATGCCTTTATATGATGCTGCGGGGAAGATAATTCTGCTTCCAGAGATTAATTTGCATGAAGGGGGAGTTACCAGTGTGATATGTAATGGATAATGATGGACGAGCACTAAAATGCTCGGGTGCTCGATGCTCGGGTCAAGCAAATTGGAATACTCGGGTGCTCGACCCGAGCAACAAGCCCAATGTAAGTCTATGGGAAACTCGAGCATTTTTCCGGCGACTTCCCCCGGCGGTCTGCAGTGGGCCTAAAAATTGCCCAAATTGATGGGAACAGTTCTCAAATGACATGGGAAAAGCATGAGGAAGACCCCAGGAAGCATTTCTGACTCCCACGTCACTGCTGTCAACAACGTTGTCAGAGGTATTACGCCACTTTTACGGACTCACAATAAAACATACAAAAACAAATCCAAAATGGATTTTCCTGGGAAATATGTTAAGGAACATCCTTTCCAGGGTAATGACTTGTATATAAGGCAAAATAAATAACTAAAACCAAAAATACTCCTCCACACCTTGGGCTATGTTCACACGTAGCGTTTTTGATGCGTTTTTGCACTTTTGCATTGCTTTCAACCAAGACAAATGCATTCACTGGGAAATGTCATTTTAACATTTTACAACCTTATCTGGCCATGTGGTGTGTGACACATCATCAGCCACATGCATACAGTGCTGCAAAGACACGGGAACTGCATGGGGAAGACCCCTGGAAGCATCTCAGACTCCCAGGTCACTGCCTAAAAGTGTGCCCATCATAAGTGATCCTTGGCGACTGCGAAGATGCCTACCGCCATGCACCTGTCATTGCAGACTTGCAACAATCACTGTCCACGTCCTTGTCCCAGTGCAGCGTTCAGTTGTCCCTACCCCATTCCTAGTAATGCAAGCGCAAGTATGCAGCCAGCCACCCACCCGCAGGCTGCAATACTATACTGCCAAATTTTTGACAGCTGCTTGCACTTGAAATGTGGCCTTTTAGGCTCGTGGAGGCAGAAGCTGTCCACAATCTTATGGCGGCGGCGACCGTGTAACCATACTCGGTACCCAGCGGCCACTATTTGTCCTGGTATCGTCTCCACCTTCCACAAGCACGGGTCCCACAACATTACCCGTGCCCTCCCTAGAGAACTTACTGGGAAGGACCGCCTACCCACAAACACGTGGTCAAGTGAATGTGGCCAGTGACGGTACGGAGCCAGTCCACTGTTTCTTTTGCTGAGTTATATTTCACGACAGCCATATTCTTTTGCTTGGTGAAATGACTTGAGAAACCATATCTACTCCAGCTGCCATTTCTCCCAGGAAGTCCTCTAAAGCGGCTTTCACTTGAAATGTGGCCTCTTAGGCTTGTGGACACGGAAGCTTTTCACAAACTCCATACTTGGTCCCCAGCCGCCACTATTTCTCTCTGTATCATCACCGCCTTCCACAAGCACGGGTCCCACAACATTACCGGTGCTCTCCCCAGTGTGTGGCGCCCCTGCTGGATCAATCGCCACAGAGGTACTGCATCTCACCCAGAGGTGTGGTACCCCACTCTCAGGTAAAGATGGAGTACTACCCGGGACCCACATACCCACATCCAACACACTCCACCCTGGTAGGGAAGGGCAAGATTGCTCCTAAGGGAGAGCACAGTCCCTGCTCCCTAGCTGGAGGGTGGCACCATGTATAGTGGGTGTGGGTGGGGGAAGTAGTCAGGGGAGCACCGTCAGGGTAGTAGTATAAAAGAGAGGGTGGAAGGTTCTAGAGATGAGAGAGTTCAGAGTTTGGAGTTGGGAGCAGGAGCTCTGGAGGAGCTCTGCTCAGGAGGAGGAGAGAGAGGAGAGCGGGCCTGGTAAAAGAGGCCCAGGAGAGAGAGGACGGGAGCAGAGGAAAGGCTACAGAATCAGAGGGGATCCCAGGGGCACGGTGAGTGCAGGAAGCCACCCGTGCGCCCGAATCTACACGGACGTGGAGGGATCAGGCCCCAGAGGGAACCGGCCCCTAAACTAGTGGAGAATAATCAGGCTCAGCTAGATAACCGGAGTCTGCTGTATTTGCAAGGTGCAGCAGCCAACCACCACAATTATATTGCCGAAAAGGTGGCCGCATAGGGTCCAGGGGACTGCACGTCGCCCATCAAGACCCAAGGCTACCGGCTTGGGACACTGATCATGAGGCGCAGGGCAGGAGGGTGAGAGCCAGCACAGGGAAGACGACCGTGAAAGGAACATAAAACGGGGTCCCGTTTAAGTACTCCTGAGAGACTTGAGAATTGCTGAACCCCTTCCCTAGTGAACACAGGACGACGTGGGAGGTTACACACTGGCCCTGGTAACCTGGAGTCTTGAACAAACTGTGAGTAAACCTTGAAGACTGCACCCCACTGTGTCCTGGAATTATTGCCGCGCCATCACCAGCCCTGCACTACACAGCACCAGCAAGATCTACCTCATAAAGTCATCATACACTGCCCTGGAGCTAAGCTCTGCATGTGGAGAGCTGTACCAACTCTGCTGCATCACTATCAGCTCCAGAGGAGCTTCAATGCAGCGGCGGCCACATATAGCCGCATACCACAGGTGGCGTCACGAACATTATATTTCTAAAAACTTTATTCCCCTTTTACTTTCCCCTTTTAATTGACCGCCCTGTGTCACAGACTGGGTCACTGCCACCATGACATCCCCCCCAGCATCGACCGGCCCGGCTACCGAGTACCCCATGTCTTAGGGGACGCATCAAGTGCACTTACTGGGAAGGACCGCCTAACCACAAACACGTGTCCAGGTGAATGTGGCCAGGGATGGTACGGAGCCAGTCCACAGCTTTTTTTGCTGATTGTTGTATTTCACCACAGCCATCTCCTTTAGCTCAGTGAAAGGACTGGCATAGAGGGAAACCATATCTACTCTGGGTAGCATTTCTCCCAGGAAGTCCTCTAATGCAGCTTATTGCAGAAGCAATGGCAGCCCGTCCAACATCAGCTTGCACTTGTCAGTGGTGCTTCGACACACAAACATCTTTTCTTTGCGCCTTTAATTTCATGACTACAGAGTTGGGCAATGGCCTGATCTGCAATGCGGTTTGAGAAATAACATGCATAAGCACGTCCAATGCACATTAAAAGAGCAGCCATAGAGTGTCCGGGGACCTTCCCCCACACTTTTCTTAGCCAGGTCTGCTTCTTGGCAGGGTTGGACGGGCCCACCAGAGAACCGGAGACTTCTCTGGTGGGCCCTGGCTTCTCCTTCAAGAGAGTTCATAGTGCCGAGGTGAGGCCATGATGATGAAAGAGGCCACCATCTGCTTTGTTTTCTGTTACTTGAAATGCAAGCGCAAGTATGCAGCCAGTCACCCACCCATCCACAGGCCGCAATACTAAACTGACAGATTTCTGGGCAGCTGCTTGCACTTGCAATGTGGCCTTTTAGGCTCGTGGAGGCGGAAGTTTTTCAAAACCTCATGCCGGCGGCGGCTGGGTGTCCATACTCCGTCACCAGCCGCCACTATTTCTCCCGGTGTCGTCTCTGCCTTCCACAAGCACGGGTCCCACAATGTTACCTGTGCCCTCCCCAGTGCACTTACTGGGAAGGACCGCCTAACCACAAACACGTGGTGAAGTGAATGTGGCCAGTGACGGTACGAAGCCAGTCCACAAATTTTTTTGCTGAGTTGTATTTCACCACAGCCATATTCTTTAGCTTAGTGAAAGGACGTGAGAAACCATATCTACTCCAGCTGTCATTTCTCCCAGGAAGTCCTCTAAAGCTGCTTTCACATGAAATGTGGCCTTTTAGGCACGTGGAGGCAGAAGCTTTTCACAACCTCATGCCTCATGACTCGTGTCCATACTCGGTCCCCAGCCGCCACTATTTCCCCGGGTGTTATCTCCGCCTTCTACAAGCGAAAGTCCCTGAACATTACTGCTGGTACTTTTCTGTGGGAATCTGCTTGCCTCCTACCAGCCTGGAATATTTCCAGTAACTATGGTACGACGCCATGATATTAGCACTGCCCCCAGTACCAGTATCGAAGCCATCCCCAATTTCCTTCTCAGGAATCTTATTTGGTAGACTGAGTGGCTGCCCAAATACATTAGTTTCTCACAAAGGAGCTGAAGATAGAGTGGCAGTAGGTGCAAGTTTCTCCAGCCTGATAGATATCAGAGGGTGAACAGCAGCACATTGGATCAGTGGTTAGTAGTGTTGAGCCACCCCCGTAGTGTTCGAGTTCAGTTCGGTTCGTCAAACACCCGTATGTTCGCCGAACTGTTCGTCGAACTGTTCGTCGAACACCTTCGAACACCGTTAAAACTAATGGCAGGCAAACAAAAACACATAGAAACACATAGAAAACACCTTCAAAGGTGTCCAAAACCTGACAAACTGCTCAGAAGACGCAACCAACACATGGAAAAGTGAGAAGTACATATAGTCATGCGAAAAGAAAAGAGGTGGAGGAGTAAAAGGAGGGGGAGACACAGATATAGGCATGTCATGCCCTTCTAAAACCAAAAAAGTGCGAAGCCGACACGACCAGTCCGTTCCTGCCCGTGCGACCTCCGTGTCGCCGGGTTTGTGCCAGAGCCGCGGTGGACCCTGACGGCCAGCCCCCCTCTCCCAATACTGGTGCCTGTCCGCTGGTGGGTCGAGCCCCCCCGCGGTGGGGGGCGGAGTAACATCTGCAGAAGAAAGACCATCTTCCAGCCAAACTAAGATGTCTACTTCTTTTCGTGGACAATGTAATACGATCCCTTTCTTACGGACATGCCCATCGCTACAAATTCCAGATGAGGCACAAAAACAGCAAGTGCTTCAACGGATATCAAGTGCTCCTTCAAGTGGGCTCTCCTCCACCTCAACTTCAACATCACAAATATTCCAGTCCTCAGAGGTGTCACCCCAATCGCACTTGCTTCCTCACAGCTCCCAAGACTCCAGCTGCCCGTCTGAGTATGGGGTAACACAGATGGTTGAGTCTGCACAGCTGTTTACT
Source organism: Phyllobates terribilis (assembly GCF_046119375.1). Taxonomy (NCBI): domain Eukaryota; kingdom Metazoa; phylum Chordata; class Amphibia; order Anura; family Dendrobatidae; genus Phyllobates; species Phyllobates terribilis. The sequence goes on along the minus strand of NW_027362765.1, from coordinate 381,716,919 downwards.
CATACTATTGCCTGGGAAACGGAGGTCTGCTCCAGAGCTTCTGTTAATCCAGACGAGGAAATGATCTGCACTGATGCCCAGAATCTTTATAAGTCGGATCCAGGACCAGATGAAGAAGGTTCTGAGCATAATGTAGACCCTCGTTTCCCAAACTGTAACTCCTGTTGGTGGAGACAATGATGAAGACGATGATGAGACTCAAATACCTGATTGGAGCGACAACTTGACTTTTCGGTCAGGGCAGGAAGAGGTTGGCTCTGGGGACGACGGGTGTGAGAACACACAGGGTGATGATGACGAGGTTGGAGATCCCACTTACTGTCAACCCACAGTCAGCCAGTCGATGAGGTCAGCAGAGGAGGTGGAGGAGGATGTGACTAGCCCAGGGGATGGGGATGACTCGGTACCCGGGCCTTTGCCTGGCCTTGGGGATGTCGCGGTGGTCGGCTCCCTGGCCCGTACCCTGGGGTCACTCTTTAAAAGGGTGGATAATTGTTAATTTTATAAGAGTTCGTGACACCACCTGTGGTATCTGGTGAGAAGCACCAGCGCTGCAGCAGTGCACTGAGGCTGGTGATAAGGCAGCTCGATGGTATAGCTCCCCACAGGTGGAGCTAGGTCTCAGGGCAGCGTATGCAGGGGGAATGCAGGGCAGGCGAGACCCAGCTGGGTCAGAGCAAGAACGGGAACGGACACGGTAGTCACTTCAGTACCTTTTACTGGTGGAAATTCAGGCACATCCCGGAGCACTGTAGGGTGAAGGGTGCATATCAGGATCCTCCCCAATGAGCGGGTGTAGGGCCTCCTGTTTCTTGCCTCTGCGTAGTAAGTTTCTGACCTGTCTGGAGTTAGGCCTAACTTTGTCTCTGTCCTGCGCTGGCTGACCTTGTGGTAGGGCCTTCTCTTGGAGTTCACGCTCCCAGTATGCGGGGCCTAAGCATCTCCTGGCTCTGTTACGTATCAGCACCTTAGCGATCCTGGGACTTGTAGTTCTCCAGGGATTCCGGGTATGCCTTACTGGGTCATAGAGATCCCGGTAAGCTCGGATCCGGTGTCCGGTAAATGCTTCGGGGTGAGCTGGTTAAGCTCCTCTCCCTCTATGTACTAACTCTCCACTCGCCTTCAGCCTACTCAGGCCCTCACTAGGCTATACACACTAACGGCAACTTGCCGCGCTTCACCGATCTTATGGCGCCGGCACACCTTAAGCTCTAACTGGGCTCCCTGAATCTAGCTAACAGGAGCCTCGTGCTCCACTGCTGAACTATTAACTGAGTTCTCTAGACTAAACTGAGCTCCACTGCAGACTGACCTCTCTTAGGCTTCTCTACTGCAGGAACTCTTCAGAGGAACTGAACTGCCTAGCTCCACCTTCCCTATTTATATCCATAATGGGCTCCCTTTGCTGGTCTGAGGTGGAAGGTGGAGGTGTGTAAATGTTTATGGGGGCCTCTTGTGGAGGATTCCATCAATGCACTCTTCTAGGATCTGTGATACCAAGCGCAGCGGGGCGTCACAGATGCTATTGACGATGAGGTTAGGTTGCACCTTCCTGGACAGAGACGGAGTACTGGGAGCACGTCAACAACTGCATCCTCAACCACAACTCTGCCTCTGACCACAAGTCGTAGTGGCTCTTCAGGTCGCATGGGTATTAAGCGTTGCATAGCCTGGGCATTTTTTCAGATCGATAAGGATGACCCAACTCGTGTTATCTGTAAAATTTGTAAGTTAAGTAGAGGCCAAAAAATACTTAGTTTGAGTACTTCATGCATGTACCGTCACATGGATATGAAGCATAAGTTGCAGTGGGAAGCTCACTGTGCTACAATGCGGCCTAGCGGGCCGGGCCAACCACCATCTGCCCCATCTTGTGCATCCGCAGCCTCTTCATCCTCTGTGACTGGGGGGACAGCAGTCACCCATGTTTTTGGACGCAGACCTGCCACCTCTTTACCCGCAACAGCCAGTGTGATTGGCAGGTCGTCAGTTCATTGGGAAGTGGAAACACCTGCTGGTGTTGAGCGCTCTCCGACATCGAGAGCACCATTTTTGGATCAAGGCAACCTAACATGTCCGCCTGCATCTTCCTCACAGACCGGCAGTTTGCCGGGGACACCCTACTCAACCCCGTCTAAGCACAACAGCCAGCCCTCGGTCCCTCAGATGTGGAAAAGTAAAAGACCATTTCCTCCTAGTCATGACAAAGCTAAGAGGTTGAATTTCACCATCTGCAAGCTGTTGGCTACAGAAATGCTGCCTTTCCGCCTGGAGGACACAGAGGATTTTCGAGACCTTATGTCCGTCGCAGTGCCCCAGTACCAGATGCCCAGTCGGCACTACTTCTCAAAGAAAGGTGTGCCTGCGCTCCACCAGCATGTCGCACACAACATCACCGCTTCTTTGAGAAACTCTGTGTGTGACAGGGTGCATTTCACCACAGACACTTGGACGAGTAGGCATGGACAGGGGAGTTACATGTCGCTGACTGGGCACTGGGTAACTATGGTGACAGCAGGACAAGGGGCTGCTGTCCAAGTCTTACCGTCCCCACGAGTTGTGCGTCAATCCTCTTTATCTCGAAGGTCCTCCACTGCTTCTGCCTCCTCAACCTCCTCTCGGTCCTCCACCTGCACCCAAAGCCTGTCTGGTAATGCCACCTGCTTTCTAACTGCGCAGAAGGGATCCTGCACACCTCCTTACTATGCTGGCAGCAGGGCTCAACGGCATCAGTGTTTACTTTGAAATGTCTGGGAATTGTGAGTCACACAGCTGAGGAGTTGTGGTCAGCTCTGGAGACCCAGTTTCATGAATGGTTGTCTCCACTGGACCTGCAACCAGGGAAGGCCGTGTGCGACAATGCTGCAAACCTGGGTGCGGCCCTTCGCCGGGGCAATGTCACACATGTGCCTTGTATGGCTCACGTGTTGAACCTGGTTGTCCATCAATTTTTAGCCCACTATCCCGGACTAGATGGCCTTCTGCAGAGGGCATGGTCGCTGTGTGCTCACTTCCGCTGTTCGCATCCTGCAGCTCAACGACTTACATCTCTTCAGAAGTCGTTGGGCCTGCCAGTTCACTGGCTGAAATGCGATGTGCCGACATGGTGGAATTCAACTCTGCACATGTTTCAGCGACTGTGGCAGCACCGACAAGCCCTGGTGCAATACGTTCCGACGTATAGCCTGGGCCAACGAGATCCAGAGGTAGGGCAAATCACGCTGCAGTAGTGGTCTCAGATCAGGGACCTATGAAGTTGATGCGCCCCCTGGGCCGTGGGGTACCCGGAGCCGGGCCGGTAGACGCTGGGGGTTGTAGTCACTGTGGCGGTGACCCGGTCCGTGACCCAGGGCGGTCAATCCAAGGGTTTTATAATGTCCGACTACGCCACCTGTGGAGTGCGGCCAAAGGGGCCGCCGCTGCGGAACAGTCCTCTGAAGCTGGTGGTTTTGCAGCAATGGTATTATTACTCCCCACAGGAAGAGTGTAGCTTCAGGGCAGTGTGGGTGGATGATGGTGGTTGTAGTGCAGGGAGTCAGTAATGAACACAGAGTCCGTGTGATGCAGTCCCAAGATCTTTACACACAGTTGTTGCAGTTCAGATTACAGGTACCAGAGCAATCTCCCCCGTCGTGCTGTGCGTACTCAGTGAGGGGCTCAGTCCACCCCCAGATAGCTCCGGAGTACTTAGCAGAACCCCCTTCTGTGTGTCCTTTCTCTGGCCTTCTCCCTGCACCTCACACCCAGTGACACTTCTATCCGGTATCCTCGGGCCTTGGCGGGCGACGTGTGTTCTGTCCCCTGGGTCCTATGTGGCTACCTTCTTAGTGAGACTGGTGTGGACTTTGGCCTGCAGTACATGAAATGCTGCAGCCTCCGGTTTCTAGTTGAGCCTTGCTGTTTCTCCGCTAGTTGAGAGACCGGATCACCTTATCTGACCTGACCCCTCTACCTCCTGGTAGCAGCGGGAGTACAGGTGGCCTTCTGCACGGCCCGTACCCCTAGGGTCCCTTCGGTTCCTGGAGCCTTCCTGCTCCCACTCCTCTCTTCTCTCCTTCAGTCCTGGGCCTCCCAGGCTAGGCCCGCCTCCTGGAGCAGAGCTCATGCAGAGCCTCTGCTCCTGTCACTTTTCCTCCTCTGACTGGTTTGCTCTTTCTAAGATGGCTTCCTATTTATACTCTCCCTGTCATGTGCTCCCCTAAGCTGCTCCCCTAAGCACCCACTACATAGTATCCTCCCGCCAGCTAGGGACCTGGGACTGTGCTCTCCCTTTGGAGCAATCTTGCCCTACCCCCATTGCGGGTATGTGTTGGATGCAGGTGTTTGGGTCCCGAGCCATACTCCTTCCTTACCTGAGGGTGAGATACCACACCTCTGGGTGAGATGCAGTAACTCTGTGGAGACTGAACCCTCAGGGGCGCCACACACCCTTCTGCACAGTTTTGAAATGGCGACGAAGATGTTTAGTGCTGACGACGATGCCATTATCAGCATGACTATTCCGGTGATTTACATGCTGGAGCACACATTAAACAGAATTCAGAGTCAGGTGGTGGGACAAGGAGGTGGAGGAAGTAGAGGAGGAGTCGTATGCGGAAGGGATAACATCTCCAAGGTCCAGACGGTCGGCAGTACCAAGGTGGCAGGCATGGGAGGGTGGGGGAGAGGGATTAACCAGGGCGCATGGTAGCAGCCAAACTGTTGAGGAAGGTGCAGGAGCCGAGGAAGAAGTGGAGGACGAACTGGCGATGGGCATGGAAGACTCATCAGATGAGGGAGACCTTGATCACATTTCTGTTGTGCGAGGTTGGGGGGAGAGGGCAGAGGAAGGAAGCATGATTCTTACCTCGCTACCAACACAACAAGGACTTGGTCCTCCTGGATGCGCAAGACACATGAGTGCCTTCTTGCTGAACTACCTGCAACATGACCCTCGGATTGTCAGAATTCGAAGTAATCCCGACTACTGGGTTGCCACACTCTTAGATCCCCGGTACAAAAGTAAATTTGACGAAATAATTCCTGCCATAAAAAGGGATTTACGCATGCAGGAGTATCTGCAGACGCTGTTGCAGAATCTTACATGTGCTTTTCCACAAAACACCAGTGGTGCACGTAGTGAATCTCACAGTTCTAACGTGCCAACCGTGGGACTGTCGAGTCTTCATCACTCAAACCGTAACAGTAACACAGTATCTGCTGGTAACAGCAATTTTGTGGAATCGTTTCACCACTTTTTTAGACCATCCTTTGCAAGGCCACAGGAGACAAGAAGTCTGACACATAGTCAACGCCTAGAGAGGATGGTACAGGAGTATCTCCAAGTGAACATCGAAGCCATGACTGTGTCACTGGACCCTTGCTCATTTTGGGATTCCAATCTGGAAAAATGGCGAAATCATGCCTTGGAGATCTTGTCATGCCCTGCAGCCAGTGTTCTCTCTGAACGTGTGTTCAGCGCTGCTGGTGGTGTGCTGACAGATAAGCACACGCGGCTGTCCACTGAGAATGTAGACAGACTCACGTTCATAAAGATGAACAAATCATGGATTCGCAAGGACTTTTCTACCCCTGTGTCATCCTGGGGAGACTAAAAGCTTGAGGATTTGGTAAAATCACCTCACCAACCGTTTTAAGCAACTGTGGGGCAATTGATGCCACTTAACCCTAGAACGCATGACCATAAAAATCTACACTTTCACATACCTGGGGCCTTTTAGGCCCGTGTGCAAATAACATGGAATAACTCAAACTCAAATGACAAACAACTATATACATGAAGAATACCTAGAGTTTCAAAATTCTAGCTAAAGTAATCTTGCAGAAAATAGAAAACAATTAACAGGGCGGGCCTGCGAGGCCCCAGGTATGCGTTCTAGGGTTAAGTGGTGTCTGTGCCACAATTTTGGGAAAAAATGGAGACTCTTTTTGGAGTCCCCTTGCTGTGTCTTACGTGACGTTGGCATTTTCAATTCGAGGTGAGTTGGGTCGCTCCCCCCCCCTTTTAACTGTAAGAAACTACATACACTATGGCTTGGGGTAACACAGATGGTTGCGTCTGAAGAGCTGTTTACTCAGAGGTCTGCTCCAAAGCTTCAATGTCTGCTAGTCAGCGTAGTAGCCCAGCAGTGAAGCAAGCTGCACCGCCTGTGTATCTAATAAGCATTTTTAACTGCATTTAGTTCAGGCAATACTTTGGGCGTAGTAGCCCAGCTGCGAAGCAAGCTGCACCGCCTGTGTATCTAATAAGAATTTTTAACTGCATCTTGCCTAGGCACACTGTGGGTACCCCCAACCAAACCCAGACACTCAGCCCCCCTACCGCCCCCCTTCCCTTGACAATACAATAATGTAACTCTTACAACTGGATGGGTGAGGATCGGTCACAGCTTTATTAACTCATTATACTCATTCCATTAGAAAGGCATTTTATTTCTAAAATAATTCAGCTTGTTGCAGCATGCCCTGGGTCTCCACTCCGGCAAGTTGGCCAACAAATGTAACTCTCCAACATGTCCTTTCTATTTCCAGGCCAAGGAGGATCCTGCGTACTCGTATGCAGGACTCTGACCCCCACCCATCACTCTTAACGCTTGTTCCACTCCGTCCTGGAGTCCTGACAGGAATATGTCCAGTCCAATATCCATTAAGTGAACACAGTCGGGCCGTATGAGGCCTGCTTTATCTCCTTCCAGTTGTCGGTGTCGTATCACTACACCGCCTCTGTCTCTTCTAAATTTTGCCATCCGAATATTTATTACCCGTCTTGTCCGTTCGATGGTTGTGATGTCTCGCGCACCTTGCCATACCGCTATCGGCACAATCTCTGACCATACTATAGCTAGTTTTGTGAAAAATTCTCTGAAGTGCTCAGTGTCTAGTTTCATTATTGCCATTAGTTATGCGCTCTTGTGATGACCTAGGTTGTTTCCCCAGGCCTGTATAACTAAGATGACCAGACCTCTTGCCTCTCTCCCTACCTTGATTACCTCCATTAGTACCTGTGGCCATAGCAGGCCTCTATTACCTCTCCAGTTGAAATATGTGTTATGAAACTTTAATTTCCTCCAGCCTGGGCGGACTTTCGCCCTTTTTTCTGCCCAATATATATACGAGTGGCCTATCACCCACACTGTTGGCTTAGCGTAACCTGTAAAAGAAACAAACCACGTTAGGATAACAAGTCCAGTCTTATGTATCTCGCCAAACATGTGGATTGCCATCTCCCTATCCTCTGAACTTCCGTTTCTGACAGTCCTGCTCTTGCTGCTTCCGCGGCCGCGCCTATGCGGAATGAGTGTGTCCCGTAATCTTTGGGGTGGTTTCCCTGCCGATGTTATGCATTTATTAAATATAGCTTGGAACTGGTATCTTGATAATGGCATTCCATCAATGTGTGATAGGAAGAAATTACTTTGTGATCTGATGGTTAGATATTTTTTTACTATTGTTACCCGACTCAGTGTACCGTTTGTGGGTTGTAGAAGTACCCAAGTGCCCCTGCCCGCTGGAACCATTTTTGATTGGCGTATGCGTAGACGTATTGCATTATTGGCTATGACTACGTCCTGGTGTAATAAGCCTTGTAACGGGTCTGGGAGGCGGAACCTCTGAGCTACTATACAAGGGGGCGGTCCTTGTAAGGGAGCGGGTGGCGACCAGGCAGGCAGTCACAGCAGGTGACCGGGACAGTCTCTGGAAGAACGGGCAGGAGGTCACGGCAAGTGACCGGGGCAGTCTCTGGATGAACGGGCAGATGGTCACGGCAAGTGACCGGGGCAGTCTCTGGATGAACGGGCAGATGGTCACGGCAAGTGACCGGGGCAGTCTCTGGGTAAAGGGTTGGTACGACCTGTGGCGGCTGATGGTAGACGTGAGCTCCCAGGTGAGCAGGCGAGAGTCTCTGGATAAACGGGTGGTCACAGCATGTGACGGCGGAGCCTCCAGGAAGATCAACAGACAGGCGGCAGATGAGCGCTCCCAGGTGAGCGGGCAGAAGTCTCTGGACAGGCGGGTGGTCACAGCACGTGACGGCAGAGCCTCCAGGTAGGCTAGCAGACAGGCAGCAGATGAGCGCTCCCAGGTGAGCGGGCAGGAGTCACTGGACAGGCAGGTGGTCGCAGCACGTGACGGCGGAGCCTCCAGGTAGGCTAGCAGGCAGGTAGCAGATGTGCGCTCCCAGGTGAGCGGGCAAGCTGGTCCATAGACAGACTGACAGGAGTTGGAAGGCAGACCGTCGGACCTCAGGCAAGCAGGCAGGTAGCTGATGTGCGCTCCCAGGTGAGCGGGCAAGCTGGTCCTTAGACAGACTGACAGGAGTTGTAAGGCAGACCGTCGGACCTCAGGCAAGCAGGCAGGTAGCTGATGTGCGCTCCCAGGTGAGCGGGCAAGCTGGTTCTTAGACAGACTGACAGGAGTTGTAAGGCAGACCGTCGGACCTCAGGCTAGCAGGCAGGTAGCAGAATATCAGGCAGGAATAAGACAGCAAGCTGGCAGGAATCTGGCAGGTATCTGGAAGGTAACTGGCAACGGGACCTGAGGGCTGAAGCAGAGTAGTGAACAGTGCAACAACATTGCTCGGGCACCTCCATTTTGGAGGAGGTGCCTTATATATGGTGAAGTCCTCCGGCCATTGGCCGGGGACTCCTTAGGACGGCGCGCGCGGCCCCTTTAAGAGGGAGGGAGAGCGCGCGCGCCCTAAGCACGGTGGCCGGGAAGGAGCGCGCGCTGCCAGCAGAGCGGGAGGAGGACGCCGGGCACGGAGCAGAGAGGTGAGGGGAACAGCGTCCCTGCCTAGCAGAGGGCAGGGACGCCGGCGCTACAGTACCCCCCCCTTTAGGCCCCCCCTTTTTTAGGCCAGACAGAAATTTAGCAAGGATAAGAGGGGCATGGATGTTCTCCCGGGGCTCCCACGTTCTCTACTCAGGACCAAACCCCTTCCAATCTACTAGAAAAAAGGTCTTTCCTCTTACCCTTTTGGTGGCAAGAATGTTCTCTACCTCAAACTCGTCCTCAGCAGAAACCGGAGCAGGAGGCGTACCTGTAGACTTGGAAAAAGAGTTAAGTACCACAGGTTTGAGGAGAGATACATGGAAGGAGTTAGGGATCCGTAAGTTGGCCGGGAGTTTCAATTTATAGGCCACCGAGTTGATCTGACTGATGACCTCCAGAGGACCGATGAACCGAGGCCCTAACTTGTAAGAAGGTATCTTGAGTCGGACATATTTAGATGAGAGCCAGACTTTATCTCCAGGACGAAATTGTGGAGGATCCAGGCGTTTTTTGTCAGCGTGTCTTTTCATCCGTTCGGACGACTGAAGGAGTGCGGATCGGGTACTCTCCCAAATGGAGGAAAATTTGCTAACGAGAGATTCCGCAGCCGGGTTGTCCACAGAGGTGGAGACAGGAAAAGGAATCCGAGGATGCTGACCGAAGACTACAAAAAACGGGGATTTGGAGGAGGATTCGCTCTCGTGATTGTTATAAGAGAACTCGGCCCATGGTAGGAGATCCACCCAGTCTGAATGATGGGCATTAACGAAGTGCCGGAGGTAACTGGTCAGGTTCTGATTGATCCGCTCCACTTGACCATTGGACTGTGGGTGGTAAGCGGAAGAGAAGTCCAGGGTGACGTCTAACAGTTTACAAGTGGCTCTCCAGAAGCGTGAGGTGAACTGTACCCCACGATCCGACACGATGTGGAGGGGCAGGCCATGAAGACGAAAGATGTGACGAATAAAGTCTTTAGCTAGCTCGGGTGCAGACGGGAGGCCTGGCAGGGGAACGAAATGAGCCATCTTGGAGAAGCGGTCAGCGACCACCCAAATGACCGTACAACCGGCAGAGACTGGGAGGTCAGTTATAAAGTCCATTGCTATATGCTGCCAAGGGGCAGCAGGTACAGAAAGCGGAAGGAGGCGACCGGCTGGCAAATGTCTCGGAACCTTGTTGCGGGCGCAGGACACACAGGCAGAAACAAAGTCTATTACGTCCTTGTGCAGGGTAGGCCACCAGTTGTGCCGGGTAATAAGCTGGAGGGTCTTTTTTTGACCGGCGTGGCCAGCCAGTTTAGACGAGTGACCCCAGTGAAGGATCTTCTCCCAATCAGGTACTGATACGAACGTCTTTCCGGGAGGGAGACGATTTAGACTCACGGGAGCCACCTGCATTACTCTGGCGGGATCGATGATGTGTTTCGGATCTTCCTCGAGATCAGACACCAGAAAGGACCGAGACAAGGCGTCCGCCTTGACGTTTTTGTCAGCCGGGCGAAAATGAAGAACAAAATCAAAGCGAGCAAAAAACAAGGACCACCGGGCTTGGCGCGGGTTAAGTCTCTGGGCATGCTGAAGGTAAGCCAAGTTCTTGTGGTCAGTGTAAATTATTACCGGGTGAAGAGCCCCCTCGAGCAGGTAACGCCACTCCTCCAATGCCAGTTTGATGGCCAATAACTCTCGATCTCCTATGGAATAATTGTGCTCTGAGGAGGAGAAGAGTTTAGAGAAGAAGCCGCAAGTTACCATCCTCCCGGAAGATGATTTTTGAGTAAGTACCGCTCCGGCTCCAGAGGAGGAGGCGTCAACTTCCAGGAAGAACTGCTTGTTGCCGTCCGGGCGATGCAGCACCGGGGCGGAAGAGAAGGCCTGTTTTAAGGAAAGAAAGGCCTCCTCTGCTTCGGGCGGCCACTCTTTGGGATTAGTACCCTTACGGGTGAGCGCGGAAATTGGGGCAGTCCGGGAAGAGAAGTGTGGTATGAAGAGGCGGTAGTAGTTGGCGAAGCCCAGGAACCGCTGAATGGCCTTCAACCCCTCCGGTCGAGGCCATTTCTCGATGGCAGACTGTTTCTCTGGATCCATTCGTAGGCCGGTCTGAGAAATAATGTGGCCCAAAAACGGAAGCGAGGTCTGCTCAAAGAGGCACTTCTCGTATTTAGCGAAGAGGTGATTCTGCCTGAGCCTGAGCAGGACCTGACGAACGTCCCTCCGGTGAGTCTGGAGATCCGGAGAGAAGACCAAGATGTCGTCCAGGTACACCACTACGCAGGAGTAGAGAAGGTCCCGGAAAATGTCATTGACCAACTCTTGAAAGACGGCAGGAGCGTTACAGAGACCAAAGGGCATTACCAGATATTCATAGTGGCCGTCCCGGGTGTTGAATGCCGTCTTCCATTCATCCCCCTGACGGATACGAACCAGGTTGTACGCCCCACGAAGGTCCAGTTTGGTGAAGATTCTAGCCCCCCTCAGACGATCAAATAACTCCGGAATGAGCGGAAGGGGGTACTTATTCTTCACCGTGATCTGGTTAAGGCCTCTATAGTCTATACAGGGACGGAGAGAGCCGTCCTTCTTTTTGACGAAAAAGAAGCCTGCTCCCGCCGGGGAGGTAGATTTCCGGATGAATCCCCTGGCCAGATTCTCCTCAATATATTCGGACATCGACCGGGTCTCAGCAGCGGATAATGGATAAATACGCCCACGGGGAGGAGTAGTACCGGGTAACAGGTCGATAGGGCAGTCGTATGGTCTATGAGGGGATAGTGTCTCTGCCTCCTTTTTATTAAAGACATCAGCATAAGACCAATAAGGAATCGGAAGTCCAGGTAGATTAGCTGGGGTAGGAGAAGGACGGACGGGATGGACGGGAACCAGACAGGTCTTATGGCACTCCTGTCCCCAGCGAAGGACTTCTCCGGTCTGCCAGTCAAGCACGGGTGCATGTCTCTGGAGCCAAGGTAGACCTAGCAAGAGGGCGTGAGAGAGTCCAGGCAGAACATGAAAGGAGATACTCTCAGAATGCAGCATTCCCACCTGCAGAGTAATGGATTCGGTGATGAGTTGGATGGGGCGTGGTAAGAGGCCCCCATCCACGGCAGCAACAGACAAGGGTACAGCCAGAGGTTTGGTGGGGATGCGGTATTTCTCTACCAGGGACTGTGAAATAAGATTCCGGGCTGCTCCAGAGTCAAGTTGGGCTAGTTCGAAATAACGGTTCTCCCCGCAGATGATTGACACTGACAGCAGCAGAGATGGAGAGGATTTATTCTTGTCTAGGTCGACCTCTCTGAGCGAACCTAGACACAGGCGTTTCCCGACCTCTCCGGGCAGGCACGGATCCGGTGCTCCTTACTGCCACAGTAGAAGCAGCTCCCCTCGGCACGGCGTAAGTCCTGACGGGTTTTGACCATCTTGGTCTGGTCGACCTGCATAGGCTCAGGAGAGTGTACCTGGGGAGAGACGGAGGGAGTGACGGGTTTCTGAAAAGTAGGAGCTAGACGTGGAAACCTCCTCTCACGGGTGACCTCTTTGGCACGCTCCTGGAACCGTAGGTCAATCCGGGTGGCAAGAGTTATTAGGTCATCGAGAGTGGTAGGAATGTCCCGACCGGCAAGTTCATCTTTAATACGGCCGGACAGACCCTCCCAGAAGACGGATACCAGAGCGTCGTTATCCCAGACCAGCTCCGAGGCAAGGGTACGGAACCGTATGGCATATTGGCCCACGGTGAGACTTCCCTGACGGAGGCGTAGCAGTGATGATGCGGATGAGGTCTTCCGTCCGGGTTCGTCGAAGACTTTCCGGAAAGCCGTGAGAAAGGCAGGCAAGTCGGACACCAGGGGGTCTCCTCTCTCCCATAGAGGATTTAGCCAGGCCAGGGCCTCCCCGGTGAGATGGGACATAATGAAGGCAATTTTGGCCCGGTCGGAGTTAAACTGGTGGGACAGGAGTTCAAAGTGCAGGGTGCACTGATTTATGAAGCCCCGAGCCTGGGCGGAGTCGCCTCCGAAGCGAGGAGGTGCAGAAAGCCGAGGTCCGGGGTAGGATACCATGGTATTAGTAGGCAGCGGAGCTGCCGGATTGCGAGTCATGGCACTGGCGGAGGTTGCTGGCGAAGCAGTCAGAGTGTCCAGGCGAGAATTGACATTCCGCAGGTGACCCAGGATGGACTCCTGTTGGGACCTCTGACGGGACAGTTCATGACACAGGTCCGAGAGCGAGGGAGCTTGGGTGCCACCGGGTTCCATGGCCCGAGCAAACTGTAACGGGTCTGGGAGGCGGAACCTCTGAGCTAATATACAAGGGGGCGGTCCTTGTAAGGCAGCGGGTGGCGACCAGGCAGGCAGTCACAGCAGGTGACCGGGACAGTCTCTGGAAGAACGGGCAGGAGGTCACGGCAAGTGACCGGGGCAGTCTCTGGATGAACGGGCAGATGGTCATGACAAGTTACCGGGGCAGTCTCTGGATGAACGGGCAGATGGTCACGGCAAGTGACCGGGGCAGTCTCTGGGTAAAGGGTTGGTACGACCTGTGGCGGCTGATGGTAGACGTGAGCTCCCAGGTGAGCAGGCGAGAGTCTCTGGATAAACGGGTGGTCACAGCATGTGACGGTGAAGCCTCCAGGAAGATCAACAGACAGGCGGCAGATGAGCGCTCCCAGGTGAGCGGGCAGAAGTCTCTGGACAGGCGGGTGGTCACAGCACGTGACGGCAGAGCCTCCAGGTAGGCTAGCAGACAGGCAGCAGATGAGCGCTCCCAGGTGAGCGGGCAGGAGTCACTGGACAGGCAGGTGGTCACAGCACGTGACAGCGGAGCCTCCAGGTAGGCTAGCAGGCAGGTAGCAGATGTGCGCTCCCAGGTGAGCGGGCAAGCTGGTCCATAGACAGACTGACAGGAGTTGGAAGGCAGACCGTCGGACCTCAGGCAAGCAGGCAGGTAGCTGATGTGCGCTCCCAGGTGAGCGGGCAAGCTGGTCCTTAGACAGACTGACAGGAGTTGTAAGGCAGACCGTCGGACCTCAGGCAAGCAGGCAGGTAGCTGATGTGCGCTCCCAGGTGAGCGGGCAAGCTGGTCCTTAGACAGACTGACAGGAGTTGTAAGGCAGACCGTCGAACCTCAGGCTAGCAGGCAGGTAGCAGAATATCAGGCAGGAATAAGACAGCAAGCTGGCAGGAATCTGGCAGGTATCTGGCAGGTAACTGGCAACGGGACCTGAGGGCTGAAGCAGAGTAGTGAACAGTGCAACAACATTGCTCGGGCACCTCCATTTTGGAGGAGGTGCCTTATATATGGTGAAGTCCTACGGCCATTGGCCGGGTACTCCTTAGGACGGCGCGCGGCCCCTTTAAGAGGGAGGGAGAGCGCGCGCGCCCTAAGCACAGTGGCCGGGAAGGAGCGCGCGCTGCCAGCAGAGCGGGAGGAGGACGCCGGGGACGGAGCAGAGAGGTGAGGGGAACAGCGTCCCTGCCTAGCAGAGGGCAGGGACGCCGGCGCTACAAGCCTCCACTGGTGGTAATTTTGGATTGAGGGACTAATTTGCTTATGCATAGCACCCCGAAGAAGGCGATCACAAATGCAGTAGACAGTAGTGTTGCTTCAAATTGTGAGTGTGATGTTAATGGTGTTAGGGATATGATGTGAGAAATCAGTTTTAGTGACACGGGACGGGACATCTACACTCCTGACTTGGCTGACCCCTTTTCCACCCATTTATGGATTGTCTGATGATGAATCTTTGTCACATCTCCCCAATTCAGTAGTTGGAAGTGAAATGCTACTCCGGTCAGACACCGCTGCGCTGACGCCCCTGATATGCCCCTCATCATTAGCTGGTGGAGAAATTCTATGGTGACTTGTGATCTGGCTTGTTCACATTGGTCAACCCGTCTGCCTGCTACTAGTCGTGTCCACTCTTCCCATGCCTTACCGTATGCTTGCCACGTCGACGGGGCAACTGACGCTCTGATTAATGGCATCAACTATTCGCCACTAGATCCCATAGGGAGGGTGGGCAACTGTTGCCCGATGGGTGGGCGTTGGGGAGGAGCTCTGTGAAAATCTGCTAATTGAATTGTTATAAAGCGTTAGCAGCAGCTTTTGACCCCTCAGCATAGTGGCTAGCGCGGACCCATACATTGTGTTTTAGGCACAGGAATGCTAGCCGGCGGAGTAGGCCTAGCACTGGGAGAGACGATGATGCCATCTTATTAATGCAATGCGCTAGGCTGGTGTTTTTTGCTATGAAACATATATTTTTGATAGCCAGGCGCGCCCCATATTTCTATTGCTACCACTATTGGGAAGAAAAATTATTTTCAGGGCTAGATGCAGCTAAAAATTACTATTAATTTCAAAGCTGGTGGAGCTTGGTATAGATGGCCTAATACAATGAGTCCCACACACTGCTACATGCCCAAATATTTTTTCAGAGCTAGATGCAGATAAAAATTATATTTAATTTGCAACCTGGTGGAGGTTAGTATAGATGGACTAATAGACCAAGTCCCACACACTGCTACAAGCCAAAATATTTTTTCAGAGCTAGATGCAGAAAAAAAATTATATTGAATTTGCAACCTGATGGAGGTCAGTATAGATGGACTAATAGAACAAGTCCCACACACTGCTAGAAGCCTAAATATTTTTTCAGAGCTAGATGCAGAAAAAAATTATATTGAATTTGCAACCTGATGGAGGTCAGTATAGATGGACTAATAGAATGATGCTATGCCCAAAAGATTTTACTTCACTAGGTGCAGTTAAAAAAATTGTATTCTATACACAGGTGGTGTAGCTTGCAACACAGATAGGCTACTCCACTGACTAACACACTCTGCAATAGGCCAAAAAGGATTTGCTTTGCTAGATTTAGCCAAATGCCATGAAAAAAACTTGCACAGCACTAAAACAGACCTGCCTGGCAAAAAGTGATAGGAACTGATGTAACCTAGCCCTGAAATGGACTGCAATTACAATTAGTCTTTACTCCCAACCTATCTATTTAAGAGCACAGACCTGCCTGATAAAAGTCTTATGAAATGATGTAACCTAGTCCTTAAAAGGGCTGCAATCACAACTCTTCCCTACTCCCAAGCTATCTGTAGATTTGTGCGAAAATTGGCTTGAAATTAACAAAGTATAGCGCACACAGCAACAGCGGTGCCGTCTAACACGCAGCTGCAGCAGTGAAAAAATGGTGGCGACGGGGAAAATGGCTTGGTCTTATAGGGCAAGGACATGTGACATACACTACCAATGACATATGCCCTTGCTTGTGTGAAAAAAAGCACTTCGCTCCGTGTGTGTGCTGCTGATAGGCTGACAGATTGCACCTCCCCACTGTAAATGCGGGAAAGAGAAAAAAAAATGGAGATCTTCATTATTCCTGCAGAGATCCATCCCCTGCCCCTCCCCCCGCCCCGCTGTACACTCAAACTGCGTATTAACATTAATTTTCAGCATTACTGAGAAAAAATCCAGTTATGATTTTGGTGCACGAACAGTTATCGAACATAACCTCGAACAGCCGAATTTTTTTGAAATCGTTCGTGTTCACCGAACGGCTCGAACACCGCCCAAAACAGCTCGAATTTGAGATTGGCGAACAGTTCGAGTCGAGCACCGTTCATCTCTAGTGGTTAGCACTGCAGCCTTGCAGCGCTGGGATCCTGAGTTCAAATCCCAGCAAGGACAACATCTGCAAGGATTTTTTATGTTCTCCCCGTGTTTGCGTGGATTTCCACCTCAGTAAAAGAGCAGCCATAGAGTGTCCGGGAACCTTCCCACACACTTTTCTTAGCCAGGACTGCTTCTCAGCAGGGTTGGACAGTACCACCAGAGAATCCTCTGGTGTGCCCTGACTTCTACATCTCAGAGTGTGTATCCAGCTGATTGAGCGCTCCCAGGGACACGAGGATTGATTATCCAAAAAAGAATTTCCTTCTTCAAAAGATTTATTCAAGTGAATAAATCTTTTGAAGAAGGAAATTATTTTTTTGGATAATCAATCCTTGTGACACTGGGAGCGCTCAATCAGCTGGGTACACACTCTGAACTTTACTCTTACAGACTCCAGCTGGGAGATCCGTTTAATCCGGATAGAAGCTGCATACCGGTGGGACCAGCTATTCACATTAGACCAGAATTGGTCGATAAGCCTTGGTACAAGATCTGCTAAAGGTGAGCAGTTCTTTTTTTCTCTGTTCCCATATATATATACAAATCTACTCTTAGATCTGCGCCTGTTTTTTGTTTCTTACCCCACTAGACCTACAGCCTTGGGGTCAAACATACTGACTTCTACATCAGGAGAGTTCATGATAGCGCTAACTTTGCAGCTGCTATGGGGCTCTTGAGCGAGGGTATTTCAACACAGCCATATTCTTTAGCTCGGTGAAAGGACTGGCATAGAGGGAAACCGTATCTACTCCGGCTGTCATTTCTCCGTCACCAGGTTCCGCCCATTGTCACACACGACCATGCCTGGCTGTATGTTCAGCAGTGAGAGTCACAGATCAGGCTGATGTGTTACAGCTTTCAACAACTCTGCAGCGCTGGGCGGTTTGTCACCTAACCATTAAGCATGTTATCTTCAGCACAGCCTGTTGCCGCTTGGCCAAGGCAGTGCTGCAGTTCTTTCAGCTTGTGACTGATGTGGTCATTTGGGAGATGGAGGAGAAGGTGCTGGAGCTGAACAATGTGATTACATTGAGGTTACATTGGAGACTCTGTTTTTTATACTAAAGAAAGATCCTACTGTTTATTTTTTTTTTACGTTATTTTTTAAGACAAATCCATTCACCGGGAAATGTCATTTTAACATTTTACAACCTTATCTGGCAATGTGGTGTGTGACACATCATCAGACACATACTGTTTAATTTATGATGGAGGGACTCTGAAAGTCACAAAGCCTATTTTTATTGGGCCATCAGGCAGCCCTTACTATTCTTAAAAGGCCAGCCGTCGGCCTTCGCTATTGTTAGAGAGCCATCAGCCGGCTATGCTTTGTTGTTCCCATTATTAACGAGTGGGTCTCCTATACTGTTATTGCGTATGCAGTTACTGCAAGGGATTCCAAAAATTCGGACGCAACCCAATACACCTTTGAAGAGACAAAGAGGAGGGTCTCAGTAAAAAAAATGTTCCCATTATAAAGGAGCGGGTCTCCTATAGTGGTAATGCCCATGCTGTGACTGCAAGGGCTGCCAAAATTTGGGAAAACCCCACTAACAATTTAAAGACACATAGAGCAGGGCCACAGTAACGAGTATGACATTTTCCCATTAGAAAGGAGAGGGTCTGCTTTACAGTTATAGGGTATGCAGTGAGTCCAACGGCTGACCAAATTTAGGAAAAACCCCACTAAGAATTTAAAGACACATAGAGCATGGCCACAGAAACGAGTAAGACATGTTCCCATTAGAAAGAAGAGGGTCTGCTATACAGTTATAGGGTATGCAGTGAGTTCAACAGCTGACCAAATTTAGGAAAAACCCCACTAAGAATTTAAAGACACATAGAGCAGGACCACAATAACGACAAATTCCCATTAGAAAGGCGAGGGTTTCCCATAGTGTTGGCCTATGAAGTGAATGCAAGGGCTGCCAAAAATTTGAGGCACTCCAATGCCCCTAGGAAGAAACTTAGAGGGCCTCATAAAAAATGTTCCCATTAGAAAGGAGCGGGTCTCCTATACTTGTAATGCCCATGCACTAAGTGTATGGGCTGACAAACATTTACCCCTGGGGGGTATACATGAACATACTGTATAAAAAAAAATTCTTACGGGCATCATAAACACCCTTTAAAATAATTATGTGGGTGTTGCATCACGGACCACGGTCACCTTGGTGATATGGTGGTGAAGGATGAGGATGAGGAGAATGAGGAGGACAAGAGCAAATACACAAAATCAGGAAGCGTATACCCATTTGTGGGTGTGAAAAGGTGCATGGGAATACACCTCCCAAAAAGAGACACTGGATTTGAGTTTATGTTACGCTGCTATCATTCGGTGGTGTTGAGAAGTCTGGCCCAATCCAGCCCTTGTTCATTTTTATAAAACTTTCAGTTGACAGGTTGCTGCGCTTATCAGTTATAATTCCACCAGCGGCACTAAAAACCCGCTCTGATAAAACGCTAGCAGCAGGGCAGGCCAGGACCTCCAAGGCGTAGAGAGCCAGTTCTTTCCACGTATCCACCTTGGATACCCAATAATTATAAGGCACAGAGGAATCACGGAGGATGTTGGTATGGTCGGTAAGGTACTCCCTCAGCATCTTCCCAAACTTTGCACTCCTTGTGAGAGTACCCCGTGCCTCAGGGCTTGTGCGATGGGAGGGGCTGAGAAAAATTCTCCCAGAACTTTGACAGTGTTCCCCTGCCTCTCCTGGATTGGAGTCGTGTCTGTGCCTGTAGTCCTTGGTTGTTCAACGAACTATGACCTCTGCTGCCAGCATTTTCAGATGGGAATTTTTTTAATAGTTCCGCAACAAGGGCCTTCTGGTACTGCCCCATTTTTGTAGACCTGTCCGCCTCAGGAATAAGAGATATACAGGTCTCCTTGTAGCGTGGGACTAGAAGTGTCACCAACTAGTAATGACTGTCACCCAAAATTTTGAGAACGCGAGGGTCACGGGAAAGGCAGCGTAACATAAACTCAGCCATGCGTGCCAGACTGCTAACAGGCAAGACTTCTGTGTCCTCACCAAGAGGACGAGTGAGCATGCTCTCCTCCTCCTCCTCCTCTCTGTCCTCAGGCCATCCAAGCTGAACAGACGGTATGACAGTTGTGAAGGTAGTGCTGTCTATAGTGCATGAAATTAGCTCCTGTTCTTCCTCCTCATCCTCCTCCTCTTCCCCATTGTCACTCAATCCACGTTGGGATGAGATGAGGCTGAGCTGTGTGTAATCACCTTGCATGGTTCCTTGCTCCATCTCATGGTGCTCCGCCTGCAATGCATACTCTTTGATTGTGAGCAGAGAGCGTTTCAGAAGACAGAGAAGTGGGATAGTGATGCTAATTATGGCGTCATCACCTCTCACCATCTTGTTGGACTCCTCAAAGTTTTGGAGGATGGTACACATGTCTGATATCCATGTCCACTCCTGAGGTCTTATATGTGGAGTCTGAACTGAATACCGATGGCCTTGTTGATGCTGGTACTCAACAACTGCCCTCTTCTGCTCACAAATCCTTCCCAACATCTGCAGTGTAGAGTCCCAACGCGCGGGGACATCACACACCAGGCTGTGAGCCGGAAGCTGCAAATGCTGCTGAAGCACGGCAAGGGCGGCTGAAGCTGAAGCTGATTTTTTAAAATGGGCACACTGGGGGTATACTTTGACAAGCAGATCCACCAGCTCCGGGTAGGATTTGAGAAATCTCTGAACCACGAGGTTGAGCACATGGGCCAGGCATGGTACGTGTGTGAGCTTGCCTCGCCTCAGAGACGCCACCATGTTCCGTCCATTGTCACACACGACCATGCTTGGTTGTAGGTTCAGCGGTGTGAGCCACAGATCTGAATGCTCTTTCAGAACTGTCCACAACTCTTCAGCATTGTGTGGTTTGTCACCTAAGCATATTAGCTTCAGCACAGCCTGTTGTCGCTTGGCCGAGGCAGTGCTGCAGTGCTTCCAGCTTGTGACTGATGTGGTCACTTCAGAGATGGAGGCTGAAGAGGAGGAGGAGGCTGAGGAGGATGAGGTGCAGGAGCTGTGGACTACCCTGATTGACCTAGGGCTTGCGATACTTGGTGTCGGGAGGACGTGTTCCATCCCAAGGTCCGACTGGGTCCCAGCTTTCACTATGTTAACCCAGTGTGCTGTCAGCGAGATGTACCATCCCTGGCCACAAGCACTTGCCATATGTCAGTGGTTAGGTGGACTTTCTCTGTAACTGTGCTGTTGAGGGCACAGCTAATGTTTTGGGACACGTGCTTGTGTAATGCAGGGATGGCACACCGAGAGAAATAGTGGTGGCTGGGGACCGAGTACCGAGGAATGGTCGCCGCCATCAGGTTGCGGAATGCTTCCATCTCCACGAGCCTAAAATGCAACATTTCTAGCGCAAGCAGTCACGAAATGTGGGAATTTAGTAGTGTGATCTGTGGGGCGTTGGCTGCGTATTTGCGTTTGTGTTTAGAGATGAGCGGTGTTCGACTAGAACTGTTCGCCAATCTCAAATTCGAGCTGTTTTGGGCGGTGTTCGAGCCGTTCGACGAACGCGAACGATTTGCAAAAAAATTCGGCTGTTCGAGGTTATGTTTGATAACTGTTCGTGCACCAAAAGCGTGTCCTGCATATCTGGCATTTAGAGCACCAATCATGCAGGGATTGTATGCCACTCACTGTAATGCCACAGCCATGGTGGTTGTGGCATTACAGTGGTTGCCCAAATCGATGGGAACAGTGCTCACAGTGAAACATGAAAAGCCGGCAATTCAGCAGCGGCATACACCGGTACCCGACAATTTAGAACCGAAAGTATAGAGCATCACACATAGATTAGATAGATAGAAACATGTCAGTCACATATATATGAAGTATAGTGACAGAGTTGCTTACTGTACTTGTCATTTAGTGTAAAGGATTTATTAAAAAAAATAATAGTGTTTTCATGCACCGTCTCTTTAAAAAAGCTGGCCAGCAATTCAGTATCCGTACCCGACAATTTATAACAGAAAGAATAGAGCATCACACATAGATTAGATAGATAGAAACATGTCAGTCACATATATAAGAAGTACAGTGATAGTGTTGATTACTGTACTTGTCATTTAGTGTTAAAATAAAGGATTTATTAAAAAAAAAATTGGCGTGGGGTTCCCCGTAATTTTAGTCTCTAGCGGGGGTTAAGCAGACGGCTGGGGCAGATGTTTGAAGCCTGGGAAGGGGGTAATACCCACGGAGCTTCCCAGGCTACTAATATCAGCCCCCAGCTGAATACCTAGCCTTTACTAGCTATTAAAATGGGGGACCCCAAAAAAAATGACGTGGGGTCCCCCCTATTTTAATAGCTAGCAAAGGCTAGGCAGACAGCTGGGGGCTGATATTAATAGCCCAGGAAGGGTGCCATGAATATTGGCCCCCTCCCAGGCTAGAAACACCAGCCGTCAGCCGCCCCAGAAATGGCGCATCCATAGGATGCGCCAATTCTGGCACTTAGCCTCGCTCTTCCCACTGCCCTGTAGCGGTGGCAGTGGGGGAACTCTCTCGTCCATTGAATTTGTCAGGTTTTGGATGAATGACCATTTTTTTGTTCTTTATTAAAATGAAAAGGTTGAAAACTCTGCTGTGCATAATAATTTGGAACATGCATTTTGAGTGCAGTTTGAGTTTTTAATTTTTTTAAAAATATACTGTTATCATAGGCAGTTTGTACAAAAACCTTTCAATTGTACTCTAATAGTTATTTGACTGGAAAATTACAATAAGTGCAATTCATATAGGTAATTTGGGAAAATCTGAGAAAATATTATTTGCATAATAATTTTGAACACAGTGTAGACTCGGGAAGACCTAACAGTTGTACTGGCAACTTCCTTCATGTTGATGTTACGGGGATCGGTTACCTGCCTTCTTTCTGTGGACACCACACTGCTTCTTCCTGCCTGTTGCTCAGCCACCCTCGCTATGTGTGCTGCTCTCCACACTCTGCATGTCCTCCTGCCAGGTTGGGTCACTTACTATATCATCCACCACCTCGTCTTCCACTACTGCACTCTGGTCCTTCTCCTGACTTTCTGCCAATTGTGTCTCATCATCGTCCACCTCTTGTGACACTTTCCCACCGTTGCCTTCATGTGATCGTGGCTGCTCAAATATTTGGGCATCGCTACATGCGATCTCCTCTTCCCCCTCTTCAAGTGGACCAGGCGAGAGGCCCGAATCTATAAATGGAAAAGTGAACAGCTCTTCGGAGTGTCCAAGTGTGGGACCAGTCGTCTCTGGGCACTCGGCATGGTGGGAGGAAGGAGGTTCAGGGTGAGGAATATGCGGTCCAGACTCACAGCTACTGAGACTTGACCGTGTGGAAGACAAGCTGGTGGTGGCTAAGTGACTGGAAGCATTATCTGCAATCCAACCAGTAACCTTTTCACACTGCTCTGGGTTCAATAGTGGTGTTCTGTTGTCCCCTATTAATTGGGACAGGAAGGTCAAGCGAGAAGATGTGGGTGTTTGTTGTGGCACAATTTCAGCTTGCCCACGGCCTCGGCCTCTGCATGCACCATCACCATCACGTCCAGTTCCCCGTCCCTTGCTACGTGCCTTGCCCATTTTAAATGGAGGACAATATCTTCCACTCTCACTACAAATGACTGAATTTGGAGTGAACTTATATGTGATCCGTGTGACGAAGAAAACACAGTTTTGAATATCTGGCCTGTAGGTAACTATTTTGATCAGCAATCTGGTGTCAATTGCTTCACAGACACACTGAAATAAATTTTTAATGGAGGTCAGAAATGGCAGTATTTTCTGAAAACGTATATGTGATCCATGTGCCGTAGAAAACACAGTTTTAAATACCTGGCCTGTAGGTAACTATTTTGAACAGCAAACTGGTGTCAATTGCTTCACTGACACACTGAAATAAATTTTTAATGGAGGTCAGAAATGGCAGTATTTTCTGAAAATGTATATGTGATCCGTGTAACAGGCAAACCACAGTTTTAAATAGCTGGCCTGTAGGTAACTATTTTGAACAGCAAACTGGTTTCAATTGCTTCACGGACACACTGAAGCAAATTTTTAATGGAGATCAGAAATGGCAGTATTTTCTGAAAACGTATATGTGATCCGTGTAACAGACAAACCACAGTTTTAAATACCTGGCCTGTAGGTAACTATTTTGAACAGCAAACTGGTGTCAGTTGCTTTACTCACACACTGAAACAAATTTTTAATGGAGGCCAGAAATGGCAGTATTTTCAGAGCAATTATATGTGATCCGTGTGACGGACAAACCACAGTTTTAAATAGCTGGATTTTTAGCACTGTAATATGGAAAGGACCTGGCTGTATTCTGCAGTGCCAACAAGCAAATGGTGCAGAAAAACTGTGTTCTCTGGATTGCTTTTTAAGCAAATAATGAGGATAAAGATCCAAAAAAAATTATTCCTTGTCCCTGAGACCTGGGCCTATTTCTAGAAATATGTAACAGCAGCAGCAGACAAAACTGGAATGGAGCCTCTTGTGCTATATGCAATGCATTCTGCTATATACCCTGCCTGCCTATATACACTTCCTGCCTGTTATCTCTGCAGATGGATTAGTTCTCAGAAGGACTGTTTGTTGAGATTAATATGTGTCTTTATAGTTTGGTACACCTATACTAACTAGAAACAAGCAAATCTCTCCCTAGCTCAGCAGCAGCTCTCCCTACACTGTCTGATTCCGGAGTGACTGTGACGAGCATGGCGGTGCCAGGTCTGACATAGACCTAATGACGCTGTGCGGCCACTCAATCACTGTAATGCCACAACCAACATGGCTACTGCATTACAGTGAGTGGTAGACAGTCCCTGCATGTTCATTGGTTCTGTAACGAGCGCCAAACATGCAAGGAGGGGACCCAAGCTCCCGCTGAGCAATCCCGGAAATACTCGAACGCCGAGCATCTCAAGCAGTGAAATGCGCGAGCATGCTCGCTCATCACTAGTACTGGCCACTCTCTGCACTCCTTAGCTCACTGCAGAACTGTGTGTGATTACAGCTAACATTTGCAGGTTCCTCTTAGCTTCAGCTTCCAGCTCACATGTAGTGACCCGATCCAGACTGTGTATGCCCCTTTAAGTACCCCTGGACCGTGAGTACCCTCTGTACACTGCAGCTCACTCCTTAGCTACCTCCTTACCAGTATTACTGAGTGATAGATATGCAGTTCAAGTAAATCCATTTATACCAAGTGTACTTTTCAGGCATTGTTCCAGATATGTTTCATTTGTTATGTAAATGCACTTTTCCTTTTCTGTGCTCCAGCATATCTTTTGGTAAAAGTGTATGATTTATATCCCCTTTGCAATGTGAAAATTCTGACATAAGAATTGAAGATTCAGTAGGGAGAGGTACCTCCAGTCTCTTGTCTAGACAGACAGAGCTGGGAAAGTGCCAGTCGGGCACAAGATGCCACAGGGAGCAGAGCACAGTGGAGACTCCCTTACCACAGGAATTCTTGCCAAGCCTTAAGGCTCAGCACTAGTGTTGAGCGAACATTCTCGACACTGCTCGGTACTCGCCCGAGCATCACGCTACTCGGGATGTTCGGCGAGCACCGAGCATTTCCGGGTTACTCGGGCGGGAGCTCGGGTCTCCGCCCTGCATGTTTGGCGCTCTTTACAGAGCCAATGAACATGCAGGGATTGCCAGCCAGTCACTGTAATGCCGCAGCCATGTTGTTTGTGGGCATTACAGTGATTGGCTAGCCGCACAGCGTCACCTCGAGTATTTAAAACCGGGCGCCGCCATCTTGGACACAGTCGCTCCGGATCAGACAGTGTAGGGACAGCGCTGCTGATTTAGGGAGAGATATATCCTGCAAAATAGTTAGTGTAGGGTCTGTAAAGGCTGCCAGATCAAACAAACAGTCCTTCTCAGGACTAATATCCATCCCAGGTGTGGTCACTGCATTCTGAGTCTTCTATCCTTTGGATTACGATATCGGAGAGAGAGTGAGACACAGGACAGGATGTGTGTCAAACAAGCTCTAAACTTTATTACAAAGCATGGGTTTTATATTCACTCTGAAGGCAGGAAACGGATTTACCATATATGGTTTGATTATACAATTTTAGCACACAAAGACTAACTTCTATTCTCGTGCTTGTGTTGAAACATTCAATCGGACACATTGAATTAGACACATTAAATCAGATACATTCTGATGACTGGCAAGGACGCATTATTGATTCAAGAAGGAACATTCATAGCTGGTGTTTTTCTTTTGACCTAAAGTAACTTTCAGACTTATATAGCATAGATGGGGCTTTTGACTTGAGGGGCCTCATCTTCTGCTATAACATTCCATCCTTTTGTTCCTTCATTTATCAATACGAATCTCTATGTTTTCTTTTAGTACAACGCTGAATACACATTAGAAAAAGCTTAAAAACCAAATAAACCGCAAGACAAATTAGTAAAACCTGTAAAATAGCTTGCACTATACCAGCCAACCACCCACCGATACCTTTAAACCAATTTGCGGGATTTAGAAAGGAAAATCTCTGTGTGGAATTATTGGCCAAAGTATCTGAACAGTTCACCTAAAAGTTTATCTCTTCCCATGAGACTGGAACAGCGAGAAAGGGTATGCTAGTGGATGTCACAGGGGCATGTGTACATATCCAACAGTTAGCAATGGTCTGGTTTTGCTCCTTTAGTCCATCGATTAGAGCAAGATGGTGTCTAATGAATCTATTGTCATCTCCATCCATGGTGCCTAACGTAGTCCATGCACCTGTGGTCGCAAGGATGCAGGTAAGTATAAACAATGTCATCATTCTTTGTCCGCTGGTTCTCCTAGTATCTTTTTGCAATGGGATGCGTGGATCCAGGTCTCTTTTCCCTCTAGCTTAACGGCTGTACTTGTGGTCAGCAGAACTTGAAAGGGTCCGTCAAACCGTGGATCTAGGCTTTTCCTCACGTGTCTTTTTATAACCACCCAGTCTCCAGGTTGCAGCGTATGGCTGCTAGAGTCTTGATCTGGATCTGGAAGAGAACTGAAGACATTATCATGTACTTGCTTAATCTTTTTGTGTAAAGCCCTCACATAGGAACTTAGCACATTTTTGTTAATTTCTAATGCTTGCGGATAGAAACACCCTAGGCTGGTTACGTTGCCAAACAATATCTCATATGAAGAGAGTCCAGTCTTTTTATTAGGCGTGTATCTTACTGAAAACAGAGCAAGCGGTAAACAGTCCTGCCATGGTTTTCCTGTCTCAGCCATGGCTTTCTGAATTTTTAATTTCAATGTCCTATTCAGTCTTTCCACTTTACCACTACTTTGCGGGTGATATGGGGTGTGGAATGCTTGTTGAATTCCTAGAGCTGACATGACTTCATTCATTATTTCACCTGTGAAGTGTGTACCTCTGTCACTCTCAATTACCTCTGGTACCCCATACCTGCAGACCACCTCCGCAAGCAGTTTCTTTGCGGTTGCCGCAGCCGTGGCTTTGGCAATCGGGAAAGCCTCTGGCCATCCTGAGAACAAATCAATACAGACCAACACATAATCCCATGATCCTGACTTTGGCAGCTGAATATAATCAATTTGCAGTCTCTGGAAAGAAAAGAGGGGCCGGGGGGTATGTTTGAGTGGTGTTTTAACTACTCTACCCTGATTATGTGTAGCACATATCATGCACCCTTGTACCAGGTTTTCAATACAGGTGGAGAATCCTGGTGCCACCCAATGTTTCTGCATCACACTCATCACACCCGTTTTAGATTGGTGGGACGGCCCATGTAGTATCTGGGCAGCTGCTGGGTACAGTGCCCTTGGAAGGCATCGTCCTGTCCCTTTCCCCCATACCCCATTTGCTTCATTCAGGCATGCACCTTCCTTTAACCACTTATCAACCTCCTCCTTTTGAGCCTGAGCCTGCATTTGGGATAAGATGTCCTCCGACACAAAGGGGTTTTTAGGGGAACTTAGCTGACGTACTGTTGACCCTTGTTGCGGCTTACAGGCTGCTGTTTTTGCTGCTGCATCTGCCATCACGTTTCCTCTGCTTACCTGGTCGGTGCGTCTGGTATGTGCTCTTACCTTTATGACAGCTACTTGTTTGGGTAGTTGTAGTGCATCAATTAACTGCTGGACTGCATCAGCATTCTTTATGGGGTGTCCTGCTGCCATCAGGAAACCTCTTGACTTGCATATTGGACCAAAATCATGTGATATACCGAATGCGTACCTAGAATCTGTGCAAATGTTAACAATACTACCTTCCGCTAGTTTACAGGCCTCGGTTAGGGCCCTAAGTTCGGCTTCTTGAGCCGACTGGTGTGGGAGCATTGGTTCTGCCTTGATTACTGCATTGAGGGAGACAACTTCATATCCAGTATTGAAGGTACCTGAATCGTCCTGATGACGGGATCCATCTACAAAAAATTCAAAATCTGCATTTTGTAATTTATGTTCAAATACAGTAGGTTAACCTGCCGTTTCTTGTGCCATCATTTGTACACAGTCATGAGGAACTTCCTCTCTTGGATCTTCCTTAAAAAGCACAGTACCTGACTCCTCCTTCAGATCCGAGAGAGGTAACAAAGTTGCTGGATTCAGGGTAGTACACCTCTGTAAAGAAACATTGGGAGGCATTAACAGTGCACATTGTAATCTGAGATGACGTGCTGTTGAGAGGTGAGCGGGTTGCACTTGGTTCAATATAGTGTAGACATCATGAGGTGTTAGAACGGTGAGCGGGTGGTCAAGAACAATGTCTGCGGATTTATGGAGTAATAGTCCAACAGCATGCAGAGCACATACACAGGATGGTGCACCTCTGGCTACCGCATCTAATCTGCCACTAAAATAGGCAACAGGTCTCTGATTATCACCGTGTGTTTGAGTTAAAACTCCTGCTGCATGTCCAGCTTGCTCATGAAGGTACAGAGTAAATGGGAGCTCATAATTAGGGGTACCCAAAGCTGGAGCGGCCAAAATACGGTTCTTGAGAGAATAAAAACAGTCTATTGCCTCTGATGTTAGTACAAAAGGTGTTGGAGTAAGACAGTCATAGAGGGGCTGCATTAAAACAGAGACGGCATGAATCCACTGTCTGCAATTGGAGACCAGTCCAAGAAAAGTTCTGAGGGCTGCAACATTAATGGGGACGGTGAATGCCTGTACTGCTTGTTTACGTGCATTTGTCAAATGACGAGCTCCTGGTCTCCTGGTGTAATGCAATGTCCCAAAAAGGTCACTGAAGATTTACAAAACTGAAGCTTATCTTTCGATGCCTTGCAGCCAGCGTGATAGAGAAACAACATAAGCGATATAGTTGCACTATGACATTGTTTCCTGGAGGGGGCACAAATGAGCAGGTCATCGACATATTGCAAAACAACGATATGTGGTTCAGACCATCCCTCCAGTATTTCCTGCAGACTTGCAGTGTACATTGTGGGAGAATTCTGGGCACCCTGTGGCAACACTGTCCATGTATATTGACTACCCTGGAATGTGAAAGCAAACAAGTACTGGCAGTCAGGATGTAATGGTACACTGAAAAATGCATTTGCCAAATCGACCACTGAAAAGCAAAGAGAGTTAGAAGGTATCTGGGACAGAAGAGTATGCGGGTTGGGCACAACTAGTGTTAGAAGTTCTGTGGCTTTGTTAACCAACCGGAGGTCATGGACCATTCTATATGCGGCTGGTTGTCCTGGCACGCTCTTTTTCTTTACTGGGAACAGGGGAGTGTTGCAAGGGGACTGGGTTTTGACTAGGACTCCCCTCTGTAGTAATTTTTGGACTTGCTCGGCTATGGCATTCTCCTGAGCCGAGCTAAGGGGATACTGCCTCTGTTGGGGTAAGATTGCTCCTGGTTTTAATTTTACCATTACTGGTTGAACTCTTAACCTACCAACATCTGTTTTGTCTGAGGCCCAAAAATCATGTGGTACAGCATGCTCCAATATCGGGGGAAACTCATTTGTCTCTTCTATGCTGGCAATATCTAGTGACATAATTTTGCAAAGGGTACTTGGTTTTAAACCTGGGGTCATGGTGACAGTGCCATCGGGATGATACTCAATATGTGCTTGTAATTGGGACAACACATCATTTTCCAATAGATTACATTGGCCTCGGGGCGATACCATGAGCTGGCTATGTACAGTAGCTCCTTGAATTTACAGGGGAATTCTCTTAGTGACAGGGAGCAGGACAGACGGGGAATTGAAGGGGGTGGCAATGACATGATGTGAAAAATCAGTGTCAGTGTATGGCCAATCACCTTGCGTAATTACTGAATTGTCGGCTCCCGTATCTACTTGGAAATCAATTTCATGTCCCCCTGGTAGGTTCACCTGCACTATACAACTGGGAGTTGGGGGTAAGGAGATGAGGGGGTTCATGTGCAAGCTACCCTCATCCTATGGGGACGTTGTTTGGTCGGCTGGAGGACCCGTACTGTGAGCATTTGGATACGGGTTGGTCCTACAGTCCTTTCTAAAATGTCCTGGCTTTTTACATCCGTAACACAGTTTCTGTCCTCCTCCTTCAGTCCGTCCTCTGCCTCTGTTGTTTCTGGGGGTCGTCTCTACTATATGTATTCTGGCAGCTCTTTTTGCCTGCGCTATGTCATGCTGTGCCCCCTGAGCTATTCTAGCTAAATCTTCTGCCTTCACTGATCTCCAGTCCGGTCTACTTGCTTTTACCTTCTCTGCAATCTCTTTCTTTAGTCCATTCATTAAAGCACTTGCTAATACCCTCTCACTAGTCTTATTCCCGGGGTTGAATCCCATTTCTGACCAGGTTTTCTTTAATGCATAGAAATAATCCTTAGGATCTTCCTCCTTCCCCTGCACTCTATCTTCTAGTGTAACTTGCTTTTCTGCTTGCCTGTCTTTACATGCTTTTACCAACGCTTTTACATACAGAACCCCGGCTGCTGCATCATTAGCCTCCGCTGCATCAGGGCCTGTTCTACTGTCATATTGTTTATAAGTTTCGTCCGTCAGTCTGTCATACCGAGCTTCATCTGCCAATTTCCCCTTAATTACCCCTTGCAGATCTATTCTAGTGGCATGGTACGTATCCTGTATGGTGGTGATCATTCTAGCGAAACCCATAGGGGACTGGGACGGATCTGGCAGTTGGGAGATCAACGCCAACTGCTCTGAAGGACTCCATGGTCTATACATTAACATTGTGCGAGCTTCCTGACCTGGAACAACTGCATCCCCCCCCCCGCTGCTGCTGCTGCTGGTGCTCCTGTCACAACTACCGTCCTCATTGGGAATAGTCTAGCTGGGTGGGGTCTCGGTCCTCCACATGCCACACAGATGTCTACTGTCAAGGGGTTCTGCTGTCCACATCTGGGGTAAACCCAACAATTGGGTTCCTGAGAATTCTGATACTGGGGTGGGGGTGACGTCGGGAGCGGACAGGGAGGAAAATCTGTCATTCCGGTTTTTGTCAGTCTGTAACGTCCGTCTCCTAATTCTTCAATCTTTCCTTCAAAATAAGTGCATGCATTCATCCATACATCTACTGTCCCTAACAGACCCTTATCTTTCAGCCATCCATGATAGGAGTTAAAGAAGGATTTCCATTTCTCTCCATTCATCTCTCCATTCTCATTCATTCCCGCTTTACACAATATTTTGTCAATTCCAATCAGTGCCTGTTTCCCTTCTCTGCGTACCACTAAGTCTTTGGCTATAATGCCTTCCTTGGCATTTTGGTTCCCCATTTTTTCGGTTCTCCTCACCTAGAAGAGACTCCTCAGTCACTTAGACAATGGTCACTTAGACAATGGGCCACAAAGGTTTCTGAACCATTCCACTACTAGCCTCTCTAGGACTTATACGCCAACCAGAAAAACAGACCAAAAACATCAATCCCGGGACACATCCACACCACAATCATCGGATCCATACTTTCATTCTTAAATTCTCCAAAGGATAGAAGGCAGGACTGATCTGAGGGGATTCTACTGGTTCAAAGGGACCTGAGCCAGACAACAATCTGTTGAATTACCTGGGGAGCCGACCGCTCGGGGGTGAGGGAGTCTCTTCTATGCAGTGATATAATTAGGTAGAATATAACAGTTATTCTTACCTCAGCGCTGTATATATCACCAACAGAGAGCTTCACTCGTCCCACGTCTCGGACCGGTCGAGCACCCCTGGGTAGATTAACTCAAGGTCCCTGTTCGAGGCGCCAGCTGTGGTCACTGCATTCTGAGTCTTCTATCCTTTGGATTACGATATCGGAGAGAGAGTGAGACACAGGACAGGATGTGTGTCAAACAAGCTCTAAACTTTATTACAAAGCATGGGTTTTATATTCACTCTGAAGGCAGGAAACGGATTTACCATATATGGTTTGATTATACAATTTTAGCACACAAAGACTAACTTCTATTCTCGTGCTTGTGTTGAAACATTCAATCGGACACATTGAATTAGACACATTAAATCAGATACATTCTGATGACTGGCAAGGACGCATTATTGATTCAAGAAGGAACATTCATAGCTGGTGTTTTTCTTTTGACCTAAAGTAACTTTCAGACTTATATAGCATAGATGGGGCTTTTGACTTGAGGGGCCTCATCTTCTGCTATAACACAGGTATATCAGGCAGGCAGGCAGGCTGTATAGAAGACGCAGTGGTTATACCAGCAAACGCTGCATTACAGTCCTGTGTGCTGCTCCTGTTGCTGAAATTGCTGGACTTAGCTCCAGGTACCGGGGGCCAGGAAAAATCCTTTTTTTTAATCTAAATCCTCTTTTTTTTTTCCTCCTTCACAATGTACAAATACCCATCTTATTAACCTTTTGGTGCCCCCCCCCCCCCCCAAAAAAAAAGTGTGCCTCTGATTTTTCAGACACAAATATATCTGTTGAAAATAGTCTGGTGTAGGCCAGAGAAATAGAAGTGTGGTTTTGCAGTTCTATGGGCCATTTGTATCTAAAAAAAACAGTTTGAGTGTGTCGCTCACTGTTCAGCTGCAAATATATATATTTAAAAAAGTCTGGTATACACCAGTAAATTATTACTGTGATTTTGATATTCCACGGTAAAACATCTCTATTATCCTGTTTTTGGCATTTTTTGCTGTATAAAAATAATAATAGTGTCTCCCTGATTTTTCAGACACAAATATATCTGTTGAAAATAGTCTGGTGTAGGCCAGAGAGACAGAAGTGTGCTTTTGCTGTTCCACTGTAAAAAATCTCTATTATCCTGCTTTTTGCATTTTTTGCTGTAAAAAAAAAAAATAATAGTGTCTCCCTGATTTTTCAGACACAAATATATCTGTTGAAAATAGTCTGGTGTAGGCCCGAGAAATACAAGTGTGGTTTTGCAGTTCCACAGTACAAACCTCTGTATTATCCACTTTTGGGCCATTTGTATCTAAAAAAAACAGTTTGAGTGTGTCGCTCACTGTTCAGCCGCAAATATATATATATTTTAAAAAGCCTGGTATACAACAGTAAATTATAACTGTGGTTTTGCTGTTCCACAGTAAAAAATCTCTATTATCCTGCTTTTGGCATTTTTTGCCGTAAAAAATAAATAGTGTTGTGGGGGTCGTGATGACATTCCACTCGTCCTCCAGTCACTCCAAATTCAAACTATGAGCATGGGTCAACCATTCAAAGAATGAGTCAGACAACAAGCTGGTTCAAACTCAGAGCATGCTCAAAAGACTACTACAGACAACGTTCTCAGCAATGTTCTGTGTTTATTCCTACATACACAAACCTAAATACACTACATAATGGGGAGGGGATAGGGGTTGTCCGGGGCGGGGTAAGCCATGAAAGTCCAGTGTCTGGCCACTCCTGATTGGTCCACATCTCCTTATCTCAGTCTCTGGGCAGATATTGCAGCCGTCAGCTTATAATCTTGTTTCGTTTCTCTGAAATAAGTCTTGGCAACACTGGAACTGTCTTAGTTTAAGTTTCGATTTGAGTAATACGTAGCAAGGAAAGCTTATTGTTATATGACACAAAATGGTGGTTAGTACATTAGCAAAAAAGCGTATAAAAGTTACAAAAGTATAAAAGTTACAAATATATATATTCTCTTTTACCCCGACATTCCCCCCTAAACACTAAGCTTTCCCTTGCTTCAGGGCCTTTGAGACTGTCCATGTGTGGGGAGAGGGGAGGTGGATTTCTTCACCCAATCATCTTAGAAGCTGCCCCCTTATGGGACGCCCCCAGACAATCGAGCCCTATCCTGGGTGACACATGGAGTTCTCCCAACTGTCCCTAAACTAAATCTCTGAATTGAACTTTGTCATGGGGGGGCTGGTCAGACTTGTTCAAAGGAGTGTATTTCTCCATATCTTCCTTACTGGTATCATCATGTAACAGAGATGTGGTTTCTTGATTCAGAAAGGTCCCGGAGGTTGGGACAACATTGGTTATAGCTTTCCTGTATAAGGGGACTATGCAGCATAGGACCACCAGGCCCAATACTAGTAGACCTCCCATTACTAGACAAACTTGTTGGAGGAATCCCTTGAGCCCTCCCAACCAACCTGAGAAGAAGGAGGTATCTACCCCTGTGTGGTAGCTGTCCACCCTGGGACAGACAGTAAGCATATGGAAAGGATATAGAAGAAGGTAGTCATCTTTTATAGACTCGTTCTGTCTCTCTTTCAGTGGGAGGCGTGAATCCAGGTGCTCTTGCCCTCAAGCTTCAGAGCCGTCGGGGTGGTGAGAAGCACAGTGTACGGTCCCTCGAACTGCGGCTGGAGGCAGTCTTTCCGGACAAACTTCTTCACATACACTAGATCGCCTGGGATGAAATCATGTACTGCATCACCTGTAGATTCTGGGAGAGAAGCAGATACTGGAGAGCGGGTGTTAGTCAATTCTCTAGACAAGGCAATCACAAATTTTACCACTCTATCATGTGTTTCAGACAACTCTTGGGGCCTAATCTCTCCTATCTTGGGTGGGGGTCCCAAACAAAATTTTTATAGGGAGTCAGCCCATGTTTGGCCTGAGGAGTGTGTGTGATATGATACAATACTATGGGGAGTAGGTCGGGCCAGGGGAGGGGATGATCTTAGGTCATTTTCAAGAGCTGGGTCTTGAGTGTGGAATTCATTCTCTCCACTTTGCCTGAACTGGCAGGATGGTATGGAGTGTGGAGGCCCAAATCTGTTCCCAACATGTTCCAGAGTTCTTCGTAAATATTTGCTGTGAAAGCTGGTCCTTGATCCGATTCTATGACTTGGGGAACTCCAAATCTGCAGGCAATTTCGGTGATCAGTTTCTTGGCTGTGACTTTAGCAGTCATGTTGACAACCGGGTAGGCCTCGGGCCAGGCTGAGAACATATCCACGGCTACCAAAACGTACTCCTATTTTCCTGCTTTAGGCATTTGGATATGGTCGACTTGTATTCTCTGCCAAGGGTAGTCTGGTTTAGCCAGGTGTTGAAGAGGGACCCGTGCCGTACACGTTGGGTTGCAGGTAGCGCAGACAGAGCAGGATTTTGAGTACGCAGTCACAGTGGAAGAGATTCCGGGTGCAAAGTACAGTTTCTTGATACATGCCAAGGCTTGATTCTTTCCTCTGTGTGTAGGCCCGTGAGCCCATGCTGCCACAGCTGAGTACATGCGTCTAGGTAAGCAAGGCTTCCCATCCACTTGGTAAAGAGTCGAGTTGACCTTTGAATCTTTGCGACCTGCCAGCACAGCTCCTGCCGCTTTCCATTGCTTGACTTCTTCAGTGGGGGGTCTTCCTTTGTTCCTCACACAATTTTTCTTCAGGCATCTTGACCCCCCTGGATTCCACTCGTGTCTCCGCTGGACTTGTATGGTCTTCCGTTGGCTGTTCTTTGGCTCTTGCTCTAGTGAGCGCCACAGCTATGGTTTGCAGGGTCTCCCCCATCTCTTCTTCCTTTTCCTGCCACTTTGATGACACATTCTCCACTGCTGCAGTCTTGGCTGCTTGGTCAGCTAGGTGGTTGCCCCTGGCTTCTCTGGATTCTAGTCTTCCATGAGCCTTGACCTTGATAACAGCAACCTGAATGGGTAGTTCCAGGGCCTTCATTAGGGCCTTAATCCATGAGACATGTTTCACTGGTGTACCTGCAGCTGTGATGAATCCTCTAGACTTCCACAAGAGTCCAGAATCATTGCAAATTCCATGTCCATACCTGGAATCGGTATATATATATTCGCCTTTGTTCCTGCTGCCAGGTGGCAGGCCTCTGTGAGAGCCACAAGTTCAGCTTCTTGTGCAGACATGTATGGTGGTAGAGCTTCAGCCTTGAGGACTGTTAGGTCTGTTGTGACAGCATATCCCGTGTGGAACTTCCCTTGAGGGTCTGCGAAACGGGATCCATCAGTCCATAGGTGCAAGGCAGGGTCTGCGAGCGGATGTGCCACCATATTCTCTGGAGCAGAAGTCTCTTCCTGCAAAATTTTTATACAATCATGAGGTTCCACCAATGGACCTTCACCCTCTTCACCTTCCCCCCTAGAAGGTGGAAGCAAAGTGGCAGGGTTGATAGTCAGACATCTGGTAAATGTTATATTGGAGGGCAACAATAGGGAACACTGCAGCCGCAGGTGTCTTTGGTTGGTGAGATGTTTCGGAGATGTTTGTTGCAGAACAGCCGAGAGATCATGGCCAGCCTGTATAACTAGATCATGTCCAAGGACGATATCAGCTGACTTGTCAAGGAGAATGTGAGCAGCGTGGACCGCCTTAAGGCACGTGGGGGCAGTTCGGGCGACAGGGTCCAGGCGGGCTGAGTAGTAGCCCAAAGGCCGATACTTATGATCATAACGTTGTGCTAGAACACCAGAGGCATGACCTTCCAATTCCGAGACAAAAAGGTGAAATGGCTGAGTATAGTCTGGTAAGCCCAAGGCCGGGGCAGAGACAACAGCCTGTTTAAGGCGGTCAAAACATAGTCTGTGTTGATGAGAAACACGTGGATCTTCTGCATGAAGCCAAACTGAGCCTTCATTCTTGAGACAGTCGTACAGAGGTTGCATGAGCTTTGAGGCATCAGGGATCCATTGCCTGCAGTAAGTGATGAGGCCAAGGAAAGTCTGCATAGCGGAATAGGTGGTTGGGAAAGTGATATCCATGATGGCTTGCTTTCTTTCTTCAGTCAGATGTCTAGCACCTTGTGAAATACAATGTCCGAGGAAAATGACCTTGGGCAGACACCATTGGACTTTGCCTTTCGAGACTTTACAGTTAGCTGAGTGAAGAAACCAGAAAAGGGATGCTGACATCTCTGGCAAATTTTCTTCAGTGCCACAGAGTAAAAGATCATCCACATACTGTAGAAGGGTGACCTGAGGGTTCTCTTGAACCCATGGCTCCAGAATAGACTTCATAGAATGAGTGAATTGGTTAGGAGAGTTCTGGGCTCCTTGTGGAGTCCTGGTCCATGTAAACTGTGCTCCTTGAAAGGTGAAGGCAGAAAGAAACCACGAATCTTCATGTAAGGGTATACTAAAGAAGGCGTTGGCCAGATCTAACACCGTAAACAAGGTGGCCGTTGGAGGCACCTGAGACAAAAGGGTGTTTGGGTTGGGTACCACTGGAGTTTCTAAAATGGTAGCTGCATTGACGGCTCTGAGATCCTGAACCAACCGGTATCTTGGAGGCTCTCCCGGAGCGGTTTTCTTTTTTACAGGAAAGAGGGGTGTATTGCATGGAGATACACATCTGACAAGGACTCCTGATTCCAGGAGGGAAGCGACTTGGGTACTCAAGCTTTGTTCTTGTGCAGCCTTGAGGGGGTATTGTGGCAACCGTGGGTACCTATGTCCAGGCTTGAGGTGTACTCGGACCGGGGGAACCTGCAGGAGGCCGACGTCCTCTGGCCCACTGGACCACAGAGAGTGAGGGAACTGTGAGGTATCAAGAAGAGTGTGAGGTTGTATGGTCATCATCATGAGAGGGAAGGCTTTAAGAACACAGCGGTCTTCAGTCCCTTGTTCGGAATAAGGGTCCCGCAAAAGAAGCTCCATACCATGGTTTCCGAAGGTAATTGTTGCCTTCATCCGCTCTAAGAGATCGGCTCCCAACAGATTGACAGAGTAAGTTTCAGAGACCAAGAATCTTGTGAGTACTCCGGTGAACGGTCCTGCAGACACAGGGACTGTGAGTGGAGAAGAAATATGTTGGCCTTCCACCCCAACACAGGTGAGGGTATCCGGTGATAGGGATACAGAAGGAGGGAGCTGTGCAGAGGAAATGAGAGATGTGGCCGCCCCAGTGTCCACCAGGAACTCCAGTGGTTGATGGTCCACCTGTAAAGTGACAGTCCCACAGGCGGCCGTGAGATGCGTAGCCGGGAAAGTGGACACTGGTTGACCGGGCCGTCATTGGCGTGGGTGAATGGTTCACGGGAAGGTCCATGGTTGTGTGGACCGTCATGAAATGAGCGGTCATGGTACTGTCTGCGGGTTGGACAGTCTCTGAGGATGTGGTCAAGGCCACCACACTCCCAACACAACATTCGTCCTCCAGAATCATGAGATTGTCTTCTGTTTCTAGATGTTCCCTTGTCATTTCCTCTGTCTTGTCTTCTATATGTGGGAGGAGTATCATCACCTGTGCCTTTAACCATTACCCACTTGATTCCATGTTGGTTGCCAGGGGGTGGGTAGCTTTCATGAGCTTGATATACCATGGCAGGAGCGGCTTTCTTCCTTGGCTTAGTATCCTTTTCCATTTTTAGCATTGATTTTTGGAAAGCTTTAACGATGTCCACCGCGTCGTTAAA
Organism: Phyllobates terribilis; assembly: GCF_046119375.1. Lineage (NCBI taxonomy): Eukaryota > Metazoa > Chordata > Amphibia > Anura > Dendrobatidae > Phyllobates > Phyllobates terribilis. The sequence goes on along the minus strand of NW_027362765.1, from coordinate 381,678,682 downwards.
GGAAGAAGAACGAATCTCGGGCCGTACTCTCAGGACTTCATCTCTGAGAGCGTCTTGTAGGCCATCTACTAGGGCCTGAACCAACAGGACGGCCTGCGTCTTGACGTGAGGACTGTATCCGAGATCCTCAAAATGCATGCTGAGTCTTGCAGCATATCTTTCCACAGATTCATCAGGGTCTTGTTGAACATCTTGTACAGACCCAGCTTGATCTGACAAGCGATTCTGAGCCCAGGCTTTTAACTGTTTCATGTATTCTAGGCCGGATTCATACGTACTAAGAGATCCTGCTTTTGTGGAATCCATGGCCTTTTCGATAGTAGGCAAGAAATATTCCTTGGCCTTCACAGATGTGATACCTGCCAAATCAGCCCAGGTTGCACCATAAATGGCTCTGGTTGTGTCCAAGCGTCTAGCATACTGCATGGGAGATTTATCGGGATCAGGAAGCTTTGAGACCAGAGTGTCTACTTGTACTGGGGTAAAGGGTTGATATTTAATCATCCCTAAAGGTCCAGGAACTTGTTGAGGACCGGGCAGCGTCGCTTGTTCCTTGGTGGTGTTTGGGGTGGCCGCTAGGGAGGATTCTTCAGGCAACAGAACCGCATTGGAAATCGGTGTCGGGGAGGAGGTTGCCACTAGTAGCTCAAGGGCCAAAGGCATAGCAACATGAACTGCAGGACTACGGACACAGACAATGCGTATCGAGTCCAATCCATGAGGGAGGGTCTCTATGCCTTCCTTGAGGGCCAGTACGTGTTCCTTCATGCACGGCCCGAGTGGGTAGCCGAAAATTCAAGAAGATATGAGTGGTATCGCTAAAGTGCGTCTGGGCATATCCTGATGGCTCAATTTTCCTGCATGAAGGAGTACTGAACGGATGGTAGATGCGAGAGTGGAACGTGACTCTTCAGGGTTCCGGGAGTCATAAATAGGACCCACTGCATGTATGATGACATCAGCGGGCAGTTTACCCGCACGGGTGACTAAGGTCTGGCCTTGTGAAAGCTCTCCGTTTTCGGCTAAGTGAGCCTGGCATTCTGCAGCCAGAGTAGAACCAGCAGCAAGGGAAATTTTGCGAGCCAATCCTCCAATATGGCTCATACAAGTGTTTGCAGGGTTGACTATGGCCCCCACCCGATGTGTAAGGATGTCACCATAGCCTATTGACAGAGTGACAGGGCGTCCTGATGGGTCTACTAGATTCCGGGAACGGCAGGGGTCCCAGACTTCTGAGGGGCTGGGGGGTGGTGTTCTTTCAGCAGTTGCTTGGAGCAAGGGCCGGAGTACGGGTAATGGATGTGGGGTGGAGGATGCCATAGGAGACGTATGGGATAAAGGAGGGGGGGCTGGAGTATCTTGAGCCCATCCCTCCTCTGGCTCCGTATCGTCTTGAGTAACAGTATGTTGGCGGAGGGAGAGCAGTCTGGCCTGAAATTCTGGGGAGTTGAGGAGGATATCCCCAGGGTTGTGGGTGACTCCCATAGGAAACAGGGTTAGCGTCTCAGCATCGTGGACTGGAGCAGAGGGTGTCACATTAGTTTCAGATGGGTGCTCTGGGACTGCGGGCTTTTCCACCTGTGCTGGTGGCTGGTAATATGCACCGGACGGATCTAGTAGTGGATATAGGCCGGATTGGGGCTTTCCGGGCCTCCCACAACAAGTAAGAGGTGTAGCTAGATGGCCGTTGGAGGGAGGAGGTGGAGTGGGGTTGTTCTTGGAGGCAGGCTGGGCATCGTGCCATGGGCGCCCCCCCCCCCCCACAGACACAGCAGAACTTCGCCCAGGGCGGGTTCTGCTGTCAGCACATACGACACGTCCATCCTTAGATGATTTAGCGTCGGCGCCATTATAGGGTGGTGGCTGAGGGCTCGGTGTAGTGACAGGCATCAACGGGGTTACGGCCAATTTAGGGTCACATAACAAATCGCATTCTGCAGCTTTCATGTATCCGAACAAAGGCTCAGCATTCTCTGTTCCCCCCTGCAACATCTACTCTAAGATGTGTCTGAGCCTGGTGCAGGAGTCCTCACCTAGCTTTCCCAATTTCTGTGTAACACATTCTTTCTACACTGAAAACTAAAGACTGCCTGTACTGGATAAGCTTATCATGTTATACAAATTCCTAACATTCTTCTTGCCTTCTTGCCTTCCCGTAACTCCACTAATTTGCTTAACTCCCACAGCAGCATTCCGCAACTTACGAGATCTTTCAAATTTGAATATACGCAACATTTTCTTATAGAATGCAATGATCTGTCGCGACTCAGATCACTGGTGCAGTCCACAGGTCGCCACTCCTCAGTGTAGAGCACACCTCAATACACTGATGAGATAGAGAGACACCTCAATCTAACTCCTTTCCTAGCCTTGAATGGCGACTTTACAGTGCGACTCACCACGGCACCCTGACTACAGGTCACCACCCGTCAGTGTAGAGACACCTCAATACACTGATGAGATAGAGAGACACCTCAATCTATCTCCTTTCCTACCACGGCACCACCCGACAGTGTAGAGACACCTCAATACACTGATGAGATAGAGAGACACCTCAATCTATCTCCTTTCCTACCACGGCACCACCCGACAGTGTAGAGACACCTCAATACACTGATGAGATAGAGAGACACCTCAATCTATCTCCTTTCCTACCACGGCACCACCCGACAGTGTAGAGACACCTCAATACACTGATGAGATAGAAAGACACCTCAATCTATCTCCTTTCCTACCACGGCACCACCCGACAGTGTAGAGACACCTCAATACACTGTTTCCTAACCTTGACTTTACAGCAGTCTCTGTGTTAGACGAAGAGCACTCCTCAATTCGTCACAGATTCTTTCTCCCTTACACTACAATTCAGGAATGCTTTGAAACCTCGACTATCAATCACGGGAGGCAGCTATCTAAAGAGAGTTCAGTGACCGGAGGAGGAGGATGTGGTGTGCACACGAGCACGCGCAGGCATGCGACGTTACTCGTTTTAACACTTGCTGGTTCAGGACGTGGTGCAGGACGCCTGAGGTCTCACCACTCGACCGATCACCCACCCAGATCCAACCTGACAACCCCACAGAAACCACTGCGGCTGACACACAGGCAAGTGAGACATATAAAATACATCTCAACTTACCGTGTTCGATGGAGGTTGATCAGGCCTCAAATTCAGCCACCGCGGTCACCACCAGGGAAATCAGCGATATGGGTCCGGGAGGGCGGCGTACCGCTAGCCACGCCGCACGTTGGGCGCCATTTGTGGGGGTCGTGATGACATTCCACTCGTCCTCCAGTCACTCCAAATTCAAACTATGAGCATGGGTCAACCATTCAAAGAATGAGTCAGACAACAAGCTGGTTCAAACTCAGAGCATGCTCAAAAGACTACTACAGACAACGTTCTCAGCAATGTTCTGTGTTTATTCCTACATACACAAACCTAAATACACTACATAATGGGGAGGGGATAGGGGTTGTCCGGGGCGGGGTAAGCCATGAAAGTCCAGTGTCTGGCCACTCCTGATTGGTCCACATCTCCTTATCTCAGTCTCTGGGCAGATATTGCAGCCGTCAGCTTATAATCTTGTTTCGTTTCTCTGAAATAAGTCTTGGCAACACTGGAACTGTCTTAGTTTAAGTTTCGATTTGAGTAATACGTAGCAAGGAAAGCTTATTGTTATATGACACAAAATGGTGGTTAGTACATTAGCAAAAAAGCGTATAAAAGTTACAAAAGTATAAAAGTTACAAATATATATATTCTTTTTTACCCCGACAGTGTCTCCTGATTGTTCAGACACAAATATATCTGTTGAAAATAGTCTGGTGTAGGCCCGAGAAATACAAGTGTGGTTTTGCAGTTCCACGGTTCAAACCTCTGTATTATCCACTTTTGGGCCATTTGTATCTAAAAAAAAACAGTTTGAGTGTGTCGCTCACTGTTCAGCCCCAAATATATATATATTCAAAAAAGTCTGGTATACACCAGTAAATTATAACTGTGGTTTTGCTGTTCCATGGTAAAACATCTCTATTATCCTGCTTTTGGCATTTTTTGCTGTAAAAAATAAATAGTGTCTCCTGATTGTTCAGACACAAATATATCTGTTGAAAATAATCTGGTGTAGGCCCGAGAAATACAAGTGTAGCTTTGCAGTTTCACGGTTCAAACCTCTGTATTATCCACGTTTGGGCCATTTGTATCTAAAAAAAACAGTTTGAGTGTGTCGCTCACTGTTCAGCCGCAAATATCTCTATTTAAAAAGTGTGGTATACCCCAGTAAACAATAACTGTGGTTTTGCCATCCCACGGTAAAAAATCTCTATTATTCAGGTTTTGGTAGTTTTTTCCGTAAAGAAAAACAGTAGTGTCTCCTGACTGTTGTGACACAAAAATATATCTGTTGAAAATAGTCTTGTGTAGGCCCGACATCCCAGTGTGGTTTCGCAGTTCCACGGGTCAAATCGCTGTACTATCCAGTTTTGGGCCTTTGGTATCTAAAAAAAAAGCAGTTTGAGTGTGTCGCTCACTGTTCAGCCGCAAATATCTCTATTTAAAAAAGTGTGGTATACCCCAGTAAACAATAACTGTGGTTTTCCTCTTCCACGGTTCTAATCTACTCTGTATTACCCTTTTTCCATTGATAGTGCAAGTGTAAGCTATTTTACTTCATTTACAATGGGCAAGGCGCGTGGCAAGGGACGTGGAAGTGGACGTTCTGGTGATGGTTCGTGCAGAGGACGGGGCCGTGGCCAAGGTGAAAATGTGCCACAACCAACAGCCACATCTTCTCGCTCCCACTTCTTGACCGAATTACTAGGGAAGCACAGAACAACACCAGTATTGAGAACTGATCAGTGTGAACAGGTTATTAATTGGATAGCAGACAATACTTCCAGTTACCTGGGCACCACCACCTCCGGTCTGTCTTCCACACGGTCAACTCTTAGTAGCCGTGAGTCTCGACCACATACTCCTCCTCACCCTGATGCTCCTTCCTCCCACCATGCCGAGTGTCGTCAGACAGCAAGTGATCCCACACTTGGACACTCTGAAGAGCTGTTCACTGGTCCATATCCATATTTGGGCCCCTCGCCTGATACGCTTGAAGTGGTGGAAGAGGAGATCCCATGTTGCGATGCCCAAATATTTGAACAGGCACGGCCACAGGAAGTCGACGTTGGCAATCTGTCACAAGAGGTGGACGATGACGAGACACAATTGCCAGGAAGTGAGGAGGAGGATCGTGGTGCGCAAGTGGAAGAGGAGGAGGTGGTGGATGATCTAGTAACTGACCCAACGTGGAAGGAGGACATGCAGAGTGAGGCCAGCAACACACAGGGGGAGGGAGGCAGAGTACCCCAACAGGCAGGAAGAAGCAGTGTGGTGGCCGCAGACAGAAGGCAGGCAACCGTTCCCCGTAACACCAACACGAGGGACGTTGCCAGTACAAGCGATAGGTCTTCCAGAGTCTGGAATTTTTTTAAAGACTCTGCTGATAACCCCAAAAAGGCCATATGTTCCACCTGCCATGCCAGCATCAGCAGGGGTGACAAAACTACCAGCCTGACCACCACCAGCATGATCAGGCACATGGCAGCAAAGCACCCGACTTTGTGGGGCGAAACCCAGGGTCCACGACCAGTGTCAGCGGGTGTCACCACTGCTTCTTCCACTGTTGTGCGTGCAATAGAACCCCCTGTTGTGTGTGCAAGGCAATCCCCTGTCCATACTGCATGAAAAGATGCCCCCTCCTCTCAGTCTTCACTTGTTATGGCAGTTTCTCAAGAAACAGCATCAACGTCCACGTCCACGTCCCACCGCAGTGTTCAATTGTCCATATCCCAGACCTTTGAACGAAAGCGGAAATTCGCAGCTAATGCCCCACAGGCCACAGTCCTAAATTCGCACATTTCACGACTGCTTGCATTGGAAATGCTGCCTTTTAGGCTGGTGGAGACGGAATCCTTCCGCAATCTTATGGCGGTGGCCGTCCCTCGGTACTCGGTCCCCAGCCGACACTATTTTGCCCGGTGTGCCATCCCCGCACTACACAAGCACGTGTCCCAAAGCATCTGCCGTGCCCTCAACAACGCAGTTACTGGGAGAGTCCACCTGACAACGGACACGTGGACAAGTGCTTGTGGCCAGGGACGGTACATCTCTCTGACGGCACACTGGGTAAACATAGTGGAAGCCGGGACCCAGTCGGACCTTGGGACGGAACACATCCTCCCCAAACTGAGGATTGCGGGCCCTATGTCAGTCAGAGTTGCCCCCACAGTGTACAGCTCCTGCGCATCCTCCTCCTCCTCCTCATGTTCAGCCTCCATCTCAGATATCACCACATCAGTTACAAGCTGGAAGCATTGCAGTACTGCCTCCGCCAAGCGGCAACAGGCTGTGCTGAAACTCATAAGCTTAGGTGATAAACCTCACACTGCTTGTGAGTTGTGGACAGCTGTGAAAGAGCAGGCAGATCTGTGGCTGAGACCGCTGAACCTACATCCCGGCATGGTCGTGTGTGACAATGGCCATAACTTGGTGGCGGCTCTGAGGCGAGGTGAGATCACACACGTACCATGCCTGGCTCATGTGCTTAACCTCGTGGTTCAGCGGTTTCTTAAATCGTACCCCGAGTTGCCAGATCTGCTCGTGAAAGTACGCCGCCTGTCAGCTCATTTTCGCAAGTCGGCTACAGCTTCCGCCGCCCTTGCTGTGCTGCAGCAGCGTTTGCAGCTTCCCGCACACCGACTGGTGTGTGATGTCCCCACACGTTGGAACTCTACCCTCCTCATGTTGCAAAGGATTTGTGAGCAGAAGAGAGCAGTTGTGGAGTACCAGCTGCAACAAAGCCGTCGATATTCAGGTCAGACTCCACACATAAGACCTCAGGAGTGGACCTGGATGTCTGACATATGTACCATCCTGACAAACTTTGAGGAGGCCACCAAGATGGTGAGTGGCGATGACGCCATCATTAGTGTCAGCATCCCACTTGTCTGTCTTTTGCAACGCTCTCTGCAGAGAATTAAAGAGGAGGCATTGCAGCCAGAGTATGATAAGATGGATCAAGAAGCCGTAGCGGGCGATTACACACAGCCCAGCCTCATCTCATCCCAGCGTGCAATGGGGGACAATGAGGGAGAGGAGGAGGAGGAGGAGGAAGAACAGGAGCTGCTATCATGCGTTGTAGACGGTAGTACCTGTACAAGTGTCATACCGTCGGTTCAGCGTGGGTGGCCTGAGGACAGGGGGGATGAGGAAGAGGAGGAGGAGGAGAGCATGGTCAGTCGTCATCTTGGTGAGGACACGGAAATCTTGCCCGTTACCAGTCTGGCACGCATGGCTGACTTTATATTACGCTGCCTTAACCGTGACCCTCGCGTTGTCAAAATGTTGGGTGACAGTCATTACTGGTTGGTGACACTTGTAGACCCCTGCTACAAGGAGAACTTTCACTCTCTTATTCCTGAGGTGGAGAGGTCTACAAAAATGGGGCAATACCAGAAGGCCCTTGCTGCAGAACTCTTAAAAAAATTCCCATCTGAACACGCTAGCGGCAGAGGTCACAGTTCGTTGCCCAACCAAGGCGTACAGGCGAGAGAGAGGCAACTCCAATCCAGCAGAGGCAGGGGAACACTGTCAACGTTCTGGGACAGTTTTCTGACACCCGCCCAGCTTACAGGCCCTGAGGCGCGGGGTACTCTCACAAGGAGTGGAAAGTTTCAAAAGATGGTGAGGGAGTACCTTGCCGATCGTACCAGCGTCCTCCGTGATTCCTCTGTGCCTTTTAATTATTGGGTCCGCTGGACACTTGGAATGAACTCGCTCTGTATGCCTTGGAGGTCCTGGCCTGCCCTGCCGCTAGCGTGTTATCGGAGCGTGTTTTTAGTGCCGCTGGGGGAATTATAACTGATAAGCGCACTCGCCTGTCAACTGACAATGCTGACAAGCTGACCCTTATCAAAATGAACAAGGGCTGGATTGGGCCAGACTTCTCATCACCACCAAATGACAGCAGAGTAACATAAAGTCAAATCCACTGTGTTATTTCGGGAGGTGTATTCACATGCACCGCTTCACACCCACACATGGGTATACGCTTCCTCGTTTCGGCTGTTTAATCTTCTTCTCCTTATCCTCAGCCTCCACCACCACTATACCACCAGGGTGCCAGCATTGCAAGTTCCTCCGTCCTAATTTTTGGCAGCTTTTGCTGGGAAAGCATAAGCAAATACCATGGGACACCCACTCCCCAATAATGGGACTTATGTTTGTAATATGCTGTACTGCATGGCTCTTGTAAGGGGCATTGCAAGTTGCTCCATCCTAATTTTTGGCAGCTTTTTGCTGTGAAAGCATAAGCAAATACTATGGAGACCCACTCCCCAATAATGGGACTTATGTTTGTAATATTCTGTACTGCATGGCTCTTGTAAGGGGCATTGCAAGTTGCTCCGTCCTAATTTTTGGCAGCTTTTGCTGGGAAAGCATAAGCAAATACTATGGGAGACCCACTCCCCAATAATGGGACTTATGTTTGTAATATGCTGTACTGCATGGCTCTTGTAATGGCATTGCAAGTTGCTCCGTCCTAAGTTTTGGCAGCTTTTGCTTGCAAGGCATAAGCAAATACTATGGGAGACCCACTCCCCAATAATGGGACTTATGTTTGTAATATGCTGTACTGCATGGCTCTTGTAAGGGGCATTGCAAGTTGCTCCGTCCTAATTTTTGGCAGCTTTTGCTGGGAAAGCATAAGCAAATACTATGGGAGACCCACTCCCCAATAATGGGACTTATGTTTGTAATATACTGTACTGCATGGCTCTTGTAAGGGGCATTGCAAGTTGCTCCGTCCTAATTTTTGACAGCTTTTGCTTGCAAGGCATAAGCAAATACTATGGGACACCCACTCCCCAATAATGGGACTTATGTTTGTAATATGCTGTACTGCATGGCTCTTGTAAGGGGCATTGCAAGTTGCTCCGTCCTAATTTTTGGCAGCTTTTGCTTGCAAGGCATAAGCAAATACTATGGGAGACCCACTCCCCAATAATGGGACTTATGTTTGTAATATGCTGTACTGCATGTGACGCGCCCCCTGGGCCGTGTGTACACGTGTGTGGGATACCCGGTGCCGGGTCTCTGGGGTCTGTAGTCTCCGTGGCGTTGACCCAGTCCCGTTGCTCAGGCTGGTCAAACCAGTGGCAGTCTTTCTTAGGTTTTGAGATTAATTGTCCGACTGCGCCACCCGTGGATTGCGGTCAGGGAGTACCACCGCTGTGAGGCAGACCGCTGAGGCTGGTGTTGTGTGCGCAGCATAGAATGGGATAACTCCCCTCGGGAGGAGTATAGCCTCAGGGCAGTGAGTGTGGATGATGGGGGTGATGGTGCACGAGCGCAGCGGGAACGACTCAGAGTCTTTGCAGTGCAGTTCAGGGTCTTTACTGATGATTATAAGGTAGACCCTCCCGGGAGTACTGGCTAGCATAAGAGGCCTGGTCAGTCTGTGAGCAAGCAGGAGTTCCCCTGGCCAGGTGGAGTTGTAGGCCTCCCCTTCTGTCTGCACTCTTCCTGGCTACCTTGCTGTAAGCGGGTAGAAGTAGCCCACGTCCCCTGAGTGTTCCGTGTAGTGCTCACCCATATGGCTGGTGACTTGGGGCCTTCTGTTAGCCTCTGCTCCACGACGGCAGTGCTGGTCCCTTGCTTGTGACTGAGCCTCCGGGCTTCTATGGCCAGAGGACCTGAAATCCCCTGCCGGCTGGTTTCTGCTGCTGGATATATAAGTCCTCACAGCTTCGGACTCCTGTGTCCGGTTCCTATTGTCTTCTGCCAGGGCGAGCTCTGCTCAGCTTCCAGCCCCTGGTCTTTAGCTCCTAGCTCCTACAGAGCTCCTTGCTGTTACTTTCCCTTGCTCTCACTCTGACTCTGACTGTTCTCTGACTCACTCAACCCCGCCCCAGATCCAGTTTATAAGGGCAGAATTCTCCCCTCCCAGGACTGGGGCAGGAGGATGTTGCATGTTTAAGGGATCCTGAGCAGGAAACCTCCCACTTGCTCTCCGACGTAATATCTCTATTACTGTGGTGACCAGACCCCTGGGGTGCCACACATGGCTCTTGTAAGGGGCATTGCAGTTCCTCATAATTTTTGGAAAGCCTTCCATTCACTGCTTAGGCCAACAGTGCACGGGAGACCCAGTTGCTATAAATCGAAAAAAAGGTTTAGTTAACGCCCTCTGACCTCCATGTCATTTCCAAAGGGCATTGGAGTGGCTCGAAATTTTTGGTAGGCATTGCACTCACTGTATGCCCTATAACTGTGTAGCCGAACCGCTCCTTTTGTTACAGAAACATATCCTACAAGACATATCTGGTTGACTGGCCTGATATTGATGTGAATGGTCCCTGTTCCTCCTGCTCCCCAATAATGGGAATAATGTTTTTAATATGCTGTACTGCATGGCTCTTGTAAGGGACATTGCAAGTTCCCCCTTCCTAATTTTTGGCAGCTTTTGCTTGGAAGGCATAGGCAAAGACTATGGGAGACCCACTCCCCAATAATGGGAATAATGTTTTTAATATGCTGTACTGCATGGCTCTTGTAAGGGGCATTAAAAGCGTCTTGTTAAGCTACTGTAACCTCCACGTCTCTTCGACAGGGTGTTGATATTGTCTTTTTATTCCACTGTAACCTCCACCACTCTTCCAAGTGGCATTGATATTGTCTTTTTATTCCACTGCGACCTCCACCACTCTTCCAAGGGGCATTAAAACTGTCTTGTTAAGCTACTGTGACCTCCACGTCTCTTCCACGGGGCATTGATATTGTCTTTTTATTCCCCTGTAACCTCCACCACTCTTCCAAGGGGCATTAAAACTGTCTTGTTAAACCACTCTGAACTCCACGTCTCTTCCAAGGGGCATTAAAACCATCTTGTTAAGCTACTGTGACCTCCACATCTCTTCCAAGGGGCATTAAAACTGTCTTGTTAAACCACTCTGAACTCCACGTCTCTTCTAAGGGGCATTAAAACCGTCTTGTTAAACCACTCTGAACTCCACAGCTCTTCCAAGGGGCATTGACATGTTGTTTTTAATTACCTCTAACCTCCACGACTCTTGCAACGGGCATTGCATTTCCTCCTAATTTTTGTCAGCTTTTGCTTTTCAATGCATAGGCGAACACTAAGGGAGACCCACTCCCCAATAATGGGTAGTAGGTTTTTAATACACTGTAATCAACGTCTGTTTCAAGGGGCATTGCAGTGCCTAATAATTTTTGGAAAGCCTTCCATTCCCTGCTTAGGCCAACAGTGTACAGGAGAACCAGTTGCTATAAATGGAAAAAGCGGTTTAGTTAAGGCCCTCTGACCTCCATGTCACTTCCAAGGGGCATTGGAGTGCCTCGAAATTTTTGGTAGGCATTGCATTCACTGTATGCCTTATAACTGTGTAGCTGAACCGCTCCTTTTGGTACAGAAACAAATCCTACAAGACATGTGTGGTTGGCTGGCCTGATATTGATGTGAATGGTCCCTGTTCCTCCTGCTCTTTCTCCTTTGCCACCACCTCATCCATCATTCATCACCTGAAGCTTTGTTTTAACGGGAGTCATAGAACTGGGATAGTAGCAGGAAAACATCCAGCAATCCTCGAAGGAGGTAGAATATGCGCAAAAACGCTGACCACCTCAGGCCTAGCTGCTACTACATACATGCGCTTGCATTCCAAGGAACAGAAAGCTAAGGAGGTGGATGGCCTCATGATCATGAATAATTTACTCGTTGTGTAGGAGGCCAACCACTGCTGCTGTCTACCTTCTGAACTTTGTGTTGAAGCCTGATTGACCCAGGACCCGCAATCCTATATGTCTGGAGGACGTGTTGCATCCCAGTGTCCAACTGTGTCCCGGCTTCCACAATAATAATCCAGTGTGAAGGCGTCAGTGAGATGGACCATTCCTGGCCACATTCACTTGTCCACCTGTTTGTGGTTAGGCTGTCCTTCCCACTAAATGCACTGGGGAGGGCACAGGTAATGTTTTGGTATGCGCGCTTGTGTATAAGGCGCACCGGGACAAATAGGGGCGGCTGGGGACCGTTTATGGACACCCGGCCACCCCCACGCGGCTGGGGACTGTGTGTGGGCACCCGGCCGCGGGGCAGCTGGGGTCTGAGTATGGACACCCGGCCGCCCCCTGGCGGCTGGGGACCAAGCGTGGACACCCGGCCGCCGGGCGCCTGGGGACTGAGTATGAATACCAGGCTACCGACGCAGCCATGACGTGGTGGCCAGATTCCACCTCCACATGCCTAAAAGGCCCAATTTCAAGTGCAAGCAAGCTAGCAGTATGGTATTGCAGCCTGGGGGTGGGTGGGTGGCAGGCTGCATACTTGCGCTTGTATTGCAAGTTATGGGGGAGGTACAATTGAACACTGCCCTGGGACAAGGACTTGCACGGGGATAGTTGCAAGTCTGCATCTTCTGATGCAACAAGGATCACTTCTGATGGGCACACTTTTAGGCAGTGACCTGGGTGTCAGAGATGCTTCCAGGGGTCTTCCCCATGTTGTTCCCATGTCTTTTTAGCACTGTATGCATGTGTCACACAGCACATGGCCAGATAAGGTTGTAAAATGTTAAAATGACATTTCCCGGTGAATGCATTTGTCACGGTTGAAAGCAATACAAACGTGCAAAAACGCATAAAAAATGCTACTTGTGAACATAGCCCAAGGTGTGGAGGAGTATTTTTGTTTTTGGTTATTTATTTTACCTTATACACAAGTCTTTACCCTGGAAAGGATGTTCCTTAACCCCTTTCCGACCTGGTCAGTAATAGTACGCACCAGGTCGGGAAGGCCGGTTCAGCGGGGGCTCCGGCGGTGAGCCCGCACTGAAGCGAGCACATGTCAGCTGATTATTGGAATTGCAATCCACCCGCGGCTGTTAACATGTTAAATCTCTGACAGTGGCATTTAACTCGCGCTTCCGGGAGTCCTAAGCCCCGCCCATCAGAGACCCCGTCACGTGATCGCGGGTCACCAATGGGTGGGCATGACAACTCAGGGTCTGCAGCAGACGCCTGTGGTTGTCATGTCTCAATTGCTATGAGCGCCACCTAATGGTCAGCGCTCATAGCAAGTGAGCATTTCTCCTGCATACAAGCGATCTGCTCATCGCTTGTATGCAGTAGAAGCAATCAGACAACTGCTGCTTCTAGTCTCCTCTGGAGACTATAGAAGCAAGCAGAAAGTGTAAAAAAAAAGTTTTTAAAAAAATAAAAAAAATAAAAAATATATAAAAGTTTAAGTCACCCCCCTTTCGCCCCATTCAAAATAAAATATATATATATATATAAAAAAAAAAACACATACACATATTTGGTATCGCCGCATTCAGAATCGCCCGATCTATCAATATAAAAGAAGAATTAATACAATCAGTAAACGGCGTAACGAGAAAAAAATTTTAAACGCCAGAATTAAGTTTTTTTGGTCGCTACAACTTTGCAATAAAATGCAATAACGGGCGATCAAAACATCGGATCTACCCCAAAATGGTATCAATAAAAACGTCAGCCCGGCACGCAAAAAATAAGCCCTTACCTGGCCCCAGATCCCGAAAAATGGAGAAGCTAAGGGTCTCGGAAAATGGCGTCATTTTTTTTGTTTTTTTTAGCAAGCTTTGGATTTTTGTTTCACCACTTAAATAAAAAAGAACCTATACATGTTTGGTGTCTATGAACTCGTAATGACCTGGAAAATAATGATGGCAGGTCAGTTTTAGCAATCTGTGAACGTGGTAAAAAAAGGACCCAAAAAACAACTGTGGAATTGCATTTTTTTTGCAGTTTCACTGCACTTGGAATTTTTTTCCCATTTTCCAGCACACGATATGGTAAAACCAGTGATGGTGTTTAAAAGTCCAACTCGTCCCGCAAAAAATAAGCCCTCACATGGCCATATTGAACGAAAATTTAAAAAGAGCTGGCTCTGGGAAGAAGGGGAGCAAAAAAGGAAAACACAAAAACAGAAAGACCCATGGTCGTTAAGGTGTTAACATGTCACAGAAAAGCACTTCACTTTCATTTTTGAACGTTTTATTGTGAGCCTGTAAAAGTGGCTTAATACCTCTGACCATGTTGTTGACAGCAGTGACCTGGGGGTCAGAAATGCTTCCAGGGTCGATCCCCATGCTGTCCCCATGTCATTTGAGCACTGTCTCTATCGTTTTGGGCACTTTTTAGGCTTTCTACAGACTGCCGGGGGAGCCGCTGCAAAAATGTTCGGGTCTCCCATAGACTAACATTGGGCTCGTTGCTCGGATTGAGCACCTGAGTATCACAGTGAGCTCGGCCTGAGCTTCGAGCACCCGAGCATTTTAGTGCTCGCTCAACACTACTCAGCACCCTTCCCTATCTTCCATAGACAGTATATTAAGGATTTTCTATCCTGGGTCGTCATTGTACGGACCTACATGTTCTTTCCCCAGAGGTATTTCTGCATGTGCCGGGACAAGCCAAGAAATTACCCTAGGACTCTCTGGTCTGTAAACCTCTCTTGCAATCTATAATCTCCGGCATAAAACTACAAAAAGACTGAACTGCTTCATCATAATTTACAAGCCATATGTCTAAAGAATCTGGTTCTTAAAGAAGTTGTCCACTACTTTACATTACTCTCCCAATGTATCCCCCCGAGGCCCCTAAGCCTTTTTGCAAATACCTTACGTTGCTGATAATGCTGTGAGCTATCGGTGGCCGCTCACAGGCATCATGTGACCCCGCACTGATGTCACGACAAGTGAGGCATGACTCATCGCTGGGGTACCCATGGTGGCTGCTGGGTTGTGGGCGAGGTTACCCCCCGCGTCACACCCAGCATCCAACGCGCGCTTTCCCAATGAATGGGGAGAGGCAGAGCGAGCGGTGGATGCTGGGTGTGACGCGAGGGGGTAACCCCGCCCACAGCCTGGCATCCACCGCAGAACCAGGAAAATCATGACCCCCAGCTGCTGCCAGCTTGTTGTGACATCAGCGGATGTCAGAGCCGGCTGCAGCCGGGGGTCACGTGATGCCTGTGAGCGGCCAGTGATAGCGCCGCTCACAGGCATTATCTGCAACGTAAGGTAATTACAAAAATCCTTAGGGGCCCCGGGGGGATACATCTGGGAGGTAATATAAAGTAGTGTAGAACTCCTTTAAAGCTCCAGAATCTCTCCATGTCAGAATCTAACTCTGGACTGTATCCATCGTGGACTACCCACGTGAACTGTGGAGTATTGGAGTATTCCCCTCATGTTATATTGCCCCGTTCTGTTGAATTAAAGGGGCTGTTATCCCCGAGACCGGAGTCTGTGGTCCTTCCATCGTCCGCCAGACACTGCATGGGGGTGGATAGCAGTGAACGGAAAGCCCCTCTCTCCCCCAAGGCGAGGGCTTTACACACTGGCAGACTGGGCTGAAATGTTGTTGCAATACAGCAGAGCTCAGAAAGCTGCAAAAAATGTGTTTATAGGAAGACAAATTTCATTTCTCCTGTTCTTTGTTAGACAGTTACTTGTCTCTCGCTGGTAACTCCCCCTTTGTGTAAAACAAGCTCTGGAGGCAGAGTTAACTTCCAGGCAACGAGCCTGGAAGAGCTCATTTATTTAAAGTTATAAAAGATGATTTCTCAACCACAAGGCATCTGATATGAGGCAATACAGAGAAAACATTTTTTCAGCAGTTTGTGACCTAGCATTTATTTCTTTTTATCCAAATTTTTTTTCATTTCAACTTTATTTGTAAATGACAGGATGGATGCTGCCCACAACCCTTGGGCCTTTTTTTGCTCTTTGGTGCTAGTATTTGAATCTGACACTAAAGCCCCCGTCTCACATAGCGAGATCGCTAGCGAGATCGCTGCTGTGTCACTGTTTTAGTGACGCAACAGAGACCTCACCAGCGATGTCGCTATGTGTGACACTTTGCAGCGATCAGGCCCCTGCTGTGAGGTCGCTGATCGCTGCAGAATGTCCTGGACCATTTTTTGGTCTCTGTCCTCCAGCTGGTCAGCACACATCGCTGTGTGTGACCAGCGGGACCAGCGATCAGGCTGGTAACCATGATAAACAGTGGGTTACTAGGGGCGCACGCACACTTAGTAACCCGCTGTTTATCATGGTTACCACTCTGCTACGTGAGCGGTAACCTAGGTGCGCGTGTGCCCCTAGTAACCCGATGTTTACCATGGTTACCAGCCTGCTCCTGCTTCAGCAGGCTGGTAACCAGGAGCAGGACATTGTGGAAAGATTCTTTCCACAATGTCGTTGCTCCCCTGATCGTTGGTGAGCCTGCCTGTTTGACAGCTCACCAGCGATCACATAGCGACGCAGCAACGATCCCTGACAGGTCGTATCGTTGTCGGGATCGCTGCAGCGTCGCTAAGTGTGACGGGGCCTTAAGCCGCATTTCTGTTGTTCTCTGTACTTGCACTTCTCCTGATGAAGAAGTGAGTACATTTCAAAATGCGTTGATAATAAAGTCGCATTATCTACTCCACTATCTCAAGTGTTTTTTGACATTTGTGTTGAGACACCGGCAGCGCAGCATATCCGAATCGCCACATCTCTTCAAGGGGTGTCATTAAGCAGCGTCACTGAGTGTAGATTTAGAATTCATGTGTGATTTTTCCCCCCTAACCAATCAAGTACAGGTTCTACAATTTTAATGGTTTATAAAACACATATTGAACTTCCAGAAATGCTCAGCAGATCAGAGCAAGAAAATATCTGGAAATCAGTGCCAGACCCCTGATAAACAGCTCCTTGTATCTCAGCTTTCATGACTCCTCTAAGTGTTACACTACAATAAAACCTCTATGGCCATCCTCAATAAATAGTTATAGACTTTCAATATCACATCATGGTTTTCTGCATCGTTATCATTAAACTAGTGCATACAATTGAGACAAATTTGTCATTTCACACCTTATGGTGATATCATGGTTTGCTACATTACAGTGTTCCCAAGTTGCAGGAGTGGTGCATTTTTTTCTGCAATCATAGCTTTACAACCACAGCATCTTTGCCACGATTTTTGAAAATTACAGCAAATTAGTATTTTTTTCTGCAAATGAGGCTATAAACCACAATGTGGCTGAAGCATCTGAACACAGCTATCATGGGAAACCATTAACAGTGATATGTTGTATGGGTGATTTTCCCAGGACCTTTAATAATCAAAACCCACCAACCTCCGCATCATTGACCTATGATGCATGAGTGACTCATTGGGAAGCCTCATGTATTTGACTATATTTGGGTTCCATATTGCTCAGATTGCAAATATTGTGATGTTTTTTTAATGCAGACTTATATATGTATCAACTTATGGTAGCAAATTGAGTTTTTTCATAGCAGGAGACTGGTGCATAGGAAAGTTAGTTTTCCCCTTCCTTTCCCTCAAATTGAACTATATGTTCAGAAAACCCTTGTCCATTATCTTTACACAGATGTCCCCAGTGTTGTTTATGCTGATATAAGGACAGCTTTATCACAGAGCCATTTACCAGCCGAGGACCCAGTACCAGGTATGATCATACTGCATACGTTGTATAGATTCTGGTGGAGCACCATCTTTAGTAAGTTTGGGCCAAGTCTTCCCCAGGTCTATTGCAGCTCCTATTCATATGCTTTATTAGACCAAGCAATGTGAACTGAGGTCTAAGATGGTAGACATGCAAGAAATAGGAGCATGTTCACACTAGCAAAAAGAAGCAAAACCTACAAAAGACAAAAATATATCTCATACCCTACCATCATTATATATAAATGTAAAGCAAAGTTGCATAATAAATATAGGGTACTTAGTGAACTATTTTTGATCAAAAAAAGTATACAAGCCGTCCCACCAGCGGCAAGGTGACCCTAAATTGGGACGGTACCTATACTGCCTATATTAAAAACCTTACTGTATATCAAAGTTGAAGTAATGCATATAAAAGAGTAGACAAATAGGACCGGGTCCCAACTCCAGACCACCTAGGCCCGTGGTAAGCTACATATATACCAATCAGCTCAACAAAGGGGATGCCACACCCTTAAATTGCACAGAATGCAAACAAGACAAAAAACCAAGCAATGTGAACTGAGGTCTAAGATGGTAGACATGCAAGAAATAGGAGCATGTTCACACTAGCAAAAAGAAGCAAAACCTACAAAAGACAAAAATATATCTCATACCCTACCATCATTATATATAAATGTAAAGCAAAGTTGCATAATAAATATAGGGTACTTAGTGAACTATTTTTGATCAAAAAAAGTATACAAGCCGTCCCACCAGCAGCAAGGTGACCCTAAATTGGGACGGTACCTATACTGCCTATATTAAAAACCTTACTGTATATCAAAGTTGAAGTAATGCATATAAAAGGGTAGACAAATAGGACCGGGTCCCAACTCCAGACCACCTAGGCCCGTGGTAAGCTACATATATACCAATCAGCTCAACAAAGGGGATGCCACACCCTTAAATTGCACAGAATGCAAACAAGACAAAAAACCAAGCAATGTGAACTGAGGTCTAAGATGGTAGACATGCAAGAAATAGGAGCATGTTCACACTAGCAAAAAGAAGCAAAACCTACAAAAGACAAAAATATATCTCATACCCTACCATCATTATATATAAATGTAAAGCAAAGTTGCATAATAAATATAGGGTACTTAGTGAACTATTTTTGATCAAAAAAAGTATACAAGCCGTCCCACCAGCGGCAAGGTGACCCTAAATTGGGACGGTACCTATACTGCCTATATTAAAAACCTTACTGTATATCAAAGTTGAAGTAATGCATATAAAAGGGTAGACAAATAGGACCGGGTCCCAACTCCAGACCACCTAGGCCCGTGGTAAGCTACATATATACCAATCAGCTCAACAAAGGGGATGCCACACCCTTAAATTGCACAGAATGCAAACAAGACAAAAAACCAAGCAATGTGAACTGAGGTCTAAGATGGTAGACATGCAAGAAATAGGAGCATGTTCACACTAGCAAAAAGAAGCAAAACCTACAAAAGACAAAAATATATCTCATACCCTACCATCATTATATATAAATGTAAAGCAAAGTTGCATAATAAATATAGGGTACTTTGTGAACTATTTTTGATCAAAAAAAGTATACAAGCCGTCCCACCAGCGGCAAGGTGACCCTAAATTGGGACGGTACCTATACTGCCTATATTAAAAACCTTACTGTATATCAAAGTTGAAGTAATGCATATAAAAGGGTAGACAAATAGGACCGGGTCCCAACTCCAGACCACCTAGGCCCGTGGTAAGCTACATATATACCAATCAGCTCAACAAAGGGGATGCCACACCCTTAAATTGCACAGAATGCAAACAAGACAAAAAAACAAGCAATGTGAACTGAGGTCTAAGATGGTAGACTTTTTGCTAGTGTGAACATGCTCCTATTTCTTGCATGTCTACCATCTTAGACCTCAGTTCACATTGCTTGGTTTTTTGTCTTGTTTGCATTCTGTGCAATTTAAGGGTGTGGCATCCCCTTTGTTGAGCTGATTAGTATATGTGTAGCTTACCACGGGCCTGGGTGGTCTGGAGTTGGGACCCGGTCCTATTTGTCTACCCTTTTATATGCATTACTTCAACTTTGATATACAGTAAGGTTTTTAATATAGGCAGTATAGGTACCGTCCCAATTTAGGGTCACCTTGCCGCTGGTGGGACGGCTTGTATACTTTTTTTGATCAAAAATAGTTCACTAAGTACCCTATATTTATTATGCAACTTTGCTTTTCATTTATATATAATGATGGTAGGGTATGAGATATATTTTTGTCTTTTGTAGGATATGCTTTATTAGGCATATTATTATGGGTTCACCTGGTGAGGTGAATTCAGGGGGAGTCCATAACAATATGCTTAAGGTCAGAGTCAGGGTGAGCAACACGGACAGAGGCGTTGATGCATGGATGCTGCGGTTGCAATCATTGGGAACCTGTTGCAAGGGATGTCCAAAACTGATAACTCCAAAAAAATGGACTTATACAAAGAAAGACCCTTTAGGCTATGTGCCCACGTTGCATTTATGAAGCAGAAAATTTCTGCTGCATAAATGCAAGTCCTCTCCCGGAAAAACGCATGCGGAATTCCGCACGCGTTTATCGCGCATTTTTCGCGCGTTTATCACGCGTTTTCCACATGCGGAATTGCCTTGCGTTTTTTATGCATTGGACAAAGGCAATTCCGCTTGCGGAAACGCAAAATTAAATGACATGCTGCGGATTTTTGAACGCGGCATAAACGCTGCGGAAAAATCCGCAGCATGTGCATAGAACTTGCGGAATCCCATTGGGGACCATGGGGTGCGGATATACATGCGTTTTTCAAGCGTTTACGCTGCGGAAATTCCGCAGCATATACGCTTGAAAAATGCTACGTGGGCACCCAGCCTTATTTACATTATCATGAGATATATTGACTTGAAGTTACAAGGATGGAGCCTGAAGCTGCACTACTGAGTTGGTGAGATGTCATTCATGTCTTTGTCTTTTTTTGTTCTTAAGGTGCCTTGTTTTTACAAAGACCTTGTGTACAAATATCTACTAATTATCACTATTCAAGCTCAATTATTGATATTGATTTAGATGGAAATTTGAAATGACACAAAGTCATTATGACAGAAAACAGAAAACATGTCATCAGATTTTCAGTACTGCAGCCTCCAGCCTGTTCTTTTGAGGCTTTAAAATGGTTTCCAAATTTTATGTAAATTATGGGGGGCTGTTCACTACCCTGCTCAGCTCTGTCAAAGTGTGAACACTGCTTTGGGTCATTGGCCGCTCATTGGCTGCAGCATTCTCGTGATGTTGATATTAGCAGACCAGCTTGGGAAGCATACCTCCTGGTCCAGTAGATAAGGATATACGTTGTTTTTTTTCAATTTGTCATTTACCTGGGCCCATTAAAGGGAATCTGTCACCAGGTTTTTGCTACCCTATCTGAGAATAGCATGATGTAGGGGCAGAGACCCTGATTCCAAAGAATATCCAACTCACTGGGCTGCTTGCTTCAGTTTTAATAAAATCCCAGTTTTATCTGCTGTAGAGCTGGCAGTTCTTTGAATGCTGAGCTCTGAATAACCCCGCCCACAACACTGATTGGCTGCTTTCTGTATATAAGGTGCATATTAGTGGTGGAGGGCGGAATTGGACTATTTGGCAGCAGGTTTACTAGTCATCTATTGATAATCTCCTGTTTTTTAAAGTGATAACATACAGCAAGCAGCCCAGTAAGTGAAACATCACTGGAATCAGGGTCTCTGTATCAAAAATGAATGTAATCCACACCTACGTATTTCAATAAAGTTTTGTCAAAGCCAAATACCATTAAGTATCAATAACAGAGCAGCTTTATTTAAAGCATGACACACCAAAAAGAGACAAAAACTGCAGTGTCAAAAACGCATGTTAAAAAAAGCACACAAAAACACTAAGTAAAACTGCAAGTACCTAAAACTGCAAGCAACCTAAATTAAACAATAGGTGCAAAAATGGATCAGATATTCTGCAACATCAAAAACTCACCAAAAGCTCATTGTGGGAAGGTAACCTAATACCTTTTGTTATTCATCTACAGAAGTTCAGAAGAAAATATTGATGAGGTGCAGTTACAAAACCCTCAGCAGAGTTCTCATCCTCATCGTTGTCCTCTTTTTTTGTTCCCTCGGATCTATGGGTAGGTCATGCTATACAGAGCTTGTATTACCTGTATAAATATTGTTTGTAAATGTCTGTAAAGCTGGTACAGGATCCCAGAGCAGACAATTTTCTTTCACTTCCATAAAAAAAGGAGCCAAATTTCAAAGCGGACGCTATCTATGCACATTCGACTAACATCAGCCAAGCCAACAGATATGTAGCCATCGCTGTTTTACTGACATGTCACTCTCCGCAAGAAGAAATGTTACCCCTTGGATCCTGGTAAGATGCCTCTCACCCAGCCAAACCAGATCTCACACTTTGCACTGATGAGGGGCAGTGTCTGCAAATTGAGATTTTGGTTTTAGCTTTTATCCTAAGTCATGTCATAAGACTTGTTAGAGAGTTGATATTGACTTTTAGGATCGTTACTTCCTATAGGTGGCACTACAGTTCTGGTCCTCTTCATCTCTGAGGAGACAATTTGCATGTTTTACTAATGTCGCATTAAAAGCTTAAAGCGCCTCTGTAGTCGTTTTTTTGTCACATCTTGATTAAACTAAGGGGTTTAAAGAGAACCTTTTACAAATTTGGACCTTAAAAACTACATTCCTGCAGATAGCTGCAGAAATGTAGTTAAAAATGTTTTGTTATATAAATAATAGTAAATAAATAAATACAATAAAAAAATAAATAAAATATAATTTATTATTATTATTATTATTATTATTATTCTCCTCTCCCTAGTTGAGATATAGGCTGCTGAAATTATTGGCGCCTAATGTGTTAATTTTTTTTATAATTCAACTTGGAATTTGATTCTGTTCAGCTTTGTGGAAGTGTACATTCATTCCACGATGATGCTGTTCAATTGTAGCATCATAGATAGGAAAAAAGTAGATTCTTACAGTTCTGAATGAAATGAAAAGTCCATTGAGGTTAGAACTGTACAAGTTTGGTCACTTGACTGTGCTGACAGTGCCTTCCCCCCCATCAGTAATACTTACCCGTAGAAGGTCTCCATGTTTAGATCTTTGAATAATAATAATTTCCACAATTGGATGGATTTATTTGATTGTTTAGAAGAGACAATAATTTTGCTCATGTCTTTGTTTACTTGTTTGTTTTGTATGTCTCTTTACCCTTCTTCCTGAGATTTTTCCTGGCCCGTCTTTACTTCCCTCTCTCTTCCCTATGCCACTAAATAAATATAATTTTGGTTGTATGCTAATAAAATTCACCCATTTCCATTGTTCCTTCTTTTCTCTCTCCCCAGTTTCCCTTTCCCGGTTAACAGTTAATTATTTTTATATTGTTGATATAATATTTACCTATTAAATTTAATAAAAAAATATTTGAAAAGAGAAAAAATAGCTGCCAGTATGTAAAGCTAGAAACTAATGGTTTGTCAATATTCTGGAATTTTACTCACAGTTTCTAACCTTGTCTTAAGAATAAACCATTTAATTATTAAAAAAAATGTTCCTGTGCTGAGATAATCTTATAAATGTGTCCCTGCTGTGTATTGTGTAATGGCTGTGTCTGACCATACAGGGACTGGTTGGCTCTCTGTTATGCACACCCCTGGACTGACTGGCGTGTGCATGATTAGTGATCCCACTGTACCATGAACTGGGGAGTGCCTGGAGGAGCGTAACTAAGTATCAACCCGATCCGACCAAGGTCGCACGGAGGCTCAGTCGACTCCGTGCACCAGGGAGGAACTGAGCAGAGGGACCAGGTGCTACTCCAGGTCAGACCCCGGACACGACTGTTGACCCACACCGGGAAATGCAGGAAC
Organism: Phyllobates terribilis; assembly: GCF_046119375.1. Taxonomy (NCBI): domain Eukaryota; kingdom Metazoa; phylum Chordata; class Amphibia; order Anura; family Dendrobatidae; genus Phyllobates; species Phyllobates terribilis. The sequence continues at coordinate 381,655,152 of NW_027362765.1, read as the reverse complement.
AGGCAGGTTAGGCTGGCATACAGACAGGTGTGTATTGGCAGGCACAGCTGGTATGCAGACAGGTGGGTACTGGCAAGCACGGCTGGTATGCAGACAGGTGGGTACTGGCAAGCACGGCTGGTGTGCAGACAGGTGGGTACTGGCAAGCACGGCTGGTATGCAGACAGGGAGGTACTGGCAAGCACGGCTGGAGTGCAGACAGGGAGGTACTGGCAGGCACGGCTGGCGTGCAGACAGGGAGGTACTAGCAGATTGGAGAGCAGGCTGGATAGGGTCCAGAACAGACCGGGATATAGGAACAGAACCGCAGATGCGGTAGACAAGCAGAGTAAAGTGAAACCACTGGAGCGGAGGACAAGGCAGAGCAAATCAAAACCGCCGGAGCGGAGGACTAGGCAGAGCAGTGGGAAACCGCTGCTGCAGTGAGCAAGTAGAGCAGAGCGAAACTGCCGGAACGGAGGACAAGGCAGAGCAGAGCGAAACCACTGGAGCGGAGGACAAGGCAGAGCAGAGCGAAACAGCTGGTGCAGTGAGCAAGTAGAGCAGAGCGAAACCGCAGGTGCGGTGGACAAGGTAGAGCAGAGCAAAACCGCCGGAGTGGTGGACAAGGCAGAGCAGAGCGAAACCGCTGGTGTGGTGAGCAAGCAGAGCAGAGCGAAACCGCAGGTGCGGTGGACAAGGCAGAGCAGAGCGAAACCGCCGGAGAGGTGGACAAGGCAGAGTAGAGAGGAACCACCGGAGCGGTGGACAAGGCAGAGCAGAGAGGAACCGCCGGAGCGGTGAGCAAGCAGGGCAGAGTAAAACCGCCGGAGCGGTAGACAAGGTAGAGCGGAGCAAAACCACCAGAGCGGTGGACAAGGCAGGGCAGAGAGAAACCGCCGGAGTGGTGGACGAGGCAGAGCGGAGCGAAACCGCTGGTGCGGTGAGCAAGCAGAGCAGAGAGAAACCGCAGGAGCGGTGGGTAAGACAGAGCAGGGCGGAACCGCTAGTGCGGTGAGCAAGCAGGCCAACCATGGGTGCGGTGAGCAAGCAGAGCAGAACAGGGCAGAAGGTGTAGGCAGAGAGGACAGGGCTCTGTTCACATGGAACAGACTGGAAAATACAGGAAGATGGTTAGAACACAGGAGGTAGATACGGAGGAAGGGAAAAGGGACAAGCAGAAACAGATACACACATGGTACTTACAATGAAGTAGCGAGTGGACTCTAAACTCACAAACAGAAGTACAGAGACAACGAGTTGGAGTTAGGGGCAGATTCAGACACTGCAGGAAAAGGGAAGGTACGGACATAGAGACAAATAGGCTAGGAGAGTGTTCAGACAGGAACTGACACTGCAAGGAGATACAGGAACGAGCTTGGGTACTCAGCCCCCAGGAAGGCAGAAACAGACTAGAAGTCACAGGTTAAAAAAATCACTGACTGAGGTAGAATAGCAATAATTAAAAAATGATACTTTATTATAAATATTAAAATATGATAAACAAAACCACCGTACTAAATGCAGTCTATCCTGTATGTCCCCTCTTTTATCACACAGGTCATACTCAGGATATTAATATTCCCTAAAACCATTCACCCAATGTGTAATAACTGATGTCTAGACTACTCTCAATATATCTCTATCCTAAATTGACAACCCTTAGACGAATATAAGTTATTTCCACAGGGGGAACATGGGATTATTATTACACTTTGCCCTCTGCAGAATATCAGACTATAGACCCCTTCTTATCCTGTATATAGTCGGGGTTATATGAGACAGGAGAAATATTAATTATTTCCATAGGGGGAGCATATAATTATTATTGCACTTTGCCCTCAGCAGAAAATATAGACCCCTTCTCATCTTGTGTATTGTCGTAGTTATATGAAAAAGGACGGATTTTTTTTCCCCCTTCTCCCCCCTCTAATCTTTTTTTATATAAACTACAATCCACTAATAGAGGATACAGATAACACGATTCTATCTATATTGTGCTCTTGTCTAAAAGCAGTTGGTATGCGATATCAGTTTACTGCCTGTAAATTTCTGTTGAATCACAGATGACTCAATGACAGCTCTACATCTACATAGGACACAGCTCTGTTTGTTTCACTTACAGACCTAATGAATCGTCTGTCATTACGCTGTCCCTTTAAGACTTGCTGCCCCTTTATTTATAACTCAGGGTATCACAGCAACCTCTTAGCATGTACGTCCCTATATCCACATACATGCCCCAAAACATACAAGTAGGCCTCTACGCGTTTCACCCATCTAATATTTTTATGGGCACATCAGGAGGCTCAGGCACTATGTTGCTTGCTAATACATAGCAAGGGCCACTCACAGATCCCCTCCCTTGGGGCCAATAAGGAGCTGCCACATCACATTCAAGGATTCAGGTGTCACGGGGGGGCGGAGTTATCATAGATACCACAGCACAGATAGGCAGACTGCATCCTGACATCAGCTGGTAACGTAAACAAACTTTTAACCCATTATTACCATGGATGCTTATATCAGAAAGCCAGAAAATCCAATAGAAACAGTATAGCATCTTTTTAATTAAAATTCACCAAGATTGAGGAGACTAAAAGATGTCAGTTTTACTAAATATGGTTAGTTGATCGACAAGTATAGAGGTACTCATGCTGTATACCCAAATGCTCATTGCTATTAAATATCATTACCAACCATAAACTCCCAAACTTCCACAGTTATTATATGAATTCAGTAAAGGACATACATTCATTTAAACCCATTGGAGCAACAGTTTTTAATCTGTGAATCCACTGGGTTTCTTTCCTTTGAATTTTGTTGTCATGATCACCCCCCCTTTGAGATGTCCTGAAAGCCAATAGCCTTAATGTCACCATCATGTACTTCCCACACGTGCCTAGAGATAGGTGTATCTTCTTTCCTCCGAATATCCCCAGGTGTTCGAGAATTCTAACACAAAATTGTCTAATGGTTTTCCCTACATATGTTTTGGGGCAGTCACATTTTGCCAGATATACAATGCCCTCCGTTCGGCAGTTGATAAATTCTCTATTCTGGTAGACTTTACCAGTAGTATCACTGGTGAATGATGTTTTCTTCACTATAAAATCACAGGACTTGTAAGCCCCACATCTAAACGTACCAACCAAATTTGTACGATTTAGCCACGTAGGGTCCGCCTTATCTGATTGTAGATGGCTATGGACCAGACGATCTTTTAAATTTCGTCCCCTGCGATACGTCACTGAAGGGTGAGGGGTGATAACACCCTTAAGGTCCGGATCCAAATTCAGAACATCCCAGAAAGTACGGAGGACATTCATTACTCTCTTAGATTTGTCGTCAAAGGTCCCTATTAGACGTACTACACCATTGTCCTCATTTCTCTCTTTAGGGACCAATAAGGATGTCCTATTAGCTGCCCTTGCATGATGGTATGCCTGCTCCACAACATACGAGGGATAACCTCGTTTTTTGAACCTTTCACTCAGTTCACACGCTTCCCTCTCAAACCCCTCCAGAGATGAGCAATTACGTCTAAGGCGCAAGGTAGAGGATTGTGACTTTTCCATTGTAGAAGGCTATTTGTAGCCGTTGATTTCCTAAAAAGGAAAGACTAGAAGTCACAGGTAACAGGTCTGGGTATACAGCCCCCAGAGTGGCGGAAACAGACTAGAAGTCACAGATAACAGGTCTGGGTATACTGCCCCCAGAGTGGCGGAAACAGACAAGATGCAGAACAGGACCTGGCAACTCAGAGGCAAGCAGCACACTGATTGTTAGTGTTGCTCAGGCACCTCCTTCTGGGTGGAGGGGGTTTAAATATCCAGTGACTCACAGCATTAGGAGTGCACCCACAGCAGCTATAAGAATCAGGATGTAACCAGGCCGCCACCCTAAGCAATCAGACCAGAGGCATGCACACAGCATGAACAGGAGCGAGGTTTGCAGACTGGACTGATGGGTAAGATTGCGGTCTTGCATGGTGGGAGGTGGTGCACTATGCAAGCACGCCGCCAGGGATGTTACACTCTCAGTGGCAACAAGCGAGAAGTATGGAGTTATTTCCAGTTTTAGGTGCTACCGTTCCCTATTGGGGTGCAAGGTAAATGAAGTTCCCAGCTTGGAAACCACACTATGCTCGTTGCCACTTGAAGCACATAAGGAGACCAGTATGCAGGAGAGCACTTGTTCAGTTTTATCTCTCCTGGCTGTATGAAGCTTCACTCCTGAAGGTGACTGTGGAAAATAATGTTCCCTCAGGATTGACTGGATAAAGATTCTGGGAGTAGTAGTACTTCCTTTCTTTCCCTGTACTAGACTGGACAGAATTGGTTTGTACCAGTTTACAGGAAGTGTCGTCACTGAGCTGGGAAACTTTTCCCAGACATTTCTATGGTAGCTTATGGTGAGAAGACTGAATACCTATTTTCATACCTCAAACATCAGCCAGTAGATGACAGCAAAATAAAAAGCACAATGCACATTTATCAGTCCTCAGTGTACATACATCATAACACTTAAAGGGGTTGTCCAGGCTTGGCTATAAGCCTGCAGTCAATCTATGTAACTGCAGAATTTTGAATCCTCACAGGGCGCAGTGTGTACAGTGTCAGGAGTCTCCAGCACCACTTGACTGCAATTATGCGATTTGTATACTTCCGGCGACATTCCAATGAAACATGTCCGGCTTTGCTCAATTCACTCCTTTTGAGCTAGAATGTGCCCATATAGTCAGCACAAGACCGAATGTATGCACATCACATACTTGTGATTACATGACCACACACTCCAGATGCCGGCACTGGAAAGTCCTCACTGTGAGGATTTACAAGTCTGCAGCCACATGGAGTGACTGCAGACTTGAGCCCCAAGGCTGGACAACCCCTTCTAATATGTTATACATTTCTAAACTAACAGTGCCCAAAGTAATCCTGGCACTCTGGAACAGATGTGCTGCCACACGTCACCTGTTTCACTTAGCAGAAGTAGAATGTGTACTGAGATATCACATTTGGTTCTGGGCAGCTCACTTGACCCTCTTCACTCTGATCCTGCTGTCCGCCTCCTTTCACAACTCTGTAAAAACAAGAAGTCTTGTTAGGGAGGTGAAGTCACATGAGACAGACAGGGGCTCTATTTAAAAATTTCTACTGTTGCCCAAAATAAAAGACACATTTTGACAAAGGTCATGGATTGGCTAAAATAAGATATTGTTATTTTTGATCCACACTGTCCCCAAAAATGTTGTTGTCACAAGTCATTGATGTGAGCCAAGGGAATCTTTTTTTTCTGCCAAGGGCCATATGGATATTTATACCATCCTTTGGGGACCGCACAAACTCTGCCCACAAGTATGTCCTGAAGCTGGCACCAGTGTCAGATCGTAATCGTAATTTTGCGGACACGCAGCGTAATTGCCGCCATTGACTTCCATTGAATCGCATAATATCCATGTGAACACATGTGCCCATGCGGATATCATACGGTTCAATGTGCGGATGGTACCCAGGTTTGGAGAAGAGGAGACTCTCATCCAGACCCGGGTACCATAAAACCTGTAAAAAAAAGTTTCTATGAGAGATTTGCTCATCCCTAGGCTATGTTCACACCCAGCATTTTTTTCTGTGGGAAAAATCTGCTTTCATGGCAGTAAATCACTCCTTTTAAAATCCCCTTTTTTCAGTGTTTTTGTGGGGTTTTCGCTGTTTTTAATGTGTTTTTTTAGGTGTGGATTACATGTTTGCTTTGTCTACAGTACATGTTTAATACAGTTAGTTTTATTCACCAAAAACACAGCGAAAAATGGCATTGCCTTTTATTGCAGCATTTTTTCATTTTCTCATTGCTTTCTATTGTTAAAAACTGCTGCAAAAATACTGAAAGAATTGACGTGATGCAGATTTAAATTCAGTCAGGATTAAAAAACAAACGTGTGTATGAGATTTCTGAAGTCTCATAGCTTTTGCTGGTACTGTAAAAGGCAACTTTTTATTTGCATAAAAAATGCAGCAAAAATGCTGCATGTGAACAATGACTTACTCTTTACTTATGCTACACGTTCTGAATTGCTCTCTTGATATACTGTAGCATTGACTGTATCACTAGGACTAGGAGCATTTTTATCTTGTGTCGTGGTTTCTGAACATCCGCAAGTAGATTGCAGGCAGAGAAAAGGAACTACAATGTGGGAAGATGCCATTGTCCGTAACAAACTATAGAACAAAGTTTCTATATTCCTACGGATTACTGTAAAAATCTTTTCATAGGTGCACTTCTTGATTCACTGTAACACCTCAATGATGTTATTTTGTTTTCAATCTCTGTTGCTCATATTATCTTTATTTCTTTTAGTTTATCACCACATAAAAGAAAAAGACATAAATCAGCAGCCCTATGAAAACAAGACTGGCAGTTCTGGTCAGTAAATAATTATCTGTGTCTGTTCATAAATATTCACAATAAAGGGTTATTGATGCTCAGAATCACATTATTTTTTTCACAGTAAATGCATGTTTATTGATAACTTGCAGACAAAGTCCAACATAACGATTTTTTCTTGTACTTTTTCTTGTCTTTTTTCATCTATACGTGTGTGCATTCAGCTTCACATAGCAGAATGGACCATCCTATTCTTACGCTGGCAAACTCCTAAAACACTTCATAGCTGCAGTTGCTTCTCCTAAGTACTGCATGCTCCTCCCTCTGCTCTCCTGTGTGCTCCTTACTAGTCCCACCTCTCTCAGTTAAAGAAATGTTGTGTAAAAAAATGCTATTAACCTGCAGCAGCCTGGCACACACACTGAAAGCCCCATCAGGCTCAGGCTTTCAGTCATAGTGGTGGACCAGCATGTCTTCAGTAACTGCTCAGTATATAGTAAGCAGCGGTTGAAACCATGTCCTTGGAACTGACTGACAGCTGGCTCAGCATTAGAGCTGGCTGTCAGACAGTGCTGGGGGCATGATTACAGCCACCGATCACTATGCATTGAGCAATGACTGAAGCCGCCCCGGTCCACCCCTATGACTGAAAGCATATACCTGACAGGAGGAATAAAGTTCATTTACTTCTGGCAGCAGGGCTCTCAGTACAGGCGGTGGACAGCTTCAGAACACTATTAACCTGCTGATTATCCCCATATCTGCAGGTAATAGTGTTTTTACATGATTGGTTTCCATTAATTTCTCAGATCTTTACTCAAAGCCATCTAACTGTTAAATGTGTAAAACAGAACTGGCGCCTAGCACATCTCTGCTCTGCTTTGCCGCTACCACGAATATTTGACACATCAAACTAATCTACACTAATCTAGAACAGACTCTTTGTCCTGTACATAGTATGGTCCTGTACAAAACTCTGGCAGACAGTTTTTATCTACTGCCATATACATCAATGTAAACTCAACATAGCGGCATGTGTGTTTTTTAGTGATGAGCGAGCACTAAAATGCTCGGGTGCTCGAAGCTCGGGTCGAGCACATTGGAATACTCGGGTGCTTGACCCGAGCAACGAGCCCAATGTAAGTCTATGGGAAACTCGAGCATTTTTCTGGCGGTCGTCCCCCCCCCCCACCCCCGGCGGTCAGCAGAAGGTCAAAAATTGCCAAATCGATGGGAACAGTGCTCAATTAAACGTCAGGCAGGCAGTATATATAGGCAGACAGGCAGGCAGGGTATATAGGAGGGTGCATGAAAAACATAGCAGGGCACTTGGAACACACTAGTGCCCTCCGATTTTCATGCACCCGTCTCTTTAAAAAAGCCGGCCGGCAATTCATCAGCGGCATACATCTGTACCCGACAATTTAGAACAGAAAGAATAGAGCATCACACATACAGTAGATTAGATAGATAGAAACATGTCAGTCACATATATAATAAGTACAGTGACAGTGTTGGTTACTGTACTTGTCATTTAGTGTTAAAATAAAGGATTTATTAAAAAAAAAATTGGCGTGGGGTTCCCCGTAATTTTAGTCTCTAGCAGAGGTTAAGCAGATGGCTGGGGCAGATGTTTGAAGCCTGGGAAGGGGGTAATGCCCACGGAGCTTCCCAGGCTACTAATATCAGCCCCCAGCTGAATACCTAGCCTTTACTAGCTATTAAAATGGAGGACCCAAAAAAAAATGACGTGGGGGTCCCCCCTATTTTAATAGCTAGCAAAGGCTAGGTAGACAGCTGGGGGCTGATATTAATAGCCCAGGAAGAGTCCATGAATATTGGCCCCCTCCCAGGCCAGACACACCAGCCGTCAGCCGCCCCAGAAATGGCGCATCCATAGGATGCGCCAATTCTGGCACTTAGCCTCGCTCTTCCCACTGCCCTGTAGTGGTGGCAGTGGGGTAATAGGGTTGGGGTTGATGTCAACTTATAATGCCAGCTGACATCAAGCCCAGGTTAGTAATGGAGAGGCATCTATAAGACTCCCCCATTACTAACCCCATAGTCAAAGTTAAAAAAAAACACTAACACCCAGAATAAAGTCCTTTAATTGAAATAAAGACACAATTCTTTAATGTTCTAAATTAAACTCTACTTACCGTCACGCCCATTCCAGCTGAAGCCAACGATCTCCTGCAATAAGAGTAAAATAATAAACTAACCTCATCCTTACCTTTCCATGGTTCCCAGGACAGCTTCAGCTCTGCTGCATTGACATGACAGGCTGGATCGTAGCAGAACGCTGCCATCCAGCTTGTCATGTGTTATGCACACGCCTGGACTGGCTGGCATGTGCGTGATTAGTGATCCTACTGTACCATGGACTGAGGAATGCCTGGAGGGGCGTAACTAAGTATCAACCCGATCCTACCAAGGTTGCACGGCGGCTCAATCGACTCCGTGCACCAAGGAGGAACCGGGCAGAGGGACCAGGTGCTACTCCAGGACAGACCCCGGACACGGCTGTTGGCCCACACCGGGGATTGCAGGAACAAGCAGGCTAGGCTGGCACACAGACAGGTGGGTATTGGCTGGCACAGCTGGTATGCAGGCAGGGTGGGTACTGGCAGGCACGGCTGGTGTGCAGACAGGGAGGTACTAGCAGGTTGGAGGGCAGGCTGGATATGGTCCAGTACAGACTGGGATGCAGGAACAGAGCCGCAGATGCGGTAGACAAGCAAAGCAGAGCAAAACCGCCGGAGCGGTGAGCAAATAGAGCGGAGCGAAACCGCAGGTGCGGTAAATGGACAGAGCAGAGCAAAACCCGCAGGTCCGGTAAACGGACAGAGCAGAGCAAAACCCGTGGATGCAGTAAACGAACAGAGCAGAGCAAAAGCCGCATGTGCGGTAAATGGACAGAGCAAAGCAAAACCCGCAGGTGCGGTAAATGAGCAGAGCAATGCAAAACCCGCGGAAGCGACGAACAAGTCAAGCAGAGCAAAACCGCAGATGCGGTGAACAAGCAAAGCAGAGCAAAACCGCAGACGTGGTGAACAAGCAGAGCAAAACCGCAGACACGGTGAACAAGCGGAGCAGAGCAAAACCGCAGACGCGGTGAACAAGGCAGAGCAGAGAGGAACCTCCGGAGCGGTGAGCAAGGCAGAGCAGAGAGGAACCGCCGGAGCGGTGAGCAAGGCAGAGCAGAGAGAGACCGCCGGAGCGGTGAGCAAGGCAGAGTAGAGAGAAACCACCGGAGCGGTGAGCAAGGCAGAGCAGAGAAGAACCGCCGGAACGGTGGACAAGGCAGAGCAGAGAGAACAGGGCTCTGTTCACATGGAACAGACTGGAAGGGACAAGCAGAACCAGATAAACACAAGGTACTTGCAATGAAGTAGCGAGTAGACTCCAAACTCAAAAACAGAAGTACAGAGACAACGAGTTGGAGTTAGGTGAAGGTTTAGACACTACAGGAAAAGGGAAGATATGGACATAGAGACAAACAGGCTAGGAGAGTGTTCAGACAGGAACAGACACTAAAACGAGATACAGGAGCGAGTCTGGGTATACAGCCCCCAGAATGGCGGACAAACAGGCTAGGAGACACAGATAACAGGTCTGGGAATACAGCCCCCAGAAAGGCGGAACAGGCAAGAAACAGAAACAAGACCTGGCAACTTCAGAGTAGGAGCACACTGAAATTAGTGTTGCTCAGGCACCAGCTCCAAGGTGGAGTGGGGTTAAATATCCAGTGACTCACAGCAATAGGCTGGGGAAGCATTAGAAGTGTGCCCACCGCAGCTATAAGAATCAAGAAGTAACCGGGCCGCCTCCCTAAGCAATCAGACCAGAGCATGCACACAGTATGAACAGGAGCACGGCTTACCAACTGGACTGAATGCTAAGACCGCAATCTTGCATAGTCGGAGATGGTGCACTATGCAAGTACGCCGCCAGGTATGTTACAGTACCTCCCCCTTTACGCCCCCTCTTCTTCAAGCCTGCAAGGGTCTTCCGCAGAGAATTTGGAGGCCAATCCTTCTCTTTAAGAGGATTACCTCTTCTATCCACTAGAGGAAACAAAACTGGTCTCATCATCTTGGTAACTAGGATGCTTCCTCCCATCAAGCCATCCTCAGCAACAGATGAAGTGGGTGAAGTACCAGGAACAGCACACAGGAAAGTCTCTCTCCATTTGTTATCAGATAGCACCCTGGTGGATTCAGGAGATAACTGGAGGTCCTCCGCCTGATTGAAGGGGTGCAGAGACTCGGGGGTAACCATCGCCTTGACGTACACTTTGCCAAGCTTACTGGATGAAGTGGGAGGCGTACCAAGTACAGGGTCTAGAAAAGTTTCTCTTCCTTTGTTATCAGGTAGCACCCCGGAGGATTCAGGAGACAACTGGAGGTCCTCCGCCTGGTTGGAGGAGTGCAGAGACTCAGGAGTAAACACTGCTTCGAAGTATACTTTGTTAAGCTCACTGGATGAAGTGGGCGAAGTATCAGGTACAGGGTGTAGGAAAGTCTCACTCCAATTGTTATCAGGTAGCACCCCAAAGAATTCAGGAGACAACTGGAGGTCCTCCACCTGGTTGGAGGGGTGCAGAGACTCGGGGGTAACCAGTGCTTCGGAGTACACTTTGTCAAGCTCATTGGATGAAGTGGGTGAGGTATCAGGTACAGGGTGTAGGAAAATCTCTCTCCATTTGTTATCAGGATTCAGGAGGCAACTGGAGGTCCTCTGCCTGGTTGGAGGGGTGCAGAGACTTGGAGGTATCCACCGCCTTTATGGACGTAAGGCCAGATTTATTAGAGATGGAGGGTCCTTGCTTTGGGACCATCTTAAGTCTGGTTTCAGAGATGACATGTCTGTGAGGCGGAACGGTACCTGAAGCCAGATCATTGGTACAATCGTCGAGATTGTGTGGGGACATTGCCTCCGCTTCTCTTCCTTCGGAGACTTCAGCGCACTGCTAGTCAGCGGCTAGCAGATCTGGTGAAGAAGAAGAAACTGCTGACTGTCCTGAAGATATGGGAACTGGACACCCCTTGTACCTTAGCAGTCCCCCAGGATACACCATGCAGGGTCTCCAGACCTGAGCGGGCACTAGATCTCTCGTCTCTGGATGACTTGTGGGTAAACCAGTCAGCACCTGGAATGTAAGCTTCTTCATGTGTAATGCTCCAATCTGGAGCTTAATTTGTACAGACATATTTTGACTGTTTCTGAGTAGGGCTCGTCCTTCCGCTGACAATGCCCAAACCGGCTTCTGGAGTTTTTGGACGGGAATCAAACACTGACTCTTCAAGGCTTTAAGCCCGAAACTTCCAGTTAATCCGAGGCATTTACTTGCCACGGAGACAGTCATGGTCATCTGTGGAGAGGAAACACTAAGGCCAAGGGCAGCCTCTCCTACAGGCCTAATGTCTTGGGATTCTCCAACCTGCGCTGGACAAAGACCATCAGGGGGTCCCAAACAACAGCAGCGGGACCGCAATCCTATTTTGTGACTGCGTTCCGGCCTCTGATTTGCCTGACGAACATGGTCAACCTTCATGGATTCAGTGTGGGTAGCTGCCTCTACAGGCTGGGGAACAGGAGGTCTTTGGGAGGACAAAACCTGGCGTGATGGTTTGCCTCTACGACTTGCACGTCTGGACTGCCTCTTGAGGTTGGGAAGAGAAGTATTCTGTGGAGCATAGTCATCTTGTGTGGATTCTGGGTGGGCAGCAGTCTCTTCAGGCAGGAGAACTGGTGAGCTACCTATACAAATCATCCATCGGGGCTGCTCCGGGATATTGGGAAGGGAAGCTTTAGCAGAGGCTTCAGGATTAGGGTCATCGAAGACCATTAGAAAGGCCACCAGGAAGGCCTGCAGGTCAGAGACGATAGGATCCTGTGCTTCCCATAGGGGGGTGATCCATTTCAAGGCATTACCCGCTAGGTAGGACATCATAAATCCCACTTTAACCCGATCGGTAGGAAAATAGTGAGCATAGAACTGGAACTGCAGCATGCATTGCCACACAAACGCACGGCTTTGTTTTGGATCCCCATAGTACCGTGGCGGATCCGCAGGAACGGGTGCTGATAGCTCCATTGGGGCTGGTGCGTAAATTGCCTGGACCTCAGCTTGCGAAAAAAAATTTTTTCTTGATGCACGTATTCACTGTACACTGATTCAAAATGTATCTGAGAGCGAAGGGCGGTGGGGCTCAACGGGAACCATGGCCTGAGCAAACTGTTATACACACGCCCGGACTGGCTGGCGTGTGCGTGATTAGTGATCCCATTGTACCATGAAGTGAGGAGTGCCTGGAGGGGCGTAACTAAGTTTGCCTCCGATCCGACCAAGGTCGCACGGTGTCTCAATCGACTCCGTGCACCAAGGAGGAACCGAGCAGAGGAACCAGGTGCTACTCCAGGACAGACCCCGGACACGGCTGTTGGCCCACACCGGGGAATGCAGGAACAAGCAGGCTAGGCTGGCACACAGACAGGTGGGTATTGGCTGGCACAGCTGGTATGCAGGCAGGGTGGGTACTGGCAGGCACAGCTGGTGTGCAGACAGGGAGGTACTAGCAGGTTGGAGCACAGGCTGGATAGGGTCCAGTACAGGACAGAGCAGAGCAAAACCCGCGGATGCGGTAAACGAACAGATCAGAGCAAAACCCGCAGGTGCGGTAAACGGACAGAGCAGAGCAAAACCCGTGGATGCGGTAAACGAACAGAGCAGAGCAAAACCCGCAGGTGCAGTAAATGAGCAGAGCAAGGCAAAACCCGCCGAAGCGGCGAACATGCCAAGCAGAGCAAAACCGCCGACGCGGTGAACAAGCAAAGCAGAGCAAAACCGCAGACGCGGTGAACAAGCAAAGCAGATCAAAACCGCAGACGCGGTGAACAAGGCAGAGCAGATAGGAACCGCCGGAGCGGTGAGCAAGGCAGAGCAGAGAGAAACCGTCGGAGCGGTGAGCAAGGCAGAGCAGAGAGAAACCGCCGGAGCGGTGAGCAAGGCAGAGCAGAGAGAAACCGCCGGAGCGGTGAGCAAGGCAGAGCAGAGAGAAACCGCCGGAGCGGTGAGCAAGGCAGAGCAGAGAAGAATCGCCGGAGCGGTGGACAAGGCAGAGCAGAGAGAACAGGGCTCTGTTCACACGGAACAGACTGGAAGGGACAAGCAGAACCAGATAAACACAAGGTACTTGCAATGAAGTAGCGAGTGGACTCCAAACTCACAAACAGAAGTACAGAGACAACGAGTTGGAGTTAGGTGTAGGTTCAGACACTGCAGGAAAGGGGAAGATATGGACATAGAGACAAACAGGCTAGGAGAGTGTTCAGACAGGAACAGACACTGCAACGAGATACAGGAGCGAGTCTGGGTATACGGCCCCCAGAATGGCGGACAAACAGGCTAGGAGACACAGATAACAGGTCTGGGAATACAGCCCCCAGAAAGGCGGGACAGGCAAGAAACAGAAACAAGACCTGGCAACTTCAGAGTAGGAGCACACTGAAATTAGTGTTGCTCAGGCACCAGCTCCAAGTTGGAGTGGGTTTAAATATCTAGTGACTCACAGCAATAGGCTGGGGAAGCATTAGAAGTGTGCCCACCGCAGCTATAAGAATCAGGAAGTAACCGGGCCGCCGCCCTAAGCAATCAGACCAGAGCATGCACACAGTATGAACAGGAGCACGGCTTACAAACTGGACTGAAGGCTAAGACTGCAATCTTGCATAGTGGGAGATGGTGCACTATGCAAGTACGCCGCCAGGTATGTTACACCATGCCGCAGACACTGAGAAGCTCCTCAGTGAAGCTCCTCAGTGTCTGGCTGTGACGGCATCCAGATAAGCCGAGTTCATGTCCAATGAACTCAGCTCACCTCATGCACATGTGGCGCCCTGCTGTGCATTGGTGCCACAGATCCCAGATGGGTGCATGGATGGATTCCTCCACAGGAGGCCCTCATAGCATTCACATACCTCCACCTTCCACCTCAGACCACCAGAGGGAGCCCGTTAGGGATATAAAAAGGGAAGGTGGAGCTAGGCAGTCAGTCTAGAGTCTAGAGCAGGGGTCTCAAACTCGGCTGGGTATATGGGCCACAAATGGAAAAAATTTGAATTTGGGGGGCCGCATTTTTTGTTCAATGTGACATTTTTAGTGATACCATTTTTTTTTTGTATACACCTTTTGAACATTTTTCCCGTGTTTATTTTTTTATGGATGTGGCGATAATAAACGTGTACTTTTTTGTGTTTACTTTAGTTTACATATTAAACAGCATTTTTAGTGCCCAATATTTTTTCATGCTTTATTTTTATTTTTTTGATTTTTACAATTTTCTTTCCTCCAATTGGCCACATACAGTAAAATTGTCATACCATTAGCATCATATAGTAATAATGGCAAACATCTTGTAGTAATGTCCCCATCTTGTACTAATGTGCCCCAACCAGGTCCCCATCCTGTGGCTATGTGCCCCATCCAGGTCCCCATCCTGTGGCTATGTGCCCCATCCAGGTGCCCATCCTGTGGCAATGTTCCCGATCCAGGTCCCCATCCTGTGGCAATGTTCCCGATCCAGGTCCCCATCTTGTGGCTATGTGACCATCCAGGTTTCCATCTTGTGGCAATGTTCCCCATCCTGGCCCCCATCTTGTACTAATGTGCCTCATCCAGGTACCCATCCTGTGGCTATGTGCCCCATCCAGGTCCCCATCCTGTGTCTATGTGCCCCATCCAGGTCCCCATCTTGTGGCTATGTGCCCCATCCAGGTCCCCATCTTGTGGCTATGTGCCCCATCCAGGTCCCCATCTTGTGGCTATGTGCCCCATCCAGGTCCCCATCTTGTGGCTATGTGCCCCATCCAGGTCCCCATCTTGTGGCTATGTGCCCCATCCAGGTCTCCTCTTGTGGCTCTGTGCCCCATCCAGGTCCCCTCTTGTGGCTCTGTGCCCCATCCAGGTCCCCTCTTGTGGCTATGTGCCCCATCCAGGTCACCATCTTGTGGCTATGTGCCCCATCCAGGTCACCATCTTGTGGCTATGTGCCCCATCCAGGTCCCCATCTTGTGGCTATGTGCCCCATCCAGGTCCCCATCCTGTGGCTATGTGCCCCATCCAGGTCTCCATCTTGTGGCTCTGTGCCCCATCCAGGTCCCCTCTTGTGGCTATGTGCCCCATCCAGGTCCCCTCTTGTGGCTATGTGCCCCATCCAGGTCTCCATCTTGTGGCTCTGTGCCCCATCCAGGTCTCCATCTTGTGGCTCTGTGCCCCATCCAGGTCCCCTCTTGTGGCTATGTGCCCCATCCAGGTCCCCTCTTGTGGCTATGTGCCCCATCCAGGTCCCCTCTTGTGGCTATGTGCCCCATCCAGGTCCCCTCTTGTGGCTATGTGCCCCCTGTGCTGTTCTTCACACACATAAAAAAAAAAAAAGATGATTCTCACCTGTCCTCCGTTCCCTCGGCGTCCTTCCTGCAGATGTGGCCCGCAGGCACCACAGAGTCAGACCCCTTGACGATCCCGACCTGGTCCAGGAGGAGCCGCTGACAGCAGCGCTGCATTGCCGCACACAGACTGTCTCCCAGCACAGCATTTCCAATGTCAGCCGCTGACCAATCAGAGGCCAGCAGCTGACATCTGCATATGGCAATGACATCATGCTCACTGCGCCGACACGCAGATATCAGCTGCTGGCCTCTGATTGGCCAGCGGCTGTCATTGGAAATGCTGTGCTGGGAGACAGTCTCTGTGTGCGGCAATGCAGCGCTGCTGTCGGCGGCTCCTCCTGGACCAGGTCGGGATCGTCAAGGGGTTTGTGCCTGCGGGCCGCATAAAGCAGCCTCAGGGGCCGCATGCGGCCCGCGGGCCGCGTGTTTGAGACCCCTGGTCTAGAGTCTGGAGTCCACAGAGAGAGAAGTTCGTTCTGTAGAACAGTTTCCTCAGGGGACAGAGCTAGTTCCAGCTCCTGCAGAAGCTAGCCTGCAGTGAAGCCCAGTCCAGACTCAGAGAGCTCAGGTTAGTGAGCCAAAGGTGTGCCGATGCCATAAGAGCGGTGAAGAGTAGCAAGGCCTACTGCCAGTGTGAAGCCTAGTGAGGGCCCCGAGCGTGGCCGAGGACGAGTGGAGTAAGCGAGCTACATAGGGGGGGGGCAGAGAAGCTTAACCAGCTCACCCCACAACCATTTACCGGACACCGGGTCCGCGCCTCCAGGGGCCTACATCCCCAGCAGGAATAACCGGAATCCCTGGATAACTACATGTCCCAGGTTAACCCAAACGCTGACAACGTACCAGGGTCAGGAGTTACCGAAGCCCCGGAAACCAGGGAGTGTGAACTCCAACAGAAGGCCCTATCACCAGGATCAGCAGGTGCAAGACAGAAACCAAGTTAGGCCTAGCTCCAGGCAGGTCAGAAACTTATTGAGGAAAGGCAAGGAACAGGAGGCCCCACACCCGCTCACTGGGGAGAGTCCTGAAATGCACCCTTCACCCTACAGTGACCTGGATCATGCCTGAAACACCACCAGTAAAGGTGCTGAAGTGAACGGACGTGTGTGTGCCTATTCTTCCTCTGACCCGGTTGGTCCCCTCTGTCCTGCATCAGTTCATTTACGCTGCCCTGAGGCCCCGTTCCACCTGTGGGGAGCTACACCAACTAAGCTGCCTGATCACCAGCCTCAGAGGACTGCCGCAGCGCTGTTGATCCTCACCAGAATCTTCAGGTGGCGTCACGAACATTTCCCTTTCCCATATAAACTTTCCCTTTTTCACTTTTTAAGAGTGACCCCAGGGTACGGACCCGGGAGCCGACCATCGCGACATCCCCCAAGGTCAGGCAATAACAACAAGGCCCGGGCGCTGAGTCGTCCCCATTCCCTGGGCGCGTCACTGACAGCGTGGGAGAAATGACGTCACTGCGTGAGCAGGAGAATTCTCCCACGCTGGGATGGCATTGAGATGGCAGGCTGGATGGTAGCAGAACGCTGCCATCCAGCATGCCATCCTTCAGAGACACTGCGGAGCGCAGGCTAGGTATTCAGCTGGGGGCTGATATTAGTAACCTGGGAAGCTATGTGGGTATTACCCCCTTCCCAGGCTTCAAACATCTGCCCAATCCTTTATTTTAACACTAAATGACAAGTACAGTGACCAACACTGTCACTGTACTTATTATATATGTGACTGACATGTTTCTATCTATCTAATCTATGTGTGATGCTCTATTCTTTCTGTTCTAAATTGTCGGGTACCGGTGTATGCCGCTGATGAATTGCCGGCCGGCTTTTTTAAAGAGACGGGTGAATGAAAAACACTATTATTTTTTTTTAATAAATCCTATATTTTAACACTAAATAACAAGTACAGTAACCAACACTGTCACTGTACTTAATACATATGTGACTGACATGTTTCTATCTATCTAATCTATGTGTGATGCTCTATTCTTTCTGTTCTAAATTGTCGGGCACCGGAGTATGCCGCTGCTGAATTGCCGGCTTTTCATGTTTCACTGTGAGTACTGTTCCTATCGATTTGGGCAATCAATGTAATGCCACAACCACCATAGCTGTGACATTACAGTGAGTGGCAGACAATCCCTGCATGATTGGTGCTCTAAATAGCACTAAACATGTAGGACGGGGACTCGAGCTCCCGCCCGAGCATCTCGAAAATACTCAGCGAGTACCGAGCAGTGGCGAGTATACTGGCTCATCACTAGTGTTTTTACATCATTGATCTGTTAGCGGATTTCCAGCAGATCTCAACTGTCCTGGACTCCTCTCTGCGGTGTCTCGTTAATGGAATGAGAAATTAGCATTGTGGAAACACAAGTAAGCTTAGATCAGTGCTTGCTGCTGACAGATTCATGATGTAAAACTGCAAATACTGTTGATGCATATTGCAGAAGACATAATTTGTCTGGCCGAGTATTGTACAATACCCGGGCCACACAATGTGCAGAAGCATTGACTGTATTTTAAACATATAATACCCTCTGTCTGTGATGGAGCAGAGATAAACTGGAAGCCTGATAAGAAAGACTGCACTGTGTATCATCGAGTAAGAGCAATGGAGCTACAGCAGAGCAGAGCCAATGGCAACTGAAGGGTAAATAGAGCCTGAGAGGCAATCTAAATTGGGCGATATGTACAAACTAGGGCAGGTTTAAAAATGAGTTATATCAGTATAAATATATATGTACATGATTTATAAGACAATATTGTGACTTTGGGAATATCCCTTTAACTTGTGAGCTGGTATTTTACTTTAGTGATAAGATAAGGTAGAGATTTTAAAAATTGCTGTTATTCAATTGTATATCCCATGACTGTAGAGAGAAAAATAAAGCCTGTTCTTAACTCCTCGTACATTAACAAAATATGTATAATTGTTTTTCAGCTATAAATGTGTTGTAAAGGTGGAATATATACATTGTCTTCTGCATAATACTCTGCCAATGACCAGATGTCACTAAATTGACAGGAAGCTGATATAATTCATTCACACATATATGTAAACTTAGAGGGCAAATCTTCAAAACGATTTTGCCAGAAAACTTGCATAAGACTCTTTTAAAAATGGCGTGTTTTTACTCCAGTTTCAAGCAGCTTTGCCAAAATTGTCAGAGTTGGGAAGTAGCCATGATGGAATGAGGGGTATGCAATGCTCACCCTTCAAATTCATCAATAGCGCTGATGTTTTTACTCTAGAAGTGTTGCTCCTGTCTGGCGAGGTGCACAGAGGTGCACGACACTAAGAAAATGCGCTGAATTCATTTCAAGTGACATGCGTCTCTTAATTTGGCACATCTTCCTGTGCAGCCCTCATCAAGACTGGAGTTTGAAATGCCAGTCTAATGAATTAGGGCTTTAGTGTTCAAAATAATAAGTTCTGCGTACATCAGATGATTAAATATATGAGGAAGAGGAAAAAATGAAAGGAGATGGAGGAAAAAAGAAACGTCAATGAAAACAGGCGGCAGAAAAGAAGGTACAAGGGTAGGGAAAAAATGAGATAGAAGGCAAAGGTGATCTGAACTTAGGAGAAACATGAAATTGTAGGTGGAAAGAAAGGAAAATGAAGGAGAATAAATGAGCCAATAGAATAAAAAGACAAGTCTGAGAAATATAACACTTTCCTCTGTAATCTAGATTACATAATTTCTGTACTCTCATATATCACTGATTTTTGCAAAAGAAAATAAAAAACTGGTTAGTTAAATTTGTTGCATCATCTTAACCTGACAGAGGGACTGTTTTTTTCATTATTTCATGTGTAGTAGAAGCCAAAAAGTCTTCAGGAGAATTCTTGCAGGATGTGTCAAAGATGAGGCGAGATTGCCATCTGCTGTTCAGACACAATCAAACGGAACCAAGATGTGTTAGGACAGTTGAAGGGGGAGCAGATTTAGACTCTGGACCCTGTCAGGTGACTTCCAGAAAGGATTTCTTGGATATAAAAGTCCAATGCACCAAGCCTGAGGCAGGATTGGCGTCAACCTGCAGAGAGGAGCAGACGCACAATGTGCTGAGAAGCCCAGCGTGGCAGGCCTGAGCCAGAGGCCTGCGAGACATAACAGCCGGACACTGGTGGATAAACTCTGGATTCCCTACAGAGGTGCCCCGAGTGCTGCCCCTGCTGAGGAGAGTCGGGACCTGCTTGCGGTGCTGAGTGAGTTTGCAGGACCCGACGACGCCCGCCAACAGATGAGGTTTGGATCCCCCTACCCAAGGCTTGAGAGACTGCCTCCAACGGCCAAGCAGAAAGGAGCTGGGCGAGGGCTGCGCCAGGAGAGTCATGCCAGCAGAAGCAGAGGAGCTGCACAAGTGAACAGGGCCGTCACTTCCACTGTTCACCTACGGTATCGGGTGCAGTTGGGTTTAGGATCTCAGGTTGGGAGGGGACCGGTTGGGGTGGGAAAAGCTAAACTTGATTTGATTAACTTTGTCCAGAAAAGACTTGCGGCCCAGCAGGAATAACCGGTGACCTCCGCCAGGGCTTATATACAAAGTTAAAGAACTAACGTGGTGACTCCCACGACTGGGTGCATCACACTGCCTTGAGAAACTTTGCATTATTACTAGTGATGAGCGAGCACTAAAATGCTCGGGTCGAGCAAATTGGAATACTCGGGTGCTCGAGCCGAGCAACGAGCCCAATGTAAGTCTATGGGAAACTCGAGCATTTTTCAGGCGGCTCCCCCCTGTGGTCTGCAGAGGGCCTAAAAATTGCCCAAATCGATGGAAACAGTGCTCAAATGACATGGGAACAGCATGGGGAAGACACCTGTAAGCATATCTGACTCCCAAATCACTGCTGTCAACAACGTTGTCAGAGTATTACGCCACTTTTACGGACTCACAATAAAGCTTACAAAAAGGAAACCAAAATAATTTTTCCTGGGAAATATGTTAAGGAACATCCTTTCCAGGGTAATGACTTGTATATAAGGCAAAAAAAATAACCAAAAACAAAAATACTCCTCCACACCTTGGGCTATGTTCACACGTAGCGTTTTTGATGTGTTTTTGCACTTTTGCATTGCTTTCAACCAAGACAAATGCATTCACCAGGAAATGTCATTTTAACATTTTACAACCTTATCTGGCCATGTAGTGTGTGACACATCATCAGACACATGCATACAGTGCCGAAAAGACATGGGAACAGCATGGGAAAGACCTCTGGAAGCATCTCTGACTCCCAGGTCACTGCCTAAAAGTGTGCCCATCATAAGTGATCCTTGGCACATGCGAAGATGTCTCCTGCCATGCACCTGTCATTGCAGACTTGCAGCAATCATCGTCCACGTCCTTGTCCCAGTGCAGCGTTCAGTTGTCCCTACCCCATTCCTTGGAATGCAAGCGCAAGTATGCAGACAGCCACCCACCCACAGGCTGCAATACTATACTGCCAAATTTTTGACAGCTGCTTGCACTTGAAATGTGGCCTTTTAGGCTCGTGGAGGCGGAAGCTTTTCATAACCTCATGCCGACGGGTCCCGGGTGTCCATACTCGGTCCCCAGCATTAAACATGTTATCTTCAGCACAGCCTGTTGCCGCTTGGCCAAGGCAGTGCTGCAGTGCTGTCAGCTTGTGACTGATGTGGTCATTTCGGAGATGGAGGAGGAGGTGCATTGAGGTTAAATTGGAGACGCTGTTTTTTATACTAAAGAAAGATCCTATTTTTTTGTTTTTTTTACGTTATTTTTTAAGACAAATGCATTCACCGGGAAATGTCATTTTTACATTTTACAACCTTATCTGTCAATGTGGTGTGTGACACATCATCAGACACATCCTTTTTTATTTATGATGGAGGGACTCTGAAAGTCATAAAGCCTATTTTTATAGGGACATCAGGCAGCCCTTACTATTCTTAAAAGGCCAGCAGTCGGCCCTAGCTATTGTTAGAGAGCCATCAGCCGGCTATTCTTTGTTGTTCCCATTATTAACAAGTGGGTCTCCTATACTGTTATTGCGTATCCAGTGACTGCAAGGGCTGCCAAAAATTTGGACGCAACCCAATACCCCCTTGAAGAGACATAGAGGAGGGTCTCATTAAATAAAATGTTCCCATTATAAAGGAGCGGGTCTCCTATAGTGGTAATGCCCATGCTGTGACTGCAAGGGCTGCCAAAATTTGGGAAAAACCCCACTAAGAATTTAAAGACACATGGAGCAGGGCCACAGTAACAAGGTACGACATGTTCCAGTCAGAAAGGAGAGAGTCTGCTATACAGTTATAGGGTATGCAGTGAGTCCAACGGCTGACCAATTTTTGGAAAAACCCCACTAAGAATTTAAAGACACATGGAGCAGGGCCACAGTAACAAGGTACGACATGTTCCATTTGAAAGGAGAAGGTCTGCAATACAGTTACAGAGTATGCAGTGAGTCCAATGGCTGACCAATTTTAGGAAAAACCCCACTAAGAATTTAAAGACAAATGGAGCAGGGCCACAGTAACAAGGTACGACATGTTCCATTAGAAACGAGAGGGTCTGCTATACAGTTGTAGGGTATGCAGTGAGTCCAACGGCTGATCAATTTTAGTAAAAACACCACTAAGAATTTAAAGACACATAGAGCAGGGCCAGAGTAACAACAAATTCCCATTAGAAAGGAGATAGTCTCCTATAGTGTTGGTCTATGCAGTGAATGCAAGGGCTGCCAAAAATTTGGAGGCTCTTCAATGCCCCTTGGAAGAGACGTGGAGTAGGGCCTCATTAAAAAATGTTCCCATTAGAAAGGAGCGGGCCTCCGATACTTGTAATGCCCATGCACTAAGTGTATGGGTTGACAAACATTTACCCCTGGGGTGTATACATGAACATACTGTATAAAAAAAATTTTTTTACGGGCATTATAAACACCCTTTAAAAAAATTATGTGGGCTTTGCATCACGGACCACGGTCACCCTGGTGATATGGTGGTGGAGGATGAGGAGAAGGAGGAGGACAAGAGCAAATAGACAAAATCAGGAAGCGTATACCCATGTGTGGGTGTGAAAAGGTGCATGGGAATACACCTCCCAAGATAAGACACTGGATTTGAGTTTATGTTGCGCTGCTATCATTTGGTGGTGTTGAGAAGTCTGGCCCAATCCAGCCCTTGTTCATTTTTATAAGAGTCAGGCTGTCAGCATTTTCAGTTGACAGGTGGATGTGCTTATCAGTTATAATTCCACCAGCGGCACTATAAACCCGCTCTGATAAAACGCGGGTGGCAGGGCAGGCCAGGACCTTCAAGGCATTGAGAGCCAGTTCATTCCACGTATCTAGCTTGGATACCCAATAATTATAAGGCACAGCGGAATCACGGAGGACGTTGGTACGGTCGGCAAGGTACTCCCTCAGCATCTTCCCAAACTTTGCACTCCTTGTGAGAGTACCCCGCGCCTCAGGGCCTGTGCGATGGTAGGGTCTGAGAAAACTCTCCCAGAACTTTGACAGTGTTCCCTTGCCTCTGCTGGATTGAAGTTGTGTCTCTCTCACCTGTACTCCTTGGTTTTCCAAGGATGCGTGCCCTCTGCCGCCAGCGTTTTCAGATGGGAATGTTTTTAATAGTTCCGCAACAAGGGCCTTCTAGTACTGCCCCATTTTTGTAAACCTGTCCGCCTCAGGAATAAGAGATATAAAGTTCTCCTTGTAGCATGGGTCTAGAAGTGTCACCAACCAGTAATGACTGTCACCGAAAATTTTGAGAATGCGAGGGTCATGGGAAAGGCAGGATAACATAAACTCAGCCATGCGTGCCATACTACTAACAGGCAAGACTTCCGTGTCCTCACCAAGAGGATGACTGACCATGCTCTCCTCCTCCTCCTCTCTGTTCTCTGGCCATCCACGCTGAACAGACGGTATGACAGCTGTGAAGGTAGTACCGTCTATAGTGCATGAAACTAGCTCCTGTCCTTCCTCCTCCTCCTCTTCCTCATTGTCACCCAATCCACGTTGGGATGAGATGAGGCTTGGCTGTGTGTAATCATCCTGTATGGTTCCTTGCTCCATCTCATCGTGCTCCACCTGCAATGCATCCTCTTTTATTGTGAGCAGAGAACGTTTCAGAAGACAGGGAAGCGGGATAGTGACACTAATTATGGCGTCATCGCCGCTCACCATCTTGGTGGAATCCTCAAAGTTTTGGAGGATGGTACATATGTCTGACATCCATGTCCACTCCTGAGGTCTTATGTGTGGAGTCTGAACTGAATACCGACGGCCTTGTTCATGCTGGTACTCAACATCTGCCCTCTTCTGCTCACAAATCCTTCCCAACATCTGCAGTGTAGAGTTCCAACGCGTGGGGACATCACACACCAGTCTGTGAGCCGGAAGCTGCAAACGCTGCTGAAACACTGAAAGGGCGGCAGAAGCTGTAGCTGACTTTCTAAAATGGGCACACAGGTGGTGTACTTTAACAAGCAGATCCGGCACCTCCGGGTAGGATTTGAGAAACCGCTGAACCACGAGGTTAAGCACATGGGCTAGGCATGGTACGTGTGTCAGCTCGCCTCGCCTCAGAGCTGCCACCAGGTTCCGGCCATTGTCACACACGACCATGCCTGGCTGTAGGTTCAGCGGTGTGAGCCACAGATCTGCCTGCTCTTTTAGAGCTGTCCACAACTCTTCAGCATTGTGTGGTTTTTCACCTAAACATATTAGCTTCAGCACAGCCTGTTGCTGCTTGGCTGAGGCAGTGCTGCAGTGCTTCCAGCTTGGGACAGATGTGGTCATGTCGGAGATGGAGGCTGAAGAGGAGGAGGAGGCTGAGGAAGATGAGGTGCAGGAGCTGTGGACCGTGGGGGCAATCCTGATTGACCTATGGCCCGCAATCCTTGGCGTTGGGAGGAAGTGTTCCATCCCAAGGTCCGACTGGGTCCCGGCTTCCACTATGTTAACCCAGTGTGCCGTCAGCGAGATGTACCGTCCCTGCCCACAAGCACTTGTTCACGTGTCCGTGGTTAAGTGGACTTTCCCGGTAACTGCGTGATTGTGTAATGCGGGGACGGCACACCGGAGAAATAGTGGTGGCTGGGGACCGAGTACCAAGGTACGGCTGCTGCCATCAGGTTGCGAAATGCTTCCGTCTCCACGAGTCTAAAAGGCAGCATTTCGAGCGCAAGCAGTCGTGAAATGTGAGAATTTAGTACTGTGGCCTGAGGGGCTTTGGCTGCATATTTGCGCTTGCGTTCCAAAGACTGGGGTATGGACAACTGAACGCTGCGCTGGGACAAGGACATGGACGTGCTTCCTGATGCTGCTACTTAAGAGTGTGCAATGACAGGTGCAGGGCAGGAGGCATCTTTGTATGCACCATGTACAGGGGAGTGGCTTGCATGCACAACAGCGGAAGAAGCAATGGTGCCACCCGCAGACACTGTTCCTGGACCCTGGGGTTCGTCCCACAAAGTCGGGTGCTTTGCTGCCATGTGCCTGATCATGCTGGTGGTGGTCAGGCTGGTGGTTTTGCCACCCCTGCTGATGCTGGCCTGGCAGGTGGTGCAAATGGCCTTTTTGGGGTTATCGGCAGAGTCTTTAAAAAACAATGAGACTCGGGAAGACCTAACAGTTGCACTGGCAACTTCCTTCATGTTGGTGTTATGGGGAACGGTTGCCTGCCTTCTGTCTGTGGCCTCCACACTGCTTCTTCCTGCCTGTTAGGGTGCTCTGCCTCCCTCCCCCTGTGTGCTGCTGTCCTCACTCTGCATGTCCTCCTGCTAGGTTGGGTCAGTTACTATATCATCCACCACCTCGTCTTCCACTTCCGCAACCTGGTCCTCCTCCTGACTTTTTTCAATTGTGTCTCATCATCGTCCACCTTTTGTGACACTTTCCCACCGTCGCCTTTGTGTAACCATGGCTGCTCAAATATTTGGGCATCGTTACACGCGAACTCCTCTTGCCCCGCTTCAAGTGGACCGGGCGAGAGGCCCGAATCTATAAATGGAAAAGTGAACAGCTCTTCAGAGTGTCCAAGTGTGGAATCAGTTGTCTCTGGGTACTCGGCATGGTGGGAGGAAGGAGGATCAGGGTGAGGAATATGCGGTCTAGACTCACGGCTACTGAAACTTGACCGTGTGGAAGACAGGGTGGTGGTGGTGGTGGCTAAGTGACTGGAAGCATTATCTGCTATCCAACCAACAACCTTTTGACACTGCTCTGGGTTCAATAGTGGTGTGCTGCGGTCCCCTAGAAATTGGACAGGAAGGTCAGACGAGAAGATGTGGGTGTTTGTTGTGGCACAATTTTGGCTTGCCCACAGCCTTGTCCTCGGCCTCTGCATGCACCATTAGCATCACGTCCAGTTCCCTGTCCCTTGCCACGTGCCTTGCCCATTTTAAATAGAGGACAGTATCTTCCACACTCACTACAAATGACTGAGTTTTGAGCGAGCTTACAGTGCCTACAAGTAGTATTCAACCCCCTGCAGATTTAGCTGGTTGACACATGCGGAATTAACTTGGCATTGTGATATTTGTACTGTAGATCAGCCTGGAAGTGGGAAATGCACTGCATCAACTTTTTTTTTAAATGTTAAAAGTTAATTCAGAGTGTCATTTATTATTCAACCCCTCAAACCACAAGAATTCTGTTTGGTCCCCCTAAAGTATTAAGGCACCAAGAATAATGAGCTTCACATGTGTGGATTAAAGATCTCTTTTGCCAGCCTTTTCTGACTATTTAAGACCCTCCCCAAACTTGTGAACAGCACTCAGACATGGTTAACATGGGAAAGACAAAGGAGCATTCCAAGGCCATCAGAGACAAGATCGTGGAGGGTCACAAGGCTGGCAAGGGGTACAAAACCCTTTCCAAGGAGTTGGGCCTACCTGTCTCCACTGTTGGGAGCATCATCCATAAGTGGAAGGCTTATGGAACTACTGTTAGCCTTCCACGGCCTGGACAGCCTTTGAAAGTGTCCTCCCGTGCCGAGACCAGGCTTGTCCGAAGAGTCAAGGCTAACCCAAGGACAACAAGGAAGGAGCTCCGGGAAGATCTCATGGCAGTGGACACATTGGTTTCTGTCAATACCATAAGTAACGTACTCCACCGCAATGGTCTCCGTTCCAGACGAGCCCGTAAGGTACCTTTACTTTCAAAGCGTCATGTCAAGGCTCATCTACAGTTTGCTCATGATTACTTGGAGGACTCTGAGACAGACTGGTTCAAGGTTCTATGGTCTGATGAGACCAAGATCGAGATCTTTGGTGCCAACCACACACGTGACGTTTGGAGACTGGATGGCACTGCATACGAGCCCAAGAATACCATCCCTACAGTCAAGCATGGTGGTGGCAGCATCATGCTGTGAGGCTGTTTCTCTGCCAAGGGGCCTGGCCATCTGGTCCGCATCCATGGGAAGATGTATAGCACGGCCTACCTGGAGATTTTGGCCAATAACCTCCGCTCCTCCATCAAGGATCTTAAGATGGGTCGTAATTTCATCCTCCAACAAGGCAACGACCCAAAGCACACAGCCAAGAAAACCAAGGCCTGGTTCAAGAGGGAAAAAGTCAAGGTGTTGGAGTGGCCTAGTCAGTCTCCTGACCTTAACCCAATTGAAAACTTGTGGAAGGAGCTCAAGAATAAAGTCCACATGAGACACCCAAAGAACCTAGATAACTTGGAGAAGATCTGCATGGAGGAGTGGGCCACGATAACTCCACAGACCTGTGCCGGCCTGATCAGGTCTTATAAAAGACGATTATTAGCTGTAATTGCAAACAAGGGTTATTCCACAAAATATTAAACATAGGGGTTGTATAATAATTGACCCACACTTTTATGTTTAAAATTTAATAAAATTCAACTGAGCAACATAACTTTTTGGTTTGTAAGATTTATGCTTCTGTTCATAAAACCTACTCTCGTTTGCAGTTTGAAGGCTCTAACTTATTTGCATCTTATCAAACCAGCTAAATCTGCAGGGGGTTGAATACTACTTGTAAGCACTGTATATGTGATCTGTGTAATGGAGAAAACAGAGTTTTAAATACCTGGCCTGTAGGTAAGTAGTTTGAACAGCAAACTGCTGTGAATTGCTTTACTGACACACTGAAATTTTTTTTTAATGGAGGCCAGAAATAGCAGTATTTTCTGACAACGTATATGTGATCCGTGTGATGGAGAAAACACAGTTTTAAATAGCTGGATTTCTAGCGCTGTAATATGGAAAGGACCTGGCAGTATTTTCTGAAAACGTATATGTGATCCGTGTAACAGACAAACCACAGTTTTAAATATCTGGCCTGTAGGTAACTATTTTGAACAGGAAACTTGTGTCAATCGCTTCACTGACACACTGAATCAAATTTTTAATGGAGGCCAGAAATGGCAGTATTTTCAGCGCAATTATATGTGATCCGTGTGACGGACAAACCACAGTTTTAAATAGCTGGATTTTTAGCACTGTAATATGGAAAGGACCTGGCTGTATTCTGCAGTGCCAACAAGCAAATGGCGCAGAAAAAACGGAGTTCTCTGGATTGATTTTTAAGCCAATAATAAGGATTAAGATCCAAAGAAAAGTATTCCTGGCCCCTGAGACCTGGGCCTTTGTATAGAAATATCTAACAGCAGCAGCAGGCAGAATTGGAATGGAGCTTCTTGTGCTATATGCACTGCAGTCTGCTATATACCCTGCCTGCCTATATACACTGCCTGCCTGATATCTCTGCAGATGGATTAGTCCTCAGAAGGACTGTTTGTTAAGATGGATATGTGTAATGTACGGTTTTTCTCCCTATACTACCTAATACACAATCAAATCTCTCCCTGACACAGCAGCAGCTCTCCCTACACTGTCTGATCCGGAGTGACTGTGACGAGCACAGCGGCGCCAGGTCTGATATAAACCTGATGACGCTGTGTGGCCAGCCAATCACTGTAATGACAACAACCAACATGGCTATGGCATTACAGTGCATGGCAGGCAATCCCTGCATGTTCATTGGCTCTCTAAAGAGCGCCAAACATGTAGGGAGGGGACCCGAGTTACCGCCCGAGCAACCCGGAAATACTCTGCGAGCGTCGAGCATCTCGATCAGTGAGATGCTCGGGCGAACACCGAGCAGTAGCGAGCATGCTTGCTCATCACTAATTATTACTTCAAATTACCATTTGTTATCCCTGTAGCACCCTGAGGACTCGGCTGCTACAGGGGTATTGCACCTCAAACCAGAGGTGTGGTATTCCACTCCCGGGTAAGGATGGAGTGTGGGACTGAGCTCAGTAGGCTGCATGCACTACATACATCCCATTTCCGGGGGACAGAACTACGGTACTCCCACCAAGTAGATGTGCAGGTACGACAGCGTCTGTCCCTGGCTGGAGTGGGAGGGGGGGTGGAACATCCCAGTAGTGTAGGGGCAGATAGGGGGAGTACTCTGGGTAAAGCTAGGAGCCCATTGGGTGCTGGTCACCTGGGCTCACACATAGAGCGAGTATATAAGGTGGGCACCAACTAGAAATAGGGTCGAGTTCAGCCTGAGGAGAAGCTGAAGGAGAGTTCAGCCAGGAGGGCTGACTAGGAGCTGTGGCTCCGGCTGGGCCCAGCTCCGGGGCCAGGCTTGTAGTGGAGAGGAGGAGGGAAGGCCCAGAGACGCAGAAAAGAGGGAACCCTAAGATCCCAGAAGCAAACCAGAAAGGGTGAAGGGTTGGCAGAAGAGGGCACCGGATCCCAAGCTGGCAGAGGCAAAAGTAACCCTTAACCAGGAACCGGAGGTCGTGGGCAAGCTTTGCCACGACCCTCACCAAATCCACCAGGAAGGTACACCAAGAGTAGGGTCAGGAAAGCCAGAGAAGGTTTTACCATAGAAGGCCCAAGGGAACCGGACAAAGGTGGATCCCTGGTGGGGACGGCCAGGAGAAAGAGAGAGAGAGGGAAGCTCAGGACCACGCTCCGGAACTGCCTGGGGGTTGGCCGAGTCCAGCACCTGGTGGATGCAGCACGGCTCGGGTGGTCACTCAAGGCCAGAGTGACTGAAGCAACACCAGTGAGTAAAAACCCTGAAACTGCATCCCACGTCTCTGACTCTCCTTTCTGCCCTATTACTACCCCCATCATCCGCACCAGCTGCCCTGAGGCCATACCCCTCCCGTTGGGGGTTATACCACCATCGCTGCACCCATACTACCGGCCTAAGCGGACTGTTCTGCAGCGGCGGCCTTGTGACCGCAAATCAACGGGTGGCGTAGTCGACACAGAAACAACATCTACCAAGACTGCCACACACTTAGTTTGACACCCTGGGCACGGATCGGGTCACCGCCACAAGGACTACTACCCCTATCCAGATCCGGCTCCGGGTATCCCTTGAACATGGCCCAGGGGGCGCGTCATCCCTGTTACCATTTCCTTGTTTAGAAGACCTGTTACATATATATAAAAACTGTTTCTATCCATCCCTGACTGTCCTTGCCTTGTGTCTCTGTGCGTTGCATTCCAGCACCTGCATTACACATGTTCAGGTTTACTTTGTTTCTTTCAGTTTGTCAGCAGGCAGACATAGAGAAATATAGAAATGAATTATCTAAGGAGCTCTGTCCAAACAAGACCGACAATTCTCCAGGTAAGTAAATAATTATCTCTGTGTTCGCTCATAAATATTCACAATAGCTAGTGAGCTGATATTTCACTTTAGTGATAAGGTTATAAAGTGTCCTTGAAAAGTGCTGTAATGCAGTTTATCACAGATGTAGCACAATGTCTGGATCTGTAATGATCTCAGTGGTTGGATCCTCAGTTATTAGTAATACGTATATTTACTTTCCATCTGTCCGTGCCTCGTGCAGTCGGAGAATAAACATACATTACATGGCCCCAGTGACATAATTAGAGTCCTATGAGCCCCTATGCAAAATTTTGACAGGGGCCCCACTAGCTAAGTGGTCAGTTGTGTAGGCCCCTGTAATAATCTTCGCCTTCTTGGCCCCTTCCTGTAATAATGTCCCACGTCTTGGGCGCCTTCATGTAATATTGTCCCCTGTACTGGGCACTTTATTTCATAATGACTAGTGTTGAGCGAGCACTAAAATGCTCGGGTGCTCGAAGCTCGGGCCGAGCTCACCGTGATACTTGGATGCTCGACCCAGGCAACGAGCTCAATGTTAGTCTATGGGAGGCCCGAGCATTTTTGTGGCGGCACCCCCGGCAGTCTGTAGAAAGCCTAAAAAGTGCCCAAAACGATAGTGACAGTGTTCAAATGACATGGGGATAGCATGGGGATCGCCCCAGGAAGCATTTATGACCCCCAGGTCACTGCTGTCAACAACGTGGTCTGAGGTATTAAGCCACTTTTACGGGCTCACAATAAAACTTTCAAAAACGAAACTGAAACGGTTTTCCTGTAAAATATGTTAAGGAACTTCCTTTCCAGGGTAAAGACTTGTGTATAAGGTAAAATAAATAACCAAAAACAAAAATACTCCTCCACACCTTGGGCTATGTTCATAAGTAGCATTTTTTATGCGTTTTTGCACTTTTGTATTGCTTTCAATTGTGACAAATGCATTCACCGGGAAATGTCATTTTAACATTTTGCAATCTTATCTGGCCATGTGCTGTGTGATACATGCATACAGTGCTGAAAAGACATGAGAACAGCATGGGGAAGACCCCTGGAAGCATTTCTGACACCCAGGTCACTGCCTAAAAGTGTGCCCATCAGAAGTGATCCTTTCCGCATCAGAAGATGCAGACTTGCAACTATCCCCGTGCAAGTCCTTGTCCCAGGGCAGTGTTCAATTGTACCTCCCCATTCCTTGCAATGCAAGCGCAAGTATGCAGCCTGCCACCCACCCACTCCCAGGCTGCAATACCATACTGCTAGCTTGCACTTGAAATGGAGCCTTTTAGTTTGGAGGAGGCCGAAGCTGGCACTACCTCATGACTGCTACAGCAGTGAGGTATCCATACTCGGTCCCCAGCTGCCCGGCGGCTGGGTGTCCATACTCGGTCCCCAGCCGCCCCGCTGCCGGGTGTCCACAAACGGTCCCCAGCCGCCTGGGGGCTGCCGGGTGTCCATAAGCGGTCCCCAGCCGCCCCTATTTCTCCTTGAAAGTTCCCCCACACTTTTCTTAGCCTGGCCTGCTCTAGGGCAGCATTGGACAAGCCCACCAGAGAACCAGACTCCTCCAGTGGGACCTTGTTTCTCCATCAGGGCAGTTGAGAGTGCCAAGGTGAGGAGCATGATGATGATGATAGAAGTTAACATCTGCTTTGTTTTCTTGGAATGCAAGCGTAAGTGTGCAGCCTGCCACCCACCCACCCCCAGGCTGAAATACCATACGACTAGCTTGCACTTGAAATGGGGCCTTTTAGTTTGGAGGAGGCCGAAGCTGGCCACTACCTCATGGCTGCTTCGGCAGCGAGGTATCCATACTCAGTCCCCAGCCGCCTGGCGGCCGGGTGTCCACGCTCGGTCCCCAGCCGCCAGGGGGCGGCCGGGTGTCCATACTCGATCCCCAGCCGCCCCGCGGCCGGGTGTCCACACACGGTCACCAGCTGCCTGGGAGCGGCCGGGTGTCCATAAACAGTCCCCAGCCGCCCCTATTTCTCCTTGAAAGTTCCCCCACACTTTTCTTAGCCTGGCTTGCTTTAGGGCAGCATTGGACGAGTCCACCCGAGAACCATACTCCTCTGGTGGGCCCTGGCTTCTCCATCAGGGGAGTTGAGAGTGCCAAGGTGAGGAGCATGATGATGATGATAGAAGTTAGCATCTGCTTTGTTTTCTTGGAATGCAAGCGCATGTATTTAGTAGCGGCTAGGCCTGAGGTGGTCAGCGTTTTGGCGCATATCCTACCTCCTCCGAGGATTGCTGGATGTTTTCCTGCTACTATCCCAGTTCTATGACTCCCGTTAAAACAAAGCTTCAGGTGATGAATGATGGATGAGGTGGTGCAAAGGAGAAAGAGCAGGAGGAACAGGGACGATTCACATCAATATCAGGCCAGTCAACCACACATGTCTTGTAGGATATGTTTCTGTACCAAAAGGAGCGGTTCGGCTACACAGTTATAGGGCATGCAGTGAGTGCAATGCCTACCAAAAATTTCGAGGCACTCCAATGCCCCTTGGAAGTGACATGGAGGTCAGAGGGCCTTAACTAAACCGTTTTTTCCATTTATAGCAACTGGGTCTCCTGTGCACTGTTGGCCTAAGCAGTGAATGGAAGGCTTTCCAAAAATTATGATGAACTGCAATGCCCCTTCAAACAGACGTGGATTACAGCATACTAAAAACCTTCTACCCATTATTGGGGAGTGGGTCTCCCTTAGTGTTCGCCTATTAATTGAAAAGCAAAAGCTGACTAAAATTAGGAGGAAATGCAATGCCCGTTGGAAGAATGGTGGAGGTCGCAGTGGAATAAAGACAATATAAATGCCCCTTGGAAAAGTGGTGGAGGTCGCAGTAGCTTAACAAGATGGTTTTAATACCCCTTGGAAGAATGGTGTAGGTCGCAGTAGCTTAAAAAGATGGTTTCAATGCCCCTGAGAAAAGTGGTGAAGGTCGCAGTAGCTTAACAAGATGGTTTTAATGCCCCTTGGAAGAGACGTGGAGGTTGCAGTAGCTTAACAAGATGGTTTTAATGCCCCTTGGAAGAGACGTGGAGTTTGCAGTAGCTTAACAAGACGGTTTTAATGCCCCTTGGAAAAGACGTGGAGGTCGCAGTAGCTTAACAAGACGATTTTAATGCCCCTTGGAAGAGACGTGAAGGTCGCAGTAGCTTAACAAGACGGTTTTAATGCCCCTGGGAAAAGTGGTGGAGGTCGCAATAGCTTAACAAGACAGTTTTAATGCCCCTCGGAAGAGACGTGTGTAACGGGTCTGGGAGGCGGAACCTCTGAGCAACTATACAAGGGGGCGGTCCTTGTAAGGAAGCGGGTGGCTCCCAGGGAAGACGGGCAGGTAGTCACGGCAAGTGACAGGGACAGTCTCTGGGTAGAAGGGCAGGTAGTCACGGCAAGTGACAGGGACAGTCTCTGGGTAGAAGGGCAGGTAGTCACGGCAAGTGACAGGGACAGTCTCTGGGTAGAAGGGCAGGTAGTCACGGCAAGTGACAGGGACAGTCTCTGAGAAGAAGGACGGGTACTCACAGCAAGTGACAGGGACAGTCTCTGGGTAGAAGGACAGCAGGCAGGTGGCTGATGAGCGCTCCCAGGTGAGCGGGCAAGAGTCTCTGGATGGGCAGGTGGTCACGGCAAGTGACGGCAGAGCCTCCGGGTAGGCTAGCAGGCAGGTAGCAGGTGAGCGCTCCCAGGTGAGCGTGCAAGAGTCTCTGGACAGGCAGGTGGTCACGGCAAGTGACGGCAGAGCCTCCAGGTAGGCTAGCAGGCAGGTAGCAGGTGAGCGCTCCCAGGTGAGCGGGCAAGAGTCTCTGGACAGGCAGGTGGTCACGGCAAGTGACGGCAGAGCCTCCAGGTAGGCTAGCAGGCAGGTAGCAGGTGAGCGCTCCCAGGTGAGCGGGCAAGAGTCTCTGGACAGGTAGGTGGTCACGGCAAGTGACGGCAGAGCCTCCAGGAAGGCTAGCGGGCAGGTAGCAGGTGAGCGCTCCCAGGTGAGTGGTCAGGCTGGTCCATAGACAGACTGACAGGTGTAGGAAGGCAGACCGTCGGACCGCAGGCTTGCAAGCAGGAAAGCGGATATCAGGCAGGCATCAAGCAGAAATCTGGCAGGAGACTGGCAGGTAACTGGTAACGGGACCTGAGGGCTGAAGCAGAGTGAAGGCTTTGCAACAACATTGCTCGGGCACCTCCATTTTGGAGGAGGTGCCTTATATATGGTGAGGTCCTCCGGCCATTGGCCGGGGACTCCTTAGGATGGCGCGCGCGGCCCCTTTAAGAGAGGGGGAGCGCGCGCGCGCCCTAAGCACCGTGGCCGGGAAGCAGCGCGCGCTGCCAGCAGAGCGGGAGGAAGACGCCGGGCACGGAGCGGAGAGGTGAGGAGAACAGCGTCCCTGCCTAGCAGGAGGCAGGGACGCCGACGCTACAACGTGGATGTCGCAGTGGAATAAAAGACAATATCAATGTCCCTGGGAAAGGTGGTGGAGGTCGCAGTAGCTTAACAAGACGGTTTTAATGCCCCTTGGAAGAGACGTGGAGGTCGCAGTAGCTTAACAAGACGGTTTTAATGCCCCTTGGAAGAGACATGGAGGTTGCAGTAGCTTAACAGGACGGTTTTAATGCCCCTTGGAAGAGACGTGGAGGTTGCAGTAGCTTAACAAGATGGTTTCAATGCCCCTTGGAAGAGACGTGGAGGTTGCAGTAGCTTAACAAGACGGTTTAAATGCCCTTTGGAAGAGCCATGCAGTACAGTATCTTAAAAACATTATTTCCATTATTTTGGAGTGGGTCTCCCATAGTCTTTGCCTATGCCTTCCAAGCAAAAGTTGCCAAAAATTAGGACGGAGGAACTTGCAATGCTGGCAACACGGACCAAGGTCACCCTGGTGGTATAGTGGTGGTGGAGGCTGAGGATAAGGAGAAGAGCAAAATACAGCCGAAATGAGGAAGCCCATACCCATGTGTGGGTGTGAAGCGGTGCATGGAAATACACCTCCCGAAATAACACAGTGGATTTGACTTTATATTACTCTGCTGTCATTTGGTGGTGATGAGAAGTCTGGCCCAATTTAGCCCTTGTTCATTTTGATAAGGGTCAGCTTGTCAGCATTGTTTATTGAAAGGCGAGTGCGCTTATCTGTTATTATTCCTCCAGCGGCACTAAAAACACGCTCGGATAACACGCTAGCGGCAGGGCAGGCCAGGACCTCCAAGGCGTACAGAGCGAGTTCATTCCAAGTGTCCAGCTTGGATACCCAAAAATTAAAAGGCACAGAGGAATCACGGAGGACACTGGTACGGTCGGCAAGGTACTCCCTCACCACCTTTTGAAACTTTCCACTCCTCGTGAGAGTACCCCACGCCTCAGGGCCTGTAAGCTGGGCGGGTCTCAGAAAACTGTCCCAGAACGTTGACAGTGTTCCCCTGCCGCTACTGGATTGAAGTTGCGTCTCTCTCGCCTGTACGCCTTGGTTGGGCAACGAACTGTGACCTCTGCCGCTAGCGTGTTCAGATGGGAATTTTTTTAACAGTTCTGCAGCAAGGGCTTCTAGTACTGCACCATTTTTGTAGACCTCTCCACCTCAGGAATAAGAGAGTGAAAGTTCTCTTTGTAGCTGGGGTCTAAAAGTGTCAACAGCCAGTAATGACTGTCACCCAAAATTTTGACAACGCGCGGGTCACGGTTAAGGCAGCGTAACATAAATTCAGCCATGCGTGTCAGACTGGTAACAGGCAACTGACCATACTCTCCTCCTCCTCCTCCTTCCCCCTGTCCTCAGACCACCCACACTGAACCGACTGTATGACAGTTGTACATGTACTACCGTCTACTGCGCATGATACCAGCTCCTGTACTTCCTCCTCCTCCTCTCCCTCATTGTCACCCAATGAACGTTGGGATGAGATGAGGCTGGGTTGTGTATAATCGCCCATTACGGGTTCTTGATCCATCTCATCATACTTTGGCTGCAATGCCTCCTCTATAATTCTCTGCAGAGAGCTTTGCAAAAGACAGACAAGTGGGATGCTGATGCTAATGATGGCGTCATCGCCACTCACCATCTTGGTGGACTCCTCAAAGTTTGTCAGGATGGTACATATGTTAGACATCCAGGTCCACTCCTGAGGTCTTATGTGTGGAGTCTGACCTGAATATCGACGTCCTTGTTGCAGCTGATACTCCACAACTGCTCTCTTCTGCTCACAAATCCTTTGCAACATGTGGAGGGTAGAGTTCCAACGTGTGGGGACATCACACACCAGTCGGTGTGCCGGAAGCTACAAACGCTGCTGCAACACAACAAGGGCGGCGGAAGTTGTAGCCGACTTGCGAAAATGAGCTGACAGGTGGCGCACTTTGACGAGCAGATCTGGCAACTCGGGATACGATTTAAGAAACCGCTGAACCACGAGGTTAAGCACATGAGCCAGGTATGGTACGTGTGTGATCTCTCCTCGCCTCAGAGCCGCCACCAGGTTACGGCCATTGTCACACATGACCATGCCTGGATGTAGGTTTAGCGGTCTCAGCCACAGATCTGCCTGCTCTTTCACAGCTGTCTACAACTCACAAGCAGTATGAGGTTTATCACCTAAGCTTATGAGTTTCAGCACAGCCTGTTGCCGCTTGGCTGAGGCAGTACTGCAGTGCTTCCAGCTTGTAACTGGTGTGGTGATATCTGAGATGGTGGCTGCACATGAGGAGGAGGGGGAGGAGGATGCGCAGGATTCCGTCTCCACCAGCGTAAAAGGCAGCATTTCCAACGCAAGCAGTCGTGAAATGTGCCAATATAGGACTGCGGCCTGTGGGGCGTTGGCTGCGAAATTTCTGCTTTCGTTCAAAGGTCTGGGATATGGACAATTGATTGCTGCGGTGGGACGTGGACCTTGATGCTGTTTCTTGAGAAACTGCCATAACAAGTGAAGACTGAGAGGAGGGGGCATCTTTGCATGCAGTATGGACAGGGGATTGCCTTGCACGCACAACAGGGGGTTCTATTACACGCACAACAGCGGAAGAAGCAGTGGTGACACCCGCTGAGACTGGTCGTGGACCCTGGGGTTCACCCCATAAAGTTGGATGCTTTGCTGCCTTGTGCCTGATCATGCTGGTGGTGGTCAGGCTGGTAGTTTTGTCACCCCTGCTGATGCTGGCATGGCAGGTGGTATAAATGGCCTTTTTGGGGTTATCAGCAGAGTCTTTAAAAAAATGCCAGACTCTGGAAGACCTACAGGTTGTACTGGCAACATCCCTCGTGTTGGTGTTACGGGGAACTGTTGTCCGCCTTCTGTGTGCGGCCACCACACTGCTTCTTCCTGCCTGTTGGGGTACTCTGCCTCCCTCCCCCTGTGTGCTGCTGGCCTCGCTCTGGTGTCCTCCTGCCACATTGGGTCAGTTACTAGATCATCCACCACCTCCTCCTCTTCCACTTGCGCACCACGATCCTCCTCCTCACTTCGTGGCAATTGTGTCTCGTCATCATCCACCTCTTGTGACAAATTGCCAGCGTCGACTTCCTGTGGCCGTGGCTGTTCAGATATTTGGGTATCGCTACATGGGATCTCCTCTTCCACCACTTCAAGCGGAGCAGGCGAGGGGCACAAATATGGAAATGGACCAGTGAACAGCTCTTCAGAGTGTCCAAGTGTGGGATCAGTTGTAGTCTGACGACACTTGGCATGGTGAGAGGAAGGAGCATCAGGGTGAGGAGGAGTATGCGGTCGAGAATCACGGCTACCAAAACTTGACCGTGTGGAAGACAGACCGGAGGTGGTGGTGCCCAGGTAACTGGAAGTATTATCTGCTATCTAATTAATAACCTGTTCACACTGATCAGTTCGCAATACTGGTGTTGTAGTGTTCTTCCCTAGTAATTCGGTCAAGAAGTGGGAGCGAGAAGATGTGGCTGTTGGTTGTGGCACATTTTCACCTTGGCCGTCTTCTTCCCGCACCATCACCAGAACGTCCAGTTCCACGTCTCTTGCCATGCGCCTTGCCCATTGTAAATGAAGTAAAATAGCTTAAACTCGCACTATCAATGGAAAAAGGGTAATAAAAAGGAAATTAGAACCGTGGAAGAGGAAAACCACAGTTCTATTTGTCTGACCTACACCAGAATCTTTTAAACAGATATATTTGTGACTGAACAGACAGGGAGACTGTTTTTTTTACGTAAAACAGGCCAAATGCTGGATAATACAGAGATTTGAACCATGGAACTAAAAAAACACAGTTCTAATTTACTGGCGCATTCCAGACTTTTTTAAATAGATATATTTGGGGCTGAACAGTCAGCGACACACTCAAACTGTTTTTTTTATGTAAAAAAAGGCCCAAAAGTGGATAATACAGAGATTTGACCCGTGGAACTGCAAAACCACAGTTATAGTTATGTAGCATACACCAGACTCTTTTAAACAGATATATTGGTGTCTGACCAGTCAGGCAGACACTATTACATTTTTTTTTACGGCAAAAAAAAGCCAAAAACAGGATAATACAGAGATTTGACCCGTGGAACTGCAAAGCCACAGTTATATTTTTCTGGCCTACACCAGACTCTTTTAAACAGATATATTGGTGTCTGAACAGTCAGGAAGACACTATTACAGTTTTTTTTTACGGCAAAAAATACAAAAAGTAGGATAATACAGAGATTTGACCCGTGGAACTGCAAAACCACAGTTATGTGGCATACACCAGACTCTTTTAAACAGATATATTCGTGTCTGACCAGTCAGGGAAACACTACTACAGGTTTTTTTATGGCAAAAAATGCCAAAAACAAGATAATACAGAGATTTGACCCATGGAACTGCAAAACCACAGAGCTCGGGTCTCCGCCCTGCACGTTTGGCGCTCTTTACAGAGCCAATGAACATACAGGGATTGCCAGCCAGTCACTGTAATGCCGCAGCCATGTTGTTTGTGGGCATTACAGTGATTGGCTGGCCGCACAGCGTCACCTCAAGTATTTAAAACCAGGCGCCGCCATCTTGGACACAGTCGCTCTGGATCAGACTGTGTAGGGAAAGTGCTGCTGAGTTAGGGAGAGATATATAGTGCAAAATAGGTATTGTAGGGTCTCTAAAGCCTGCCAAAACAAACAAACAGTCCTTCTCAGGACTAATATCCATCCCAGATATCAGGCAGGCAGGCAGGCTGTATGTAACATCCCTGGCGGCATGCTTGCATAGTGCACCACCTCCCACTATGCAAGAGCGCAATCTTACCTGTCAGTGCAGCCTGCAAACCGTGCTCCAGTTCATGCTGTGTGCATGTCTCTTGACTGACTGCTTAGGGCGGAGACCCGGTTACTTCCTGATTCTTATAGCTGCTGTGGGTGCACCCCTAATGCGTGTCCAGCCTATTGCTGTGAGTCACTGGATATTTAAACCCCCTCCACCCAGTAGGAGGTGCCTGAGCAACACTAACATTCAGTGTGCTCCTTGTCTCTGAAGTTGCCAGGTCCAATTCTACTTCTTGTCTGTTTCCGCCATTCTGGGGGCTGTATACCCAGACCTGTAATCTGTGACTTCTAGTCTGTTTCCGCCACTCTGGGGGCCGTATACCCAGGCTCGTTCCTGTATCTCGTTGCAGTATCAGTTCCTGTCTGAACTGTCTCTTAGCCTGTTACCTGTTTTGTCTCTATGTCCATACCCTCCCTTTTCCTGCAGTGTCTGAACCTGCACTTAACTCCAACTCATTGTGTCTGTACTTCTGTTTGTGAGTTTTGTGTCCACTCGCCACTACATAGGAAGTACCTTGTGTGTATCTGGTTCTGCTTGTCCCTTTTCCCTTCCTCCGTATCTTCCTGTATTTTCCAGTCTGCTCCATGTGAACAGAGCCCTGTCCTTTCTGCTTTGTCCACCGCACCAGCGGTTTCGCTCCGCTCTGTCTTGCCCACCGCTCCGGCGGTTTCTCTCTGCTCTGACTTGTCCACCGCCCCGGCTGCTTCTCTCTGCTCTGCCTTACCCACCGCTCCGACGGCTTCTCTCTGCTCTGACTTGCAAATCGCTCTGGCGGCTACTCTCTCCAAAGGAAGAGAAGCAGAGGCGATGTCCCCACACAGTCTCGACGATTGTACCAATGATCTGGCTTCAAGTACTGTCCCGTCTTACAGACATGTCATCTCTGAAACCAGTCTGAAGATGGTCCTAAAGCAAGGACCCTCCGTCTCTAATAAATCTGGTCTTACTTCCATCAAGGCGGTGTTTACCCCTGAGTCTCTGCACCCCTCCAACTAGGCGGAGGACCTCCTGTTGTCTCCTGAATCCTCCGGGGTGCTACCTGATAACAAATGGAGAGAGACTTTCCTACACCCTGTACCTGGTACTTCGCCCACTTCATCCAGTAAGCCTGGCAAAGTGTACTTCGAAGCACTGAATACCCCCGAGTCTCTGCACCCCTCCAACCAGGCGGAGGACCTCCAGTTGTCTCCTGAATTCCCCGGGGTTCTACCTGTTAAACGGAGAGAGACTTTCCTACACCCGGTACATGGTACGCCGCCCACTTCATCCAGTAAGCTTGGCAAAGTGTACGTCAAGGCGGTGGTTACCCCTGAGTCTCTGCACCCCTCCAACCAGGCTTAGGACCTCCAGTTGTCTCCTGAATCCACCAGGGTGCTACCTGATAACAAACGAGAGAGACTTTCCTGTGTGCTGTTCCTGATACTTCACCCACTTCATCTGTTGCTGAGGATGGCTTGATAGGAGGAAGCATCCTAGTCACCAAGATGATGACATCAGTTTAGTTTCCTCTAATGTACAGAAGAGTCAATCCTCTTGTAGAGAAGGATTGGCCTCCAAATTTTCTGCAGAAGACCCTTGCAGGCTTGAAGAAGAGGGGGCGTAAAGGGGGGGTACTGTAACATCCCTGGCGGCATGCTTGCATAGTGCACCACCTCCCACTATGCAAGACCGCAATCTTACCCACCAGTCCAGCCTGCAAACCGTGCTCCTGTTCATGCTGTGTGCATGTCTATTAACCGACTGCTTAGTGCGGCAGCCCGGTTAATTCCTGATTCTTATAGCTGCAGTGGGCGCACCCCTAATGCGTCTCCAGCCTATTGCTGTGAGTCACTGGATATTTAAACCCCCTCCACCCAGTAGGAGGTGCCTGAGCTACACTAACATTCAGTGTGGTCCTTGTCTCTGAAGTTGCCAGGTCCAGTTCTACTTCTTGTCTGTTTCCACCATTCCGGCGGTTTCTTTCTGCTCTGCCAAACCCACCGCTCTGGCGGCTTCTCTCTGCTCTGACTTGCCCACCGCTCCGGCGGCTTCTCTCTGCTCTGCCTTGCTCACCGCACCTGCGGTTTCTCTCTGCTCTGACTTGCCCACCGCTCCGGTGGCTTCCCTCTGCTCTGCCTTACCCACCATTCCGGCGGCTTCTCCCTGCTCTGACTTGCCCACCGCTCCAGCGGCTTCTCTATGCTCTGACTTGCTCACCGCTCCGGTAGTTCCCCTCTGCTCTGCCTTGCTCACTGCTCCGGCGGTTCCCCTCTGCTCTGCCTTGCTCACTGCTCCGGCGGTTCCCCTGTGCTCTGCCTAGCCCACGACTCCGGCGGTTCCTCTCTGCTCTGCCTTGTTCACCACACCTGCGGTTTAGTTCTGCTCTGCTTGCACACCACTCCGGCGGTTCCCCTCTGCTCTGCCTAGCCCATCGCTCCGGCGGTTCCTCTCCGCTCTGCCTTGTTCACCGCACCTGCGGTTTAGTTCTGCTCTGCTTGCTCACTGCTCCGGCGGTTCCCCTCTGCTCTGTCTAGCCTACCACTCCGGCGGTTCTTCTCTGCTCTGCCTTGTTCACCACACCTGCGGTACCACTCTGCTCTGCCTTGTCCTCCGCTCCGGCGGTTTCACTTTACTCTGCTTGTCTACCGCATCTGCGGCTCTGTTCCTGTCTCCCAGTCTGTACTGGACTCTATCCAGCCTGCGCTCCAACCTGCTAGTACCTACCTGTCTGCATACCAGCCGTGCTTACCAGTACCCCCCTGTCTGCATACCAGCCGTGCCTGCCAATACCCACCTGTCTGTACGCCAGTCTTATCTGCCTGTTCCTGCATTTCCCGGTGTGGGTCAACAGCTGTGACCGGGGTCTGACCTGGAGTAGCACCTGGTCCCTCTGCTCGGTTCCTCCTTGGTTCACAGAGTCGTTAGCTGCCGTGCGACCTTGGTCGGATCGGGTTGATACTTAGCTACGCCCCTCCAGGCACTCCTCGGTTCATGGTTAAGTGGGATCACTAATCACGCTCACGCCAGTCAGTCCCGGATGGCTGCACAGCGTCACCTCGAGTATTTAAAACCGGGCGCCGCCATCTTGGACACAGATGGCTGGGATCAGACAGTGTAGGGACAGCGCTGCTGGTTTAGCGAGAGATATATACTGCTAAATAGTTAGTGTAGGGTCTGTAAAGGCTGCCAGATCAAACAAACAGTCTAATATCCATCCCAGATATCAGGCAGGCAGGCAGTCTGTATAGGAGACGCAGTGGTTATACCAGCAAACGCTGCATTACAGTCCTCTGTGCTCCTGTTGGTCAAATTGCTAGACTTATCACCCCGGTCTCAGGAGCCAGGAAAAAATTTTTTTTTTTTCATCTAAATCCTGTATTTTTTTATTTACTCAGTCAGACTGTCCAAATACGCGTCTTATTAACCTTTTGGTATCAACCCCCCCCCCAAAAAAAATAAATTGAGTGTGTCTGTGACTGTGCAGACACCAATATATCTGTTTAAAAGAGTCTGGTGTAGGCCAGAAAATTATAATTGTGGTTTTGCAGTTCCACGGGTCAAATCTCTGTATTATCCTGTTTTTCGCATTTTTTGCCGTGAAAAAAAACTGTAATAGTGTTTCCTTGACTGGTCAGACACCAATATATCTGTTTAAAAGAGTCTGGTATACGCCACATAATTATAACTGTGGTTTTGCAGTTCCACGGGTCAAATCTCTGTATTATCCTGCTTTTTCCATTTATTGCCGTAAAAAAAACAGTAATAGTGTCACCCTGACTGTT
Source organism: Phyllobates terribilis (assembly GCF_046119375.1). Classification (NCBI taxonomy): domain Eukaryota; kingdom Metazoa; phylum Chordata; class Amphibia; order Anura; family Dendrobatidae; genus Phyllobates; species Phyllobates terribilis. The sequence continues at coordinate 381,611,698 of NW_027362765.1, read as the reverse complement.
CAGACACCAATATATCTGTTTAAAAGAGTCTGGTGTAGGCCAGAAAAATATAACTGTGGTTTTGCAGTTTCACTGGTCAAATCTCTGTATTATCTTGTTTTTGTCATTTTTTGCCGTAAAAAAAACTGTAATAGTGTCTGCCTGACTGGTCAGACACCAATATATCTGTTTAAAAGAGTCTGGTGTATGCCACATAACTATAACTGTGGTTTTGCAGTTCCATGGGTAAAATCTCTGTATTATCCACTTTTGGGCCTTTTTTACATAAAAAAAACAGTTTGAGTGTGTCGCTGACTGTTCAGCCCCAAATATATCTATTTAAAAAAGTCTGGTATACGCCAATAAATTAGAACTGTGGTTTTGCAGTTCCACAGTTCAAATCTCTGTATTATCCAGCTTTTGGCCTGTTTTACGTAAAAAAAAACAATAATAGTGTCTCCCTGTCTGTTCAGTCACAAATATATCTGTTTAAAAGAGTCTGGTGTAGGCCAGAGAAATAGAACTTTGGTTTTCCTCTTCCACGGTTCTAATCTCCTTTTTGATATCTTTTTTCCATTGATAGTGCGAGTGTAAGCTATTTTACTTCATTTACAATGGGCAAGGCGCATGGCAAGGGACGTGGAACTGGATGTTCTATTGATGGTGCGTGTAGAGGACGAGGCCGTGGCCAAGGTGAAAATGTGCCACAACCAACAGCCACATCTTCTCGCTCCCACTTCTTGACCGAATTACTAGGGAACCACACTACATCACCAGTATTGCGAACTGATCAGTGTGAACAGGTTATTAATTGGATAGCAGATTATACTTCCAGTTACGTGGGCACCACCACCTCCGGTCTGTCTTCCACACGGTCAAGTTTTAGTAGCCGTGACTCTCAACAGCATACTCCTCCTCACCCTGATGCTCCTTCCTCCCACCATGCGGAGTGTTGTCAGACTGCAACTGATCCCACACTTGGACACTGTAAAGAGCTGTTCACTGGTCCATTTCCATATTTGTGCCCCTCGCCTGCTCCGCTTGAAGTGGTGAAAGAGGAGATCCCATGTAGCGATGCCCAAATATTTGAACAGCCACGGCCACAGGAAGTCGACACTGGCAATTTGTCACAAGAGGTGGACGATGCCGAGACACAATTGCCACGAAGTGAGGAGGAGGATTGTGGTGCGCAAGTGGAAGAGGAGGAGGTGGTGGATGATCTAGTAACTGACCCAACGTGGCAGGAGGACACGCAGAGCGAGGCCAGCAGCACACAGGGGGAGTGAGGCAGAGTACCCCAACAGGCAGGAAGAAGCAATGTGGTGGCCGCACACAGAAGGCGGGCAGCAGTTCCCCGTAACACCAACACGAGGGACGTTGCCAGGACAACCGGTAGGTCTTCCAGAGTCTGGAATTTTTTTAAAGACTCTGTTTATAACCCCAAAAAGGCCATTTGTACCACCTGCCATGCCAGCATCAGCAGGGGTGACAAAACTACCAGCCTGACCACCACCAGCATGATCAGGCACATGGCAGCAAAGCACCCGACTTTATGAGGCGAACCCCAGGGTCCACGACTAGTGTCAGCGGATGTCACCACTGCTTCTTCCGCTGTTGTGCGTGTAATAGAACCCCCTGTTGTACGTGCAAGGCAATCCCCTGTCCATACTGCATGCAAAGATGTCCCCTCCTCTCAGTCTTCACTTGTTATGGCAGTTTCTCAAGAAACAGCATCAACGTCCACGTCCACGTCCCACCGCAGCGTTCAATTGTCCATATCCCAGAGCTTTGAATGAAAGCGCAAATTCGCAACCAACACCCCACAGGCCACAGTCCTAAATTCGCACATTTCACGACTGCTTGCATTGGAAATGCCGCCTTTTAGACTGGTGGAGACGGAATCCTTCCGCAACCTTATGGCGGTGGCCATCCCTCGGTACTCGGTCCCCAGCCGACACTATTTTACCTGTTGTGCCATCCTCGCACTACACAAGCACGTGTCCCAAAACATCTGTCGTGCCCTCAACAACACAGTTACTGGGAGAGTCCACCTGACAACGGACACGTGGACAAGTGCTTGTGGCCAGGGACGGTACATCTCCCTGACGGCACACTGGGTAAACATAGTGGAAGCCGGGACCCAGTCGGACCTTGGGACGGAACACATCCTCCCCACACCGAGGATTGCGGGCTCTACGTCTGTCAGAGTTGCCCCCACAGTGTACAGCTCCTGCGCATCATCCTCCTCCTCATGTTCAGCCTCCATCTCAGATATCACCACATCAGTTACAAGCTGGAAGCACTGCAGTACTGCCTCAGCCAAGCGGCAACAGGCTGTGCCGAAACTCATAAGCTTAGGTGATAAACCTCACACTGCTTGTGAGTTGTGGAAAGCTGTGAAAGAGCAGGCAGATCTGTGGCTGAGACCGCTGAACCTACATCCAGGCATGGTGGTGTGTGACAATGGCCGTAATCTGGTGGCGGCTCTGAGACGAGGCGAGATCACACACGTACCATGCCTGGCTCATGTGCTTAACCTCGTGGTTCAGCGGTTTCTTAAATCGTACCCCGAGTTGCCAGATCTGCTCGTCAAAGTACGCCGCCTGTCAGCTCATTTTCGCAAGTCGGCTACAGCTTCCGCCGCCCTTGCTGTGTTGCTGCAGCGTTTGCAGCTTCCGGCACACCGACTGGTGTGTGATGTCCCCACACGTTGCAACTCTACCCTCCACATGTTGCAACGGATTTGTGAGCAGAAGAGAGCAGTTGTGGAGTGACAGCTGCTACGAGGCCGTCGATATTCAGGTCATACTCCACACATAAGACCTCAGCAGTGGTCCTGGATGTCTAACATATGTGCCATCCTGACAAACTTTGAGGAGTCCACCAAGATGGTGAATGGCGATGACACCATCATTAGCGTCAGCATCCCACTTGTCTGTCTTTTGCAACGCTCTCTGCAGACAATTAAAGAGGAGGCATTGCAGCCAGAGGATGATGAGATGGATCAAGAACCCGTAATGGGCGATTACACACAGCCCAGCCTCATCTCATCCCAACGTGCATAGGGCGACAATGAGGGAGAGGAGGAGGAGGAGGAGGAGGAAGAACAGGAGCTGGTATCATGCACTGTAGACGGTAGTACCTGTACAACTGTCATACAGTCGGTTCAGCTTGGGTGGCCTGAGGACAGGGGGGAGGAGGAGGAGGAGGAGAGCATGGTCAGTCATCATCTTGGTGAGGACTCGGAAGTCTTGCCCGTTACCAGCATGGCACACATGGCTGACTTTTTGTTACGCTGCCTTAACCGTGACCCTCGCGTTGTAAAAATGTGGGGTGACAGTCATTACTGGTTGGTGACACTTTTAGACCCCCGCTACAAGGAGAACTTTCACTCTCTTATTCCTGAGGTGGAGAGGTCTACAAAAATAGGGCAGTACCAGAAGGCCCTTGCTGCAGTACTGTTAAAAAAAATCCCATCTGAACACGCTAGCAGCAGAGGTCACAGTTTGTTGCCCAACCAAGGCATACAGGCGAGAGAGACGCAACTCCAATCCAGCAGAGGCAGGTGAACACTGTCAACTTTCTGGGACAGTTTTCTGAGACCCGCCCAGCTTACAGGCCCTGAGGCACGGGGTACTCTCACAAGGAGTGGAAAGTTTCAAAAGATGGTGAGGGAGTACCTTGCCAACCGTACCAGTGTCCTCCGTGATTCCTCTGTGCCTTTTAATTATTGGGTATCCAAGCTGGACACTTGGAATGAACTCGCTCTGTACGCCTTGGAGGTCCTGGCCTGCCCTGCCGCTAGTATGTTATCGGAGCGTGTTTTTGTGCCACTGGGGGGATTATAACTGATAAGCGCACTCGCCTGTCAACTGACAATGCTGACAAGCTGACCCTTATCAAAATGAACAAAGGCTGGATTGGGCCGGACTTTTCATCACCACCAGATGACAGCAGAGTAACATAAAGTCAAATCCACTGTGTTATTTCGGGAGGTGTATTCCCATGCACCGCTTCACACCCACACATGGGTATACACTTCCTTTCCTCATTTCGGCTGTATTTTGCTCTTCTCCTTATCCTCAGCCTCCACCCCCACTATACCACAGGGTGACCTTGGTCCGTGTTGCCAGCATTGCAAGTTCCTCCGTCCTAATTTTTGGCAGCTTTTGCTTGGAAGGCATAGGCAAAGACTATGGGAGACCCACTCCCCAATAATGGGAATAATGTTTTTAATATGCTGTACTTGGAAGGGGCATGAAAACCATCTTGTTAAGCTACTGCAACCTCCACCACTTTTCCCAGGGGCATTGATATTGTCTTCTTATTCCACTGCGACCTCCAACACTTTACCTAGGGGCATTAAAACCATCTTGTTAAGCTACTGCGACCTCCACGTCTCTTCCAAGGGGCTTTAAAACCATCTTGTTAAGCTACTGCAACCTCCACCACTTTTTCCAGGGGCATTGATATTGTCTTTTTATTCCACTGCGACCTCCACCACTTTTCCTAGAGGCATTAAAACCATCTTGTTAAGCTACTGCGACCTCCACGTCTCTTCCAAGGGGCATTAAAACCATCTTGTTAAGCTACTGCGACCTCCACGTCTCTTCCAAGGGGCATTGATATTGTATTTTTATTCCACTGCGACCTCAACCACTCTTCCAAGGGGCATCAAAACCGTCTTGTTAAGCTACTGCGACCTCCACATCTTTTCCAAGGGGCATTATAACTGTCTTGTTAAGCTACTGCGACCTCCACCATTCTTCCAGGGGGCATTAAAACCGTCTTGTTAAGCCACTGTGACCTCCACCACTTTTCCCAGGGGCATTGATATTGTCTTTTTATTCCACTGCGACCTCCATGTCTCTTCCAAGGGGCATTGATATTGTCTTTTTATTCCACTGCGACCTCCACCACTCTTCCAAGGGGCATTAAAACCATCTTGTTAAGCTACTGCGACCTCCACATCTCTTCCAAGGGGCATTAAAACCATCTTGTTAAGCTACTGCGACATCCACGTCTTTTTCAAGGGGCATTAAAACCGTCTTGTTAAGCTACTGCGACCTCCACGTCTCTTCCAAGGGGCATTAAAACCGTCTTGTTAAGCTAATGCAACCTCCACCACTTTTCCAAGGGGCATTGATATTGTCTTTTAATTCCACTGCGACCTCCACTATTCTTCCAACGGGCATTGCATTTCCTCCTAATTTTAGTCAGCTTTTGCTCTTCAATGCATAGGCGAACACTAAGGGAGACCCACTCCCCAATAATGGGTAGAAGGTTTTTAGTGTGCTGTAATCCACGTCTGTTTCAAGGGGCATTGCAGTTCCTCATAATTTTTGGAAAGCCTTCCATTCACAGCTTAGGCCAACAGTGCACAAGAGACCCAGTTGCTATAAATGGAAAAAACGGTTTAGTTAAGGCCCTCTGATCTCCATGTCACTTCCAAGGGGCATTGGAGTGCCTTGAAATATTTGTTAGGCATTGCACTCATTGCATGCCCTATAACTGTGTCGCCGAACCGCTCCTTTTGGTACAGAAACATATCCTACAAGACATGTGTGGTTGACTGGCCTGATATTGATGTGAATGGTCCCTGTTCCTCCTGCTCTTTCTCCTTTGCCACCACCTCATCCATCATTCATCACCTGAAGCTTTGTTTTAACGGGAGTCATAGAACTGGGATAGTAGCAGGAAAACATCCAGAAATCCTCGGAGGAGGTAAGATATGCACCAAAACGCTGACCACCTCAGGCCTAGCCGCTACTACATACATGCGCTTGCATTCCAAGAAATCAAAGCAGATGCTAACTTCTATCATCATCATCATGCTCCTCACCTTGGCACTCTCAACTCCCCTGATGGAGAAGCCAGGGCCCACCGGAGGAGTCTGGTTCTGAGTATGGATATCAGGCCGCCGACGCAGCCATGACATGGTGGCCGCCGTCTGCCTCTACATGCCTAAAATGCCCAATTTCAGGTTCAAGCAAGCTAGCAGTATGGTATTACAGCCTGGGGGTGGGTGGGTGGCAGGTTGCACACTTACGCTTGCATTCCAAGAAAATAAAGCAGATGCTAACTTCTATCATCATCATCATGCTCCTCACCTTGGCACTCTCAACTCCCCTGAAGGAGAAACCAGGGCCCACCGGAGGAGTCTGGTTGTCTGGTGGGCTCATCCAATGCTGCCCTAAAGCAGGCCGGGCTATGAAAAGTGTGGGGGGAAGTTGCAAGGAGAAATAGAGGCGGCTGGGGACCGTTCATGGACACCCGGCCGCCCCCAGCCGACTGGGGACCGTGTGTGGACACCCGGCCGCGGGGCGGCTGGGGACCGAGTATGGACACCCGGCTGCCCCCTGGTGGCTGGGGACCGAGCGTGGACACCTGGCCGCCGGGCGGCTGGGGACTGAGTATGGATACCAGGCCACCGACGCAGCCATGACATGGCGGCCGGCGTCTGCCTCCACATGCCTAAAAGGCCCAATTTCAAGTACAAGCAAGCTAGCAGTATGGTATTGCAGCCTGGGGGTGGGTGGGTGGCAGGTTGCACATTTACGCTTGCATTCCAAGAAAGCAAAGCAGATGCTAACTTCAATCATCATCATCATGCTCCTCACCTTGGCACTCTCAACTCCCCTGATGGAGAAGCCAGGGCCCACCGGAGGAGTCTGGTTCTCTGGTGGGCTCGTCCAATGCTGCCCTAAAGCAGGCCGGGCTAAGAAAAGTGTGGGGGGACGTTCCAAGGAGAAATAGGGGTGGCTGGGGACCGTTTATGGACACCCGGCAGCCCCCAGGCGGCTGGGGACCGTGTGTGGACACCCGGCCGCTGGGCGGCTGGGGACCGAGTATGGACACCCGGCTGCCCCCTGGCGGCTGGGGACAGAGCGTGGACACCCGGCCGCCGGGCGGCTGGGTACTGAGTATGGATACCAGGCCACCGGCGCAGCCATTACATGGTGGCCGGCGTCTGCCTCCACATGCCTAAAAGGCCGAATTTCAAGTGCAAGCAAGCTAGCAGTATGGTATTGCAGGCTGGGGGTGGGTGGGTGGCAGGTTGCATACTTACGCTTGCATTCCAAGAAAACAAAGCAGATGCTAACTTCTATCATCATCATCATACTCCTCACCTTAGCACTCTCAACTCCCCTGATGGACAAGCCAGGGCCCACTGGAGGAGTCTGGTTGTCTGCTGGGCTCGTCCATTGCTGCCCTAAAGCAGACCGGGCTAAGAAAAGTGTGCGGGGAAGTTCCAAGGAGAAATAGGGGCGGCTATGGACACCCGTTTATGGACACCCGGCCACCCCAGGCGGCTGGGAACCGAGCGTGGACACCCGGCCGCCGGGCGGCTGGGTACTGAGTATGGATACCTCGCTGCCAAACAGCCATGAGGTAGTGGCCAGCTTCGGCCTACTCCAAACTAAAAGACCCCATTTCATGTGCAAGCTAGCAGTATGGTATTGCAGCCTGTGGGTGGGTGGGTGGCAGGCTGCATACTTGCACTTGCATTGCATGGAATGGGGGAGGTACAATTGAACACTGCCCTGGGACAAGGACTTGCACGGGGATAGTTGCAAGTCTGCATCTTCTGATGCGGCAAGGATCACTTCTGATGGGCACACTTTTAGGCAGTGACCTGGGTGTCAGAGATGCTTCCAGGAGTCTTCCCCATGCACTGTATGCATGTGACACACAGCACATGGCCAGATAAGATTGTAAAATGTTAAAATGACATTTCTCGGTGAATGCATTTGTCACGGTTGAAAGCAATACAAAAGTGCAAAAACGCATAAAAAATGCTAGTTATGAACATAGCCCAAGGTGTGGAGGAGTATTTTTGTTTTTGGTTATTTGTCTTATACACAATTCTTTACCCTGCAATGGAAGTTCTTTAACATATTTCACAGGAAAACCGTTTCAGTTTCGTTTTTGAACTTTTTATTGTGAGCCCGTAAAAGTGGCTTAATACCTCTGACCACGTTGTTGACAGCAGTGCCCTGGGGGTCATAAATGCTTCCTGGGGCGATGCCCCTGCTGTCCCCATGTCTTTTGAGCACTGTCACTATCATTTTGGGCACTTTTTAGGCTTTCTATAGACTGCCGGGGGTGCCGCCGCAAAAATGCTCGGGTCTCCCATAGACTAACATTGGGCTCGTTGCTCGGGTCGAGCACCCAAGTATCACGGTGAGCCCGGCCCGAGCTTCGAGCACCCGAGCATTTTAGTGCTCGCTGAACACTAGTCTTCAAGCATGTTTTGATACTATAGCATGGGCGCATCCCTTTCCAGGGGGAAAGCAACTGGCAAAATTTACTTTTATACCGTGAATCAAACAGAGTGGCACCCAAGTTGTCAGCATTATTTCTAATCCTAACAATACGGGCAACAATCATGTTGCAGATAGTGTTGCAAGAAGACTCTCATGGGTCGGTCTCTTTCGTGAGGTCCAAGTCCATAGTGTGTTGGTGGCGGGATAACACGCAAGCTTGCTTCCTCCAACCCCTCCTGACAAACATGGACCGCCGAGAGGGAATCATTATCCTCTTCATCTCCTAACTGTTGCTTGTCCATCACCTCTTCCTCCTCGTACTTCTCGATTTGTTCCTCCCATGGCAACCACCGGTGCGATGATGGACCGAAATTTAAAGATATTGCTAACCCATCTGCATCCTCCCTTGCTTCCTCCTCTTCCTCTGAGACCACCTCCTACTCCCGCAGACTATTTAACTTGAGCTCCAGTATGTAGATGACCGGAATAGTGATGCTGCTGAAGGCATCGTCAGCGCTATCCATCTTAGTAGCCATTTTGAAAATGTGCAGAAGGGTGCAGAGGTCCTTCATCTGTGTCCACTCCACAAGTGTGATTTGCACCACGTCCGTGCTGTGTTTGCCCAAACTATATAAAATGAGATACTGCGTCAGGTATTACACCATGTTGGCACATTGCATATCAACCGGTTAACTGGTAGGCCGAAAGATCTCTGTAGCAAGGCAAGTCGATGACCTGTCTATTGCGAATGGCGAAAGTAAACACACAGCAACTGTGGTTTCTTGTCACGAATAATTTGGGTATTTGTGGCAGCTCTGGTTATGCTGTAATTTAAATGTAGTTTTTTTCCTTTTGGTACAGCAAGGGTTAATCTTAGTCTCTTGCTGTCAGCTTTTTGAGGATGGTCAGCTGATGTTGATTGGAGCTACTTTCACCTCCCTTGAAATAGCCACATGATCCATCAGATGATCGCTGGTTCTAGTTCATTCTATGCTGACCTCTTTGAAGGAGCCAGTCTCTGGAGAAGCTGTGGTGTTCGTTGTGTAGCGTCGGCGTCTCTGCCTCCTGCCGTTCACCTCAGAGACGCCGTTCACCTCACCGCCGCGGTCCCGGACCGGCATTCTCCAGCTACTCTGCTGCTGCTGCGTGCAGCTTCCCAGTCACTGCGCTTAGGGCGCGCGCTCCCTCCCTCTTAAAGGGGACGCTCGCCGTCCTAAAGAGTCCCTGGCCAATGGTGGGAGGACCACTCCTATATAAAGCACCTCCTCCAAAATGGAGGTGCCTGTGCAAGGTTGTTGTTTGTTTGCTAACACTCTCCTCAGCCCTCAGGTTCCAGTACCTGCCAGCCTGTATGCTAGCTGTGCCCGCCAGCCTGTCTATCAACCCTGCCAGCCAGCCTGTCTATATGCCGTGCCCGCCACCGAGTCTGTCAGCCGTGCCCGCCTGCTTGTCTACCCAGATCACTTGTCAGGCCTCCTGCTGTGTCCGCCTGCTTGCCTACCTGGATCACCTGTCTGGCTAACTGCCGAGCCCGCCTGCCTGTCTACCCGGACCACCCGTCAAGCTACCTGCCATGTTCATTCGCTGTACTGGTCAGCTTCAGCCATCTGACCCGTGGGAGTCACCTGCTCTCACACAAGGTCGGTCCCAGAGTGGCACCTGGTTCACCTGCCCAGTCCCTCCCCGGTTCACGGAGACGATTAAGCCGCCGTGTGGCCAGGGTCGGTCCGAGTTGGTATTTAGTTACGCCCCTCTTGTTACTCCTTGCATCTCAGCACAGAGGTTCCACCATCCAGACCCGTAACAGTTTGCACAGGCCATGGAAATGGAACCCAGTGGCTCCCAGGCTCGTTTGCTCTCAGACCTGTACCAAGAGGTCTCTCCAGAGATCCCAACAGGATACCACCTGGACGCGCTGTCCACCCCAACTGTGTCCGTCTCTAACCGAGCGGCACCCGCTCTGGCGGCACCTTAACCCAGTGGCGCTGTGGCACCCGGCTTTGGATTCCGACTCTCTGCGCCTCCACCTTCTGGTGGTGACCCCGTTCAATGTCGGGGCTTCATAAATCAGTGTATGCTGCACACCAGTTCACCACCGACCGGGCCAAGGTGGCGTTCATCATGTCTCACCTAACCAGAGAGGCATTGGCGTGGCTTAACCCTCTGTGGGAGAGAGGGTATCCCCTGGTGTACGATCTTCAGGCTTTCCTTGCTGCCTTCCGGAAGGTGTTCGATGAGCCCGGACGAAAATCTTCTACTGCCTCCTCACTTCTCCATCTCCGCCAAGGGAGTCTCACTGTGGGCCAGTATGCCGTGCATTTCCAAACTTTTGGGAGGGCCTTTCCGGACGGATCAAGGATGAGCTAGCCGGTCGTGACATACCACCCACCCTGGACGACCTGGTGTCATTAGCTACCCAGATTGACATCCGTTTCCTGGAACGCGCTAAGGAGATGACCCATGAGAGGAGACCTCCGCGTCTCGCTACCATCTTCCAAAATCCAGTCTCACAACCTGCACTCCCCCAGGTGTCAAATTGACCAAGCCAAGATGGTCAAGTCTCGCCAGGAGACCCGTCGTGCTGTGGGGAGTTGCTTCTATTTTGGCAATATAGAGCATCAGATCCGCTCTTGCCCGGTGAGACCGGGAAAATCCAGTGTCTAGGAACGCTCAGAGACGTCGTCCTAGACAAGAGTTCTTCCTCTCCGCCCTTGACTCTATCCGTTTCCGTTACCAGTGGTGAGACCCGCTTCTTCGAGACTGCCCATCTGGTTCCGGAGCCGCTGGGAGCATCATCCAACAGGCTGTTGTGGAGCGTTTTCAGATTCCTACCATATGTCTGGCGGATCCTTTAGCGGTTTCCTCTGTGGGTGGAAAGCTTCTTCCTGAAACCATCTTGTTGGTCACTGAGCCAGTAACTCTTTAGGTGGGAATGCTGCACTCGGAGAAGATCTCCTTTTACGTACTGTCCGGTCTCGCTCATCTCCTCTTGCTTGGCCTGCCTTGATTACAGAGACATGAGCCCATCCTGAATTGGCGCTCAGGAGAGGTGCTCCATTAGGGGCAGGAATGCCATAGGACCTATCTGGTTCCGGTTTGTCCTGCTCGACCCCCGTCTACTCCGGCTAACCTACCTGGCCTGCCAGCACCCTACTGGTACTATGCGGACGTCTTTGATAAAAAGGAGGCAGAGACACTACCACTAGTGATGAGCGAGCACTAAAATGCTCGGGTACTCATTGCTCAGGTCGAGCAAATTGGAATACTTGGGTGCTCGACCCGAGCAACGCGTCCAATGTACAGTACAGACCAAAAGTTTGGACCCACCTTCTCATTTAAAGATTTTTCTGTATTTTCATGACTATGAAAATTGTACATTCCACTGAAGGCATCAAAACTATGAATTAACACATGTGGAATTATATACTTAACAAAAAAGTGTGAAACAACTGAAAATATGTCTTATATTCTAGGTTTTTCAAAGTAGCCACCTTTTGCTTTGATGACTGCTTTGCACACTCTTGGCATTCTCTTGATGGGCTCCAAGAGGTAGTCACCAGAAATGGTTTTCACTTCACAGGTGCGCCCTGTCAGGTTTAATAAGTGGGATTTCTTGCCTTATAAATGGGGTTGGGACCATCAGTTGTGCTGGGCAGAAGTCTGGTGGATACACAGCTGATTGTCCTACTGAATAGACTGTTAGAATTTGTATTATGGCAAGAAAAAAGCAGCTAAGTAAAGAAAAACGAGTGGCCATCATTACTTTAAGAAATGAAGGTCAGTCAGTGCGAAAAATTGGGCAAACTTTGAAAGTGTCCCCAAGTGCAGTTGCAAAAACCATCAAGCGCTACAAAGAAACTGGCTCACATGAGGACCGCCGCAGGAAAGGAAGACCAAGAGTCACCTCTGCTTCTGAGGATAAGTTTATCCGAGTCACCAGCCTCAGAAATCGCAGGTTAACAGCAGCTCAGATTAGAGACCAAGACAATGCCATACAGAGTTCTAGCATCAGACACATCTCTTCAACAGCTATTAAGAGGAGACTTTGTGCAGCAGGCCTTCATGGTAAAATAGCTGCTAGGAAACCACTGCTAAGGACAGGTAACAAGCAGAAGAGACTTGTTTGGGCTAAAGAACACAAGGAATGGACATTAGACTCGTGGAAATCTGTGGTTTGGTCTGATGAGTCCAAATTTGAGATCTTTGGTTCCAACCACCGTGTCTTTGTGCGACGCAGAAAAGGTTAACGGATGGACTCTACATGCCTGGTTCCCACCGTGAAGCATGGAGGAGGAGGTGTGATGGTGTGGGGGTGCTTTGCTGGTGACACTGTTGGGGATTTATTCAAAATTGAAGTCATACTGAACCAGCATGGCTACCACAACATCTTGCCTCAGCATGCTATTCCATCCAGTTTGCGTTTAGTTGGACCATCATTTATTTTTCAACAGGACAATAACCCCAAACACACCTCCAGGCTGTGTAAAGTCTATTTGACCAAGAAGGAGAGTGATGGGGTTCTACGCCAGATGACCTGGCCTCCACAGTCACCAGACCTGAACCCAATCGAGATGGTTTGGGGTGAGCTGGACCGCAGAGTGAAGGCAAAAGGGCCAGCTAGTGCTAAGCATCTCTGGGAACTCCTTCAAGATTGTTGGAAGACCATTTCCAGTGACTACCTCTTGAAGCTCATCAAGAGAATGCCAACAGTGTGCAAAGCAGTCATCAAAGCAAAAGGTGGCTACTTTGAAGAACCTAGAATATAAGACATATTTTCAGATGTTTCACACTTTTTTGTTAAGTATATCATTCCACATGTGTTAATTCATAGTTTTGATGCCTTCAGTGTGAATGTACAATTTTCATAGTCATGAAAATACAGAAAAATCTTTAAATGAGAAGGTGTGTCCAAACTTTTGGTCTGTACTGTAAGTCTGTGGGAAACTTGAGCATTTTTCAGGCGGCCCCCCCCCGGCGGTCTGCAGAGGGCCTGAAAATTGCCCAAATCGATGGGAACAGTGCTCAAATGACATGGGAACAGCATGGGGAAGACCCCTGAGACATCTCTGACTCCCAGATCACTGCTGTCAACAACGTTGTCAGAGTATTACGCCACTTTTACGGACTCACAATAAAACATACAAAAATGAAACCAAAATGGATTTTCCTGGGAAATATGTTAAGGAACATCCTTTCCAGGGTAATGACTTGTATATAAGGCAAAATAAATAACCAAAAACAAAATACTCCTTCACACCTTGGGCTATGTTCACACGTAGCGTTTTTGATGCATTTTTGCACTTTTCCATTGCTTTCAACCAAGACAAATGCATTCACCAGGAAATGTCATTTTAACATTTTACAACCTTATCTGGCCATGTGGTGTGTGACACATCATCAGACACATGCATGCAGTGCTGAAAAGACATGGGAACAGCATGGGGAAGAAGTCTGGATGCATCTCTAACTCCCAGGTCGCTGCCTAAAAGTGTGCCCATCATAGGTGATCCTTGGCGCATGCGAAGATGCCTCACATCATGCAACTGTGGTTGCAGACTTGCAATAATCACCCTCCATGTCCTTTTCCCAGTGCAGAGTTCAGTTGTCCCTACCTTATTCCTTGGTATGCAAGCGCAGGTATGCAGCCAGCCAGCCATCCACCAACAGGCTGCAATACTATACTGCCAAATTTCTGGGCAGCTTTTTGCACTTGGAATGTGGCCTTTTAAGCTCGTGGAGGCGGAAGCTTTTCACAACCTCATGCCGGCGGCGGCGGCCGGGTGTCCATACTCGGTCCCCAGCCGCCACTATATTTCTCGGTATCGCCTCCGCCTTCCACAAGCACGTTTCCCACAACATTACCCGTGCCATCCCCAGTGCACTTACCGGGAAGGACAGCCTAACCACAAACACGTGGACAGGTGAATGTGGCCAGGGATGGTACGGAGCCAGTCCACAACTTTTTTTTGCTAAGAGTTATATTTAGCTCGGTGAAAGGACTGGCATAGAGGGAAACTGTATCTACCCTGCGTGTCCTTTCTCCCATGAAGTCTTCTAAAGCTGCTTGCACTTGAAATGTGGCCTGAACATTACTGCTGGTACTTTTCTGTGGGAATTTGCTTGCCTCCTACGAGCCTGGAATATTTCCAGCAAACTATGGTACGACGCCATGGTATTATCACTGCCCCCAGTACCAGTAGCGAAGCCATCCCCAATTTCCTTCTCAGGAATTTTATTTGGTACACTGAGTGGCTACCCAAATACATTTTCTCACAAAGGAGCTGAAGATAGGTAGTAGGTGCAAGTTTCTCCAGCCTGTTAGATATTAGAGGGTGAATGGCAGCACATTGGATCAGTGGTTAACACTGAAGACTTGCAGCGCTGGGATCCTGGGTTCAAATCCCAGAAAGGACAACATCTGCAAGGACTTTGTATGTCTCCCCGTGTTTGCGTGTGTTTCCTCCTCAGTAAAAAAGCAGCCATAGAGTGTCCGGTAACCTTTCCACATACTTTTCTTAGCCAGGACTGCTTCTTGGCAGGGTTGGACTGTCCCACCAGAGAATCGTCTGGTGTGCCTTGGCTTCTACCTCAGGAGAGTTCATGATAGCGCTAACTTTGCCACTGCTATGGGGCTCTTGAGCAGGGGAGAAAGGTTAGCCCTCAGAATCAAATCCTCTGGTGGGCACAATGTTTTTCAATCTGAAACAGCTTCTCAGTGGGAGTTGTATTTCATCACAGCCATATTCTTTAGCTCGGTGAAAGGACTGGCATAGAGGGAAACCGTATCTACCCCGGCTGTCATTTCTCCGTCACCAGGTTCCGCCCATTGTCACACACGACCATGCCTGGCTGTATGTTCAGCGGTGAGAGGCACAGATTGTTACGTTCGCGCCCGGACTGGCTGGCATGAGCGTGATTAGTGATCCCACTGTACCATGTACCGAGGAGTGCCTGGAGGGGCGTAACTAAGTATCTACCCGATCCGACCAAGGTCGCACGGCGGCTAACGACTCCGTGAACCAAGGAGGAACCGAGCAGAGGAACCAGATGCTATCCATGGTCAGACTCCGGTCACAGCTGTTGACCCACACCGGGGAATGCAGGAAAAGGCATGTTAGGCTGGCATACAGACAGGTGGGTATTGGCAGGCACGGCTGGTATGCAGACAGGTGGGTACTGGCAAGCACGGCTGGTGTGCAGACAGGTGGGTACTGACAAGCACGGCTGGTGTGCAGACAGGGAAATACTGGCAAGCACGGCTGGAGTGCAGACAGGGAGGTACTAGCAGGTTGGAGCGCAGGCTGGATAGAGTCCAGTACAGACTGGGAGACAGGAACAGAGCCGCAGATGCGGTAGACAAGCAAAGTAAAGCGAAACCGACAGAGCGGATGACAAGGCAGAGCAGAGCGGAACCGCAGATGTGGTGAACAAGGCAGAGCAGAGAGGAACCGCCAGAGCGGTAGGCTAGGCAGAGCAGCGAGGAACTGCCGGAGTGGTGGGCTAGGCAGAGCAGAGGGGAACCGCCGGAGCAGTGAGCAAGCAGAGCAGAACTAAACCGCAGGTGCGGTGAACAAGGCAGAGCAGAGAGGAACCGCCGGAGAGGTGGGCTAGGCAGAGCAGAGGGGAACCTCCGGAGTGGTGAGCAAGCAGAGCAGAACTAAACCACAGGTGCGGTGAACAAGGTAGAGCAGAGAGGAACCGCCGCAGCGGTGGGCTAGGCAGAGCAGAGGGGAACCGCCAGAGCGGTGAGCTAGGCAGAGCAGAGGGGAACCTCCAGAGCGGTGAGCAAGCAGAGCAGAACTAAACTGCAGGTGCGGTGAACAAGGCAGAGCAGAGAGGAACCGCCGGAGCGGTGGGCTAGGCAGAGCAGAGGGGAACCGCCGGAGCGGTGAGCAAGCAGAGCAGAACAGGGCTGACGGTGCAGGCAGAGAGGACAGGGCTCTGTTCACATGGAATAGACAGAAAGATACAGGAAGATGGCTAGAACACAGGAGGTGGATACGGAGGAAGGGAAAAGGGACAAACAGAACCAGATACACACAAGTTACTTACAATGAAGTAGCGAGTGGACACAAAACTCACAAACAGAAGTACAGAGACAACGAGTTGGAGTTAGGGGCAGGTTCAGACACTGCAGGAAAAAGGAGGGTACAAACATAGAGACAAACAGGTAACAGGCTAGGAGACAGTTCAGACGGGAACTGATACAGCAACAAGATACAGGAACGAGCCTGGGAATACAGCCCCCAGGGTGGCGGAAACAGACTAGAAGTCACAGAGAACAGGCCTGGGTATGTGGCCCCCAGGGTGGCAGAAACGGACTAGAAGTCACAGAGAAAAGGCCTGGGTATGCGGCCCCCAGGGTGGCAGAAACAGTCCTCAGGGCCTCAGGGCAGTGTAATAGGATGTTGGGGGTGATGGTGCAGGCGCAACAGTAATCACACAGAGTCCAATAATGCAGTCCAGGGTCTTTTACTGCAGATCTTATCACAGACCCACCAGGAGTACAGGGTAGGAATGGACCTGGGTGTCTGAGGGCATTCGGGCGAGCTCCACTGGTCAGGGTGAGTGGGTAGGCCTACCGTTCTCTCTCTGCCCTTGCTGACTATCTCCCCCTTTAGTGGTATGATAGCCCATATCCCTGAGCTTGCCGTATACTATGCCTGTATGGCTTGCTACTCGGGCCTTAGGTACCTGTAGCTTCTCTGTGCTGTACCGGTCCCTCTGTGTGGCAGAGTCTCCAGGCTTCTTAGGCCAAGGGACCTGAAATCCCTCGCAGGTAGATGATCTGCTGCAGGACTTGCAATCCTGACAGCCTCGGACCCCAGTGTCCGGTTGTGTAGTTTCCTCTCAGCCAGGACCGGCTCTCGTCGCCTCTGTCCCTGGCTTTCTGTTCCTCCTTTGCCTCCTGGACTCCTCAGCTGGGGCTGACCTGTCCCTCTCTTCTGGGAACCCTTCTGGATGCTTCAGAAGTGGGTCTTGGTCTCTCTAACCCTGCCCTCAGTTCCAGCTTTTATAGGGGCAGCCTGCTCCCCCTACTGGCCTGGGACAGGAGGTGCTGCATGCAAATGGTCCATGACCAGAGAACCTCCCTCCTGCTCTCAGACACAGCCTTACAAGTTTGTGGCATCCAGGCCTGGGGTGACACATTCCCCCCTAGTAAAGCTTAGTACTCCGGGACTAAACAAGAAACACGAATACAGGGTATAAATTATAACTTAAACATAACAGAGAAGAAAACAACAAACAACACCTCATGTTGAGTTCTTTAGGTCACAGTGTGGTCTGTGACCGGGTGTCCATTTCACCCAATAAGGCGAAGTCTCAACCGGTGAGGGGACCTGTCCAAAGCAAACCCCAAGCGTTGGCCCTGTGCGTGGCTGCAAGGCGAAGCTATCTACTTTAGACCACACGGGGCCACGCCAGACAGGTTTTTCTTCCGTGGCCGTCTTCGCAAGAGGCACCAGGTGCAACTATTTACAAGGTAGTTCCGGTTATCCAAAGTTCATAACCTGTCAGTCCATATATCTAGAAAAACTGGAGAAAACACTATTAGTTACAGGTAACAAACATATTAAATATTTACATGGTACATTTAGATCTTGTACCTATATCCTCCAGCGAGCTGGTGTTTGACCCCTAGTGCTCCTGGTTGACCTCCTTAACCCACTGTCTGGTGGTGGACCAACCTGGCTTTCCCCACTATCAATAAGGGTACCGCTACTAGCGAGGTTTACAGGCAGGGCAGGCAGCTGTCTGCGGGTTCTTTGGCTTACCGCAGGCATGGCAGGCTCACTGTCTGCAGAGGGTTGACTCTCCTGGGCTGCTGGTACAGGTTCTTCTGCCTCTGGAACTGCTTGCTCTTCTTGTTCTTCCTGTCCTCCTGTAGGCTCCCGCTGGGTAGGCTGAAGGAAGTGTAGGACGGGTACCACTATTGCGCCATTTATCTGAGTCCATGTCC
The DNA here is from genome assembly GCF_046119375.1 of Phyllobates terribilis. NCBI lineage: Eukaryota > Metazoa > Chordata > Amphibia > Anura > Dendrobatidae > Phyllobates > Phyllobates terribilis. The sequence goes on along the minus strand of NW_027362765.1, from coordinate 381,593,491 downwards.
GGGGGAACTCTCAGAGAACTGTGCTGATCATCTCTTCCTTGTCCTCTGCGGGTTCAAGGTCATCTTGATCTTCACTTGGACTCTGTAGTTGCTCAGGGCACCGTTTTAGGTGGTCTCTGGAGACGGTGCTAGTGGTCTCTCCTCCATCCTTGGTAATCACACATACAGTACAGACCAAAAGTTTGGACACACCACCTCATTTAAAGATTTTTCTGTATTTTCATGACTATGAAAATTGTACATTCACACTGAAGGCATCAAAACTATGAATTAACACATGTGGAATTATATACTTAACAAAAAAGTGTTAAAACAACTGAAAATATGTCTTATATTCTAGGTTCTTCAAAGTAGCCACCTTTTACTTTGATGACTGCCTTGCACACTCTTGGCATTCTCTTGATGAGCTTCAAGAGGTAGTCACCGGAAATGGTCTTCCAACAATCTTGAAGGAGTTCCCAGAGATGCTTAGCACTTGTTGGCCCTTTTGAATTCACTCTGCGGTCCAGCTCACCCAAACCATCTCGATTGGGTTCAGGTCTGGTGACTGTGGAGGCCAGGTCATCTGGCATAGCACCCCATCACTTTCCTTCTTGGTCAAATAGCCCTTTCACAGTCTGGAGGTGTGTTTGGGGTCATTGTCCTGTTGAAAAATAAATGATGGTCCAACTAAATGCAAACAGGATGGAATAGCATGCCGCTTCAAGATGCTGTGGTAGCCATGCTGGTTCAGTATGCCTTCAATTTTGAATAAATCCCCAACAATGTCACCAGCAAAGCACCCCCACACCATCACACCTCCTCCTCCATGCTTCACGGTGGGAACCAGGCATGTAGAGTAGAGATGAGCGTTGTTCTACTCGAACTGTTCGCCAATCTCAAATTCGAGCTGTTTTGGGCGGTGTTCGAGCCGTTCGGCCAACACGAACGATTTGAGAAAAATTCGGCTGTTCGAGGTTATGTTCGATAACTGTTCGTGCACCAAAATCATAACTGGATTTTTTCTCAGTAATGATGAAAATTAATGTTAATACGCAGTTTGAGTGTACAGCGGGGTGGGGGGAGGGGCAGGGGATGGATCTCTGCAGGAATAATGAAGATCTCCATTTTTTTTTCTCTTTCACGCATTTACAGTGGGGAGGTGCAATCTGTCAGCCTATCAGCAGCGCACACACGGAGCGAAGTGCTTTTTTTCACACAAGCAAGGGCATGTGTCATTGGCAGTGTATGTCACATCTCCTTGCCCTATAAGACCAAGCCATTTTCCCCATCGCCACCATTTTCTCACTGCTGCAGCTGCGTGTTAGACGGCACCGCTGTTGCTGTTTGCGCTATACCTTGTTAATTTCAAGCCAATTTTCGCACAAATCTACAGATAGCTTGGGAGTAGGGAATAGTTGTGATTGCAGTCCTTTTAAGGACTAGGTTACAGCATTTCATACGACTTTTATCAGGCAGGTCTGTGCTTTTAAATAGATAGGTTGTGGGAGGAAAGACTAATTGTAATTGGAGTCCTTTTCAGGACTAGGTTACATCAGTTCCTATCAGTTTTTGCCAGGCAGGTCTGTGCCAGTGCTGTGCAAGTTTTTTTCACAGCATTTGGCTGAATCTAGCAAAGCTAATCCTTTTTGGCCTATTGCAGAGTGTGTTAGTCAGTGGAGTAGCCTATCTGTGTTGCAAGATATACCACCTGTGTATAGAATACCAATTTTTTTACTGCACCTAGTGAAGTAAAATCTTTTGGGCATAGCATCATTCTATTAGTCCATCTATACTGACCTCCATCAGGTTGAAAATTGAATATAATTTTTTTCTGCATCTACCTCTGAAAAAATATTGGGCTTCTAGCTGTGTGTGGGACTTGTTCTATTACTCCATCTATACTGACCTCCATCAGGTTGCAAATTGAATATAATTTTTTTCTGCATCTAGCTCTGAAAAAATATTGGGCTTCTAGCTGTGTGTGGGACTTGTTGTATTAGTCCATCTATATTGACCTCCATCAGGTTGCAAACTGAATATATTTTTTTCTGCATCTACCTCTGAAAAAATATTGGGCTTCTAGCTGTGTGTGGGACTTGTTCTATTAATCCATCTATACAGACCTCCATCAGGTTGCAAACTGAATATAATTTTTTTCTGCATCTAGCTCTGAAAAAATATTTGGCCTTCTAGCAGTGTGTGGGACTTTCTCTATTAGTCCATCTATACTGACCTCCATCAGGTTGCAAATGAAAAATAATTTTTATCTGCATCTACCTCTGAAAAAATATTTGGGCTTCTAGCTGTGTGTGGGACTTGTTCTATTAGTCCATCTATACAGACCTCCATCAGGTTGCAAATTGAATATAATTCTGCATCTAGCTCTGAAAAAATATTTGGCCTTCTAGCTGTGTGTGGGACTTGTTGTATTAGTCCATCTATACTGACCTCCATCAGGTTGCAAACTGAATATATTTTTTTCTGCATCTACCTCTGAAAAAATATTGGGCTTCTAGCTGTGTGTGGGACTTGTTGTATTAGTCCATCTATACTGACCTCCATCAGGTTGCAAACTGAATATATTTTTTTCTGCATCTACCTCTGAAAAAATATTGGGCTTCTAGCTGTGTGTGGGACTTGTTGTATTTGTCCATCTATACTGACCTCCATCAGGTTGCAAACTGAATATATTTTTTTCTGCATCTACCTCTGAAAAAATATTGGGCTTCTAGCTGTGTGTGGGACTTGTTGTATTAGTCCATCTATACTGACCTCCATCAGGTTGCAAACTGAATATATTTTTTTCTGCATCTACCTCTGAAAAAATATTGGGCTTCTAGCTGTGTGTGGGACTTGTTGTATTAGTCCATCTATACTGACCTCCATCAGGTTGCAAACTGAATATATTTTTTTCTGCATCTACCTCTGAAAAAATATTGGGCTTCTAGCTGTGTGTGGGACTTGTTCTATTAATCCATCTATACAGACCTCCATCAGGTTGCAAACTGAATATAATTTTTTTCTGCATCTAGCTCTGAAAAAATATTTGGCCTTCTAGCAGTGTGTGGGACTTTCTCTATTAGTCCATCTATACTGACCTCCACCAGGTTGCAAACTGAATATAATTTTTTTCTGCATCTAGGTCTGAAAAAATATTTGGCCTTCTAGCAGTGTGTGGGACTTTCTCTATTAGTCCATCTATACTGACCTCCATCAGGTTGCAAACTGAATATAATTTTTTTCTGCATCTAGCTCTGAAAAAATATTTGGCCTTCTAGCAGTGTGTGGGACTTTCTCTACTAGTCCATCTATACTGACCTCCATCAGGTTGCAAATTAAAAATAATTTTTATCTGCATCTAGCTCTGAAAAAATATTTGGGCTTCTAGCTGTGTGTGGGACTTGTTCTATTACTCCATCTATACTGACCTCCATCAGGTTGCAAATTGAATATAATTTTTTTCTGCATCTAGCTCTGAAAAAATATTGGGCTTCTAGCTGTGTGTGGGACTTGTTGTATTAGTCCATCTATACTGACCTCCATCAGGTTGCAAACTGAATATATTTTTTTCTGCATCTACCTCTGAAAAAATATTGGGCTTCTAGCTGTGTGTGGGACTTGTTCTATTAATCCATCTATACAGACCTCCATCAGGTTGCAAACTGAATATAATTTTTTTCTGCATCTAGCTCTGAAAATATATTTGGCCTTCTAGCAGTGTGTGGGACTTTCTCTATTAGTCCATCTATACTGACCTCCATCAGGTTGCAAATTAAAAATAATTTTTATCTGCATCTAGCTCTGAAAAAATATTTGGGCTTCTAGCTGTGTGTGGGACTTGTTCTATTACTCCATCTATACTGACCTCCATCAGGTTGCAAATTGAATATAATTTTTTTCTGCATCTAGCTCTGAAAAAATATTGGGCTTCTAGCTGTGTGTGGGACTTGTTGTATTAGTCCATCTATACTGACCTCCATCAGGTTGCAAACTGAATATATTTTTTTCTGCATCTACCTCTGAAAAAATATTGGGCTTCTAGCTGTGTGTGGGACTTGTTGTATTAGTCCTTCTATACTGACCTCCATCAGGTTGCAAACTGATTATATTTTTTTCTGCATCTACCTCTGAAAAAATATTGGGCTTCTAGCTGTGTGTGGGACTTGTTGTATTAGTCCATCTATACTGACCTCCATCAGGTTGCAAACTGAATATATTTTTTTCTGTATCTACCTCTGAAAAAATATTGGGCTTCTAGCTGTGTGTGGGACTTGTTCTATTAATCCATCTATACAGACCTCCATCAGGTTGCAAACTGAATATAATTTTTTTCTCCATCTAGCTCTGAAAAAATATTTGGCCTTCTAGCAGTGTGTGGGACTTTCTCTATTAGTCCATCTATACTGACCTCCATCAGGTTGCAAACTGAATATAATTTTTTTCTGCATCTAGCTCTGAAAAAATATTTGGCCTTCTAGCAGTGTGTGGGACTTTCTCTATTAGTCCATCTATACTGACCTCCATCAGGTTGCAAACTGAATATAATTTTTTTCTGCATCTAGCTCTGAAAAAATATTTGGCCTTCTAGCAGTGTGTGGGACTTTCTCTATTAGTCCATCTATACTGACCTCCATCAGGTTGCAAATTAAAAATAATTTTTATCTGCATCTAGCTCTGAAAAAATATTTGGGCTTCTAGCTGTGTGTGGGACTTGTTCTATTACTCCATCTATACTGACCTCCATCAGGTTGCAAATTGAATATAATTTTTTTCTGCATCTAACTCTGAAAAAATATTGGGCTTCTAGCTGTGTGTGGGACTTGTTGTATTAGTCCATCTATACTGACCTCCATCAGGTTGCAAACTGAATATATTTTTTTCTGCATCTACCTCTGAAAAAATATTGGGCTTCTAGCTGTGTGTGGGACTTGTTCTATTAATCCATCTATACAGACCTCCATCAGGTTGCAAACTGAATATAATTTTTTTCTGCATCTAGCTCTGAAAAAATATTTGGCCTTCTAGCAGTGTGTGGGACTTTCTCTATTAGTCCATCTATACTGACCTCCATCAGGTTGCAAACTGAATATAATTTTTTTCTGCATCTAGCTCTGAAAAAATATTTGGCCTTCTAGCAGTGTGTGGGACTTTCTCTATTAGTCCATCTATACTGACCTCCATCAGGTTGCAAATTAAAAATAATTTTTTGTCTGCATCTAGCTCTGAAAAAATATTTGGCCTTCTAGCAGTGTGTGGGGCTTTCTCTATTAGTCCATCTATACTGACCTCCATCAGGTTGCAAACTGAATATATATTTTTTCTGCATCTAGCTCTGAAAAAATATTTGGCCTTCTAGCAGTGCGTGGGACTTTCTCTATTAGTCCATCTATACTGACTTCCATCAGGTTGCAAATTAAAAATAATTTTCTGTCTGCATCTAGCTCTGAAAAAATATTTGGCCTTCTAGCAGTGTGTGGGACTTTCTCTATTAGTCCATCTATACTGACCTCCATCAGGTTGCAAACTGAATATATATTTTTTCTGCATCTACCTCTGAAAAAATATTGGGCTTGTAGCTGTGTGTGGGACTTGTTCTATTAATCCATCTATACAGACCTCCATCAGGTTGCAAACTGAATATAATTTTTTTCTGCATCTACCTCTGAAAAAATATTTGGGCTTCTAGCTGTGTGTGGGACTTGTTCTATTAGTCCATCTATACTGACCTCCATCAGGTTGCAAACTGAATATAATTTTTTTCTGCATCTAGCTCTGAAAAAATATTTGGCCTTCTTGCAGTGTGTGGGACTTGTTCTATTAGTCCACCTATACTGTCCTCCATCAGGTTGCAAATTCAAAATAATTTTTTGTCTGCATCTAGCTCTGAAAAAATATTTGGCCTTCTAGCAGTGTGTGGGACTTTCTCTATTAGTCCATCTATACTGACCTCCATCAGGTTGCAAACTGAATATATTTTTTCTGCATCTACCTCTGAAAAAATATTTGGGCTTCTAGCTGTGTGTGGGACTTGTTCTATTAGTCCATCTATACTGACCTCCATCAGGTTGCAAATTGAATATAATTTTTTTCTGCATCTAACCCAGCCAATAGTTTTGGCCTAATACCACAGTTTGGCTACTCAGCTCTGCTCGGTTCCCATCCATTGTTTTTTTGTGCAAACAACTCCAGAGTTGTGAATTAGTTAACCACCAAAATGAGTGGAAAAAGGCCTGCTGCTGGTGGAAAGGGGAATAGGCATGTTGGGAAGGGGAAAAAAGGTTGTGTCCGTGGGGTAGGTGTTAAAGCAACAGTAACATCTGCAGAAGAAAGACCATCTTCCAGCCAAACTAAAATGTCTACTTCTTTTAGCGGACAATGTGATAAGATCCCTTTCTTACGGCCACGCCAATTGCTACAAATTCCAGATGAGGCACAAAAACAGCAGGTGCTTCAACGGATATCAAGTGCTCCTTTAAGTGGGCTCTCCTCCACATCAACTTCAACATCACAAATACTCCAGTCCTCAAAGGTGTCACCCCAATCGCACTTGCTTCCTCACAGCTCCCAAATCTCCAGCTGCTCGTCTGAGTATGAGGTAGAACAGATGGTTGAGTCTGCAGAGCTGTTTACTCATACTATAGCCTGGGAATCAGAGGTCGACTCCAGCGCTTCTGTGAATCCAGACGAGGAAATGATCTGCACTGATGCCCAGAATCTTTATGAGTCGGATCCAGGACCAGACGCAGAAGGTTCTGACCATAATGTAGACCCTCATTCCCAAACTGTTACTCCTGTTGGTGGAGACAATGAGGAAGACGATGATGAGACTCAAATACCTGATTGGAGCGACAACTTTAGTTTTTTGTCAGGGCAGGAACAGGTTGGCTCTGAGGACGACGGGTGTGATAACGCACAGGGTGATGATGATGAGGTTGGAGATCCCACTTACTGTCAACCCACAGTCAGCCAAGAGATGAGGTCAGCAGAGGAGGACGAGGAGGATGCTAGTGACGACGAGGTCAGGTTGCGTCTTCCTGGACAGAGACGTAGTACTGGAAGCACGTTAACAACTGCATCCTCAAACACAACTCTGCCTCTGACCACAAGTCGTGGTGGCTCTTCAGGTCGCATGGGTGCTAAGCCTTGCATAGCCTGGGCATTTTTTCAGATCGATAAAGATGACCCAACTCATGTTATCTGTAACATTTGTCAGCAAAAGCTAAGTAGAGGCCAAAAAATACATAGTTTGAGTACTTCATGCATGAACCGGCACATGGACATGAAGCATAAGTTGCAGTGGGAAGCTCAGTGTGCTACAATGCGGCCTAGCCGGCCGGGCCAACCACCGTCTGCCATATATTGTGCATCCGCGGCCTCTTCATCCTCTGTGACTGGGGGGACAGCAGTCACACCTGTTTTGGGGCGCAGACCTGCCACCTCTTTACCCGCAACAGCCAGCGTGATTGGCAGGTCATCATTTTCTTTGGAGGTGGTAACACCAGCTGGTGTTGAGCGCTGTCCGACATCGATAGCACCACCTTTGGATCAAGGCAACCTAACATGTCCGCCTGCATCTTCCTCACAGACTGGCAGTTTGCCGGGGACACCCTTATCAACCCCGTCTAAGCACAATAGCCAGCCCTCGGTCCCTCAGATGTGGACAAGTAAAAGACCATTTCCTCCTAGCCATGAGAAAGCTAAGAGGTTGAATTTCACCATCTGCAAGCTCTTGGCTACAGAAATGCTGCCTTTCCGCCTGGTGGACACAGAGGATTTTCGAGACCTTATGTCCGTCGCAGTGCCCCAGTATCAGATGCCCAGTCGGCACTACTTCTCAAAGAAAGGTGTGCCTGCGCTCCACCAGCATGTCGCACACAACATCACCGCTTCTTTGAGAAACTCTGTGTGTGACAGGGTGCATTTCACCACAGACACTTGGACGAGTAGGCATGGACAGGGGCGTTACATGTCGCTGACTGGGCACTGGGTAACTATGGTGACAGCAGGACAAGGGGCTGCTGTCCAAGTCTTGCCGTCCCCACGAGTTGTGCGTCAATCCTCTTTATGTCAAAGTTCCTCCACTGCTTCTGCCTCCTCAACCTCCTCTCGGTCTTCCACCTGCACCCAAAGCCTGTCTGGTCATGCCACAATCTTTCTAACTGCGCAGAAGGGATCCTGCACACCTCCTTACTATGCTGGCAGTAGGGCTCAACGTCATCAGGCGGTTTTTACTTTGAAATGTCTGGGAAATGTGAGTCACACAGCTGAGGAGTTGTGGTCAGCTCTGGAGAACCAATTTCATGAATGGTTGTCTCCACTGGACCTGAAACCAGGGAAGGCCGTGTGCGACAATGCTGCAAACCTGGGTGCGGCCCTTCGCCGGGGCAATGTCACACACGTGCCTTGTATGGCTCACGTGTTGAACCTGGTTGTCCAGCAATTTTTAGCCCACTATCCCAGACTAGATGGCCTTCTGCAGAGGGCACGGTCGCTGTGTGCTCACTTCCGCCGTTCGCATCCCGCAGCTCAGCGACTTACATCTCTACAGAAGTCGTTGGGCCTGCCACTTCACCGGCTAAAATGCGATGTGCCTACCCGGTGGAATTCAACTCTGCACATGTTGCAGCGACTGTGGCAGCACCGACAAGCCCTGGTGCAATACGTTCTGACGTATAGTCTGGGCCAACGAGATCCAGACGTGGGGCAAATCACGCTGGAGGAGTGGTCTCAGATCAGGGACCTATGCACCCTTCTGCACAGTTTTGAAATGGCGACGAAGATGTTTAGTGCTGACGATGCCATTATCAGCATGACTATTCCGGTGATTTACATGCTGGAGCACATGTTAAACAGAATTCGGAGTCAGGTGGTGGCACAAGAGGAGGTGGAGGAAGTAGAGGAGGAGGAGTTGTATGCGGAAGGGCTAACATCTGCAAGGTCCAGACGGTCGGCAGCACCAAGGCGGCAGGCATGTGAGGGTGGGGGAGATGGTTTTACCAGGGCGCATGGTAGCAGCCAAACTAGTGAGGAAGGTGCAGGAGCCCAGGAAGAAGTGGAGGACGAACTGATGGAAGACTCATCAGATGAGGGAGACCTTGATCACATTTCTGTTGTGCGAGGTTGGGGGGAGAGGACAGAGGAAGGAAGCATGATTGTTACCTCGCCACCAACACAACAGGGACTTGGTGCTCCTGGATGCGCAACACACATGAGTGCCTTCTTGCTGCACTACCTGCAACATGACCCTCGAATTGTGAGAATTAGAAATAATCCTGACTACTGGGTTGCCACATTGTTAGATCCCCGGTACAAAAGTAAATTTGCAGAAATTATTCCTGCCATAGAAAGGGATGCACGCATGCAGGAGTATCAGCAGAGACTGTTGCAGAATCTTACATGTGCTTTTCCACAAAACACCAGTGGTGCACGTAGTGAATCTCACAGTTCCAACTTGCCAACCGTGGGACCGTCAAGTGTTCAGCACTCAAACCGTAACAGAACCACAGTATCTGCTGGTAACATCAATTTTGCGCAATCATTTCACCACTTTTTTAGCCCATCCTTTGCAAGGCCACAGGAGACAAGAAGTCTGACACATAGTCAACGCCTAGAGACGATGGTACAGGAGTATCTCCAAGTAAACATTGAAGCCATGACTGTGTCACTGGACCCTTGCTCTTTTTGGGCTTCCAATCTGGATAAATGGCCGGAGCTAGCCACTTACGCCTTGGAGATCTTGTCATGCCCCACAGCCAGCGTTCTGTCTGAACGTGTGTTCAGCGCTGCTGGTGGTGTGCTGACAGATAAGCGCACGCGGCTCTCCACTGATAATGTAGACAGACTCACGTTCATAAAGATGAACAAATCATGGATCCGAAACGACTTTTCTACCCCTGTGTCATCCTGGGGAGAGTAAAAGCTTGATGATTGGTTAAAATCACCCTACCAACCGTTTTAAGCTTTCAAATTACTAATCATGTTTATCTGTATCTTGGCTGGAAAATAATTTGGGCTTTGTAGCAGTGTGCAGCACTGATTCTATTAGGCCATCTATAATAAGCTCCACCAGATTTAAAATTACTAATCATGTTTATCTGTATCTTGGCTGGAAAATAATTTGGGCTTTGTAGCAGTGTGCAGCACTGATCCTATTAGGCCATCTATACTAAGCTCCAACAGATTTAAAATTAATAATAATTTTTAGCTGCATCTAGCCCGGAAAATAATTTTGGGGCTCCGAGATGCGCAAGACACATAAGTGCCTTCTTGCTGCACTACCTGCAACATGACCCTCATATTGTCAGAATTCGAAGTAATCATGACTACTGGGTTGCCACACTCTTAGATCCCCCAAACTTTTCGATCAACCTTTTCATTTTAATAAAGACCAAAAAAATGGTCATTTTTGAAATTATAAGCATTAGCAGGTTATTAGAAACTGAAATCAAACAGTTTTCAACTCAAAACTTTATTCTAGGTGATGTTACATTTTCACATAGGACCCCTTGTTCGAAAGGAGCTTCTGAACTCTCTCGTCTATTGAAATTGTCAGGTTTTGGATGGTTTCCGCTTCAATTGTTTTGCATGAGGACAGAATACCCTCCCAGAGCTGTTGCTTAGATGTGACCTGCCTCCCGCCATCATAGACACTCCTTTTGATGATGCTCCAGAGGTTCTGAATGGGGTAGAGGTCAGGGGAGCATGGGGGTCACACCATAAGTTTGTCCCCTTTTATGCCCATATCAGCCAGAGATGCAGATGTTTTATGTGCAGCATGAGATGGTACATTATCATGCAGAAAAATGATCTTGCTGTGAAATACACGGTTCTTCTTCTTGAACCATGGCAGGAAGTGCTGTTTGAGAAAATCCACATACATTATGGAGTTCATCTTTAGCGCCTTCAGGGATCCTAAAGGGGCCGACAATCTCTCTCCCCATGATTCCAGCCCAAAACATTACTCCACCTCCTCCTTGTTGGCGCTGTAGCCGTGTTTGCGTGGGGTGTCCATCAACCAGCCATCCTCCACTCCATTCATCTGGACCATCGAGCGCTGCACGGCACTCATCCGTGAACAAAACAGTTTTGAAATCAGTCTTCATGTAATGTTTGGCCCACTGGAGCCGTTTCTGCTTGTGTGAAGTGGATAGAGGAGGTCGACAGGATGGCGTATGCACAGCTGCAAACCTCTGAAGGACCCTGCATCTTGTTGTTCGGGGGACGTTGGAGGCACCAGCAGCTTCAAAAACTTGTCTGCTGCTATGACAAGGCTTTTTTGCCGCTGCTCTTTTAACCTGACGTAATTGCCTGTAGGAAAGAGTCCTCAATTTGCCCTTATCAGCACGCACACGTGTGTACTGTGAATCAGCTACATACTTCTTGATTGCCAAGACACTTCATCCTGATCATCGCACAATGTTGATTGTAGTCATGCCTTGACCTAAACACTCCACAATTTGTTGCTTCTCAGCAGCCGACACATCCTTTTTCTTTCCCATTTTGGCAGAAAATGTAGGCTGCTTAATAATGTGAGACAGCCTTCTTAAGTAGTCTTGCCTTTCATTGGACACACCTGCCAAACTAATTAGCAGAGGTGTCTGCAATTGCTTACAGTGATATAAAGAGCCCTGACACACATCACCATCAATGAGTTTAACTGACAAACAAACAAATTCTTCCCTTATCACTCCTAAACACTTTTTGCATAATAATTTGGAACACAGTGTACATGTGCTTTTCCACAAAACACCAGTGGTTCACGTAGTGAACCTTACAGTTCTAACTTGCCAACCGTGGTCTGTATGGAGTTGTTCAATAAAGGGCCCAAAATTAAGATAACATAGATGGGAGAGGTCTCTATGAATAGGAATTCCTAAGTATTTGATACCCTGTGAGGGCCAGGCAAAGGGAAAGTTGGACTGGATGGAATCCTATATGGATTTGGGGAGGGAGACACCGAGGGCCTCAGACTTCGCTGCATTGATTTTAAAATTTGACCATGTAACAAAGTGATCTATTTCAGCCATAACAGCACAGATGGATATATGTGATTGAGTGATATATACTAGGACATCATCAGCAAATAGAGAGCACTTGTACTCGGTGCCTCCCACCTCAATCCACCTAATATTGGAGTTATGGCGAATTGATGAAAGCAGGTGCTCCGTCACTAGGATATATAAGAGAGGGGACAGAGGACATCCCTGCCTTGTCCCATTGGTGATTGTGAAAGGTGATGAAAATGTTCTGACGCGCCTCCTGGGCCTTGGGACACCCGGAGCCGGACCCTTTTTGGTGGATGCTGGTGGTTGTAGTCTCCGTGGCGGCGACCCGGTTCCGTGGCTCAGGGCGGTCAAACCAGTGGCGGAACTATTTATGTGGTTTTGATGTTTAAATGTCCGACTACGCCACCCGTGGATTGCGGTCAGAGTGAACCGCCGCTCCAGGGCAGACCGCTGAGGCTGGTGTTGTGGGTGCAGCAGAGCGTAGCATAACTCCCCACGGGAGGAGTATAGCCTAAGGGCAGTGTATGCGGAGGATGGGGGTGATGGTGCAAGGCAGCAGCAGTAACGACACAGAGTCAGTGATGCAGTCCAGGGCCTTTACTCACAGTTCTTATTATCCAGACCACGTCTGCAGGTAACGGCTGCCCACGTCGTACTGTGCTCACCAGGTGAGGGGCTCAGACAACTCCCAGATAACTTTGGAGCGCTTCACAGGACCCCCTTTGTGTGTCCTTTGTCTGGCCTTTCTTACCAACCCTTCTGTCCGGCTGCCTCGGGCCTCCTCTTGGTAAACTTGGCGCCAGTTTCCCTGACCCTATGTGGTGCCTTCCTAGCGGGTGTAGCGAGGGGCTGCTCCACATAAAATGTCACAGCCTCCTGTTTCTAGCTGAGGGTCGTTTCCTGCCTCCACTAGTTTCGGGGACCGGTCTCCCCCTTTAGCCTGACCCCTCCACGCAGGTGGATTCGGGAGTGCGGTGGCGACTCGCCCGTCCGCACCCCTGGGATCCCTTCGTTCCTCGTTCCTGGAGCCTTCTCCGCTCCTCTTCCTTCCTTCTCCCTCTTCCAGGCCTGGGCCTCTGTTACTAGGCCCGCCTCCGGAGCAGAGCTCATGCAGAGCCCCTGCTCCCTGCCACTTCTGCTCAGACTTCTCTGCACTGAACTAAGATGGTGCCCACCTTTTATACTCCCTTCTCAATGTACCCAGGAACTGCTTCCTCCCTGCTCCTGCACTACACTGTTCCCCTTCCTCAGTGTTCCCTCCCCCCACTCCAGCCAGGGACAGGGACTGTCGTGCCCATCTCAGGGGCATATTGGTCGCCCTGCCCCACGGCAATGTGGTGTAATGCATGCAGGTGTCGGGTCCTGATCCACACTCCATCCTTACCTGAGAGTGAGATATCACACCTCTGGGTGAGGTGCAATACCTCTGTAGCAACCGAGCCCTCAGGGTAATACAGTTCCATTTATCTTCAGCCTAGGTGACGTATTGCGATACAGGGCCGTGATTTTGGCTATAAAAGGGTCCCCTAGACCCCTACCCCAAGCTTTTTAAGAGAATCATATATGGCGTGCCAGGAGACTCTATGGAATGCTTTCTCAGCATCCAACGAGAGTATCTAATTACAAATTTTTAACTGCATCTAGCCCAGGAAATACTTTGTGCCTAGTAGCAGTGTCTGCTAGTCAGCGGATTATCCCGGCTGTTAAGCAAGCTACACCACCTGTAGTTTGGACACTTAATTTTTTCAAAGGAAATGCTTCGGGACCACGGGATACTCAGTGAAGAGCATCAGGAGGCACCCCAAGGCATAGGGGCTGGGACTGGCAGTAGGATGCCTTGTGGTGGACAGCCGAGCTCGATCCTTATAAAAGCTTTTTAACTGCAGCAGCTTTAGTGGACGCTACTGGAGCTGGAATTACGCGGCTGCTGGCATGAGACTTGCCTTCCAATAGATCCTTGTAAATGGATTTAAAGTGTATTCATTCAAATTAGAGAGACAATTTAAATTATAAAGCTTAGAGCTGCCTCCACCACAGGGGGGCTCGCTCGACCCACCAGCGGACAGGCACCAGTATTGGGAGAGGGGGACTGGCCGTCAGGGTTCACCGCGGCTCTGGCACAAACCCGGCGACACGGAGGTGGCACGGGCAGGAGCGGACTGAACGTGTCGGCTTCTCACTTTTTGGATTTTAGAAGGGCATGACATGCCTATATCTGTGTCTCCCCCTCCTTTTACTCCTCCACCTCTTTTCTTTTCGCATGACTATATGTACTTGTCACTTTTCCATGTGTTAGTTGTGTCTTCAGAGCAGTTTGTCAGCTTTTGGACACCTTTGAAGGTGTTTTCTATGTGTTTCTATGTGTTTTTGTTTGCCTGCCATTGGTTTTAACGGTGTTCGAAGGTGTTCGACGAACAGTTCGACGAACAGTTCGGCGAACACACGAGTGTTCGACGAACCGAACCGAACTCGAACACTACGGGGGTGGCTCAACACTAATGTAGAGTCCATCCGTTCACCTTTTCTGCGTAGCACAAAGACACGGTGGTTGGAACCAAAGATCTCAAATGTGGACTCATCAGGCCAAAGCACAGATTTTCACTGGTCTAATGTCAATTCCTTGTGTTCTTTAGCCCAAACAAGTCTCTTCTGCTTGTTGCCTGTCCTTAGCAGTGGTTTCCTAGCAGCTATTTTACCATGAAGGCCTGCTGCACAAAGTCTCCTCTTAACAGTTGTTGTAGAGATGTGTCTGCTGCTAGAACTCTGTGTGGCATTGACCTGGTCTCTAATCTGAGCTGCTGTTAACCTGCGATTTCTGAGGCTGGTGACTCGGATAAACTTATCCTCAGAAGCAGAGGTGACTCTTGGTCTTCCTTTCCTGGGGCGGTCCTCATGTGAGCCAGTTTCTTTGTAGCGCTTGATGGTTTTTGCAACTGCACTTGGGGACACTTTCAAAATTTTCCCAATTTTTCGCACAGACTGACCTTCATTTCTTAAAGTAATGATGGCCACTCGTTTTTCTTTACTTAGCTGCTTTTTTCTTGCCATAATACAAATTCTAACAGTCTATTCAGCAGGACTATCAGCTGTGTATCCACCAGACTTCTGCACAGCACAACTGATGGTCCCAACCCCATTTATAAGGCAAGAAATCCCACTTATTAAGCCAGACTTGGCACACCTGTGAAGTGAAAACCATTTCCGGTGACTACCTCTTGAAGCTCATCAAGCGAATGCCAAGAGTGTGAAAAGCAGTCATCAAAGCAAAAGGTGGTTACTTTGAAGAACCTAGAATATAAGTCATATTTTCAGTTGTTTCATAGTCATGATAATACAGAAAAATCTTTAAATGAGAAGGTGTGTCCAAACTTTTGGTCTGTACTGTACCTTCGGGTTGTCGTGGTCGGACTGCAGTACTGTGTACGGGTCTCTCTCCCACTGGTCGTCCAGCTTGTGAAGCCTTCTTCCGCTTCAGGACCTGCTCACCAGGTTCCAGGGGACCAGCAGGGGCTTGTTGGTTGAAGAGCCTCTCTTGCTTTTCTCTCGCTTGAGCAAGACTCCTCTCCACACTCTCCTGTATCTTCTTGTACTGTAGCCGCCGTTCCTTATCCCAGTCCACGTCTGGGGAGGTGTCCTCAGGTGTCAGGACTCCCATTTCCAGGTCGATCGGCAGCTTACCTGGTCTTGCTCGCATCAGGTAGGCTGGGGTGCAGTTTGTAGCATTCACCGGGATATGGTTGTACAAGTCAATCAGGTCTGGCAGCTTCTCCGGCCACAGGCTGCGTTCTTCCAGGGGTAACGTCTTGAGGAGGTCGATGACGATATGGTTCATTTTCTCACACAGCCCGTTGGTTTGCGGGTGGTAAGGCGTTGTCCGAATCTTCCTACAGCCTGTCATGGGCGTGTCGCCACGAAGATCGTCACGATTACACAGCCTGACTTCTCGCAGCTGAGTTTTTGGTGCTTTGTGTTTTTCGGCAGTGAGGGAGTTAACTCTCTCTCTCTGTGCTAGACAGGTCCAGCCTCGCCCAGCTGCAATCAATGCTGCTGTAGTGGGACTCCTTCAAATGCCTGCCGGTCTGTTAGGGAAGTGTCGGTGAAAGCATTTCATACAGACTAACACAGCGGATCGTGGTGTTTTGGAGTTCTGAGCTAAGTGTATTTGGTGTGATTTTTCCCTTCCTCGCTTTATCATTTATCTCCTTTCCCGTTGGTGTTCCCTCTGTTGTTGTGAGTAGTTTTTGTATGCAAGGTAGTTTTTGGTTTGACCCTTGTACTGTCTCGTTCGTCTAAGTACTGAGTGTTGGCATATTATTTCCTGTCCCCTATTGTTGTGATCGGGGTCCTTCTCAGGACTAGATTACTGAGGTGCTGGGATCCTCAGGAGGTAGGGGTTACGCTGGTGGCCTGGATCTCTGTACCTTTAACAGTACCTCCAGGTAGAGGGATTAGTCAGGGCCCCAGCTTAGGGTCAGCTTAGGCCCCTGACCTCCTGTACGCAGAAACAGCGTGACATTTTCACCGACCAACTAAGATTCTCTCCAGCTACCATGGATCCAGTAGCCAGTCTAGCTCGGCAGTTGCAGAGTTTGTCCATGGAGCTGGCGGACGTTAGGTCTAAGGTTTTGTATCCCCAGGAGCAAGCCGGACCAGAACCTAAAGTAGCTCTCCCTGACAGGTTCACTGGGGGGCGGGACAAGTTTTTTTTTTCCGGGAGGCATGCAAGTTGTACTTTCGGCTGCGGCCTCGGTCATCGGGGAGTGAAGAACAAAGGGTGGGAATTGTCATCTCGCTCCTACAAGGGGACCCACAATCTTGGGCGTTCTCTCTTCCCCCGGGCTCCCCGGCTCTCCAGTCAGTGGATAGGTTTTTTGCAGCTCTGGGTCTCGTATATGATGACCCGAATCGGATCTCCCTTGCTAAATCTAAGTTACGTAGGATCCAGCAGGGAGATCGTCCGGCGGAGGAATTCTGTTCGGAGTTCCGTAGGTGGGCCACGGACACCCAGTGGAATGACCCGGCTCTTAGGAGCCAGTTTTGTCAAGGTTTATCCGACAAATTAAAGGATGTGTTGGCACAGTATGACCCTCCCGCGTCACTGGAAGCCGCTATGGCCCTTGCTATTCGCATTGACAGACGGCTTCGGGAGAGCTGCGGGGTAACTCCGCTCCCTGTGATGACTCCACCTCCTACAAGGTCCTCTCATATGGAGGTTCCCCTGGTCAGTCCAGAGGAGCCTATGCAATTAGGAGGGACATCATTTCGGGGGAGGGGACCGGTGGTGCGCCATAAAACAGGAAGGTGTTTCTTCTGCGGGAGAAAGGGACATTTTATTGGGGGGTGTCCATCCCGTCCCTTGCAGAGTGAAGAGTCGTCAGAAACCTGTTGATCCCAGGTTGTGTGGTGGACGGCAATCTGGGAGTAGGTATTTCGTCCCTAGGTTCGTCTCAGTTTCTCGTACCGGCGGAGGTGGTGGTGGATACGAGAACTGAGAGGATATCTGTTCTTCTGGATAGTGGGGCCGGGGCTAATCTGGTGGACACTCGGTTTGCCCGGGTTCAAGGTATGCGATTGAGTGAGTTGGCTAAACCCATCCCCATATTCTCGATAAATGCCAGGCCTCTCGGTCAGGGAAGTTTTTTGCAAGCTGTGCATAATGTAAAACTTCAAGTGGGGGCGATACATAAAGAACTGTTGTCTTGCTACGTGTTGGAGGGTCTTCCTACTCCTATAGTGTTGGGCCTTCATTGGTTAACTAAGCATAACCCGGTTATTAATTGGCAATCCAGAGAGATAAGCCAATGAAGTAAATTCTGTACTAAAAACTGCATGAATACGGTCATCGGTGCGGTTACTCCTAGGGTCTTACCTCCATTTCTGGCGGACTTTGAGGATGTATTCTCGGAGAAAGGGTGTCAGGAACTACCTCCTCATCGCGAGTATGACTGTTCTGTAAAACTGCTCCCTGAGGCCAAGTTACCTAAAGCTAGGTTGTATAACCTTTCTGGTCCTGAGAGGCAGGCCATGAAGGATTATATTTCAGAAAGTCTGGCTAAGGGGCATATTAGACCTTCATCTTCACTGGTGGCCGCGGGGTTCTTCTTTGTTAAGAAGAAAGATGGAGGCCTACGCCCTTGCCTGGATTTCCGTGAACTTAATCGGATTACGGTCCGAGATCCGTATCCGCTCCCACTTATTCCCGATCTCTTTAATCAGATCGTGGGTGCCAAATGGTTCTCTAAGTTGGATCTCAGGGGGGCGTACAATCTGATTAGGATGAAGGAGGGGGATGAGTGGAAGACGGCGTTTAACACTCCGGAGGGGCATTATGAGAACCTTGTCATGCCATTCGGTCTGACTAATGCTCCGGCGGTGTTCCAACACTTTGTTAATGACATTTTTCGCCGCCTGGTGGGACAGTTTGTTGTCATATATCTGGATGATATCTTAATTTACTCGCCGGATCTGGTGTCTCATCAGGAGCACGTTAGGCAGGTGTTACAGATCTTGCGGGATAATAAACTGTATGCCAAATGGGAAAAGTGTGTGTTCGCCGTACAGGAACTCCAGTTTTAGGCTTCCTGGTTTCAGCGTCCGGTTTTCTTATGGACCCTGGGAAAGTGCGGGCAGTTCTTGAGTGGGATCGGCCAGAGAATCTTAAGGCACTACAACGTTTCCTGGGGTTTGCTAATTATTACCGGAAGTTCATTCGTAATTTATCGTCCATGGTTAAGCCTCTCACAGACATGACTAAAAAGGGGACGGATTTTTCTAGGTGGTCTGACAAGGCTTGTCAAGCATTCTCCTCCTTGAAAAAATGTTTTGCCTCGGCACCCATACTCATTCAACCTGATGCGTCACAGCCATTCATTGTAGAGGTAGACGCTTCCGAGGTAGGGGTGGGAGCAGTATTGTCACAAGGTTCGTCCCCTGGTAAGTGGCATCCGTGCGCCTTTTTCTCTAAAAAATTGTCGTCAGCTGAGAGGAATTACGATGTCGGCAATAGGGAACTCTTGGCCATTAAGTTAGCTTTTGAGGAGTGGCTCCATTTTTTAGAGGGGGCAGTCCATCCGGTCACCGTCATCACCGATCACAAGAACCTGCTATATCTGGAGTCCGCAAAACGTCTGAATCCCAGACAAGCTAGGTGGTTATTGTTTTTTACCAGGTTTAATTTTGTCGTTACATATCGTCCTGGGTCAAAAAATGTAAAGGCGGATGCCTTATCTCGTAGTTTCCCTGGGGCCAGGAATACGGACGACCCGGTTCCTATCCTTCAGGAGGGGGTGGTGGTTTCGGCAGTATGCTCTGAGCTTGAGGAGGAGGTATTGGAGGCTCAGGGGGACGCCCCTGTTGGACCTCCGGGGAGACTGTTTGTTCCAGATCAGTTGCGACAAAAGGTGATCGAGGGACACCATAACTCAGTTTTTGCAGGACACCCGGGGAGTAAAGCAACGGTGGATCTCCTCTCGCGTCGGTTTTGGTGGCCTAACTTACATAAGGAGGTGGAAACTTTTGTCGCATCCTGTGGGGTTTGTGCGCGCTCTAAGACCTCACATACCAGTCCGTCTGGGGCCCTCTTACCTTTGAAGATCCCAGAGCGTCCTTGGACTCATCTGTCTATGGACTTTATTACGGACCTCCCGCCGTCTTCGGGTAAAACGGTCATACTCGTTGTAGTGGACAGGTTCAGCAAGATGGCACATTTTATCGCTCTTCCTGCTCTTCCTAATGCTAAAACTCTTGCGCAGGTGTTCATTGGGGAGATTGTGAGGCTTCACGGGGTACCCTCCGAGGTGGTGTCAGATCGGGGGTCTCAGTTTGTGTCCAAATTCTGGAAGGCGTTTTGTACACGGCGGGGATGCATTTATCTTTCTCAT
The DNA here is from genome assembly GCF_046119375.1 of Phyllobates terribilis. Lineage (NCBI taxonomy): Eukaryota > Metazoa > Chordata > Amphibia > Anura > Dendrobatidae > Phyllobates > Phyllobates terribilis. The sequence continues at coordinate 381,573,624 of NW_027362765.1, read as the reverse complement.
CGGCTTTTCATCCTCAGACCAATGGTCAGACGGAACGTATGAACCAGAGCTTGGAGACATATCTCTGGTGTTTTGTGTCAGAGAACCAGGAGGACTGGGCTTCTTTCTTACCTCTGGCAGAGTTTGCTCTTAATAATAGGCGGAGCGAGTCCACTGGTAAGTCCCCGTTTTTTGGGGCATATGGTTTTCACCCCCAGTTTTGTACTTTCAGTAGGGGGGGCTCTTCGGGGGTTCCTGAGGAGGAACGATTTTCCTCATCACTCGCTTCAGTATGGAGAGGGGTGCTGAAGAATCTGAATACTATGGGGAACCGATACAAACGTATGGCTGATAGGAGGAGAGTGTCTGGTCCGGACCTAAGTGTGAACGATCGGGAATGGTTGTCTACCAGGAATATAAAACTTAAGGTTCCCTCCTGGAAACTGGGTCCCAGGTTCATCGGGCCGTACAGGATCAGTTCTATAATTAATCCGGTGGCATTCCGTCTTGACCTCCCCCCTACGTTTAAAATTCACAACGTGTTCCACAGATCGTTGCTTAAGAGGTATGTGGCGCCGGTGGTACCGTCACCTTTACCTCCCCCTCCAGTGGTGGTCAATGGTAACTTGGAGTTCCAGGTATCGAGGGTCATCGATTCACGCTTTAATCGCCGGTCCCTTCAGTACCTGGTTCATTGGAAGGGGTATGGTCCTGAGGAGAGGATGTGGGTTCCTGCGCAGACCGATTAGTTCGGGCCTTCCACACGACTCACCCGGATAAACCTGGCCCTGAGGGTCCGGAGGCCCCTCGTAGAAGGGGGGGTACTGTCACGGGTGTGTCGCCACGAAGATCGTCACGATTACACAGCCTGACTTCTCGCAGCTGAGTTTTTGGTGCTTTGTGTTTTTCGGCAGTGAGGGAGTTAACTCTCTCTCTCTGTGCTAGACAGGTCCAGCCTCGCCCAGCTGCAATCAATGCTGCTGTAGTGGGACTCATTCAAATGCCTGCCGGTCTGTTAGGGAAGTGTCGGTGAAAGCATTTCATACAGACAAACACAGCGGATCGTGGTGTTTTGGAGTTCTGAGCTAAGTGTATTTGGTGTGATTTTTCCCTTCCTCGCTTTATCATTTATCTCCTTTCCCGTTGGTGTTCCCTCTGTTGTTGTGAGTAGTTTTTGTATGCAAGGTAGTTTTTGGTTTGACCCTTGTACTGTCTCGTTCGTCTAAGTACTGAGTGTTGGCATATTATTTCCTGTCCCCTATTGTTGTGATCGGGGTCCTTCTCAGGACTAGATTACTGAGGTGCAGGGATCCTCAGGAGGTAGGGGTTACGCTGGCGGCCTGGATCTCTGTACCTTTAACAGTACCTCCAGGTAGAGGGATTAGTCAGGGCCCCAGCTTAGGGTCAGCTTAGGCCCCTGACCTCCTGTATGCAGAGACAGCGTGACACAGCCGTAGAGGTTGCAGAACTCCTGGAATACTTCAGCCTCATACGCTGGACCTTGATCTGTCAAGACCGGTTCCGGATACCCATGTGGACGGCAGAAGTATTGCTGGAAGGCTCTGGCCGCTGTTTGAGCTGTCAGGTTTTTAACAGGAACCACTACCAGGAACCGGGAGTAATGGTCCACAATTGTTAGGGCATAGACTTAGCCTGACTGGCTTGGAGCCAATTTCACATAGTCCAGAGCTACCAGCTCAAGAGGCTGCCTGGTGACGATGGGCCTCAAGGGTGTCTGCTGGCTGGTACGGTCCTTCCTTCTGAGGTGACATGGGCCGCAGTCCCTACTCCACTTCTCAATGGCCCTTCTCATGCCGACCCAGTAGAACCGCTCTCTCAGCAGGAACTCCAGTTTCTTCCACCCGAAGTGTCCCGCTCTGTCATGGTAGGCCTCCAGGACCATTGCTGCATCTCGTCTTGGGACCACTATCTGCCAGGTCAGCTCATGTGTCCGGTGATTGACAAGCCTTCTGCACAGCTTACCCTCGTAGAGTAATAGCCTGCTTTTCTCCTTCCATATCTGCTTGGCTTCCTCTGGAGCGTCCGGGCCAGGGCTAGCGTCTTCCTGGGTTAACATGTCTTTCATCAGTAGTATTGCAGGGTTGCTATCTTGCTTTTCAGCCCAGCCGTGGTGGGGTAAGGGGTTGAACAAGATGGTGGTTAAGTCTTTGTCTCTTACCCGGTGAGAATGCTGAGTGGCCCCATACCGGTGGAATGCAGGGAGCTCTATTTCCTCCAGCTCTTCCGAGTCGTCTTCTCCTTCAGGTAGGTGGGGCATTCTTGATAGGGCGTCTGCGTTGGCATTGGTTCTGCCTCCCCGGTATTTGATTGTGAAGTCATAATTGGATAGCCGGGCCATCCACCGCTGTTCTATGGCACCTAGTCTTGCATTGTCCAGATGTGTCAACGGGTTGTTGTCCGTGTACACGGTGAACTTTGCGGAGGCCAGGTAATGCTTAAACTGCTCTGTGACGGCCCACACCACTGCCAAGAATTCTAGCTTGAAGGAGCTGTAATTCTCCGGGTTTCTTTCAGTGGTCCTCAGCTTCCGGCTGGCATACGCGATCACCCTTTCTCTGCCCTGTTGGTTCTGTGACAGTACGGCTCCCAGTCCCACATTACTGGCATCTGTGTGGAGGATAAAAGGCTGGCCATAATCGGGGTAGGCCAGGATCTCATCCCCCGTGAGGGCCATCTTCAACTGGCGGAAGGACTCCTCTTCCTGCTTGTCCCACTTGAAGAGTGGCTTGTGACTTCTGGATTTAGATTGCCCTATCAGGAGGTCCAGCATAGGGGCTGCCATCTTAGTGAACCCGGGGATGAACCTTCGGTAGTAGCCTAGCAACCCGAGGAATTGCCTTATTTCCTTGATGTTAGAGGGGCTTGGCCAGCTCTTGATGGCTGTAACTTTGTCGGGGTCGGTGGCTACTCCCTCTGCACTCACCACGTGTCCTAGGTATTAGACCTTCAGTTTTAACAGGTGGCACTTTGAAGGCTTCACTTTCAGGCCGTAGCCTGCCAGGGCTTCGAACACCTCGGCCAGGTGCTTTAGATGGTCCTCATAAGTCTTCGAATAGACGATCACGTCGTCCAGGTAAAGGAGGACCGTCTCAAAGTTTCGGTGCCCTAAACAGCATTCCATCAGCCTCTGGAAGGTCCCTGGTGCATTGCAGAGCCCGAAGGGCATACAGTTGAACTCACTCAGTCCCATCGGGGTGGTGAAGGCGGTCTTCTCCTTGTCAGCCTCTGCCACAGGGACCTGCCAGTACCTGCTAGTAAGGTCCAAAGTAGAGAAGAAATTAGCTGATTTTAGAGCTGCTAAAGACTCCTCTATCCTAGGTAACGGGTACGCATCTTTATGGGTGATACGATTGATTTGTCTATAGTCCACGCACATTCTCATGGTACCGTCTTTTTTTTTTACCAAAACTAAGGGAGCTGCCCAGGGGCTACAGCTATCTCTAATGGCCCCAGCTTCTTTCATTTCTCTCAGCATACCCTTGGCGTTGTGATAATGTGCAGGGGGTACAGGCCTGTGTCTCTCTTTTATTGGTGGGTGGCTCCCCTTGGGGATATGGTGTTCTATCCCTTTTACTCTGCCGAAGTCTAGCGGGTGCTTACTAAAGATTCTCTCGTACTCCTGTACCACCCGGTAGACTCCTGTTTTTGGTGCAGGGGAGTGGAGTCAGCACCCACATGGAGTTTCTGGCACCAGTCCTCCTTTTGTTTCTGGGAGCCATTACCCTCCGCCTGTGGAGATGGAGCCAACAGTTCCACGGCCCTGATAGCTTTGTGCTCAACAGCAAACAGTTTGGCAAGTGTAGCTTACCTGGTTAAGTGTACCTCCCTCTCCCCAATGTTGAGAATGCGAACGGGCACCCTCCCGTGACGGACATCAACCACCCCCCGGGCTGTCAAAATGGTGGGCCTGCTGTCTGAGTACACGGGTTCTACCATGGCTTGGTAGTCTCTGCCTCTCAACCCGATTGCAGTCCGACACCAGATTATCATTTCACTTTTGGGAGGCATGGAAATGGGGAATGGGTCACTCATTCTTACGCTACCGATCTCACCACCAGACAGTTCTTCCTGCTGCCGTCTCATCAGGGCTCTTCTCTCTTTCTGGAGGACCCTCTGTTGGCTGGCGCTCGCATTCATCTCCACCTGCTGTAAAATCACAATTACTTCTGAAAGACAGTTTTCAATCACATTAGTACCCACGGTTATTTTAGGGTGACTTTCACGATGGTCAATGTCCACAATGATCACTCCCTGTGCCGGCAGTTCCACCTTACCAATCTTGATGGTCATCTCTCTGAACCCCACCTGCGGCACGGGCTGGCCATTGCTGGCAATGATGCTTAAGTCATCGTCTGGGTAGCGGGTTATGTCAGCGTCACTCCAGTACCGCTTGAAAAGTACGTAGGGGATGGTAGTCACTTGAGACCCGGTGTCCAGCAGTGCACTCATAGGGATACCGCCCAGAACTACGGGTAAGACCGGGTGTCCCCTCACGTACTTATCACGTCAATTAGATGGGCCTGATGACCTTATGCCTGGGGGGGTTGGCCCTCTGCCCCAGGTCGGACCCATTTAAAGTACAGTACCTTGCTATGTGTCCTGGCTGACTGCAACGGCGGCAAATCGGCTGTCCATCCTCAGTGTAGAAGTCGGCGGGCCTCCCTCTGAACGGCGGGATCCTCCTCTGTCGACGCCACGGGACATCCTCCGGACTGGAAGCCAGCTCGATTGGTCTTGACGGTTCCACCTGCAATGACTGTACGGTCCTGGTTAATGTAGCCACACTCTTTGTTAGCTCCTGGACCTGATGGTGCAGGTCGGCAGGCTGGGATGGATTTAGGGCCTGTGGATCAGCCCCCACAAGGTCTGCGGGGTAGGGCGCTGCCCCCTGGTGGTGAGTGATGGCGGGGCGCCGTGAAGCTACAGCGCAACCTGGTGCGGATTCTCTGAGCACCTGGATAGCCCTATCCTTGAACTGCGCAAAAGTCAAATCGGGGTTCTGTAGGGCCATGAGGCGCAGCTGGGTTCTGTGGGTGCTGGACAGCAGACCTTCTATGAATTGGTCAGTCAACAGTTTATCAGTGTCCTGCACGCTACCAGGGTCAGCTTGTTTGATAGCTCTCAGGGCTTCTTGCAGGTTCAAGGCATAGTCTCTGATACTATCCTGGGCCCGCTGCTTACAGCCATAGAACCGCATTTTGATTTCTGCTGAGGTACGGGTATCAAAGGTACTCCGCAGCCGGGTCAGAATGTCCTTTACTGTCCTTTTCTCCTCATCTTACCATGATTTCACTTCCCGCTGGGCTGCATCGGTGAGCTGCACCGTCAGAATGCTCACTTTCTGTTCCTCTGTCAGGGGATAAACTTTAAATAAACTGTGCAGTCTTTCCCTAAAGTCAGTTAAGGTATGGGATTCCCCTGAGTATTGGGGCAGCCAGGCTGCTCCGGGGATGAAGGGCATAGAGAACGGCATCACCGCTGCTGCAGCCCCACTAGTTGTAGAAGGCCCCTCCGTGTCCGTCATCTTCCTCCCCCCTAGTTAAGCGTGGCCTACCTTCCGACGATCCTCTTCTGTAGGCCGCGGCTCCGCTGGTGCTGCTCCGGACGAGGACCTTGCGTCGCGTCCTGGTGATGTCAGCGTCGCTCTCTCTCCTTCCAGGACCTTGCGCAGCGTCGGTACGTAGGGCGGGGCTTCAAGTCTCGCGCGCTTTGGACGTCCACGCCCCTCTTCTTCCCACGCGGCGTCCTGAAGATGGCGTCCGATGGCGGGAAAGCGGCTGAAGATGGCGGGAAAATCACTGAGGATGGCGGGAAACTGCTGAAGATGGCAGGAGACGGCTGAAAATGGTGGGAAACGGCTCCGGATGGCGGGAAACCTCCTTTTAAGGTACGTGTACAGTCTTTTTCAGGCACGCAATACCCCTTTGTGGCGGGTTGGTCACAATCCTGCCGACTACGGCAAAAGCTGACTCGCCCCCTGGGCCGTGGGGCACTCGGAACCGGGCTTCAGGGCAATGCTGGGAGTAGTAGTGGCGACCCGTTCCCGTGGCTCAGGGTGGTCAGACCAAATGCTGTGGCAGTGTATTTGTAGGTTTTGAAAGTCCGACTATGCCACCCGTGGATTGCGGTCAGGGAGGACCGCCGCTGCAAGGCAGACCGCTGAGGCTGGTGTTGGGGATGCAGCAGGGAATAGTACAACTCCTCACGGGAGGAGTGTAGCCTCAGGGCAGTGTAATAGGATGTTGGGGGTGATGGTGTCCAATAATGCAGTCCAGGGTCTTTTACTGCAGATCTTATCACAGACCCAACAGGAGTACAGGGTAGGAATGGACCTGGGTGTCTGAGGGCATTCAGGCGAGTTCCACTGGTCAGGGTGAGTGGGTAGGCCTACCGTTCTCTCTCTGCCCTTGCTGATTATTTCCCCCTTTAGTGGTATGATAGCGCACGTCCCTGAGCTTGCCGTGTACTACGCCTGTATGGCTTGCGACTCGGGCCTTAGGTACCTGTAGCGTCTCTGTGCTGTACCGGTCCCTCTGTGTGGCGGAGCCTCCAGGCTTCTTAGGCCAAGGGACCTGAAATCCCTCGCAGGTAGATAGATGATCTGCTGCAGGACTTGCAATCCTGAGAGCCTTGGACCCCAATGTCCGGTTGTGTAGTTTCCTCTCTGCCGGGACCGGCTCTCGTCGCCTCTGTCCCTGGCTTTCTGTTCCTCCTTTGCCTCCTGGACTACTCAGCTGGGGCTGACCTGTTCCTCTCTTCTGGGAACCCTTCTGAATGCTTCAGAAGTGGGTCCTGGTCTCTCTAACCCTGCCCTCAGTTCCAGCTTTTATAGGGGCAGCCTGCTCCCCCTACTGGCCTGGGACAGGAGGTGCTGCATGCAAATGGTCCATGACCAGAGAACCTCCCTCCTGCTCTCAGACACAACCTTACAAGTTTGTGGCATCCAGGCCTGGGGTGACACACAAGCACGCCGCCAGGGATGTTACACAGATCAGGCTGCTGTGTTACAGCTTTCAACAACTCTGCAGCGCTGGGCGGTTTATTTCGGAGATGGAGGAGGAGGTGCATGAGCGGAAGAATGTGATTACATTGTTGATAAATTGGTGACGCTGTTTTTTATACTTAAGAAATATTTTTTTTTTACGTATTTTTTAAGGCAAATGCATTCACCAGGAAATGTAATTTTAGCATTTTACAACCTTATCTGGCAATGTGTTGTGTGACACATCATCAGACACATCCTGTTTTATTTATGATGGAGGGACTCTGAAAGTCATAAAGCCTATTTTTATAGGGACATCAGAAGGCCCTTACTATTCTTAAAAGGCCAGCAGTCGGCCCTAGCTATTGTTAGAGAGCCAGCAGCTGGCTATGCTTTATTGTTCCCATTATTAGCAACTGGGTCTCCTATACTGTTATTGCGTATCCAGTGACTGCAAGGGCTGCCAAAAATTTGGATGAAACCCAATACCCCTTTAAAGAGACATAGAGGAGGGTCTCAGTAAAAAAATGTTCCCATTATAAAGAGTGGGTCTCCTATAGTGTTAATGCCCATGCTGTGACTGCAAGGACTGCCAAAATTTGTGAAAAACCCCACTAAGAATTTAAAGACACACAGAGCAGAGCCACAGTAACAAGGTACGACATGTTCCAAATAGAAAGGAAAGAGTCTTCCATAGTGTTGGCCTATGCAGTGAATGCAAAGGCTGCCCAATATTTGGAGGCACTTCAATGCCCCTTGGAAGAGACGTGGAGGAGAACCTCATAAAAAATGTTCCCATTAGAAAGGAGCGGGCCTCCTATACTTGTAATGCCCATGCACTAAGTGTATGGGCTGACAAACATTTACCCCTGGGGAATATACATGAACATACTGTATAAAAATTATGTGGGCTTTGCATCACAGACCACGGTCACCCTGGTGATATGGTGGTGGAGGATGAGGAGAAGGAGGAGGACAAGAGCAAATAGCCAAAATCAGGAAGCGTATACCCATGTGTGGGTGTGAAAAGGTGCATGGGAATACATCTTCCAAGAAAAGACACTGGATTTGTGTTTATGTTACGCTGCTATCATTCAGTGGTGTTGAGAAGTCTGGCCCAATCCAGCCCTTGTTCATTTTTATAAGAGTCAGCCTGTCAGCATTTTTAGTTGACAGGCGGATGCGCTTATCAGTTATAATTCCACCAGCCGCAATAAAAACCCGCTCTGATAAAACGCTGGCGGCAGGGCAGGCCAGGACCTCCAAGGCATAGAGAGCCAGTTCATTCCACGTATCCAGCTTGGATACCCAATAATTATAAGGCACAGCGGAATCACGGAGGACGTTGGTACGGTCGGCAAGGTACTCCTTCAGCATCTTCCCAAACTTTGCACTCCTTGTGAGAGCACCCCGCGCCTCAGGGCCTGTCTGATGGGAGGGTCTGAGAAAATTCTTCCAGAACTTTGACAGTGTTCCCCTGCCTCTGCTGGATTGAAGTTGTGTCTCTCTTGCCTGTACTACATGGTTGTCCAACGAAGTGTGCCCTCTGCTGCCAGCGTTTTCAGATGTGAATTTTTTTAATAGTTCCGCAACATGGGCCTTCTGGTACTTCCCCATTTTTGTAGACCTGTCCGCCTCAGGAATAAGAGATATAAAGTTCTCCTTGTAGCGTGGGTCTAGAAGTGTCACCGACCAGTAATGACTGTCACCCAAAATTTTGACAACGCGAGGGTCATGGGAAAGGCAGTGTAACATAAAATCGGCCATGCGTGCCAGACTACTAACAATCAAAACTTCCGTATCCTCACCAACAGGATGACTGATCATGCTCTCCTACTCCTCTCCCTCTCTGTCCTCTGGCCATCCACGCTGAACAGACGGTATGACAGCTGTGCAGGTAGTACCGTCTATAGTGCATGAATCTAGCTCCTGTCCTTCCTCCTCCTCCTCCTCTTCCTCATTGTCACCCAATCCACGTTGGGATGAGATGAGGCTGGGCTGTGCGTAATCACCCTGTATGGTTCCTTGCTCCATCACATCATGCTCCGCCTGCAATGCATCCTCTTTGATTGTGAGCAGAGAGCATTTCAAAAGACAGAGAAGTGGGATGGTGACGCTAATAATGGTGTCATCGCCGCTCACCGTCTTGGTGGAGTCCTCAAAGTTTTGGAGGATGGTACATATGTCTGACATCCATGTCCACTCCTGAGGTCTTATGTGTGGAGTCTGACCTGAATATCGACGGCCTTGTTGCAGCTGGTACTCCACAACTGCTCTCTTCTGATCACAAATCCTTTGCAACATGTGGAGGGTAGAGTTCCAGCGTGTGGGGACATCACACACCAGTTGGTGTGACGGAAGCTGCAAACGCTGCTGCAACACAGCAAGGGCGGCGAAAGCTGTAGCTGACTTGTGAAAATGAGCTGACAGGTGGTGTACTTTCACGAGCAGATCTGGCAACTCGGGGTACGATTTAAGAAACCATTGAACCACGAGGTTAAGCACATGAGCCAGGCATGGTACGTGTGTGAGCTCGCCTCGCCTCAGAGCCGCCACCAGGTTCCGGCCGCTGTAGGTTCAGCGGTGTGAGCCACAGATCTGCCTGGTCTTTCAGAGCTATCCACAACTCTTCAGCATTGTGTGGTTTTTCACCTAAGCATATTAGCTTCAGCACAGCCTGTTGCCGCTTGGCCGAAGCAGTGCTGCAGTGCTTCCAGCTTGTGACTGATGTGGTCATTTCGGAGATGGAGGCTGAAGAGGAGGAGGAGGCTGAGGAGGATGAGGTGCAGGAGCTGTAGACCATGGGGGGCAACCCTGATTGATCTAGGGACCGCAATCCTTGGTGTCGGGAGGACGTGTTCCGTCCCGAGGTCTAACTAGGTCCCAGTTTCCATTATGTTAACCCAGTGTGCCGTCAGTGAGATGTACCGTCCCTGCCCACAAGCACTTGTCCACGTGTCCGTGGTTAGGTCGACTTTACCGGTAACTGCATTGTTGAGAGCAAGGCTAATGTTTTGGGACACGTGCTTGTGTAATGCGGGGACGGTACAGCGGGAGAAATAGTGGTGGCTGGGGACCAAGTAACGAGGGACGGCCACCGCCATCAGGTTGCGGAATGCTTCCATCTCCACGAGCCTAAAGGTAACATTTCAAGCGCAAGCAGTCGTGAAATGTGAGAATTTAGTAGTGTGGCCTGTGGGGCATAGGCTGCATATTTGCATTTGCGTTCCAAGGACTGGGGTATGGACAACTGAACGCTGCGCTGGGACAAGGACATGGACATGCTTCCTGATGCTGTTACTTGAGAGTGGCTTGCATGCAGGGGAGAGGCTTGAATGCACAACAGCGAAAGAAGCAATGGTGCCACCCGGAGACGCTGTTCCTGGACCCTGGGGTTCAGCCCACAAAGTCAGGTGCTTTGCTGCCATGTGCCTGATCATGCTGGTGGTGGTCAGGCTGGTCGCTTTGCCACCCCTGCTGATGCTGGCCTGGCAGGTGGTGCAAATGGCCTTTTTGGGGTTATCGGCAGTCGTTAAAAAACAACCAGACTCGGGAAGACCTAACAGTTGTGCTGGCAACTTCCTTCGTGTTGGTGTTACGGGGAACGGTTGCCTGCCTACTCTCTGCGGCCACCACACTGCTTCTTCCTGCCTGTTGGGGTGCTCTGCCTCCCTCCCCCTGTGTGCTGCTGTCCTCGCTCTGCATGTCCTCCTGCCAGGTTGGGTTAGTTACTATATCATCCACCACCTCGTCTTCCACTTCCGCACCCTGGTCCTCCTCCTGACTTTCTGGCAATTGTGTCTCATCATCGTCCACCTCTTGTGACACTTTCCCACCGTCACCTTCGTGTGACCGTGGCTGCTCAAATATTTGGGCATCGCTACACGCGATCTCCTCTTGCCCCGCTTCAAGTGGACCGCGCGAGATGCCCGAATCTATAAATGGAAAAGTGAACAGCTCTTCAGAGTGTCTAAGTGTGGGATCAGTTGTCTCTGGGTACTCGGCATGGTGGGATAAAGGAGGATCAGGGTGAGGAATATGCGGTCCAGACTCATGGCTACTGAGACTTGACCGTGTGGAAGACAGGGTGGTGGTGGTGGTGGCTAAGTGACTGGAAGCATTATTCGCTATCCAACCAACAACCTTTTGACACTGCTCTGGGTTCAATAGTGGTGCTGCGGTACTCTAGAAATTGGGACAGGAAGTTCAGGCAAGAAGATGTGGGTGTTTGTTGTGGCACAATTGCGGCTTGCCCACGGCCTGTTCCTCGGCCTCTGCATGCACCATTAGCATCACGTCAAGTTCCCGGTCCCTCGCCACGTGCCTTGCCCATTTTAAATGGAGGACACTACAAATGACTCACTTTGGAGCGAACTTATATGTGATCCTTGTGATGGAGAAAACACCGTTTTAAATACCTGGCCTGTAGCTAACTGTTGAACAGCAAACCATTGTCAAAAACTTTGCTGACACACTGAAAATTTTTTTTAATGGAGGCTAGAAATGGCAGTATTTTCTGAAAGCGTATATGTGATCCGTTTGACGGAGAAAACACAGTTTTAAATACCTAGCCTGTAGGTAACTAATTTGACCAGCAATCTGGTGTCAATTGCTTCACTGACACACTGAAAAATTTTTCTAATGGAGGCCAGAAATGGCAGTATTTTCTGAAAACGTATATGTAATCCGTGTGACGGAGAAAACACAGTTTTAAATACCTGGCCTGTAGGTAACTGTTTTGAGCAGCAAACCAAGTCAAAAAGTTTGCTGACACACTGAAAAAAAAATTTAATGGAGACCAGAAATGGCAGTATTTTCTGAAAACATATATGTTATCCGTGTGACGGAGAAAACACAGTTTTAAATAGATGGATTTTAAATGCTGTAATATGGAAAAGAACTGGCTGAATTCTGCAGTGCCAAATGGCGCAGAAAAACCGTGTTCTCTGGATTGCTTTTTAAGCAAATAATGAGGATTAAGATGCAAATAAAATTATTCCTGGCCCCTGAGACTTGGGCCTATTTCCAGAAATATCTAACAGCAGCAGCTGACAGAACTGGAATGTAGCCTCTTGTGCTATGTGCACTGCAGTCTGCAGTGTATATATATATATATATATATATATATATATATATATATATATATATATATATATGTGTGTGACCCACTACTCAGGTAGCGTCAGCCCTCCCTGGGAAAGGTGTACTCGGACGGCGGGCCGATGGGAAAAGGAGGGGATGCAGTCGCGTCCTTGGCCCGGTCCGTGCCCAGGGCGCACACACCAAAAATATGGGCTTCGGGATGGATGATTGGTTATTATCGACTATGCCACCTGTGGTTTACGGTGATATTCCACCAGCGCTGCGTTCAGTCCTCTGAGGGGGGGATGTCGTGGCAGCAGTAGATGGTACTACTCCCCACAGGTGGAGCAGGGCCTCAGGGCAGAGGAAAGTACGAGAGGAGGATGGGAGTAGTAGTGGGAGATGAGGTGCGGTGTGGTGCTGTGCCGCGCTTCAATAAAGAACCGGAGGCAAAGGGATGCAGTCTTCCAAACTTTACTCACGTTGTTAACTGTCAGCTGCAAGGCTTCTGATTACTGCTCATGGTGTGCTGCGGCCACCAGGAAAGGGGGTTCGGCACACTCTGGGTAGTTCAGGTGTGCTAACCAGGACCCCAAGCACCCAAGGTGTTCCTAGAATGTCCCACTAGGTCCTATCCTGTCCGTGTGTGTGGAAAGGCTGGGTCTCCCTCTGGACTATGCATAGAACAAGGGTACGGGTGGCGACTCCGCTCCGTCCGTTACCTGGTGGGATCCACTGAGCCTCCGGGCTTTTCCGACTGAGACGTAAAGTAACAAAGTCAGATATCGGGGACCCCTTTTGCAGCAGGAATCCCTCTGACTAAGCCAGAATAAAGAGTACAGGTGGCGTATGCCACTCCGTCCGTATTCTCCGGGATCCTTTTGCCTGTGGAGCTTTACTCCTCCGCTCCCCTCCAGGCCTTCTTAGGTGGGGACCTTGACCGGGTAGAGACAGCTGTTAACGCTAACCCGCTCCTCGCCTCAAGGCCAGAGCACGAGGTCCGTGTATCTTCAGTCAGCTGCAGGTTCACACAGAAAGCCATGTTCAGTGATGAAGATCACAATCAAAGACCTTGAACCTAAGATGGCCGTTGGTTAAATATGAATTAGCAAGTGTAACCTCTAGGTGCGTCCTCCACCCTCACCCACTACCAGGTTCCCCATATTTTGGTTCCCCCATCTCCTCTTATCCCGGCTGGGGCAGCACCCTAGTGCATATTAGCCCCCCTACAGGTGGGAGAGATGTAGTGTTGAATGCAGAGGTGGGGTCCTGAAAGGCGCTCCATCCTTACCTCGGAGAGGAGATACCACACCTCATTAAAGAGATGCAATATATATATATACCCTGCCTGCCTATACACTCTGCCTACCTGATATCTCTGCAGATGGATTAGTTAGTCCTCAAAAGGACTGTTTGTTAAGATGGATACACTACCTAATACACAAGCAAATCTCTCCCTGACACAGCAGCAGCACCTCTCCCTACACTGTCTGATCTGGAGTGACTGTGACAAGCATGGCGGCGCCAGGTCTGATATACACCTGATGACGCTGTGCGGCCAGCCAATCACTGTAATGCCCACAACCAACATGGCTACGGCATTACAGTGCATGGCAGGCAATCCCTGCATGTTAATTGGCTCTCTAAAGAGCGCCAAACATGCAGGGAGGGGACCTGAGTTCCCGCCCGAGCAACCCGGAAATACTCGCCGAGCTTTTCGAGCACCATGATGCTCGGGCGAGTACCGAGTAGTGGCGAGCTAGTTCGCTCATCACTAACTACCACCTCATAGGCCGCATGATTGCCCCATCAACCTAATACCGGGTGCTTCACCTCCTCATGGGCGAATCTACCCCTTGTCGCTGGCCGAGACCCGTGCCAAGTCTGAATACATTGAAGAAAATCTTGCTAGGGGATTCATCCAGAAATCCACCTCTCCGGCTGGAGCAGGATTCTCCTGCTCTTTCTCTTGCGCACCATGATCCTCCTCCTCACTTCCTGGCAATTGTGTCTCGTCATCGTCCACCTCTTGTGACAAATTGCCAGCGTCGACTTCCTGTGGCCGTGGCTGTTCTAATATTTGGGCATCGCTATATGGGATCTCCTCTTCCACCACTTCAAGCGGAGAGGACGAGGGGCACAAATATGGAAATGGACCAGTGAACAGCTCTTTAGAGTGTCCAAGTGTGGGATCAGTTGCTGTCTGATGACACTCGGCATGGTGGGAGGAAGGAGCATAAGGGTGAGGAGGAGTATGCGGTCGAGACTCACGGCTACTAAAATTTGACCGTGTTGAAGACAGACCGGAGGTGGTTGTGCCCAGGTAACTGGAAGTAATATCTGCTATCCAATTAATAACCTGTTCACACTGATCAGTTCGCAATACTGGTGTTGTTATGTGCTTCCCTAGTAATTCGGTCAAGAAGTGGGAGCGAGAAGATGTGGCTGTTGGTTGTGGCACATTTTCACCTTGGCCACGGCCCCATCCTCTGTACGCACCATCACCAGAACGTCCAGTTCCACGTCCCTTGCCACTCGCCTTGCCCATTGTAAATCAAGTAAAATACACTCGCACTATCAATGGAAAAAGGGTAATAAAAAGGAGATTACAGTTCTATTTCTCTGTCCTACACCCGACTCTTTTAAACAATCTGAACAATCAGGGAGACACTATTACTGTTTTTCTTTATGTAAAAAATACCAAAAGCTGGATAATAGAGATATTTTACCGTGGAACGGCAAAACCACAGTTATAATTTACTGGGGTATACCAGACAATTTTAAATAGATATATTTGCGGCTGAACAGTGAGCGACAAACTCAAACAGTTTTTTTTTAGGTAAAAATGGCCAAAAGTGGATAATACAGAGCTTTGAACCTTGGAACTGCAAAACCACACTTCTATTTCTCTGGCCTACACCAGACTCTTTTAAACAGATATATTTGTGTCTGAACAATCAGGGAGACACTATTACAGTTTTTTTTTTACGGAAAAAAATGCCAAAAGCAAAATAATACAGAGGTTTGAACTGTGGAACTGCAAAACCACACTTCTATTTCTCTGGCTTACACCTGACTTTTTTAAACAGATATATTTGTGTCTGAACAATCAGGGAGACACTATTACGGGTTTTTTTTTACGGCAAAAAATGCCAAAAGCAGGATAATACAGAGGTTTGAACTGTGGAACTGCAAAACCACACTTCTATTTCTCTGGCCTACATCAGACTCTTTTAAACAGATATATTTGTGTCTGAACAATCAGGGAGACACTATTACTGTTTTTCTTTATGGAAAAAATACCAAAAGCTGGATAATAGAGATTTTTTTACTGTGGAATGGCAAAACCACAGTTATAATTTACTGGGGTATACCAGACAATTTTAAATAGATATATTTGCGGCTGAACAGTGAGCGACACACTCAAACAGTTTTTTAGGTAAAAATGGCCCAAAAGTGGATAATACAGAGGTTTGAACCGTGGAACTGCAAAACCACAATTCTATTTCTCTGGCCTACACCAGACTCTTTTAAACAGATATATTTGTGTCTGAACAATCAGGGAGGCACTATTACATTATTTTTTTTACGGAAAAATGCTAAAAGCAAGATAATACAGAGGTTTGAACTGTGGAACTGCAAAACCACACTTCTATTTCTCGGGCCTACACCAGACTCTTTTAAACAGATATATTTGTGTCTGAACAATCAGGGAGACACTATTACAGTTTTTTTTTACGGCAAAAAATGCCAAAAGCAGGATAATACAGAGGTTTGAACCGTGGAACTGCAAAACCACCATTATATTTCTCTGGCCTACACCAGACTCTTTTAAACAGATATATTTGTGTCTGAACTATAAGGGAGACACTATTACTGTTTTTCTTTACGTAAAAAATACCAAAAGCTGGATAATAGAGATTTTTTACCATGGAACAGCAAAACCACAGTTATAATTTACTGGGGTACACCAGACAATTTTAAATAGATATATTTGCGGCTGAATAGTGAGCGACAGACTCAAACTGTTTTTTTTAGGTAAAAATGGCCCAAAAGTGGATAATACAGAGGTTTGAACCGTGGAACTGCAAAACCACACTTCTATTTCTCTGGCCTACACCAGACTCTTTTAAACAGATATATTTGTGTCTGAACAATCAGGGAGACACTATTACTGTTTTTCTTTACGGAAAAAATTCCAAAAGCTGGATAATAGAGATTTGCAAAACCACAATTATAAATTACTGGGGTATACCAGACTTTTTTAAACAGATATATTTGCGGCTGAACAGTGAGCGACACACTCAAACTGTTTTTTTAGGTAAAAATGGCCCAAAAGTCAATAATACAGAGGTTTGAACCGTGGAATTGCAAAAACCACAGTTCTATTTCTCGGGCCTACACCAGACTCTTTTAAACAGATATATTTGTATCTGAACAATCAGGGAGACACTATTACAGTTTTTATTTATGGAAAAAATACCAAAAGCTGGATAATAGAGATTTTTTACCATGGAATGGCAAAACCACAGTTGTAATTTAAACAGATATATTTGTGTCTGAAATGTCACAGGCACGCTTTTTTTGGGGGGGGGACACCAAAAGGTTAATAAAATGGGTATTTGTACAGTGTGAAGGAGGAAAAAAAAAAAAGAGGATTTAGATGAAAAAAAAAGGATTTTTCCTGGCCCCCGAGACCTGGAGCTAAGTCCAGCAATTTGAGCAGCAGGAGCACACAGGACTGTAATGCAGTGTTTGCTGGTATAACCACTGCGTCTCCTATACAGCCTGCCTGCCTGCCTGATATCTGGGATGGATATTAGTCCTGAGAAGGACTGTTTGTTTGATTTGGCAGGCTTTAGGGACCCTACACTAACTATTTCGCACTATAAATCTCTCCCTAGCTCAGTAGCACTTTCCCTACACTGTCTGATCCCGGCCGTCTGTGTCCAAGATGGCGACGCCCGGTTTTAAATACTCGAGGTGACGCTGTGCAGCCAGCCAATCAATGTAATGCCCACAACCAACATGGCTGCGGCATTACAGTGACTGGCTGGCAATCCCTGCTCTGTAAAGAGCCCCAAACATGCAGGGCGGAGACCCGAGCTCCCGCCCGAGTAACCCAGAAATGCTCGGTGCTCGCCGAACATCCCAAGTAGCGAGATGCTCGGGCGAGTACCGAGCAGTGTCGAGCATGTTCGCTCAACACTAAATATTAATACTGCTGTTAGCAGCTGTTAGGGAGAGATTGTGCTGGAGGGATAGTGTAGGACAGGATAGGGTTCATTGCACGTCCTTTCTGCAGCAACTCATATTAATATCCCTTCTCAGGGCTACTAATATTCTTTTTGCTCTTAATCCTGCAAATTGTTGTGAATAGAGATATTATATGCCATTTATACAGCTCATGTTGTGCGTTAAAAGCATACAGCCAGACCTTGTTGATTTGAATAGCATCGCTATATAGTGCAAGCAGTGAAAAAAGTCCATCTGAGGTGTGCTACATTTGTTATGATACAAATACTGGAACATTTTCTCAGCATCAAAATATTATCCACCATTTATTCTGTTCCATTTGTGCGTTAAAAGCATAGAGGGAGACTTGGTTGGTTAGCAATAGCATCGCTATATTGCTATTGCAGTGTAACAAGTCCATGTGAAGTGGGCAAATTTTCCTTCAATAATAATCCTGCAAAGTTTTTTCAGCAGGGAAATATCATACGTAATTTAAAAAGGAACAAGGGCCGTGGTAAGGGACGGGGAAGTGGATGTGATGCTGGCGGTGCATGCAGAGGCCGAGGCCGTGGGCAAAGTGAAACTGTGCTTGCTGTGGGAGCACAACAAACACACACATCATGTCGACTTACAGTGGTGGCCAAAAGTATTGGCACCCCTGCAATTCTGTCTGATAATACTCAGTTTCTTCCTGAAAATGATTGCAATCACAAATTCTTTAGTATTATTATCTTCATTTAATTTGTCTTCAATGAAAAAGCACAAAAAGAATTGTCCTAAAGCCAAATTGGATACAATTCCACACCAAACCTAAAAAAGGGGGTGGACAAAAGTATTGGCACTGTTTGAAAAATCATGTGATGCTTCTCTAATTCGTGTAATTAACAGCACCTGTAACTTACCTGTGGCACCTAACAGGTGTTGGCAATAACTAAATCACACTTGCAGCCAGTTAACATGGATTAAAGTTGACTCAACCTCTGTCCTATGTCCTTGTGTGTACCACATTGAGCATGGAGAAAACAAAGAAGACCTAAGAACTGTCTGAGGACTTGAGAAACCAAATTGTGAGGAAGCATGAGCAATCTCAAGGCTACAAGTCCATCTCCAAAGACCTGAATGTTCCGGTGTCTTCCGTGCGCAGTGTCATCAAGAAGTTTAAAGCCCATGGCACTGTGGCTATCCGCCCTAGATGTCGACGGAAAAGAAAAATTGATGAAAGATTTCAACGCAAGATTGTGTGGATGGTGGATAAAGAACCTCGACTAACATCCAAACAAGTTCAAGCTGCCCTGCAGTCCGAGGGTACAACAGTGTCAACCCGTACTATCCGTCGGCGTCTGAATGAAAAGGGACTGTATGGTAGGATACCCAGGAAGACCCCACTTCTTACCCCGAGACATAAAAAAGCCAGGCTGGAGTTTGCCAAAACTTACCCGAGAAAGCCTAAAACGTTTTTGAAGAATGCTCTCTGGTCAGATGAGACAAAAGTAGAGCTTTTTGGCAAAAAGCATCAACATAGAGTCTAAAGGAAAAAAAAAGAGGCATTCAAAGAAAAGAACACGGTCCCTACAGTCAAACATGGTGTAGGTTCCCTGATGTTTTGGGGTTGCTTTGCTGCCTCTGGCACTGGGCTGCTTGACCATGTGCAAGGCATTATGAAGTCTGAATGACGCACCCCTGGGCCTTCGTCGCGCGGCATCGCGCGCACGGGAGCTTACCCGGAGCCGGATCTGTTGAGGGTTGTAGTCTCGTGGCGGTGACCCGGTCCGTGCCCAGGGAGTCAAACTGAGCGGCGATGTATTAGCGGTAGATGTTGGACGACTACGCCACCCGTTGAATGCAGCGAAGGAGCTGCCGCTGCAGGGCAGACCGCTGAGGCCGGTGGTAGGATTGTGCAGCGTGATAGTATCACCCCCAACGGGAGAGGTATGGCCTCAGGGCAGCCGACGTGGATGATGGGGGTAGCAGGAATCACTCAGAGACGATGCGGTGTAATTCAGGGTCTTTACTGGTGATAAAGATAGACCCTCCCGGAGTACTGGCTAGCGATCGGGGCCTGGTCAGTCCTTGAGCAGATGGGATCTCCCCTGGCCAGGCGGAGTTGTAGGCCTCCCAAACTGACTGTACTCTTCTGGCTACCTTGCTAGAGGCGGGTATAAGTAGCCCACGTCCCTGAGTGTACCGTGTGGTGCTCACCCGTATGGCCGGTGACTCGGGGCCTTCTAGTGGCGTCCGCTCCACGACGGCGGTGCTGGTCCCACGCGTGTGACCGTGCCTTCGGGTTTCTTGGCCAGAGGACCTGAAATCCCCTGCCGGGCGGTTTCTGCTGCTGGGTAAAGATTAGTCCCCACAGCCTCGGACTCCGGGTCCGGTGATAGCTTCTCAGTCAGGGCGAGCTCTGCAGCTGCCAGCCCCTGACTCCTTATAGCACTGCTCCCACAGAGCTCCTGATGTTCTTTTCCTAGATCTGCTTCTCTTCTCTGTCTCTACTTCTTCTCTACTCACTAACCCTGCCTCAGCCCTAGGTTTATATAGGGGAAGTTCTTCCCCTCCCAGGACTGGGCAGGAGGTGTGGCATGCATAGGATCCCTGACCAAGAGACCTCCCACCTGCTCTCAGACATAACATTGCTGTTACTGTGGAAACCAGACCCCTGGGGTGCCACATTCCCCCCTAGTGAAATTTAGTACTCCGGGACTAAACATAACAAGGTATAAACAATAATAATACAATAAGAAAAACACAATAAGATGGTTACGGCGTGTCCGCAACCGGGTGCAGTTTTGAAGAAAACAAAGGTGTCCATTTCACCAAAACAGGGAGACGTAACCAGGTAGGGGTCTGTCCTGCCCCGAGTCCTTAACAGTCTTTAGTCCATTCCTGGGTTACGCTCCAACCAATTGTACAAGGATTCCCGGTAAATCCACCAAGGACTCCTAAAAATAACTAGAAACACATAATTATTTACAAGTAACAGACAGGTGACCACAAATAAAACAATTTAAACACTTCAAATCCTCCAACGTGCAGGTAACTGGCCTCTAGTGGCCCTAGTGGACCTACGGAGTTGACTGTCTGGCCCTGAACTACAGGGTGTAGGAGCTGTCAAGGGTAAACTGGGCAGCTGTCTACGGGCTCTTTGGCTCACTAGGGGTACGGCAGGCTCACTATGAGCAGAGGGTTGATCCTCCTGTTCTGCTTGTGTGGAGTCTGCTGCCTCCTGGACCGGCTGCTCTTCCAGCTCTACCTGTTGCTCTGTAGGCACTTGGGATGCTGGTTGGAGGAACGTGAGGACGGGTACAACAACTGCACCATTGACTTGAGTCCAGGATCGAGGGAAGTCTCCGAGCACAGTACTAACCATATCTTCCCTTTCCTCTACGGGTCGAGGGTCTTCTTGCTCTCCTTCTGGGTTCCCTAGCTGTTCGGGACACTTCTTCAGGTGATCCCGGGATACAATGGCTGTGGTTTCCCCTCCGTCTTTACTGATGGTACAAACCTTTGGGTTGTCATGGCTTGAGGGCAGTACGGTGTACGGGTCCTTCTCCCACTGGTCATCCAACTTGTGGAGCCGTCTCTTCCTCTTCAAGACCTGCTCTCCGGGTACCAGGGGAACAGCGGGAGCATACTGGTTGTAATTTTTCTCTTGTCTTTCCCTAGCGAGACAGAGACTTCGCTCCACGCTCTCCTGTACTTTCCGGTACTGCTGCTGCCTCTCTGTGTCCCAGTCTGCTTCCGGTGAAGTGTCCTCGGGTGTCAGGACTCCCATCTCCAGGTCAACAGGTAGCTTACCAGGCCTTGCCCTCATTAGGTAAGCCGGGGTACAGTTGGTGGAACCTACAGGGATGTAGTTATATAGGTCCACCAGGTCGGGCAGCTTCTCAGGCCACAGACTGCGTTCTTCCAGGGGCAACGTTTTCAGAAGATCCATTACCACCTGGTTCATTTTCTCACAAAGTCCATTAGTTTGCGGATGATAGGGTGTCGTCCTTATCTTCCGGCAGCCATACAGATTGCAGAATTACTGGAAGACCTCCGCTTCAAAGGCAGGTCCCTGGTCCGTCAGCACTTGGTCCGGGTACCCGTGTGGATGGCAGAAGTGCTGCTGGAAGGCTCTAGCTGCTGTTTGAGCTGTTAAGTCCTTAACGGGGACGACAACCAAGAACCGGGAGTAATGATCCACAATGGTTAACGCGTAGACGTAGCCACTTCTGCTTGGGGTCAGTTTTACATGATCCAAGGCTACCAGTTCCAACGGCTGCTTGGTGACGATGGACTGAAGGGGGGTCTTCTGGCTGGCACGGTCCTTCCTTCTTAGGTTGCACGGGCCACAGTCTCTGCACCACCTCTCGATGGTTCCCCTCATGCCTACCCAGTGGAACCGCCCGCGCAGCAGGAACTCCAGCTTCTTCCATCCGAAGTGTCCAGCCCCGTCGTGGTATGCCTCCATCACCATGGCTGCGTCTCTTCGTGGCACCACTACTTGCCAGATTAGTTCATGCGTCCGGGAGTTAACCATTCTGCGGCACAACTTCCCCTTGTAAAGGAACAGTCGACTCTTCTCAGCCCACAGTTGTTTGGCTTCCTCCGGAGCGTCTGGGTCAAGGCGAGCCTCTGGCCGAGTCAGCATCTCCTTCACCAGTCGGACGGCAGGGTCACTGTCTTGCGTTTCCTCCCAGTTGTAGTGAGGCAAGGGGTTAAACGTAGCGGCTTGCTTACTCCTTACCCGATGGGAATACTGGATAGTCCCATGACGGTGGAACGCGGGGAGTTCGACTTCTTCCAATCCCTCTGGATCTTCTCCTACGTCCGGTAGGTTTGGCATCCTGGACAGGGCGTCCGCGTTGGTATTGGAGCGTCCTGCCCGGTATTTGATTGTGAACTCGTAGTTGGACAGACGGGCCATCCATCTCTGCTCTAGGGCACCGAGTCTTGCCGTGTCCAGGTGTGTCAACGGGTTGTTATCCGTGTACACGGTGAACCGGGAAGAAGCGAGGTAGTGCTTAAAGCGTTCGGTGACTGCCCACACCACTGCCAGGAGCTCTAGCTTAAATGAGCTGTAATTCTCAGGGTTTCTTTCGGTGGGTCGCAGTTTTCGACTGGCGTAAGCGATTACTCGTTCTTTCCCCTGCTGGATCTGGGACAGTACGGCTCCTAGCCCGATGTTACTTGCGTCGGTGTAGAGGATAAAGGGCTGGCTGTAATCAGGGTACGCCAGGATTTCATCCCCCGTGAGGGCCATCTTCAGCTGGCGGAAGGACTCTTCTTCTAACTTCTCCCATTTGAAGGGCGGCTTCTGGTTCTTGGCCTTCCGGGACTGGCCTATCAGGAGGTCCTGCATAGGAGCTGCCTTTTTGGTGAAACCGGGGATGAATCTGCGGTAATAGCCTACCAACCCGAGGGACTGCCGCACTTCCTTTACACTGGAGGGACTTGGCCATTCCTTAATTGCGGTGATCTTATCAGGGTCGGGAGCCACTCCGTCAGCGCTCACCACGTGTCCCAGGTACTGCACCTTTGGTTTTAGGAGGTGACACTTGGAGGGTTTTACCTTTAGGCCGTAGTTTGCCAGAGCTTCGAACACTTCCGCCAGGTGTTTCAGGTGGTCCTCATAAGTCTTGGAATATACGATGACATCGTCCAGGTACAACAGGACCGTCTCGATGTTTCTGTGGCCCAGACAGCACTCCATTAATCGTTGAAAGGTTCCTGGTGCGTTACAGAGTCCGAACGGCATGCAGGTAAACTCGCTAAGTCCCATCGGGGTGGTGAATGCGGTCTTCTCCCGGTCCGCCTCTGCTACAGGAACCTGCCAGTACCCGCTAGTGAGATCCAAGGTAGAGAAGAAGTTAGCAGATCTTAAAGCAGCCAAAGACTCCTCTATCCTTGGTAAGGGGTACGCATCCTTGTGTGTGATACGGTTGATTTTCCGGTAAGCTACACACATCCTCATGGTGTTGTCTTTCTTTTTGACTAAGACTAGTGGAGCTGCCCAGGGGCTACAGCTATCCCTGATCACCCCAGCCTCCTTCATGTCCCTAAGCATCCCCTTGGCGTGTTGGTAGTGTGCAGGGGGTACGGGTCGATACCTCTCTTTTATGGGAAGATGGTCTCCCGTGGGGATGTGGTGTTCTACCCCCTTGACTCGCCCGAAGTCTAACGGGTGTTTACTAAACACTCTCTCGTACTCTTGAACCACCCGATAGACTCCCTGTCTCTGGTGTGAGGGAGTGGAGTCAGTACCCAAATGTAGTTGCTGACACCAGTCCTCCATTGTTTCCTTAGAGCCGTTACTTTCCTCCGGGGAAGATGGAGGCAAGGGTTCTACGGACTGTATGGAATTTTGATTGATGGTATACAATTTGGCTAGCGTGGCATACCGGAGCAGGTACACTTCCCTCTTCCCGATATTTATTATGCGAACGGGCACCCTCCCATGGCGTACATTGACCACCCCCCGTGCTGTCAAAATGGTGGGCCTACTGTCTGAGTAAACTGGTTCTACCATTGCCTGGTAATCTCTACCTCTCAGACCAATAGCTGCCCGGCACCAAATCATCATTTCACTTTTTTGTGGCATGGCAATAGGAAAAGGGTCACACATTCTTACGCTACCAATCTCACCACCGGAGAGTTCTATCTGTTGCCGTCGCATCAGTGCCCGGATCTCTTTCTGGAGCACTCGCTGCTGGCCGGAGCTGGCGTTCTTGGCAACCTGCTGTAAAAGGAAAATCACCTCTGCAAGACAATTTTCAATTACATTAGTTCCTAGAGTTATCTTTGGGTGACTCTCGTGCTTGTCAATGTCTACAATGATCAGTCCCTGTGCCGCCAATTCGACTCTACCGATTTTAATGGTCACCTCCTTAAATCCAATCTGTGGCACGGGCTGACCATTGCTGGCGATGATACTCAAGTCGTCGTCAGGGTAGCGGGTGATATCCGAGTCATTCCAGTACTGCTTGAAGAGCACGTACGGGATAGTGGTAACCTGTGACCCGGTGTCCAGTAGGGCACTCATGGGGATGCCATCCAGTACCACAGGCAAGACTGGACGTCCTCCCACATATTTGTCGCGCCAGTTCGATGGGCCTGATGATCTTTTTCCTGGGGTTTGGCCCTCTACCCCAGGTTGTGCCAGTTTAAAGGACAGTACCTTGCCATATGTCCGGGTTGATTGCAGCGGCGGCAGATGGGTTGTCCGTCCTCGTTGTATCGGTCGCTGGGTCTTCCTCTGGCCGGTGGGGTCCTCCTTGGTCGACGCCACGGGATGTCCTCCGGTCCGGATGCCAGCTGGATCTTCCCTGGAGTGGAAACCTGTAAAGACTGCACAGTTCGGGTTAGCGCGGCAACGCTTTTAGCTAGCTCTTGGACCTGATGGTGCAGGTCTGGAGCCGGGTCATTGTTCAAAGCCTGCGCATCAGCTCCCACAGGCCCTGCCGACAAGGGTGCCGCCTCCTGGTGGTAAGTGGTAGTGGGGCGTCTGTGGGTCACAACGCCACCTGGTGCCGGTTCTCGGAGCACCCGGATGGCTCTGTCCTTGAACTGTGCAAATCCCAGATGAGGGTCCTGTAAGGCCATTGCCCGCAACTGGGTTCGGTGGGCATTGCAATATAAACCCTCTATAAATTGTTCATTCAACAGCCTGTCCTCGTCTCCCACGCCGTCAGGGTCGGTCTGCTTAATGGCTCTCAGGGCCTCTTGTAGGTTCAGGGCATAGTCCCTTATACTCTCGTGTGCTCGCTGCTTGCACCCGTAGAATCTAAGCTTGATCTCGGCTGAGGTGCGGGTATCAAAGGTGTCCCTCAGCCGGGTTAGTATCCCTGCAACAGTCCTTCCCCCAGGTGGCCAGGACTTTACCTCCCTTTGGGCTGCCCCGGTTAATTGGGCCACCAGGATGCTCACTTTTTGCTCTTCTGTGAGGGGATACACCTGGAAGAGGCTATCCAGCTTTTCTCTAAAGTCATGCAGGGTATGTGACTCCCCTGAGTACTGGGGTAGCCAGGCCGCTCCCGGGATATAGGGCATGGTGAAAGGCATGACTGCAGCAGCGGTGGCGCTGGCGGGGGTTGAGGCAGTGAAGCTCTCCTCCGTATCCGACATCTTCCTCCCCCCTAGTGGACCGTGGCCTACCTTGCGATGATCCTCTTCCGTAGGCCGCGGCTCCGCAGTGGATCGTCAGGGTTGAGGACCTTCCATCGCGCTCCTGTGACGTCGGCGTCTGCTGGGCTCCTTCCAGGACCTTACGCAACGTCCGGACGTGAGGGCTTCAGTTCTCGCGCGCTTTCGGAGTCCACGCTCCTCTTCTTCCCGCGCGGCGTCTTCAAGATGGCGTCCAACGGCGGGAAAACTCCACGGATGGCGGGAAGAAGGCAGAAGATGGCGCCGGATGGCGGGAAAACTTCGCGGATGGCGGGAAGAAGGCAGAAGATGGCGCCGGATGGCGGGAAAACTTCGCGGATGGCGGGAAGAAGGCAGAAGATGGCGCCGGATGGCGGGAATCTTCACCACTGGTAAGTTTGAACAGTCTTTTTCAGGCACGCAGTACCCGGTGGTTGCGGGCACGAAATCCTGCCGACTACGCCAAAAGTTGACGCACCCCTGGGCCTTCGTCGCGCGGCATCGCGCGCACGGGAGCTTACCCGGAGCCGGATCTGTTGAGGGTTGTAGTCTCGTGGCGGTGACCCGGTCCGTGCCCAGGGAGTCAAACTGAGCGGCGATGTATTAGCGGTAGATGTTGGACGACTACGGCACCCGTTGAATGCAGCGAAGGAGCTGCCGCTGCAGGGCAGACCGCTGAGGCCGGTGGTAGGATTGTGCAGCGTGATAGTATCACCCCCAATGGGAGGGGTATGGCCTCAGGGCAGCCGACGTGGATGATGGGGGTAGCAGGAATCACTCAGAGACGATGCGGTGTAATTCAGGGTCTTTACTGGTGATAAAGATAGACCCTCCCGGAGTACTGGCTAGCGATCAGGGCCTGGTCAGTCCTTGAGCAGATGGGATCTCCCCTGGCCAGGCGGAGTTGTAGGCCTCCCAAACTGACTGTACTCTTCTGGCTACCTTGCTAGAGGCGGGTATAAGTAGCCCACGTCCCTGAGTGTACCGTGTGGTGCTCACCCGTATGGCCGGTGACTCGGGGCCTTCTAGTGGCGTCCGCTCCACGACGGCGGTGCTGGTCCCACGCGTGTGACCGTGCCTTCGGGTTTCTTGGCCAGAGGACCTGAAATCCCCTGCCGGGCGGTTTCTGCTGCTGGGTAAAGATTAGTCCCCACAGCCTCGGACTCCGTGTCCGGTGATAGCTTCTCAGTCAGGGCGAGCTCTGCAGCTGCCAGCCCCTGACTCCTTATAGCACTGCTCCCACAGAGCTCCTGATGTTCTTTTCCTAGATCTGCTTCTCTTCTCTGTCTCTACTTCTTCTCTACTCACTAACCCTGCCTCAGCCCTAGGTTTATATAGGGGAAGTTCTTCCCCTCCCAGGACTGGGCAGGAGGTGTGGCATGCATAGGATCCCTGACCAAGAGACCTCCCACCTGCTCTCAGACATAACATTGCTGTTACTGTGGAAACCAGACCCCTGGGGTGCCACATGAAGACTACCAACAAATTTTGCAGCATAATGTAGGGCCCAGTGTGAGAAAGCTGGGTCTTCCTTAGAGCTCATGGGTCTTCCAGCAGGACAATGACCCAAAACACACTTCCAAAAGCACTATAAAATGGTTTGAGAGAAAGCACTGGAGACTTCTAAGGTGGCCAGCAATGAGTCCAGACCTGAATCCCATAGAACACCTGTGGAGAGATCTCAAAATGGCACCCTTCAAATATCAGGTTCCTGGAACAGTTTGTCAAAGAAGAATGGTCTACAATTCCAGAAGAGCATTGTAAGAAACTCATTGATGGTTACCGGAAGCGGTTGTTCGCAGTTATTTTGGCTAAAGGTTGTGCAACCAAGTATTAGGCTGAGGGTGCCAATACTTTTGTCCGGCCCTTTTTTGGAGTTTTGTGTGAAATGATCAATGATTTGATTTTTGCTTCATTCTCTTTTGTGTTTTTTTCCCCTCCCTTCATATTTGGCGCTCTTTAGAGAGGCTATAAACATGCAGGGATTGCCTGCAATGCACTGTAATACCATAGCCATGTTTGTTGTGGGCATTACAATGATTGGCTGGCCGCACGGCGCCATCAGGTCTATATAAGACCTGGCGCCACTATGCTCGTCACAGTCTACCCTGGAAACAGGCAGAGTAGGGAGAGGTGCTGCTGTGTGAGGGAGAGATTTGTTTGTTTATAGTTAGTAAAAGTATTCCAGAAGATATATATATATCTGAACTAACAGTCCTTCTGAGGACTAATCCAGCTGCATATAATTATTGCTAGGCAGGAGTTAAGCAGTCAGGCAGTGTATGTGGCAGACTGCAGTGCATATAGCACAAAAGGGTCCATTGAACGTTCTGTCTGCTGCTGCTGCAATAATTTCAGATATTTGTAGACATAGTCCCAGATATCAGGGGCCAAGGCAATTTTTAAAATCTTAATCCTGGTTATTTGCTTAAAAAGCTATCCAGAGTACACCATTTTTGTGCTCCATTTGCTTGTTAGCACTACAGAATACAGCCAGATCTGTTTCATATTTGAGCGATAAAAATCCAGACATTTGAACTGAACGTGGAAAATATTGGCCTCCTTTTACATTCTGTTGCAGTGTGTCGGTCAATCTATTCACACTAGGTGTTCATGAAGAATAGTGTCAGTGAATTACAGGCCTGTTATTTAAAATCGTGGTTCTCTGTCAGATATATCACTGATACCCAGAGTGTTCCAAAATCAGCCATTTCTTCCATTTTCATTTCTTTGCAGTGTGTGGGTCAAGCTGTTCACACTAGGTGTCTGTGAAGAATAGTATCAGTGAATTACAGGCCTGATATTTAAAACCGTGGTTCTCTGTCACACATATCACATATAACTGAGTTCCAAAATCATCCATTTCTTCCATTTTCATTTTGTTGCAGTTTGTCGGTCAAGCTATTCACATTAGGTGTTTGTGAAGAATAGGATCAGAGAATTACAAGCCTGCTATTTAAAACCGTGGTTCTCTGTCAGATATATCATCTATGAGAGTGTTCCAAAATCAGCCATTTCTCGTGAACGTGGAAAATATTGTCCTCAATTTAAAATGGGCAAGGTGCATGGCAAGGGATGGGAAAGTGGCAGAGGCTGAGGACGTGGCCGTGGGCAAGCTGAAATTGTGCCACAACAAAGTCCCACATCTTGTCGCTCTACCTTCCTGTCCCAATTACTAGGGGACCGCAGCACAACACTATTGAACCCAGAGCAGTGTCAAAAGGTTGTTGGCTGGATAGAAGAAAATGTTTCCAGTCACTTTGACACCACCACCAGCACCCTGTCTTTTGGCACCACCACCACCCTGTCTTCCACGCGGTCAAGTGTCAGTAACCGTGAATCTGGACATGCCCAGTGCCCGGAGACTAGTGATCCCACACTTGGACACTCAGAAGAGCTATTCCCTTTTCCATTTGTAGATTCAGGCCTCTAGCTCGCCGGCCAGCTTCAAGCGAGTCAAGAGGAGAACGCGTGTAGCGATGCCCAAATATTGGATCAGCCACGGTCACACGAAGGCAATGGTGGGAAAGTTCAATTACTGTCGCAGGATGATGATGATGAGACACAATTGCCAGAAAGTCAGGAGGAGGACGAGGATGCGGAAGTGGAAGAGGAGGTGGTGGATGATATAGTAACTGACCCAACCTGGCAGGGGGGCAGAGTGAGGACAGCAGCACACAGGGAGAGGGAGGCGTAGAACCACAACAGACAGGAAGAAGCAGTGTGGTGGCTGCAGACACAAGGCTGGAAAGCGTTCCTCGTAACGCCAACACAACGGAAGTTGTCAGTACAACTGTTAGGTCTTCCTGAGTCTAGTTATTTTTTAAAGACTCCGCAGATAACCTCAAAAAGGCCATTTGCACCACCTGCCAGGCCAGCATCAGCAGGGGTAGCAAAACTAGCAGCCTGACCACCACCAGCATGATCAGGCACATGGCAGCAAAGCACCCGACTAAGTGGGCCGAACCCCAGGGTCCAGCAACAGTGTCTGCGGGTGACACCACCACTCCTTCCACTGTTGTGCCTGCACGCCAATCCCCTGTCCATGCGCATGCCAAGATGCCTCCTGCCTGGGACCTGTCATTGCACACTCTCAACTAGCACCGTCAGCAAGCACATCCACGTCCTTGTCCCAGCGCAGCGTGCAGTTGTCCCTACCTCAGTACTTCGAACGAAAGCGCAAATATGCAGCCAACACCCTACAGGCCACACTACTGAATTCTCACATTTCGCGAATACTTGCGCTCAAAATGTTGCCTTTTAGGCTTGTGGAGATGGAATCTTTCTGCGACCTTATGGCAGTGGCCTCCCTTGGTACTCGGTCCCCAGCTGCCACTATTTCTCCCAGTATGCCGTCCCCGCATTACACGAGCACGTGTCCCACAACAACGCAGTTACTGGAAAAGTCAACCTAACCACGGACATGTGGACAAGTACTTGTGGGCAGGGACGGTACATCTCGTTGACGGCACACTGGGTTAATATAGTGGAAGCCGGGACCCAGTTGGACCTTGGGATGGAACACATCCTTCCGACACCGAGGATTGTGGGCCCTGGGTCAATCAGGGTTTCCCCCACATTCTACAGCTCCTGCACCTCCTCCTCCACTTCAGCCTCCATCTCCAAAAGGACCAAATCAGTCGCAAGCTGGAAGCACTGCAGCACTGCCTCGGCCAAGCGGCAACAGGCTGTGTTGAAGCTAATATGCTTAGGTGACAAACCGCACAACGCTGAAGAGTTGTGGACAGCTCTGAAAGAGCAGGCAGATCTGTGGCTGACATTGCTGACCCTACAGCCATGCATTGGTCGTGTGTGACAATGGCCGGAACCTGGTGGCGGCTCTGAGGCAAGCTCACACACGTACCATGCCTGGCACATGTGACGCACCCCCTGGGCCTTGGGGTACTCGGTGCTGGGCCGGTGCACGGGATGTCACAGTGGCAGTGACCCGATCCGTGACCCAGAGCGATCAATAAAAGGGGGATTATTGAAAGTGGATTATAGTTTTTATATATAATGTTCGTGACGCCTCCTGTGGTATGCGACTATATGGAGCTGTCGGTGATGCAGTAGAGTTGGTTCAGCTCTCCACAGGTAGAGCTAAGCCCCAAGGCTGTGCTGTGATGGTTAATGAGGTAGATTTTGCTGTGCAGTGTAGTGCAGGGGATGGCGCAGATAATAATGCTAGGACACAGTGGGGTGCAGTCTTCAAGGTTTACTCACAGTTGTTGCACTCCAGGTTACCAGGACCAGGGTAACCTCCCACGTCGTCCTGTGTTTACCGAGGCATGTGTTCAGCAAACTCTGTGTTTCAGGAGTACATAACGGAACCCCATTCTGTGTGCCTTCCTCGGTCGTCTTCCTGCGCTGGCTCTCACCCTCCTGCCCTGCGCCTCGCAACCAGTGTCCCAAACCAGTAACCTCGGATCTTGGCAGGCAAACTGCAGTCCCCTGAATCCTATATGGCTACCTTTTCGGCGATATAGTTGCGGCTGTGAGCAACTGCACCCTGAAAGTACAGAAGCCTCCGGTTTCTAGCTGAGCCTTGTAGTTCTCCACTAGTTAGGGAATGGTCCCCTTTGCAGCCTGATCCCTCCACGTTCCTGCAGATTCGGGCGCATGGGTGGCATCTGCACTTCCCGTGCCCCTGGGATCCCCTCACTTCTGAAGCCTTCCTCTGCTCCCGTCCTCTTCCCTCAGTCAAACCTTGGCCTCTCAACTAGGCCTGCTTCCCTGAGCAGAGCTCCTGCAGAGCTCCTGCTCCCACTCCTTCTCCTCTCTGTCCTCCTCTGACTAAACACACTCTCTCAAGATGGCTCCCCTTTTTATACACCTACTGAAGTGCTCGCCCTATACTTCTTCCTCCACCCACACCCTTTACATGGTTCCACCCTCTAGCTAGGGACCAGGGACTGTGCTCTCCCTTAGGAGCAATCTTGCCCTTCCCTCTGAAGTGGAGTGTAATGGATGCAAGTGTGTGGGTCCCGGGCAGTACTCCATCCTTACCTAAGAGTGGGGCACCACACCTCTGGGTGAGATGCAGTACCTCTGTGGCGACTGAACCCACAGGGGCGCCACATATGTGCTTAACCTTGTGGTTCAGTGGTTTATCAAAACCTACCCAGATCTGCTGGATCTGCTTGTCAAAGTATGACGCATGTGTGCCCATTTTAGAAAGTCAGCTACAGCTTCCGCTGCCCTTGCCGTGCTTCAGCAGCGTTTGCAGCTTCCAGCTCACCGACAGATCTGCAATGTCCCCATGCGTTGGAACTCTACATTGCAGATGTTGGGAAGGTTTTGTGAGCAGAAGAGGGCAGTTATTGACTACCAGCATCAACAAGGCTGTCGGTATTCAGGTCAGACTCCACACATAAGACCTCAGGAGTGGGCATGGATGTCAGACACCTCTACCATCCCCCAAAATTTAGACTCCATCAACATTGTGAGCAGTGATGATGCCATAATTAGCATCGCCATCCCGCTTCTCTGTCTTCTGAAACACTCTCTGCGCACAATTAAAGAGGATGAATGGCAGACGGAGTTTGATGAGATGGAGCAAGGAACCATACAGGGTGATTCCACACAGCCCAGCCTCGCGTTGTCCAAATTTTGGACTGGTTGGTGACACTTCTAGACCCACTCTACAAGGACAACTTTCTGTCTCTTATTCCCACACTTTATAGGGCTCATAAAATGGGGCAGTACCGGAATGCCCTTGTTGCGGAATTATTAAAAAGACGCTGGCAGCAGAGGTCACGGTTCGTTGGACAATGAAGGCCTACAGGCGAGAGAGACACAAATGCAATCCAGCAGAGGCAAGTGAACACTGTATAAGTTCTGGGACAGTTTTCTCAGACCTTCCCATCGCACAGGCCCTGAGGCACGGGGCACTTTTACAAGGAGGGAAAAGTTTCAGAAGATGGTGAGGGAGTACCTTGCCGACCGTACCAACATCCTCTGTGGTTCCTCTGTGCCTTATTGGGTATCCAAAATATAAGAAAGAAGAGAAAAGACTCAGGATATACAACCATGCACACCCAATATTAGAAAAATGAAAAAATCTTTATTACATGATTACAGACTGACAACACAGAAAAATAAAAACAATTAAAAACAAACAAAGCATAGCAATATTCATAGGGGAGGAATAATGTAGTGTTCCAAAGTAATAAATCCCCCTAAAGCCACAGGTATCATTTAATATAATATATTTACCATCTCATAATACAATAAGGCTGATTGACCAAGCTATGTCACCCTAATGAAGGGTGGCACAGTACCACTAGACCAAATATGGATAATAAACCACGTACTCCCAAATAATCGGACCATACATAATAATAAATAGATCAAAGAATAGAGGAATGAGTGGAAGTAGTAGTCTGCTTAAACTAGGGGCCCTTGTAATATCAGCGTATGTCAAAACATATCATCCCACCTGGTATACGATATGGGATCATGAATGAAGGCCCTATATAACCAAGCAGACACTCTTAAGTGGTCAAAGGAAAAGGTCAAAAATAATAAAGTGACATAGTTACCTGTTGGCACCAGAGACCCTACGCGTTACGCTGCTAGACCGCAGCTTCGTCAGGGGTATGTTGTCAGTGGACACATGTGTATATTAAATAGTCTATCCAATTTAGTGTGATTCCCTTCAGGTGAAAATAAATACCCTCACTAAGTCTCTCCAGTATCGTGGCGGATCGAACGATCATTTCCTGTTTCCACAGCGTGCGGCCCACGTGCTATGGTATGACACAACCGGAATTGAATAAGACCTCATATCCGGTCGGCGAAGCGCCGCCCCTTCCTATCACTCATGCGTTCCACCCAGACGCCATGGTGGAACGCAACCGGAACTAGACAGGAAACATCATATCCGGTTCTAGGAGCCGCCCCCATTGGGATCGCACGGGACATGGTCCCACAACCACAACAGGCAGAGGCCGACACTAGGGAAAAAAAAAAAAAAAAACAAGACGCAAAAAACATATATATATGTAAATAGACACCCCCGGAAGTAGCGCGTCCGCTACAAAAAATGCACCGGTACAGAGACAAGAGGGCTAGCCCTAATCAAGAAAAATGCCTGACTAGGCCAAGAACAAGATAAAAGATGTAATTAGAATCAGAAAGTCACCAAATGTGCATAAGAGTGTGACCAATCATGACAATACAAACATAAACATAAGACAAACCAACAACAAATGAACATAAAACAGACAACAATCATATACAGATTGTGGGCCATTACAAGGTGGCTGATAAAGTCTAATGACAATACATATAATATGCATATAGATGTAAGGACATGGCATTTGCAATGATGACCAGAGATTAGCTTGTTGTAAAATTAAAATTAAAATTAAGGAGATGCACAAGCCAGCCACACGAGAGGAGATAACCGGAAAAATGGAGGAGAAAGAGAAAGAAGGAAACCAAAGGGCCCTCAATCCAAAACGGGACTCTAACAGAAAGGATACCATGGGAATTTAAGCCAAGTAACCAGTAAATGAAAAGTCCTCATTTATACCCCTAGGGGCCACTGTATCAAGAACAAAAATCCACCTTGATTCAGATCTCAGTAGATCCTTAGTGTGATCCGGGTTACGTAAATTAGGCCTCATTTTTTGAAGACCCGTAACTCGCATTTTATTAGGGCTACCAGAATGGCATTGGAAAAAGTGCAGGGCCACTGATGAGATGGCTCTGCCCTTTTTCAAATCCTGTTCAGCAAGATGGATGTTAGAAACATGTTGCTGTACCCGTCTACGGAGTTCCTGCGACGTTTGGCCAACATAAACCTTCGGACAGGGACAGGTCAATGCATATACAACATTTGTAGACCTGCAGTTGATAAAGTCCCTCAAAGGATATTGATGGTTGTCAGTCGGATTAGTGAAAATTTTTCCAGATGAGAAGAATGGACAAGCAGAACAGTCGCCACAAGGGAATGAACCCTTAAATTTACTACCGCCCGAAGTACTACAAGTGGGGCGTGTATAATGACTATGCATAAGTTTATCCCTTAAATTAGGGCGCGTCTAGCCGTCAACAACGGTCTCTCTGGTACAATGCTAGAAAGACGACTATCCGTTTTAAGTATATTCCAATGTTTCCGAAACAGACTACCCACTTCATTCCATTGATTATTGAACCTAGTAAAAAATCTAATCTGTGTATCCTCCATATTAACACGCGATTGTAGCAACATCTCCCGTGGCTTGACCAAAACCTTCTGATGAGCCTTGGAGATTACCGCTTTAGGATATCCACGTTCCCGAAAGCGTGAGGTTAAATTTCTGGCCTCGGTTTTGTAGTCCTCCTGTGTTGTACAGTTCCTTTTGGCCCTTGAAAACTGTCCCACCGGTATGCTGTCTCTCAAGTTTCTAGGATGAAAACTTTGGTAGTGTAGGAGACTATTAGTAGCAGTAGATTTCCTATGTAATTTCGATACAAGTGAGTCACCCACTTTCCTGATCTCCAAATCCAAGAAGTTAACTGCAGAGGAAGATATACAGTGGGTAAGATGAATGTTAAAATCATTTACGTTCAGCCTATCAATGAATGCAAGTGCCTCAGTTTCCGTGCCCGTCCAGATAATCAGAATGTCATCTATGAAGCGTAACCATTTAAAGACCCCCCGGTTGTATGCCTGTGAGGGGTACACGTGTGTGTCCTCCCACCAACACAAGAAAAGGTTGGCAAAGGAGGGCGCACAACGCACCCCCATGGCGGTCCCAGAGATTTGTCGATAGAAGATATGATCAAACACAAAATAATTGTGAGTAAGAATGAAGTTCAAGAGGTCCACAATAAAAGAATCATGTAGGCGATTACCTCCACTTGTAGCATTCAGGAAATAAAGAACTGCTGCTATGCCATCTTTATGGGCTATATTTGAATATAGCGATTCAACGTCAACAGTGATGAGTAAGAAATGGTCAGGTAAACAAAGAGAGGTAAGAGTCCGTATCAGATGAGATGAGTCCCTGAGATAAGAGGGTAAACTGGTAACGAGGGGCTGCAAGAAAAAATCTATGTAAATACATGCCTTCTCACAAATACTTCCTATACCTGACACAATAGGTCGACCCGGTGGACATTCCAGATTTTTGTGGACTTTGGGCAAAATATAGAAAGTGGGTATGGAGGGTTTCCTCACTATCATAAATTCCCTCTCTTGTTTATTAATAGTTCCCATAGAAAAAGCCTTCAAGAGTAGTCGTTCAAGCTTAGCCGAGAAGACCTGTGTGGGGTCCGAAGGAAGTCTCAAATAAAATCTGGTGTTATTAAGCTGTCTATGTACTTCAGCAGTGTACATACCACGAGGCCATAAGACGATGTTACCCCCCTTGTCTGCTTCCTTTATCAGGAATTCCTGGTTTTTCTGCAGACAGAGGAGGGCACGTCTCTCCATAGTGTTTAAATTTTGATGAGATATTTTATTAACAGGTAATCTCCTAATCTCATCTTTCATAACCTCAAAAAATGTAGAAACTGCTGGAACCAAAGACAAAGATGGTAAAATGTTAGATGGTGATCGATGCGGAAACTTTTTCCTACCTTGATAAGACTGATTGTCCTCAAGAAGTTCAAGTAAGTCTCGGAAGACCTGTTTATCAGTGGGGGAGGAGAGGTCTGAGAATAAATCAGATTTAGTATAGATGACCTTAAGAATAATTCTCCTACAAAAAAGATATGTCTTTTAGCAAGATAAATTTATCAACCGGTACCATGGGAGCGAAAGAAAGACCCTTCTGTAATACAGACCTTTCAACATCATTTAATGTATAAGAAGAAAGGTTGATGATCTGAAGTTGGTCAGAATTTTGACTTAGAATCTGTTTCCCTTCTTGTATGTCCTGGTGGCCATGGTCCTCACAGAATGTGATCCTGTTTTTTTGCTGCCGTTGCTTATGTTTCCCCCGTCTCGTCCGCCGTCGGTGTCGCTCGTGTCTGAGCTTAAAAAATGATCACTATGGCCTATACTTGACAAAGAACCTCCTTCCATGTATTTGACAGATGAAAGTTTGCGCAAATTACCCCTATGTTTCCATTTATAGGCTTGATTCCTATCATAGTCGGCTTTATCCCTATTTAACTTGGCTCTTTTCCTCTCCATGGTATCCTTATCAAAACGATCAATGGTGTCCCTCAATTTGGTTTGAAAGGGCACTATAAATTTGTTATAATCATATTTGGACATCTGAGTTTCCAATGATTTAATACGAGTTTTCAATGTCTGAAAGAGATCAATGTCATGTTGGATTAACATATTGACTAGGACATTAGAACACTGTAATAGACCTGATTCCCATTGGGTATCCAAGCTGGACACGTGGAATGAACTGGCTCTCTATGCCTTGGAGGTCCTGGCCTGCCCTGCCAATAGCGTTTTATCAGAGCGGGTTTTTAGTGCCGCTGCTGGAATTATAACCGTTAGGCGCATCTGCCTGTCAACTGTAAATGCTGACAGGCTGACTCTTATAAAAATGAACAAGGGCTGGATTGGGCCAGACTTCTCTACACTAGAGATGAGCGGTGTTCGACTCAAACTGTTTGCCAATCTCAAATTCGAGCTGTTTTGGGCGGTGTTCGAGCCGTTCAGCGAACACGAACGATTTGAAAAAAATTTGGCTGTTCGAGGTTATGTTCGATAACTGTTCGTGCACCAAAATCATAACTGGATTTTTTCTCAGTAATGCTTAAATTTAATGTTAATACGCAGTTTGAGTGTACAGCGGGGCGGGGGGAGGGGCAGGGGATGGATCTCTGCAGAAATAATGAAGATCTCCATTTTTTTCTCTTCCCCGCATTTACAGTGGGGGGTGCAGTCTGTCAGCCTATCAGCAGCGCACACACGGAGCGAAGTGCTTTTTTTCACACAAGCAAGGGCATGTGTCATTGGCAGTGTATGTCACATGTCCTTGCCCTATAAGACCCAGCCATTTTCCCCGTCGCCACCATTTTCTCACTGCTGCAGCTGCGTGTTAGACGGCACCGCTGTTGCTGTGTGCGCTATACTTTGTTAATTTCAAGCCAATTTTCGCACAAATCTACAGATAGCTTGGGAGTAGGGAATAGTTGTGATTGCAGTCCTTTTAAGGACTAGGTTACATCATTTCCTACGACTTTTATCAGGCAGGTCTGTGCTCTTAAATAGATAGGTTGGGAGTAAAGACTAGTGTTGAGCCACCCCCGTAGTGTTCGAGTTCGGTTCGGTTCGTCGAACACCCGTGTGTTCGCCGAACTGTTCGTCGAACTGTTCGTCGAACACCTTCGAACACCGTTAAAACCAATGGCAGGCAAACAAAAACACATAGAAACACATAGAAAACACTTTCAAAGGTGTCCAAAAGCTGACAAACTGCTCAGAAGACACAACTAACACATGGAAAAGTGACAAGTACATATAGTCATACGAAAAGAAAAGAGGTGGAGGAGTAAAAGGAGGGGGAGACACAGATATAGGCATGTCATGCCCTTCTAAAATCCAAAAAGTGAGAAGCCGACACGGCCAGTCCGTTCCTGCCCGTGCCACCTCTGTGTCGCCGGGTTTGTGCCAGAGCCACGGTGGACCCTGACGGCCAGCCCCCCTATCCCAATACTGGTGCCTGTCCGCCGGTGGGTCGAGGCCCCCCACGGTGGGGGGGGGGGGGTAACATCTGCAGAAGAAAGACCATCTTCCAGCCAAACTAAGATGTCGACTTCTTTTCGTGGACAATGTGATACGATCCCATTCTTACGGACACGTCCATCGCTACAAATTCTAGATGAGGCACAAAAACAGCAGATGCTTCAACGGATATCAAGTGCTCCTTCAAGTGGGCTCTCCATCACCTCAATTTCAACATCACAAATACTCCAGTCCTCAGAGGTGTCACCCCAATCGCACTTGCTTCCTCACAGCTCCCAAGTCTCCAGCTGCCCATCTGAGTATGGGGTAACACAGATGGTTGAGTCTGCACAGCTGTTTACTCATACTATAGCCTGGGAAATGGAGGTCTGCTCCAGAGCTTCTGTTAATCCAGATGAGGAAATGATCTGATCTGATGCCCAGAATCTTTATAAGTCGGATCCAGGACCAGATGAAGAAGGTTCTGAGCATAATGTAGACCCTTGTTCCCAAACTGTAACTCCTGTTGGTGGAGACAATGATGAAGACGATGATGAGACTCAAATACCTGATTGGAGCGACAACTTGACTTTTCGGTCAGGGCAGGAAGAGGTTGGCTCTGAGGACGACGGGTGTGATAACACACAGGGTGATGATGACGAGGTTGGAGATCCCACTTACTGTCAACCCACAGTCAGCCAGTCGATGAGGTCAGCAGAGGAGGTGGAGGAGGATGTGACTAGCCCTGGGGATGGCGATGACTCTGTACCCGGGCATTTGCCTGGCCTTGGGGATGTCGCGGTGGTCGGCTCCCTGGCCCGTACCCTGGGGTCTCTCTTTAAAAGGGTGGATAATTGTTAATTTTATAAGAGTTCATGATGCCACCTGTGGTATCTGGTGACAAGCACCAGCGCTGCAGCAGTCCACTGAGGCCAGTGATAAGGCAGCTCGATGGTATAGCTCCCCACAGGTGGAGCTAGGTCTCAGGGCAGCGTATGCAGGGGGAATGCAGGACAGGCGAGACCCAGCTGGGTCAGAGCAAGAACGGGAACGGACACGGTAGTCACTTCAGTACCTTTTACTGGTGGAAATTCAGGCACATCCCGGAGCACTGTAGGGTGAAGGGTGCATATCAGGATCCTCCCCAATGAGCGGGTGTAGGGCCTCCTGTTTCTTGCCTCTGCGTAGTAAGTTTCTGACCTGCCTGGAGCTAGGCCTAACTTTGTCTCTGTCCTGCGCTGGCTGACCTTGTGGTAGGGCCTTCTCTTGGAGTTCACGCTCCCAGTATGCGGGGCCTAAGCGTCTCCTGGCTCTGTTACATATCAGCACCTTAGCAATCCTGGGACTTGTAGTTCTCCAGGGATTCCGGTTATGCCTTACTGGGTCATAGAGATAGCGGTAAGCTCGGATCCTGTGTCCGGTAAATGCTTCGGGGTGAGCTGGTTAAGCTCCTCTGCCCCTTATGTACTAACTCGCCACTCGCCTTCGGCCTACTCGGGCCCTCACTAGGCTATACACACTAACGGCAGCTTGCCGCGCTTCACTGATCTTACGGCACCGGCACACCTTAAGCTCTATCTGGGCTCCCTGAATCTAGCAAGCAGGAACCTCGTGCTCCACTGCTGAAGTATTAACTGCGTTCTCTAGACTAGACTGAGCTCCACTGCACACTGACCTCTCTTAGGCTTCTCTACTGCAGGAACTCTTCAGAGGAACTGAACTGCCTAGCTCCACCTTCCCTATTTATATCCCTAACGGGCTCCCTCTGCTGGTCTGAGGTGGAAGGTGGAGATGTGTGAATGTTTATGGGGGCCTCTTGTGGAGGATTCCATCAATGCACTCTTCTAGGATCTGTGATACCAAGCGCAGCGGGGCATCACAGATGCTATTGACGACGAGGTTAGGTTGCGCCTTCCTGAACAGAGACGGAGTACTGGAAGCACGTCAACAACTGCATCCTCAACCAAAACTCTGCCTCTGACCACAAGTCGTAGTGGCTCTTCAGGTCACATGGGCTCTAAGCCTTGCATAGCCTGGGCATTTATTCAGATCGATAAGGATGACCCAACTCGTGTTATCTGTAATATTTGTCAGCAAAAGCTAAGTAGAGGCCAAAAAATCCATAGTTTGAGTACTTCATGCATGTACCGTCACATGGATATGAAGCATAAGTTGCAGTGGGAAGCTCACTGTGCTACAATGCGGCCTAGCCAGCTGGGCCAACCACAGTCTGCCCCATCTTGTGCATCCGCAGCCTCTTCATCCTCTGTGACTGGGGGGACAGCAGTCACACATGTTTTTGGACGCAGACCTGCCACCTCTTTACCCGCAACAGCCAGTGTGATTGGCAGGTCGTCAGTTCATTGGGAAGTGGAAACACCTGCTAGTGTTGAGCGCTCTCCGACATCGAGAGCACCACCTTTGGATCAAGGCAACCTAACATGTCCGCCTGCATCTTCCTCACAGACCGGCAGTTTGCCGGGGACACCCTACTCAACACCGTCTAAGCACAACAGCCAGCCCTCGGTCCCTCAGATGTGGAAAAGTAAAAGACCATTTCCTCCTAGCCATGAGAAAGCTAAGAGGTTGAATTTCACCATCTGCAAGCTGTTGGCTACAGAAATGCTGCCTTTCCACCTGGAGGACACAGAGGATTTTCAAGACCTTATGTCCGTCACAGTGCCCCAGTACCAGATGCCCAGTCGGCACTACTTCTCAAAGAAAGATGTGCCTGCGCTCCACTAGCATGTCGCACACAACATCACCGCTTCTTTGAGAAACTCTGTGTGTGACAGGGTGCACTTCACCACAGACACTTGGACGAGTAGGCATGGACAGGGGCGTTACATGTCGCTGACTGGGCACTGGGTAACTATGGTGACAGCAGGACAAGGGGCTGCTGTCCAAGTCTTACCGTCCCCACGAGTTGTGCGTCAATCCTCTTTATCTCGAAGTTCCTCCACTGCTTCTGCCTCCTCAACCTCCTCTCGGTCCTCCACCTGCACCCAAAGCCTGTCTGGTAATGCCACCTGCTTTCTAACTGCGCAGAAGGAATCCTGCACACCTCCTTACTATGCTGGCAGCAGGGCTCAACGGCATCAGTGTTTACTTTGAAATGTCTGGGAAATGTGAGTCACACAGCTGAGGAGTTGTGGTCAGCTCTGGAGACCCAGTTTCATGAAAGGTTGTCTCCACTGGACCTGCAACCAGGGAAGGCCATGTGCGACAATGCTGCAAACCTGGGTGCGGCACTTCGCCGGGGCAATGTCACACACGTGCCTTGTATGGCTCACGTGTTGAACCTGGTTGTCCAGCAATTTTTAGCCCACTATCCCGGACTAGATGGCCTTCTGCAGAGGGCACGGTCGCTGTGTGCTCACTTCCGCCGTTCGCATCCCGCAGGTCAACGACTTACATCTCTACAGAAGTCGTTGGGCCTGCCAGTTCACCGGCTGAAATGTGATGTGCCGACTAGTGTTGAGCCACCCCCGTAGTGTTCGAGTTCGGTTCGGTTCGTCGAACACCCGTGTGTTCGCCGAACTGTTCGTCGAACTGTTCGTCGAACACCTTCGAACACCGTTAAAACCAATGGCAGGCAAACAAAAACACATAGAAACACATAGAAAACACCTTCAAAGGTGTCCAAAAGCTGACAAACTGCTCAGAAGACACAACTAACACATGGAAAAGTGACAAGTACATATAGTCATGCGAAAAGAAAAGAGGTGGAGGAGTAAAAGGAGGGGGAGACACAGATATAGGCATGTCATGCCCTTCTAAAATCCAAAAAGTGAGAAGCCGAGACGGCCAGTCCGCTCCTGCCCGTGCCACCTCCGTGTCGCCGGGTTTGTGCCAGAGCCGCGGTGAACCCTGACGGCCAGCCCCCCTCTCCCAATACTGGTGCCTGTCCGCTGGTGGGTCGAGAGAGCCCCCCTGTGGTGGAGGCAGCTCTAAGCTTTTTAATTTAAATTGTCCCTCTAATTTGAATGAATACACTTTAAATCCATTTACAAGGATCTATGGGAGGGCAAGTCTCATGCCAGCAGCCGCGTAATTCCAGCTCCAGTAGCGTCCACTAAAGCTGCTGCAGTTAAAAAGATTTTATAAGGATCGAGCTCGGCTGTCCACCGCAAGGCATCCTAGTGCCAGTCCCAGCCCCTATGCCTTGGGGTGCCTCCTGATGCTCTTCACTGAGTATCCCGTGGTCCCGAAGCATTTCCTTTGAAAAAATTAAGTGTCCAAACTACAGGTGGTGTAGCTTGCTTAACAGCCGGGATAATCCGCTGACTAGCAGACACTGCTACTAGGCACAAAGTATTTCCTGGGCTAGATGCAGTTAAAAATTTGTAAGTAGATACTCTCGTTGGATGCTGAGAAAGCATTCCATAGAGTCTCCTGGCACGCCATATATGATTCTCTTAAAAAGCTTGGGGTAGGGGTCTAGGGGACCCTTTTATAGCCAAAATCACGGCCCTGTATCACAATACGTCACCTAGGCTGAAGATAAATGGAACTGTAGCACCGAGGGCTCGGTTGCTACAGACGTATTGCACCTCACCCAGAGGTGTGATATCTCACTCTCAGATAAGGATGGAGTGTGGATCAGGACCCGACACCTGCATGCATTACACCACATTGCCGTGGGGCAGGGCGACCAATATGCCCCTGAGATGGGCACGACAGTCCCTGTCCCTGGCTGGAGTGGGGGGAGGGAACACTGAGGAAGGGGAACCCTGCAGTGCAGGAGCAGGGAGGAAGCAGTTCCTGGGTGCATTGAGAAGGGAGTATAAAAGGTGGGCACCATCTTAGTTCAGTGCAGAGAAGTCTGAGCAGAAGTGGCAGGGAGCAGGGGCTCTGCATGAGCTCTGCTCCGGAGGCGGGCCTAGTAACAGAGGCCCAGGCCTGCAAGAGGGAGAAGGAAGGAAGAGGAGCGGAGAAGGCTCCAGGAACGAGGAATGAAGGGATCCCAGGGGTGCGGACGGGCGAGTCGCCACCGCACACCCGAATCCACCTGCGTGGAGGGGTCAGGCCAAAGGGGGAGACCGGTCCCCGAACTAGTGGAGGCAGGAAATGACCCTCAGCTAGAAACCGGAGGCTCTGACATTTTATGTGGCGCAGCCCCTTGCTCCACCCGCTAGGAAGGCACCACATAGGGTCAGGGAAACTGGCGCCAAGTTTACCAAGAGGAGGCCCGAGGCAGCCGGACAGAAGTGTTGGTAAGAAAGGCCAGACAAAGGACACACAAAGGGGGTCCTGTGAAGCGCTCCAAAGTTATCTGGGAGTTGTCTGAGACCCTCACCTGGTGAGCACAGTACGACGTGGGCAGCCGTTACCTGCAGACGTGGTCTGGATAATAAGAACTGTGAGTAAAGGCCCTGAACTGCATCACTGACTCCGTGTCGTTACTGCTGCTGCCCTGCACCATCACCCCCATCCTCCGCATACACTGCCCTGAGGCTATACTCCTCCCGTGGGGAGTTATGCTATGCTCTGCTTCACCCACAACACCAGCCTTAGCAGTCTGCCCTGTAGCGGCGGTTCACTCTGACCGCAATCCACGGGTGGCGTAGTCGGACATTTAAACATCAAAACCACATAAATAGTTCCGCCACTGGTTTGACCGCCCTGAGCCACGGAACCGGATCGCCGCCATGAAGACTACAACCACCAGCATCCACCAAAAAGGGTCCGGCTCCGGGTGTCCCAAGGCCCAGGGGGTGCGTCAGAACATTTTCATCACCTTTCACAATCACCAATGGGACAAGGCAGGGATGTCCTCTGTCCCCTCTCTTATACATCCTAGTGACGGAGCACCTGCTCTCATCAATTCGCCATAACCCCAATATTAGGTGGATTGAGGTGGGAGGCACCGAGTACAAGTGCTCTCTATTTGCTGATGATGTCCTAGTATATATCACTCAATCACATATATCCATCCCTGCTGTTATGGCTGAAATAGATCACTTTGTTACATGGTAAAATTTTAAAATCAATGCAGCGAAGTCTGAGGCCCTCGATGTCTCCCTCCCTAAATCCATATAGGATTCCATCCAGTCCAACTTTCCCTTTGCCTGGCCCTCACAGGGTATCAAATACTTAGGAATTCCTATTCATAGAGACCTCTCCCATCTATGTTATCTTAATTTTGGGCCCTTTATTGAACAATTCCATACAGACCACGGTTAGCAAGTTAGAACTGTAAGATTCACTACGTGAACCACTGGTGTTTTGTGGAAAAGCACATGTACACCGCGTTCCAAATTATTATGCAAAAAGTGTTTAGGAGTGATAAGGGAAGAATTTGTTTGTTTGTCAGTTAAACTCATTGATGGTGATGTGTGTCAGGGCTCTTTATATCACTGTAAGCAATTGCAGACACCTGTGCTAATTAGTTTGGCAGGTTTGTCCAATGAAAGGCAAGACTACTTAAGAAGGCTCTCTCACATTATTAAGCAGCCTACATTTTCTGCCAAAATGGGAAAGAAAAAGGATGTGTCGGCTGCTGAGAAGCAACAAATTGTGGAGTGTTTAGGTCAAGGCATGACTACAATCAACATTGTGCGATGATCAGGATGAAGTGTCTTGGCAATCAAGAAGTATGTAGCTGATTCACAGTACACACGTGTGCGTGCTGATAAGGGCAAATTGAGGACTCTTTCCTACAGGCAATTACG
The DNA here is from genome assembly GCF_046119375.1 of Phyllobates terribilis. Classification (NCBI taxonomy): domain Eukaryota; kingdom Metazoa; phylum Chordata; class Amphibia; order Anura; family Dendrobatidae; genus Phyllobates; species Phyllobates terribilis. The sequence continues at coordinate 381,528,905 of NW_027362765.1, read as the reverse complement.
TCAGGTTGAAAGAGCAGCGGCAAAAAAGCCTTGTCATAGCAGCAGACAAGTTTTTGAAGCTGCTTGTGCCTCCAACGTCCCCCGAACAACAAGATGCAGGGTCCTTCAGAGGTTTGCAGCTGTGCATACGCCATCCTGTCGACCTCCTCTATCCACTTCACACAAGCAGAAACGGCTCCAGTGGGCCAAACATTACATGAAGACTGATTTCAAAACTGTTTTGTTCACGGATGAGTGCCGTGCAGCGCTCGATGGTCCAGATGAATGGAGTGGAGGATGGCTGGTTGATGGACACCCCACGCAAACACGGCTACAGCGCCAACAAGGAGGAGGTGGAGTAATGTTTTGGGCTGGAATCATGGGGAGAGAGATTGTCGGCCCCTTTAGGATCCCTGAAGGCGCTAAAGATGAACTCCATAATGTATGTGGATTTTCTCAAACAGCACTTCCTGCCATGGTTCAAGAAGAAGAACCGTGTATTTCACAGAAAGATCATTTTTCTGCATGATAATGCACCATCTCATGCTGCACATAAAACATCTGCATCTCTGGCTGATATGGGCATAAAAGGGGACAAACTTATGGTGTGACCCCCATGCTCCCCTGACCTCTACCCCATTCAGAACCTTTGGAGCATCATTAAAAGGAGTGTCTATGATGGCGGGAGGCAGTTCACATCTAAGCAACAGCTCTGGGAGGGTATTCTGTCCTCATGCAAAACAATTGAAGCAGAAACCATCCAAAACCTGACAAATTCAATGGACGAGAGAGTTCAGAAGCTCCTTTCGAACAAGGGGTTCTATGTGAAAATGTAACATCACCTAGAATAAAGTTTTGAGTTGAAAACTGTTTGATTTCAGTTTCTAACAACCTGCTACTGCTTATAATTTCAAAAATGACCATTTTTTTGGTCTTTATTAAAATGAAAAGGTTGATCGAAAAGTTTGGGGGATCTAAGAGTGTGGCAACCCAGTAGTCATGATTACTTCGAATTCTGACAATATGAGGGTCATGCTGCAGGTAGTGCAGCAAGAAGGCACTTATGTGTCTTGCGCATCTCGGAGCCCCAAAATTATTTTCCGGGCTAGATGCAGCTAAAAATTATTTTTAATTTTAAATCTGGTGAAGCTTATTATAGATGGCCTAATAGGATCAGTGCTGCACACTGCTACAACGCCCAAATTATTTTCCAGTCAAGATACAGATAAACATGATTAGTAATTTGAAAGCTTAAAACGGTTGGTAGGGTGATTTTAACCAATCATCAAGCTTTTACTCTCCCCAGGATGACACAGGGGTAGAAAAGTCGTTTCGGATCCATGATTTGTTCATCTTTATGAACGTGAGTCTGTCTACATTATCAGTGGAGAGCCGCGTGCGCTTATCTGTCAGCACACCACCAGCAGCGCTGAACACACGTTCAGACAGAACGCTGGCTGCGGGGCAGGACAAGATCTCCAAGGCGTAAGTGGCTAGCTCCGGCCATTTATCCAGATTGGAAGCCCAAAAAGAGCAAGGGTCCAGTGACACAGTCGTGGCTTCAATGTTTACTTGGAGATACTCCTGTACCATCGTCTCTAGGCGTTGACTATGTGTCAGACTTCTTGTCTCCTGTGGCCTTGCAAAGGATGGGCTAAAAAAGTGGTGAAATGATTCCGCAAAATTGATGTTACCAGCAGATACAGTGGTTCTGTTACGGTTTGAGTGCTGAACACTTGACGGTCCCACGGTTGGCAAGTTGGAACTGTGAGATTCACTACGTGCACCACTGGTATTTTGTGGAAAAGCGCATGTAAGATTCTGCAACAGTCTCTGCTGATACTCCTGCATGCGTGCATTGTTATGTTCTGCTACCAAAGCTAAGGAAAGAGAGGAGATCTGTCCCTACTATAAGACTCAGCTGAATCCCTACGATGTAACAGGGAACCTGATCCTGCGATCAGACCTGCTAAAGTCCTAATCTAGTCTGTACGGAGACCTATAGATTTGGGGAGGGAATCCCTACAAGTACTAAGGACTGGGAGGAATATGGGACACCTCCTAACAGAAATAGTAGCAGACAGACGAACAAACAAAATAGATAGAACATAGAGGTCCGTAGACCAAGCAAACTAACAGAGTTAGATACAGAGCACAGGCTAGCTAGAAAGTAGATATACAATGAAGTCCAGCAAAGCCAGAAGGGCGGAGCAGGATTAAATAGGCCAACAAGGTCATGTGACCAGCAAAGGAAAAAAACCTAACAGCAAGGTTCTAACAGTACCCCCCCTTCTAAGAGGATCCTCCGGATCCCCTAGGACCAGGCTTATCAGGAAATCTCCTGTGAAACGCTCTGATAAGTCTGGACGCGGAAACATCATCTGACCTCACCCAAGAGTTATCCTCGGGTCCGAAACCTTTCCAGGCCACAAGATACTGCAAACTACCTCTATACCGTCTAGAGTCAAGGATGCGAGAAATTTCATATTCCCCGTCCTCCACCACCGGAGGAACAGAGGCAGAGGCGTCACCATCCGACACAACAGCTTTTTTTAACAGAGAGACATGAAAGACCGGATTAATTCTCCAGGAGGTAGGAACCTCCAACCTAACAGCAGATTGGTTGACAACCTGAAGCACCTTAAAGGGCCCTACAAACTTGGGACCCAATTTCTTAGAAGGAATCCTCAACCGCAGATTCCTAGAGGACAACCAAACCATGTCACCAACAGCGAACAAAACCTCCTGTCGTTTCCTATCAAAGTAGTCTTTAGATTTTCTGTTGGCCTCCTGAAGATTACCACGCACATCCGTCCAAACTCTTTCCAAATCACCGGAAAAATTCTCCTCCTCAGGCACGGCAGATCCCAACTTGGAGAACGACCCAAACGACGGATGTCTCCCAGAACAACAAAAAAAAGGCGAACAACCAGCAGAAGAAGATGTATGATTGTTCAGAGCAAATTCGGCAAGTGGCAGAAACTCAGACCACCCCTCTTGATTGTCTGCCACAAAACAACGCAAGAACTGCTCAACATCCTGGTTTTTCCTTTCTGTCTGGCCATTAGATTCAGGATGATATCCGGACGAAAACGACAAATGAATTCCCAACCTGTCACAAAAGGCACGCCAAAAACGAGCCACGAACTGAGGACCCCTATCAGAAACAATGTCAGTAGGAACGCCATGAAGTCTGACAATTTCCTTGACAAAGGCCTTAGCGAGAGTTTTAGCGCAGGGCAGTTTCACGAAGGGAACCAAGTGACACATCTTGCTAAAACGGTCCACGACCACCCAGATGACAGTAAAACCCTCAGAGGGGGGAAGGTCAGTTATAAAGTCCATAGCCAAATGTGTCCAAGGAGCACTGGGGACCTCCAAAGGACAAAGCAACCCCGCAGCAGGAGTATGTGAGGACTTAGATCTAGCACATATAGTACATTGGCGCACCCACTTAATGACTTCCTTCTGCCATCCAGGCCACCAAAAACTGCGACCCACCAGTCTCTTGGTCTCAGAGATTCCGGGATGACCTGCCAACCGAGATTCGTGACACTCAACAAACAAATCTCTCCTAAAGGTCCCAGGCACAAACAACCTCCCATGAGGAGTGTTAGATGGGGCATTCTCCTGAGCTTTAAGAATCTCATCTTCCAAAACGGAGTCTAAAGCAGCTATCACAACACCTTCTTGTAAAATGTTTTCCTCTTTCTCAGCACCGACTATGGGAGAAAAACTGCGAGACAAGGCATCCGCCTTAACATTCTTAGTACCAGGGATGTAAGTAACGGAGAAATTAAATCGCGAGAAAAACAGTGCCCACCTAGCCTGACGGGCATTCAGGCGCTTGGCAGCGTCAAGATATATCAGATTTTTATGATCCGTAAGAACCTGAACGGGAAATTCCGCACCTTCCAAGAAGTGGCGCCAGTGTTCAAATGCGAGTTTAATAGCCAATAATTCCCGATTACCAATATCGTAATTCAATTCAGTCTCCGAAAATTTTTTTGAAAAAAATGCACAGGGATGTAATCCATCCCCGTTATCCTGAGACAATACTGCGCCAACCCCCACAGAGGAAGCATCAACCTCAACCAAAAACGGCCTAGTAACATCAGGCTGCATAAGGATGGGAGCAGAGGTGAACCTCTCCTTGAGATACACAAAAGCTTCAATGGCCTCAGAAGACCACTGAACCGCATCAGCACCTTTCCTGGTGAGATCAGTCAGAGGTTTGACAATACTAGAAAAATTTTTTATGAATTTTCTATAGTAATTGGCGAAACCCAAAAACCTCTGTATCGATTTCAAACCAATAGGCCTAGGCCATTCCTGCACAGCCTGAACCTTAACCGGATCCATCTCAAAACCTTTGCTGGAGATAATGTAGCCCAAAAAACTAATTCTCTGTACAGCGAACTCACATTTCTCCAGCTTAGCAAAAAGCGAATTGTCCATTAATAACTGTAATACCTCACGCACGCTCCGCCAATGAGACTCCAGATCTGGCGAATAAATCAAAATGTCATCCAAATACACAACCACATTTTTACCGATCAAAGGTCTAAGGATGTCATTAATCAGATTCTGAAAAAATGCAGGAGCATTAGTAAGACCAAAAGGCATAACCAGATTCTCAAAATGACCCACAGGAGTGTTAAAAGCAGTCTTCCATTCATCACCCTCCTTCATGCGCAACAGATTGTATGCCCCCTTAAGGTCAATTTTAGAGAACCACTTGGCCCCCAATAACTGGTTAAACAGATCAGGAATCAATGGCAGTGGGTAAGGATTGCGTACCGTAATTTTGTTAATCTCACGAAAATCCAGACAAGGACGTAAACCGCCGTCCTTTTTTTTTACAAAAAAAAATCCAACCGCCACAGGAGACTTAGAGGGCCTAATGTGACCGGCGGCCAAACTTGTCTGTATGTATTCCTCCAAAGCCTTCCTCTCAGGAATAGTAAGGTTAAATAAACGACTTTTAGGAAGAGTCGCTCCAGGGACAAATTCAATAGAACAATCATAGTCTCTATGGGGAGGCAAAACCTGCGATTCTTTCTCAGAAAAAACTCTCCAAAAATCCTGAATAGGAACAGGCAATTCTCCCCTATCCAAAGCTGCAATACGCCCGTTACAACACTTGTCATAACATTTATGGCTCCAGGATTTAATTTCACTGGTAGACCAATCCAGTACAGGATTGTGAAATTTTAACCAGGGCAAACCCAATATTACTGGAGAAGGCAAGTTATTCAACACTACCAAATCCAATTTCTCATGGTGAACACCATTAATAGTGAGAGGAAATTCACAGACCTTGAGAGTAATATTCTTCAAAGGGGAACCATCCACAGAAACCACAGCAATGGGGGATGATAAAGGTTCAGGTTTTAAATTGAGTTTTTCCACGAATCCCCCATCAATAACATTCAGTGTAGACCCGCAATCAACAAACACCCGAAATTCCATTAATTTTTCCTGAGCAATCGTGGAAGCAGCTAAAAATATACCCTTGGAATTTAAACAGGCAATACGGGCGTGACTGACCATTTTTTTTTCTTTCTTCATACGAAGCTCACAGCCTTTAATCAAATGACCAGATTTCCCGCAATAGAAACACAAGCCTTCTGAAAAACGACGGTGTTTTTCTTGAGAGCGAGGTGCCACCGATCCAATCTCCATCGGTTCACCACTGTTAGTACACACATTATCATAACCAGAAATTGACATAGCAGAGGATTTGCTCTCATTAACCCTAGCACGCAGTCTTCTATCCACCCGTATAGCTAATTGCATAGCCTGTTGCAAATCCTCAGGTGTAGGATAAGCAATTAGCAGGTCTTTAACCTTTTCACTGAGCCCAGCAAGAAATAGACTTTTCAGAGCAGAATCGTTCCACCCTGTTTGAGTGGACCAACGACGAAAATGTGTACAATATTTTTCCATATTACCTGATCCTTGTTTTAAACGTCTCAACTCAGTCTCAGCTGATGCGACACGGTCAGGATCATCATATAATAGTCCTAAAGCAGAAAAAAAACTATCCACTGATCTGAAGCATGTATCACTAGGTTGCAAAGAAAAGGCCCACTCCTGAGGCTCTTTGCGCAAAAGTGACATTATGAACCCTACGCACTGGGATTCATCCCCAGAGGACTTGGGTCTCAAACGAAAATACAATAAGCAAGCATTTTTAAATGAAAAAAATTCTCGATGTTCACCAAAAAATAAATCCGGCAAACATACCTTAGGCTCCAAGAAATATGCTCCAGGACAGTTACTCACGTGCTGACGGAGCTCGGCCACTTCCAGAGAGAGTCCCTGCAGGTGTTTAGCCAAATCCTGAACCGACACCATGATGGAACAAAAAAAAAATCTTTCCTTAGAGAATTTACAGGCTGGACTTACTGTTATGTTCTGCTACCAAAGCTAAGGAAAGAGAGGAGATCTGTCCCTACTATAAGACTCAGCTGAATCCCTACGATGTAACAGGGAACCTGATCCTGCGATCAGACCTGCTAAAGTCCTAATCTAGTCTGTACGGAGACCTATAGATTTGGGGAGGGAATCCCTACAAGTACTAAGGACTGGGAGGAATATGGGACACCTCCTAACAGAAATAGTAGCAGACAGACGAACAAACAAAATAGATAGAACATAGAGGTCCGTAGACCAAGCAAACTAACAGAGTTAGATACAGAGCACAGGCTAGCTAGAAAGTAGATATACAATGAAGTCCAGCAAAGCCAGAAGGGCGGAGCAGGATTAAATAGGCCAACAAGGTCATGTGACCAGCAAAGGAAAAAAACCTAACAGCAAGGTTCTAACATGCATCCCTTTCTATGGCAGGAATAATTTCTGCAAATTTACTTTTGTACCGGGGATCTAACAGTGTGGCAACCCAGTAGTCAGGATTATTTCTAATTCTCACAATTCGAGGGTCATGTTGCAGGTAGTGCAGCAAGAAGGCACTCATGTGTGTTGCGCATCCAGAAGCACCAAGTCCCTGTTGTGTTGGTGGCGAGGTAACAATCATGCTTCCTTCCTCTGTCCTCTCCCCCCAACCTCGCACAACAGAAATGTGATCAAGGTCTCCCTCATCTGATGAGTCTTCCATCAGTTCGTCCTCCACTTCTTCCTGGGCTCCTGCACCTTCCTCACTAGTTTGGCTGCTACCATGCGCCCTGGTAAAATCATCTCCCCCACCCTCACATGCCTGCCGCCTTGGTGCTGCCGACCGTCTGGACCTTGCAGATGTTAGCCCTTCCGCATACAACTCCTCCTCCTCTACTTCCTCCACCTCCTCTTGTGCCACCACCTGACTCCGAATTCTGTTTAACATGTGCTCCAGCATGTAAATCACCGGAATAGTCATGCTGATAATGGCATCGTCAGCACTAAACATCTTCGTCGCCATTTCAAAATTGTGCAGAAGGGTGCATAGGTCCCTGATCTGAGACCACTCCTCCAGCGTGATTTGCCCCACCTCTGAATCTCGTTGGCCCAGGCTATACGTCAGAACGTATTGCACCAGGGCTTGTCGGTGCTGCCACAGTCGCTGCAACATGTGCAGAGTTGAATTCCACCGGGTAGGCACATCGCATTTTAGCCGGTGAAGTGGCAGGCCCAACGACTTCTGTAGAGATGTAAGTCGCTGAGCTGCGGGATGCGAACGGCGGAAGTGAGCACACAGCGACCGTGCCCTCTGCAGAAGGCCATCTAGTCTGGGATAGTGGGCTAAAAATTGCTGGACAACCAGGTTCAACACGTGAGCCATACAAGGCATGTGTGTGACATTGCCCCGGCGAAGGGCCGCACCCAGGTTTGCAGCATTGTCGCACACGGCCTTCCCTGGTTTCAGGTCCAGTGGAGACATCCATTCATGAAATTGGTTCTCCAGAGCTGACCACAACTCCTCAGCTGTGTGACTCACATTTCCCAGACATTTCAATGTAAAAACCGCCTGATGATGTTGAGCCCTACTGCCAGCATAGTAAGGAGGTGTGCAGGATCCCTTCTGCGCAGTTAGAAAGCTTGTGGCATGACCAGACAGGCTTTGGGTGCAGGTGGAAGACCGAGAGGAGGTTGAGGAGGCAGAAGCAGTGGAGGAACTTTGACATAAAGAGGATTGACGCACAACTCGTGGGGACGGCAAGACTTGGACAGCAGCCCCTTGTCCTGCTGTCACCATAGTTACCCAGTGCCCAGTCAGCGACATGTAACGCCCCTGTCCATGCCTACTCGTCCAAGTGTCTGTGGTGAAATGCACCCTGTCACACACAGAGTTTCTCAAAGAAGCGGTGATGTTGTGTGCGACATGCTGGTGGAGCGCAGGCACACCTTTCTTTGAGAAGTAGTGCCGACTGGGCATCTGGTACTGGGGCACTGCGACGGACATAAGGTCTCGAAAATCCTCTGTGTCCACCAGGCGGAAAGGCAGCATTTCTGTAGCCAAGAGCTTGCAGATGGTGAAATTCAACCTCTTAGCTTTCTCATGGCTAGGAGGAAATGGTCTTTTACTTGTCCACATCTGAGGGACCGAGGGCTGGCTATTGTGCTTAGACGGGGTTGATAAGGGTGTCCCCGGCAAACTGCCGGTCTGTGAGGAAGATGCAGGCGGACATGTTAGGTTGCCTTGATCCAAAGGTGGTGCTATCGATGTCGGACAGCGCTCAAGACCAGCTGGTGTTACCACCTCCAAAGAAAATGATGACCTGCCAATCACGCTGGCTGTTGCGGGTAAAGAGGTGGCAGGTCTGCGCCCCAAAACAGGTGTGACTGCTGTCCCCCCAGTCACAGAGGATGAAGAGGCCGCGGATGCACAAGATATGGCAGACGGTGGTTGGCCCGGCCGGCTAGGCCGCATTGTAGCACACTGAGCTTCCCACTGCAACTTATGCTTCATGTCCATGTGCCGGTTCATGCATGAAGTACTCAAACTATGTATTTTTTGGCCTCTACTTAGCTTTTGCTGACAAATGTTACAGATAACACGAGTTGGGTCATCTTTATCGATCTGAAAAAATGCCCAGGCTATGCAAGGCTTAGCACCCATGCGACCTGAAGAGCCACCACGACTTGTGGTGAGAGGCAGAGTTGTGTTTGAGGATGCAGTTGTTGACGTGCTTCCAGTACTACGTCTCTGTCCAGGAAGGCGCAACCTGACCTCGTCGTCACTAGCATCTTCCTCCACCTCCTCTGCTGACCTCATCTCTTGGCTGACTGTGGGTTGACAGTAAGTGGGATCTCCGACCTCATCATCATCACCCTGTGCGTTATCACACCCATCGTCCTCAGAGCCAACCTGTTCCTGCCCTGACAAAAAACTAAAGTTGTCGCTCCAATCAGGTATTTGAGTCTTATCATCGTCTTCCTCATTGTCTCCACCAACAGGAGTTACAGTTTGGGAATGAGGGTCTACATTATGGTCAGAACCTTCTGCGTCTGGTCCTGGATCCGACTCATAAAGATTCTGGGCATCAGTGCAGATCATTTCCTCGTCTGGATTCACAGAAGCGCTGGAGTCGACCTCTGATTCCCAGGCTATAGTATGAGTAAACAGCTCTGCAGACTCAACCATCTGTTCTACCTCATACTCAGACGGGCAGCTGGAGATTTGGGAGCTGTGAGGAAGCAAGTGCGATTTGGGTGACACCTTTGAGGACTGGAGTATTTGTGATGTTGAAGTTGATGTGGAGGAGAGCCCACTTAAAGGAGCACTTGATATCCGTTGAAGCACCTGCTGTTTTTGTGCCTCATCTGGAATTTGTAGCGATTGGCGTGGCCGTAAGAAAGGGATCTTATCACATTGTCCGCTAAAAGAAGTAGACATTTTAGTTTGGCTGGAAGATGGTCTTTCTTCTGCACCTACCCCACGGACACAACCTTTTTTCCCCTTCCCAACACGCCTATTCCCCTTTCCACCAGCAGCAGGCCTTTTTCCACTCATTTTGGTGGTTAACTAATTCACAACTCTGGAGTTGTTTGCACAAAAAAACAATGGATGGTAACCGAGCAGAGCTGAGTGGCCAAACTGTGGTATTAGGCCAAAACTATTGGCTGGGTTAGATGCAGAAAAAAATTATTTTTAATTTGCAACCTGATGGAGGTCAGTATAGATGGACTAATAGACCAAGTCCCACACACCGCTAGAAGCCCAAATATTTTTTCAGAGCTAGATGCAGAAAATTTTTTTATTCAATTTGCAACCTGATGGAGGTCAGTATAGATGGACTAATAGACCAAGTCCCACACACTGCTAGAAGCCCAAATATTTTTTCAGAGCTAGATGCAGAAAAAAATTATTTTTAATTTGCAACCTGATGGAGGTCAGTATAGATGGACTAATAGACCAAGTCCCACACACTGCTAGAAGCCCAAATATTTTTTCAGAGCTAGATGCAGAAAAAAATTATATTCAATTTGCAACCTGCTGGAGGTCAGTATAGAAGGACTAATAGAACAAGTCCCACACACTGCTAGAAGCCCAAATATTTTTTCAGAGCCAAATGAAGAAAAAAATTATTTTTAATTTGCAACCTGATGGAGGTCAGTATAGATGGACTAATAGACCAAGTCCCACACACTGCTAGAAGCCCAAATATTTTTTCAGAGCTAGATGCAGAAAAAAATTATTTTTAATTTGCAACCTGATGGAGGTCAGTATAGATGGACTAATAGAACAAGTCCCACACGCTGCTAGAAGCCCAAATATTTTTTCAGAGATAAATGAAGAAAAAAATTATTTTTAATTTGCAACCTGATGGAGGTCAGTATAGATGGACTAATAGACCAAGTCCCACACACTGCTAGAAGCCCAAATATTTTTTCAGAGCTAGATGCAGAAAAAAATTATTTTTAATTTGCAACCTGATGGAGGTCAGTATAGATGGACTAATAGAACAAGTCCCACACGCTGCTAGAAGCCCAAATATTTTTTCAGAGATAAATGAAGAAAAAAATTATTTTTAATTTGCAACCTGATGGAGGTCAGTATAGATGGACTAATAGACCAAGTCCCACACACTGCTAGAAGCCCAAATATTTTTTCAGAGCTAGATGCAGAAAAAAATTATTTTTAATTTGCAACCCGATGGAGGTCAGTATAGATGGACTAATAGACCAAGTCCCACACACCGCTAGAAGCCCAAATATTTTTTCAGAGCTAGATGCAGAAAAAAATTATATTCAATTTGCAACCTGCTGGAGGTCAGTATAGAAGGACTAATAGAACAAGTCCCACACACTGCTAGAAGCCCAAATATTTTTTCAGAGCTAAATGAAGAAAAAAATTATTTTTAATTTGCAACCTGATGGAGGTCAGTATAGATGGACTAATAGACCAAGTCCCACACACTGCTAGAAGCCCAAATATTTTTTCAGAGCTAGATGCAGAAAAAAATTATTTTTAATTTGCAACCTGATGGAGGTCAGTATAGATGGACTAATAGACCAAGTCCCACACACCGCTAGAAGCCCAAATATTTTTTCAGAGCTAGATGCAGAAAATTTTTTTATTCAATTTGCAACCTGATGGAGGTCAGTATAGATGGACTAATAGACCAAGTCCCACACACTGCTAGAAGCCCAAATATTTTTTCAGAGCTAGATGCAGAAAAAAATTATTTTTAATTTGCAACCTGATGGAGGTCAGTATAGATGGACTAATAGACCAAGTCCCACACACTGCTAGAAGCCCAAATATTTTTTCAGAGCTAGATGCAGAAAAAAATTATTTTTAATTTGCAACCTGATGGAGGTCAGTATAGATGGACTAATAGAACAAGTCCCACACGCTGCTAGAAGCCCAAATATTTTTTCAGAGATAAATGAAGAAAAAAATTATTTTTAATTTGCAACCTGATGGAGGTCAGTATAGATGGACTAATAGACCAAGTCCCACACACTGCTAGAAGCCCAAATATTTTTTCAGAGCTAGATGCAGAAAAAAATTATTTTTAATTTGCAACCTGATGGAGGTCAGTATAGATGGACTAATAGAATGATGCTATGCCCAAAAGATTTTACTTCACTAGGTGCAGTAAAAAAATTGGTATTCTATACACAGGTGGTATATCTTGCAACACAGATAGGCTACTCCACTGACTAACACACTCTGCAATAGGCCAAAAAGGATTAGCTTTGCTAGATTCAGCCAAATGCTGTGAAAAAAACTTGCACAGCACTGGCACAGACCTGCCTGGCAAAAACTGATAGGAACTGATGTAACCTAGTCCTGAAAAGGACTCCAATTACAATTAGTCTTTACTCCCACAATCTATCTATTTAAGAGCACAGACCTGCTTGATAAAAGTCGTAGGAAATGCTGTAACCTAGTCCTTAAAAGGACTGCAATCACAACTATTCCCTACTCCCAAGCTATCTGTATATTTGTGCGAAAATTGGCTTGAAATTAACAAGGTATAGCGCACACAGCAACAGCGGTGCCGTCTAACACGCAGCTGCAGCAGTGAGAAAATGGTGGCGACGGGGAAAATGGCTTGGTCTTATAGGGCAAGGACATGTGACATACACTGCCAATCACACATGCCCTTGCTTGTGTGAAAAAAAGCACTTCGCTCCGTGTGTGCGCTGCTGATAGGCTGACAGATTTCACCTCCCCACTGCAAATGCGGGAAAGAGAAAAAAAAATGGAGATCTTCATTGTTCCTGCAGAGATCCATCCCCTGCCCCTCCCCCCGCCCCGCTGTACACTCAAACTGTGTATTAACATTAATTTTCATCATTACTGAGAAAAAATCCAGTTATGATTTTGGTGCACGAACAGTTATCGAACATAACCTCGAACAGCCGAATTTTTCTCAAATTGTTCGTGTTCGCCGACCGGCTCGAACACCGCCCAAAACAGCTCGAATTTGAGATTGGCGAACAGTTCGAGTAGAACAACGCTCATCTCTAGTGTTGAGCTACTTGAGTTTGCATCATGTGCTCGGGTATGCACCAAGTATCGCGGGTTCTTGAGTAACATGTTCGAGTCTCCGCCCCATATGTTTCGCAGCTGTTATACAGCCAAAAAAATCTTGGGATTGCCTGACATGCACAAGTGATCCCCGCATGTTTTTTGGGGTGTCTAATAACTGTTAAACATGCTTATTTGGGACTTGAGCATCCACGATACATGGTGCATACCCGAGTACCCGATGCATACTCAAGTAGCAAGCACTTGCGCTCAAGACTAATGACAACTTATTCAATATGATGATCTAATGTTATCAAATTCTATGTCATACCTCTGGGTTCAAAATGTACACTATACCCCTTAATAAAATCCTTGAGGGGACTAGTTTCCAAAATTGGGTCACATCTGGGGAGTTTCCACTGTTTAGGCGCATCAGGGGCTCTCCAAGTGCGATTCCAGCCAATTTTGCGTTCAAAAAGTCACACAGTGCTCCTTCCCTTCTGAACCCTGCCGTGTGCCCAAACAGTGCATTTTCCCCACATATGAGTAGTGATGAGCGAGCACTAAAATGCTCGGGTACTCGTTGCTTGGGTCGAGCAAATTGGAATACTCGGGTGCTCGGTCCAAGTAACGAGCCCAATGTAAGTCTATGGGAAACTCGAGCATTTTTCAGGCGGCTCTCCCCGGCGGTCTGCTGAGATCCTAAAAATTGCCCAAATCGATGGGAACAGTGCTCAAATGTCATGGAAATTGAAATTGGAAAGACTCCTGGAAGCATCTCTGACTCCCAGGTCACTGCTGTCATCAATGTTGTCAGAGTATTACGCCACTTTTACGGACTCACAATAAAACATACAAAAACAAAAACAAAATGGATTTTCCTGGGAAATATGTTAAGGAACATCCTTTCCAGGGTAATAACTTGTATATAAGCCAAAATAAATATCTTAAACCAAAAATACTCCTCCACACCTTGGGCTATGTTCACACGTAGCGTTTTTGTTGCATTTTTGCACTTTTGCTTTGCTTTCAACAAAGACAAATACATTCACTGGCAAATGTCATTTTAACATTTTACAACCTTATCTGGTCAAGTGCACTTACTGGGAAGGACCGCCTAACCACAAACACGTGGACAGGTGAATGTGGCCAGGGGCAGTACAGAGCCAGTCCACACCTTTTTTTGCTGAGTTGTATTTAACCACAGCCATATTCTTTAGCTTGGTGAAAGGACTCGGGAAACCATATCTACCCAGCTATCATTTCTCCCAGAAAGTCCTCTAAAGCTGCTTTCACTTGAAATATGGCCTTTTAGGCTTGTGGAGGCGGATGCTTTTCATAACCTCATGCCGACGGTGGCCGGGTGTCCATATTTGGTCCCCAGTCACCACTATTTCTCCCGGTATCGTCTCCGCCTTCCACAAGCACGGGTCCCACAACATTACCCGTGCCCTCCCCAGTGCACTTACTGGGAAGGACCGCCTAACCACAAACACGTGGCCAGGTGAATGTAGCCAGGGACAGTACAGAGCCAGTCCACAGCTTTTTTGCTGAGAGTTGTATTTAGCTTGGTGAAAGGACTGGCATAGAGGGAAACCGTATCTACCCTGGGTGTCATTTCTCCCAGGAAGTCCTCTAATGCAGCTTGTTGCAGAAGCAATGGCAGCCCGTCCAACATTAACTCGCACTTGTCGGTGGTGCTTTGACACACAAATATCTTTCTTTGCGCATTTAATTTCATGAATACAGAGTTGGACAATGGCCTGATCTGCAATGCGGCTTAAGAAATAACATGCATAAGCATGTCCGATCCATATTAAAAAGGCAGCCATAGAATGTCCGGGAACCTTCCCCCACACTTTTCTTAGCCAGGGCTGCTTCTCGGCAGTTTTGGACGGGCCCACCAGAGAACCAGAGACTCCTCCGGTGGGCCCTGGCTTCTCCTTCAGGAGAGTTCATAGTGCCGAGGTGAGGCCATGATGAAGATAGAGGCCACCATCTGCTTAGTTTTCTGTTACTTGGAATGCAAGTGCAAGTATGCAGCCAGCCACCCACCCACCCACAGGCTGCAACACTAAACTGCCAGATCTTTGAGCAGCTGCTTGCACTTGAAATGTGGCCTTTTAGGCTCGTGGAGGTGGAAGCTATCCACAATCTTATGGCGGCGGCGACCGGGTATCTATACTCGGTCCCCAGCTGCCATTATTTTTCCCGGTATCGTCTCCGCCTTCCACAAGCACGGGTCCCACAACATTACCCGTGCCCTGCCCAGTGCACTTACTGGGAAGGACCACCTACCCACAAACACGTGGACAGGTGAATGTGGCCAGGGACAGTACGGAGCCAGCCCACAGCTTTTTTTGCTGAGAGTTGTATTTAGCTCAGTGAAAGGACTGGCATAGAGGGAACCCGTATCTACTCCAGCTGTCATTTCTCCCAGGAAGTCCTCTAATGCAGCTTGTTGCAGAAGCAATGGCAGCCCGTCCAACATCAACTCGCACTTGTCGGTGGTGCTTTGACACACACACATCTTTCTTTGCGCATTTAATTTCATGACTACAGAGTTGGGCAATGGCCTGATCTCTAATGCGGTTTGGGAAATAACATGCATAAACACGTCTGATCCGCATTAAAAAAGCAGCCATAGAGTGTCTGGGAACCTTCCCACACACTTTTCTTAGCCAGGACTGCTTCTTGGCAGGGTTGGACGGTCCCACCAGAGAATCCTCTGGTGTGCCTTGGCTTTTACCTCAGGAAAGTTCATGATAGCGCTAACTTTGCAGCTGCTATCATGAAAAACATTGTGCAAACCAGAGGGTTTGATTCTGAGGGCTCTTGAGCAGGGGAGAAAGGTGAGCCCTCAGAATCAAATCCTCTGGTGGGCACAATGTTTTTCAATCTGAAACAGTGTCTCATTGGAAATTGTATTTCACCACAGCCATATTCTTTAGCTCGGTGAAAGGACTGGCATAGAGGGAAACCGTATCTACTCCGGCTGTCATTTCTCTGTCACCAGGTTACGCCCATAATCATACACGACCATGCCTGGCGGTATAATCTGCAGTGAGAGCCACAGATCAGGCTGCCGTGTTACAGCTTTCAACAACTCTGCAGCGCTGGGCAGTTTGTCAATTAAGCATTAAGCATGTTATCTTCAGCACAGCCTGTTGCCGCTTTGCCAAGGCAGTACTGCAGTGCTGTCAGCTTGTGACTGATGTGGTCATTTCGGAGAAGGAGGAGGAGGTTCAGGAGCTGAACAATGTGATTACATTGAGGTTAAATTGGTGATGCTGTTTTTTATACTAAAGAAAGATCCTATTGTTTTGGTTTTTTTACGTTGTTTTTTACGACAAATGCATTCACAACGAAATGTCATTTTAACATTGTGTGACACATCATCAGACACATCCTGTTTTATTTATGATTGAGGGACTCTGAAAGTCATAAAGCCTATTTTTATAGGGCCATCAGACGGCCCTTACTATTATTAAAAGGCCAGCAGTCGGCCTTCGCTATTGTTAGAGAGCCATCAGCCGGCTATGCTTTGTTGTTCCCATTATTAACAAGTGGGTCTCCTATACTGTTATTGCGTATTCAGTGACTGTAAGGACGGCCAAAAATTTGGACGAAACCCAATACCCCTTTGAAGACACATAGAGCAGGGCCACAGTAACAACAAACTCCCATTAGAAAGGAGAGACTCGGCTATACAGTTATAGGGTATGCAGTGAGTCCAACGGCTGACCAATTTTGGGAAAAACCCCACTAAGAATTTAAAGACACATAGAGCAGGGCAACAGTAACAAGTACGACATGTTCCGATTAGAAAGGAGAGGGTCTGCTATACAGTTATAGGGTATGCAGTGAGTTCAACGGCTGATGAATTTTAGGAAAAACCCCACTAAGAATTTAAAGACACATAGAGCAGGGCCACAGTAACAAGGTACGACAAATTTCCATTAGAAAGGAGAGAGTCTGCTATACAGTTATAGGGTATGCAGTGAGTCCAACGGCTGACCAATTTTAGGAAAGACCCCACTAAGAATTTAAAGACACATAGAACAGGGCCACAGTAAGAAGGTACGACATGTTCCCATTAGAAAGGAGAGAGTTTGCTATACAGTTATAGGGTATGCAGTGAGTCCAACGGCTGACCAATTTTAGGAAAAACCCCACTAAGTATTTAAAGACACATAGAGCAGGGCCACAGTAACGACAAATGCCCATAAGAAAGGAAAGAGTCTGCTATAGAGTTATAGGGTATGCAGTGAGTCCAATGGCTGACCAATTTTAGAAAAAATCACACTAAGAATTTAAAGACACATAGAGCAGGGCCACAGTAATGACAAATGCCCATAAGAAAGGAAAGAGTCTGCTATACAGTTATAGGGTATGCAGTGAGTCCAACGGCTGACCAATTTTAGAAAAAAACACACTAAGAATTTAAAGACACATAGAGCAGGGCCACAGTAACGACAAATGCCCATAAGAAAGGAAAGAGTCTGCTATAGAGTTATAGGGTATGCAGTGAGTCCAACGGCTGACCAATTTTAGAAAAAAACACACTAAGAATTTAAAGACACATAGAGCAGTGCCACAGTAATGACAAATGCCCATAAGAAAGGAAAGAGTCTGCTATACAGTTATAGGGTATGCAGTGAGTCCAAGGGCTGACCAATTTTAGAAAAAAACACACTAAGTATTTAAAGACACATAGAGCAGGGCCACAGTAACGACAAATGCCCATAAGAAAGGAAAGAGTCTGCTATAGAGTTATAGGGTATGCAGTGAGTCCAACGGCTGACCAATTTTAGAAAAAAACACACTAAGAATTTAAAGACACATAGAGCAGTGCCACAGTAACAATTACTTGTAGAGAAACCTCGGCACACCACAAATGAATTTACTGGTTTATTTTAGCAGTAAACAGCAAAAAACATTTTGGTCTATACATAGGACCTTCATCAGTGTACAACTTGCTACAAATAGGGCAGTAGAGCAAGGAGTGGGAAGCGCAGTGTCCCAGATAGGGAATCCTTAGGTGCTGGAGTGGATTGCGTAGGGACCTTGGAATCGCGGTATCCACCGCTGATAGCTGTTTTTTTACATTACAGTAACAAGTACGACATGTTCCCATTAGAAAGGAGAGGGTCTACTATACAGTTAGAGGGTATGCAGTGAGTCCAACGGTTGACCAAATTTAGGAAAAATCCCACTAAGAAATTAAAGACACATAGAGCAGGGCCATAGTAGCGACAAATTCCTATTAGAAAGGAGATAGTCTACTATACAGTTATAGGGTATGCAGTGAGTCCAACGGCTGACTAAATTTAGGAAAAACACCACTAATAATTTAAAGAGACATAGAGCAGGGCCGCAGTAATGAAAAATTCCCATTAGAAAGGAGAGAGTCTCTCATAGTGTTGGCCTACGCAGTGAATGGAAGGGCTGTCAAAAATTTGGAGGCACTTCAATGCCCCTTGGAAGAGACGTAGAGGAGGGCCTCATAATAAAATGTTCCTATTAGAAAGGAGCAGGCCTCCTATACTTGTAATGCCCATGCACTAAGTGTATGGACTTACAAACATTTACCCCTTGGGGGTATACATGCACATACTGTATAAAAAAATGTTTTTACAGGCATCATAAACACCCTTTAAAAAAAATATGTGGGTGTTGCATCATGGACCACGGTCACCCTGGTGATATGGTGGTAGAGGATGAGGAGAAGAAGGAGGACAAGAGCAAACAGCCAAAATCAGGAAGCATATACCCATGTGTGGGTGTGAAAAGGTACATGGGAATACACCTCCCAAGAAAAGACAATGAATTAGAGTTTATGTTACGCTGCTATCATTCGGTAGTGTTGAGAAGTCTGGCCCAATCCATCCCTTGTTCATTTTTATAAGAGTCAGCCTGTCAGCATTTTCAGTTGACAGGTCAATGCGCTTATCAGTTATAATTCCACCAGCAGCACTAAAAACCCGCTCTGATAATACGCTGGCGGCAGGGCAGGCCAGGACCTCCACGGCATAGAGAGCCAGTTCATTCCATGTATCCAGCTTGGATACCCAATATTTATAAGGCATAGAGGAATCATGAAGGACGTTGGTACGGTCGGCAAGGTACTCCCTCAGCATCTTCCCAAACTTTGCACTCCTTGTGAGAGTACCCCGCGCCTCAGGGCCTGTGCGATGGGAGGGGCTGAGAAAACTCTCCCAGAACTTTGACAGTGTTCCCCTGCCTCTGTTGGATTGAAGTTGTGTCTTTCTCACCTGTACTCCTTGGTTGTCCAACGAAGTGTGCCCTCAACTGCCAGAGTTTTCAGATGAGAATTTTTTTAATAGTTCCGCAACAAGAGACTTCTGGTACAGCCCCATTTTTGTAGAACTGTCCGCCTCAGGAATAAGAGATATAAAGTTCTCCTTGTAGCGTGGGTCTAGAAGTGTCGCTAACCATTAATGACTGTCACCCAAAATTTTGAGAACGCGAGGGTCATGGGAAAGGCAGTGTAACATAAACTCAGCCATGCGTGCCAGACTACTAACAGGCAAGACTTTCGTGTCCACAACAAGAGGATGACTGATCATGCTCTCCTCCTCCTCCTCTCTATCCTCTGGCCATCCACACTGAACAGACGATATGACAACTGTGCAGGTAGTACCGTCTATAGTGCATGAAACTAGCTCCTGTCCTTCCTCCTCCTCCTCTTCCTCATTGTCACCCAATCCACGTTGGGATAAGATGAGGCTTGGCTGTATGTAATCACCCTGTGTGGTTCCTTGCTCCATCTCATCGTGCTCCGCCTGCAATGCATCCTCTTTGATTGTGAGCAGAGAGCATTTCAGAAGACAGAGAAGTGGGATGGTGACCCTAATTATGGCGTCATCACCGCTCACCATCTTGGTGGAGTCCTCAAAGTTTTGGAAGATGGTACATATGCCTGACATCCATGTCCACTCCTGAGGTCTTATGTGTGGAGTCTGAACTTAAAACCGATGGCCTTGTTGATGCTGGTACTCAACAACTGTCCTCTTCTGCTCCCAAATCCTTCCCAACTTCTGCAGTGTAGAGTTCCAACGCGTGGGGACATCACACACCAGTCTGTGAGCCGGGAGCTGCAAAGGCTGCTGAAACATGGCAAGGGCGGCGGAAGCTCTAGCTGACTTTCTAAAATGGGCACACAGGCGGCGTACTTTAACAAGCAGATCCAGCAGCTCCGGGTAGGATTTGAGAAACCGCTGAACCACGAGGTTAAGCACATGGGCCAGGCATGGTACGTGTGTGAGCTTGCCTCGCCTCAGAGCCACCACCAAGTTCCGGCCATTGTCACACACGACCATGCCTGGCTGTAGGTTCAGCGGTGTGAGCCACAGATCTGCCTGCTCTTTCAGAGCTGTCCACAACTCTTCAGCATTGTACGGTTTGTCATCTAAGCATATTAGCTGCACAGCCTGTTGCCGCTTGGCCAAGGCAGTGCTGCAGTGCTTCCTGCTTGTGACTGATGTGGTCATTTCGGAGGTGGAGGCTGAAGAGGAGGAGGAGGCTGAGGAGTATGAGGTGCAGGAGCTGTGGACCGTGGAGGCAACCCTGATTGACCTAGGGCTCGCAATCCTTGGCGTCGGGAGGACGTGCTCCGTCCCAAGGTCTGACTGGGTCCCGGCTTTCCACTATGTTAACCCAGTGTGCCGTCAGCGAGATGTACAGTCCCTGCCCACAAGCACTTGTCCACGTGTCCGTGGTTAGGTGGACTTTCCCGGTAACTGTGTTGTTGAGGGCACGGCTAATGTTTTGGGACACGTGCTTGTGTAATGCGGGGACGGCACACCGGGAGAAATAGTGGCGGCTGGGGACCGAGTACCAAGGGACAGCCACCGCCATCAGGTCGCGGAATACTTCCGTCTCCACAAGCCTAAAAGGCAACATTTCGAGTGCAAGCAGTCGTGAAATGTGAGAATTTAGTAGTGTGTCCTGTGGGGCTTTGGCTGCATATTTTCGCTTGCATTCCAAGGACTGGGGTATGGACAACTGAACGCTGCACTGGGACAAGGACATGGATGTGCTTCCTGATCCTGCTACTTGAGAGTGCTCAATGACAGGTGCAGTGCAGGAGGCATCTTTGCATGCACCATGGACAGAGGATTGGTTTGCATGCACAACAGCGGAAGAAGCAATGGTGCCACCTGCAGACACTATTCCTGGACACTGGGTTTGGCCCTCAAAGTCGGGTACTTTGCTGCTATGTGCCTGATCATGCTGGTGGTGGTCAGGCTGGTCGTTTTGCCACCCCTGCTAATGCTGGCCTTGCAGGTGGTGCAAATGGCATTTTTGGGGTTGTCGGCAGAGTCTTTAAAAAACAACCAGACTCGGGAAGACCTAACAGTTGTACTGGCAACTTCCTTCGTGTTGGTGTTACGGAGAACAGTTGCCTGCCTTCTGTCTGCGGCCACCACACTGCTTCTTCCTGCCTGTTGGGGTGCTCTGCCTCTCTCCCCCTGTATGCTGCTGTCCTCGCTCTGCATGTCCTCTTGCCAGGTTGGGTCAGTTACTATGTCATCCACCACCTCGTCTTCCACTTCCACACACTGGTCCTCCTCCTGACTTTCTGGCAATTGTGTCTCAGCATCGTCTACCTCTTGTCACACTTTCCCACCGTCGCCTTTGTGTGACCGTGGCTGCCCAAATATTTGGGCATCGCTACACGCGATCTCCTCTTGCCCCACTTCAAGTGGATCGGGCGAGAAGCCCAAATCTATAAATGGAAAAGTGAACAGCTCTTCAGAGTGTCCAAGTGTGGGATCAGTTGTCTCCGGGCACTCGGCATGGTGGGAGGAAGGCGGATCAGGGTGAGGAATATGCGGTCCAGACTCATGGCTATCGAAACTTGACCGTGTGGAAGACAAGGTGGTTGTGGTGGCTAAGTGACTGGAAGCATTATTCGCTATACAACCAACAACCTTTTGACACTGCTCTGGGTTCAATAGTTGTGTACTGCAGTCCCCTAGGAATTCTGACAGGAAAGTCAGGCGAGAAGATGTGGGTGTTTGTTGTGGCACAATTTCAGCTTGCCTGTGGCCTTGTCCTTGGCCTCTGCATGCATTATCACCATCACGTCCAGTTCCCCGTCCCTTGCCACGTGCCTTGCCCATTTTAAATGGAGGACAGTATCTTCCAAGCTCACTACAAATGACTGAGTTTGGAGCGAACTTATATGTGATCCGTGTGACGGAGAAAACAGAGTTTTAAATACCTGGCCTGTTGGTAAGTAGTTTGAAAAGCAAACTGGTGTGAATTGCTTCACTGACACACTGAAATAAATTTTTAATGGAGGCCAGAAATGGCAGTATTTTCTTACAACGTATATGTGATCCGTGTGACGGAGAAAACAGAGTTTTAAATACCTGGCCTGTAGGTAAGTAGTTTGAACAACAAACTGGTGTGAATTGCTTCACTGACTCACTGAAAGAAATTTTTAATGGAGGCCAGAAATGGCAGTATTTTCTGACAACGTATATGTGATTTGTTTGACGGAGAAAACACAGTTTTGAATAGCTGGATTTCTAGCGCTGTAATATGAAAAGGACCTGTCTGTATTCTGCAGTGCCAACAAGCAAATGGCGCAGAAAAACGGTGTTCTCTGGTTGCTTTTTAAGCAAATAATGAGGATTAAAATCTAGTGTTGAGCGAGCATGCTCGACACTGCTCAGTACTCGCCCGAGCATCCCGTTACTCGGGATGTCCAGCGAGCACCGAGCATTTCCGGGTTATTCGGGCGGGAGCTCGGGTCTCCGCCCTGCATGTTTGGCGTTCTTTACAGAGCCAATGAATATGCAGAAATTGCCAGCCAGTCACTGTAATGCCGCAGACATGTTGGTTGTGGGCATAGCATTGATTGGCTGGCCGCACAGCGTCACCTTGAGTATTTAAAACCGGGTGCCGCCATCTTGGACACAGATGGACGAGATCAGACAGTGTAGGGACAGCGCTGCTTATTTAGAGAGAGATATATACTGCGAAATAGTTAGTGTAGGGTCTGTAAAGCCTGCCAAATCAAACAAACAGTCCTTCTCAGGACTAATATCCATCCCAGATATCAGGCAGGCAGGCTGTATAGGAGGTGCAGTGGTTATACCAGCAAATGCTGCACTACAGTCCTGTGTGCTCCTGTTGCTGAAATTTCTGGACTTAGCTCCAGGTCTCGGGGGCCACGAAAAATCCTTTTTTTTTTCATCTAAATCTTCTTTTTTTTTTCCTCCTTCACACTGTACAAATACCCGTCTTATTAACCTTTTGGTTCCCCCACCCCCCCACCAAAAAAAAAAAAAAAATGTGTCTGTGACAGTTCAGACACAAATATATCTGTTTAAAAGAGTGTGGTGTAGGCCAGAGAAATAGAAGTGTGGTTTTGCAGTTCCACGGTTCAAACCTCTGTATTATCCACTTTTGGGCCATTTTTCCCTAAAAAAAAACAGTTTGAGTGAGTCGCTCACTGTTCAGCCGCAAATATATCTATTTTAAAAAGTCTGGTATACACCAGTAAATTATAACTGTGGTTTTGCCGTTCCACGGTAAAAAATCTCTATTATCCTGCTTTTTTGCCGTTAAAAAAAAAAAAGAAATAGCATCTCACTGATTGTTCCGACACAAATATATCTGTTTAAAATAGTCTGGTGTAGGCCAGAGAAATAGAAGTGTGGTTTTGCAATTCCACGGTTCAAACCTCTGTATTATCCACTTTTGGGCCATTTTTCCTAAAAAAAATCAGTTTGAGTGTGTCGCTCACTGTTCAGCTGCAAATATATCTATTTAAAAAAGTCTGGTATACACCAGTAAATGATAACTGTGGTTTTGCCGTTCCACGGTAAAAAATCTCTATTATACTGCTTTTTTGCATTTTTTGCCGTTAAAAAAAAAAAGAAATAGTGTCTCCCTGATTGTTCAGACACAAGAATATCTGTTTAAAATAGTCTCGTGTAGGCCAGAGAAATAGAAGTGTGGTTTTGCAGTTCCACAGTTCAAACCTCTGTATTATCCACTTTTGGGCCATTTTTACATAAAAAAAATCAGTTTGAGTGTGTCGCTCACTGTTCAGCCGCAAATACATCTATTTTAAAAAGTCTGTTCAGACACAAATATATCTGTTTAAAAGAGTCTGGTGTAGGTCAGAGAAATAGAAGTGTGGTTTTGCAGTTTTACGGGTCAGATCTCTGTATTATCCTGCTTTTGTCATTTTTTGCCGAAAAGGAAAACAGTAACAGTGTCTTCTGATTGTTCAGACACAAATATATCTGTGTAAAAGAGTCTGGTGTAGACCCGAGAAATAGAAGTGTGATTTTGCAGTTCCACGGGTCAAATCTCTGTATTTTCCTGCTTTTGCCATTTTTTGCTGTAAAGAAAAACAGTAATAGTGTCTCCTGATTGTTCAGACACAAATATATTTGTTTAAAACAGTCTGGTGTAGGCCTAAGAAATAGAAGTGTGGTTTTGCAGTTCCACGGGTCAAATCTCTGTATTATCCTGCTTTTGGCATTTTTTGCCGTAAAGAAAAACAGTAATAGTGTCTCCTGATTGTTCAGACACAAATATATCTGTTTAAAAGAGTCTGGTGTAGGCCCGAGAAATAGAAGTGTGGTTTTGCAGTTCCATGGGTCAAATCTCTGTATTGTCCTGCTTTTGGCATGTTTTGCTGTAAAGAAAAACAGTAATAGTGTCTCCCGATTGTTCAGACACAAATATATTTGTTTAAAACAATCTGATGTAGGCCTGAGAAATAAAAGTGTGGTTTTGCAGTTACACGGGTAAAATCTCTGTATTATCCTGCTTTTGGGCCATTTTTACCTAAAAAAAACAGTTTGAGTGTGTCGCTCACTGTTCAGCGCAAATATATTTATTTAAAAAGTCTGGTATACACCAGTAAATTATAACTGTGGTTTTGCTGTTCCACGGTAAAAAATCTCTGTATTATCCTGCTTTTGGCATTTTTTGCTGTAAAGAAAAACAGTAATTGTGTCTCCTGATTGTACAGACACAAATATATCTGTTTAAAAGAGTCTGGTGTAGGCCCGAGAAATAGAAGTGTGGTTTTTCAGTTCCACAGGTCAAATCTCTGTATTATCCTGCTTTTGGCATTTTTTGCTGTAAAGAAAAATAGTAGTAGTGTCTCCTGATTGTTTAGACACAAATATATCTGTTTAAAAGAGTCTGGTGTAGGCCCGAGACATAGAAGTGTGGTTTTGCAGTTCCCACGTGTCAAATCTCTGTATTATCCTGCTTTTGGCATTTTTTGCTGTAAAGAAAAACAGTAATAGTGTCTCCCTGATTGTTCAGACACAAATATATCTGTTTAAAAGAGTCTGGTGTAGGCCTGAGAAATAGAAGTGTGGTTTTGCAGTTCCACTGGTCAATTCTCTGTATTATCCTGCTTTTGGCATTTTTTGCTGTAAAGAAAAACAGTAATAGTGTCTTCTGATTGTTCAGACACAAATATATCTGTCTAAAAGAGTCTGGTGTAGGCCCGAGAAATAGAAGTGTGATTTTGCAGTTCCACGGGTCAAACCTCTGTATTGTCCACTTTTGGGCCATATTTACATAAAATAAATCAGTTTGAGTGTGTCGCTCACTGTTCAGCCGCAAATACATCTATTTTAAAAAGTCTGTTCAGACACAAATATATCTGTTTAAAAGAGTCTGGTGTAGGTCAGAGAAATCGAAGTGTGGTTTTGCAGTTCTACGGGTCAGATCTCTGTATCATCCTGCTTTTGTCATTTTTTACAGAAAAGAAAAACAGTAACAGTGTCTCCTGATTGTTCAGACACAAATATATTTGTTTAAAACAGTCTGGTGTAGGCCTGAGAAATAGAAGTGTGGTTTTGCAGTTCCACGGGTCAAATCTCTGTATTATCCTGCTTTTGGCACTTTTTGCCGTAAAGAAAAACAGTAATAGTGTCTCCTGATTGTTCAGACACAAATATATCTGTTTAAAAGAGTCTGGTGTAGGCCCGAGAAATAGAAGTGTGGTTTTGCAGTTCCATGTGTCAAATCTCTGTATTGTCCTGCTTTTGGCATTTTTTGCCATAAAGATAAACAGTAATAGTGTCTCCCGATTGTTCAGACACAAATATTTTTGTTTAAAACAATCTGATGTAGGCCTGAGAAATAGAAGTGTGGTTTTGCAGTTACACGGGTAAAATCTCTGTATTATCCTGCTTTTGGGCCATTTTTACCTTAAAAAAACAGTTTGAGTGTGTCGCTCACTGTTCAGCGCAAATATATCTACAGTTATATGAAAAGGTTTGGGCACCCCTATTAATCTTAAGCTTAATGTTTTATAAAAATTGGTGTTTTTGCAACAGCTATTTCAGTTTGATATATGTAATAACTGTTGGACACAGTAATGTTTCTGCCTTGAAATGAGGTTTATTGTACTAACAGAAAATGTGCAATCTGCATTCAAACAAAATGTGACAGGTGCATAAGTATGGGCACCCTTATCATTTTCTTGTTTTAAATGCTCCTACCTACTTTTTACTGACTTACTAAAGCAATTTTTTTTGGTTTTGTAACCTCATTGAGCTTTGAACTTCATAGCCAGGTGTATGCAATCATGAGAAAAGCTACTTAAAGTGGCCACTTGCAAGTTGTTCTCCTGTTTGAATCTCCTCAGAAGAGTGGCATCATGGTCTCCTCAAAACAACTGTCAAATTATCTGAAAACAAAGATTATTCAACATAGTTGTTCAGGGGAAGGATACAAAAAGCTGTCTGAGCGATGTAACCTGTCAGTTTCCACTGTGAGGAACATAGTAAGGAAATGGAAGAACACAGGGACAGTTCTTGTTAAGGCCAGAAGTGGCAGGCCAAGAAAAACATCAGAAAGGCAGAGAAGAAGAATGGTGAGATCAGTCAAAGACAATCCTCAGACCACCTCCAGAGAGCTGCAGCATCAACTTGCTGCAGATGGTGTCACTGTGCATCGGTCAACTATACAACGCACTTTGCACAAGGAGAAGCTGTATGGGAGAGTGATGCGAAAGAAGCCGTTTCTGCAAGCACGCCACAAACAGAGTCGGCTGAGGTATGCAAAAGCACATTTGGAGAAGCCAAATGCTTTTTGGAAGAAGGTCCTGTGGACTGATGAAAC
Organism: Phyllobates terribilis; assembly: GCF_046119375.1. Lineage (NCBI taxonomy): Eukaryota > Metazoa > Chordata > Amphibia > Anura > Dendrobatidae > Phyllobates > Phyllobates terribilis. The sequence continues at coordinate 381,501,865 of NW_027362765.1, read as the reverse complement.
CAAGATTGAGTTGTTTGGTCATACAAAAAGGCGTTATGAATGGCGGCAAAAAAACACAGCATTCCAAGAAAAACACTTGCTACACACAGTAAAATTTGGTGGAGGTTCCATCATGCTTTGGGGCTGTGTGGCCAATGCCGGCACCGGGAATCTTGTTAAAGTTGAGGGACGCATGGATTCCACTCAGTATCAGCAGATTCTTGACAATAATGTTCAAGAATCAGTGACAAAGTTGAAGTTACGCAGGGGATGGATCTTTCAGCAAGACAATGATCCAAAACACCGCTCCAAATCTACTCAGGCATTCATGCAGAGGAACAATTTCAATGTTCTGGAATGGCCATCCCAGTCCCCAGACCTGAATATCATTGAACATCTGTGGGATCATTTGAAGAGGGCTGTCCATGCTCGGCGACCATCAAAGTTAACTGAACTGGAATTGTTTTGTAAACAGGAATGGTCAAAAATACCTTCATCCAGGATCCAGGAACTCATTAAAAGCTACAGGAAGCGACTAGAGGCTGTTATTTTTGCAAAAGGAGGATCTACTAAATATTAATGTCACTTTTCTGGTGAGGTGCCCATACTTATGCACCTGTCAAATTTTGTTTGAATGCAGATTGCACATTTTCTGTTAGTATAGTAAACCTCATTTCAAGGCAGAGACATTACTGTGTCCAACAGTTATTACATATATCAAACTGAAATAGCTGTGTGCAAAAACACCAATTTTTAAAAAACATTAAGCTTAAGATTAATAGGGGTGCCCAAACTTTTTCATATAACTGTATTTAAAAAAGTCTGGTATACACCAGTAAATTATAACTGTGGTTTTGCCGTTCCACTGTAAAAAATCTCTGTATTATCCTGCTTTTGGCATTTTTTGCCGTAAAGAAAAACAGTAATTGTGTCTCCTGATTGTACAGACACAAATATATCTGTTTAAAAGAGTCTGGTGTAGGTCTGAGAAATAGAAGTGTGGTTTTGCAGTTCCACGGGTCAAATCTCTGTATTATCCTGCTTTTGGCATTTTTTGCTGTAAAGAAAAACAGTAATAGTGTCTCCTCGTTGTTCAGACACAAATTTATCTGTTTAAAACGGTCTGGTGTAGGCCTGAGAAATAGAAATGTGGTTTTGCAGTTCCACGGGTCAAATCTCTGTATTATCCTGCTTTTGTCATTTTTTGCCGTAAAGAAAAACATTAATAGTGTCTTCCTGATTGTTCAGACACAAATATATCTGTTTAAAAGAGTCTGGTGTAGGCCCAAGAAATAGAAGTGTGGTTTTGCAGTTCCACGTGTCAAATCTCTGTATTATCCTGCTTTTGGCATTTTTTGCCCTAAAGAAAAACAGTAGAAGTGTCTCCTGATTGTTCAGGCACAAATATATCTGTTTAAAAGAGTTTGGTGCAGGCCCGAGAAACAGAAGTGTGGTTTTGCAGTTCCACGTGTCAAATCTCTGTATTATCCTGCTTTTGGCATTCTTTGCCATAAAGAAAAACAGTAATAGTGTCTCCTGATTGTTCAGACACAAATATATCTGTTTAAAAGAGTCTGGTGTAGGCCCGAGAAACAGAAGTGTGGTTTTGCAGTTCCACAGGTCAAATCTCTGTATCATCCTGCTTTTGCCATTTTTTGCTGTAAAGAAAAACAGTAACAGTGTCTACTGATTGTTCAGACACAAATATATCTGTTTAAAAGAGTCTGGTATACACCAGTAAATTATAACTGTGGTTTTGCCGTACCACGGTAAAAAAACTCTATTATCCAGCTTTTGTTATTTTTTCCGTAAAGAAAAACAGTAAAAGTGTCTCCTGATTGTTCAGACACCAATATATCTGTTTAAAAGAGTCTGGTATACACCAGTAAATTATAACTGTGGTTTTGCCGTTCCACGGTAAAAAATCTCTATTATCCAGCTTTTGGTATTTTTTCCGTAAAGAAAAACAGTAATAGTGTCTCCTGATTGTTCAGACACAAATATATCTGTTTAAAAGAGTCTGGTGTAGGCCTGAGAAATAGAAGCGTGGTTTTGCCATTCCACGGGTCAAATCTCTGTATTATCCTGCTTTTGGCATTTTTTGCCGTAAAGAAAAACAGTAATAGTGTCTCCTGATTGTTCAGACACAAATATATCTGTTTAAAAGAGTCTGGTGTAGGCCTGAGAAATAGAAGCGTGGTTTTGCCATTCCACGGGTCAAATCTCTGTATTATCCTGCTTTTGGCATTTTTTGCCATAAAGAAAAACAGTAATAGTGTCTCCTGATTGTTCAGACACAAATATATCTGTTTAAAAGAGTCTGGTATACACCAGTAAATTATACCTGTGGTTTTGCCATTCCACGGTAAAAAATCTCTGTTATCCAGCTTTTGGTATTTTTTCCGTAAAGAAAAAACAGTAATAGTTTCTCCCTGATTGTTCAGATTGTTTAAAAGAGTCTGGTGTAGGCCAGAGAAATAGAACTGTGGTTTTCCTCTTCCACGGTTGTATTCTACTTTTTATTACCCTTTTTCCATTGATAGTGCGAGTGTAAGCTATTTTACTTCATTTACAATGTGCAAGGCGAGTGGCAAGGGACATGGAACTGAACGTTCTGGTGATGGTGTGTGCAGAGGATTGTGCCGTGGCCAAGGTGGAAATGTGCCACAACCAACAGCCACATCTTCTCACTCCCAGTTCTTAACCGAATTACTAGGGAAGCACAGAACAACACCAGTATTGCGACCTGATCAGTGTGAACAGGTTATTAATTGGATAACAGATTATACTTCCAGCTACCTGGCCACCACCAGCTCCGGTCTGTCTTCCACACGGTCAAATGTTAGTAGCCGTGAGTCTCGACCGCATACTCCTCCTCACCCTGATGCTCCTTCCTCCCACCATGCCGAGTGTCGTCAGACAGCAACTGATCCCACAGTTGGACACTTTGAAGAGCTGTTCACTGGTCCATTTCCATATTTGTGCCCCTCGCCTGCTCCGCTTGAAGTGCTGGAAGAAGAGATCCCATGTAGCGATGCCCAAATATTTGAACAGCCATGGCCACAGGAAGTCGACGCTGGCAATTTGTCACAAGAGGTGGACGATGACGAGACACAATTGCCAGGAAGTGAGGAGGAGGATTGTGGTGCGCAAGTGGAAGAGGAGGAGGTGGTGGATGATCTAGTAACTGACCCAACGTGGCAGGAGGACATGCAGAGAGAGGCCAGCAGCACACAGGGTGAGGGAGGCAGAGTACCCTAACAGGCAGGAAGAAGCAGTGTGGTGGCCTCACACAGAAGGCGGGCAACAGTTTCCTGTAACACCAACACGAGTCTGGTCTTCCAGAGTCTGGAATTTTATTTAAAGACTCTGCTAATAACACCAAAAAGGCCATTTGTACCACTTGCCATGCCAGCATCAGCAGGGGTGACAAAACTACCAGCCTGACCACCAACAGCATGATCAGGCACATGGCAGCAAAACACCCGACTTTGTGGGGTGAACCCCAGGGTCCATTACAAGTGTCAGCGGGTGTCACCACTGCTTCTTCCGCTGTTGTGCGTGCAATAGAACCCCCTGTTGTGTGTGCAAGGCAATCCCCTGTCCATACTGCATGCAAAGATGCCCCCTTCTCTCAGTCTTCACTTGTTATGGCAGTTTCTCAAGAAACAGCATCAACGTTCATGTCCATCGCAGCGTTCAATTGTCCATATCCCAGACCTTTGAACGAAAGCGGAAATTCGCAGCCAACTCCCCATAGGCCACAGTCCTAAATTCACACATTTCACGACTGCTTGCATTGGAAATGCTGCCTTTTAGGCTGGTGGAGAAGGAATCCTTCCGCAACCTTATGGCGGTGGCCATCCCTCGGTACTCGGTCCCCAGCCGACACGATTTTGCCCGGTGTGCCATCCCCGCACTACACAAGCACGTGTCCCAAAACATCTGCTGTGCCCTCAACAATAGAAAGTGCCGACAACAATGCAGTTACTGGGAGAGTCCACCTGACAACGGACAGGTGGACAAGTGCTTGTGGCCAGGTACGGTACATCTCCCTGACGGCACACTGGGTAAACATAGTGGAAGTCGGGACCCAGTCGGACCTTGGGACGGAACACATCCTCCCCACACCGAGGATTGCGGGCCCTATGTCAGTCAGAGTTGCCCCCACAGTGTACAGCTCCTGTGCATCATCCTCCTCCCCCTCCTCATGTTCAGCCTCCATCTCAGATATCACCACATCAGATACAAGCTGGAAGCACTGCAGTACTGCCTCAGCCAAGCGGCAACAGGCTGTGCTGAAACTCATAAGCTTAGGTGATAAACCTCACACTGCTTGTGAGTTGTGGACAGCTGTGAAAGAGCAGGCAGATCTGTGGCTGAGACCGCTGAACCTACATCCAGGCATGGTCGTGTGTGACAATGGCCGTAACCTGGTGGCGGCTCTCAGGCGAGGCGAGATCACACACATACCATGCCTGGCTCATGTGCTTAACCTTGTGGTTCAGCGGTTTCTTAAATCGTACCCCGAGTTGCCAGATACGCTCGCCAAAGTACGCCGCCTGTCATCTAATTTTCGCAAATTGGCTACAGCTTCCGCCTCCCTTGCTGTGTTGCAACAGCGTTTGCTGCTTCAGTCACACTGACTGGTGTGTGATGTCCCCACAAGTTGGAACTCTACCCTCCACATGTTGCAAAGCATTTGTGAGCAGAAGAGAGCAGTTGTGGAGTGCAGCTGCAACAAGGCCGTCGATATTCAGGTCAGACTCCACACATAAGACCTCAGGAGTGGACCTGGATGTCTGACATATGTACCATCCTGACAAACTTTGAGGAGTCCACCAAGATGGTGAGTGGCGATGACGCCATCATTAGCATCAGCATTCCACTTGTCTGTCTTTTGCAACGCTCTCTGCAGAGAATTAAAGAGTAGGCCTTGCTGCCAGAGTATGATAAGATGGATCAAGAAGCCGCAGCGGTCGATTACACACAGCCCAGCCTCATCTCATCCCAACGTGCATTGGGGGACAATGAGGGAGAGGAGGAGGAGGAGGAAGAACAGGAGCTGGTATCATGTGCTGTAGACGGTAGTACCTGTACAACTGTCATACCGTCGGTTCAGCGTGGCTGGCCTGAGGACAGAGGGGAGGAGGAGGAGGAGGAGGAGAGCATGGTCAGTCATCATCTTGGTGAGGACACGGAAGTCTTGCCCGTTACCTGTCTGGCACGCATGGCTGACTTTATGTTACGCTGCCTTAACCTCGACCCTCGCATTGTCAAAATGTTGGGTGACAGTCATTACTGGTTGGTGACACTTTTAGACCCCCGCTACAAGTAGAACTATCACTCTCTTATTCCTGAGGTGGAGAGGTCTACAAAAATGGGGCAGTACCAAAAGGCCCTTGCTGCAGAACTGTTAAAAAAAATCCCATCTGAACACGCTAGCGGCAGAAGTCACAGTTCGTTGCCCAACCAAGGCTTACATGCGAGAGAGACGCAACTCCAAACCAGCAGAGGCAGGGGAACACTGTCAACGTACTGGGACAGTTTTCTGAGACCCGCCCAGCTTACAGGCCCTGAGGCACGGGGTACTCTCACAAGGAGTGGAAAGTTTCAAAAGATGGTGAGGGAGTATCTTGCCGACCGTACCAGCGTCCTCCGTGATTCCTCTGTGCCTTTTAATTTTTGGGTATCCATGCTGCACACTTGGAATGAACTTGCTCTGTACGCCTTGGAGGTCCTGGCCTGCCCTGCCGCTAGCGTGTTATCGGAGTGTGTTTTTAGTGCCGCTGGGGGAATTATAACTGAAAAGCGCACTATCCTGTCAACTGACAATGCTGACAAGCTGACCCTTATCAAAATGAACAAGGGCTTGAAGGGCCAGACTTCTCATCACCACCAAATGACAGCAGAGTAACATAAAATCAAATCCACTGTGTTATTTTGGGAGGTGTATTCACATGCACCGTTTCACACCCACAAATGGGTATGCGCTTCCTTATTTCGGCTGTTTTATGCTCTTCTCCTTATCCTCAGCCTCCACCACCACTATACCACCAGGGTGATCATTATTGCAAGTTCCTCCGTCCTTATTTTTGGCAGCTTTTGCTTGGAAGGCATAAGCAAAGACTATGGGAGACCCACTCCCCAATAATGGGAATAATGTTTTTAAGATCCTGTACTGTATGGCTCTTCCAAGGGGCATTAAAACCGTCTTGTTAAGCTACCGTGACCTCCACGTCTCTTCCGAGGGGCATTAAAACCGTCTTGTTAAGCTACTGCGACCTCCACCACTTTTCCAAGGGGCATTAAAACCGTCTTGTTAAGCTACTGTGACCTCCACCACTTTTCCAAGGGGCATTAAAACCGTCTTGTTAAGCTACTGCGACCTACACGTCTATTCCGAGGGGCATTAAAACCGTCTTGTTAAGCTACTGTGACCTCCACGTCTCTTCCGAGGGGCATTAAAAGCGTCTTGTTAAGCTACTGTGACCTCCACGTCTCTTCCGAGGGGCATTAAAACCATCTTGTTAAGCTACTGTGACCTCCATGTCTCTTCCGAGGGGCATTAAAACCATCTTGTTAAACCACTCTGAACTCCACAGCTCTTCCAAGGGGCATTGAAATGTTGTTTTTATTTAACTCTAACCTCCACGACTCTTTGAACGGGCATTGCATTTCCTCCTAATTTTTGGCAGCTTTTGCTTGGAAGGCATAAGCAAAGACTATGGGAGACCCACTCCCCAATAATGGGAATAATGTTTGTAATATGCTGTACTGCATGGCTCTTGTAAGGGGCATTGCAAATTCCTCCGTCCTAATTTTTGGCAGCTTTTGCTTGGAAGGCATAAGCAAAGACTATGGGAGACCCGCTCCGAAATAGTGGGAATAATGTTTTTAAGATGCTGTGCTGTATGGCACTTGTAAGGGGCATTAAAACCGTCTTGTTAAGCTACTGTGACCTCCACCACTTTTCCAAGGGGCATTAAAAAACCATCTTGTTAAGGTACTGTGACCTCCACCACTTTTCCAAGGGGCATTAAAGCCGTCTTGTTAAGCTACTGTGACCTCCACCACTTTTCCAAGGGGCATTAAAACCGTATTGTTAAGCTACTGTGACCTCCACGTCTCTTCAAAGGGGTATTAAAACTGTCTTGTTAAACCACTCTGAACTCCACAGCTCTTCCAAGGGGCATTGAAATGTTGGTTTTAATTACCTCTAACCTCCACGACTCTTCCAACGGGCATTGCATTTCCTCCTAATTTTAGTCAGCTTTTGCTTTTCAATGCAAAGGCGAAAACTAAGGGAGACCCACTCCCCAATAATGGGTAGAAGGTTTTTAGTATGCTGTAATCCACATCTGTTTCAAAGGGCATTGCAGTTCCTCATAATTTTTGGAAAGCCTTCCATTCACTGCTTAGGCCAACAGTATACAGGAGACCCAGTTGCTATAAATGGAAAAAATGGTTTAGTTAAGGCCCTCTGACCTCCATGTCACTTCCAAGGTGCATTGGAGTGCCTCGAAATTTTTGGTAGGCATTGCACTGACTGTATGCCCTATAACTGTGTAGCCGAACCGCTCCTTTTGGTACAGAAACATATCCTACAAGACATGTGTGGTTGACTGGCCTGATATTGATGTGAATGGTCCCTGTTCCTCCTGCTCTTTCTCCTTTGCCACCACCTCATCCATCATTTATCTCCTGAAGCTTTGTTTTAACGGGAGTCATAGAACTGGGATAGTAGCAGGAAAACATCCAGCAATCCTCGGAGGAGGTAGGATATGCGCCAAAACGCTGACCACCTCAGGCCTAGCCGGCGTAGCCACTACTACATACATGCGCTTGCATTCCAAGAAAACAAAGCAGATTCTAACTTCTATCATCATCACCATGCTCCTCACCTTGGCAGTCTCAACTCCCCTGATGGAAAAACCAGGGCCCACCGGAGGAGTCTGGTTCTCTGGTGGGCTCGTCCAATACTGCCCTAAAACAGGCCAGGCTAAGAAAAGTGTGGGGGAAGTTCCCAGGAGATATAGGGGCGACTGGGGACCGTTTATGGACACCCGGCCGCGGGGTGGCTGGGGACCGAGTATGGACACCCGGCCGCCCCCTGGCGGCTGGGGACCGAGTGTGGACACCCGGCCGCCGGGTAGCTGAGGACTGAGTATGGATACAGCCATGACGTGGTGGACAGATTCCGCCTCCACATGCCTAAAAGGCCCAATTTGAAGTGCAAGCAAGCAAGCAGTATGTTATTGCAGCCTGGGGTGGGTGGGTGGCAGGCTGCATACTTGCGCTTGCATTGCAAGGAATGGGAGAGGTACAATTGAACACTGCCCTGGGACAAGGACTTGCAAGTCTGCCACGACAGGGGCAGGGTGGGAGGCATCTTTACATGTGCTATGAACATGGGGTTGGCAACACTACAGCGGAATAGGCTGTCCTTCCCACTAAATGCACTGGGGAAGGCACAGGTAATGTTTTGGTATGCGCGCTTAATCTTATGTATAAGACGCACCGGAACAAATAGGGGCGGCTGGGGACCGAGTATGGATACCTCGCTGCCGAAGCAGCCATGAGGTAGTGGCCAACTTCGGTCTCCAAACTAAAAGGCACCATTTCAAGTGCAAGCTAGCAGTATGGCATTGCAGCCTGGGGGTGGGTGGGTGGCAGGCTGCACACTTACGCTTGCATTGCAAGAAAACAAAGCAGATGCTAACTTCTATCATCATCATCAAGCTCCTCACCTTGGCACTCTCAACTCCCCTGATGGAGAAGCCAGGGCCCACCGGAGGAGTCTGGTTCTCTGGTGGGCTCGTCCAATGCTGCCCTAAAGCAGGATAGGCTAAGAAAAGTGTGGGGGAAGGTGACAGGAGAAATAGGGGTGGCTGGGGACCGTTTATGGACACCTGACTGCCCCCAGGCGGCTGGGTACCGTGTGTGGATACCCGGCCGCCCCCTGGCGGCTGGGGACTGAGCGTGGACACCCGGCCGCCGGGCGGCTGGGGACCGAGTATGGATACCTCGCTGCCAAAGCAGCCATGAGGTAGTGGCCAGCTTCGGCCTCCTCCAAACTAAAAGGCCCCATTTCAAATGTAAGCTAGCAGTATGGTATTGCAGCCTGGGGGTGGGTGGGTGGTTGGCTGCATATTTGGACTTGCATTGCAAGGAATGGGGGAGGTACAATTGAACACTGCCCTGGGACAAGGACTTGCACGGGGATAGTTTCAAGTGTGCATCTTCTGATGCGGCAAAGATCACTTCTGATGGTCACACTTTTAGGCAGTGACCTGGGTATCAAAGATGCTTCCAGGGGTCTTCCCCATGCTGTTTCCATGTCTTTTCAGCACTGTATGCATGTGTCACACAGCACATGGTCAGATAAGGTTGTAAAATGTTAAAATTACATTTCCCGGTGAATGCATTTGTCAAGGTTGAAAGCAATACAAAAGTGGAAAAACGCATGAAATACTCTACTTGTGAACATAGCCCAAGGTGTGGAGGAGTGTCGTCACTACATTCTGAGTCTTCTATCCTTTGGATTATGATATCGGAGAGAGAGTGAGACACAGGACAGGATGTGTGTCAAACAAGCTCTAAACTTTATTTCAAAGCATGGGTTTTATATTCACTCTGAAGGCAGGAAACAGATTTACCATATATGGTTTGATTATACAATTTTAGCACACAAAGACTAACTTCTATTCTCGTGCTTGTGTTGAAACATTCAATTGGACACATTGAATTAGACACATTAAATCAGATACATTCTGATGACTGGCAAGGACGCATTATTGATTCAAGAAGGAACATTCATAGCTGGTGTTTTTTGACCTAAAGTAACTTTCAGACTTATTGTCACGCTGTCTCTGCGTACAGGAGGTCAGGGGCCTAAGCTGACCCTAAGCTGGGGCCCTGACTAATCCCTCTACCTGGAGGTACTATTAAAGGTACAGAGGTCCAGGCCGCCAGCGTAACCCCTACCTCCTGAGGATCCCTGCACCTCAGTAATCTAGTCCTAAGAAGGACCCCGATCACAACAATAGGGGACAAGAAATAATATGCCAACACTCAGTACTTAGACGAACGAGACAGTACAAGGGTCAAACCAAAAATCACCTTGCATACAAAAACTACTCACAACAACAGAGGGAACACCAACGGGAAAGGAGATAAATGATAAAGCGAGGAAGGGAAAAATCACACCAAATACACTTAGCTCAGAACTCCAAAACACCACGATCCGCTCTGTTTGTCTGTATGAAATGCTTTCACCGACACTTCCCTAACAGACCGGCAGGCATTTGAAGGAGTCCCACTACAGCAGCATTGATTGCAGCTGGGCGAGGCTGGACCTCATCTAGCACAGAGAGAGAGAGAGTTAACTCCCTCACTGCCGAAAAACACAAAGCACCAAAAACTCAGCTGCGAGAAGTCAGGCTGTGTAATCGTGACGATCTTCGTGGCGACACACCCGTGACAGTACCCCCCCTTCTATGAGGGGCCTCCGGACCCTCAGGGCCAGGTTTATCCGGGTGAGTCGTGTGGAAGGCCCGAACTAATCGGTCTGCGTTAATATCCGACGCAGGAACCCACATCCTCTCCTCAGGACCATACCCCTTCCAATGAACCAGGTACTGAAGGGACCGGCGATTAAAGCGTGAATCGATGACCCTCGATACCTGGAACTCCAAATTACCATTGACCACCACTGGAGGGGGAGGTAAAGGTGACGTTACCACCGGTGCCATATACCTCTTAAGCAACGATCTGTGGAACACGTTGTGAATTTTAAACGTAGGGGGGAGGTCAAGACGGAATGCCACCGGATTAATTATAGAACTGATCCTGTACGGCCCGATGAACCTGGGACCCAGTTTCCAGGAGGGAACCTTAAGTTTTATATTCCTGGTAGACAACCATACCCGATCGTTCACACTTAGGTCCGGACCAGACACTCTCCTCCTATCAGCCATACGTTTGTATCGGTTCCCCATAGTATTCAGATTCTTCAGCACCCCTCTCCATACTGAAGCGAGCGATGAGGAAAATCGTTCCTCCTCAGGAACCCCCGAAGAGCCCCCCCTACTGAAAATACAAAACTGGGGGTGAAAAACATATGCCCCAAAAAACGGGGACTTACCAGTGGAATCGCTCCGCCTATTATTAAGAGCAAACTCTGCCAGAGGTAAGAAAGAAGCCCAGTCCTCCTGGTTCTCTGACACAAAACACCGGAGATATGTCTCCAAGCTCTGGTTCATACGTTCCATCTGACCATTGGTCTGAGGATGAAAAGCCGATGAGAACGATAAATGCATCCCCCGCCGTGTACAAAACGCCTTCCAGAATTTGGACACAAACTGAGACCCCCGATCTGACACCACCTCTGAGGGTACCCCGTGAAGCCTCACAATCTCCCCAATGAACACCTGCGCAAGAGTTTTAGCATTAGGAAGAGTGATAAAATGTGCCATCTTCCTGAACCTGTCCACTACAACGAGTATGACCGTTTTACCCGAAGACGGCGGGAGGTCTGTAATAAAGTCCATAGACAGATGAGTCCAAGGACGCTCCGGGATCTTCAAAGGTAAGAGGGCCCCAGATGGACGAGTATGTGAGGTCTTAGAGTGCGCACAAACCCCACAGGATGCGACAAAAGTTACCACCTCCTTATGTAAGTTAGGCCACCAAAACCGACGCGAGAGGAGATCCACCGTTGCTTTACTCCCCGGGTGTCCTGCAAAAACTGAGTTATGGTGTGCCTCGATCACCTTTTGTCGCAACTGATCCGGGGAGACTGTTTGTTCCAGAGGTCCAACAGGGGCGTCCCCCTGAGCCTCCAATACCTCCTCCTCAAGCTCAGAGCATACTGCCGAAACCACCACCCCCTCCTGAAGGATAGGAACCGGGTCGCCGTATTCCCGGCCCCAGGGAAACTACGAGATAAGGCATCCGCCTTTACATTTTTTGACCCAGGACGATATGTAACGACAAAATTAAACCTGGTAAAAAACAATGACCACCTAGCTTGTCTGGGATTCAGACGTTTTGCGGACTCCAGATATAGCAGGTTCTTGTGATCGGTGATGACGGTGACCGGATGGACTGCCCCCTCTAAAAAATGGCGCCACTCCTCAAAAGCTAACTTAATGGCCAAGAGTTCCCTATTGCCGACATCGTAATTCCTCTCAGCGGACGACAATTTTTTAGAGAAAAAGGTGCACGGATGCCACTTACCAGGGGACGAACCTTGTGACAATACTGCTCCCACCCCTACCTCGGAAGCATCTACCTCTACAATGAATGGCTGTGACGCATCAGGTTGAATGAGTATGGGTGCCGAGGCAAAACATTTTTTCAAGGAGGAGAATGCTTGACAAGCCTTGTCAGACCACCTAGAAAAATCCGTCCCCTTTTTAGTCATGTCTGTGAGAGGCTTAACCATGGACGATAAATTACGAATGAACTTCCGGTAATAATTAGCAAACCCCAGGAAACGTTGTAGTGCCTTAAGATTCTCTGGCCGATCCCACTCAAGAACTGCCCGCACTTTCCCAGGGTCCATACGAAAACCGGACGCTGAAACCAGGAAGCCTAAAAACTGGAGTTCCTGTACGGCGAACACACACTTTTCCCATTTGGCATACAGTTTATTATCCCACAAGATCTGTAACACCTGCCTAACGTGCTCCTGATGAGACACCAGATCCGGCGAGTAAATTAAGATATCATCCAGATATATGACAACAAACTGTCCCACCAGGCGGCGAAAAATGTCATTAACAAAGTGTTGGAACACCGCCGGAGCATTAGTCAGACCGAATGGCATGACAAGGTTCTCATAATGCCCCTCCGGAGTGTTAAACGCCATCTTCCACTCATCCCCCTCCTTCATCCTAATCAGATTGTACGCCCCCCTGAGATCCAACTTAGAGAACCATTTGGCGCCCACAATCTGATTAAAGAGATCGGGAATAAGTGGGAGCGGATACGGATCTCGGACCGTAATCTGATTAAGTTCACGGAAATCCAGGCAAGGGCGTAGGCCTCCATCTTTCTTCTTAACAAAGAAGAACCCCGCGGCCACCGGTGAAGATGAAGGTCTAATATGCCCCTTAGCCAGACTTTCTGAAATATAATCCTTCATGGCCTGCCTCTCAGGACCAGAAAGGTTATACAACCTAGCTTTAGGTAACTTGGCCTCAGGGAGCAGTTTTACAGAACAGTCATACTCACGATGAGGAGGTAGTTCCTGACACCCTTTCTCCGAGAATACATCCTCAAAGTCCGCCAGAAATGGAGGTAAGACCCTAGGAGTAACCGCACCGATGACCGTATTCATGCAGTTTTTATTACAGAATTTACTCCATTGGCTTATCTCTCTGGATTGCCAATTAATAACCGGGTTATGCTTAGTTAACCAAGGAAGGCCCAACACTATAGGAGTGGGAAGACCCTCCAACACGTAGCAAGACAACAGTTCTTTATGTATCGCCCCCACTTGAAGTTTTACGTTATGCACAGCTTGCAAAAAACTTCCCTGACCGAGAGGCCTGGCATCGATCGAGAATATGGGGATGGGTTTAGCCAACTCACTCAATCGCATACCTTGAACCCGGGCAAACCAAGCGTCCACCAGATTAGCCCCGGCCCCACTATCCAGAAGAACAGATATCCTCTCAGTTCTCGTACCCACCACCACCTCCGCCGGTACGAGAAACTGAGACGAACCTAGGGACGAAATACCTACTCCCAGATTGCCGTCCACCACACAACCTGGGATCAACAGTTTTCCGACGACTCTTCACTCTGCAAGGGACGGGATGGACACCCCCCAATAAAATGTCCCTTTCTCCCGCAGAAGAAACACCTTCCTGTCTTATGGCGCACCACCGGTCCCCTCCCCCGAAATGATGTCCCTCCTAATTGCATAAGCTCCTCTGGACTGACCATGGGAACCTCCATATGAGAGGACCTTGTAGGAGGTGGAGTCATCACAGGGGGCGGAGTTACCCCACAGCTCTCCCGAAGCCGTCTGTCAATGCGAATAGCAAGGGCCATAGCGGCTTCCAGTGACGCGGGAGGGTCATACTGTGCCAACACATCCTTTAATTTGTCGGATAAACCTTGACAAAACTGGCTCCTAAGAGCCGGGTCATTCCACTGGGTGTCCGTGGCCCACCTACGGAACTCCGAACAGAATTCCTCCGCCGGACGATCTCCCTGCTGGATCCTACGTAACTTAGATTCAGCAAGGGAGATCCGATCCGGGTCATCATATACGAGACCCAGAGCTGCAAAAAACCTATCCACTGACTGGAGAGCCGGGGAGCCCGGGGGAAGAGAGAACGCCCAAGATTGTGGGTCCCCTTGTAGGAGCGAGATGACAATTCCCACCCTTTGTTCTTCACTCCCCGATGACCAAGGCCGCAGCTGAAAGTACAACTTGCATGCCTCCCGGAAAACAAAAAACTTGTCCCGCCCCCCAGTGAACCTGTCAGGGAGAGCTACTTTAGGTTCTGGTCCGGCTTGCTCCTGGGGATACAAAACCTTAGACCTAACGTCCGCCAGCTCCATGGACAAACTCTGCAACTGCCGAGCTAGACTGGCTACTGGATCCATGGTAGCTGGAGAGAATCTTAGTGGGTCGGTGAAAATGTCACGCTGTCTCTGCGTACAGGAGGTCAGGGGCCTAAGCTGACCCTAAGCTGGGGCCCTGACTAATCCCTCTACCTGGAGGTACTGTTAAAGGTACAGAGGTCCAGGCCGCCAGCGTAACCCCTACCTCCTGAGGATCCCTGCACCTCAGTAATCTAGTCCTAAGAAGGACCCCGATCACAACAATAGGGGACAGGAAATAATATGCCAACACTCAGTACTTAGACGAACGAAACAGTACAAGGGTCAAACCAAAAACCACCTTGCATACAAAAACTACTCACAACAACAGAGGGAACACCAACGGGAAAGGAGATAAATGATAAAGCGAGGAAGGGAAAAATCACACCAAATACACTTAGCTCAGAACTCCAAAACACCACGATCCGCTCTGTTTGTCTGTATGAAATGCTTTCACCGACACTTCCCTAACAGACCGGCAGGCATTTGAAGGAGTCCCACAACAGCAGCATTGATTGCAGCTGGGCGAGGCTGGACCTCATCTAGCACAGAGAGAGAGAGAGTTAACTCCCTCACTGCCGAAAAACACAAAGCACCAAAAACTCAGCTGCGAGAAGTCAGGCTGTGTAATCGTGACGATCTTCGTGGCGACACACCCGTGACACTTATATAGCATAGATGGGGCCTTTAAACTTGAGGGACTCCATCTTCTGCTATAACATTCCATCCTTTTGTTCCTTCATTTATCAATACGAATCTCTGTTTTCTTTTAGTACAATGCTGAATACACATTAGAAAAAGCTTAAAAACCAAATAAACCGCAAGACACATTAGCAAAACCTGTAAAATAGCTTGCACTATACCAGCCAACCACCCACCGATACCTTTAAACCAATTTGCGGGATTTAGAAAGGAAAATCTCTGTGTGGAATTATTGGCCAAAGTATCTGAACAGTTCACCCAAAAGTTTATCTCTTCCCATGAGACTGAAACAGCGAGAAAGGGTATGCTAGTGGATGTCACAGGGGCATGTGTACATATCCAACAATTAGCAATGGTCTGGTTTTGCTCCTTTAGTCCATCGATTAGAGCAAGATGGTGTTTAATGAATCTATTGTCGTCTCCATCTGTGGCGCTCAACCTAGTCCATGCACCTGTGGTTGTAAGTATGCAGGTAAGTATAAACAATGTCATCATTCTTTGTCCGCTGGTTCTCCTAGTATCTTTTTGCAATGGGAGGCGTGGATCCAGGTCTCTTTTCTCTCTAGCTTAACTGCTGTGCTTGTGGTCAGCAGAACTTGAAAGGGTCCGTCAAACCGTGGATCTAGGCTTTTCCTCACGTGTCTTTTTATAACCACCCAGTCTCCAGGTTGCAGCGTATGGCTGCTAGAGTCTTGATCTGGATCTGGAAGAGAACTGAAGACATTATCATGTACTTGCTTAATCTTTTTGTGTAATGCCCTCACGTAGGAACTTAGCACATGGTTGTTCATTTCTAATGCTTGCGGATAGAAACACCCTAGGCTGGGTACGTTGCCAAACAATATCTCATATGGAGAGAATCCAGTCTTTTTATTAGGCGTGTATCTTACTGAAAACAGAGCAAGCGGTAAACAGTCCGGCCATGGTTTTCCTGTCTCAGCCATGGCTTTCTGAATTTTTAATTTCAATGTCCCATTCAGTCTTTCCACTTTTCCACTACTTTGTGGGTGATATGGGGTGTGGAATGCTTGTTGAATTCCTAGAGCTGACATGACTTCATTCATTATTTCACCTGTGAAGTGTGTACCTCTGTCACTGTCAATTACCTCTGGTACCCCATACCTGCAGACCACGTCCGCAAGCAGTTTCTTTGCGGTTGCCGCAGCCGTGGCTTTGGCAATCGGGAAAGCCTCTGGCTATCCTGAGAACAAATCAATACAGACCAACACATATTCCCATGATCCTGACTTTGGCAGCTGAATATAATCAATTTGCAGTCTCTGGAATGGATAGAGGGGCCGGGGTGTGTGTTTGGGTGGTGTTTTAACTACTCTACCCTGATTATGTGTAGCACATATCATGCACCCTTGTACCAGGTTTTCAATACAGGTGGAGAATCCTGGTGCCACCCAATGTTTCTGCATCACACTCATCACACCCGTTTTAGATTGGTGTGTCAGCCCATGTAGTATCTGGGCAGCTGCTGGGTACAGTGCCCTTGGAAGGCATCGTCGTGTCCCTTTCCCCCATACCCCATTTGCTTCATTCAGGCATGCACCTTCCTGTAACCACTTATCAACCTCCTCCTTTTGAGCCTGAGCCTGCATTTGGGATAAGATGTCCTCCGACACAAAGGGGTTTTTAGGGGCACTTATCTGACGTACTGTTGACCCTTGTTGCGGCTTACAGGCTGCTGTTTTTGCTGCTGCATCTGCCATCGCGTTTCCTCTGCTTACCTGGTCGGTGCGTCTGGTATGTGCTCTTACCTTTATGACAGCTACTTGTTTGGGTAGTTGTAGCGCATCAATTAACTGCTGGACCGCATCAGCATTCTTAATGGGGTGTCCTGCTGCCGTCAGGAAACCTCTTGACTTCCATATGGGACCAAAATCATGCAATATACCGAATGCGTACCTAGAATCTGTGTAAATGTTAACAATACTACCTTCCGCTAGTTTACAGGCCTCGGTTAGGGCCCTAAGTTCAGCTTCTTGAGCCGATTGGTGTGGGAGCATTGGTTCTGCCTTGATTACTGCATTGAGGGAGACAACTGCATATCCAGTATGGAAAGTACCTGAATCGTCCTGATGACGGGATCCATCTACAAAAAATTAAAAATCTTCATTTTGTAATTCATGTTCAAATACAGTAGGTAAACCTGACGTTTCTTGTACCATCATTTGTACACAGTCATGAGGAACTTCCTCTCTTGGATCTTCCTTAAAAAGCACAGTACCTGACCCCTCCTTTAGATCCGAGAGAGGTAACAAAGTTGCTGGGTTCAGAGTAGTACACCTCTGTAAAGAAACATTGGGAGGCATTAACAGTGCACATTGTAACCTGAGATGACGTGCTGCTGAGAGGTGAGCGGGTTGCACTTGGTTCAATATAGTGTAGACATCATGAGGTGTTAGCACGGTGAGCGGGTGGTCAAGAACAATGTCTGCGGATTTGTGGAGTAGCAGTCCAACAGCATGCAGAGCACGTACACAGGATGGTTCACCTCTGGCTACCGCATCTAATCTGCCACTAAAATAGGCAACAGGTCTCTGATTATCACCGTGTGTTTGAGTTAAAACTCCTGCTGCATGTCCAGCTTGCTCATGAAGGTACAGAGCAAATGGGAGCTCATAATTAGGGGTACCCAAAGCTGGAGCGGCCAAAATACGGTTCTTGGGAGAATAAAAACAGTCTATTGCCTCTGATGTTAGTACAAAAGGTGTTGGAGTAAGACAGTCAGAGGGGCTGCATTAAAACAGAGACGGCATGAATCCACTGTCTGCAATAGGAAACAAGTCCATGAAAAGTTCTGAGGGCTGCAACATTAATGGGGACGGTGAATGCCTGTACTGCTTGTTTACGTGCATTTGTCAAATGACGAGCTCCTGGTGTAATGCAATGTCCCAAAAAGGTGACTGAAGATTTACAAAACTGAAGCTTATCTTTCGATGCCTTGCAGCCAGCGTGATAGAGAAACAACATAAGCGATATAGTTGCACTATGACATTGTTTCCTGGAGGGGGCACAAATGAGCAGGTCATCGACATATTGCAGAACAACGATATGTGGTTCAGACCATCCCTCCAGTATTTCCTGCCGACTTGCAGTGTACATTGTGGGTGAATTCTGGGCACCCTGTGGCAACACTGTCCATGTATATTGACTACCCTGGAATGTGAAAGCAAACAAGTACTGGCAGTCAGGATGTAATGGTACACTGAAAAATGCATTTGCCAAATCGACCACTGAAAAGCAAAGAGAGTTAGAAGGTATCTGTGACAGGAGAGTATGCGGGTTGGGCACAACTGGTGTTAGAAGTTCTGTGGCTTTGTTAACCAACCGGAGGTCATGGACCATTCTATATGCGGCTGGTTGTCCTGGCACACTCTTTTTCTTTACTGGGAACAGGGGAGTGTTGCAAGGGGACTGGGTTTTGACTAGGACTCCCCTGTATAGTAATTTTTGGATTTGCTGGGCTATGGCATTCTCCTGAGCCGAGCTAAGGGGATACTGCTTCTGTTGAGGCAAGATTGCTCCTGGTTTTAATTTTACCATTACTAGTTGAACTCTTAACCTACCAACATCTGTTTTGTCTGAGGCCCAAAAATCATGTGGTACAGCATACTCCAATATCGGGGGAAACTCATTTTTCTCTTCTATGCTGGCAAGATCTAGTAACAATTTTGCAAAGGGTACTTGGTTTTAAACCTGGGGTCATGGTGACAGTGCCATCGGGATGATACTCTATATGTGCTTGTAATTGGGACAACACATCATTTCCCAATAGATTACATTGGCCTCGGGGCGATACCATGAGCTGGCTATGTACAGTAGCTCCTTGAATTTGCAGGGGAATTCTCTTGGTGACAGGGAGCAGGACAGACGGGGAATTGAAGGGGGTGGCAATGACATGATGTGAAAAATCAGTGTCAGTGTATGGCCAATCACCTTGCGTAATTACTGAATTGTCGGCCCCCATATCTACTTGGAAATCGATTTCATGTCCCCCTGGTAGGTTCACCTGCACTATACAACTGGGAGTTGGGGGTAAGGAGATGAGGGGGTTCATGTGCAAGCTACCCTCATCCTATGGGGGCGTTGTTTAGTCGGCTGGAGGACCCGTACTCTGAGCATTTGGATACGGGTTGGTCCTACAGTTCTTTCTAAAATGTCCTGGCTTTTTACATCCGTAACACAGTTTCTGTCCTCCTCCTTCAGTCCGTCCTCTGCCTCTGTTGTTTCTGGGGGTCGTCTCTACTATATGTATTCTGGCAGCTCTTTTTGCCTGCACTATGTCATGCTGTGCCCCCTGAGCTATTCTAGCTAAATCTTCTGCCTTCACTGATCTCCAGTCCGGTCTACTTGCTTTTACCTTCTCTGCAATCTCTTTCTTTAGTCCATTCATGAAAGCACTTGCTAATACCCTCTCACTAGTCTTATTCCCGGGGTTGAACCCCATTTCTGACCAGGTTTTCTTTAATGCATAGAAATAATCCTTAGGGTCTTCCTCCTTCCCCTGCACTCTATCTTCCAGTGTAACTTGCTTTTCTGCTTGCCTGTCTTTACATGCTTTTACCAACGCTTTTACATACAGAACCCCGGCTGCTGCATCATTATCTTCCGCTACATCAGGGCCTGTTCTACTGTCATATTGTTTATAAGTTTCGTCCGTCAGTCTGTCATACCGAGCTTCATCTGCCAATTTCCCCTTAATTACCCCTTGCAGATCTATTCTAGTGGCATGGTACGTATCCTGTATGGTGGTGATCATTCTAGCGAAACCCATAGGGGACTGGGACGGATCTGGCATTTGGGAGATCAACGCCAACTGCTCTGAAGGACTCCATGGTCTATACATTAACATTGTGCGAGCTTCCTGACCTGGAACAACTGCATCCCCCCCTGCTGCTGCTGCTGCTCCCGGTGCTCCTGGCACAACTACCGTCCTCATTGGGAATAGTCTAGCTTGGTGGGGTCTCGGTCCTCCACATGCCACACAGATGTCTACTGTCAAGGGGTTCTGCTGTCCACATCTGGGGCAAACCCAACATTTGGGTTCCTGGGAATTCTGGTACTGGGGTGGGGGTGACGTCGGGAGCGGACAGGGAGGAAAATCTGTCATTCCGGTTTTTGTCAGTCTGTAACGTCCGTCTCCTAATTCTTCAATCTTTCCTTCAAAATAAGCGCATGCATTCATCCATACATCTACTGTCCCTAACAGACCCTTATCTTTCAGCCATCCATGATAGGAGTTAAAGAAGGATTTCCATTTCTCTCCATTCATCTCTCCATTCTCATTCATTCCCGCTTTACACAATATTTTGTCAATTCCAATCAGTGCCTGTTTCCCTTCTCTGCGTACTACTAAGTCTTTGGCTATAATGCCTTCCTTGGCATTTTGGTTCCCCATTTTTTTCGGTTCTCCTCACCTAGAAGAGACTCCTCAGTCACTTAGACAATGGTCACTTAGACAATGGGCCACAAAGGTTTCTGAACCATTCCACTACTAGCCTCTCTAGGACTTATACGCCAACCAGAAAAACAGACCAAAAACATCAATCCCGGGACACATCCACAACACAATCATCGGATCCATACTTTCTTTCTTAAATTCTCCAAAGGATAGAAGGCACGACTGATCTGAGGGGATTCTACTGGTTCAAAGGGACCTGAGCCAGACAACAATCTGTGAATTACCTGGGGAGTCGACCGCTCGGGGGTGAGGGAGTCTCTTCTATGCAGTGATATAATTAGGTAGAATATAACAGTTATTCTTACCTCAGCGCTGTTTATATCACCAACAGAGAGCTTCACTAGTCCCACGTCTCGGACCGGTCGAGCACCCCTGGGTAGATTAACTCAAGGTCCCTGTTCGAGGCGCCAGCTGTCGTCACTACATTCTGAGTCTTCTATCCTTTGGATTATGATATCGGAGAGAGAGTGAGACACAGGACAGGATGTGTGTCAAACAAGCTCTAAACTTTATTACAAAGCATGGGTTTTATATTCACTCTGAAGGCAGGAAACGGATTTACCATATATGGTTTGATTATACAATTTTAGCACACAAAGACTAACTTCTATTCTCGTGCTTGTGTTGAAACATTCAATCGGACACATTGAAT
Organism: Phyllobates terribilis; assembly: GCF_046119375.1. NCBI lineage: Eukaryota > Metazoa > Chordata > Amphibia > Anura > Dendrobatidae > Phyllobates > Phyllobates terribilis. The sequence continues at coordinate 381,480,437 of NW_027362765.1, read as the reverse complement.
TAGACACATTAAATCAGATACATTCTGATGACTGGCAAGGACGCATTATTGATTCAAGAAGGAACATTCATAGCTGGTGTTTTTTGACCTAAAGTAACTTTCAGACTTATATAGCATAGATGGGGCCTTTGAACTTGAGGGACTCCATCTTCTGCTATAACAAGGAGTATTTTTGTTTTTGGTTATTTATTTTACCTTATACACAAGTCTTTACTCTGGAAAGGAAATTCCTTAACATATTTCACAGGAAAACCGTTTCAGTTTTGTTTTTGAACGTTTTATTGTGAGCCCGTAAAAGTGGCTTAATACCTCTGACCACGTTGTTGACAGCAGTGACCTGGGGGTCAGAAATGCTTCCTGGGGCGATCCCCACGCTGCCCCCATGTCTTTTGAGCACTGTCACTATCGTTTTCGGCACTTTTTAGGCTTTCTACAGACTGCCGGGGGTGCCACCGCAAAAATGCTCGGGTCTCCCATAGACTAACATTGGGCTGGTTGCTCGGGTCGAGCACCCGAGTATCACGGTGACCTCGGCCCGAGCTTCGAACACCCGAGCATTTTAGTACTCTCTCAACACTATTAAAATCCCCAAAAAAGTATTCCTGGCCCCTGAGACCTGGGCCTTTGTATAGAAATATCTTACAGCAGCAGAAGGCAGAATTGGAATGGAGCTTCTTGTGCTATATGAACTGCAGTCTGCTATATACACTGCCTGCCTGATATCTTTGCAGATGGATTTGTTAGTCTTCAAAGGGACTGTTTGTTAAGATGGATATGTGTAATGTACGTTTTTTCTCCTTACACTACCTAATACACAAGAAAATCTCTCCCTGACGCAGCAGCACCTCTCCCTACTCTGCCTGATTTCGGAGTGAATGTGACGAGCATGGCAGCGCCAGGTCTGATATACACCTGATGATGCTGTGCGGCCATCCAATCAGTGTAATGCCACAACCAACATGGCTACGACATTACAGTGAGTGTCAGACAATCCCTGCATGTTCATTGGCTCTCTAAAAAGCGCCAAACATGCAGGGAGGGGACCTGAGCTCATGCCGAGCAACCCCGGAAATACTCGGCGAGCGCCGAGCATCTCGAGCAGTGAGCACCAAGCAGTAGCGAGCATGCTCGCTCATCACTACATATGAGGTGTCTGCGTACTCAGGAGAAATTGCACAACAGTTTTTGGGGTCTATTTTCTCCTCTTACCCTTGTGAAAATTAAAAATTTGGGGCTAAAAGATATTTTTTGTGGAAAAAGTTAGATTTTTTTTTTCACGGCTCTATGCTATAAACTTCTGTGAAGCACCTGAGGGTTCAGGGTGCTCACCACACATCTAGAGAAGTTCCCACTGTTTAGGCACATCACGGGCTCCCCAAATGCGACATGGCGCCCGCTAATTATTCAAGCTAATTTTACATTCAAAAAGTCAAATGACACTCCTTCCCTTCCGAACCCTGCCGTGCGCCAAAACAGTGTTTTTCTCTCACGTATGGGGTATCAGCTTACTCAGGAAAAATTGCACGACAAATTACATGGTGCAATTTCTCCTGTTACCTTTATGAAAATGCTAAATTGGAGGCTGAAAAACATTTTTGTGGGAAAAATGTGAAAATTTTATTTTTAAGTCTCAATGTTATAAACTTCTGTGAAGCATCTGGGGATTCAAGATGTTCACCACACCTCTAGATAAGTTCCCTGAGGGGTCTAGTTTCCATAATGGTGTCACTTGTGGGGGGTTTCCACTGTTTAGGCCCATCAGAGGCTCTCCAAACACAACATGGCGTCCGCTAATTATTCAAACAAATTTTACATTCAAAAAGTCTAATGGCGCTCCTTCCCTTCTGAACCCTGCCGTGCGCACAAACAGTGTTTTTTCCCCACATATGGGGTATCTGCATGTTCAGCAGAGATTGCACAATAAATTTTGGGGTCTATTTTTTCCTGTTAATGTTGCGAAAATAAAAAAAATTGGGTCTAAAGTAACATTTTTGTGAAAAAAAATAAGTGTTCATTTTTTTTCTTCCTCATTCCAAAAATTCATGTGAAGCACCTTAAGGGTTAATAAACTTCTTGAATGTGGTGGTTTTGAGCACCTTGAGGGGTGCAGTTTTTAGAATGGTGTCACTTTTGGGTATTTTCTGTCATAAAGGCCTCTCAACGTCACTTCAAATGTGATGTGGTCCCTAAAAAAATGGTTTTGTACATTTTGTTGGAAAAATAAGAAATCGCTGGTCAATTTTTAACCCTTATAACTTCCGAACAAAAAAAATTGGTTCCAATATTGTGCTGATGTAAAGGATACATATGGGAAATGTTATTTATTAACTATTTTGTGTGACATATCTTTCTGATTTAAGGGCATGAAAATTCAAATTTTGAAAATTGCAAAATTTTCAAAATTTTTGCCAAAATTCAGAATTTTCACAAATAAATGCAAGTCATATCAAAGAAATGTTACCACTATCTTGAAGTACAATATGTCTCGAAAAAACACTCAGAATCAGTGGGATCCATTGAAGCGTTCCAGAGTTATTACCTCATAAATTGACAGTGGTCAGAATTGTAAAAATTGGCCTGGTCATTAACGTGCAAACCACCTTCGGGGGTAAAGGGGGTTAAACATGCCCCTTTTATGCTCGGTATATCCAGTTACCAGGGCCGGCTCCAGGTTTTTCTGGGCCCCGGGCGAAAGAGTCTCAGTGGGCCCCTTTAACACATACGACGATTCATGATGCAGAGATACGGCGGAGAAATATAAATAAATAAATTATATATATATATATATATATATATATATATATATACAGTTATATGAAAAAGTTTGGGCACCCCTATTAATCTTAAGCTTATTGTTTTATAAAAATTGGTGTTTTTGCAACAGCTATTTCAGTTTGATATATGTAATAACTGTTGGACACAGTAATGTTTCTGCCTTGAAATGAGGTTTATTGTACTAACAGAAAATGTGCAATCTACATTCAAACAAAATTTGACAGGTGCATAAGTATGGGCACCTCACCAGAAAAGTGACATTAATATTTAGTAGATCCTCCTTTTGCAAAAATAACAGCCTCTAGTCGCTTCCTGTAGCTTTTAATGAGTTCCTGGATCCTGGATGAAGGTATTTTTGACCATTCCTCTTTACAAAACAATTCCAGATCAGTTAAGTTTGATGGTCGCCGAGCATGGACAGCCCTCTTCAAATGATCCCACAGATATTCAATGATATTCAGGTCTGGGGACTGGGATGGCCATTCCAGAACATTGTAATTGTTCCTCTGCATGAATGCCTGAGTAGATTTGGAGCGGTGTTTTGGATCATTGTCTTGCTGAAAGATCCATCCCCTGTGTAACTTCAACTTTATCACTGATTCTTGAACATTATTGTCAAGAATCTGCTAATAATGAGTGGAATCCATGCGTCCCTCAACTTTAACAAGATTCCCGATGCCGGCATTGGCCACACAGCCCCAAAGCATGATGGAACCTCCACCAAATTTTACTGTGGGTAGCAAGTGTTTTTCTTGGAATTCTGTGTTTTTTTGCCGCCATGCATAATGCCTTTTTGTATGACCAAACAATTCAATTTTGGTTTCATCAGTCCTCAGGACCTTCTTCCAAAAAGAAATTGGCTTCTCCAAATGTGCTTTTGCATACCTCAGCCGACTCTGTTTGTGGCGTACTTGCAGAAACGGCTTCTTTCGCATCACTCTCCCATACAGCTTCTCCTTGTGCAAAGTGCGTTGTATAGTTGACCGATGCACAGTGACACCATCTGCAGCAAGTTGATGCTGCAGCTCTCTGGAGGTGGTCTGAGGATTGTCCTTGAATGATCTCACCATTCTTCTTCTCTGCCTTTCTGATGTTTTTCTTGGCCTGCCACTTCTGGCCTTAACAAGAACTGTCCATGTGTTCTTCCATTTCCTTACTATGTTCCTCACAGTGGAAACTGACAGGTTAAATCTCTGAGACAGCTTTTTGTATCCTTCCCCTGAACAACTATGTTGAATAATCTTTGTTTTCAGATCATTTGACAGTTGTTTTGAGGAGCCCATGATGCCACTCTTCAGAGGAGATTCAAACAGGAGAACAACTTGCAAGTGGCCACTTTAAGTAGCTTTTCTCATGATTGCATACACCTGGCTATGAAGTTCAAAGCTCAATGAGGTTACAAAACCAAAAAAAGTGCTTTAGTAAGTCAGTAAATAGTAGGTAGGAGTATTTAAAACAAGAAAATGATAAGGGTGCCCATACTTATGCACCTGTCAAATTTTGTTTGAATGCAGATTGCACATTTTCTGTTAGTACAATAAACCTCATTTCAAGGCAGAAACATTACTGTGTCCAACAGTTATTACATATATCAAACTGAAATAGCTGTTGCAAAAACACCAATTTTTATAAAACATTAAGCTTAAGATTAATAGGGGTGCCCAAACTTTTTCATATAACTGTATATATTACAATGCAAAGATTTCACTTCTTACATTACATGAGTGATATCTATTGTAAATTCCACAATAGCTCAGAAACCAGTGAATCGCTCCACACAGAATACTGGCCCCCATATAAGGCTACATACAGAATACTGGCCCCCATATAAGGCCCCATACGGAATACTGGCCCCCATATAAGGCCCCATAAGGAATACTGGCCCCCATATAATGCTTCATACGGGATACTGGCCCCCATATAAGGCCCCATACGGAATACTGGCCCCCATATAAGGCCCCATACGGAATACTGGCCCCCATATAAGGCCCCATACGGAATACTGGCCCCCATATAAGGCCCCATAAGGAATACTGGCCCCCATATAAGGCCCCATACGGAATACCGGCCCCCATATAAGGCTCCATGCGGAATACCAACCCCCATATAAGGCTCCATGCGGAATACTGGCCCCCATATAAGGCTCCATGCGGAATACTGGCCCCCATATAAGGCTCCATACGGAATACTGGCCCCCATATAAGGCCCCATACGGAATACTGGCCCCCATATAAGGCTCCATACGGAATACTGGCCCCCATATAAGGCTCCATACAGAATACTGGCCCCCATATAAGGCTCAATACGGAATACTGGCCCCCATATAAGGCTCCATACAGAATACTGGCCCCCATACGGAATACTGGCCCCCATATAAGGCTCCATACGGAATACTGGCCTCCATATAAGGCTCCATACGGAATACTGGCCCCCATATAAGGCTCCATACAGAATACTGGCCCCCATATAACGCTCCATACAGGATACTGGTCCCCTTATAAAGCTCCATACAGGATACTGGCCCCCATATAAAGCTCCATACAGGATACTGGTCCCCTTATAAAACTCCATACAGGATACTGGCCCCCATATAACGCTCCATACAGGATACTGGCCCCCATATAGTGCTGCATGCAGGCTGTTACCCCCCACATAATGCCCCATACAGCCCCCCCTTATAATGCTCCATGCAGGCTGTTACCCCCCACATAATGCCCCATACAGGCCCCCCCCTTTTAATGCTCCATGCAGGCTGTTACCCCCCACATAATGCCCCATACAGGCTGCCCCCCCCTTATAATGCTCCATGCAGGCTGTTCCCCCCACATAATGCCCCATACAGGCCCCTCCCCCTTTTAATGCTCCATGCAGGCTGTTACCCCCCACATAATGCCCCATACAGGCTGCCCCCCCTTTATAATGCCCCATGCAGGCTGTCACCCCCCCCCTCTTTATAATGCCCCATGCAGGATGGCCCCCCCTCTCTTTATACTGCCCCATGCATGCTGTCACCCCCCCCTCTTTATAATGCCCCATGCAGGATGGCCCCCCCCTCTCTTTATACTGCCCCATGCCTCCATACATTAAAAAAAAAAAATCAAATACTCACCTCCCTTCTCCTCACCTGCTACCTGCTGCCTGCTGCCTGCTGCCCGCTGCCCGCTGCCCGCTGCTCGGGTCCGAACTCCAGCGTTGTCGGTGTCTTCCCGCTCAGCGCTCCCTGTGACGGCTCAGGGGAGGGCGCGGTGTAAGGACGTCACCGCGCCCTCTGACCTGAGACGTCACAGGGAGCGCAGAGCAGGAAGACAGCTGATCTGCGGAGGCACGGGGAGAGGTAAGTATCCAGCTGCCGGGGCCCTGAGCAAGCGGCGGAGAAGGGCGGGCGCTGACACCGCTCTCCTCCGCCCATAGCCCAGTGGGGTGCGCGACCGCCAGTGGGCCCCTCTGCCTGCTCAGGGCCCCGGCATTTGCCCGGGTGCGCCGGGTGCTGACGCCGGCCCTGCCAGTTACCATGACATGGTCCTAGTCGACACAATTAAGCTCTTCCCTTAATTTGTTGAAATCATCTTTCCAGGTTATTACATTTCCCCTTTGAAATCTTTTATTGAATATTACATTGAAACTTACCATATTATGGTTGCTGCTGCCGAAATGCTCCCGGACCTGAAGATCTGAAATTGTATCTGATCTATTTGACAGAACCAGATCCAGCAGATTACCTCCACTGGTTGGTTCATCTACCTGCTGAGAGAGATAATTCTCCTGAACTGTGAATAAGAACTTGCAGCTTTTAGCACAACTGGAAGATTCTATGTCACATTGAATGTCTGGAGAGTTAAAATCCCCCATAATAAGAAATCTATTGTTATTTGCTGCCTTTTTAATTTTTTGCAGCATTTCATCCTCTACCCATTCAGCTATATTAGGAGGCCTGTAGAAAACTCTAATTAGCAGCTTTACATTATTGCCATCCCAATGTACATTTACATTGTCGAATGTAATTATTCATTTTTTTCTTCAACTTTGCATTAAGTCTTGTTAAGCACCTGAAAGTAGAGATGAGCGAATAAATTCAAATTGGAATTGAATTCTACTCAAATTTTTCCAATATCCGCAATCGTCAAAACACAGAATTTTTTGTATTTGATTTCCATGTGCATTCAGCAAGATGGCAGCCATCTTATACTCTCCTCACCACTCACCTCGGCAGCCCTGCTGCTATTCACGCCATGCGTCTGGTCTTGGCCCCATCTTGTGATCTCCATCACTTGTGATGGATTCCTTGGGCCTCACACGGTGCCAGATTTCTGGCTGTCATGGCACCTGGAATGTTTGTGCGCATGCCAGCATCTTGGAAGTGTATCTTGGACGTAGTGACTGACAGCTTAGTGTCACGGGTGTTTCAGGTGTGACAGACACTCGCTCTGGATCCGGCTGTAGAAGGTCTCTGCAATTGGCATTGCAGACACCTTCTTGATCCTCTCATCTCTGTAGTATCCTTCATACTTTAGGACCCAGCAGCTACCTACACCTTCTGCTGCTGATTGACACACCCTTGCTTGGTAGTTAAAAACTCTCAGTTTCTCCAAAGAGACGCCAGTGATAGTTCTATGTATCTCTGTGCAGATTTGGAGTACTAGCAGTCGGCTAGTCTCATCTTTGGTGCCATTGGAGGACAGTTGGCGTTATCTCTCTGGTGTCTGCTCAAGCTAAGTGTATCCCCTGTTTTAGTTTACCTTGTTGTCTTTAATTTGTAGTGGAGCCTGACTAGTGCTCACCCCGTCCCTTCCCTATCCAGGGCCTAGCTCTAGGGACATTCAGGGCTTATGTCCCTGCTCGGCAATTGAACCAATATAGGGACGATCGGGTAGGCAGGGTGATATGAGATCTGCCTAGGGGTCTCCACTCCCCCTTTCCCTAGTTGTTGGGCTCCCTTCCCCCTCTTCCCGTCATTGTACACTTATTCCTTCCCTCACCTTGCGTGACACTCAGTCGTCCAAACTAGTGTGGGAGCGTGCTGAGCTGCCGGTGTTTTGAGTGACAGCTCGGCTGTCCAAACTGAGACTGGGAGGTGCTGAACTCCTTCAGGTGTTCCCGGGTTCCAGGTGATTTCCCAGCTACTCAACTGAGCTGCCTGTCCCAGATGGCGGCCAGTCATAATGTGACGCTAGTTAATACTCATGGACAAGCCGTGAGACTTGGGTAGTCAAGATGTCTGGGGTCAGATACCAGAGATCTCGTACATACAAATGGGTAAGACAGAGGGCTAAGACAGAAGGCGTAGTCAGGTCACAGTCCAGAGTCATATTTCCAAGGTCAGAGAGCGCCAAGACAAAAGGGGTAATACAAACGGATAGTCAATAGGTGAATCCAGGGTCCGGCAACAGATCAGAATGTCATAAGTCAGAGGACAAGCCACACAGAGCTGAAAGGTATGACTGGCCGTCATCTGGAACAGACAGGTTAGTTAAGTATAAAAAAAACAAAGACAGAAACATAATACGCAAATACCCTGCAATAAATAAATAGCAATAGTGCATGAAAATAATATAGGGTACCTAGTTAACATAATTTTGATCAAAATAATGCAAAAGCCACCCCACCACATCACAGTGACCCTATTCGGCACAGTCCTAACTCTAATATTTAAAACCTTACAGTTTGTCAAGTGACATACATGTTGTTAAGGGCAGAAAGACTGAGCCCGGCTAGTAGACACACAGCCATGAGGAACAAGATGAATATAATTTCCAGCTCAAGGAAAAGACATGCCACACCTTTTAATATGCACCTGGTGCACACAAACTGAAAAAAAACTAAAGAAATGAACTGGGATGTAAATTGGTGTGCATGCATCATAAAAAAAAACAAAGACAGAAACATAGTATACAAATACCCCACAATCTATATATATAATCGTCTTATCCCGTCTGTCTGTCTGTCTGTCTTTCTGTCTGTCTGTCCTGGAAATCCCGCGTCGCTCATTGGTCCGGCAGCGGCCAATCAGCGCCGCGGGATTTCTGAAAAAAGATGGCGGCCGTTAGCGGCTCATCTGGTGGACGGAGGTCCGCGGCGATGCAGCGGGGAGATGAGCGGCGCTAGAAGCACAACTACCCCGACCGGCGCCGCTGACCTCCATGTGGCTAACGTCGGAAGATCAGCGGCTTGGCCCGCTGATCTCCCGACAGCAAGTGTGAACGGAGGACCGGGGAGCGGCGCCGCCAGTCGGGATGCTTCTGCTGCAAGCAGCCGCTCATCTCCCGGCTTCTCGCAGCAGAAGGAGCCGCACAGGCAGCGCCGCTCCCCGCTAATACGGAGCTGCACAAGCAGCGCCACTCCCAGGCCCACACTAATACGACGCTGATTGGTCGCGGTGGCCGGCCGCGACCATTCAGTGAGATGGGCGGCAAATTTAAACGCCGCTCTGCTGATTGGTAGCGGCCGGCCACCGCGACCAATCAGCGAGATGGGCTGCAAATTTAAACGCCGCTCTGCTGATTGGTTGCGGTGGCCGGCCGCGACCAATGAGCGAGATGGGAGGCAAATTTAAACGCAGCTGTGCTGATTAATCGCGGCCGACCACCGCGACCAATCAGCGAGATGGGCGGCAAATTTAAACACCGCTCTGATGATTGATCCCGGTGGCCGGCCGCGACCAATCAGCGAGATGGGCGGCAAATTTAAACGCCGCTCTGCTGATTGGTCGCGGCCGGCCACCGCGACCAATCAGTGATATAGGCTGCAAATTTAAACGCCGCTCTGCTCATTGGTCGCGGTGGCCGGCCGCGACCAATCAGTGAGATGGGCGGCAAATTTAAACGCCGCTCTGCTCATTGGTCGCGGTGGCCGGCCTCGACCAATGAGCGAGATGGGCGGCACATTTAAACGCCGCTCTGCTCATTGGTCGCGGTGGCCGGCCGCGACCAATCAGCGAGATGGGCGGCACATTTAAACGCCGCTCTGCTGATTGGTCGCGGTGGCCGCCCGCGACCAATCAGCGAGATTGGCGCCAAAGTTAAACACCGCTGTGCTGATTGGTCACGGCCGCCGGCGACCGCTACCAATCAGCGATTTTGGCGCCAAATTTAAACACCGCTCTGCTCATTGGTCCCGGCCGCCGGCCGGCCGAGACCAATCAGCGAGATTGCCGCCAAATTTAAACAACGCTCTGCTCATTGGTCGATTTTATCGCCAAATTTAAAGAAGCTCTCCGGTCCTCACTAACACAGTTCGCTGATTGGTCGCGGCCGCCACCCGTGACCAATCACCGATATTGCCGCCAAATTTAAACACCGCTTTGCTGATTAGTCGCGGTTGCCAGCCGTGACCAATCAGCGATTTTGGCGCCAAATTTAAACAACGTTCTGCTGATTGCGCCCGGTCGGCCGCATACATATTCTAGAATACCCGATGCGTTAGAATCGGGCCACCATCTAGTAAATAAATAAATGGCAATAGTGCATGAAAATAATATTACTGCTGAAGCTGTGAGACTTGGGTAGTCAAGATGTCTGGGGTCAGATATCAAGAGGGCTTGTCATATACGAAGGTGTAAGACCGAAGGCATAGTCAGGTCACAGTCCAGAGTCAGATTTCCAAGGTCAGAGTGTGTCAAAAGAAAAGGGGTAATACAAACGGATAGTCAATAGGCGAATCCAGGGTCTGGCAACAAAAGGTCAGAATGTCAGAAGTCAGAGCATAAGGCACAGAGGACAAGCCACACAGAGCTGAAAGCTATGACTGGCAGTCATCTGAGACAGACAGGGCAGTTAAGTAGCTGGGCAATCACCTGGTACAGGGAACATCTGAAGGAGCTCAGCACCTCGCAGTCCCAGATTGGACGGCCAAGCTGTCACTCAAAACACTGGCAGCTCAGCACTCTAACCACAGCAGAGATTCTGCCACATGTCCAGTGATATCAGATTTTTCTTTGACTAATCTATAGCACAATTCATAGATGTGATAATGGATCCAAGAAGCCATGCAGTTGCTAGATGGTTTGTATAGTAGAAAAACTTGTTGCAACTGGCTGTGCTTTAAAAGGATGGTCTCAGATATTTTAACAATGTGGATCAAAGGAAATTTGTTTAAATAAATTATACTCACTTGCTGAATTCCTTACATTTCCATAATTGGAGGTTATTGATCTTTTGTTTAGTTCACTGCAACGATAACACACTGTAACTCTGTACATCCTTGTGACTGCTACAGCCAATTACTGGCCTTAGGGAGCATGCCTGAATGTACATTACCAGTCGGTTTAAGTAAGGCACTTACATGTATATAAGGCACATCATCGCTGCAGGAAAATAAATAAAATAAAAGGAAAGATTCTGGGATCACCAGATTTTTGTCATTGAAAAGGTAAATAATGTTGTTTTTTTTTAATTTCTTGCTTACAGCTTTTTTTTTTTTTTTTTTTAAATTCCAGACAATCATTTTAACCACCTTTGATAATGAAAACAGTGCGCTTTGTATTAGTATGTATATATTTTTTTGCAATTGTTAACGTCAATTTATAATTTACAATATCACTTCATCTTTGCAAATGCTACAATTTATCGAAAACACAATGGTCCTGATGAATCAAGAATAGCATTATGCGAACAGTAATGATGAAAGGTGCACTAGAGGGATGTACCCCAAATTCAAAAGTCCAAATCTGTTAATGAATTTGGTGTATGCCTTGGAGGGATTTGAAACCAGGACTCCAGCACTGCAAAGTTACAGTGCTAACCACTAAGCCACCGTGTCACCCATAAATAAATTTAATTATTTTATTCTTTCTTAATAACCAAGATTCTCCATGCACCTTATCAGTTTTTTTTTTACTATTTGTACCTTTTATAGCTCAAGTGCATTTTTTGTGACACGATGCCCAGAACTGAACTGCAAATTCCAGATGGTGTCACACTAACATTTTGTAAAGTGGTTGTATTACGTCCCAATCCTGCAAATCCATGCCTCACTTAATACATTACAGTATCCTGCTGGCCTTAGAAGTCGCTATTTGATTTTGCATGTTGTTTTTAAGTAATTTAACTACAAAGTACACACAGATCCTTCTCTACAAGTGACTCCCTCGTATCTTCTCTGATTCATCTCTGGTTTTTGATGTGATCATGGGTCCCTCAACCCTTACAAAATACAGCTTGGGAATCAAAAAATTCTCTATCAAAGATGATGTCCAAACATTTCTGGATGATCTTTAGAAACACTTTGCTGGTGTGAAGGATCAGGACAATTGTTCTATAGCTGGCACAGTCCCTGGCATCTCCTTTCTTCAGCAGTGGCTTTGAAAACTGGTCTTTTACAATTCTTTGTCCATGTGCAGGTCCTCCAGATCTTCTGGAATAGTGCGATCAGTGTGATTCTTGGGACCAGTTTCAGCAGCTCTGCAGTGATATCATCAATGCCAGGTGCTTTATGGTTTGGCAAGTGTCTCTTGCACAATTTCAGTGATAGTTCCTTTGATCTCTGCCCACAATTTGTCTGGGCGCCCTACCTTCTGTCAGATTGTAACTGTTACTTCGATTGCATACTGTCCAGAGATCTTACATCAAATTTACTCTGCATACTTCAACTTGCACAATCTGACCTTGACTTTGGCTATAAGGAGTTAATGATCAGACTTACAGTTTCCGCCTGGTAGTGTTTTTGCAGAGAAAACTGATCCCTTCCATTTTTGCTGGTTGTGATGCTGTCTATAATGTAGACGCCAATAATGTAGATAATGTCCTTTCTTGGGGTTGTGTTGCATGGGCTTTGTACCTGAGCCTAGAAATCTTCAATGTCATGCTCTGATGTGTCTAGTGTTGGTGCACAGACTTTGATAATGGTCACACCCAGGGTCACGTCCATCTACATCAGTGGTAAACCTATCCTTGATATACTGGAGGCTCTGGGTACACCTTGTGACAAGGGATGAGCGAGTATACTCGTTACTATTCAGTACCCGCCAAATAGTACGGTACTCGGGCTACTCGTTACTCCCCGAGTTTCCTTGTGATTACTCGCTAGGAATAACGAGTACATTGTAAGTCAATGGGACAATGGGAAATGCGAGTAAGCCGAGTAATTGTCTGCTGGAGCCTATAAAGCGGTCTGGGGGCTGAGGAAAAGGCTGAAATGGGTGCATGATTGTTTAAAAGCCGGCGGTAAAAATCCGCCGGCTTTTAAACAATCACTCAATCACTCAACCCCATACTCGCTTCCCCGCAGTGCCCATTTCGATCCTCTGCTCCCCCCCGCCGCCTTCCATCCCGATCCTAAGTTAGGACCGAGCGGGAGAGAAGCACCAGGGAGCGGGGAGAGAAGGACCCGGGCGGGGAAGCGGGCAGTGAAAAGACTTCACCGCCGGATTTCCCGTTCGGTGCTGCACTCCCCGCTCTCTGATGTACGCTCCCCGCTCCCTGGTGCTTCGCTCCCTGCCCGGTCCTAACTTAGGATCGGGATGGGAGGCGGCGGGGGAGCGGGGAGCGTACATCAGGGAGCGGGGATCGCAGCACCGAACAGGAAAGCCGGTGGTGAAGTCTTTTCACTGCCGGATTTCCTGACGGTTATTTCAAATGAACAGCTGAGGTATCAGCTGATGCTGATTAGCTGTTCATTTGAAGTAGCCGCGGTGCCCTCAAAGGGTTCATGTGAGTTCATGCTTGACTGCAGGAACTCACATCAACTTTCCCACGGCCGCACATCTCAGCTACATCTCTGGTAGAGAATCTCTACCAGAGATGTAGCTGAGCTAAAAAAGAAGACTCCATTGGACTACGTCAGACGGAAGATAATTTTTTTAATAAAGATGGAGTCTCTAATTTTTTTTTGTTTTATTTCTAATAAAAAATGTATTTCTCTTTGTTGTGTTGTTTTTAATATTTCACTTAGAAATTCATGGCGGTCATGTCTAATATTGGCGTGACCCCATGAATTTCGGGCTTAGAGCCAGCTGATAATACAAAGCTGGCCCTAACCCCGTTATTACCCAGTGAGCCACCGCACCAGGGCCCTGGATGAGTTGGGTACAGCGCCAGAAGATGGCCCTTCTATGAACACGCCATTTTCTGGGGTGGCTGCGGACTGTAATTTGCAGCGGGGGTACCAGAAAGCTTGGGCCTCCCTGCGCTGCGGATTCCAGCCCCCAGCTGCTTAGTTGTACCTGGCTGGAAACAAAAATAGGGCGAAGCCCCACGTCAAATTTTTTAAAATTATTTCATGAAATTCATGAAATAATTAAAAAAAGGGCTTCCCTGTATTTTTGTTTTCAGTCAGGTACAAATAGGCATCTGGGGGTTGGGGGCAGCCCGTTCCTGCCTGCTGTACCTGGTTGGACACAAAAATATGGCGAAGGCCATGTCAAATTTTTGGTGAAAAATTAATTTAAAAAAAACACATTTAGGGACTGCATCTTTATTAACCCCTCCACTTGAGGGGTTAATAAAGATGCAGTCCCTAAATTATTATTTTTTAATTAATTTTTCCCAAAAATTTTGACGTGGGCTTCGCTATATTTTTTTATGCCAGCCAGGTATAGCATCCAGGAACGGGCTACCCCCAACCCCCAGATGCCTATTTGTGCCTGGACGGACACAACAATATAGGGAAGCCCTTTTTTTTTTAATTATTTCAAGAATTTCATGAAATATTAAAAAAAAAAATATGTGGGGCTTCACCCTATTTTTGTGTCCAGCTAGGTACAACTAGGCAGCTGGGGGCTGGAATCCGCAGCGCAGGGAGGCCCAAGCTTTCTGCCCCCCGCCCGCTGCGAATTGCAGCCACCCCAGAAAATGACGCGTTCATAGAAGCGCCATCTTCTGGTGCTGTACCCAACTCATCCAGGGCCCTGGTGCGGTGACTCACTAGATAATAAAGGGGTTAGGGCCAGCTTTGTATTATCAGCTGACTCTAAGCCCGAAATTCATGGGGTCACGCCAATATTAGACATGACCACCATGAATTTCTAGTTAAGTGTTTAAAAAAAAAACACAAAAAAAAAACACAAAAAAAAAATTTTTTATTAGAAAAAAAAAAACACTTAGAATTCCATCTTTATTAAAAAAAATAAACTTCCGTCCAACGTAGTCCAATGGAGTCTTCTTCTTTAGCTCAGCTACATCTCTGGTAGAGATACTCTACCAGAGAGGTAGCTGAGCTGTGCGGCAGTGGGAAAGTTCATGTGATTTCATGCTGTCAAGCATGAACTCACGTGAACCCTCTGAGGGCACCGCGGCTACTTCAAATAAACAGCTGATCAGCATCACCTGATACCTCAGCTGTTCATTTGAAATAACCGGTGGGAAAAAGTGGTAGAGCAGATCACCTTGCTCTGTCAGCGGTGACTCGCTCATGACAGCGGCTGTCCCATGGGCAGTGGAGTTGGGGCACACTGTGCTGTGTATGGCGCTGTGCTCCCTGCTCTTCCTGGCGGTGTATCTACAGCTCTGTCTGCTGCGGTCTGTTTACCGCCGGCTTCTGCCTGCAGCAGCAGCCAGAGATGTACATACACCGCCAGGAAAGGCAGGAAGCACAGCGCTGTACACAGCGCTGTGTGCCCCAGCTCCACTGCCAATGAGACAGTCACTGTCATGAGCGAGTATACTCGCCTCACAATATTTGAAGTTCCTGACCAGCATTAGCCAATCACAGTAATGCCACAGCCTTCTTGGTTGTGGCATTGCTATGATTGGCTGGCCACCCAGCGTCATACATGAGTCATACATGACTCATAGGCTCTGTATAAGCCTTGCCCCCACCATTTTGTGCACATTGCATGAAGAACACAGCTACTGTAGGGAGAGTGTGAGCGGCTGCTAGGGAGAGTTAGAGTCGTGAAAAACCAGAAAAAAAACTATATTTAACCCAAAAGCTCTTCTCAGAGCTACCAGGAGGAGTATTGCTGTAGTAAGGGACTGTAGTGCAGGGAGACAGGCAGGAGGTGGCGTTACCGTTCCACATAGTACCTCAATAGCAGCGCTGACTCAGCTCTTCTCAGAGCTGAATGTATAAGCAAAGCTTAGGGACTAATTTGTGTTCCCAGATAATTTTGGGGTCACATTTACGCCTCCAGGCACAAGTTTTTGGGCCATTGCAGTGCTGTTTTTAAAAGAAATAGCATGCACGGTACCTCAGGTGTGACACGCAGCCAGCACCTCTGTCCAGGGTGGTGACTGGTTTTGCGTAATCTCTGACAATTTTTTGTGGGCCATTGCGTTGCTGTTCTAACAAATAGCACGCACGGTACCTCAGGTCTGACACGCAACCAGCACCTCTGTCCAGGGTGGTGACTGGTTTTGTGTAATCCCGCCTGTAACCTCTGGCCAATTTTTGTGTGCAGTTGCGTTGCTGTTTGTTAAACACCAAGCATTAGTAGCCTGTAGTGTTATCCTTCCACAAAACAGTAACTGCTACTTGTTTGTCAATATCTGCATCTAAACATCTGCAAACATGTTACAAACACCACAAAATCCGAAAAAGACTGTTGCTAAGGGACGTGGGCGTGGGCTTGTCAGTCGTGCCCAACAAGGCACTGAGTCTAGGAGACAGAGGAAAATTGATGCATCTATGTTCCTGTCTAAATTTCCCGGTCTGGAACGTAAACGTGTCTTGAAGCCGGAAGAGCAAGACCAGATACTGTCTTGGATGGCTGATAAGACCTCAACGAATTGTTCTAGCAGGACCCAATCTTCCTTGAACACACAGTCTCCTGTCAATAGAAAGATCGCTGGGTCTTCCAATCCTCAACCTCTTCCTATTTCCTCACCCCGTCAGCAGTCACAGGAAACATTTGACCCCAAGCTTGGCCACTCTGAGGATTTGTTTGGTACATATGATCCTTTGGTTGACTCTGGCCTCTCAGCCTGCAACATTGACAAGGAAAGTGAGGATGTATTCTCGGTTCATGGCCAAATATTTGCAAAACCACAGCCCGAAGAAAGCCACTTTCAGCCACGTCATATACCGCCTGAGGAGGTGGAGGCTGATGATGATGAGACACAGTTGTCATCTGGCCAGCCGACTATAACAACCCAAGATCAGGATGAAATAGACGACGAGGTGGTTGATGATGAGACCACTGATCCGACCTGGAATGTTGGCATACATAGTCAGCACAGCAGCACAGAGGAAGAAAGTGGATACGTAGCACCTACAAAGGCACCAAGGGCTACTGGTTTGAGCAGAGTGCTAAGTGTGTCAACTCTTGCCAAGAGCAATCCCTCTGTGCCCCAAATCAAGGCTAGAGTGCCATCAGCCGCTGTCTGGATTTTTTTTTCGGATACTCCTTCTGAACCAAATGATGTAATCTGTACTATCTGCCATACAAAGCTAAGCAGAGGCCAGGGCAAAGGCAACCAGAGCACCCCGAGTATGCGGAAACACATGGCAGCTAAGCACCCTACTCGGTGGGTGGAACAACAGGGAACAAAATCTGTGTATTCGGGTCAAAACACTGCCATGTTACCTGTGATCCGTCCTTCCCAATCCGCTGGCTAGGAACCAGGTGCTGCTCATACTTACTGCTCACAAGCTGCAGTTGTAGAGAGACAGGACACAAGTCCATCCACTTGTTTGTCACAGCCAAACGTCCAGTTGTCCGTGCCCCAGATCTATGAAAGGAAGCGGAAATACCAAGCTTCACACCCACAAGCACAAATACTTAACGCTCACATTGCCAAGTTGTTAGCCGTGGAGATGTTGCCATTTAGGCTTGTGGGGACACAGTCTTTCCGCGATCTGTTGGCTGTGGCTGCCCCACGATACTCTGTTCCTAGCCGGCACTATTTTTCACGGTGTGCCGTCCCCGCGTTACACCAGCACGTCTTAAGCATTCTAAAGCGTGCTCTCACCAGTGCCGTAACCGGGAAGGTCCACCTAACAACGGACACCTGGACAAGTAGCTGTGGACAGGGACGATACATCTCTGTCACGGCACACTGGCTCAACCTGGTGGAGAGTGGGAAAACTTCTCAAAGTGGACCATCACATATACTACCCACGCCACGAATAGCGGGCCCAACATCATTCAGGGTGTCCGCCTCATCATATACGTCCAGTCCACACTCTTCCTCCTCCTCTTCCTCATCCAATGCTGAATTACCCTCAACATCACACCCAAGTTGGGAGCTTTGCATCAGCATATCAGCAAGGCGACAACACGCTCTGCTCAAGCTGATCTGTTTAGGTCAAACACCGCACACTGCAGCAGAGCTCTGGAAAGGTATAAAGCAACTCCAACCCGGTTTGGTCATCAGCGATAATGGGCGTAACCTCGTGGCGGCTTTAAAGCTCGGGAAGCTGGTACACGTGCCATGCATGGCTCACGTGCTGAACCTAGTGGTGCAGAAATTTCAAAACCTACCTGGACTTGACGTACCTACTTGACAAGGTGCGCCGCATTTGCACCCAATTCAGACATTCATCAACAGCTGTTGCGAGTCTTGCAGCTCTTCAAATGCAATTTAATTTGCCCAACCACAGACTCATTTGTGACCTGCCCACACGCTGGAACTCAACATATCATATGTTAGCAAGGATTAGTGAGCAGCAGAGGGCACTTGCAGAATACAAGCTTAAACATGCCCGTCAGACTGAGACTCAGCCAAGACACCACACAACTGTCGAGTGGGTGTGGATCGCTGACATTTGTGAAGTGCTTTATAACTTTGAGTACTGCACCAAGCTTGTGAGCGGTGATCAGTCTATTATCAGTGTAACGATCCCTATGCTATGTCTGCTGAAAGAATTGCTGCAGAATCTAAAAATGGAATCTTTGAGTGCTCAGCAGCTGGGGATGGAGCAAGATTTCACACTCGCTGATCCTAGCCAGCCCAGCCAATATCATCAGCCAACATTGGGGGATGAAGATGATGAGGAATACGAGGAGGGAGAAGACTTCTTTTTCTGTGGTACCGAGGGGAACCCTCATGCTACCGAGGGTACTCCCAACCCCAGCTTTATGTCTGTCCAGCATGGGTGGGCTGGAGAAGAGGAGGAGGAGAGTCAGTGTGAGGCCACGATGGGTATTGTTCCTCCTTCTGGGGACACAGAACATTTGAGTCTTTGCAGTTTGGCACACATGGCACAATTCATGTCTAACTGTCTGTCCCAAGAACCTCGCGTGATCAACATTTTGATCAGCAACCTATACTGGTTGGCCACCTTTCTGGACTCACGGTACAAGGACAAATTTCCATCGCTACTGTTGTAGTCACCAAGGGGCTTTACAATTGAATACTTCAAGAGGGCTGTTGTCAACAATTTGATGACAAGATCACCCTCAGACACCGCTGTTAGCAGAGGTACCAGCTCTTTGCAACAGCAGTCATTCATGGGGAGAGACACGCCCAGCATGTCCAAAAGAGGTGGGGGGAAGATGTCCGCAAACTGGGCCATCTTCAATAAACCTTCTCATCAGCAAGGGCTTGGTGGTCCGTTAACCATGTCAAGGAGAGAGAAATTGAACAACATGGTCAATGAGTATGTAAGTGACCATACCTGCTTCCTTACTGATGCTTCTGTTCCGTTTAATTACTGGGTATCCAAGCTTCATAGTTGGACAGAGCTCTCCTTATATGCCTTGGAGGTGCTGGCCTGCCCTGCTGCTAGTGTGATGTCAGAGCGTGTTTTCAGTGCCGCTGGGGCAAACATCACCGATACACGGACACGGCTGACTACAGAGAATGCAGACAGGCTAACTCTGATAAAATTAAATGAGAACTGGATTTCACCACAGTTCTTAAGCCCTCCAGTAGACATGATCCAAAGCTAAAGTCACGCAAAATGTTCTTTTATGCTACAGGTGTTCACGTCCATCCCTTTCCATACAAAAACAATTTCCTTAATTTTACACGAGTACCCTACTCCTGCTCCTGCCACATGTTCCTCATGTTCAAAACCCTAGAAACACTGTTCCTTTAATTTATATTTCCCATCGGAGGCACTTGTGATGGGACCTCTGTACTTCATCAACCATGATATAGCCCCTTGGGCTAATTTTTTGAGGCACCATGCCTATGGGCAGTGGAAGTACGGAAGTACTGTGCTAGAAGTCCTAGCTTCATGATTGTCTGACCAATGAGGCCTTCTTCCTTCATCAGCCATAAGACAGCCCCTTGGGTTAATGTTTTGAGGCACTGTTCCGCCTTGCTGCGCATTGGTGCCACAGATCCCAGAGGGGTGCATGGACGGATTTCTGCACAAGAGGCCCTCACAGCATACACACACCTCCACCCCACCACCTCAGACCACCAGAGCGAGCCTGGATAAGGTTATATATACGGAGGGTGGAGTTAGGCAGTCCAGTCTAGTCAGTCTAGAGAACACAGTTAAGAGTTCAGCAGTGGAGCATGAGGCTCCTGCAAGTCTAGACTTAGGGAGCTCAGAATAGAGAGCCTAGGTTGTGCCGACGCCATAAGAGTGGTGAAGAAGCAGTTAGCCTGCTGCTAGTGTGTAACCTAGTGAGGGCCTCGAGCGAGGCCGAAGGCTAGTGGAGTGAGGAGAATAGGGGGCTGAGGAGCTGTACCAGCTCATCCCAAAAGCATTTACCAGACACCGGATCCGCGTCTACAGGGCCCTATATCCCCTGTAGAGACAACCGGAATTCCTGGAAGATTTCAGGTCCCAGGATCACCCAAGAGCTGATACGTACCAGAGCCAGGAGTCACGGAGGCCCCGCAAGCAGGGAGAGTGATCTCCAACCAAAGGCCCTACCACAAGATCAGCCGGTGTAGGACAGAAATCAAGTTAGGCCTAGCTTCAAGCAGGTCAGAGACTTACCAAACAAAGGCAAGAGACAGGAGGCCCTACACCCGCTCACTGGGGAGAGTCCTGATGCGCACCCCTCACCCTACAGTGCTCCGGATTGTGCCTTGAATACCACCAGTAAAAGGTACTGAAGTGACTATCGTGTGTGCCCTTGTTCTTACTCTGACCTGGCTGGGTCCCCTCTGTCCTGCATTCCCTATACCTATGCTGCCCTGAGGCTCAGCTCCACCTGTGGGGAGCTACACCATCTTAGCTGCCAGAACACTGGACTCAGAGGACTGCTGCAGCGCTGGTGGTCCTCACCAGAAACCACAGGTGGCGTCACGAACTTTCATTATCCCCTTTCTTTTGAAGAGTGACCCCAGGGTACGGGCCCGGGAGCCGACTACCACAACATCCCCCAACACCAGGCATTAAGACCCGGACGCCGAGTCATCCCCATCCCCTGGGCGCGTCAGCACCATGCGTATGCCTGCACATTGGGCAGTGGAAGTACTGTGCTAGAAGTCCGAGCTTCATGATTGTCTGGTCCATGAGGCCTGCTTCCTTCATCAACCATCAGACAGCCCCTTGGGCTAATTTTTTGAAGCGGCATGTCTATGCCTGCACATTGGGCAGTGGACGTACTGTGCTAGAAGTCCTAGCTTCATGATTGTCTGGCCCATGAGGCCTGCTTCCTTCATCAAACATCAGACAGCCCCTTGGGCTATTTTTTTGAAGCAACATGCCTATGCCTGCACATTGTGCAGTGGCAGTGGAACAACAAGGACAGTAGTCCAACTTTTATAATTTTGAAGCCCTACTACTGATAATGGTGGGTGGCTTCTTCCTGCGTTAACCATCACACAACCCCTAGGGCAGTTAGCTATCCTTACGCCACTTACACACTGAGCTGTCAGAAGATCGCCTCGATCATCACTCGCTCCTACGTCACTTATGATAGCTCAGTGTGTACATGGCACACGAGTCACGGTCTGCCGGCAATAAATAACAGTACTTTAAACAGTGTTTGTACATTCATGCAGCCCCTGACCAGGTGCCCCCATGTTATATACATTTACACCATACATTTTTGAAACATTTACACATTACGGCTGCACGCACACGCTGACTTTTTTTTTATTTATGCGTATTTTTCTGCACTGTCCACTGAGACAGTGAAGAAAGATATTTTGTTGTTAAAAAAAGTTTCCCTGATGTTATTTATTGACTTCTCTATTCGATGTGATGAAGATAAAAGTGAGCCCTATTTTTCTTTAACCCCTTAACAACATCTGACGTACTAATACGCGTCTGTGCCCTGGGACTTAAGACCCAGACCCGTATTAGTACGTCATCGCGATCGCGCCCGCACACAGGCTGTGCGGGCGCGATCGCCGCCGGGTGTCAGCTGATTGTCACAGCTGACACCCGGTACTATGTGCAGGGAGCGGTTTTTTTTTCACTTTTTCATTTTTACGAATCAATTTATGAAGCACCTGGGGGTTCCAAGTGCTCACTATGCATCTAGAAAGGTGCCTTGGGGGGTCTAGTTTCAAAAATGGGGTCACTTGTGGGGGAGCTCCAAAGTTTGGGCACAGAGGGGCTCTCCAAACGCAATGTGGTGTCCGCTAACAATTTGAGCCGATTTTCCATTCAATTTGTTAGCGGATACCATGTTGCATTTAGAGAGTCCCTGTGTGCCCAAACATTGGAGCTCCCCCACAAGTGACCCCATTTTGGAAACTAGACCCCCCAAGGCACCTATCTAGATGCATAGTGAGCACTTGGAACCCCTAGGTGCTTCACAAATTGATTCGTAAAAATGAAAAAGTGTTTTTTTTTTCACTTTTTCATTTTTACGAATCAATTTGTGAAGCACCTGGGGGTTCCAAGTGCTCACTATGCATCTATAAAGGTGCCTTGGGGGGTCTAGTTTCCAAAATGGGGTCACTTGTGGGGGAGCTCCAAAGCTTGGGCACAGAGGGGCTCTCCAAACGCAATGTGGTGTCCGCTAATAATTTGAGCCGATTTTCCATTCAATTTGTTAGCGGATACCATGTTGCATTTAGAGAGTCCCTGTGTGCCCAAACATTGGAGCTCCCCCACAAGTGACCCCATTTTGGAAACTAGACCCCCCAAGGCACCTATCTAGATGCATAGTGAGCACTTGGAACCCCTAGGTGCTTCACAAATTGATTTGTAAAAATGAAAAAGTGTTTTTTTTTTCACTTTTTCATTTTTACGAATCAATTTGTGAAGCACCTGGGGGTTCCAAGTGCTCACTATGCATCTATAAAGGTGCCTTGTGGGGTCTAGTTTCCAAAATGGGGTCACTTGTGGGGGAGCTCCAAAGTTTGGGCACACAGGGGCTCTCCAAA
Source organism: Phyllobates terribilis (assembly GCF_046119375.1). Taxonomy (NCBI): domain Eukaryota; kingdom Metazoa; phylum Chordata; class Amphibia; order Anura; family Dendrobatidae; genus Phyllobates; species Phyllobates terribilis. The sequence goes on along the minus strand of NW_027362765.1, from coordinate 381,457,545 downwards.
CACAACATGGCGTCCGCTAATTATTCAAGCAAATTTTACAATCAAAAAGTCAAATGGCGCTCCTTCCCTTCCGAGCCCTACCGTGCGCCCAAACAGTGTTTCTTCCCCAAATATTGGGTATCTGCGTGCCCAGGGGAAATTGCACAACAAATTTTGGGGTCCATTTTTTCTTGTTACCCCCGTGAAAATAAAAAAAATTGGGTCTAAAGTAACATTTTTGTGAAAAAAGTTAAATGTTCATTTTTTTCTTCCACATTCAAAAAATTCCTGAAGGGTTAATAAAGTTCTTGAATGTGGTTTTGAGCACCTTGAGGGGTCCAGTTTTTAGAATGGTATCACTTTTGGGTATTTTCTGTCATAATGACCTCTCAAAGTGACTTCAAATGTGATGTGGTCCCTAAAAAAATGGTTTTATAAATTTTGTTGGAAAAATGAGAAATCGCTGGTCAACTTTTAACCCTTATAGCTCCCTAACAAAAAAAAATTTTGGTTCCAAAATTGTGCTGATGTAAAGTAGACATGTGGGAAATGTTATTTATTAACTCTTTTGTGTGACATATTGCTCTGATTTCAGGGCTTAAAAATTAAAATTTTGAAAATTGCAAAATGTTCAAAATTTTCGCCAAATTTCCGTTTTTTTCACAAATAAACACAAGTGATATCGAAGAAATTTTTCCACAATCATGAAATACAATATGTCACGAAAAAACAGTCTCAGAATCAGGGGGATCCGTTGAAGCGTTCCAGAGTAATTACCTCATAAAGTGACAGTGGTCAGAATTGTAAAAATTGGCCCGGTCATTAACGTGCAAACCACCCGCGGGGCTTAAGGGGTTAAATTTTCACAAAAATTTGACGTGGGCTTCGTCATATTTTTGTATGCCAGCCAGGTACAGCAGGCAGGTAAGGGCTGCCCCCGACCCCCAGCTGCTTAAATGTACATGGCTGAAAACAAAAATATCGGGAAGCCCTTTTTTTAATTATGAATTTCATGAAATAATTTAAAAAAAATTGACGTGGGGCTTTGCCCTATTTTTGTGTCCAGCCAGGTACAACTAGGCAGCTGGGGGCTTGAATCTGCAGCGCAGGGTGGCCCAAGCTTTCTGGTGCCCCCCCCCACTGCAAATTGCAGTCCGCAGCCACCCCAGAAAATTTTCATAGAAGCGCCATCTTCTGGCGCTGTATCCAGCTCATCCAGGGCCCTCGTGCGGTGGCTCACTGGGTAATAAAGGGGTTAGGGCTAGCTTTGTATTATCAGCTGGCCCTAAGCCCGAAATTCATGGGGTCACGCCAATATTAGATATGACCGCCATGAATTTCTAGTAAAGTATTTAAAAAAACACAACACAGAGAAAAAATTTTTTTGTTAGAAATAAAAAAAAACAACACTTATAGACTCCATCTTTATTTAAAAAATTATCTTCCATCCGACGTAGTCCAAAAATGCCATTTCAGCACTGCTACATCGCTCAGCATAGACACACGTCTATGCAGAGCGAGAGCAGGCTGAGAACTGACTGTGACAGTCAGGGTTCACCCCAGGTCATAGCTCAGGCTATGACCGCTGGTGAACCCTGCCGTCACATCCGGAACACTGCCGACGCCGGCGGAAATTGCCAAGCGCCGGGCAGAGCAGTGAATAATACCGGAAGTTAACTCTGTGGGTCCATGGAAATAGTGCCAAAAAAACAAGTACTGTACAATAACAAGAAGAAAATGTCTATTACTTATCATGAAAGCAAATTGGCTATTCTATTACTAAAACTCTAAAGAAGTTCTATTAAACTTTCAGGTTGTCTTCTGTGTCCTTCTAATTGGCGGCTACATGGAGATCACTGTTATTACTACTCAGAGGTAACAGACAGAACATGGAACCAGAGCCAGGATGATTGTAAGATGATGGGAGCCGATCTACTGGTCATAAAGAACCTGGACCAGAAGGTATGATGTCCGGCCCCATATATAAGGATAATATAGGACTAGATGATGGTCCCATATATAAGGATAATGTAGGACTAGATGACAGGCCCCATATATAAGGATAATATAGGACTAGATGACCGACCTAATATATAAGGATAATATAGACTAGATGACGGCCCCATATATAAGGATAATATAGGACTACATTACCAGCCCCATATATAAGGATAATATAGGACTAGGTGCCCAGCCCCATATATAAGGATAATATAGGACTATGTAAGGGGTGCAGGGTGGTAGTAGTGGCGAGGCATTGCTGTGGTATTACATTCTCACCCTGACCGCCCACAAATACAAGATAATATCTGTGTTGTATTGTGCTTTGCATGTTGTGTAAAACACTTACAGCTTTCGGTTGCTCCTCCATCTTCTTTAGGAATCCAGCCGTTGGAGGCAAGCAATCATTGTCACACACAGTCTCTCTTTTATATAACATAACTTTACTAAACTCCTTTTCTTGCTCAGTTCTGGTCACAGATACTGTTCCTTTGCACATCACAATTACATTTGTCATCCTCTCTTCTGTCCCTTTCGGTCCTATCTTCAGAGTTAGTTTTTCCCCGGTACCGCAGCTTTCGAGAACACGGTGCACTCACCTCAGATATGTCCCCGTCCGCTCTCCCCTCTTTGGGAGTTGTGGAGGCTGGCTCCATCAGTCCTTCTACAGGCCTCGGACGTTTAGGGAATTTTCCTCAGAGTTTACCGCTTCAACGTTCCCCAAGCTGCCTAACTCTTTCTATCATCGACTGTCGGTATCCTTATTGACCTTCAGCCCTAAGGGCCCCGAGCTTCTCCTCAGTAATCCTCCAGCACATACTTTAATGTTACTAACAGCAACAACTGCTCTGACTGAACTGATTCCTGACAGGAATAACCGTTGCTCCCCTCTGGCCCAAACTCCTCCCCCTTTTTCAACTGGACCAATCATCAACTGTCTCCATCGGTTGCTGGGCAAAGTACTCCGTTACTATCCCGGCTCCTTCTACACTGGAGCTATTACTAAATATATTAACTATTTCTATCCTAAACTATTGTGCCCACCATTGCACTGTACCCAATTCCTAATCTAATATAACATCCACTCCTAACATATACTGTCCCTGTAACTAACATTAGACAATAGACATTTACATATTCATATACAGTATAAAAACAGAGTAGAACAATACATTCACAAAAGGGAAAGACGCATGACCGTCCCGATCACCCTCTTACAACTACATGAGTGGTCCAATACAGTTAGATCCAGAATTATTTGGACAGTGACCGAATCTTTGTGATTTCAGCTCTGCAGGATATTAATTTTTACTTAAATTGAAAAACAACTGAGAAGCAAATTGAAGTATAGATGTGGCGCCCTGCTGCGCATTGGTGCCACAGATCCCAGAGGGGTGCATGGATGGATTTCTCCACAAGAGGCCCTCACAGCATACATACACCTCCACCCTACCACCTCAGACCACCAGAGGGTGCCAGGATAGGGTTATATATACGGATGGTGGAGTTAGGCAGCCAGAACAACGTCTGCTTCAGAACAGAACAGAGTTCCTGCTCACAGTCAGAGCAGAACAGTTCTCAGTCAGTCTGCTAGAGTACAGAGTTTAGTACAGATCCTAGCCAGACTCAGTGAAGCCCAAGTTAGTGAGCCTAAGGTGTGCCGACGCCATAAGAGCGGTGAAGCACAGCCACCCAGCTGCTAGTGTGTAGCCTAGTGAAGGCCCTGAGTAGGCCGAAGGCTGGTGGAGTGAGGAGAATATACAGGATGGATTATCAAGGGAATAAAGTTTGCATTTTCTTGAAGTGCTGCATCAACCTCCCTTTTTCTGTGGACTGCCTTTCCTTGGATTTTGGATCCTGTGCACTTGTGAATGGGTGAGCTGATCATTTCTGTCTTTTAGATTATTTTCAGCTTCAATTTAGAGCCAGTGTCAGTTAGGGCCAGTGGTGCTGTTACAGCGGACGATCTGTATATTCAGAGCAGTCACTGAACCAGCGGCGCCCCCAACCCCATGTCTGAAACCGAATGCTGGCTGGGAGAATAAAGTTCATTTTCTCCTCGCTGCATTCGGCTGCGTGCAGGCGAAAAACCCGCAGCATCAAACCAGCAGCATTTCCTGATCGTGTGCACATGCTCTAACATTGAGAATGAGAATTCGGAGAAAGTATTTTTCTCTGTCTAATGGACGAACATTAAACATTCTGCCAATTGTGGTTTTATGACCTTTGCTATGTGGTTTCCATGTAACATTTTTATCATCCCTTGTGTAATGTACAGGGATTTCAATGTATAAATATTGTTGGGCATTAGGATCTTCCTGATTCAGTGTAAATCAAGCAAGTAGTTTAGACTTTATGTCTTTCTGCTGCACAGCTTCAGCCTCTTTACCTGATATAAAGCATATTGTATGCTTGTCCTTAAGGTGGCTATTTAACCTTCCCACATGATCAGTTTGATGGTGCATTTTATATTCTCTGAGTCTCCAGCATGCTTCAGGTGCACTTACACATCGAGTTTCCAAGTAATTTTTTACTTCATTCCATTCAACTGTGACTTCTTGTTCTGTGGAGGCAGTAATTTGGAAATTTACACAATCATGCCCTTTGTAAATGTATTTGAACAAGTATTTTATACTTTGTTTGGAACTGTAAATCTGAAATCTCTACATTAATGTGGTCATTGTATTTTAACCCCTTAAGCCCCGAGGGTGGTTTGCACGTTAATGACAAGGCCAATTTTTACAATTCTGACCACTGTCACTTTATGAGGTAATTACTCTGGAACGCTTCAACGGATCCCCCTGATTCTGAGATTGTTTTTTCGTGACATATTGTACTTCATGATTGTGGAAAAATTTCTTCGATATCACTTGCGTTTATTTGTGAAAAAAACGGAAATTTGGCGAAAATTTTGAAAATTTTGCAATTTTCAAAATTTGAATTTTTAAGCCCTGAAATCAGAGCGATATGTCACACAAAAGAGTTAATAAATAACATTTCCCACATGTCTACTTTACATCAGCACAATTTTGGAACCAAAATTTTTTTTTGTTAGGGAGCTATAAGGGTTAAAATTTGACCAGCGATTTCTCATTTTTCCAACAAAATTTACAAAACCATTTTTTTAGGGACCACATCACATTTGAAGTCACTTTGAGAGGTCTTTATGACAGAAAATACCCAAAAGTGATGCCATTCTAAAAACTGCACCCCTCAAGGTGCTCAAAACCACATTCAAGAACTTTATTAACCCTTCAGGTGCTTCACAGGAATTTTTTGAATGTGGAAGAAAAAAATGAACATTTAACTTTTTTCACAAAAATGTTACTTTAGACCCAATTTTTTTTATTTTCACAGGGGTAACAAGAAAAAATGGACCCCAAAATTTGTTGTGCAGTTTCCCCTGGGCACACAGTGAGCACTTGGAACCCCAGGTGCTTCACAAATTGATTCATAAAAATGAAAAAGTGTTTTTTTTTTCACTTTTTCATTTTTCCGAATCAATTTGTGAAGCACCTGGGGGTTCCAAGTGCTCACTATGCATCTAGATAGGTGCCTTGGGGGGTCTAGTTTCCAAAATGGGGTCACTTGTGGGGGAGCTCCAATGTTTGGGCACACAGGGGCTCTCCAAACGCAACATGGCATCCGCTAACAATTTGAGCCGATTTTCCATTCAATTTGTTAGCGGACACCATGTCGCGTTTGGAGAGCCCGTGATGTGCCTAAACAGTGGAGCTCCCCCACAAGTGTCCCCATTTTGGAAACTATACCCCTCAAGGATTTTATTAAGGTGTATAGTGAACATTTTGAACCCAGAGGTACGGCACAGAATTTGTTTACATTAGGTCATCATATTGAATAAGTTGTCATTATTCTTGAGCGCAAGTGCTCGCTACTTGAGTTTGCATCGGGTACTCAGGTATGCACCATGTACAGCGTGTGCTCGAGTCCCTGCTCCGCATGTTTCACGGTTATTAGACACCCAAAAATAAACATGCGGGGATCGCTCGTGCATGGCAGGCAATCCCCGTAAAGTTTTTTGGCCGCGAAGCATATGGGGCAGAGACTCGAGCATGTCACTCAAATACCCACGATACTCAATGCATACCAGAGCACCCGATGCAAACTCAAGTAGCGAGCACTTGCTCTCAACACTAGTCGCCATATCGTCATCTTTTTTCCTTACTTTTGAAAAAAATCCCAACCCCAGCCCTAACCCTAGCACAACCCTAACCATAGCGCAACCCTAGCCCTAGCACAACCCTAGTCCCAGCACAACCCTAGCCCCAAACCCAGCCCTAGCCCAATCCTAACCAAAGAGTTTATTTTTGGCGCCGTTCCTTGTGCGGTATAAGTGATTAGACGACTTTATTCTTCGGGTCGGTGTGATTACAGCAATGCCAGAATCATATGGGGTTTTTATGACTGACAGCTGTCACACACTAAAAGATGCATTTTTTGTAAAATCTAGTTTTTGCATCGCCATATTTTGAGAGCTATAATTTTTCCAGATTTTGGCAGACAGTCATGTGACGGCTCGTTTTTCGCGGGATGACTTGACGTTGTTATTGGTACCATTTTCAGGCACGTGACATTTTTTGATCGCTTTCTATTCCGATTTTTGGGAGGCAGAATAAACAAAAACCAACAATTCAGGAATTGTTTTTTTTTTTTTTTTTTATTCTGTTCTGCGTGTGGTAAAATTGATAAGGCAGCTTTATTCTTCGGGTCAGTACGTTTACAGCGGTACCACATTTGTATAATTTTTCTATGTTTTGGCGCTTATACACAATAAAAGTTATTTTATAGAAAAAAAATATTTTTTAGCATCGTTTTATTTTGAGAGCTATAACTTTTTTATTTTTCGGCTGATGGAGCTGTATGGCGGCTTGTTTTTTGCGGGACGAGATGACGTTTTCAGCGGTACCATTTTTATTTATATGCGTCTTTTTGATCGCGTGTTATTCCACTTTTTGTTTGGCGGTATGGTGATAAAGCATTGTTTTTTGCTTCGTTTTTTTTTTTTTTTTTTTTTTTTATCGTGTTCACTGAAGGGGTTAACTAGTGGGACAGTTTTATAGGTCAGGTTGTTCCGGACGCGGCGGTCCCAAATATGTGTACTTTTATTGTTTTGTTTTGTTTTTTTTTATAATAATATTTATTGATGGGTACATTATATTTTTATTTTTGGTGGATTATTTTTTTTATTTTTTTTTTAATATTTTTGCAAATGTTTTTTTTTTTTTTTTTCCACTTTCACACAGTTTATACACTTTATTACTTTGTCCCACTCTGGGACTTTCACTTTTTTTTTTTTCTGATCACCTGCATGGCATAGGGATGGAGCACCATCCCTATGCCATGTAGGCTGTCAGCGGTGCACAATGTGAAGATTGCTTGGAGATGCACTGCGCATGTCCAAGCAATCTTCCTGCTCTCTGGTGACCCGGATGTTGTCATGACGACATCGGGTCATCATGGCAACACCCGGGAAGCCTTTGCAGACTGCGCTGGAAGCCGGAAGAGGAGGTGAGTATCGCCGATCACCTCCCCTTGCCCCCGCAATGCCGCGATCGATTTCGATCGACTTCGATCGCAGCATAGCGGGGGTTAATGTGCTGGGAGCGGTGCAGGACCGCTCCCTGCACATAGTACCGGGTGTCAGCTGTGACAATCAGCTGACACCCGGCGGCGATCTCGCCCGCACAGCCTGTGTGTGCGCGTGATCGCCATGACGTACTAATACGGGTCTGGGTCTTAAGTCCCAGGGCACAGACGCATATTAGTACGTCAGATGTTGTTAAGGGGTTAAAGAAAGAAAAGTTTTGTAAGACACAACCTATCTGTTTTCAACCCTGTTTCCACCAAGTTCAACAAAGTTGTCATTGTCCCGTCGTGCTATTTAGGGTATCCATTTACATTGCTATTCGTTTCGGAACAGAAATCCTCGAGAAAGGCTTTGGTACAGTTCTCATTGACCACACATGGTGCATTTGGCTTGAGTGGACCATATATCATGCAAGATTTTACAGTTTCATAAAGTCTCGGATGAGTGTCTTTGTGTGGGAGCTCTGCATAAACAATGTCAATTCTTTCTTTCTCGCAGGCCTTGTATTCCAGATCCATAAATACCAATATGTGTCCGTGAGGGAGCCCTCTTTTTTGGAACCCTTTGACTTACACCATACCGTTAACCACATAACACAGATTTGGACGTGTTAAGTCTCAAGTAGCAATTTTAGTTTTATGTTAAATACTCGTGCTACTAAATCGGGCCTGTCACATGGTTGCAGAATGGGAAGTAATTTTTCCCTGATTTCCCTCCATTTTGGGTTCCACGTTACTGTTACAAATACAGTGGCGACTAAAAAGTTTTGCAGTTTTTTTTTTAAAAAGTGATGACTTCTGTCTGGTTGTTGTGATGCCATTTTCTTGGTGATGAAAGTGCATGAAGTTGTCATCATGAAAGAACTTAATTTGAACCAAAATGCTTTTAAATATAGGTTTGGTCATTTAATTAAAGAAAACTGACTGACAAAAGTTTTGCATCTACTATTTATTGATCACAACAAAGAGAGTAATTCATTGCTTACAATGTCATAACTTAGTATTTTGTAGCATAACCTCTTGCTTTAATTACTGCATCGCACCGATGAGGCATTGAAGCCACTCGGGTATTCAAGACACCTTGCTCCATTCTATTTGCAAATCTGCAAACAATTCATCTTTTTTGCTATGGGTACGAACTCCAACTTGTCACCCTAACTAATCCCAAAGGTGCTCTACAGGGTGTAAATCAGGTGATTAGCTTGGCCATTGCAACAGGCAAACATTTTTCTTTGCTAACCAATTTTTTACTAAATGGGATGTGTGCTTAGGATCATTCTCTTGCTGGAATTTCCATCCCCTGCCTACTCTGGTTTTACCATGTGGCAACATTACATTCTCCATTATATCCTTGTACATGGTAGCATTCATATTTCCATCAATTCTATGCAGAGGGCCAATGGCAGATGCAGAGAAGCAGCCCAAAACCATGACATTGCCACCACCATGTTTCACTGTAGGTGTTTGGTACGTTACATCATTACATTTTCCAATTGGGCCGTAAATACAGTTGTGTTCAAATGTTTACATACCCCGTCAGAATTTTTGCTTTCATGGCCTTGTTTCAGAGAATATGAATGATAACAAAAAAACTTTTTCTCTACTCATGCTTATTGGTTGGGTGAAGCCATTTATTGTCAAACTACTGTGTTTTCTCTTTTTAAATCATAATGACAACCAAAATCATCCAAATGACCATTATCAAAAGTTCACATACCCTGGTGATTTTTACCTGATAACATGCACAGAATTTGGCACAAATGGGTTTGAATGGCTACTAAAGGTAACTTCCTCACCTGTGACCTGTTTGTTTGTAATCAGTGAGTGTGCATAAAAGATGAGTGAGTTTCTGGGATCCAGACCGACTCTTGTATTTTTCATCCAGCCACTGACGTTTCTGGATTGTGAGTCATGGTGAAAGCAAAAGAATTGTCAAACGGATCTATGGGAAAAGGTAGTTGAACTGTATAAAACAGGAAAGGGATACAAAAAGATATCCAAGGAATTGATAATGCCAGTCAGTAGCATTCAAACTGTGATTAGCAAATGGAAAATCAGGGGCTCTGTAAAAATCAAACCATGGTTAGGTAGACCAACAAAAATTTTGGCCACAACTGCCAGGAAAATTGTTCGGGATGCAAAAGAAAAACCCACAAATAACATCAGCTGAAATTCAGGACTCTCTGAAAACTAGCGGTGTGGCTGTTTCAAGATGCACAATAAGGAGGCACTTGAGGAAAAATGGGCTGCATGGTTGAGTCTCCAGAAGAAAGACATTACTGTGCAAATGCCACAAAGTATCTCGCTTAGAATACGCCAAATTGCACAGAGACAAGCCTCAAAACTTCTGGAACAAGGTCATTTGGAGTGATGAGACCAAAATTGAACTTTTCGGCCACAACCATAAACGTTACATTTGGAGAGAGGTCAACAAGGCCTATGATGAAAGGAAGACCATTCCTACTGTAAAGCACGGAGGTGGATTGCTGATGTTTTGGGGATGTGTGAGCTACAAGGCACGGGAAACTTGGCAGAAGTTGAAGGAAAGATGAATGCAGCACGTTATCAGCAAATACTGGAGGCAAATTTACACTCATCAGCCCAGAAGCTGCACATGGGACGTACTTGGATGTTCCAGCATGACAACGATCCAGAACACAAGGCCAAATCGACCTGTCATTGGCTACAGCAGAACAAAGTAAAGGTTCTGGAGTGGCCATCTCAGTCTCCTGACCTCAATATCATTGAGCCACTCTGGGGAGATCTCAAGCGCGCAGTTCATGCCAGACAGCCCAGGAATTTACAGGAACTGGATGCTTTTTGCCAAGAAGAATGGGCAGCTTTACCATCTGAGAAAATAAAGGACCTCATCCACAACTACCACAAAAGACTTCAAGCTGTCATTGATGTTAGAGGGGGCAATACACAGTATTAAGAACTGAGGTATGTGAACTTTTGATCAGGGTCATTTTGATGTTTTTGGTTGTCATTATAATTAAAAAGAGAAAACACAGTAGTTTGACAATAAATGGCTTCACCCAACCAATAACCATGAGTGGAGAAAATGTTTTTTTGTTATCATTCATATTCTCTGAAACAAGGCCAAGAAAGCAAAAATTCTGCCAGGGTATGTAAAAGTTTGAGCACAACTGTATAGTGCTGCCATCACTACTAAACAGATTGAACTTGGATTCATCCAACCACAACACCTTAGACCAATCTGTCTCTTTCCATTGGCCGTGTTCTTTGGCAAACTCAAGTCGGACCTTGCGGTTCTTTTCAGAGATGAAAGGCTTCTTGACTGGACCTCGTGCATTCAACCCTACAGCTCTTAGCCGTCGCACCACAGTTTGGTGACTCACTTTGACCCCATATTCTTTGTTCATTTCGTGTGAAATCTGTCCAGCACTTTTATGGACATCAGATACTGACTTTCTCTTAATAATGGGATCAACGCTGGAGGAAGTTTTCCATGGTCATCCACTTTGTCAGCTCTTCTATAACCTTCTTTTTATTTCTTTATTTATGTGACACTTGATTCTGAGAGCAGTTGATTCCATAACTACCTCTTTTTGGCTTTTTCCTGACTTCACTCTCAGAATAATAAGCGTCCTGACATCTAGTGATAAATTTGTCTTTGCCATATTTTAACCTAAAAAACACACAGACACAAACACACACAAAAAAATGTAGGCAAAATTCGACTTCCCATGACAAAATATGCAAAACATTTGGCCCAGCAAATGTTGAAAACTATCACATAAAGGGATAAAACAATGTCAAACACAATTTTCGGCCTTATAGCTGACAATCATTTTCTTCCAGTTTACTAAAATCACCAGGAAAATGGCATCACAACAACCGAACAGAAGGAATCACACTTTTGAAAAAAATGCAAAACTAGGATGTCTACATCCTTGAAATTGTGGTTGTTCACGAATCGGTAAAAAATGTCATATTCTTCAGCTCTTACGATGTTGCGAGTTGTACGTTTAAACAACACCATTGATTTTACCATGTAGTGCACTGAATAACAGGAAAAATGATTAAAATGTGGTGAAATTGCAAAAAAATACAATTCCACAATTTTTTTTTACCATGTACACTATATAGTAAAACTGACCTGACATCATGATTCTCTAGGTCATTTCGAGTTTGTAGATGCCAAACAGGTATAGGTTCTTTATTATTTAAGTGATAAAAAAAAAATCCAAAGTTTGTAAAAAAAAAATGGCGCCATTTTCCGATACCCGTAGCATCTCCATTTTTCGGGATCTGAGACTGGGTGATGGCTTATTCATTGCGTGCCGATCTGATATTTTATTAATACCATTTTGGGATCAAATGTTTTGATCACAAGTTATTGCATTTTATTGCAATGTTGTGGCGACCATAAAAATGTAATTCTGGCATTTTGATTTTTTTAAATTCTTTTTATATTTTGATAGATTGGGTATTTCTGAATGTGGCGATACCAAATATCTGTATTTTTGATTATTTTTTATTTTATTTTGAATGAGGCAAAAGGGGGGTGATTTAAACTTTTATATTTTTCTTTAATATTTTTAAAAACTTTTTTCTTATTTCAATAGTCTCCTTAGGAGACTTGAAACTGCGATCATCTGATCGCTTGTATTATACAGTACATAGCAGGACATTTAACATGTTAACAGCAGAGAGTGGATCGCGACTCCACCCGCAGCTGTGTGGGGCACATGTCAGCTGATCAGATGAGCTGTCATGTGCTGGAAAAAGTGCGGGCTCAGCGCCAGAGCCTACACCAAAAAAGAGGGAGGTGACCTATGATGTATCCATACGTCATAGGTCGTAAAGGGGTTAAGGAACTGGTTAAAAGTACCATCACAAAGAGGCAAAGTGGTGTGAATACCATTCAAGTTGAGTCACATTTCCTTGAGCAACTGTATTGTTTTTTTTTTACATCTGTAGTTCCCATAGAGTCATCATAAGGGAAAAGCAGAGGGTAGCACACTGGGTCACAGAGTCAACTCTATAGATATACTTTATAAAATCCCACTTTTTGAATGAATTGTAATGTCACTTTTTTCTGGGGGTGCACCATCTGCACTGTGGAAAATGGCAGCAATTTCCCCTCTGGCAGTTGGAGGGTTGAGTCTGTCGGGGTGCACAGTATTTACTTTTTCTCTCATGAAAGTCATGCTATATTCAATAGGCATTCGGTTTTTGTGATTTGCCTTTAGCATTACTTCTTGTTCAAATTGCAACATATTTTTGTATTCTCTGGAGAATGGATTGAGAGATGTTCAAGAATTCTTTGGAGATTTTCCATAACATTACAAATGCATTTGACTAGCCCAGGGGGATGGGGGATGACTCGGTACCCGGGCCTTTTGCCTGACCTTGGGGATGTCCCGGTGGTCGGCTCCCAGGCCCGTACTCTGGGCCTCTCTTTTAAAAAAAAGGGTGGTTTGGTTTGCTAATTTTATGGAAGTTCGTGACGCCACCTGTGGTTTCTGGTGAGAATCACCAGCGCTGCGGCAGTCCACTGAGGCCGGTGATAATGCAGCTTGATGGTATAGCTCCCCACAGGTGGAGCTAGGCCTCAGGGCAGTGTATGAAGAGGGGGATGCAGGACAGGTGAGACCCAGCCCGGTCAGAGCAAGAACAGGGACGGACACGATAGTCACTTCGGTACCTTTTACTGGTGGTAATTCAGGCACATCCCGGAGCACTGTAGGGTGAAGGGTGCATATCAGGATCCTCCCCAATGAGCGGGTATAGGGCCTCCTGTTTCTTGCCTCTGCGTAGCAAGTTTCTGACCTGCCTGAAGCTAAGCCTAACTTTATCTCTGTCCTGCACCGGCTGACGTTGTGGTAGGGCCTTCTCTTGGAGTGCACGCTCCCAGCTTACGGGGCCTATGAGTCTCCTGGCACTGATATGTATCAGCTCTCTGGTGGACCTGGGACCTGTAGTTCTCCAGGGATTCCAGTTATGCCCTACTGGGTCGTAGAGATCCCGGTAAGCTCGGACCCAGTGTCCGGTATATGTTTCGGGGTGAGCTGGATAAGCTCCTCTGCCCCCTCTGCTACTCACTTTCCACTCGCCTTCGGCCACGCTCGGGCTCTCGCTAGGCTACTCACACTAACGGCAGCTTGCTGCTCTTCACCGCTCTTACAGGCGTCAGCACACCTTAAGCTCACTTACTTGAGCTTCAACTGAGTCTGGACTGGGCTCCTCTGCAGGCTGACCTCTCTCAGGCTCATCTTCTGAGGGAACTCTCTCAACAGGCTTGGCTCACTGTCGACTCCAGACTAACTAACTGCCTAGCTCCACCTTCCCTATTTATATCCCTAACGGGCTCCCTCTGGTGGTCTGAGGTGGAAGGTTGAGGTGTGTGAATGCTTATGGGGGCCTCTTGTGGAGGAATCCTTTAATGCACCCCCTAGGATCTGTGGTACCAAGTGCAGCTGGGCGCCACATTCCCCCCTAGCAAAGCTCAGCACTCCCGTGCTGAAGTACATTTTAAAACAACAATGGTAAACATGAACAATAACAATAACTCTTCCCTTTATGGGAGGCACTTCTCTTAAACGTTGCATAATAACATAAACAAGTACAAAGCGTCCTCCGAATTCAAGTCTCTTGTGGTGAGGTTCCCAGACAGGATGTCCATCTCACAGGGTAGAGTACTTGGTAATTTGAGGGACCTGTCCCAAATCCTTAACGTAGGCCCTGGGGTGGCTGCAGGGCATGGAGATCCTGCATTGTACCTCCGGTAGAGCCACTCCAGACAGGTTTTCTTTCTGAGGTCACCTAAAGGGGGCACTCCTGGGAGCGCAATTATATACAATAAATAGTTTTTGGACTGCACACAGTCCTCAGCCACGGAGTTCTTAGATAAATAAGGAAGTCCTTAGGCAAAGTGTCCATATCACTTGAACTGTTCAGTAATAAAGCAAAGCACAAAATAATATATATATATGCATGACAAATACAGTACAATAATATACAATACCTCAGGGGTAACTATTTACACTGTCAGAGTTTTACCTATTTCACTCAGTGTATCTGACAGGTGGTTGACCTCGCGTGCTACGTGTTGATCTGCGTAGGCCTGGGATACGTGAAGCGCTAATAGGTGCACTACCTCCCAATGTGTTAAGACTAGGTGTGGAGGGGCTGCAAGACTGCATTGACCTCTCTACTGGACTAGCAAGTATTCCATTGGCTGGGCCTCCTTGCTCTGCTCCAACCGGTGTATCTTTTTACACCCGTACAAATGGCAGAACTCCTTGAACAGCTCAGCCTCAAAGGCCGGGCCTTGGTCCGTCAGCACCTGCTCAGGGTATCCATGGGGTCTGCAGAAACACTCCTGGAAGGTTTTTGCTGCCGTCTCCGCTGTTAGATCCTTGACGGGGGTGACCACTAGGAACCTAGAGTAGTGATCCACCATGGTCAGGGCGCAGGAGTACCCTGACCTGCTGGGTGACCACTTGACATGATCCAGGGCCACGATCTCCAGGGGTCGAGTCGTCTTGATGGGTTGCAGGGGCGCCTTCGGCTGCTGTAGTCTTATCTTCTGAGGCTACAGGGTCCACAGTCTCGGCACCACAGCTCAATGGAGCTGCGAATTCCTACCCAGTAGAATCGACACTTCAGCAGGGTTTCTAGCTTTTTCCAGCCAGAGTGTCCCGCCTGATCGTGGTAGGCCTCCAACACCATTTGGATGTCTGTCTTCGGGACCACTATCTGCCATACCATCTCATGGGTTTTTGGATTGATGTACCTCCGGCACAGCTTCTCACGGAAGATAAACAGCCGGCTCCTCTCGTTCCACAGCTGCTTTGCTTGGAGAGACGCTTCCTTCTCCAGGGAGGAGCCTTCTTGGGTTATCAGTTCTTTAATACGGCTGACAACCGGGTCACTGTCCTGGGTCTCTTTCCAGCTGTGGTGTGGCAGAGGGTTTCACGTCTTCCCACGCTGCCTCCTGGAGGCTCGTTGCTCGTGCATCATCCCATTCCGGTGAAAGGCAGGTAGCTCAATCTCGTCCAGGTCATCCACTTCCTCTTCTGTGTCTGACTGGTGAGGCATCCTGGACAGGGCATCGGCGTAGACGTTCTAGCGGCCCGCCCGATATTTAATTGTGAATTGATAGTTTGACAGCCGAGCCATCCATCGTTGTTCTAGTGCTCCTAGCTTGGCGGTTTCAAGATGGGTCAAGGGGTTATTGTCAGTGTAGGCAGTAAACTTGCTGGAGGCTAGGTAGTGCTTGAACCTCTCAGTGATGGCCCAGACCAGGCCAGGAACTACAACTTAAAGCTGCTGTAGTTTTCTGGTTTCCTCTCGGTCGGGCGGAGCTTCCTGCTTGTGTATGCGATTACCTTCTCTTGGCCATTTTGCTTCTGACTTAGGACAGCGCCCAGCCCTTCATTGCTGGCATCTGTATACAGCAGGAACGGTTGGCTGTAATCAGGGTAGGCCAGGATCTTGTCGCCTGTCAGGATCTCCTTCATCTCCTGAAATGACTCGGCTTGCTCCTTACCCCAGTGGAATGGGAGATTTCTGCCTTTGGGGGACTGCCCTACCAGGAGGTCTTGCAGAGGGGCTGCTTTCTTAGTATAGTCTTTTATGAACCTCCGGTAATATCCTACTAGTCCCAGTAACTGACGCACCTCCTTGAGGTTCTTCGGCTCCCGCCACTTCTGAATGGCAGTGATCTTCTCCGGGTCTGGTGCTACCCCTTCCGGACTGACAATGTGCCCCAGGTACTGTACCTTTTTCTTGAGCAGGTGGCACTTTGAGGGTTTCAGCTTCATCCCGTACCGGTGTGGCGCCCCTGAGGGTTCGACCGCCACAGGGATGCTGCACCTCTTCAATAGGGTGTGGTGTTCCTCCTTTGAGGTAAGAACGGTGCAATGGTCAGGACCCCACCTCCACATCCAACACCACACTCCTCCCACCAGAGGGGGCTAGTAGGCACTAGTGTGTTGCCCCTACTGGGAAAATGGGAGACTGGGGAACCAAGAGATAGGGGGAACCATGTAGTGGGTGAGGGTGGAGGACGCACATTTAGTTTACACTTAATATTTCATATTTAATAAACAGACATCTTGGGCTCATGGTTCTTTGATTGTGATCTTCATCCCTGAACGTGGCTTCTGGGTGAACCTGCAGCGGATGGAGACACGGCCCTCATACTCTGGCCTTGAGTCGAGGGGCAGGTTGAAGTTAACGTATGTCTCAACCCGGTCAAGGACCATACCCAAGAAGGCCTGGAGCTTAGGAGTGTAGCCCCACCGCAAAAGGATCCCAGGGGGATGCAGACGGAGCGGTATACGCCACCTGTCCTCGCTATTCTGCCCTAGTTAGAGGGATTCCGGCTGCAAGAGGGGTACCGGCCCCCAACACCTGACTTTGCTACTCCACGTCCTAGTCAGGGAAGCCTGGTAGGCCCAGAGGATCCCACCGAGTAACGGAAGGAGCGGAGCTGCCACCCGTACCCTTTTTCTGAGCGTAGTCCAGAGGGAGACCCGGCCTATCTACACACACAGACAGGAGAGGACTCAGTCTGAAGTCTAGGTACACTCTGGTGCGGGGTCCTGATTAAGCATTTGAACCACTCGGAGGTTGACGGACCCCCGTTCCTGGTGACCGCAGAACTCCACGAGGAGCAGGGAGAAGCCTTGCAGCTGCACTCTCTACCGTGAGTAAAAACCCTGGAAGTCAACCCCTATGGCCTCCGGACTCTTTATTTCTGCACCGCACCGTGCAGCACCAGACCTCCTACACTACAACTCCCTCCATCCTCGTCTCTGCCCTGAGGCCCTGCTCCGCCTGTGGGGAGTAGTATCAACGTCGGCTGCCACAACATCCCGCCTCAGAGGACTGCAGCAGCGCTGGTGGCCTTCACCAGGTACCACAGGTGGCGTAGTCGATAGCAACCACTCAACCCTGATAGCCCGTACCACCCTTTTTTAATGTGACGGCCCTGGGCATGGAACGGGTCCAGGCCACGGCTACTACCCACACCAAATATCTGACCCGGCTCCGAGTAATCCCCTCATCTTCCCAGGGTAGGGCTGCGAGCGTCACACAACTGGCGTAGTCGGCAGGATAGCGTGCCTGCAACAACGGAAGGAAATTGCCCATTGCTACCGGGTACTGTGCGCCATAGACTGTCGTTTTCACTTAAAATGGCGCCCGCCCAAGAAGAACGGATGCCATAGAGCACCAAAAAGACAGTCTCCTAGCACCTCCTATCGTGGACCAGGCTCCCCTATGGCGCCAAAAGGGCCCCTTCCATCAGAGACTATCCGCGCGGTGATGCCCGTCAAAACGGATGGGCTGAACGAAGGCGTGCCTGTCAGCCTACCACCCTGGAGCTGCCCCAAAAAGAGGAGGGAATGCAAAAACAATAAGGTGCCGCCATTGCAGTTGGAGACTTGCAATCCTCAGGAGCGGACATGGACGCTGCTGAAGCGAGTCTATCGGAGCCTTCCGAACCCGGCCCAGGTTCTTCTCCCATCAGTGAACGAAGTGGCATAACTCTAACAGCGGGAGATATGGAGTTTCTCCGCCAGGAAACCCCGGACCTTGCTCGGAGAGTGGCTGAGGCCCAGCAAGCGGCATCCGCTGCGTGGCGGGAAGAAATACTGCAACGCATCCGGGCCCGCCGCCAAGGAGCAGCAGCTCAGGAGTAGGCAGCAACAGAGGTCGCATGCAGCCCAGGAGCAGGTGAGTGTGATACCCCTGTCCCGGCTGCTGAGCCCACCGTGCCCCTCCTGGACCTCATGAGTGAGTATCTGCTGCCCGGCGCGGTCACCTGTGAGCAGGTCTTTTCCCCGGATCTTGAAGCCTCTGCTATCGGCGGGGACCTGCACTGCCTCCCAACTCCCAACTCGGAGGAACCTGAGTCTGCTGGGGTATCCACCGACCCCAACCTGGACTGGTCCATATTTCCTGAGGACCCACAGCAGCCCCTGCTGTCACCGCTGCCCGCACCTACTGTCACCTGGCCGGCGGTTGAAGAGTGGGCCTGGGACAACCAGGGGGGGGACCTGATGGGCTTCCCCCGGGAGACCCGGGCTGAAGCGCGTAGGAGGAGCGAGCTGTGCCGCCAGCAGATCCTCCAGCTCGATCGGGAGCAACGTCAGAGGGAGATTCGCTGAGAGCGCCTCGAGGTGCGCGCCAAGGCCGCAAAGTCCAGGGCCCGTCAGGAGGAGGCAACCCGTCCAAGCCCCCGTGTGGAGGGGCAAGTTGTCCGCTTCCACCATGAGGCGGGGTGGGGCTTCATCCGGAGTTCCCAGCATGAGCAAGACGTCTTGGTCAGCCGGCGGGACGTCGAGCCGCAGCTGAAAAAGGGACACCCTGGCCGGAACCTCTTCCCGGGTGACTTTGTTTCATACACCCGCCAATACGGGGTGCGGGGGTGGTACGCCCTGGATGTTCACAAGGTGTCCAGGAGTGATGCCCCCTCGCGCTCGGCCATGGAGGACCGGTCAGCCTCCATCGGGAGGAATGAGCCTTTTCCCCGGTGGGGACCCGTGGATTAAGCGGCCCCGGCGGCTGTAACCTGTTTGTAGTTACAATGTTATATTTATATTAATGTTTGCCATGTTTTCTCCCGGTTTTTCTAGAGACATTTGTCCCTGCGGACTTGCAGTAGGCAGACTCTTTAACTGTATATAGTTTGCATCTCTTTAGGTGCTCCATATTGGTTTTATGTAAAAACCGCAGCTATTTCTACCTCAGACCTCAGAAGAAAAACCTGTCTGGAGTGGCTCTCCTGGAGGTCCAACACGGGATCTTCATGCGCTGCAGCCATCCCAGGGCCTACTTTGGGGGTTTGGGACAGGTCCCTCGCGCTTCTGAACTGACTTTTCATCCTTGCACTTTAACCCGTCTGTCTATGCATAATGTCTCTGGATGGTTTTATACTTTTATACTTTTATAATTTGTGCAGTTTGTAACGTTAAAGGAGAAGTGCCTCCCATATTGGGAAGATTGTTTACTGTTATAAAAAAAAATATAAAAAAAGACTGTACCAGGTTTTGCTCTCTTTGCAGCCCGCGGACGTGCTCTGTTTCACCAGGGGGGAATGTGGCGCCCCAGAGGGCTCGACCGCCACAGGGATGCTGCACCTCTTCAATGGGGTGTGGTGTTCCTCCTTTGAGGCAAGAACGGTGCAATGGTCAGGACCCCACCTCCACATCCAACACCACACTCCTCCCACCAGAAGGGGCTAATAGGCACTAGTGTGCTGCCCCTACTGGGAAAATGGGAGACTGGGGAACCAAGAGATAGGGGGAACCATGTAGTGGGTGAGGGTGGAGGACGCACATTTAGTTTACACTTAATATTTCATATTAAATAAACAGACATCTTGGGCTCATGGTTCTTTGATTGTGATCTTCATCCCTGAACGTGGCTTCTGGGTGAACCTGCAGCGGATGGAGACATGGCCCTCATACTCTGGCCTTGAGTCGAGGGGCAGGTTGGAGTTAACGTATGTCTCAACCCGGTCAAGGACCATACCCAAGAAGTCCTGGAGCTTAGGAGTGTAGCCCCACCGCAAAAGGATCCCAGGGGGATGCAGACTGAGCGGTATACGCCACCTGTCCTCGCTATTCTGGCCTAGTCAGAGGCATTCCGGCTGCAAGAGGGGTACCGGTCCATGACATCTGACTTTGCTACTTCACGTCCTAGTCAGGGAAGCCCGGTAGGCCCAGAGGATCCCACCGGGTAACGGAAGGAGCGGAGCTGCCACCCGTACTCTTTTTCTGAGCGTAGTCCAGAGGGAGACCCGGCCTATCTACACACACAAACAGGAGAGGACTCAGTCTGAAGTCTAGGAACACTCTGGTGCGGGGTCCTGATTAAGCATTTGAACCACTCGGAGGTTGTCGGACCCCTGTTCCTGGTGACCGCAGAACTCCATGAGGAGCAGGGAGAAGCCTTGCAGCTGCACTCTCTACCGTGAGTAAAAACCCTGGAAGTCAACCCCTATGGCCTCCGGACTCTTTATTTCTGCACCGCTCCGCGCAGCACCAGACTTCCTACACTACAACTCCCTCCATCCTCGTCTCTGCCCTGAGGCACTGCTCCGCCTGTGGGGAGTAGTATCAACATCGGCTGCCACAACATCCCGCTTCAGAAGACTGCAGCAGCGCTGGTGGCCTTCACGAGGTACCACAGGTGGCATAGTCGATAGCAACCACTCATCCCTGATAGCCCGTACCACCATTTTTTAATGTGACGGCCCTGGGCATGGAACGGGTCCAGGCCACGGCTACTACCCACACCAAACATCTGACCCGGCTCCGAGTAATCCCCTCATCTTCTCAGGGTAGGGCTGCGAGCGTCACACACCGGGACAGTGACTGAAATACCTCCGCCAGGTGCTTCAAGTGGTCCTGGTACGTCTTGGAGTACACTATCACATCATCCAGGTAAAGTAACACAGTCTCGAAGTTGCGGTGTCCCAGGCAGCACTTCATCAATCTCTGGAACGTCCCGGGGGCTTTGCAGGGTCCAAACGGCATGCTGTTGAACTCGCAGGGTCCCATAGGGGTTGTAAAGGCCGTCTTCTCCCGATCCTCCTCAGCCACAGCTACTTGCCAGTACCCACTAGTGAGGTCAAGGGTGGAAAAGTAATTTGCAGACTTTAATGCAGCCAGGGACTCCTCAATGCGATGTAAAGGGTATGCATCTTTATGTGTAATGTGATTTACTTGTCTGTAATCTACTCCCATCCTTTTTCCTGACTAACACTAGGGGAGCTGCCCAGGGACTACGACTATCCCTTACCACCCCCGCCTTTCTCATATCGTGCAGCATCTCCTTTGCCTTCTGGTAGTGAGCTGGTGGTATAGGCCTGTACCGTTCTTTGATGGGTGGATGGTCACCTGTGGGGATATGGTGTTGAACCCCCTTAATCCTCCCAAAGTCAAGTGGGTGCTTACTGAACACCTGCGCGTATTCTTGTACCACCCGGTGTACACCCTGTTTCTGATGGGCAGGAGTGGTGTCTGTTCCTACATGGAGCTGTTGACACCAATCCTCCACCTGAGTTGCAGGGTCATTATGCTCCACTTCGTCTGGTGAGGTTAAGGACTCCGCCTTGTGAATGGAGTAATTATTTACAGCATATAGTTTGGCAACAGTGGCATAACGTGGTAATCTGACCTCATCTTCCCCACAGTTGAGAAGACAGACGGGCACCCTCCTATTGCGTACATCCACCACTCCTCTGGCGGTTAAGAGCATGGGTCTGTGCTCGGAGCAGAAGGGTTCTACTACCGCCTGGTAGCTCTGTCCTCTAAGACCTATGGCTGCTCTACACCAGATAAGCATTTCACTAATAAGGGGGATCGCAATGGGTATGGGGTCCGTCACTCGCACATTACCGATTTCACCATCTGTTAACCTTACTTGCTGTTGGTACATCAGGACTCGGATCTCCTTCTGTAACGCCCTTCTCTGTCCTTGTCTGGCTGTGTCAGCTATCTGTTGGAGCAAGAACACAACTTCTCCCAAACAGTTGCCAACAATGTTAGTGCCAATTACCATGTACGGATTGGTATCATCAGGATTAGTCTCTACTACAATTAGCCCCTGGTCCTTCAGCTCCACTCTCCCCACTTTTACTGTCACATTCTTAACCCCGATTAGGTTAAGGGGGAGTCCATTTGAGGCATAAACAGAAAGATTTCGAGCTGGCGGACTTAGGTCATCCATGGACCAGAACCTTTTGTAGAGGACCTCAGGTATTATAGTTACCTGAGACCCTGTGTCCAGCAGGGCGTGCGTCAGGATTCCGTCCAGCACAATGGACAGGAAAGGTCTTCCTCCCACGAACCTGTTGTACCAGTCTGATGGGCCTGGGAAATCTACTCCTGGGTGTCGGTCCTCGGCCCCAGGGTTTGCTCGTTTAAAGGACAATTCTGGGCGGTGTGACCTGTCTTGCGGCAGTGGTAGCAGGCAGGGTCCCTCTGTGGACGGCGCTGGTCACTGATCCTCGTAGAGGGTGGTGTTGTTCTCCTCCTCCTTCGCATCCAGGGGACATCCTCAGGGCTATCGGCTATCAGGATTTTCCCTTCGTCCTCGGGTTCCGTCCGCAGCTGCAGGGCACTCAGCACAGTGGTCAGGGTTTTGCTCAACTGACGCACTTCAGAGCGCAAGCTGTCCAGCTCTCTAGGGGACGTTGCTGGGACTTTGGCTTCAGCAGCCACTGGGGAAAAGGTGGGTGTTGCAGGCACTGGGGTGGCTCCACCCTGATAACATTGGATGGAATTTATTTCCAGAGGCTGCAGTCCTTTTATAGTCATGTCCTTAAGATTGTCAAAGGTGGCATCTGGATGATCCAGGGACCACTAACGCACAGTCCTGCTCTCCTCAGGAGACTTCAGTCCCCGGACAAACTGTTCCTTCAGCATTTTGTTCTCATTTTCGATGCTGGTTGGACTAACCTGTTTCAGAGCTCGCAGGGCCCCCTGTAGACGCCAGGCATAGTCCCGAACATTGTCCTCCGGCTGTTGAGAACAGTTGTAGAACCTCATCCTGAGGTACGCCTCAGTATGATCATCAAAAACAGTCTGTAGCTTTTTAAAGATTGCGGACACTGATTCCTGGTCTGCGGCCGACTATGTTTCCACTTCCCGCTCCGCAGCACCAGTCAATTGTCATAATACAA
Source organism: Phyllobates terribilis (assembly GCF_046119375.1). Taxonomy (NCBI): domain Eukaryota; kingdom Metazoa; phylum Chordata; class Amphibia; order Anura; family Dendrobatidae; genus Phyllobates; species Phyllobates terribilis. Next base: position 381,434,288 of record NW_027362765.1, on the reverse strand, counting down.
CAGCGGCCCTCTGCTTGCCTGTCATAGATTACATGTCCAGGATACTGCATATTTTCCGCTTGAGCCCAGACAGGGTATCTGGTTTGCCGCTTTACTGGGGGAGCCACTTTGCTCCAGGAATATACGGTAGAGTTATGGGGATGACAGGAGTGACAGGGTTTGCTGATGGGGCAGCGGCTCCGCTCTGCACGGCTTCGGGTGCGGGTTCATTGTCAGGGACGTTAACCGGGGCTCCGGCTAGTTGCTGTACCTCGGACATTCTGGCGCCCCCCTAGCAAACCGTGGCCTATCTTCTTTTCTTTTTATTCTGGTAGGCCGCAGCTCCGCAGGTGACGGTCTTCTTCAGGACCTTGCGTCGCTTGCGTCCTACGTCAGAGCGCTCACCACGGCTCCTTCCAGGACCTGGCGCTTCCTGGTTTGACGTCAAGGCGTAGGGCGTGTCCGGGGCTTTGCGCGCTGTTGCAGGTACGCCCCTCGGTTTCCCGCGGTTACGCCCTTCTTCTTCCCGCACTACTGCGTGACAATGGCGGCCAACTTCACCACAGTTTAATACACAGTTTTTATTAAAGGCGCACAGTACCCGGTGGCAACGGGCATAACACTCCGTCATTGCAGCGGGCACGGGATCCTGTTCGTGACGCCAGGAAAAGATGACTAGCCCAGGGGGATGAGGGAAGACTCGGTACCCGGGCCTTTTGCCTGACCTTGGGGATGTCGCTGTGGTCGGCTCCCGGGCCCGTACTCTGGGCCTCTCTTTTAAAAAAAAGGGTGGTTTCGTTTGCTAATTTTATGGAAGTTCGTGACACCACCTGTGGTTTCTGGTGAGAATCACCAGCGCTGCGGCAGTCCACTGAGGCCGGTGATAAGGCAGCTTGATGGTATAGCTCCCACAGGTGGAGCTAGACCTCAGGGCAGTGTATGAAGAGGAGGATGCAGGACAGGCGAGACCCAGCCGGGTCAGAGCAAGAACAGGGACGGACACGATAGTCACTTCGGTACCTTTTACTGGTGGTAATTCAGGCACATCCCGGAGCACTGTAGGGTGAAGGGTGCATATCAGGATCCTCCCCAATGAGCGGGTATAGGGCCTCCTGCTTCGTGCCTCTGCGTAGTAAGTTTCTGACCTGCCTGAAGCTAAGCCTAACTTTATCTCTGTACTGCATCGACTGACGTTGTGGTAGGGCCTTCTCTTGGAGTGCACGCTCCCAACTTACGGGGAACTTATGTGTGAATGCTTATGGGGGCCTCTTGTGGAGGAATCCTTTAATGCACCCCCCTAGGATGGGTGCCACACATCCATTGTTGCCTGGATTGTGCATTCTTTCATTCAAGGCTTGAGCTGAATCGAGAATATATAACTGGGCGTATGTTGGTGATTCACCTTGGTTAGGGTGCAACGCAGATGTTGCATGATAAATTCGCCCATGGATTCTGCAACAGAAAGGACCTGATCACTTGTTAATTGATTGGTCAATTTGTGCGCCCTTTGATGCAAAAGCGTTTGCACTATTGTATGATCTTATGTTTTCCATAAAATTCTTGGAGTTTGGTTCAGATCCCTTCATACAATTAGTAGGGTTGAGCGAGTATGTTCTGTTCCGAGTATTCTCGGGCCGAGCTCCGAGTATTTACAGCTGCTCGGTGATATGGTTGAATCGCTCCCGTGTGCATGATTTGCAACTGTTTGACAGCTTTATTACATGTGAGGAATGTGTAAGAAATAGACATTCCTCACATGTAATAAAACTGTCAAACAGTTGCAAATCATGCACACGGGAGCGATTCAACCATATCACCGAGCAGCTGTAAATACTCGGAGCTCGGCCCGAGAATACTCGGTGAAAGGGTTAATAGAACATACTCGCTCAACACTAACAATTAGTAATCCAGGGATGCATTCATACTTCTTCCAATAAGATGGTTCCATTATGACAACAGTTTGTTGTAATTTCATTTTTTTTAATGGTTGGCATAACAAAATGGCCATTTTTTGTTCATTGGGCCAAGATAGCATACCTCGATGTCATCTTCATTGAACTTTTCAGCAAGCAAAGCAATGTTGTGAGATCTCAAGTTCTTACCTAGTGGGCAGGTTGGTTAGTATGGGCTACTCTGAGTCTCTGAGTATTGGCTTCACGATGCTGCTGAAGCTCACCTTCTATCATACTCTGTTGAGCAGACCTATGCCTTTCAGCGTCAGCTTTGCGCATCTGTTGACGCTCTTTTTTGAGTGAGATTTTGACGGGCAGCCCTTTTTCTGACAATATTGGCTTCACACAGCAATTGAAGGTGCTTTTTTGTAACCCTACTTCTATGAACCTTTTGAGCTTCAGCCCTTCTTGGTTTTTTTTTACCTGAGTTTCCTCCTCAGAAGGTGCTTGCTAGCATTTGAGGGAAATTATTATGGAATTATGAAACAAATAAGGTTGTAAACTTTTACTGGCAGCTTTTTAATTATATTGAAGCATTAGCTTATAAAAATGTATTGTTCAATAAATTCTCTGTAAGCTACTTTTTTTTAAAAAAACTGTGTGATATTTCTTTACGTTGGCTTGTTGGTGTGGGAGTTTGTGGGTGGGGTCTTATGTAACTCTTCCTCCCCTGGCTGTTTTTCTTCCATTTATCATTTATCTTTAATTATATTTACCTTTAAGTAATCTTCTCCCTTTTTCCAGCAGCCTTATGGGCGGCCTTTGCGTATTGCTCTGTTCACTGTGTATTAGAATTAAAATGGCGCTTCTCCCTTTTTCCAGTCACTAGTCTTATGGGCAGCATTTGCGCAGTACTCTGCTCACATTGTATTACAATTAATATGGGGCCGAAGTGTGGGCGTCAGCAGTGCGATGTTAAGTTTGCTTTACAATAAAGTTGACTAAATAGTCGCCAGAATGCTCTGCTGACATTCTAGTAAACTTGCTGAAGTTGTATTGAACTTAAAATGGCGGTGGAGTGTGGGCATGCATTAAATATTGAAATAAAATGTTGCCGACTTAGCACGTGCGCATACCGCGCTATCTGGTGCCATTTTGTTGTAGACACTGTGTGTGCGAATTGGTCTTCAATAAAATGGCACCAGAGATCGCGGTATACGCAGACGCTGACTCCAGCACCACACTTCTCCTCCAGCCTCATCCTCCCTGTCACCTCGAAGCAATGGAATTCCAGTCTATTAATGCTGGATGCATCATTATGACTCTGGCCACACTGCGTAAGTGCAGCCTATTCCGGCTTCAGACAGAAGAACATATCCAGCGTTATATTATAGATATTCATATCTATTATATATCTGATATGATGGACGTTCTTTATATATTACAGGAGATTATACAGAGATCTATCACACAGCAGGTAGAAAAAACATATTGGATAGGACTTCACCGTGATGGAGATGTCTGGAGATGGGTGGATGGAGAACATTATTCCAGCAGCTTGTAAGTGACTCCTGACACCAGCACACACCGGTCATTACTGTGACTGTGATACATCCCATCACCGGGGTCTGGACCTCCCTTATAATTACTGATTTATCATAATTTCCTCATTTTATTCAGGTTCCAGATAAAGATACAAGGATCAGGACGCTGCATATCAATGACCGGATCTGGATATTATCAGGGAAACTGCAATTCTACTAACAGATGGATATGTGTAAAGAAAGCTATGAGGATCTGATGTTGTTGAAACATATAATGTACATGAAATTGAATAAAACTATAAATATTTGCAATTAGAGGTTTAGTAATATAAAATGAAAAAGTAAAGATCTAAGTATTTTGTTTTAATGTACATTTCATTTATATCCACAAATTATTGAATCTTCATTCAAAAAGTATAAAAATAAAGCAGAATTCACACTTAGGCTATGTTCACACATGTTGGGTTTTTCAGCGTTTTTTGCTGCAAATTTTTATGCAAATTTTCAGCTTTGTTTTGCAGTACCCACAAAGACTATGAGAAATCAGAAATCTCTGTTCACACATCATGGTTTTTTTTTGTTGCACCCAGGTGATTTCTTGACAGGTTTTTTCTGATTTTTGACGCAGTCGATTTCCTGCCAGAGATCAGTTTTGCTGCAGATTTGTGACGTAAAAAAAAAACAACATTAGTGATGAGCGAGCATGCTCGCTACTGCCCGGTGCTCGCCCGAGCATCTCTCTGTGCCCGAGCATCTGCGGAGTATTTCTGGGGTTGCTCTGCGAGAGCTTGGGTCTCCTCCCTGCATATTTGGCGCACTTTACAGAGCCAATGAACATGCAGGGATTGCCAGCCATGCACTGTAATGCCGTAGCCATGTTGGTTGTGGCATTACAGTGATTGGCTGGCCGCACAGCGTCATCAGGTCTATATCAGACCTGGCGCCTCCATGCTCGTCACAGTCACTTCGGAATCAGACAGTGTAGGGAGAGCTGCTGCTGCGTCAGGGAGAGATTTGGTTGTTTACAGTTATATGAAAAAGTTTGGGCACCCCTATTAATCTTAAGCTTAATATTTTATAAAAATTGGTGTTTTTGCAACAGCTATTTCAGTTTGATATATGTAATAACTGTTGGACACAGTAATGTTTCTGATTTGAAATGAGGTTTATTGTACTAACAGAAAATGTGCAATCTGCATTCAAACAGCATGATCAGGCACATGGCAGCAAAGCACCCGAATTTGTGGGCCGAAAACCAGTGTCCAGGAACAGTGTCTGCGGGTGGTACCACTTCTTCTTCCGCTGTTATGCATGCAAGCCAATCCACTGTCCATGGTGCATGCGAAGATGCCTCCTGACCTGTACCTGTCATTGCACACTCTCAAGTAGCAGCATCAGGAAGCACATCCACATCCGTGTCCCAGCGCAGCGTTCAGTTGTCCATACCCCAGTCCTTGGAACGCAAGCACAAATACGCAGCCAACGTCACACTACTAAATTCCCACATTTCGCAACTGTTTGAGCTAGAAATGTTGCCTTTCAGGCTCGTGTAGACAGAAGCATTCCACAACCTAATGGCAGCGGCCATTCCTCGGTACTCGGTCCCCAGCCGCCACTATTTCTTCCGGTGTGCCGTCCTCGCATTACACAAGCACGTGTCCCAAAACATTAGCCGTGCCCTCAACAACGCAGTTCCAGGAAAGTCCACCTAACCACGGACACGTGGACAAGTGCTTGCGGGAAGGGATGATACATCTCGCTGACGGCACATTGGGTTAACAGAGTGAAAGCCGGGACCCAAACGGACCTTGGGAGGGAACACGTCCTCCCGACGCCAAGGATCGCAGGCCCTAGGTCAATCAGGGTTGCCGCCGCAGTTTACAGCTCCTGCACCTCATCCTCCTCTTCAGCCTCCATCTCCGAAATGACCACATCAGTCACAAGCTGGAAGCACTGCATCACTAACTCGGCCAAGCAGCAACAGGCTGTGTTGAAGCTAATATGCTTAGGTGAAAAACCGCACAATGCTGAAGAGTTGTGCACACCTCTGAAAGAGCAGGCAGATCTGTGGCTCACACCCCTGAACCTACAGCCAGGCATGGTCGTGTGTGACAATGGCCGAAACCTGGTGGCAGCTCTGAGGAGAGGCGAACTCACACACGTACCATAAAGTACCAAAAGGAAAAGAGATTCCCTGTTACATATACCTCAGATAGTATATAGTGATAAATTATCATAGCATTTTATTAGAGGCAGACGGGAAATCAGGAAAACTGGGGGAACAGTTTTATGAAAGAGTAATGAATTTTATTCAATATTATATAAATACACAAGACAAAAAAAAGATCATTTAAAAAGAGGGATGAGAAACACTGCAAAAAAACTATGGTAAAAGATGTAAAAAGTCCACCATAGTGAAAGAAAGGGGGAGACACAAGGTCCCTAGCAAGTTACCAATTAATAGAGTATTCTAGTAGTTGTACCGGACCATAGAGTGCAAACGGCTAGATATATACCGAATCTGTCATAGAATGGGTGCAAGCTAGTCCTATCTCTGGTGTGTCCTTGTCTAGGACTCAGATCCACAACAGGAGATTAAGGTTACCTTGTGACATGTTGTCAAATGAAGCAAAGTGCGCTTGGGACCCGTGCGATAGCCTCGATGCGCGTTTCACCTTCCGGCTTTGTCAGGAGGCGTGGTGAACAATAAAAACCAGGTGTTATTTAAATAGATGAGTCTTGGTAATCAGCGAGTCGGCGCGCAGATCGTCATGTTGCTCCTCCCTGTGGCGCGGCCAGCCATTGTTCACAGGGAACGACGGGAAGGAGGACGTACGTCATTACCTCCGTTGTCCCAGCAACGCGCCCCGCGTGCGACGCCACAGAGGTCGAACAGCGCATGCACGAGGTGCGTCTGCGCTGTATATAGGAGAAGGAAGGAATCAAAGTAAGTGTAGTTAAATGGGTTATCTATGCACTCAGAAGGGAGCAGCATGTTATGCTGCTCCTCCCCTGCAATCGGGGCAGGTCGGTATATATCATAGGAGGAAGAGTAAATCGTACTCTCCCCCGTCCCGGCCTTACCCCCTACCCGTGCAACCATGTGAAAGGGGCAAAAGGTGCATATAACATACTGCACTATTTGTAATAGAACCATAAAATAATATATGTCTAGTGATATCCTCAGGGAGATTTTACTACATGACAGAACCATTGTCAGAGAGAAATTGCTCGTATAAAAATTATGGTGCCAGATGACATCAGTAACGATTCTCAACCAAAAGGGGTAGACCACACCCCCCATTTGAAGTAATATACGGTCACATTACATTAGTAATAGATATAAATACATAACAGAGAAATATTCGAAATCTATTGGTCATTCATCATAATTATCCTCTAAGATAAGTAAACTCAACCCTTATCAAGACATGTAGAAGGATATAAAATAACAGTTACTCAGTAGCGCACATATGTCTATGCACGCATAAACCGTGCATGTACATACTGTATATATGCACGTATGCATATGACGCGCCCCCTGGGCCTGTGTTTTGAGGGGGATACCCGGAACCGGATCGCTGGGGGTTGTAGTCTTCCATGGCGGTGACCTGGTCCGTGCCCAGGGTGGTCAATTCAGTGGCAGTCTTAGTGTAATAACAAGTGTCCAACTACGCCACCCGTGGATTGCTGTCAGTGGGGACCACCGCTGCAGGGCAGACCGCTGAGGCTGGTATTATGTGTGCAGCTTAGAGTGGGATGACTCCCCACGGGAGGAGTATAGCCTCAGGGCAGTTAGTGTGGATGATGGGAGTGATGGTGCACGAGCGCAGCAGGAATAGAGTCTTTGCAGTGCAGTTCAGGGTCTTTACTGGTGATAAGAAGGCCGACTCTCCCGGGAGTACTGGCTAGTATAAGGGGCCTGGTCTGTCTGTGAGCAAGCAGGAGTTCCCCTGGCCAGGTGGAGTTGTAGGCCTCCCCATCTATCTGCACTCTTTCTGGCTACCTTGCTGTAAACGGTTACAAGTAGCCCACGTCCCTGAGTATACTGTGTGGTGCTCACCCGTATGGCTGGTGACTTGGGGCCTTCTGTTAGCCTCTGCTCCTGGATGGCGGCGCTGGTCCCTTCCTTGTGACTGAGCCTCCGGGCTTCTATGGCCAGAGGACCTGGAATCCCCCGCCGGCTGGTTTCTGCTGCTCGGTGTATATCAGTCCCCACAGCCTCGGACTCGGTGTCCGGTTTTAGTGTCCTCAGCCAGGGCGAGCTATATCTCCACTTAGCTTCCAGCCCCTGGTCTTCTGTTCCTAGCTCCTGCAGAGCTCCTAGTTCTTGCTTTCCCTGTGTCTGCTGCTCTCCAGACCAGACTGCATCTCTGTCTGGGACTTCACTCACTAATCCCGCCCCAGACCCAGTTTATAAGGGCAGATTCCTCCCCTCCCAGGTCTGGGCGGGTGGTGTTGCATGCTGAAGGGCTCCTGACCAGAGAAACCTCCCACCTGCTCTCAGACATAATATTTCTATTACTGTGGCAACCAGACCCCTGGGGTGCCACATTCCCCCCTAGAAAATTTTAGTACTCCGGGACTAAACACATTTTTAAGAAAATACAAATACAAAGGTATAAACAATAATACAATAACATATACACAAGAAGCTTTAGTCTGTAGAGGTCACGGCGTGTCCGTAACCGGGTGTCCATATCACCCAAGGTGAAGTTTTGGCATAGAATAGGGGACCTGTCCAAAGCAAACCCCATGCGTTGGCCCTGGGCGTGGCTGCAAGGCGAGACTAACTACTTTGGGCCGCAAGGAGGCCACGTCAGACAGGTTTTCTCTTCCGCGGCCATCTTCGCAAGAGGCACTAAGGTGCAACTATCTACAAAACTGTTCTGGTTATCCAGCATCCATAACCTGTTAGTCCAAAGGAATCTGCAGGGTAACTGAGAAACATAATTAATAACAGGCAACAACAAAAACCATTAACATTTTCAAGAAACAGTTACATTTACAGTGCATTACTTTATATTTTCCAGCGAGCGGGCATCTGACCTCTAGTGACTCTAGTGGACCTACGGAGCTCACTAACTGGTTCTGCACTACAGGGTGTAGGGGATGTTATGGGTAAGCTGGGCAGCTGTCTGTGCACTCTTTGGCTAACTAGGGGTACGGAAGGCTCACTACTAGCAGAGGGTTGATTCTCCTGGTCTGCTGGTATGGATTCTTCTGCCTCTTGGGCCGGCTGCTCTTCCAGCTCTACCGGTTCCTCTGTAGGTCCTTGAGGGGCTGGCTGGAGAAAGGTGAGGACGGGTACCACTACAGCGCCATTTACTTGTGTCCAAGACCGGGGAAAGTCTCCGAGTATGGTGCTGAGCATTTCCTCCTTTTCCTCTACGGGTTGAGGGTCTTCCTGATCTTCATCCGTGCTTTGCAACTTCTCGGGGCACTTTTTCAGGTGGTCTCTGGAGACAGTGGCTGTGGTCTCTCCTCCATCCCTGCTGATGACACAGACTTTTGGGTTCTCATGGCTTGAGGGCAGTATGGTGTACGGGTCCTTCTCCCACTGGTCATCCAACTTGTGGAGCAGCCTCTTTCTCTTCAAGACCCGCTCTCCAGGTACCAGGGGAACAGCGGGAGCATACTGGTTATAAGCCTTCTCTTGCCTTTCTCTAGCTTGAGACAGACTTCGCTTGACGCTCTCCTGCACTTTCCGATACTGCTGCTGCCGTTCTGTATTCCAGTCTGCCTCTGGCGAGGTGTCCTCAGGTGTCAGGACTCCCATATCCAGGTCAATAGGCAGCTTACCAGGTCTTGCTCTCATTAGGTAAGCTGGGGTACCGTTGGTGGAACCTACAGGGATGTGATTGTACAAGTCCACCAAATCGGGCAGTTTCTCAGGCCACAGACTGCGTTCTTCCAGGGGCAACATTTTTAACAAGTCTATCACCACCTGGTTCATCTTCTCACATAGTCTGCTGGTCTGCGGATGATAGGGCGTTGTTCTTATCTTCTGGCAGCCATACAGGTTGCAGAACTCCCGGAAGACCTCCGCTTCGAAGGCTGGTCCTTGGTCCGTCAACACTTGCTCCAGATACCCGTGTGGACGGCAGAAGTGCTGCTGGAAAGCCCTAGCTGCTGTTTGAGCCGTTAAGTCCTTGACAGGGACCACCACCAGGAACCGGGAGTAGTGATCCACGATTGTGAGGGCGTAGACATACCCAGATCTGCTTGGAGCCAGTTTCACATGGTCCAGGGCTACCAGTTCCAGTGGCTGTCTGGTGATGATGGGCTGCAGGCAAGTCTTCTGGCTGGCACGGTCCTTTCTTCTTAGGTTGCACGGGCCACAGTCTCTGCACCACCTCTCGATGGCTCCTCTCATGCCTACCCAGTAGAACCGTTCACGCAACAAGAACTCCAGCTTCTTCCATCCAAAATGTCCTGCTCCGTTGTGGTATGCCTCCAGAACCATAGCCGCGTCTCGTCTTGGGACCACTACCTGCCAGGTCAACTCATGTGTTCGAGAGTTAACCATTCTCTGGCACAGCTTCTCCCTGTAGAGAAACAGCTTACTTTTCTCCTTCTACAGTTGCTTGGTCTCCTCCGGAGCGTCTGGGTCAAGACGGGCATCGGCCTGTGTCAGCATTTCCTTCACCAGACGGACTGCGGGATCACTGTCTTGCATTTCCGCCCAGCTGTAGTGGGGCAAGGGATTGAACGTCACAGAGCGCCTGTCCTTCACACAGTGGGAATACAGGGTAATCCCATGATGGTGGAACGCAGAGAGCTCGACTTCCTCCAGATCCTCTGGATCTTCCCCTACGTCCGGTAAGTTTGGCATTCTAGACAGGGCATCCGCGTTGGCATTTGAGCGTCCCGCCCGGTATTTGATGGTGAATTCATAGTTGGACAGGCGGGCCATCCATCTCTGCTCCAGGGCACCGAGCCTTGCAGTGTCCAGGTATGTCAACGGGTTGTTATCCGTGTACACGGTGAACTTGGAAGAGGCAAGGTAATGCTTGAAACGTTCAGTCACTGCCCACACTACTGCCAGGAACTCCAGCTTGAATGAGCTATACCTCTCAGGGTTCCTCTCCGTAGGCCGTAGCTTTCGGCTGGCGTAAGCGATTACCCGTTCTTTCCCCTGCTGGATCTGGGACAGTACGGCTCCTAGCCCGATGTTGCTTGCGTCCGTGTGGAGGATAAAGGGCTGGCTGTAGTCAGGATATGCCAGGATTTCATTCCCCGTGAGGGCCATCTTCAGCTGACAGAAGTACTCCTCTTCCAGCTTTTCCCACCTGAAGGGCGGCTTCTGGTTTTTGGCTTTCCGAGACAGGTCCTGCATAGGGGCTGCGATTTTGGTGAAACCGGGAATGAATCTTCGGTAGTAGCCCACCAACCTGAGGAACTGCCGCACTTCCTTTATGCTGGAGGGTCTTGGCCAGTCTTTAATCACTGATCTTATCGGGGTCGGGAGCCACTCCGTCAGCACTCACCACGTGTCCCAGGTAATGCACCTTTGGTTTCAGGAGGTGACACTTGGAGGATTTCACCTTTAGGCCGTAGCTTGCCAGGGCATCAAACACTTCTGCCAGGTGTTTCAGGTGGTCCTCGTAGGTCTTGGAATAAATGATGACATCGTCCAGGTATAACAGGACCGTCTCGAAATTCCGGTGTCCCAGACAGCATTTCATCAACCGTTGGAAGGTTCCTGGTGCGTTGCAGAGCCCGAACGGCATAAAGTTAAATGCGCTGAGACCCATCGGGGTGGTGAATGCGGTCTTCTCCCGGTCCGTCTCTGCTACAGGAACCTGCCAGTACCCGCTAGTGAGATCCAAAGTGGAGAAGAAGTTAGCAGATTTTAATGCAGCTAAAGATTCTTCTATTCTAGGTAACGGGTACGCATCTTTGTGTGTGATACGGTTGACCTTTCTGTAGTCCACACACATTCTCATGGTGTTGTCTTTCTTTTTCACTAAGACTAGTGATGCTGCCCAGGGGCTACAGCTGTCCCTGATTACCCCAGCCTCCTTCATGTCTTTTAGCATCCCCTTGGCGTGTTGATAGTGTGCAGGGGGTACAGGTCGGTATCTCTCCTTTATAGGAGGGTGGTCTCCCGTGGGATGTGATGTTCTACCCCCTTTACTCGCCCGAAGTCTAGCGGGTGTTTACTAAACACTCTCTCGTACTCTTGAACCACCCGATAGACTCCTCTCTATTTGGTGTGAGGGAGTGGAGTCAGTACCCAAATGCAGTTGCTGACACCAGTCTTCCATTGGTTTCTTAGAGCCGTTACCTTCCTCTGGTTGAGATGGAGGCAAGGGTTCCACGGACTGTACCGAGTTCTTGTTGATGGTGAACAATTTGGCTAGCGTGGCATACCGGAGCAGGTATACTTCTCTCTCCCCAATATTTATGATGCGGACTGGTACCCTCCCGTGGCGTACATCGACCACCCCCAGTGCTGTCAAAATGGTGGGCCTACTGTCTGAGTAGATGGGTTCTACCATTGCTTGGTAGTCTCTACCTCTTAGACCAATAGCCGCCCGGCACCAAATCATCATCTCACTTTTTGGGGGCATGGCAATAGGGAACGGGTCACACATTCTCACGCTACCTATCTCACCACCAGATAGTTCCACTTGTTGCCGCTTCATCAGTGCCCGGATCTTTTTTTGGAGGACACGCTGCTGGCTGGAACTGGTGTTCTTGGCAACCTGTTGCAAAATAAGAATCACCTCTGCAAGACAGTTTTCGATTACATTAGTACCTAGGGTTATTTTTGGGTGATTCTCGCGACGGTCAATGTCCACAATGATCAGTCCTTGTGCCGGAAGTTCAACTTTACCGACCTTGATGGTCACCTCCTTAAATCCTATCTGTGGCATGGGCTGACCATTGCTGGCGATAATGCTCAGGTCATCATCTGGGTAGCGGGTTATGTCCGAGTCATTCCAGTACCGCTTGAAGAGCACGTACGGGATGGTGGTGACCTGTGACCCGGTGTCCAGTAGGGCACTCATAGGAATACCATGCAGTACCACAGGCAAGACTGGACGTCCCCCTACGTATTTATCACGCCAGTTTGAGGGGCCTGATGATCTTATGCCTGGGGGTTGGCCCTCTACCCCAGGTTGTGCCCGTTTAAATGATAGTACTTTGCCATATGTCCGGGTTGATTGCAGCGGCGGCAGATGGGTCGTCCGTCCTCGTTGTATCTGTCGCTGGGTCTTCCTCTGGCCGGTGTGGTCTTTCTCAGTCGGTGCCACAGGACGTCCTCCGGTCCAGATGCCAGCTGGATCTTTCCTGGTAAAGAGACCTGTAAAGACTGCACAGTTCTGGTTAGCGCGGCAATGCTTTTAGTAAGTTCTTGGACCTGATGGTGCAGGTCTGTAGCCGGGTTACTGTTCAAAGCCTGGGCATCAGCTCCCACAGGCCCTGCAGCCAAGGGTGCCGTCTCCTGGTAATAAGTGATAGCAGGGCACCTGTGGGTCACAGCGCCACCTGGTGCCGGTTCTCGGAGCACCCGGATGGCTCTGTCCTTGAACTGTGCAAATCCCAGATGAGGGTCCTGTAAGGCCATTGCCCACAACTGGGTTCGGTGGGCATTGCACAGTAGACCCTCAATAAATTGTTCGGTCAACAGCTTGTCTTCATTCCCCACGCTGTCAGGGTCTGCCTGTTTAATGGCTCTCAGGGCCTCTTGTAGGTTTAGAGCATAGTCTCTTATACTTTCGTGTGCCCAGTGTTTGCACCCGTAAAATCTGAGTTTTTATGCGGTTCGGGTATCAAATGTGTCTTTCAGCCGGGCTAGTATTTCTCTGACAGTCCTCTTCTTCCCAGGTGACCAGGGAATTCTCCTGCTCAAGCGCTGAGCGCTGAGAATTTTCCCACGCTGTCAGTGACGTGCATGAAGTGAGCCGAGTTCATTGGACATGAGCTCACCTCATCCACGTCACTGACAGCGTGGGAAAATTCTCCTGCACTCACCGCATGCGCAGGAGAATTTTTCCACGCTGTCAGTGACGTGCATGAGGTGAGTCGAGTTGATTGGACATGAACTCGGCTCATCTGGATGCCGTCACAGCCAGACACTGAGGAGCGCAAGCATGCCTGCGCTTCTCAGTGTCTGCCGCATGGCAAGCTGGATAGCAGCGTTCTGCTGCGGTCCAGCCTGTCATGTGAATGTAGCAGAGCTGAAGCTGTCGTGGGAACCATGGAAAGGTAAGGATGATGTTGCTTTATTATTTTACTTTTATTGCAGGAGATCGTTGGCTTCAGCTGGAATGGGCGTGATGGTAAGTATGGTTTAATTTAGAACAATAAAGAATTGTGTCTTTATTTCAATTAAAGGACTTTATTCTGGGTGTTTGTGTTTTTTTGTAACTTTGACTATGGGGTTAGTAATGGGGGTGTCTTATAGACGCCTCTCCATTACCAACCTGGGCTTGATGTCAGCTGGCATTATAAGCCGACATCAACCCCAACCCTATTACCCCACTGTCACCGCTACAGGGCAGTGGGAAGAGCGAGGCTAAGTGCCAAAATTGGCGCATCCTATGGATGCGCCATTTCTGGGGCGGCTGACGGCTGGTGTTTCTAGCCTGGGAGGGGGCCAATATTCATGGCACCCTTCCTGGGCTATTAATATCAGCCCCAGCTGTCTGCCTAGCCTTTGCTAGCTATTAAAATAGGGGGGACCCCACGTCATTTTTTTTGGGGTCCCCCATTTTAATAGCTAGTAAAGGCTAGGTATTCAACTGGGGGCTGATATTAGTAGCCTGGGAAGCTCCGTGGGTATTACCCCCTTCCCAGGCTTCAGACATCTGCCCCAGCCGTCTGCTTAACCTCCGCTAGAGACTAAAATTAAGGGGAACCCCACGCCAATTTTTTTTTTAATAAATCCTTTATTTGAACACTAAATGACAAGTACAATAATCAACACTATCACTGTACTTCTTATAAATGTGACTGACATGTTTCTATCTATCTAATCTATGTGTGATGCTCTATTCTTTCTGTTATAAATTGTCGGGTACCGCTGCTGAATTGCCGGACGGCTTTTTTAAAGAGACGGTGCATGAAAACACTAAAAATTTTTTTAATAAATCCTTTAACACTAAATGAGAAGTACAGTAACCAACACTGTCATTGTACTTCTTATATATGTGACTGACATGTTTCTATCTATCTAATCTATGTGTGATGCTCTATTCCTTCTTGTCTAAATTGTCGGATACCGGTGTATGCCGCTGCTGAATTACCGGCTGGCTTTTTTAAAGAGAGTGTCTTCTGAGCAGTGTGTCAGCTTTTGGACACCTTTGAAGATGTTTTCTATGTGTTTCAATGTGTTTTTGTTTGCCTGCCATTGGTTTTAACGGTGTTCGACAGTGTTCTAAGGTGTTCGACGAACAGTTCCTCGAACATTCCGGTGTTCGACGAACCGAACCGAACCCGAACACTACGGGGGTGGCTCAACACTAACTGAAACTAAAAAATATGAAAGAGATTTCAGCGATTATCAGTCTAAAAACGTATACCGCTGGCATCAAAAACGCCACAAAATTAGATCAAGATCACAATTTGTTTCCAATACTTCTACCACCTCTGAGGAAGAATGTGGAGAGCGTTTTTTAGACAAACGACTAACCACAATCAAAGATGGAACCTCCAAAAATGAGACATCACATTTCAGACTCCAAAACACAAGAGGAAGGAACCACCCATGTCACTTCAGGGACAAGAAAACAAAGAAACCTTAAAGGTAATTAACTCATCCAAACATCTCCTGTCTAAAACACAGATTGAAGTCCTTACAAAAGGCCTTTTATTTTCACCGGTTACGGGTTCTGATTACTTTACTTTGATTAAGGACCTAGAACTGTTTGCCAGTAAACTTATTCTCAAGAAACATTTCAGTCCTGATCTGATATCCTTTACAACAGGCTCTCCATGACCTGGAATCATTGGCAGCTGAAAATGCACCATCCAACAGCCCTTCTATGCCAACATCCTTATATCCACGGTCACAGACGTTCCCACCCTTGTCCGCTTGTCCATCTGTGGAAATTTTTGTAAAATTGGTTAGGGAGGATTTCTCTAAATTAGATGCTGGCATTGTCCATGACAACCTCTCCCGACCTCTTAGTAAAGCTATACAGCAATTGAAGAAAATTAAAAATATCGTTATTAGGAGAGCACACAAGGGTGGCAATGTGGTCATTTGGCCCGTGGATATGTATGAAACGTAAGCTTTTAAGCAGTTAAACAGAAAGGAATGGTACAAAAAATTGGATGCAATTCCATTATTTAAATTTAAACAATGCGGGGGCATTTATGCATATACCATTTATGCATACTTTATCGAAGTGCCATAATTTATCAAAGTGCCCTGGCAGTTAGAAAATGGCAGTTGGACAGGGCAGGAGACAGGTAAGACATACAAACAAACTTGCTTCCAGGTCATGTTTTTGGAAAACAGTATTCACAATTTGTATCTGTGCCATTTATTTTCTGGTTGCTACAATCATCCACATTCACCGTTCTCCCACAAATGCGGCACACCTCATCCATATTAATTCCTCACTCCTCTCTTCTCCTATGTACAGTTGTCATGCTCTCTTCACAATGTTATACCACGCAGATCCATTCATTCCCACCATACAACGCAGGAAACGCTCTCACAAATCACTCAATCATCTGCTCACTCTCTGTATCTTCCTTCTATTAGTCGCAGGTGATATTTCTCCCAGCCCAGGACCCTCCAGTAATAATAACACTAACTCTTTCCCTGTTACATTCAGAAACCCTGCTAATCTCATTAATATTCCCTGCATATCTTCTGTCTCATTCAACTGTGCCCTTTGGAATGCACGCTCAGCTTGTAATAAACTCTCTTACATCCATGACTTTTTCCTCTCTAATTCCCTCAACCTTCTGGCTCTCACTGAATCCTGGATCCAGCAGTCGGACACCACCGCCGCTGCAGCTCTCTCCTATGGTGGCCTACATTTCTCTCATACCCCGCGACCTGACAACAGATCAGGGGGAGGTGTTGGTCTGCTTCTTTCAACAAAATGTACTTTTCAGGTTATCCCCCCTGTACCCTCCCTTATCTTCCCGTCTTTTGAGGCTCACTCAGTCAGACTCTACCGGCCCTTCTCCCTGCGAGTGGCGATTGTCTATCGCCCCCCAGGTCCCCCCCGTCAATTCCTGGATCACTTTGCTGCCTGGCTTCCAAATTTTCTATCCTGCGACATCCCCACGATAATCATGGGAGACTTTAACATCCCAATTGGTGACCCTCTTTCCCCATCTGCCACGCATCTTTTATCACTAACCTCCTCCTTCGGCCTTTCACAGCTTGCTAATTCTCCTACACATGAGGATGGGAACACATTGGACCTGATCTTCTCCCGGCTTTGCTCAGTACATGACTTTACTAACTCTCCCCTTCCACTCTCTGACCATAATCTTCTTTCATTCTCTGTCAAGAACTGTGACTCTATTCAAGACACTCCCACCGTCCACACTTATAGAAATTTATGCGCCATTAACACTCAGAAATTTATAAAAAGGTTGCAATCATCATTGGCCCCAATCTCCTCCCTCTCATGTCCCGACTCTGCATTGAAGCATTATAACAAAATAATGCTATGCGCCCTGGATGAAGCCGCACCTCCTACACAAAGAAAAATTTGGCATAGACGGCGACAACCTTGGCACACGCCTCAAACACGTCTTCTCCAGAGGTACTCCAGGTGCGCTGAACGGCTGTGGAGAAAATCAAATTAGCCCGAAGATTTCCTCCACTATAAATTTATGCTGAAAACATATAACTCTGCCCTTCACCTCTCCAAACAAACCTACTTTAACAACCTCATAATCTCACTTTCCAATAATCCTAAACGACTCTTTGACACGTTTCATTCTCTCCTCAATCAAACAACACAGGCCCCGACCACCGACCTCAGCGCTGACGATCTGGCCAATTATTTCAAAGAAAAAATTGACCATATCCGACAGGAAATTTTCTCCCAATCCCCAAATGTTATGCATGCTCCCCCCAGCCACATTGTATCCTGCTCATTTTCTGACTTCGAACCAGTCACGGAAGATGAAGTGATCAGGCTCCTTGCATCTTCTCGACCTACCACCTGCACCAGTGACCCTATTCCCTCACATCTCCTTCAGTCCCTTGCTCCAGCTGTCACCACTCACCTAACTAAAATTTTCAACCTTTCCCTCTCATCTGGTATCTTTCCCTCTTCTTTTAAACACGCCAGCATACAACCATTACTTAAAAAACCATCCCTCGACCAGAACTGCACGGCCAACTACAGACCTGTTTCCAATCTTCCCTTTATCTCTAAACTCCTGGAATGCCTGGTCCATTCCCGTCTAATCTGCTATCTCTCAGACAACTCTCTTCTTGACCCTTTACAATCTGGTTTCCGCTCTTTACATTCTACTGAAACTGCCCTCACTAAAGTCTCTAATGATCTACTAACAGCTAAATCTAATGGTCACTACTCCCTGCTGATTCTCCTGGATCTCTCTGCAGCATTCGACACTGTGGATCACCAGCTCCTCCTCACTATGCTCCGCTCTATCGGGCTCAAGGACACTGTTCTCTCCTGGTTCTCCTCCTACCTCTCTGACCTCTCCTTCTCTGTGTCTTTTGCCGGCTCCTCCTCCTCCCTACTTCCTCTTACTGTCGGGGTTCCTCAAGGATCAGTCCTAGGCCCCCTCCTCTTCTCTCTATACACTGCCCCTATTGGACAAACAATCAGCAGATTCGGTTTTCAGTACCATCTCTATGCTGATGACACCCAATTATACACCTCTGCTCCGGACATCACCTCTGCATTACTACAGAAGACCAGTGATTGTCTTTCTGCTGTGTCTAACACTATTTCCTCCCTCTACCTAAAACTGAATCTGTCAAAAACTGAACTACTCGTCAACCATAACTCCCCAGCAACAAGCCCGCTGTCTTGGGGTCATTTTTGATTCAGATCTTTCTTTCACTCCTCACATCAAATCACTCGCTCGTTCATGTCATCTACACCTCAAAAACATCTCAAGAATCATGACTTTTCTCACCTTTGACTCAGCAAAAACTCTTACTGTCGCTCTTATTCATTCACGTCTTGACTATTGCAACGCTCTACTAATCGGTCTCTCTCTCTTACTAAACTCTCCCCTCTCCAATCCGTCCTGAATGCAGCAGCCAGGATCATATTCCTCGCCAACCGCTACTCAGATGCCTCTTCCCTGTGCCAGTCATTGCATTGGTTGCCCATCCAATATAGAGTTCATTTTAAACTTATCACACTTACCCACAAAGCGCTCCATGCTTCAGTACCCCCCCTACATCTCCTCCCTTGTCTCAGTCTACCACCCTACACGTGCCCTCCATTCTGCAAATGACTTGAAACTAAAATCCTCCATAATCCGAACTTCCCACTCCCGTCTCCAAGATTTCTCGCGTGCTGCGCCAATTCTCTGGAATGCACTACCCAGGACAGTTCGATTAATTCCCAATACCCACAGTTTCAAGCGAACCCTAAAAATACATTTCTTTAGACTGGCGTATCACGTAAACACGCTCTGTCCATCCCAGCTTTCCCCCATATTAAAATCTTCTTCAACCTCGGGTTCAAACCAACCATGCACTCAATAGCCTCTGTCAGGACTGCACACATACTGGCTGGCGACCAGTCCATGTATTATTATTCATCCTATTCAGTATATCAAGGCTGCATTATACAATGTATGTACTTTTTACCTTTTGTGTCTCCCCCACTTCCTCATAGACTGTAAGCTTGCGAGCTGGGCCCTCACTCCTTTCGATATGAGATATGCTTATTCTGTATTGTCTGTATAAGTCCCCCCTAAAATTTGTAAAGTGCTGCGGAATATGTTGGCGCTATAAAAATAAACTATTATTATTATTATTATTATTATTATAAACAACAAATTTCTGATCTACTTGATGAGGGTGTAGCACTACTACCCGAACACCATATTGTACTTACTTTCTATTTGCTTCCCAAAATTCACAAAGACCCCCTCTGCCCACCGGGGAGACCCATTGTTTTGGGCATGGGGGGTCTTTGTGAACCAGCTTGCCAATTTATCGATTTCTACTTACAAAAATGTCCGTTTGTAAGGGACACCACCGATGTGTTGAGAAGACTAGAGGGGACTGTTCTGGATGAGGATATGTGGCTTGTCACATGCGACGTGGAGTCCCTCTACACTTCGATATGCCATGACCACGGGATCAGGGCTGCGAGCTTCTATTTGAGCATGACCAATCTCGACCCAGACCTGATAACTTTTATCTTATCTTTACTACAATTTGTCTTAACGCATAATTTTTTTGTGTTCAAGGACCGCCCCTTCCTACAGCTCCAGGGAACGGCAATGGGGGCCTCATGTGCCACCTCTTATGCCAATCTTTTCCTGGGGCTGTGTGAGAGGGACACGGTCCTTGGCACACCAGGTCATGAACATGTGGTCTCATGGTCACGGTATATCGATAACGTGCTTTTCATCTGGCAGGGCTCCACGTCGCAGCTTGATTTGTTCCTCAAGCAACTTAATATCAATAATATGAATATTAGGCTTACATGGAAATACAGTCAAATTCAGACTGACTTCCTTGACTTACTTATTATCAGGTCACCAAATGGTACCATCAGTACAGATATTTTCAGGAAAAAAACATCTACCAATGCACTCTTGCATTTTGAATCATCTCATCCACCAAACCTGAAAAAATCTATTCCAGTAGGCCAATATTTAAGGGCCCGCCGTATCTGTTCAGAAGATATACGATTTTGTGATCAAGCAGATGATCTATCTCACAGATTTTTGAATAGGGGCTATAAATACTGTGACATCTGTAGGGGTTTTAATCGAGCGAAAGGTACTAAGAGACAGGCCCTTTTAATGGGACATGGAAATCAAAGACTTCCTTCAACAAATTCATCACCAAGATTTATCACTACCTTTAATACAAACTGGAAGGATATTAAAAAGATTCTATCTAAACATTGGTCAGTATTACGCACAGACAAAAGCCTGCAATATGAACTTCCGAAACACCCCTCTGTGACTTGGCGCAAATCGCGAACACTGGGAGATATACTTTGTAGAAGCCACTATGTGCCACCAAAAGTAAGTTCCTCTTTGACAGCCCCGGTCCTCCCTGGGGTTGTTCCCCATGTGGAGGGTGTTCAGCATGTAAATATATTTTAAGAACCAAATTCTTTTCCAATTCAAAAAATGGTCAAAGTTTCAAAATTGTTCACCATATTACTTGCGAGACCGAAGCAGTGATCTATCATGCTAAATGCCCCTGCGGGCGGATATATATAGGTATGACAACTAGAGCACTAAAATTAAGGATACAAGAACATAGTCGAGATATAAGAAACACAATCAATTGCATTGAACCTCAATAATTAAAAACAAACAATCCCCAAACATTTTTTCGAGTACCACAACTGCAGCCCAAAGGGTTTTGCTGTTTGTGGCATCGATCACATCTATACCGGGATAAGAGGTGGCAACATCAAACAAAAGCTGCTCCAAAAAGAAACAAGATGGATGGTCACATTGGATACGCTAGTCCCTAATGGCCTAAATGAGGCTATCAGTTTCAAGCCTTTTCTCTGATTTTTCCTTGATTGCTTTTTCCTTTTAACCACCGGTGTTATGAGTGTCTTTTATGCGTTATATTTATTACTTATTTTAGTTTTGATTTTTTGTCCATTTTTTATATTTCTTTTTAGTCTTGGAGTTCTTTTGGCGGTGATTTTTCATCTTACAGCTGTTTGGAGAATACAAGACAAATTGGCCGTTTTAACTCTTCTAATCAAGGAACCCTCAAATATTTTTCTTCACTTGACAAGTATTTAAAGAAGATGATCCACTATCGTGACGTTTCCTGAAATATCTCTATCTGGTTCCTATATATGTTTACATTTGCCTCTGTAATCTTTTGGCATTTTGCTTTGGGCACAATATCAGTCTGCTAATATGATAATGTAATTGTCAACTGTACATTAATACTATTTGGAATATAGCTGTTTATATATATATATAGCATTGAGTTTTGTATATTGTATGCATACATGCATATATACAGTATGTACATGCACGGTTTATGCGTGCATAGACATATGTGCGCTACTGAGTAACTGTTATTTTATATCCTCCTACATGTCTTGATAAGGGTTGAGTTTACTCCTCTTAGAGGATAATTATGATGAATGACCAATAGATTTTGAATATTTCTCTTTTATGTATTTATATCTATTACTGATGTAATGTGATTGTATATTACTTCAAATGGGGGGTGTGGTCTACCCCGTTTGGTTGAGAATCGCTACTGATGTCATCTGGCACCATAATTTTTATACTAGCAATTTTTCTCTGACAATGGTTCTGTCATGTAGTAAAATCTCCCTGAGGATATCACTAGACATATATTATTTTATGGTTCTATTACAAATAGTGCAGTTTGTTATATGCACCTTTTGCCCCTCTCGCATGGTTGCACGGGTAGGGGGTAAGGCCAGGACGGGGGAGAGTACGATTTACTCTTCCTCCTATGATATATACCGACCAGCCCCGATTGCAGGGGAGGAGCAGCATAACATGCTGCTCCCTTCTGAGTGCATAGATATCCCATTTAACTACACTTACACTTACTTTGATTCCTTCCTTCTCCTATATACAGCGCAGACGCGCTTCGTGCATGCGCTGTTCGTCCTATGTGGCATCGTGGGCCGGGCTCGATGCTGGGACGACGGGGGGGATGACGTATGTATAGGAGACCCACTCGTTAATAATGGGAACAACAAAGCATAGCCGGCTGATAGCTCTCTAACAATAGCGAGGGCCGCCTGCTGGCCTTTTAAGATTTGTAAGGGCCGCCTGATGGCCCTATAAAAATAGGCTTTGTGACTTTCAGAGTCTCTCCATCATAAATGAAACAGGATGTGTCTGATGATGTGTCACACATTGCCAGATAAGTTTGTAAAATGTAAAAATGCCATTTACCGGTGAATGCATTTGTCTTAAAAAATAAAATAAAATAAAAATAAAAGTAGGATCTTTCTTTAGTATAAAAACAGAGTCGAAAATGTAACCTCAATGTAATCACATTGTTCAGCTCCTGCACTCCTCCTCCATCTCCGAAATGACCACATCAGTCACAAGCTGAAAACACTGCCGCACTGCCTTGGCCAAGCGGCAACAGGCTGTGCTGAAGATAACACGCTTAATGCTTAGGTGACAAACCGCCCAGCGCTGCAGAGTTGTTGAAAGCTGTAACACAGCAGCCTGATCTGTGGCTCTCACCGCTGAACATACAGCCAGGCATGGTCGTGTGCCACGATGGGCGGAACCTGGTGACTGAGAAATGACAGCCAGAGTAGATACGGTTTCCCTCTATGAAAGTCCTTTCACAGAGCTAAAGAATATGGCTGTGGTGAAATACAACTCCCACTGAGAAGCAGTTTCAGATTGAAAAACATTGTGCCTACCAGAGGATTTGATTCTGAGGGCTCACCTTTCTCCTCTGCTCAAGAGCCCCACAGCAGCTGCAAAGTTAGCAGGATTCTCTGGTGGGACCGTCCAACCCTGCCGAAAAGCAGTCCTGGCTAAGAAAAGTGTGTGGGAAGGTTCCCGGACACTCTATGGCTGCTTTTTTACTGAGGTGGAAACCCACGCAAATATGGGGAGAACATACAAAATCCTTGCAGATGTTGTCCTTGCTGGAATTTGAACCCAGGATCCCAGCACTGCAAGGCTTCAGTGCTAACCACTGATCCAATGTGCTGCCGTTCACCCTCTGATATCTAACAGGCTGGAGAAACTTGCACCTACTGCCACTCTATCTTCAGCTCCTTTGTGATAAACTAATGTATTTGGGCAACCACCCAGTCTACCAAATAAAATTCCTGAGAAGGAAATTGGGGATGGCTTTGCTACTGGTACTGGGGGCAGTGCTAATATCATGGCATCATACCATAGTTTACTGGATATATTCCAGGCTGGTAGGAGGCAAGCAGATGCCCACAGAAAAGTACCAGCAGTAATGTTCAGGGACCCGCGCTTATAGAAGGCGGAGACAACAGGGGGAGAAATAGTGGCAGCTGGGGACCGAGTATGGACACCCGGCCGCCACCGGGATGAAGTTGTGAAAAGCTTCCGCCTCCACGAGTCTAAAAGGCCACATTTCAAGTAAAGCAGCTTTAGAGGACTTCCTGGGAGAAATGACAGGTGGATTAGATATGGTTTCTCAAGTCCTTTCACCAAGCTAAAGAATATGGCTGTGGTGAAATACAACTCAGCAAAAAAAGCTGTGGACTGGCTCTGTACCGTCCCTGGCCACATTCACCTGTCCACGTGTTTGTAGATAGGCGGTCCTTCCCAGTAAGTGCACTGGGGAGGGCACGGGTAATGTTGTGGGACCCGTGCTTGTGGAAGGCGGAGACAACACCGGGACAAATAGTGGTGGCTGGGGACCGAGTATGGATACACGGTCACCGCCATAAGATTGTGAACAGCTTCCGCTTCCATGAGCCTAAAAGGCCACATTTCAAGTGCAAGCTGCTGTCAAAAATTTGGCAGTATAGTATTATAGCCTGTGGGTGGGTGGTTGGATGCTTACTTGCGCTTGCATTCCAAGGAATGGGGTAGGAACAACTGAATGCTGCACTGGGACAAGTCTGCAACGACAGGTGCATGGCAGGAGGCATCTTCGCATGCGCCAAGTATCACTTATGATGGGCACACTTTTAGGCAGTGACCTGGGAGTCAGAGATGCTTCCAGAGGTCTTCCCCATGCTGCTCCCATGTCTTTTCAACACTGTATGCTTGTGTCTGATGATGTATCACACACCACATGGCCAGATAAGTTTTTATAATGTTAAAATGACATATCCCAGTGAATGCATTTGTCTTGGTTGAAAGTAATGCAAAAGTGCAAAAACGCATCAAAAACGCTACGTGTGAACATAGCCCAAGGTGTGGAGGAGTATTTTTGGTTTTGGTTATTTATTTTGCCTTATATACAAGTCATTACCCTGGAAAGGATGTTCCTTAACATATTTCCCAGGATAATCCATTTTTGATTAGTTTTTCTGTTTTATGTAAATGTTTTTACGTAAAAGTGGCGTAATACCTCTGACAACGTTGTTGACAGAAGTGACCTGGGAATCAGAAATGCTTCCAGGGGTCTTCCCCATGCTGTTCCCATGTCATTTGAGCACTGTTCCCATCGATTTGGGCAATTTTTAGGCCCTTTGCAGACTGCCGGGGGGAGCCGCTTGAAAAATGCTCTAGTTTCCCATAGACTTACATTGGGCTCGTTGCTCGGGTCGAGCACCCGAGTATTCCAATTTGCTCGACCAGAGCATCGAGCACACGAGCATTTTAGTGCTTGCCCATTACTACCCAACATGTGTGAACATATCCTTATTGTATGTTTGCAGCATTTATTTGTCCTATGTGCCGGGAAAGCTTCCAACATATACATCAAAGGTATCCACATTTCCCCATTCACATGAGACATTAAGGACAGAATGAAACTATTTTGATCTGTTTTGGGCTAGCAGGTGTCGGTATACCATCTTTCTAGCTGCATAGAAGCTCTATGCCATGCATAGGCATCCTGAAAAAAACAACTCTCTGGGTGTTTGCTTTTTTGTTGTTTTTTTTTACCATGGAAACCTATGGACTAAAAGGCTGTGGCATACTATAAAAGCATCCATAAGAGGTGTAAAGAAATTGTAAGGAAATCATATTGACCTCTCTAATGACTTACGATACAAAGAGTGTGAATAGAGACAAAAGGTGATATAACTAAATAAACAAAATAGAATAATTTCTAAAATAAAAGTAAAAAAATGGGAGATATGCCATATTCTGTGGAATTGTATTGGTCCTTGAACAGAAACAGTGTCCACCAAGTGTTTATTATAATCATCAGTCTGAACAGGGGTGGTTAATTCAGTATCTTGATTGCAGTGTTTTGTTTTTAATTTTCCCACATTCCCCATATATTTGGACTTAACCATACCATGTTTGAATAATTTCCCATCAATTTGAGGCTTATTTTGTATGGTCCACTTTCAGCTGCGCTTTAGTCTCCTGAAAGATGTTGTTATATTTTTCCTTAAAGGGAATGTCAAAAAGATCCTAGTTACTTACCGGTAACGGGATTTTACAGAGCCCATGACAGCACCACCTGAGAGAGGGTATCCGCACACCAAGGACAGGAACCTACTGAATAAAAAGGCGGTACCTCTCTTCCGCATCAGTTTTAGTTCCAGAGCATGAGAGGGCCTCCGAAAAATATGTTAGTACACAACTACAACCAAAACATTTCTTTGTAAACACCCATAGTGATAAAGGGGAGGGACTTAATGGGGCGCTGTAATGGGCTCTGTAAAAGCCCGTTACTGGTAAGTAACTAGGATCTTTTCCCCTTCTCCCATGACAGCACCACCTGAGAGATTTAGCGAGATCAGACACCAGAGGGAGGGATCATCGTTCGCAACACCTTCCTCCCAAAGGACATAGTGGATGAGGAAAGGTCAAGACGGTAAGGCTTATAGAATGTAGAGGGAGATGACCAAGTTGCTGCCTTACATATGATGTCGATGGGCCCATCCGCCTTCTCAGCCCAGGAAGCAGCTACCGCCCTGGTGGAGTGGGCCTTCAGGTTCTCTGGAACTGGCAGATTGCTAGAGGAGTATGCTAAGCTAATGGTGTCCCTGATCCATCTAGCTATAGTCCCCCTTGTAACCTTCAGCCCTTTCCTAGCCCCCTAGAATGAGATGAATAAGGCGTCACTTTTCCTCCAGGCCTTCCTCGCCTCCAAATACTGGACTAATACCCTCTTTACATCTAGAGTGTGAAGCCTTTGTTCCTCTGAATTTCTAGGGTCAGGATAGAAAGAAGGGAGAGTAATTTCTTGTGTCCTGTGGAATTTGAAGGCTATTTTTGGAAGATAGGCCGGGTCTGGTCTTAAAGTTACTCTGTCCATAGAGACCTGAGTGAACGGATGGTTTAGTGCGTGCAGATGACTAACCCTATGTGCTGACGTTAGCGCTACCAGCATGATTGTCTTTAAGGTGAGAACTTTCTCCGAAACCGTCTCTAAGGGCTCAAAGGGAGGCTTGATTTGCGCCTCCAGAACCAGATTAAGGTCCCATGGAGGCATCCTTGGAGTAGGGATAGGTCTAGATATATTGCAAGCTTTAATGAATCTAGTGATCCATCTATTTGCTCCCAAGTCGTAATTATATAGTGCCCCCAGAGCTGACACTTGTACCTTAAGAGTACTGGTGGCTAACCCCATGATTAAGCCTTTCTGGAGGAACTCCACAAAGGTCCCAATAGGAACCCTACCCTTAGCGGACTGCCCCAAGGTAGATAGAAATTTAGCCCAGGTTCTGCCATAGATCCTAGTAGTTACCGGCTTTCTACTTGCCAGTAGAGTAACGACTAGACCTGGAGAAAACCCTTTTTGTGTTAGTAGTGACCTTTCAAATTCCAGGCCGTCAAATGCAGGCCCGATCTCTGTAAATGGAAGACTGGGCCCTGCCTGAGGAGATCTGGGGTGTCTGGGAGGACCCATCGTTCTGATTGGGACATCCTCCTCATCCACGTGAACCATGGTCTCTTGGGTCAAAACGGGGCAATCAATAAAACCCTTGCCTGTTCTTCTCGGATCTTCCTAAGGATAGTAGGAATTAGCATTAGAGGGGGAAATGCATAGGCCAGGGTAAAGTTCCAGGGGATTTGTAGTGCGTCTACAGCAAATGGCTTCTCCTCTGGATTTAAGGAGCAAAAGACTTCAGTTTTCCGATTGCATTTGTTCGCAAACAGATCTATTTGAGGTTGCCCCCATCTGTAAACAATCTGCTGGAATATCGCTGGATTCAGTTCCCATTCCCCTTGTTTCAAAACGAGTTAGAAAATCGGCTCTTACTTTCTCGTCTCTTATATGCAGCGCCGAGAGCGTAAATAGATGATTCTCCGCAAAACTAAGGATCTGTTCTGTCACTAACATCAGATGAAGAGATCTTGCTCCCCCCTGTCGATTGATATAGGCGACTGTTGTTCGGTTGTCCGACATTATCCGGATTTGTTGACCCTAAAGATGAGAACTGAACTCTACCACTGGGTTTCTGACTGCCAACATCTCCTTCATGTTGGAGGAGAGACCCGTCTCACTGTTCGACCAGAGTCCCTGTATTGAACTGTCTCTCGTGAGCTCCCCAGCCTTCTGCGCTTGCGTCTGTCGTAATCGTATGTCACCTGGAATGACCAAGGAACACCCAGAGATAGATTTTCCGGATTCATTCACCAATCCAGTGAGCTGATTACCAAACTCAAAAGAGATATCTTTCCGTCCAGGTTACCTCCAAGTTGCTTGTCTGCTGTCAGGATCTCCTGCTGTAGATGCCTGGAATGAAACTGGGCCCACTGTACTGCTTGGATACAAGATGTCATTGTACCTAGTAGAGACATTGCACTTCTCAGGGTCATGGATGGATTCCTGATTACACGTGAGACGAGGGAATTGATCTTCTTGTCCTCTGGCAGAAGACAAGTCTGATTTTCTGAGTCTAGAACGAGACCCAAAAAGCAATGAACCTTCCGCGGTTCTTGTTTTGATTTTTCTAAATTTAGAATCCATCCCAACCCAATTAGCCTGGCTGTGACCTCCGCCAGAGCAAGTGCGCAGGGTTCTTTTCATCTGCCTACCACCAAAAAGTCCAGGTAAGGGATGACTAGAATATCCTTCTCCCTTAGATGTGCCGTGACTTCCAGGATCCTGGATAGATTGGGACGTGGTAATAGGCGTCCTTCAGATCGAGAATGCACATATAACACGCTGGGAACAACATCTTTATGGCTGATCTTATCAACTCCATTTTGAATGGTCTGTAGGTTAAATAGTTGTTTAGCCTCTTCAAGTTGACAATGGTTCTGAAGGAGCCATCCAGCTTCTTTATTAGGAAGAGAGTGGAATAAAACCCTCTCCCTTGCCCGGGTAATGGTGTCTCTATCAAAACCCCCTTCTCGACCAGAGTACTTCCTGCTGTAGGGCTATTTGCTCTCTCAGGTCTCTGTGGGCTGAAATCCTGACGGTGTCTCTGGGAATGGTTTTGAACTCCAGTCTCAGCCCCTTCCTGATTATCCCCAAAATCCAGGCTCTGGATGTGATATTCTCCCAGGCGGGAAGGAAGTGGGACAGTCTTCCTCCTATCTGGGGAGGTCCATCACTTAGGGGTTTTTTTACTCTTGGAGGATGAACCCTCGAACATGAAGCCTCTATTATTTGGCTTCTTGTCTCTCCAACTACCCTGATCTATGGAAAATTTACTCTGATTATATCTCCTCTTCCGAAAGGAAGACTTATAATGGGGAACAGATACACTGGGAAAACACGTAATTACTTACCGGTAATGTGCTTTTTAGGAGTCCATGACAGCACTCAAAGAGAGAGGGATCCGCCCTCCAAGGACAGGGAACTATCAGGCTTAAAAGGGGGCAGTTCCACTCCCCACGTCAGATGGTTACAGAGTCTGAAAAACTGGATCTCCGGATATCATTAGATCACCACAACCCCAAGCACCTCGTGTAAACCACTAGGAGCAGAAGCAGAAAAAAAAGTGACGAACCTTCAACAATGGGAGGGAATATAAGGGTGCTGTCATGGACTCTGAAAAAACACATTACCGGTAAGTAATTATGTGTTTATCGGTCCTCCATGACAGGAACCAATGAGAGAATTACAGAGAAGCGTAGAATTAGGGAGGGACCACAGCCTGCAGAACCCTACTCCCAAAGGTGATATCAGCACCAGAAAGATCCAATCTATAGTGCTTATAAAAAGTAGTAGGCGAAGACCACGTTGCCGCTCTACAAATTTGGTTGATAGACACACCTGACCTTTCTGCCCAGGTAGTAGCAAAGGCCCTCGTGGAATGAGCTCTGAGATTCTTCTCCACCTCTCTGCCGCTTGCAGAATATGCCATACTAATAGCCTCACTGACCCACCGGGCCAGCGTGGCTTTAAAGGCATTATATCTCTTCATCTGTCCGTGAAAGCAGACAAAAAGGGACCTATCCTTCCTCCAGGAACTAGTGGATTTTAGGTACCTCTCTAAGCAGCGTTTGATATCTAAGGAATGTAAATTTTGCTCTTTATCGTTAGTGGAGCTACTACAAAAGGTGGGTAGGACAACTTCTTGTGATCGGTGAAACATAGAGACTACTTTCGGGAAGTATGCTGGGTCTGGTTTTAAGATTACTCTATCATCCCGAAACAGGATAAAAGGAGGGTCCACTGAGAGGGCCTGAATGTCTCCTATCTGCCGAGCGAAAGTCAAGGCTACCAAAAGAGCCGTTTTAAGAGAAAGGACTTTAATAGGAACCTCCTGTAAGGGTTCAAAGGGAGGGGCTGTTAAGGCCGAGAGTACTAGGTTAAGATCCCAAGGGGCTGAGCTAATGGACCTAACAGGTTTGGATCTGGCGTATGCCTTTATGAACCGCGAAACCAAGGGTCCCCTTCTAGGTTAAAGTTATAGAGAGCTCCAAGGGCCGATATCTGGACTTTGAGGGTACTAACTGAGAGTTTCATCTCCTCCCCCTTCTGTAGAAACTCCAAAATTAAATTAATCGGGACCTCCCCCTTCGGATCTGCCCCGGATACTGACAGGAATTTTTTCCAAGTCCTGTGATAGATCCGGGAAGTTACAGACTTTCTGGATTTAAGGAGAGTAGAAGATACCTCAGCCGAGAACCCCATACTCCTCAGCAGCTCCCTTTCAAATTCCAGGCAGTCAGATGCAATCTGCCTGCCTGCGGGTGATGGACTGGTCCCTGGGAGAGGCGATCTGGAAGATCTGAAAGAACCCAGGGATCGGAAACGGACATCTGCTGGAGCCAAAAAAAACAATGGTTTTCTTGGCCAAAATAGGGCTATCAATATTACCTGAGCCCTGTCTTCTCAAATTTTGCAAAGAACTGTCGGTATGATAATTAGAGGGAGAAGGCATAACCCAGCCTGAATCTCCAGTTGATTAGAAGGGAGTCTACTGCAAGAGGATGATATCTGGGATTTAGGGAGCAAAAGTGATCCACCTTCTGGTTGGACTCTGGTTGCAAAGAGATCTATGACTCCCCACATGAGAGTAATTTGGTGGAACACTGCCTGATTCAAGACCCATTCGCCCTGGTGAAGGTGTACTTGGCTGAGGAAATCCACTTTGCTGTTGTCTTCCTCTCTTATATGTACTGTGGAGATAGAGGCTAAATGTGTCTCTGCCAGGAGAAATATACGTTCTGCTACCCTCATTAATGTCCTGGACCGAGTACCTCCTTGGTGATTTATATAGGCTACCGATACTTGATTGACGGACAGAATTTTGACATGTTGGCCTTGTAACGCTGGCAGAAACTCCTCTGTAGCTTTCTGCACAGCTACCAACTCCTTCACATTGAAGGAACTGGTTTTTAAAGGACCTGACCAACTCCCCTGAAGTATGTGTTGATCTAAGTGGGCCCCCCATCCCAAAGGACTGGCATCAGTTGTGACTATTTTTGTAGCTGGGGACCACCAGGACACCCCCATGGACAGTACTACCTCGTCCAACCATAAGCGGAGAGACTCCAGCGTAGCTGTTTGCAGAGTTAGTTTGCTCTATAGATTTTGGCGTGGGAATTCCTGATTCTGTAGAATGTTAGAATGTCCCATTGTAGAGTCCTGGTATGGATCTGGGCCCACGGACTCCTGGTATGCATGCCGTAAGAGACCCTAGGAGTGACATGGCCGCCTTAGAGTCCTAGTCGGAGAGTCTATGGCTTTTAATACTAACGTCTGAATTCTCCCCACTTTGTCTGGTGGAAGGGGACACTCCTGAGTGATTGAGTCTAGTGTAAGACCTAGAAAGACCTGAGTCATCGATGGAGTTAATCTTGATTTGTCTATGTTGACAAGCAATCCCAGATTCTGCAGCATTTCGAGGACTTGATGAATCTGTTCTGAACAATGCTGAGCCGATCTTCCGACTCTTTAAAAAAATCGTCCAGATATGGCACAATCAAAACTTTCTTCTCTCGAAGATGAGCTGATACCTCTGAGATTACCTTGATGAAAATTCGAGGGGCGATCGCTATGCCAAATGGAAGAACCTGATACTGAAAATGTCTGACTTTTGAATTCACCTGAACCGCTACCCGAAGGAATTGTTGGGACAGGGTGCTTATTGGGAAATGGTAATATTCGTCTTTCAAGTCCAGGCCTGCCATGTGGCAGCCTGTGAAAGAGCAATTTTATTGCAGACCCAATTGACTCCATTTTGAAAGTAGGAACCTGCAGATAGCTGTTCAGGCCCCTCAGATTTAGGATAGTTCTGAAAGAACCCTCTGGTTTCCTTATCAGGAAGAGGGGGGAGTAATACCCTATCCCCTCCTCCCGGGTTGGAACCCGAACTAGAACCGCTTTGTCTAGGAGATTTTGGATTTCGGTCTCCAGCGCCTGCTGCTCATCTTGCGATGCTTTGGGGGGAGTAACAAGAAATCTGGCCGGTGGAAGATCTGGAAACCACAGCTTCAGCCCTGCCTTTATGAGGTCCAGAATCCAGTTGCTTGACAAAATCCGTACCCAGACTGGGAAGAAGTGAGAAAGCCGACCCCCCACCTGGGAAAAAGCGTCACTTGAAGTTCTTCTTGGTGTCACGGGAAGATCCCTTAAACATGAATCCTCTTCCTCACTTTCTCTGGTCAGACCAACTAGATTGTTTTTTCTTCGGGGAATATTTTCTCTAGTATCTTCTGGTTCGAAAGGGCTCCCTGAATGAGGAATAAGAAAACTCAGGGAATTTTTTCTTTCTATCCCCCGCTTTCTCCAAGATATCGTTGAGGGCTTCTCCGAATAAATATTCCCCTTCGCAGGGGAGGAGGTTCAACTTATTCTTTATTTGCAGGTCTCCTGGTCAATTTTTTAACCACAACGCTCTCCTGGCCGCATTGGAAGAGGCTGCAGATCTTGCTGCAAAAATGGTGGAATCCGCAGCGGCATCCACCAGAAACGCTGCAGCGCCCCGTATAACAGGGACTGAGGCCAAGATATCCTCTCTAGGAACCCTGTTTTTTAGCTGGCTGACCAGCTGATCTAGCCAGATCATTAGGGATCTGGTCGTACAAATGGCCGCAATACCTGGTCTCAGTCCTCCTGCTGATGACTCCCAGGTATTTTCGAGGAATTTGTCAGCTTTTTTGTCTAATGGGTCCTTCAACGTACCCATATCCTCAAAAGGTAATGCATATCTTTTTGAAATTTTTGCAACTGCGACATCTAATTTCGGAGCTTTATCCCAAGAGGAGCAAGAAGCTTCCTCAGAGGGATATTTGCGTTTCATAAAAGTTGTTGGAGCGCCTTTCCCATCTGGTTTCTTCCACTCTCTGGTTATGAGAGCCTGGATTCTTTCATCCAAGGGAAAGGGGCATCATTTTTTCTGCCTCAACCCCCCAAACATTAAATCCAACTTAGAAGGTTGCGCCTTCTCTTCTTCAATCCCCATTGTAAAACGGATCGCCTTGATAAGGTTACCCACTTCCTCCACTGGAAAACAGTAGCGTTTACCGGAATCTTCATCTGAAGAGGATGCCAAGTGTAAAGATCTGAGGTTGTGGGTTGTAAGTAATCACCTAGGCAGGTTAACGATGCAACAATATTTTATTGATCACAGCCATGGTAATAAAGCAATTCCAGGTAAATGGGCAAAATACAGTTCTCTCTGTCCTCAAGTTCCCAATCTGGGTTCAGAAGTTCCACTGGCTTTGTATAAGACCATACTCACTGTCTCCCAACTTTTGGTTGACCCACAGATTTCGTACCTCCAGACAGTATAGTCTGTAGCCACAGTCCATGATCCTCTAGACGGCAGATAAAATGATGAAAGCACATGTATCCAGTAGCAACAGTCCTTTTAAGAAAGTTTCAATCCAACCGACATAATCCATAATGGTAACATGTTTATCCATCCATCATTCCAAGTCCACTGTCTCCATCCTCTTCCTTCAATCCTTCCACACAACTTTTACTAAAACATGTCTCTCCTTTCTTCCACTGGGATCAGTCTTCTCCCAGGTCAGAAGTGATCACGCTCTCCCCCTTAAACATTTACTGTTAGCTAAAACAATGAAGAATATTCTAGAAGCCTTCCTCTGAGACTGCATGTAAGACCTCCTGTGGTGACGGCTCCACTGTGTCTACAATCTAAACACCAATAATGAGATTATTGGCTGTTGGAACAATGATTAGATACTCCTGAGATACAGATATCCTGAGATACAGATTAGTGGAATGCTGGAAATTTTACAAGTGAATCTAGTGCACATACTGACAAGTTAACAGAACTATATAAAACATAACAGGTAAATCACTAATAAAACAAAATAATAATATTGACAAAAATGGTGGTCCGTTGCTGGGAAAGTGTCATAGTCTTTAGTAAGTGGGCAGCTCCTCACACCAAGGATGAACTCGAGGACCCACACTCTCCTTCTGATCTATCTGAATCCTCTAAGGGCTGGTGGGGCACTTTAGAAGAAGAAGAAGAAGAAGACGACTGATTCCCCTGAGAAAATGTCTTAAAGGTATTTTTTACTTCAGACCTAATTAGGGACTGTAGGCTAAAAGTAAAACCTGGCGACTCCTCTGTAATGGTTTGTTCTATACAGGCTCTGTATAATTTCTTAGCCCTGGTAGCAGGGAGCTCACACTCACAGAGCCCACATTGTAAATGTCTAGATTTAGCCGATGATTTTCCAGTAAAAAAGCAGGGAAAAACCAATTAATAAAATGACATTCTCGGAGTTCTCTCACCCGTCAGATGTGAAGAGGTACCGGAGCTGGAGGAGGACCCTTCTCCTGGGACAAATCCCCTCTGGAGGCCTCGCGGGTAGAATGACTGCCACTGCGGTGTGTCTTCTTCTGGGACCCAGTCTCTACTGGGGCCTCCGTGCCGCTCATGGCTGCTGAAATGGTCGCTGGTGCAATAATCCAGCAGTAGTTGGATGGAGCACTAAGGCAATACTCCATTCTCTCTTCCTGCCTTTTATTCAGGAAGTGCACCCTGCAGCCCACCTCCCAGCTTGAATCTGTAAGTCCGGGTGAGTCACCTGTCTGAAGAACTCGTCATCAGGGACGCCCCCTGAAGTGCGCATGCCCGGGACATGGCGGCCCCAATCAGGTCCGCCCCTGGAAGTCCGGTGCCCTTGTCACCTGACCTGCCTCTTCCGGCTGGCCAGGTGCGTGCGCAGCCCCGGACACCCGGCAGACACCCACCACAGCATGGCGCCGCCGGGTAACTTCCTCACGAGGGACCGACAGTCTCCTCTGGCCAGGAGCCGCAACCTCTGTGTCTGGAGTCACAGGGCCCGATCCGGCCTACCACGCACCCGCACTCAACAGGTACTTCCTAACACAAAAAAAAAAATAATAATCTTCTGGAACCGCCGTTCCTGAGGCTCCCCGTTCAAGGACAGAGAACCAACTGACTTGGAGAGAGAAACCGCCCCCTTTTAAGCCTGATGGTTCCCTGTCCTTGGAGGGCGGATGCCTCTCTCGTTGGGTGCTGTCTAGAGATGAGCAGTGTTCGAATCGAACTGTTCGCCAATCTCAAATTCGAGCTGTTTTGGGCGGTGTTCGAGCCGTTCGACGAACCCGAACGATTTGAAAAAAATCCGGCTGTTCGAGGTTATGTTCGATAACTGTTCGATAACTGTTCGTGCACCAAAATCATAACTGGATTTTTTCACAGTAATGCTGATAATCAATGTTACTGCACAGTTTGAGTGTACAGCGGGGCGGGGGGAGAGGCACGGGATGGATCTCTGCAGAAATAATGAATGATCTCCATTTTTTTTACTCTTTACCGCATTTACAGTGGGGAGGTGCAGTCTGTCAGCCTATCAGCAGCGCACACACGGAGCGAAGTGTTTTTTTTCACACAAGCAAGGGCACGTGTCATTGGCTGTGTATGTCACATGTCCTTGCCCTATAAGACCCAGCCATTTTCCCCGTCGCCACCATTTTCTCACTGCTGCAGCTGAGTGTTAGACGGCACTGCTGCTGCTGTTAGCGCTATATTGTGTAACTGAATTGCAAGTGAATTTTCTCTTAAATAGACAGAAAGGTTTAGAGAGTAGGGACTAGTTTGTAATTGCAGCCCTTTTGAGGGCTAGGTTACAGCAGTTCCTAGCACTTTTAGCAGGCAGGTCTGTGCTCTTAAATAGACAGATAGGTTGGGAGTAGTGACTAGTTGTAATTCCAGCCCTTATGAGGGCTAGGTTACATCAGCTCCTATCACTTTTTGCCAGGCAGGTCTGTTTTAGTGCTGTGCAAGTGTTTTTCACAGCATTTGGCTACATCAAGCTAAGCAAATCCTTTTGGGCCTCTTGCAGTGTGTGTTAGTCAGTGGAGTAGCGTATCTGTATTGCAAACTACACCACCTGTGTATCTAATACAAATTTTTTACTGCACCTAGCCAAGTAAAACCTTTTGGGCATAGTAGCAGTGTGTGGTACTCATTGTATTAGGCCATCTATACCAAGCTCCACCAGCTTTGAAATTAATAATAATTTTTAGTTGCATCTAGCCCGGAAATTAATTTTGGGCATAGTAGCAGTGTGTGGTACTCATTGTATTAGGCCATCTATACCAAGCTCCACCAGCTTTGAAATTTATAATAATTTTTAGCTGCATCTTGCCTGTAAAATAATTTTGGGCATATTAGCAGTGTGTGGTACTCATTCTATTAGGCCATCTATACTAAACTCCACCAGCTTTCAAATTAATAATAATTTTTAGCGACATCTAGCCCGTAAAATAATTTTGGGCATATTAGCAGTGTGTGGTGCTCATTGTATTAGGCCATCTATACCAAGCTCCACCAGCTTTGAAATTAATAATAATTTTTAGCTGCATCTTAGCTGCAAAATAATTTTGGGCATATTAGCAGTGTGTGGTACTCATTCTATTAGGCCATCTATACTAAGCTCCACCAGCTTTCAAATTAATAATAATTTTTAGCTGCATCTAGCCCGGAAAATAATTTTGGGCATAGAAGCAGTGTGTGGTACTCATTGTATTAGGCCATCTATACAAAGCTCCACCAGCTTTGAAATTAATAATAATTTTTAGCTGCATCTAGCCCGGAAAATAATTTTGGGCATAGTAGCAATGTGTGGTACTCATTGTATTAGGCCATCTATACCAAGCTCCACCAGCTTTGAAATTAATAATAATTTTTAGCTGCATCTTCCTGTAAGATAATTTTGGGCATATTAGCAGTGTGTGGTACTCATTCTATTAGGCCATCTATACTAAGCTCCACCAGCTTTCAAATTAATAATAATTTTTAGCTGCATCTTGCCTGGAAAATAATTTTAGGCATAGTAGCAGTGTGTGGTACTCATTGTATTAGGCCATCTATACCAAGCTCCACCAGCTTTGAAATTAATAATAATTTTTAGCTGCATCTAGCCCGGAAAATAATTTTGGGCATATTAGCAGTGTGTGGTACTCATTCTATTAGGCCATCTATACTAAGCTCCACCAGCTTTGAAATTAATAATAATTTTTAGCTGCATCTAGCCCGGAAAATAATTTTGGGCATAGTAGCAGTGTGTTGTACTCATTGTATTAGGCCATCTATACCAAGCTCCACCAGCTTTGAAATTAATAATAATTTTTAGCTGCATCTTGCCTGTAAAATATTTTGGGCATAGTAGCAGTGTGTGGTACTCATTCTATTAGGCCATCTATACTAAGCTCCACCAGCTTTGAAATTAATAATAATTTTTAGCTGCATCTTGCCTGGAAAATAATTTTGGGCATAGTAGCAGTGTGTGGTACTCATTGTATTAGGCCATCTATACCAAGCTCCACCAGCTTTGAAATTAATAATAATTTTTAGCTGCATCTAGCCCGGAAATAAATTTTGGGCATAGTAGCAGTGTGTGGTACTCATTGTATTAGGCCATCTATACCAAGCTCCACCAGCTTTGAAATTAATAATAATTTTTAGCTGCATCTTGCCTGTAAAATAATTTTGGGCATAGTAGCAGTGTGTGGTACTCATTCTATTAGGCCATCTATACTAAGCTCCACCAGCTTTGAAATTAATAATAATTTTTAGCTGCATCTAGCCCGGAAAATAATTTTGGGCATATTAGCAGTGTGTGGTACTCATTCTATTAGGCCATCTATACTAAGCTCCACCAGCTTTCAAATTAATAATAATTTTTAGCTGCATCTAGCCCGGAAAATAATTTTGAACATAGTAGCAGTGAGTTGTACTCATTGTATTAGGCCATCTATACCAAGCTCCACCAGCTTTGAAATTTATAATAATTTTTAGCTGCATCTTGCCTGTAAAATAATTTTGGGCATATTAGCAGTGTGTGGTACTCATTCTATTAGGCCATCTATACAAAGCTCCACCAGCTTTCAAATTAATAATAATTTTTAGCGCCATCTAGCCCGTTAAATAATTTTGGGCATAGTAGCAGTGTGTGGTACTCATTGTATTAGGCCATCTATACCACGCTCCACCAGCTTTGAAATTAATAATAATTTTTAGCGGCATCTAGCCCGTAAAATAATTTTGAGCATAGTAACAGTGTGTGGTACTCATTGTATTAGGCCATCTATACCACGCTCCACCAGCTTTGAAATTAGTAATAATTTTTAGCTACATCTTGCCTGTAAAATAATTTTGGGCATATTAGCAGTGTGTGGTACTCATTCTATTAGGCCATCTATACTAAGCTCCACCAGCATTCAAATTAATAATAATTTTTAGCTGCATCAAGCCCGGAAAATAATTTTGGGCATAGTAGCAGTGTGTGGTACTCATTGTATTAGGCCATCTATACCAAGCTCTACCAGCTTTGAAATTAATAATAATTTTTAGCTGCATCTAGCCCGGAAAATAATTTTGGGCATAGTAGCAATGTGTGGTACTCCTTGTATTAGGCCATCTATACCAAGCTCCACCAGCTTTGAAATTAATAATAATTTTTAGCTGCATCTTGCCTGTAAAATAATTTTGGGCATATTAGCAGTAGTGTTGAGCCACCCCCGTAGTGTTCGAGTTCGGTTCGGTTCGTCGAACACCCGTGTGTTCGCCGAACTGTTCGTCGAACTGTTCGTCGAACACCGTTAAAACCAATGGCAGGCAAACAAAAACACATAGAAACACATAGAAAACACCTTCAAAGGTGTCCAAAAGCTGACAAACTGCTCAGAAGACACAACTAACACATGGAAAAGTGACAAGTACATATAGTCATGCGAAAAGAAAAGAGGTGGAGGAGTAAAAGGAGGGGGATACACAGATATAGGCATGTCATGCCCTTCTAAAATCCAAAAAGTGAGAAGCCGACACGTTCAGTCCGCTCCTGCCCGTGCCACCTCCGTGTCGCCGGGTTTGTGCCAGAGCCGTGGTGAACCCTGACGGCCAGCCCCCCTCTCCCAATACTGGTGCCTGTCCGCTGGTGGGTCGAGCGAGCCCCCCTGTGGTGGAGGCAGCTCTAAGCTTTTTAATTTAAATTGTCTCTCTAATTTGAATGAATACACTTTAAATCCATTTACAAGGATCTATTGGAGGGCAAGTCTCATGCCAGCTCCAGTAGCGTCCACTAAAGCTGCTGCAGTTAAAAAGCTTTTATAAGGATCGAGCTCGGCTGTCCACCGCAAGGCATCCTACTGCCAGTCCCAGCCCCTATGCCTTGGGGTGCCTCCTGATCCTCATCACTGAGTATCCCGTGGTCCCGAAGCATTTCCTTTGAAAAAATTAAGTGTCCAAACTACAGGTGGTGTAGCTTGCTTAACAGCCAGGATAATCCTCTGACTAGCAGACACTGCTACTAGGCACAAAGTATTTCCTGGGCTAGATGCAGTTAAAAATTTGTAATTAGATACTCTCGTTGGATGCTGAGAAAGCATTCCATAGAGTCTTCTGGCACGCCATATATGATTCTCTTAAAAAGCTTGGGGTAGGGGTCTAGGGGACCCTTTTATAGCCAAAATCACGGCCCTGTATCACAATACATCACCTAGGCTGAAGATAAATGGAACTGTAGCACCCTGAGGGCTCGGTTGCTACAGAGGTATTGCACCTCACCCAGAGGTGTGATATCTCACTCTCAGGTAAGGATGGAGTGTGGATCAGGACCCGAGACCTGCATGCATTACACCACATTGCCGTGGGGCAGGGCGACCAATATGCCTCTGAGATGGGCACGACAGTCCCTGTCCCTGGCTGGAGTGGGGGGAGGGAACACTGAGGAAGGGGAACCCTGTAGTGCAGGAGCAGGGAGGAAGCAGTTCCTGGGTGCATTGAGAAGGGAGTATAAAAGGTGGGCACCATCTTAGTTCAGTGCAGAGAAGTCTGAGCAGAAGTGGCAGGGAGCAGGGGCTCTGCATGAGCTCTGCTCCGGAGGCGGGCCTAGTAACAGAGGCCCAGGCCTGGAAGAGGGAGAAGGAAGGAAGAGGAGCGGAGAAGGCTCCAGGAACGAGGAATGAAGGGATCCCAGGGGTGCGGACGGGCGAGTCGCCACTGCACGCCCGAATCCAGCTGCGTGGAGGGGTCAGGCCAAAGGGGGAGACCGGTCCCTGAAACTAGTGGAGGCAGGAAACGACCCTCAGCTAGAAACCGGAGGCTGTGACATTTTATGTGGCGCAGCCCCTCGCTACACCCGCTAGGAAGGCACCACATAGGGTCAGGGAAACTGGCGCCAAGTTTACCAAGAGGAGGCCCGAGGCAGCCGGACAGAAGGGTTGGTAAGAAAGGCCAGACAAAGGACACACAAAGGGGGTCCTGTGAAGCGCTCCAAAGTTATCTGGGAGTTGTCTGAGCCCCTCACCTGGTGAGCACAGTACGACGTGGGCAGCCGTTACCTGCAGACGTGGTCTGGATAATAAGAACTGTGAGTAAAGGCCCTGGACTGCATCACTGACTCCGTGTCGTTACTGCTGCTGCCCTGCACCATCACCCCCATCCTCCGCATACACTGCCCTGAGGCTATACTCCTCCCGTGGGGAGTTATGCTACGCTCTGCTGCACCCACAACACCAGCCTCAGCGGTCTGCCCTGCAGCGGCGGTTCACTCTGACCGCAATCCACGGGTGGCGTAGTCGGACATTTAAACATCAAAACCACATAAATAGTTCCGCCACTGGTTTGACCACCCTGAGCCACGGAACCGGGTCGCCGCCACGAAGACTACAACCACCAGCATCCACCAAAAAGGGTCCGGCTCCGGGTGTCCCAAGGCCCAGGGGGGTGCATCAGAACATTTTCATCACCTTTCACAATCACCAATGGGACAAGGCAGGGATGTCCTCTGTCCCCTGTCTTATACATCCTAGTGACGGAGCACCTGCTCTCATCAATTCGCCATAACCCCAATATTAGGTGGATTGAGGTGGGAGGCACCAAGTACAAGTGCTCTCTATTTGCTGATGATGTCCTAGTATATATCACTCAATCACATATATCCATCCATGCTGTTATGGCTGAAATAGATCACTTTGTTACATGGTCAAATTTTAAAATCAATGCAGCGAAGTCTGAGGCCCTCGATGTCTCCCTCCCCAAATCCTTATAGGATTCCATCCAGTCCAACTTTCCCTTTGCCTGGCCCACACAGGGTATCAAATACTTAGGAATTCCTATTCATAGAGACCTCTCCCATCTATGTTATCTTAATTTTGGGCCCTTTATTGAACAACTCCATACAGACCACGATTGGCAAGTTAGAACTGTAAGATTCACTATGTGAACCACTGGTGTTTTGTGGAAAAGCACATGTACACTGTGTTCCAAAATATTATGCAAAAAGTGTTTAGGAGTGATAAGGGAAGAATTTGTTTGTTTGTCAGTTAAACTCATTGATGGTGATGTGTATCAGGGCTCTTTATATCACTGTAAGCAATTGCAGACACCTGTGCTAATTAGTTTGGCAGGTGTGTCCAATGAAAGGCAAGACTACTTAAGAAGGCTGTCTCACATTATTAAGCAGCCTACATTTTCTGCCAAAATGGGAAAGAAAAAGGATGTGTCGGCTGCTGAGAAGCAACAAATTGTGGAGTGTTTAGGTCAAGGCATGACTACAATCAACATTGTGCGATGATCAGGATGAAGTGTCTTGGCAATCAAGAAGTATGTAGCTGATTCACAGTACACACGTGTGCGTGCTGATAAGGGCAAATTGAGGACTCTTTCCTACAGGCAATTAGGTCAGGTTAAAAGAGCAGCGACAAAAAAGCCTTGTCATAGCAGCAGACAAGTTTTTGAAGCTGCTGGTGCCTCCAACGTCCCCCGAACAACAAGATGCAGGGTCCTTCAGAGGTTTGCAGCTGTGCATACGCCATCCTGTCGACCTCCTGTATCCACTTCACACAAGCAGAAACGGCTCCAGTGGGCCAAACATTACATGAAGACTGATTTCAAAACTGTTTTGTTCACGGATGAGTGCCGTGCAGCGCTCGATGGTCCAGATGGATGGAGTGGAGGATGGCTGGTTGATGGACACCCCACGCAAACACCGCTACAGCGCCAACAAGGAGGAGGTGGAGTAATGTTTTGGGCTGGAATCATGGGGAGAGAGATTGTCGGCCCCTTTAGGATCCCTGAAGGCGCTAAAGATGAACTCCATAATGTATGTGGATTTTCTCAAACAGCACTTCCTGCCATGGTTCAAGAAGAAGAACAGATAAACATGATTAGTAATTTGAAAGCTTAAAATGGTTGGTAGGGTGATTTTAACCAATCATCAAGCTTTTACTCTCCCCAGGATGACACAGGGGTAGAAAAGTCATTTCGGATCCATGATTTGTTCATCTTTATGAACGTGAGTCTGTCTACATTATCAGTGGAGAGCCGCGTGCGCTTATCTGTCAGCACACCACCAGCAGCGCTGAACACACGTTCAGACAGAATGCTGGCTGCGGGGCATGACAAGATCTCCAAGGCGTAAGTGGCTAGCTCTGGCCATTTATCCAGATTGGAAGCCCAAAAAGAGCAAGGGTCCAGTGACACAGTCATGGCTTCAATGTTTACTTGGAGATACTCCTGTACCATCGTCTCTAGGCGTTGACTATGTGTCAGACTTCTTGTCTCCTGTGGCCTTGCAAAGGATGGGCTAAAAAAGTGGTGAAATGATTCCGCAAAATTGATGTTACGAGCAGATACTGTGTTTCTGTTATGGTTTGAGTGCTGAACACTTGACAGTCCCACGGTTGGCAAGTTGGAACTGTGAGATTCACTACGTGCACCACTGGTATTTTGTGGAAAAGCACATGTAAGATTCTGCAACAGTCTCTGCTGATACTCCTGCATGCGTGCATCCCTTTCTATGGCAGGAATAATTTCTGCAAATTTACTTTTGTACCGGGGATCTAACAGTGTGGCAACCCAGTAGTCAGGATTATTTCTAATTCTCACAATTCGAGGGTCATGTTGCAGGTAGTGCAGCAAGAAGGCACTCATGTGTGTTGCGCATCCAGTAGCACCAAGTCCCTGTTGTGTTGGTGGCGAGGTAACAATCATGCTTCCTTCCTCTGTCCTCTCCCCCCAACCTCGCACAACAGAATTGTGATCAAGGTCTCCCTCATCTGATGAGTCTTCCATCAGTTCGTCCTCC
Source organism: Phyllobates terribilis (assembly GCF_046119375.1). Taxonomy (NCBI): domain Eukaryota; kingdom Metazoa; phylum Chordata; class Amphibia; order Anura; family Dendrobatidae; genus Phyllobates; species Phyllobates terribilis. The sequence goes on along the minus strand of NW_027362765.1, from coordinate 381,391,120 downwards.
ACTTCTTCCTGGGCTCCTGCACCTTCCTCACTAGTTTGGCTGCTACCATGCGCCCTGGTAAAACCATCTCCCCCACCCTAACATGCCTGCCGCCTTGGTGCTGCCGACCGTCTGGACCTTGCAGATGTTAGCCCTTCCGCATACAACTCCTCCTCCTCTACTTCCTCCACCTCCTCTTGTGCCACCACTTGACTCCGAATTCTGTTTAACATGTGCTCCAGCATGTAAATCACCGGAATAGTCATGCTGATAATGGCATCGTCAGCACTAAACATCTTCGTCGCCATTTCAAACTGTGCAGAAGGGTGCATAGGTCCCTGATCTGAGACCACTCCTCCAGCGTGATTTGCCCCACCTCTGGATCTCGTTGGCCCAGGCTATACGTCAGAACGTATTGCACCAGGGCTTGTCGGTGCTGCAACAGTCGCTGCAACATGTGCAGAGTTGAATTCCACCGGGTAGGCACATCGCATTTTAGCCGGTGAAGTGGCAGGCCCAACGACTTCTGTAGAGATGTAAGTCGCTGAGCTGCGGGATGCGAATGGAGGAAGTGAGCACACAGCGACCGTGCCCTCTGCAGAAGGCCATCTACTCTGGGATAGTGGGCTAAAAATTGCTGGACAACCAGGTTCAACACGTGAGCCATACAAGGCACGTGTGTGACATTGCCCCGGCGAAGGGCCGCACCCAGGTTTGCAGCATTGTCGCACACGGCCTTCCCTGGTTTCAGGTCCAGTGGAGACAACCATTCATGAAATTGGTTCTCCAGAGCTGACCACAACTCCTCAGCTGTGTGACTCACATTTCCCAGACATTTCAAAGTAAAAACCGCCTGATGACGTTGAGCCCTACTGCCAGCATAGTAAGGAGGTGTGCAGGATCCCTTCTGCGCAGTTAGAAAGCTTGTGGCATGACCAGACAGGCTTTGGGTGCAGGTGGAAGACTGAGAGGAGGTTGAGGAGGCAGAAGCAGTGGAGGAACTTTGACATAAAGAGGATTGACGCACAACTCGTGGGGACGGCAAGACTTAGACAGCAGCCCCTTGTCCTGCTGTCACCATAGTTACCCAGTGCCCAGTCAGCGACATATAACGCCCCTGTCCATGCCTACTCGTCCAAGTGTCTGTGGTGAAATGCACCCTGTCACACACAGAGTTTCTCAAAGAAGCGGTGATGTTGTGTGCGACATGCTGGTGGAGCGCAGGCACACCTTTCTTTGAGAAGTAGTGCCGACTGGGCATCTGGTACTGGGGCACTGCGACGGACATAAGGTCTCGAAAATCCTCTGTGTCCACCAGGCGGAAAGGCAGCATTTCTGTAGCCAAGAGCTTGCAGATGGTGAAATTCAACCTCTTAGCTTTCTCATGGCTAGGAGGAAATGGTCTTTTACTTGTCCACATCTGAGGGACCGAGGGCTGGCTATTGTGCTTAGACGGGGTTGATAAGGGTGTCCCCGGCAAACTGCCGGTCTGTGAGGAAGATTCAGGCGGACATGTTAGGTTGCCTTGATCCAAAGGTGGTGCTATCGATGTCGGACAGCGCTCAACACCAGCTGGTGTTACCACCTCCAAAGAAAATGATGACCTGCCAATCACGCTGGCTGTTGCGGGTAAAGAGGTGGCAGGTCTGCGCCCCAAAACAGGTGTGACTGCTGTCCCCCCAGTCACAGAGGATGAAGAGGCCGCGGATGCACAAGATATGGCAGACGGTGGTTGGCCCGGCCGGCTAGGCCGCATTGTAGCACACTGAGCTTCCCACTGCAACTTATGCTTCATGTCCATGTGCCGGTTCATGCATGAAGTACTCAAACTATGTATTTTTTGGCCTCTACTTAGCTTTTGCTGACAAATGTTACAGATAACACGAGTTGGGTCATCTTTATCGATCTGAAAAAATGCCCAGGCTATGCAAGGCTTAGCACCCATGCGACCTGAAGAGCCACCACGACTTGTGGTCAGAGGCAGAGTTGTGTTTGAGGATGCAGTTGTTGACGTGCTTCCAGTACTACGTCTCTGTCCAGGAAGGCGCAACCTGACCTCGTCGTCACTAGCATCTTCCTCCACCTCCTCTGCTGACCTCATCTCTTGGCTGACTGTGGGTTGACAGTAAGTGGGATCTCCAACCTCATCATTATCACCCTGTGTGTTATCACACCCGTCGTCCTCAGAGCCCTGACAAAAAACTAAAGTTGTCGCTCCAATCAGGTATTTGAGTCTCATCATCGTCTTCCTCATTGTCTCCACCAACAGGAGTTACAGTTTGGGAATGAGGGTCTACATTATGGTCAGAACCTTCTGCATCTGGTCCTGGATCCGACTCATAAAGATTCTGGGCATCAGTGCAGATCATTTCCTCGTCTGGATTCACAGAAGCGCTGGAGTCGACCTCTGATTCCCAGGCTTTAGTATGAGTAAACAGCTCTGCAGACTCAACCATCTGTTCTACCTCATACTCAGACGGGCAGCTGGAGATTTGGGAGCTGTGAGGAAGCAAGTGCGATTGGGGTGACACCTTTGAGGACTGGAGTATTTGTGATGTTGAAGTTGATGTGGAGGAGTGCCCACTTAAAGGAGCACTTGATATCCGTTGAAGCACCTGCTGTTTTTGTGGCCGTAAGAAAGGGATCTTATCACATTGTCCGCAAAAAGAAGTAGACGTTTTAGTTTGGCTGGAAGATGGTCTTTCTTCTGCAGATGTTACTGTTGATTTAACACCTACCCCACGGACACAACCTTTTTTCCCCTTCCCAACACGCCTATTCCCCTTTCCACCAGCAGCAGGCCTTTTTCCACTCATTTTGGAGGTTAACTAATTCACAACTCTGGAGTTGTTTGCACAAAAAAACAATGGATGGGAACCGAGCAGAGCTGAGTGGCCAAACTGTGGTATTAGGCCAAAACTATTGGCTGGGTTAGATGCAGAAAAAAATTATATTCAATTTGCAACCTGATGGAGGTCAGTATAGATGGACTAATAGAACAAGTCCTACACACAGCTAGAAGCCCAAATATTTTTTCAGAGCTAGATGCAGAAAAAAATTATATTTAGTTTGCAACCTGATGGAGGTCAGTATAGATGTACTAATAGAACAAGTCCCACACACAGCTAGAAGCCCAAATATTTTTTCAGAGGTAGATGCAGAAAAAAAATACATTCAGTTTGCAACCTGATGGAGGTCAGTATAGATGGACTAATAGAGAAAGTCCCACACACTGCTAGAAGGCCAAATATTTTTTCAGAGCTAGATGCAGACAAAAAATTATTTTGAATTTGCAACCTGATGAAGGTCAGTATAGATGGACTAATAGAGAAAGTCCCACACACTGCTAGAAGGCCAAATATTTTTTCAGAGCTACATGCAGATAAAAATTATTTTTTATTTGCAACCTGATGGATGTCAGTATAGATGGACTAATAGAGAAAGTCCCACATACTGCTAGAAGGCCAAATATTTTTTCAGAGCTAGATGCAGAAAAAAATTATATTCAGTTTGCAACCTGATGGAGGTCAGTATAGATGGACTAATAGAACAAATCCCACACACAGCTAGAAGCCCAAATATGTTTTCAGAGGTATTTGCAGAAAAAAATTATATTCAGTTTGCAACCTGATGGAGGTCAGTAGATGCACTAATAGAACAAGTCCCACACACTGCTAGAAAGCCAAATATTTTTTCAGAGCTAGATGCAGACAAAAAATTATTTTGAATTTGCAACCTGATGGAGGTCAGTATAGATGGACTAATAGAGAAAGTCCCACACACTGCTAGAAGGCCAAATATTTTTTCAGAGCTAGATGCAGACAAAAAATTATTTTGAATTTGTAGCGTGATGGAGGTCAGTATAGATGGACTAATAGAACAAGTCCCACACACTGCTAGAAGGCCAAATATTTTTCCAGAGCTAGATGCAGAAAAAAATTATATTCAGTTTGCAACCTGATGGAGGTCAGTATAGATGGACTAATAGAACAAGTCCCACACACTGCTAGAAGCCCAAATATTTTTTCAGAGCTAGATGCAGAAAAAAATTATATTCAATTTGCAACCTGATGGAGGTCAGTATAGATGGACTAATAGAATGATGCTATGCCCAAAAGATTTTACTTCACTAGGTGCAGTAAAAAAATTGGTATTCTATACACAGGTGGTATATCTTGCAACACAGATAGGCTACTCCACTGACTAACACACTCTGCAATAGGCCAAAAAGGATTAGCTTTGCTAGATTCAGCCAAATGCTGTGAAAAAAACTTGCACAGCACTGGCACAGACCTGCCTGGCAAAAACTGATAGGAACTGATGTAACCTAGTCCTGAAAAGGACTGCAATTACAATTAGTCTTTACTCCCACAATCTATCTATTTAAGAGCACAGACCTGCCTGATAAAAGTCGTAGGAAACGCTGTAACCTAGTCCTTAAAAGGACTGCAATCACAATTATTCCCTACTCCCAACTATCTGTAGATTTGTGCAAAAATTGGCTTGAAATTAACAAGGTATAGCGCACACAGCAACAGCGGTGCCGTCTAACACGCAGCTGCAGCAGTGAGAAAATGGTGGCGACAGGGAAAATGGCTGGGTCTTATAGGGCAAGGACATGTGACATACACTGCCAATGACACATGCCCTTGCTTGTGTGAAAAAAAGCACTTCGCTCCGTGTGTGCGCTGCTGATAGGCTGACAGATTGCACCTCCCCACTGTAAATGCGGGAAAGAGAAAAAAAAATGGAGATCTTCATTATTCCTGCAGAGATCCATCCCCTGCCCCTCCCCCCACCCCGCTGTACACTCAAACTGCGCATTAACATTAATTTTCATCATTACTGAGAAAAAATCCATTCATGATTTTGGTGCAAGAACAGTTATCGAACATAACCTCGAACAGCCAAATTTTTCTCAAATCGTTCGTGTTCGCCGAACGGCTCGAACACCGCCCAAAACAGCTCGAATTTGAGATTGGCGAACAGTTCGAGTAGAACAACGCTCATCTCTAATTAGCAGTGTGTAGTACTCATTCTATTAGGCCATCTATACTAAGCTCCACCAGCTTTCAAATTAATAATAAATTTTAGCTGCATCTTGCCTGGAAAATAATTTTGGGCATAGTAGCAGTGTGTGGTACTCATTGTATTAGGCCATCTATACCAAGCTCCACCAGCTTTGAAATTAATAATAATTTTTAGCTGCATCTAGCCCGGAAAATAATTTTGGGCATATTAGCAGTGTGTGGTACTCATTCTATTAGGCCATCTATACTAAGCTCCACCAGCTTTGAAATTAATAATAATTTTTAGCTGCATCTAGCCCAGAAAATAATTTTCGACCTGAAGCAATGTGTGGAACTCATTGTATTAGGCCATCTATACCAAGCTCCACCATCTTAGAAATTAATGATATATTTTAGCTGCATCTTGCCTATAAAATAATTTTGGGCATATTAGCAGTGTGTGGTACTCATTCTATTAGGCCATCTATACTAAGCTCCACCAGCTTTGAAATTAATAATAATTTTTAGCTGCATCTAGCCCGTAAAATAATTTTGGGCATAGTAGCAGTGTGTGGTACTCATTGTATTAGGCCATCTATACCAGCTCCACCAGCTTTGAAATTAATAATTTTTAGCTGCATCTTGCCTGTAAAATAATTTTGGGCATATTAGCAGTGTGTGGTACTCATTCTATTAGGCCATCTATACTAAGCTCCACCAGCTTTCAAATTAATAATAATTTTTAGCTGCATCTAGCCCGTAAAATAATTTTGGGCATAGTAGCAGTGTGTGGTACTCATTGTATTAGGCCATCTATACCAAGCTCCACCAACTTTGAAATTAATAATTTTTAGCTCCATCTTGCCTGTAAAATAATTTTGGGCATATTAGCAGTGTGTGGTACTCATTCTATTAGGCTATCTATACTAAGCTCCACCAGCTTTCAAATGAATAATAAGTTTTAGCTGCATCTAGCCCGGAAAATAATTTTGGGCATAGTAGCAGTCTGTGGTACTCATTGTATTAGGCCATCTATATCAAGCTCCACCAGCTTTGAAATTAATAATAATTTTTAGCTGCATCTTGCCTGTAAAATAATTTTGGGCATATTAGCAGTGTGTGGTACTCATTCTATTAGGCCATCTATACTAAGCTCCACCAGCTTTCAAATTAATAACAATTTTTAGCTACATCTAGCCCATAAAATAATTTTGGGCATATTAGGAGTGTGTGGCACTCATTATATTAGGCCATCTATACCAAGCTCCACCAGCTTTGAAATTAATAATAATTTTTAGCTGCATCTTAGCTGTAAAATAATTTTGGGCATATTAGCAGAGTGTGGTACTCATTCTATTAGGCCATCTATACTAAGCTCCACCTGCTTTCAAATTAATAATAATTTTTAGCTGCATCTAGCCCGGAAAATAATTTTGGGCATAGTAGCAGTGTGTGGTACTCATTGAATTAGGCCATCTATACCAAGCTCCACCAACTTTGAAACTAATAATAATTTTTAGCCGCATCTAGCCCGGAAAATAATTTTGGGCATAGTAGCAATGTGAGGTACTCATTGTATGAGGTCATCTATACCAAGCTCCACCAGCTTTGAAATTAATAATAATTTTTAGCTGCATCTTGCCTGTAAAATAATTTTGGGCATATTAGCAGTGTGTGGTACTCATTCTATTAGGCCATCTATACTAAGCTCCACCAGCTTTCAAATTAATAATAATTTTTAGCTGCATCTTGCCTGGAAAATAATTTTAGGCATAGTAGCAGTGTGTGGTACTCATTGTATTAGGCCATCTATACCAAGCTCCACCAGCTTTGAAATTAATAATAATTTTTAGTTGCATCTAGCCCGGAAAATAATTTTGGGCATAGTAGCAGTGTGTGGTACTCATTGTACTAGGCCATCTATACCAAGCTCCACCAGCTTTGAAATTAATAATAATTTTTAGCTGCATCTTGCCTGTAAAATAATTTTGGGCATATTAGCAGTGTGTTGTACTCATTCTATTAGGCCATCTATACTAAGCTCCACCAGCTTTCAAATTAATAATAATTTTTAGCTGTATCTAGCCCATAAAATAATTTTGGGCATAGTATGATTGTGTGGTACTCATTGTATTAGGCCATCTATACCAAGCTCCACCAGCTTTAAAATTAATAATAATTTTTAGCTGCATCTTGCCTGTAAAATAATTTTGGGCATAGTAGCAATGTATGGTACTCATTCTATTAGGCCATCTATACTAAGCTCCACCAGCTTTCAAATCAATAATAATTTTTAGCTGCATTTAGCCCGTAAAATAATTTTGGGCATAGTAGCAGTGTGTGGTACTCATTATATTAGGCCATCTATACCAAGCTCCACCAGCTTTGAAATTAATAATAATTTATAGCTGCATCTAGCCCAGAAAATAATTTTGAGCATAGTAGCAGTGTGTGGTACTCATTGTACTAGGCCATCTATACCAAGCTCCACCAGCTTTGAAATTAATAATAATTTTTAGCTGCATCTTGCCTGTAAAATAATTTTGGGCATATTAGCAGTGTGTGGTACTCATTCTATTGGGCCATCCATACTAAGCTCCACCAGCTTTCAAATTAATAATAATTTTTAGCTGCATCTTGCCTGGAATATAATTTTAGGCATATTAGCAGTGTGTGGTACTGATTCTATTAGGCCATCTATACTAAGCTCCACCAGCTTTGAAATTAATAATAATTTTTAGCTGCATCTAGCCCGGAAAATAATTTTGGGCATAGTAGCAGTGTGTGGTACTCATTGTACTAGGCCATCTATACCAAGCTCCACCAGCTTTGAAATTAATAATAATTTTTAGCTGCATCTTGCCTGTAAAATAATTTTGGGCATATTAGCAGTGTGTTGTACTCATTCTATTAGGCCATCTATACTAAGCTCCACCAGCTTTCAAATTAATAATAATTTTTAGCTGTATCTAGCCCGTAAAATAATTTTGGGCATAGTATCATTGTGTGGTACTCATTGTATTAGGCCATCTATACCAAGCTCCACCAGCTTTAAAATTAATAATAATTTTTAGCTGCATCTTGCCTGTAAAATAATTTTGGGCATAGTAGCAATGTATGGTACTCATTCTATTAGGCCATCTATACTAAGCTCCACCAGCTTTCAAATCAATAATAATTTTTAGCTGCATTTAGCCCGTAAAATAATTTTGGGCATAGTAGCAGTGTGTGGTACTCATTGTATTAGGCCATCTATACCAAGCTCCACCAGCTTTGAAATTAATAATAATTTATAGCTGCATCTAGCCCAGAAAATAATTTTGAGCATAGTAGCAGTGTGTGGTACTCATTGTACTAGGCCATCTATACCAAGCTCCACCAGCTTTGAAATCAATAATAATTTTTAGCTGCATCTTGCCTGGAATATAATTTTAGGCATAGTAGCAGTGTGTGGTACTCATTGTATTAGGCCATCTATACCAAGCTCCACCAGCTTTGAAATTAATAATAATTTTTAGCTGCATCTAGCCCGGAAAATAATTTTAGGCATATTAGCAGTGTGTGGTACTCATTGTATTAGGCCATCTATACTAAGCTCCACCAGCTTTGAAATTAATAATAATTTTTAGCTGCATCTAGCCCGGAAAATAATTTTGGGCTTAGGCGCAGTGTGTGGTACTCATTGTATTAGGCCATCTATACCAAGCTCCACCAGCTTTGAAATTAATAATAATTTTTAGCTGCATCTTGCCTGTAAAATAATTTTGGGCATAGTAGCAGTGTGTGGTACTCATTCTATTAGGCCATCTATACTAAGCTCCACCAGCTTTCAAATCAATAATAATTTTTAGCTGCATCTAGCACGTAAAATAATTTTGGGAATAGTAGCAGTGTGTGCCACTCATTGTATTAGGCCATCTATACCAAGCTCCACCAGCTTTGAAATTAATAATAATTTTTAGCTGCATCTAGCCCAGAAAATAATTTTGAGCATAGTAGCAGTGTGTGGTACTCATTGTACTAGGCCATCTATAGCAAGCTCCACCAGCTTTGAAATTAATAATAATTTTTAGCTGCATCTTGCCTGTAAAATAATTTTGGGCATATTAGCAGTGTGTGGTACTCATTCTATTAGGCCATCTATACTAAGCTCCACCAGCTTTCAAATTAATAATAATTTTTAGCTGCATCTTGCCTGGAATATAATTTTAGGCATAGTAGCAGTGTATGGTACTCATTGTATTAGGCCATCTATACCAAGCTCCACCAGCTTTGAAATTAATAATAATTTTTAGCTGCCTCTAGCCCGGAAAATAATTTTGGGCATATTAGCAGTGTGTGGTACTCATTCTATTAGGCCATCTATACTAAGCTCCACCAGCTTTGAAATTAATAATAATTTTTAGCTGCATCTAGCCCGGAAAATAATTTTGGGCATAGTATCAGTGTGTGGTACTCATTGTATTAGGCCATCTATACCAAGCTCCACCAGCTTTGAAATTAATAGTAATTTTTAGCTGCATCTTGCCTGTAAAATAATTTTGGGCATATTAGCAGTGTGTTGTACTCATTCTATTAGGCCATCTATACTAAGCTCCACCAGCTTTCAAATTAATAATAATTTTTAGCTGCATCTAGCCCGTAAAATAATTTTGGGCATACTAGCAGTGTGTGGTACTTATTGTATTAGGCCATCTATACCAAGCTCCACCAGCTTTGAAATTAATAATAATTTTTAGCTGCATCTTGCCTGTAAAATAATTTTGGGCATATTAGCAGTGTGTGGTACTCATTCTATTAGGCCATCTATACTAAGCTCCACCAGCTTTCAAATTAATACTAATTTTTAGCTGCATCTTGCCTGGAATATAATTTTAGGCATAGTAGCAGTGTGTGGTACTCATTGTATTAGGCCATCTATACCAAGCTCCACCAGCTTTGAAATTAATAATAATTTTTAGCTGCATCTAGCCCGGAAAATAATTTTGGGCATATTAGCAGTGTGTGGTACTCATTCTATTAGGCTATCTATACTAAGCTCCACCAACTTTGAAATTAATAATAATTTTTAGCTGCATCTAGCCCGGAAAATAATTTTGGGCATAGTAGCAGTGTGTGGTACTCATTGTATTAGGCCATCTATACCAAGCTCCACCAGCTTTGAAATGAATAATAATTTTTAGCTGCATCTTGCCTGTAAAATAATTTTGGGCATAGTAGCAGTGTGTGGTACTCATTCTATTAGGCCATCAATACTAAGCTCCACCAGCTTTCAAATTAATAATAATTTTTAGCTGCATCTAGCCCGTAAAATAATTTTGGGCATAGTAGCAGTGTGTGGTACTCATTGTATTAGGCCATCTATACCAAGCTCCACCAGCTTTGAAATTAATAATAATTTTTAGCTGCATCTAGCCCAGAAAATAATTTTGAGCATAGTAGCAGTGTGTGGTACTCATTGTACTAGGCCATCTATACCAAGATCCACCAGCTTTGAAATTAATAATAATTTTTATCTGCATCTTGCCTGTAAAATAATTTTGGGCATATTAGCAGTGTGTGGTACTCATTCTATTAGGCCATCTATACTAAGCTCCACCAGCTTTCAAATTACTAATAATTTTTAGCTGCATCTAGCCCGGAAAATAATTTTGGTCATAGTAGCAGTGAGTGGTACTCATTGTATTAGGCCATCTATACCAAGCTCCACCAGCTTTGAAATTTATAATAATTTTTAGCTGCATCTTACCTGGAAAATAATTTTGGGCATAGTAGCAGTGTGTGGTACTCATTGTATTAGGCCATCTATACCAAGCTCCACCAGCTTTGAAATTAATAATAATTTTTAGCTGCATCTAGCCCGGAAAATAATTTTGGGCATATTAGCAGTGTGTGGTACTCATTCCATTAGGCCATCTATACTAAGCTCCACCAGCTTTCAAATTAATAATAATTTTTAGCTGCATGTAGCCCGTAAAATAATTTTGGGCATAGTAGCAGTGTGTGGTACTCATTGTATTAGGCAATCTATACCAAGCTCCACCAGCTTTGAAATTAATAATAATTTTTAGCTGCATCTAGCCCAGAAAATAATTTTGGGCATATTAGCAGTGTGTGGTACTCACTCTATTAGGCCATCTATACTAAGCTCCACCAGCTTTCAAATTAATAATAATTTTTAGCTGCATCTAGCCCTTAAAATAATTTTGGGCATAGTAGCAGTGTGTGGTACTCACTGTATTAGCCCATCTATACCAAGCTCCACCAGCTTTGAAATTAATAATAATTTTTAGCTGCATCTTGCCTGTAAAACAATTTTGGGCATACTAGCAGTATGTTGTACTCATTCTATTAGACCATCTATACTAAGCTCCACCAGCTTTCAAATTAATAATAATTTTTAGCGGCATTTAGCCCGTAAAATAATTTTGGGCATAGTAGCAGTGTGTGGTACTCATTGTATTAGGCCACCTATACCAAGCTCCACCAGCTTTGAAATTAATAATAATTTTTAGCTGCATCTTGCATGTAAAATAATTTTGGGCATAGTTGCAGTGTGTGGTACTCATTCTATTAGGCCATCTATACTAAGCTCCACCAGCTTTTAAATCAATAATAATTTTTAGCTGCATCTAGCTCGTCAAATAATTTTGGGAATAGTAGCAGTGTGTGGTACTCATTGTATTAGGCCATCTATACCAAGCTCCACCAGCTTTGAAATTAATAATAATTTTTAGCTGCATATACAGTAGCCCAGAAAATAATTTTGAGCATAGTAGCAGTGTGTGGTACTCATTGTACTAGGCCATCTATACCAAGCTCCACCAGCTTTGAAATTAATAATAATTTTTAGCTGCATATACAGTAGCCCAGAAAATAATTTTGGTCATAGTAGCAGTGAGTGGTACTCATTGTATTTGGCCTTCTATACCAAGCTCCACCAGCTTTGAAATTTATAATAATTTTTAGCTGCATCTTGCCTGTAAAATAATTTTGGGCATATTAGCAGTGTGTGGTACTCTTTCCATTAGGCCATCTATACTAAGCTCCACCAGCTTTGAAATTAATAATAATTTTTAGCTGCATCTTACCTGGAAAATAATTTTGGGCATAGTAGCAATGTGTGGTACTCATTGTATTAGGCCATCTATACCAAGCTCCACCAGCTTTGAAATTAATAATAATTTTTAGCTGCATCTAGCCCGGAAAATAATTTTGGGCATATTAGCAGTGTGTGATACTCATTCCATTCGGCCATCTATACTAAGCTCCACCAGCTTTCAAATTAATAATAATTTTTAGCTGCATCTAGACCGTAAAATAATTTTGGGAATAGTAGCAGTGTGTGGTACTCATTCTATTAGGCCATCTATACCAAGCTCCACCAGATTTGAAATTAATAATAATTTTTAGCTGCATCTTGCCTGTAAAATAATTTTGGGCATATTAGCAGTATGTTGTACTCATTCTATTAGGCCATCTATACTAAGCTCCACCAGCTTTCAAATTAATAATAATTTTTAGCGGCATCTAGCCCGTAAAATAATTTTAGGCATAGTAGCAGTGTGTGGTACTCATTGTATTAAGCCACCTATACCAAGCTCCACCAGCTTTGAAATTAATAATAATTTTTGGCTGCATCTTGCCTGTAAAATAATTTTGGGCATAGTTGCAGTGTGTGGTACTCATTCTATTAGGCCATCTATACCAAGCTCCACCAGCTTTCAAATCAATAATAATTTTTAACTGCATCTAGCCCGTAAAATAATTTTGGACATAGTAGCAGTGTGTGGTACTCATTGTATTAGGCCATCTATACCAAGCTCCAACAGCTTTCAAATTAATAATAATTTTTAGCTGCATATAGCCCAGAAAATAATTTTGAGCATAGTAGCAGTGTGTGGTACTCATTCTATTAGTCCATCTATATTAAGCTCCACCAGCTTTGAAATTAATAATAATTTTTAGCTTCACCTAGCCCGGAAAATAATTTTGGACTTGCAGCAGTGTGTGGTACTCATTTTATTAGGCCATCTCTACCAAGGTCCACCAGCTTAGAAATTAATAATAATTTTTAGCTGCAGCTTGCCTGTAAAATAATTTTGGGCATATTAGCAGTGTGTAGTTCTCATTCTATTAGGCCATCTATACTAAGCTCTACCAGCTTTCAAATGAATAATAAGTTTTAGCTGCATCTAGCCCGTAAAATAATTTTGGGCATAGTAGCAGTGTGTGGTACTCATTGTATTAGGCCATCTATACCAAGCTCCACCAGCTTTGAAATTTATAATAATTTTTAGCTGCATCTTGCCTGTAAAACAATTTTCGGCATATTAGCAGTGTGTGATACTCATTCTATTAGGCCATCTATACTAAGCTCCACCAGCTTTCAAATTAATAATAATTTTTAGCGAAATCTAGCCCGTAAAATAATTTTGGGCATATTAGCAGTGTGTGGTACTCATTATATTAGGCCATCTATACCAAGCTCCACCAGCTTTGAAATTAATAATAATTTTTAGCTGCATCTTAGCTGTAAAATAATTTTGGGCATATTAGCAGTGTGTGGTACTCATTCTATTAGGCCATCTATACTAAGCTCCACCAGCTTTCAAATTAATAATAATTTTAGCTGCATCTAGCCCGGAAAATAATTTTGGGCAAAGTAGCAGTGTGTGGTACTCATTGTAGTAGGCCATCTATACCAAGCTCCACCAACTTTGAAATTAATAATAATTTTTAGCTGCATCTAGCCCGGAAAATAATTTTGGGCATAGTAGCAATGTGTGGTACTCATTGTATTAGGCCATCTATACCAAGCTCCACCAGCTTTGAAATTAATAATAATTTTTAGCTGCATCTTGCCTGTAAAATAATTTTGGGCATATTAGCAGCGTGTGGTACTCATTCTATTAGGCCATCTATACTAAGCTCCACCAGCTTTGAAATTAATAATAATTTTTAGCTGCATCTTACCTGGAAAATAATTTTGGGCATAGTAGCAATGTGTGGTACTCATTGTATTAGGCCATCTATACCAAGCTCCACCAGCTTTGAAATTAATAATAATTTTTAGCTGCATCTAGCCCGGAAAATAATTTTGGGCATATTAGCAGTGTGTGGTACTCATTCCGTTCGGCCATCTATACTAAGCTCCACCAGCTTTCAAATTAATAATAATTTTTAGCTGCATCTAGACCGTAAAATAATTTTGGGAATAGTAGCAGTGTGTGGTACTCATTCTATTAGGCCATCTATACCAAGCTCCACCAGCTTTGAAATTAATAATAATTTTTAGCTGCATCTTGCCTGTAAAATAATTTTGGGCATATTAGAAGTATGTTGTACTCATTCTATTAGGCCATCTATACTAAGCTCCACCAGCTTTCAAATTAATAATAATTTTTAGCGGCATCTAGCCCGTAAAACAATTTTGGGCATAGTAGCAGTGTGTGGTACTCATTGTATTAAGCCATCTATACCAAGCTCCACCAGCTTTGAAATTAATAATAATTTTTAGCTGCATCTTGCCTGTAAAATAATTTTGGGCATATTAGAAGTATGTTGTACTCATTCTATTAGGCCATCTATACTAAGCTCCACCAGCTTTCAAATTAATAATAATTTTTAGCGGCATCTAGCCCGTAAAATAATTTTGGACATAGTAGCAGTGTGTGGTACTCATTGTATTAGGCCATCTATACCAAGCTCCAACAGCTTTCAAATTAATAATAATTTTTAGCTGCATATAGCCCAGAAAATAATTTTGAGCATAGTAGCAGTGTGTGGTACTCATTCTATTAGGCCATCTATACTAAGCTCCACCAGCTTTCAAATTAATAATAATTTTTAGCTGCATCTAGCCCGTAAAATAATTTTGGGCATAGTAGCAGTGTGTGGTACACATTGTATTAGGCCATCTATACCAAGCTCCACCAGCTTTGAAATTAATAATAATTTTTATCTGCATCTTGCCTGTAATATAATTTTGGGCATATTAGCAGTGTTTGGTACTCATTATATTAGGCCATCTATACTAAGCTCCACCAGCTTTCAAATCAATAATAATTTTTAGCTGCATCTAGTCCGGAAAATAATTTTGGGCATAGTAGCAGTGTGTGGTACTAATTGTATTAGGCCATCTATACCAAGCTCCACCAGCTTTGAAATTAATAAAAATGTTTAGCTGCATCTAGCCCGTAAAATAATTTTGGGCATATTAGCAGTGTGTGGTACTCATTGTATTAGGCCATCTATACCAAGCTCCACCAGCTTTGAAATTAATAATAATTTTTAGCTGCATCTTGCCTGTAAAATAATTTTGGGCATATTAGCAGTGTGTGATACTCATTCTATTAGGCCATCTATACTAAGCTCCACCAGCTTTCAAATTAATAATCATTTTTAGCTAAATCTAGCCCGTAAAATAATTTTGGGCATATTAGCAGTGTGTGGTACTCATTATATTAGGCCATCTATACCAAGCTCCACCAGCTTTGAAATTAATAATAATTTTTAGCTACATCTTAGCTGTAAAATAATTTTGAGCATATTAGCAGTGTGTGGTACTCATTCTATTAGGCCATCTATACTAAGCTCCACCAGCTTTCAAATTAATAATAATTTTTAGCTGCATCTAGCCCGGAAAATAATTTTGGGCATAGTAGCAGTGTGTAGTACTCATTGTAGTAGGCCATCTATACCAAGCTCCACCAACTTTGAAATTAATAATAATTTTTAGCTGCATCTAGCCCGGAAAATAATTTTGGGCATAGTAGCAATGTGTGGTACTCATTGTATTAGGCCATCTATACCAAGCTCCACCAGCTTTGAAATTAATAATAATTTTTAGCTGCATCTTGCCTGTAAAATAATTTTGGGCATATTAGCAGTGTGTGGTACTCATTCTATTAGGCCATCTATACTAATCTCCACCAGCTTTCAAATTAATAATAATTTTTAGCTGCATCTTGCCTGGAAAATAATTTTAGGGATAGTAGCAGTGTGTGGTACTCATTGTATTAGGCCATCTACACCAAGCTCCACCAGCTTTGAAATGATTAATAATTTTTAGCTGCATCTAGCCCGGAAAATAATTTTGGGCATAGTAGCAGTGTGTGGTACTCATTGTAATAGGTCGACTACACAAAGCTCCACCAGCTTTGAAATTAATAATAATTTTTAGCTGCATCTTAGCTGTAAAATAATTTTGGGCATATTAGCAGTGTGTGGTACTCATTCTATTAGGCCATCTATACCAAGCTCCACCAGCTTTGAAATTAATAATAATTTTTAGCTGCATCTAGCCCGTAAAATAATTTTGGGCATATTAGCAGTGTTTGGTACTCATTCCATTAGGCCATCTATACTAAGCTCCACCAGCTTTCAAATCAATAATAATTTTTAGCTGCATCTAGTCCGGAAAATAATTTTGGGCATAGTAGCAGTGTGTGGTACTCATTGTATTAGGCCATCTATACCAAGCTCCACCAGCTTTGAAATTAATAATAATTTTTAGCTGCATCTAGCCCGGAAAATAATTTTGGGCATATTAGCAGTGTGTGGTACTCATTGTATTAGGCCATCTATACCAAGCTCCACCAGCTTTGAAATTAATAATAATTTTTAGCTGCATCTTAGCTGTAAAATAATTTTGGGCATATTAGCAGTGTGTGGTACTCATTCTATTAGGCCATCTATACTAAGCTCCACCAGCTTTCAAATTAATAATCATTTTTAGCTAAATCTAGCCCGTAAAATAATTTTGGGCATATTAGCAGTGTGTGGTACTCATTATATTAGGCCATCTATACCAAGCTCCACCAGCTTTGAAATTAATAATAATTTTTAGCTGCATCTTAGCTGTAAAATAATTTTGGGCATATTAGCAGTGTGTGGTACTCATTCTATTAGGCCATCTATACTAAGCTCCACCAGCTTTCAAATTAATAATAATTTTTAGCTGCATCTTGCCTGGAAAATAATTTTAGGCATAGTAGCAGTGTGTGGTACTCATTGTATTAGGCCATCTACACCAAGCTCCACCAGCTTTGAAATTATTAATAATTTTTAGCTGCATCTTAGCTGTAAAATAATTTTGGGCATATTAGCAGTGTGTGGTAATCATTCTATTAGGCCATCTATACTAAGCTCCACCAGCTTTCAAATTAATAATAATTTTTAGCTGCATCTAGCCCTGAAAATAATTTTGGGCATAGAAGCAGTGTGTGGTACTCATTGCATTAGGCCATCTATACCAAGCTCCACCAGCTTTGAAATTAATAATAATTTTTAGCTGCATCTAGCCCGGAAAATAATTTTGGGCATATTAGCAGTGTGTGGTACTCATTCTATTAGGCCATCTATACTAAGCTCCACCAGCTTTCAACCTAATAATAATTTTTAGCTGCATCTAGCCCGGAAAATAATTTTGGGCATAGTAGCAGTGTGTGGAACTCATTCTATTAGGCCATCTATACTAAGCTCCACCAGTTTTCAAATTAATAATAATTTTTAGCTGCATCTAGCCCGGAAAATAATTTTGGGCATAGTAGCAGTGTGTGGTACTCATTGTAGTAGGCCATCTATACCAAGCTTCACCAACTTTGAAATTAATAATAATTTTTAGCTGCATCTAGCCCGGAAAATAATTTTGGGCATAGTAGCAATGGGTGGTACTCATTGTATTAGGCCATCTATACCAAGCTCCACCAGCTTTGAAATGAATAATAATTTTTAGCTGCATCTTGCCTGTAAAATAATTTTGGGCATATTAGCAGTGTGTGGTACTCATTCTATTAGGCCATCTATACTAAGCTCCACCAGCTTTCAAATTAATAATAATTTTTAGCTGCATCTTGCCTGGAAAATAATTTTAGGCATAGTAGCAGTGTGTGGTACTCATTGTATTAGGCCATCTACACCAAGCTCCACCAGCTTTGAAATTATTAATAATTTTTAGCTGCATCTAGCCCGGAAAATAATTTTGGGCATAGTAGTAGTGTGTGGTACTCATTGTATTAGGCCATCTAGACCAAGCTCCACCAGCTTTGAAATGAATAATAATTTTTAGCTGCATCTTGCCTGTAAAATAATTTTGGGCATATTAGCAGTGTGTGGTACTCTTTCTATTAGGCCATCTATACTAAGCTCCACCAGCTTTCAAATTAATAATAATTTTTAGCTGCATCTAGCCCGTAAAATAATTTTGGGCATAGTAGCAATGTGTGGTACTCATTCTATTAGGCCATCTATACCAAGCTCCACCAGCTTTGAAATTAATAATAATTTTTAGCTGCATCTTGCCTGTAAAATAATTTTGGGCATATTAGCAGTGATTGGTACTCATTCTATTAGGCCATCTATACTAAGCTCCACCAGCTTTCAAATCAATAATAATTTTTAGCTGCATCTAGCCCGGAAAATAATTTTGGGCATAGTAGCAGTGTGTGGTACTTATTGTATAAGGCCATCTATACCAAGCTCCACCAGCTTTGAAATTAATAATTATTTTTACCTGCATCTAGCCCGGAAAATAATTTTGGGCATATTAGCAGTGTGTGGTACTCTTTGTATTAGGCCATCTATACCAAGCTCCACCAGCTTTGAAATTAATAATAATTTTTAGCTGCATCTTAGCTGTAAAATAATTTTGGCCATATTAGCAGTGTGTGGTACTCATTCTATTAGGCCATCTATACTAAGCTCCACCAGCTTTTAAATTAATAATAATTTTTAGCTGCATCTAGCCCGGAAAATAATTTTGGGCATAGTAGCAGTGTGTGGTACGCATTGTAGTAGGCCATCTATACCAAGCTCCACCAACTTTGAAATTAATAATAATTTTTAGCTGCATCTAGCCCGGAAAATATTTTTGGGCATAGTAGCAATGTGTGGTACTCATTGTATTAGGCCATCTATACCAAGCTCCACCAGCTTTGAAATTAATAATAATTTTTAGCTGCATCTTGCCTGTAAAATAATTTTGGGCATATTAGAAGTGTGTGGTACTCATTCTATTAGGCCATCTATACTAAGCTCCACCAGCTTTCAAATTAATAATAATTTTTAGCTGCATCTTGCCTGGAAAATAATTTTAGGCATAGTAGCAGTGTGTGGTACTCATTATATTAGGCCATCTACACCAAGCTCCACCAGCTTTGAAATTAATAATAATTTTTAGCTGCATCTAGCCAGGAAAATAATTTTGGGCATATTAGCAGTGTGTGGTACTCATTCTATTAGGCCATCTATACTAAGCTCCACCAGCTTTGAAATTAATAATAATTTTTAGCTGCATCTAGCCCGGAAAATAATTTTGGGCATAGTAGCAGTGTGTGGTACTCATTGTATTAGGCCATCTATACCAAGCTCCACCAGCTTTGAAATGAATAATAATTTTTAGCTGCATCTTGCCTGTAAAATAATTTTGGGCATATTAGCAGTGTGTGGTACTCATTGTATTAGGCCATCTATACTAAGCTCCACCAGCTTTCAAATTAATAATAATTTTTAGCTGCATCTAGCCCGTAAAATAATTTTGGGCATAGTAGCAGTGTGTGGTACTCATTCTATTAGGCCATCTATACCAAGCTCCACCAGCTTTGAAATTAATAATAATTTTTAGCTGCATCTTGCCTGTAAAATAATTTTGGGCATATTAGCAGTGTTTGGTACTCATTCTATTAGGCCAGCTATATTCAGCTCCACCAGCTTTCAAATCAATAATAATTTTTAGCTGCATCTAGCCCGGAAAATAATTTTGGGCATAGTAGCAGTGTGTGGTACTCATTGTATTAGGCCATCTATACCAAGCTCCACCAGCTTTGAAATTAATAATAATTTTTAGCTGCATCTAGCCCGGAAAATAATTTTGGGCATATTAGCAGTGTGTGGTACTCATTGTATTAGGCCATCTATACCAAGCTCCACCAGCTTTGAAATTAATAATAATTTTTAGCTACATCTTGCCTGTAAAATAATTTTGGGCATATTAGCAGTGTGTGGTACTCATTCTATTAGGCCATCTATACTAAGCTCCACCAGCTTTCAAATTACTAATAATTTTTAGCTGCATCTAGCCCGGAAAATAATTTTGGTCATAGTAGCAGTGAGTGGTACTCATTGTATTAGGCCATCTATACCAAGCTCCACCAGCTTTGAAATTTATGATAATTTTTAGCTGCATCTTGCCTGTAAAATAATTTTGGGCATATTAGCAGTTTGTGGTACTCTTTCTATTAGGCCATCTATACAAAGCTCCACCAGCTTTCAAATTAATAATAATTTTTAGCGGCATCTAGCCCGTAAAATAATTTTGGGCATAGTAGCAGTGTGTGGTACTCATTGTATTAGGCCGTCTATACCACGCTCCACCAGCTTTGAAATTAATAATAATTTTTAGCTGCATCTTGCCTGTAAAATAATTTTGGGCATATGAGCAGTGTGTGGTACTCATTCTATTAGGCCATCTATACCAAGCTCCACCAGCTTTGAAATTAATAATAATTTTTAGCTACATCTTAGCTGTAAAATAATTTTGGGCATATTAGCAGTGTGTGGTACTCATTGTATTAGGCCATCTATACCAAGCTCCACCAGCTTTGAAATTAATAATAATTTTTAGCTGCATCTTAGCTGTAAAATAATTTTGGCCATATTAGCAGTGTGTGGTACTCATTCTATTAGGCCATCTATACTAAGCTCCACCAGCTTTTAAATTAATAATAATTTTTAGCTGCATCTAGCCCGGAAAATAATTTTGGGCATAGTAGCAGTGTGTGGTACTCATTGTAGTAGGCCATCTATACCAAGCTCCACCAACTTTGAAATTAATAATAATTTTTAGCTGCATCTAGCCCGGAAAATATTTTTGGGCATAGTAGCAATGTGTGGTACTCATTGTATTAGGCCATCTATACCAAGCTCCACCAGCTTTGAAATTAATAATAATTTTTAGCTGCATCTTGCCTGTAAAATAATTTTGGGCATATTAGCAGTGTGTGGTACTCATTCTATTAGGCCATCTATACTAAGCTCCACCAGCTTTCAAATTAATAATAATTTTTAGCTGCATCTTGCCTGGAAAATAATTTTAGGCATAGTAGCAGTGTGTGGTACTCATTATATTAGGCCATCTACACCAAGCTCCACCAGCTTTGAAATTAATAATAATTTTTAGCTGCATCTAGCCAGGAAAATAATTTTGGGCATATTAGCAGTGTGTGGTACTCATTCTATTAGGCCATCTATACTAAGCTCCACCAGCTTTGAAATTAATAATAATTTTTAGCTGCATCTAGCCCGGAAAATAATTTTGGGCATAGTAGCAGTGTGTGGTACTCATTGTATTAGGCCATCTATACCAAGCTCCACCAGCTTTGAAATGAATAATAATTTTTAGCTGCATCTTGCCTGTAAAATAATTTTGGGCATATTAGCCGTGTGTGGTACTCATTGTATTAGGCCATCTATACTAAGCTCCACCAGCTTTCAAATTAATAATAATTTTTAGCTGCATCTAGCCCGTAAAATAATTTTGGGCATAGTAGCAGTGTGTGGTACTCATTCTATTAGGCCATCTATACCAAGCTCCACCAGCTTTGAAATTAATAATAATTTTTAGCTGCATCTTGCCTGTAAAATAATTTTGGGCATATTAGCAGTGTTTGGTACTCATTCTATTAGGCCAGCTATACTCAGCTCCACCAGCTTTCAAATCAATAATAATTTTTAGCTGCATCTAGCCCAGAAAATAATTTTGGGCATAGTAGCAGTGTGTGGTACTCATTGTATTAGGCCATCTATACCAAGCTCCACCAGCTTTGAAATTAATAATAATGTTTAGCTGCATCTAGCCCGGAAAATAATTTTGGGCATATTAGCAGTGTGTGGTACTCATTGTATTAGGCCATCTATACCAAGCTCCACCAGCTTTGAAATTAATAATAATTTTTAGCTACATCTTGCCTGTAAAATAATTTTGGGCATATTAGCAGTGTGTGGTACTCATTCTATTAGGCCATCTATACTAAGCTCCACCAGCTTTCAAATTACTAATAATTTTTAGCTGCATCTAGCCCGGAAAATAATTTTGGTCATAGTAGCAGTGAGTGGTACTCATTGTATTAGGCCATCTATACCAAGCTCCACCAGCTTTGAAATTTATGATAATTTTTAGCTGCATCTTGCCTGTAAAATAATTTTGGGCATATTAGCAGTTTGTGGTACTCTTTCTATTAGGCCATCTATACAAAGCTCCACCAGCTTTCAAATTAATAATAATTTTTAGCGGCATCTAGCCCGTAAAATAATTTTGGGCATAGTAGCAGTGTGTGGTACTCATTGTATTAGGCCGTCTATACCACGCTCCACCAGCTTTGAAATTAATAATAATTTTTAGCTGCATCTTGCCTGTAAAATAATTTTGGGCATATGAGCAGTGTGTGGTACTCATTCTATTAGGCCATCTATACCAAGCTCCACCAGCTTTGAAATTAATAATAATTTTTAGCTACATCTTAGCTGTAAAATAATTTTGGGCATATTAGCAGTGTGTGGTACTCATTCTATTAGGCCATCTATACTAAGCTCCACCAGCTTTCAAATTAATAATAATTTTTAGCTGCATCTAGCCCGGAAAATAATTTTGGGCATAGTAGCAGTGTGTAGTACTCATTGTAGTAGGCCATCTATACCAAGCTCCACCAACTTTGAAATTAATAATAATTTTTAGCTGCATCTAGCCCGGAAAATAATTTTGGGCATAGTAGCAATGTGTGGTACTCAATGTATTAGGCCATCTATACCAAGCTCCACCAGCTTTGAAATTAATAATAATTTTTAGCTGCATCTTGCCTGTAAAATAATTTTGGGCATATTAGCAGTGTGTGGTACTCATTCTATTAGGCCATCTATACTAAGCTCCACCAGCTTTCAAATTAATAATAATTTTTAGCTGCATCTTGCCTGGAAAATAATTTTAGGGATAGTAGCAGTGTGTGGTACTCATTGTATTAGGCCATCTACACCAAGCTCCACCAGCTTTGAAATGATTAATAATTTTTAGCTGCATCTAGCCCGGAAAATAATTTTGGGCATAGTAGCAGTGTGTGGTACTCATTGTAATAGGTCGACTATACAAAGCTCCACCAGCTTTGAAATTAATAATAATTTTTAGCTGCATCTTAGCTGTAAAATAATTTTGGGCATATTAGCAGTGTGTGGTACTCATTCTATTAGGCCATCTATACCAAGCTCCACCAGCTTTGAAATTAATAATAATTTTTAGCTGCATCTAGCCCGTAAAATAATTTTGGGCATATTAGCAGTGTTTGGTACTCATTCCATTAGGCCATCTATACTAAGCTCCACCAGCTTTCAAATCAATAATAATTTTTAGCTGCATCTAGTCCGGAAAATAATTTTGGGCATAGTAGCAGTGTGTGGTACTCATTGTATTAGGCCATCTATACCAAGCTCCACCAGCTTTGAAATTAATAATTATTTTTACCTGCATCTAGCCCGGAAAATAATTTTGGGCATATTAGCAGTGTGTGGTACTCATTGTATTAGGCCATCTATACCAAGCTCCACCAGCTTTGAAATTAATAATAATTTTTAGCTGCATCTTAGCTGTAAAATAATTTTGGCCATATTAGCAGTGTGTGGTACTCATTCTATTAGGCCATCTATACTAAGCTCCACCAGCTTTTAAATTGATAATAATTTTTAGCTGCATCTAGCCCGAAAAATAATTTTGGGCATAGTAGCAGTGTGTGGTACTCATTGTAGTAGGCCATCTATACCAAGCTCCACCAACTTTGAAATTAATAATAATTTTTAGCTGCATCTAGCCCGGAAAATATTTTTGGGCATAGTAGCAATGTGTGGTACTCATTGTATTAGGCCATCTATACCAAGCTCCACCAGATTTGAAATTAATAATAATTTTTAGCTGCATCTTGCCTGTAAAATAATTTTGGGCATATTAGCAGTGTGTGGTACTCATTCTATTAGGCCATCTATACTAAGCTCCACCAGCTTTCAAATTAATAATAATTTTTAGCTGCATCTTGCCTGGAAAATAATTTTAGGCATAGTAGCAGTGTGTGGTACTCTTTATATTAGGCCATCTACACCAAGCTCCACCAGCTTTGAAATTAATAATAATTTTTAGCTGCATCTAGCCAGGAAAATAATTTTGGGCATATTAGCAGTGTGTGGTACTCATTCTATTAGGCCATCTATACTAAGCTCCACCAGCTTTGAAATTAATAATAATTTTTACCTGCATCTAGCCCGGAAAATAATTTTGGGCATAGTAGCAGTGTGTGGTACTCATTGTATTAGGCCATCTATACCAAGCTCCACCAGCTTTGAAATGAATAATAATTTTTAGCTGCATCTTGCCTGTAAAATAATTTTGGGCATATTAGCAGTGTGTGGTACTCATTGTATTAGGCCATCTATACTAAGCTCCACCAGCTTTCAAATTAATAATAATTTTTAGCTGCATCTAGCCCGTAAAATAATTTTGGGCATAGTAGCAGTGTGTGGTACTCATTCTATTAGGCCATCTATACCAAGCTCCACCAGCTTTGAAATTAATAATAATTTTTAGCTGCATCTTGCCTGTAAAATAATTTTGGGCATATTAGCAGTGTTTGGTACTCATTCTATTAGGCCAGCTATACTCAGCTCCACCAGCTTTCAAATCAATAATAATTTTTAGCTGCATCTAGCCCGGAAAATAATTTTGGGCATAGTAGCAGTGTGTGGTACTCATTGTATTAGGCCATCTATACCAAGCTCCACCAACTTTGAAATTAATAATAATTTTTAGCTGCATCTAGCCCGGAAAATATTTTTGGGCATAGTAGCAATGTGTGGTACTCATTGTATTAGGCCATCTATACCAAGCTCCACCAGCTTTGAAATTAATAATAATTTTTAGCTGCATCTTGCCTGTAAAATAATTTTGGGCATATTAGCAGTGTGTGGTACTCATTCTATTAGGCCATCTATACTAAGCTCCACCAGCTTTCAAATTAATAATAATTTTTAGCTGCATCTTGCCTGGAAAATAATTTTAGGCATAGTAGTAGTGTGTGGTACTCATTATATTAGGCCATCTACACCAAGCTCCACCAGCTTTGAAATTAATAATAATTTTTAGCTGCATCTAGCCAGGAAAATAATTTTGGGCATATTAGCAGTGTGTGGTACTCATTCTATTAGGCCATCTATACTAAGCTCCACCAGCTTTGAAATTAATAATAATTTTTAGCTGCATCTAGCCCGGAAAATAATTTTGGGCATAGTAGCAGTGTGTGGTACTCATTGTATTAGGCCATCTATACCAAGCTCCACCAGCTTTGAAATGAATAATAATTTTTAGCTGCATCTTGCCTGTAAAATAATTTTGGGCATATTAGCAGTGTGTGGTACTCACTGTATTAGGCCATCTATACTAAGCTCCACCAGCTTTCAAATTAATAATAATTTTTAGCTGCATCTAGCCCGTAAAATAATTTTGGGCATAGTAGCAGTGTGTGGTACTCATTCTATTAGGCCATCTATACCAAGCTCCACCAGCTTTGAAATTAATAATAATTTTTAGCTGCATCTTGCCTGTAAAATAATTTTGGGCATATTAGCAGTGTTTGGTACTCATTCTATTAGGCCAGCTATACTCAGCTCCACCAGCTTTCAAATCAATAATAATTTTTAGCTGCATCTAGCCCGGAAAATAATTTTGGGCATAGTAGCAGTGTGTGGTACTCATTGTATTAGGCCATCTATACCAAGCTCCACCAGCTTTGAAATTAATAATAATTTTTAGCTGCATCTAGCCCGGAAAATAATTTTGGGCATATTAGCAGTGTGTGGTACTCATTGTATTAGGCCATCTATACCAAGCTCCACCAGCTTTGAAATTAATAATAATTTTTAGCTACATCTTGCCTGTAAAATAATTTTGGGCATATTAGCAGTGTGTGGTACTCATTCTATTAGGCCATCTATACTAAGCTCCACCAGCTTTCAAATTACTAATAATTTTTAGCTGCATCTAGCCCGGAAAATAATTTTGGTCATAGTAGCAGTGAGTGGTACTCATTGTATTAGGCCATCTATACCAAGCTCCACCAGCTTTGAAATTTATGATAATTTTTAGCTGCATCTTGCCTGTAAAATAATTTTGGGCATATTAGCAGTTTGTGGTACTCTTTCTATTAGGCCATCTATACAAAGCTCCACCAGCTTTCAAATTAATAATAATTTTTAGCGGCATCTAGCCCGTAAAATAATTTTGGGCATAGTAGCAGTGTGTGGTACTCATTGTATTAGGCCGTCTATACCACGCTCCACCAGCTTTGAAATTAATAATAATTTTTAGCTGCATCTTGCCTGTAAAATAATTTTGGGCATATGAGCAGTGTGTGGTACTCATTCTATTAGGCCATCTATACCAAGCTCCACCAGCTTTGAAATTAATAATAATTTTTAGCTACATCTTAGCTGTAAAATAATTTTGGGCATATTAGCAGTGTGTGGTACTCATTCTATTAGGCCATCTATACTAAGCTCCACCAGCTTTCAAATTAATAATAATTTTTAGCTGCATCTAGCCCGGAAAATAATTTTGGGCATAGTAGCAGTGTGTAGTACTCATTGTAGTAGGCCATCTATACCAAGCTCCACCAACTTTGAAATTAATAATAATTTTTAGCTGCATCTAGCCCGGAAAATAATTTTGGGCATAGTAGCAATGTGTGGTACTCAATGTATTAGGCCATCTATACCAAGCTCCACCAGCTTTGAAATTAATAATAATTTTTAGCTGCATCTTGCCTGTAAAATAATTTTGGGCATATTAGCAGTGTGTGGTACTCATTCTATTAGGCCATCTATACTAAGCTCCACCAGCTTTCAAATTAATAATAATTTTTAGCTGCATCTTGCCTGGAAAATAATTTTAGGGATAGTAGCAGTGTGTGGTACTCATTGTATTAGGCCATCTACACCAAGCTCCACCAGCTTTGAAATGATTAATAATTTTTAGCTGCATCTAGCCCGGAAAATAATTTTGGGCATAGTAGCAGTGTGTGGTACTCATTGTAATAGGTCGACTATACAAAGCTCCACCAGCTTTGAAATTAATAATAATTTTTAGCTGCATCTTAGCTGTAAAATAATTTTGGGCATATTAGCAGTGTGTGGTACTCATTCTATTAGGCCATCTATACCAAGCTCCACCAGCTTTGAAATTAATAATAATTTTTAGCTGCATCTAGCCCGTAAAATAATTTTGGGCATATTAGCAGTGTTTGGTACTCATTCCATTAGGCCATCTATACTAAGCTCCACCAGCTTTCAAATCAATAATAATTTTTAGCTGCATCTAGTCCGGAAAATAATTTTGGGCATAGTAGCAGTGTGTGGTACTCATTGTATTAGGCCATCTATACCAAGCTCCACCAGCTTTGAAATTAATAATTATTTTTACCTGCATCTAGCCCGGAAAATAATTTTGGGCATATTAGCAGTGTGTGGTACTCATTGTATTAGGCCATCTATACCAAGCTCCACCAGCTTTGAAATTAATAATAATTTTTAGCTGCATCTTAGCTGTAAAATAATTTTGGCCATATTAGCAGTGTGTGGTACTCATTCTATTAGGCCATCTATACTAAGCTCCACCAGCTTTTAAATTGATAATAATTTTTAGCTGCATCTAGCCCGAAAAATAATTTTGGGCATAGTAGCAGTGTGTGGTACTCATTGTAGTAGGCCATCTATACCAAGCTCCACCAACTTTGAAATTAATAATAATTTTTAGCTGCATCTAGCCCGGAAAATATTTTTGGGCATAGTAGCAATGTGTGGTACTCATTGTATTAGGCCATCTATACCAAGCTCCACCAGATTTGAAATTAATAATAATTTTTAGCTGCATCTTGCCTGTAAAATAATTTTGGGCATATTAGCAGTGTGTGGTACTCATTCTATTAGGCCATCTATACTAAGCTCCACCAGCTTTCAAATTAATAATAATTTTTAGCTGCATCTTGCCTGGAAAATAATTTTAGGCATAGTAGCAGTGTGTGGTACTCTTTATATTAGGCCATCTACACCAAGCTCCACCAGCTTTGAAATTAATAATAATTTTTAGCTGCATCTAGCCAGGAAAATAATTTTGGGCATATTAGCAGTGTGTGGTACTCATTCTATTAGGCCATCTATACTAAGCTCCACCAGCTTTGAAATTAATAATAATTTTTACCTGCATCTAGCCCGGAAAATAATTTTGGGCATAGTAGCAGTGTGTGGTACTCATTGTATTAGGCCATCTATACCAAGCTCCACCAGCTTTGAAATGAATAATAATTTTTAGCTGCATCTTGCCTGTAAAATAATTTTGGGCATATTAGCAGTGTGTGGTACTCATTGTATTAGGCCATCTATACTAAGCTCCACCAGCTTTCAAATTAATAATAATTTTTAGCTGCATCTAGCCCGTAAAATAATTTTGGGCATAGTAGCAGTGTGTGGTACTCATTCTATTAGGCCATCTATACCAAGCTCCACCAGCTTTGAAATTAATAATAATTTTTAGCTGCATCTTGCCTGTAAAATAATTTTGGGCATATTAGCAGTGTTTGGTACTCATTCTATTAGGCCAGCTATACTCAGCTCCACCAGCTTTCAAATCAATAATAATTTTTAGCTGCATCTAGCCCGGAAAATAATTTTGGGCATAGTAGCAGTGTGTGGTACTCATTGTATTAGGCCATCTATACCAAGCTCCACCAACTTTGAAATTAATAATAATTTTTAGCTGCATCTAGCCCGGAAAATATTTTTGGGCATAGTAGCAATGTGTGGTACTCATTGTATTAGGCCATCTATACCAAGCTCCACCAGCTTTGAAATTAATAATAATTTTTAGCTGCATCTTGCCTGTAAAATAATTTTGGGCATATTAGCAGTGTGTGGTACTCATTCTATTAGGCCATCTATACTAAGCTCCACCAGCTTTCAAATTAATAATAATTTTTAGCTGCATCTTGCCTGGAAAATAATTTTAGGCATAGTAGTAGTGTGTGGTACTCATTATATTAGGCCATCTACACCAAGCTCCACCAGCTTTGAAATTAATAATAATTTTTAGCTGCATCTAGCCAGGAAAATAATTTTGGGCATATTAGCAGTGTGTGGTACTCATTCTATTAGGCCATCTATACTAAGCTCCACCAGCTTTGAAATTAATAATAATTTTTAGCTGCATCTAGCCCGGAAAATAATTTTGGGCATAGTAGCAGTGTGTGGTACTCATTGTATTAGGCCATCTATACCAAGCTCCACCAGCTTTGAAATGAATAATAATTTTTAGCTGCATCTTGCCTGTAAAATAATTTTGGGCATATTAGCAGTGTGTGGTACTCACTGTATTAGGCCATCTATACTAAGCTCCACCAGCTTTCAAATTAATAATAATTTTTAGCTGCATCTAGCCCGTAAAATAATTTTGGGCATAGTAGCAGTGTGTGGTACTCATTCTATTAGGCCATCTATACCAAGCTCCACCAGCTTTGAAATTAATAATAATTTTTAGCTGCATCTTGCCTGTAAAATAATTTTGGGCATATTAGCAGTGTTTGGTACTCATTCTATTAGGCCAGCTATACTCAGCTCCACCAGCTTTCAAATCAATAATAATTTTTAGCTGCATCTAGCCCGGAAAATAATTTTGGGCATAGTAGCAGTGTGTGGTACTCATTGTATTAGGCCATCTATACCAAGCTCCACCAGCTTTGAAATTAATAATAATTTTTAGCTGCATCTAGCCCGGAAAATAATTTTGGGCATATTAGCAGTGTGTGGTACTCATTGTATTAGGCCATCTATACCAAGCTCCACCAGCTTTGAAATTAATAATAATTTTTAGCTACATCTTGCCTGTAAAATAATTTTGGGCATATTAGCAGTGTGTGGTACTCATTCTATTAGGCCATCTATACTAAGCTCCACCAGCTTTCAAATTACTAATAATTTTTAGCTGCATCTAGCCCGGAAAATAATTTTGGTCATAGTAGCAGTGAGTGGTACTCATTGTATTAGGCGATCTATACCAAGCTCCACCAGCTTTGAAATTTATGATAATTTTTAGCTGCATCTTGCCTGTAAAATAATTTTGGGCATATTAGCAGTTTGTGGTACTCTTTCTATTAGGCCATCTATACAAAGCTCCACCAGCTTTCAAATTAATAATAATTTTTAGCGGCATCTAGCCCGTAAAATAATTTTGGGCATAGTAGCAGTGTGTGGTACTCATTGTATTAGGCCGTCTATACCACGCTCCACCAGCTTTGAAATTAATAATAATTTTTAGCTGCATCTTGCCTGTAAAATAATTTTGGGCATATGAGCAGTGTGTGGTACTCATTCTATTAGGCCATCTATACCAAGCTCCACCAGCTTTGAAATTAATAATAATTTTTAGCTACATCTTAGCTGTAAAATAATTTTGGGCATATTAGCAGTGTGTGGTACTCATTCTATTAGGCCATCTATACTAAGCTCCACCAGCTTTCAAATTAATAATAATTTTTAGCTGCATCTAGCCCGGAAAATAATTTTGGGCATAGTAGCAGTGTGTAGTACTCATTGTAGTAGGCCATCTATACCAAGCTCCACCAACTTTGAAATTAATAATAATTTTTAGCTGCATCTAGCCCGGAAAATAATTTTGGGCATAGTAGCAATGTGTGGTACTCAATGTATTAGGCCATCTATACCAAGCTCCACCAGCTTTGAAATTAATAATAATTTTTAGCTGCATCTTGCCTGTAAAATAATTTTGGGCATATTAGCAGTGTGTGGTACTCATTCTATTAGGCCATCTATACTAATCTCCACCAGCTTTCAAATTAATAATAATTTTTAGCTGCATCTTGCCTGGAAAATAATTTTAGGGATAGTAGCAGTGTGTGGTACTCATTGTATTAGGCCATCTACACCAAGCTCCACCAGCTTTGAAATGATTAATAATTTTTAGCTGCATCTAGCCCGGAAAATAATTTTGGGCATAGTAGCAGTGTGTGGTACTCATTGTAATAGGTCGACTATACAAAGCTCCACCAGCTTTGAAATTAATAATAATTTTTAGCTGCATCTTAGCTGTAAAATAATTTTGGGCATATTAGCAGTGTGTGGTACTCATTCTATTAGGCCATCTATACCAAGCTCCACCAGCTTTGAAATTAATAATAATTTTTAGCTGCATCTAGCCCGTAAAATAATTTTGGGCATATTAGCAGTGTTTGGTACTCATTCCATTAGGCCATCTATACTAAGCTCCACCAGCTTTCAAATCAATAATAATTTTTAGCTGCATCTAGTCCGGAAAATAATTTTGGGCATAGTAGCAGTGTGTGGTACTCATTGTATTAGGCCATCTATACCAAGCTCCACCAGCTTTGAAATTAATAATAATTTTTAGCTGCATCTAGCCCGGAAAATAATTTTGGGCATATTAGCAGTGTGTGGTACTCATTGTATTAGGCCATCTATACCAAGCTCCACCAGCTTTGAAATTAATAATAATTTTTAGCTGCATCTTAGCTGTAAAATAATTTTGGGCATATTAGCAGTGTGTGGTACTCATTCTATTAGGCCATCTATACTAAGCTCCACCAGCTTTCAAATTAATAATCATTTTTAGCTAAATCTAGCCCGTAAAATAATTTTGGGCATATTAGCAGTGTGTGGTACTCATTATATTAGGCCATCTATACCAAGCTCCACCAGCTTTGAAATTAATAATAATTTTTAGCTGCATCTTGCCTGTAAAATAATTTTGGGCATATGAGCAGTGTGTGGTACTCATTCTATTAGGCCATCTATACCAAGCTCCACCAGCTTTGAAATTAATAATAATTTTTAGCTACATCTTAGCTGTAAAATAATTTTGGGCATATTAGCAGTGTGTGGTACTCATTTTATTAGGCCATCTATACCAAGCTCCACCAGCTTTGAAATTAATTATAATTTTTAGCTGCATCTTAGCTGTAAAATAATTTTGGCCATATTAGCAGTGTGTGGTACTCATTCTATTAGGCCATCTATACTAAGCTCCACCAGCTTTTAAATTAATAATAATTTTTAGCTGCATCTAGCCCGGAAAATAATTTTGGGCATAGTAGCAGTGTGTGGTACTCATTGTAGTAGGCCATCTATACCAAGCTCCACCAACTTTGAAATTAATAATAATTTTTAGCTGCATCTAGCCCGGAAAATATTTTTGGGCATAGTAGCAATGTGTGGTACTCATTGTATTAGGCCATCTATACCAAGCTCCACCAACTTTGAAATTAATAATAATTTTTAGCTGCATCTTGCCTGTAAAATAATTTTGGGCATATTAGCAGTGTGTGGTACTCATTCTATTAGGCCATCTATACTAAGCTCCACCAGCTTTCAAATTAATAATAATTTTTAGCTGCATCTTGCCTGGAAAATAATTTTAGGCATAGTAGCAGTGTGTGGTACTCATTATATTAGGCCATCTACACCAAGCTCCACCAGCTTTGAAATTAATAATAATTTTTAGCTGCATCTAGCCAGGAAAATAATTTTGGGCATATTAGCAGTGTGTGGTACTCATTCTATAAGGCCATCTATACTAAGCTCCACCAGCTTTGAAATTAATAATAATTTTTAGCTGCATCTAGCCCGGAAAATAATTTTGGGCATAGTAGCAGTGTGTGGTACTCATTGTATTAGGCCATCTATACCAAGCTCCACCAGCTTTGAAATGAATAATAATTTTTAGCTGCATCTTGCCTGTAAAATAATTTTGGGCATATTAGCAGTGTGTGGTACTCATTGTATTAGGCCATCTATACTAAGCTCCACCAGCTTTCAAATTAATAATAATTTTTAGCTGCATCTAGCCCGTAAAATAATTTTGGGCATAGTAGCAGTGTGTGGTACTCATTGTATTAGGCCATCTATACCAAGCTCCACCAGCTTTGAAATTAATAATAATTTTTAGCTGCATCTAGCCCGGAAAATAATTTTGGGCATATTAGCAGTGTGTGGTACTCATTGTATTAGGCCACCTATACCAAGCTCCACCAGCTTTGAAATTAATAATAATTTTTAGCTACATCTTGCCTGTAAAATAATTTTGGGCATATTAGCAGTGTGTGGTACTCATTCTATTAGGCCATCTATACTAAGCTCCAACAGCTTTCAAATTACTAATAATTTTTAGCTGCATCTAGCCCGGAAAATAATTTTGGTCATAGTAGCAGTGAGTGGTACTCATTGTATTAGGCCATCTATACCAAGCTCCACCAGCTTTGAAATTTATGATAATTTTTAGCTGCATCTTGCCTGTAAAATAATTTTGGGCATATTAGCAGTTTGTGGTACTATTTCTATTAGGCCATCTATACAAAGCTCCACCAGCTTTCAAATTAATAATAATTTTTAGCGGCATCTAGCCCGTAAAATAATTTTGGGCATAGTAGCAGTGTGTGGTACTCATTGTATTAGGCCGTCTATACCACGCTCCACCAGCTTTGAAATTAATAATAATTTTTAGCTGCATCTTGCCTGTAAAATAATTTTGGGCATATGAGCAGTGTGTGGTACTCATTCTATTAGGCCATCTATACCAAGCTCCACCAGCTTTGAAATTAATAATAATTTTTAGCTACATCTTAGCTGTAAAATAATTTTGGGCATATTAGCAGTGTGTGGTACTCATTCTATTAGGCCATCTATACTAAGCTCCACCAGCTTTCAAATTAATAATAATTTTTAGCTGCATCTAGCCCGGAAAATAATTTTGGGCATAGTAGCAGTGTGTAGTACTCATTGTAGTAGGCCATCTATACCAAGCTCCACCAACTTTGAAATTAATAATAATTTTTAGCTGCATCTAGCCCGGAAAATAATTTTGGGCATAGTAGCAATGTGTGGTACTCAATGTATTAGGCCATCTATACCAAGCTCCACCAGCTTTGAAATTAATAATAATTTTTAGCTGCATCTAGCCTGTAAAATAATTTTGGGCATATTAGCAGTGTGTGGTACTCATTCTATTAGGCCATCTATACTAATCTCCACCAGCTTTCAAATTAATAATAATTTTTAGCTGCATCTTGCCTGGAAAATAATTTTAGGGATAGTAGCAGTGTGTGGTACTCATTGTATTAGGCCATCTACACCAAGCTCCACCAGCTTTGAAATGATTAATAATTTTTAGCTGCATCTAGCCCGGAAAATAATTTTGGGCATAGTAGCAGTGTGTGGTACTCATTGTAATAGGTCGACTATACAAAGCTCCACCAGCTTTGAAATTAATAATAATTTTTAGCTGCATCTTAGCTGTAAAATAATTTTGGGCATATTAGCAGTGTGTGGTACTCATTCTATTAGGCCATCTATACCAAGCTCCACCAGCTTTGAAATTAATAATAATTTTTAGCTGCATCTAGCCCGTAAAATAATTTTGGGCATATTAGCAGTGTTTGGTACTCATTCCATTAGGCCATCTATACTAAGCTCCACCAGCTTTCAAATCAATAATAATTTTTAGCTGCATCTAGTCCGGAAAATAATTTTGGGCATAGTAGCAGTGTGTGGTACTCATTGTATTAGGCCATCTATACCAAGCTCCACCAGCTTTGAAATTAATAATAATTTTTAGCTGCATCTAGCCCGGAAAATAATTTTGGGCATATTAGCAGTGTGTGGTACTCATTGTATTAGGCCATCTATACCAAGCTCCACCAGCTTTGAAATTAATAATAATTTTTAGCTGCATCTTAGCTGTAAAATAATTTTGGGCATATTAGCAGTGTGTGGTACTCATTCTATTAGGCCATCTATACTAAGCTCCACCAGCTTTCAAATTAATAATCATTTTTAGCTAAATCTAGCCCGTAAAATAATTTTGGGCATATTAGCAGTGTGTGGTACTCATTATATTAGGCCATCTATACCAAGCTCCACCAGCTTTGAAATTAATAATAATTTTTAGCTGCATCTTAGCTGTAAAATAATTTTGGGCATATTAGCAGTGTGTGGTACTCATTCTATTAGGCCATCTATACTAAGCTCCACCAGCTTTCAAATTAATAATAATTTTTAGCTGCATCTTGCCTGGAAAATAATTTTAGGCATAGTAGCAGTGTGTGGTACTCATTGTATTAGGCCATCTACACCAAGCTCCACCAGCTTTGAAATTATTAATAATTTTTAGCTGCATCTTAGCTGTAAAATAATTTTGGGCATATTAGCAGTGTGTGGTACTCATTGTATTAGGACATCTATACTAAGCTCCACCAGCTTTCAAATTAATAATAATTTTTAGCTGCATCTAGCCCGGAAAATAATTTTGGGCATAGTAGCAGTGTGTGGTACTCATTGCATTAGGCCATCTATACCAAGCTCCACCAGCTTTGAAATTAATAATAATTTTTAGCTGCATCTAGCCCGGAAAATAATTTTGGGCATATTAGCAGTGTGTGGTACTCATTCTATTAGGCCATCTATACTAAGCTCCACCAGCTTTCAAACTAATAATAATTTTTAGCTGCATCTAGCCTGGAAAATAATTTTGGGCATAGTAGCAGTGTGTGGAACTCATTCTATTAGGCCATCTATACTAAGCTCCACCAGCTTTCAAATTAATAATAATTTTTAGCTGCATCTAGCCCGGAAAATAATTTTGGGCATAGTAGCAGTGTGTGGTACTCATTGTAGTAGGCCATCTATACCAAGCTCCACCAGCTTTGAAATTAATAATAATTTTTAGCTGCATCTAGCCCGGAAAATAATTTTGGGCATATTAGCAGTGTGTGGTACTCATTGTATTTAGCCATCTATACCAAGCTCCACCAGCTTTGAAATTAATAATAATTTTTAGCTGCATCTTAGCTGTAAAATAATTTTGGGCATATTAGCAGTGTGTGGTACTCATTCTATTAGGCCATCTATACTAAGCTCCACCAGCTTTCAAATTAATAATCATTTTTAGCTAAATCTAGCCCGTAAAATAATTTTGGGCATATTAGCAGTGTGTGGTACTCATTATATTAGGCCATCTATACCAAGCTCCACCAGCTTTGAAATTAATAATAATTTTTAGCTGCATCTTAGCTGTAAAATAATTTTGGGCATATTAGCAGTGTGTGGTACTCATTCTATTAGGCCATCTATACTAAGCTCCACCAGCTTTCAAATTAATAATAATTTTTAGCTGCATCTTGCCTGGAAAATAATTTTAGGCATAGTAGCAGTGTGTGGTACTCATTGTATTAGGCCATCTACACCAAGCTCCACCAGCTTTGAAATTATTAATAATTTTTAGCTGCATCTTAGCTGTAAAATAATTTTGGGCATATTAGCAGTGTGTGGTACTCATTCTATTAGGCCATCTATACTAAGCTCCACCAGCTTTCAAATTAATAATAATTTTTAGCTGCATCTAGCCCGGAAAATAATTTTGGGCATAGTAGCAGTGTGTGGTACTCATTTCATTAGGCCATCTATACCAAGCTCCACCAGCTTTGAAATTAATAATAATTTTTAGCTGCATCTAGCCCGGAAAATAATTTTGGGCATATTAGCAGTGTGTGGTACTCATTCTATTAGGCCATCTATACTAAGCTACACCAGCTTTCAAACTAATAATAATTTTTAGCTGCATCTAGCCTGGAAAATAATTTTGGGCATAGTAGCAGTGTGTGGAACTCATTCTATTAGGCCATCTATACTAAGCTCCACCAGCTTTCAAATTAATAATAATTTTTAGCTGCATCTAGCCCGGAAAATAATTTTGGGCATAGTAGCAGTGTGTGGTACTCATTGTAGTAGGCCATCTATACCAAGCTCCACCAACTTTGAAATTAATAATAATTTTTAGCTGCATCTAGCCCGGAAAATAATTTTGGGCATAGTAGCAATGTGTGGTACTCATTGTATTAGGCCATCTATACCAAGCTCCACCAGCTTTGAAATGAATAATAATTTTTAGCTGCATCTTGCCTGTAAAATAATTTTGGGCATATTAGCAGTGTGTGGTACTCATTCTATTAGGCCATCTATACTAAGCTCCACCAGCTTTCAAATTAATAATAATTTTTAGCTGCATCTTGCCTGGAAAATAATTTTAGGCATAGTAGCAGTGTGTGGTACTCATTGTATTAGGCCATCTACACCAAGCTCCACCAGCTTTGAAATTATTAATAATTTTTAGCTGCATCTAGCCCGGAAAATAATTTTGGGCATAGTAGTAGTGTGTGGTACTCATTGTATTAGGCCATCTATACCAAGCTCCACCAGCTTTGAAATGAATAATAATTTTTAGCTGCATCTTGCCTGTAAAATAATTTTGGGCATATTAGCAGTGTGTGGTACTCATTCTATTAGGCCATCTATACTAAGCTCCACCAGCTTTCAAATTAATAATAATTTTTAGCTGCATCTAGCCCGTAAAATAATTTTGGGCATAGTAGCAATGTGTGGTACTCATTCTATTAGGCCATCTATACCAAGCTCCACCAGCTTTGAAATTAATAATAATTTTTAGCTGCATCTAGCCCGGAAAATAATTTTGGGCATATTAGCAGTGTGTGGTACTCATTCTATTAGGCCATCTATACTAAGCTACACCAGCTTTCAAACTAATAATAATTTTTAGCTGCATCTAGCCTGGAAAATAATTTTGGGCATAGTAGCAGTGTGTGGAACTCATTCTATTAGGCCATCTATACTAAGCTCCACCAGCTTTCAAATTAATAATAATTTTTAGCTGCATCTAGCCCGGAAAATAATTTTGGGCATAGTAGCAGTGTGTGGTACTCATTGTAGTAGGCCATCTATACCAAGCTCCACCAACTTTGAAATTAATAATAATTTTTAGCTGCATCTAGCCCGGAAAATAATTTTGGGCATAGTAGCAATGTGTGGTACTCATTGTATTAGGCCATCTATACCAAGCTCCACCAGCTTTGAAATGAATAATAATTTTTAGCTGCATCTTGCCTGTAAAATAATTTTGGGCATATTAGCAGTGTGTGGTACTCATTCTATTAGGCCATCTATACTAAGCTCCACCAGCTTTCAAATTAATAATAATTTTTAGCTGCATCTTGCCTGGAAAATAATTTTAGGCATAGTAGCAGTGTGTGGTACTCATTGTATTAGGCCATCTACACCAAGCTCCACCAGCTTTGAAATTATTAATAATTTTTAGCTGCATCTAGCCCGGAAAATAATTTTGGGCATAGTAGTAGTGTGTGGTACTCATTGTATTAGGCCATCTATACCAAGCTCCACCAGCTTTGAAATGAATAATAATTTTTAGCTGCATCTTGCCTGTAAAATAATTTTGGGCATATTAGCAGTGTGTGGTACTCATTCTATTAGGCCATCTATACTAAGCTCCACCAGCTTTCAAATTAATAATAATTTTTAGCTGCATCTAGCCCGTAAAATAATTTTGGGCATAGTAGCAATGTGTGGTACTCATTCTATTAGGCCATCTATACCAAGCTCCACCAGCTTTGAAATTAATAATAATTTTTAGCTGCATCTTGCCTGTAAAATAATTTTGGGCATATTAGCAGTGATTGGTACTCATTCTATTAGGCCATCTATACTAAGCTCCATCAGCTTTCAAATCAATAATAATTTTTAGCTGCATCTAGCCCGGAAAATAATTTTGGGCATAGTAGCAGTGTGTGGTACTTATTGTATAAGGCCATCTATACCAAGCTCCACCAGCTTTGAAATTAATAATTATTTTTACCTGCATCTAGCCCGGAAAATAATTTTGGGCATATTAGCAGTGTGTGGTACTCATTGTATTAGGCCATCTATACCAAGCTCCACCAGCTTTGAAATTAATAATAATTTTTAGCTGCATCTTAGCTGTAAAATAATTTTGGCCATATTAGCAGTGTGTGGTACTCATTCTATTAGGCCATCTATACTAAGCTCCACCAGCTTTTAAATTAATAATAATTTTTAGCTGCATCTAGCCCGGAAAATAATTTTGGGCATAGTAGCAGTGTGTGGTACTCATTGTAGTAGGCCATCTATACCAAGCTCCACCAACTTTGAAATTAATAATAATTTTTAGCTGCATCTAGCCCGGAAAATATTTTTGGGCATAGTAGCAATGTGTGGTACTCATTGTATTAGGCCATCTATACCAAGCTCCACCAGCTTTGAAATTAATAATAATTTTTAGCTGCATCTTGCCTGTAAAATAATTTTGGGCATATTAGCAGTGTGTGGTACTCATTCTATTAGGCCATCTATACTAAGCTCCACCAGCTTTCAAATTAATAATAATTTTTAGCTGCATCTTGCCTGGAAAATATTTTTAGGCATAGTAGCAGTGTGTGGTACTCATTATATTAGGCCATCTACACCAAGCTCCACCAGCTTTGAAATTAATAATAATTTTTAGCTGCATCTAGCCAGGAAAATAATTTTGGGCATATTAGCAGTGTGTGGTACTCATTCTATTAGGCCATCTATACTAAGCTCCACCAGCTTTGAAATTAATAATAATTTTTAGCTGCATCTAGCCCGGAAAATAATTTTGGGCATAGTAGCAGTGTGTGGTACTCATTGTATTAGGCCATCTATACCAAGCTCCACCAGCTTTGAAATGAATAATAATTTTTAGCTGCATCTTGCCTGTAAAATAATTTTGGGCATATTAGCAGTGTGTGGTACTCATTCTATTAGGCCATCTATACTAAGCTCCACCAGCTTTCAAATTAATAATAATTTTTAGCTGCATCTAGCCCGTAAAATAATTTTGGGCATAGTAGCAGTGTGTGGTACTCATTCTATTAGGCCATCTATACCAAGCTCCACCAGCTTTGAAATTAATAATAATTTTTAGCTGCATCTTGCCTGTAAAATAATTTTGGGCATATTAGCAGTGTTTGGTACTCATTCTATTAGGCCAGCTATACTAAGCTCCACCAGCTTTCAAATCAATAATAATTTTTAGCTGCATCTAGCCCGGAAAATAATTTTGGGCATAGTAGCAGTGTGTGGTACTCATTGTATTAGGCCATCTATACCAAGCTCCACCAGCTTTGAAATTAATAATAATTTTTAGCTGCATCTAGCCCGGAAAATAATTTTGGGCATATTAGCAGTGTGTGGTACTCATTGTATTAGGCCATCTATACCAAGCTCCACCAGCTTTGAAATTAATAATAATTTTTAGCTACATCTTGCCTGTAAAATAATTTTGGGCATATTAGCAGTGTGTGGTACTCATTCTATTAGGCCATCTATACTAAGCTCCACCAGCTTTCAAATTACTAATAATTTTTAGCTGCATCTAGCCCGGAAAATAATTTTGGTCATAGTAGCAGTGAGTGGTACTCATTGTATTAGGCCATCTATACCAAGCTCCACCAGCTTTGAAATTTATGATAATTTTTAGCTGCATCTTGCCTGTAAAATAATTTTGGGCATATTAGCAGTTTGTGGTATTCTTTCTATTAGGCCATCTATACAAAGCTCCACCAGCTTTCAAATTAATAATAATTTTTAGCGGCATCTAGCCCGTAAAATAATTTTGGGCATAGTAGCAGTGTGTGGTACTCATTGTATTAGGCCGTCTATACCACGCTCCACCAGCTTTGAAATTAATAATAATTTTTAGCTGCATCTTGCCTGTAAAATAATTTTGGGCATATGAGCAGTGTGTGGTACTCATTCTATTAGGCCATCTATACTAAGCTCCACCAACTTCAAATTAATAATAATTTTTAGCTGCATCTAGCCCGTAAATTAATTTTGGGCATAGTAGCAGTGTGTGGTACTCATTGTATTAGGCCATATATACCAAGCTCCAACAGCTTTGAAATTGATAATAATTTTTAGCTGCATCTTGCCTGTAAAATAATTTTGGGCATATTAGCAGTGTGTGGTGCTCATTCTATTAGGCCATCTATACTAAGCTCTAACAGCTTTCAAATTAATATTAATTTTTAGCTGCGTCTTGCCTGGAAAATAATTTTGGGCATAGTAGCAGTGTGTGGTACTCATAGTATTAGGCCATCTATAGCAAGCTCCACCAGCTTTGAAATTAATAATAATTTTTAGCTGCATCTAGCCCGGAAAATAATTTTGGGCATATTATAAGTGTGTGGTACTCATTCTATTAGGCGATCTATACTAAGCCCCACCAGCTTTCAAATTAATAATAATTTTTAGCTGCATCTAGCCCGGAAAATAATTTTGGGCATATTAGCAGTGTGTGCTACTCATTATATTAGGCCATCTATACCAAGCTCCACCAGCTTTGAAATTAATAATAATTTTTAGCTGCATCTTAGCTGTAAAATCATTTTGGGCATATTAGCAGTGTGTGGTACTCATTCTATTAGGCCATCTATACTAAGCTCCACCAGCTTTCAAATTAATAATAATTTTTAGCTGCATCTAGCCCGGAAAATATTTTTGGGCATAGTAGCAATGTGTGGTACTCATTGTATTAGGCCATCTATACCAAGCTCCACCAACTTTGAAATTAATAATAATTTTTAGCTGCATCTAGCCCGGAAAATAATTTTGGGCATAGTAGCAATGTGTGGTACTCATTGTATTAGGCCATCTATACCAAGCTCCACCAGCTTTGAAATTAATAATAATTTTTAGCTGCATCTTGCCTGTAAAATAATTTTGGGCATATTAGCAGTGTGTGGTACTCATTCTATTAGGCCATCTATACTAAGCTCCAACAGCTTTCAAATTAATAAGAATTTTTAGCTGCGTCTTGCCTAGAAAATAATTTTGGGCATAGTAGCAGTGTGTGGTATTCATTGTATTAGGCCATCTATACCAATCTCCACCAACTTTGAAATTAATAATAATTTTTAGCTGCATCTAGCCCGGAAAATAATTTTGGGCATAGTAGCAATGTGTGGTACTCATTGTATTAGGCCAGCTACACCAAGCTCCACCAGCTTTGAAATTAATAATAATTTTTAGCTGCATCTTGCCTGGAAAATAATTTTGGGCATATTAGCAGTTTGTGGTACTCTTTCTATTAGGCCATCTATACCACGCTCCAC
This sequence comes from Phyllobates terribilis, assembly GCF_046119375.1. Lineage (NCBI taxonomy): Eukaryota > Metazoa > Chordata > Amphibia > Anura > Dendrobatidae > Phyllobates > Phyllobates terribilis. Next base: position 381,349,002 of record NW_027362765.1, on the reverse strand, counting down.
CAGCTTTGAAATTAATAATAATTTTTAGCTGCATCTTGCCTGTAAAATAATTTTGGGCATATGAGCAGTGTGTGGTACTCATTCTATTAGGCCATCTATACCAAGCTCCACCAGCTTTGAAATTAATAATAATTTTTAGCTACATCTTAGCTGTAAAATAATTTTGGGCATATTAGCAGTGTGTGGTACTCATTCTATTAGGCCATCTATACTAAGCTCCACCAGCTTTCAAATTAATAATAATTTTTAGCTGCATCTAGCCCGGAAAATAATTTTGGGCATAGTAGCAGTGTGTAGTACTCATTGTAGTAGGCCATCTATACCAAGCTCCACCAACTTTGAAATTAATAATAATTTTTAGCTGCATCTAGCCCGGAAAATAATTTTGGGCATAGTAGCAATGTGTGGTACTCAATGTATTAGGCCATCTATACCAAGCTCCACCAGCTTTGAAATTAATAATAATTTTTAGCTGCATCTTGCCTGTAAAATAATTTTGGGCATATTAGCAGTGTGTGGTACTCATTCTATTAGGCCATCTATACTAATCTCCACCAGCTTTCAAATTAATAATAATTTTTAGCTGCATCTTGCCTGGAAAATAATTTTAGGGATAGTAGCAGTGTGTGGTACTCATTGTATTAGGCCATCTACACCAAGCTCCACCAGCTTTGAAATGATTAATAATTTTTAGCTGCATCTAGCCCGGAAAATAATTTTGGGCATAGTTGCAGTGTGTGGTACTCATTGTAATAGGTCGACTATACAAAGCTCCACCAGCTTTGAAATTAATAATAATTTTTAGCTGCATCTTAGCTGTAAAATAATTTTGGGCATATTAGCAGTGTGTGGTACTCATTCTATTAGGCCATCTATACCAAGCTCCACCAGCTTTGAAATTAATAATAATTTTTAGCTGCATCTAACCCGTAAAATAATTTTGGGCATATTAGCAGTGTTTGGTACTCATTCCATTAGGCCATCTATACTAAGCTCCACCAGCTTTCAAATCAATAATAATTTTTAGCTGCATCTAGTCCGGAAAATAATTTTGGGCATAGTAGCAGTGTGTGGTACTCATTGTATTAGGCCATCTATACCAAGCTCCACCAGCTTTGAAATTAATAATAATTTTTAGCTGCATCTAGCCCGGAAAATAATTTTGGGCATATTAGCAGTGTGTGGTACTCATTGTATTAGGCCATCTATACCAAGCTCCACCAGCTTTGAAATTAATAATAATTTTTAGCTGCATCTTAGCTGTAAAATAATTTTGGGCATATTAGCAGTGTGTGGTACTCATTCTATTAGGCAATCTATACTAAGCTCCACCAGCTTTCAAATTAATAATCATTTTTAGCGAAATCTAGCCCGTAAAATAATTTTGGGCATATTAGCAGTGTGTGTTACTCATTATATTAGGCCATCTATACCAAGCTCCACCAGCTTTGAAATTAATAATAATTTTTAGCTGCATCTTAGCTGTAAAATAATTTTGGGCATATTAGCAGTGTGTGGTACTCATTCTATTAGGCCATCTATACTAAGCTCCACCAGCTTTCAAATTAATAATAATTTTTAGCTGCATCTTGCCTGGAAAATAATTTTAGGCATAGTAGCAGTGTGTGGTACTCATTGTATTAGGCCATCTACACCAAGCTCCACCAGCTTTGAAATTATTAATAATTTTTAGCTGCATCTTAGCTGTAAAATAATTTTGGGCATATTAGCAGTGTGTGGTACTCATTCTATTAGGCCATCTATACTAAGCTCCACCAGCTTTCAAATTAATAATAATTTTTAGCTGCATCTAGCCCGGAAAATAATTTTGGGCATAGTAGCAGTGTGTGGTACTCATTGCATTAGGCCATCTATACCAAGCTCCACCAGCTTTGAAATTAATAATAATTTTTAGCTGCATCTAGCCCGGAAAATAATTTTGGGCATATTAGCAGTGTGTGGTACTCATTCTATTAGGCCATCTATACTAAGCTCCACCAGCTTTCAAACTAATAATAATTTTTAGCTGCATCTAGCCTGGAAAATAATTTTGGGCATAGTAGCAGTGTGTGGAACTCATTCTATTAGGCCATCTATACTAAGCTCCACCAGCTTTCAAATTAATAATAATTTTTAGCTGCATCTAGCCCGGAAAATAATTTTGGGCATAGTAGCAGTGTGTGGTACTCATTGTAGTAGGCCATCTATACCAAGCTCCACCAACTTTGAAATTAATAATAATTTTTAGCTGCATCTAGCCCGGAAAATAATTTTGGGCATAGTAGCAATGTGTGGTACTCATTGTATTAGGCCATCTATACCAAGCTCCACCAGCTTTGAAATGAATAATAATTTTTAGCTGCATCTTGCCTGTAAAATAATTTTGGGCATATTAGCAGTGTGTGGTACTCATTCTATTAGGCCATCTATACTAAGCTCCACCAGCTTTCAAATTAATAATAATTTTTAGCTGCATCTTGCCTGGAAAATAATTTTAGGCATAGTAGCAGTGTGTGGTACTCATTGTATTAGGCCATCTACACCAAGCTCCACCAGCTTTGAAATTATTAATAATTTTTAGCTGCATCTAGCCCGGAAAATAATTTTGGGCATAGTAGTAGTGTGTGGTACTCATTGTATTAGGCCATCTATACCAAGCTCCACCAGCTTTGAAATGAATAATAATTTTTAGCTGCATCTTGCCTGTAAAATAATTTTGGGCATATTAGCAGTGTGTGGTACTCATTCTATTAGGCCATCTATACTAAGCTCCACCAGCTTTCAAATTAATAATAATTTCTAGCTGCATCTAGCCCGTAAAATAATTTTGGGCATAGTAGCAATGTGTGGTACTCATTCTATTAGGCCATCTATACCAAGCTCCACCAGCTTTGAAATTAATAATAATTTTTAGCTGCATCTTGCCTGTAAAATAATTTTGGGCATATTAGCAGTGATTGGTACTCATTCTATTAGGCCATCTATACTAAGCTCCACCAGATTTCAAATCAATAATAATTTTTAGCTGCATCTAGCCCGGAAAATAATTTTGGGCATAGTAGCAGTGTGTGGTACTTATTGTATAAGGCCATCTATACCAAGCTCCACCAGCTTTGAAATTAATAATTATTTTTACCTGCATCTAGCCCGTAAAATAATTTTGGGCATATTAGCAGTGTGTGGTACTCATTGTATTAGGCCATCTATACCAAGCTCCACCAGCTTTGAAATTAATAATAATTTTTAGCTGCATCTTAGCTGTAAAATAATTTTGGCCATATTAGCAGTGTGTGGTACTCATTCTATTAGGCCATCTATACTAAGCTCCACCAGCTTTTAAATTAATAATAATTTTTAGCTGCATCTAGCCCGGAAAATAATTTTGGGCATAGTAGCAGTGTGTGGTACTCATTGTAGTAGGCCATCTATACCAAGCTCCACCAACTTTGAAATTAATAATAATTTTTAGCTGCATCTAGCCCGGAAAATATTTTTGGGCATAGTAGCAATATGTGGTACTCATTGTATTAGGCCATCTATACCAAGCTCCACCAGCTTTGAAATTAATAATAATTTTTAGCTGCATCTTGCCTGTAAAATAATTTTGGGCATATTAGCAGTGTGTGGTACTCATTCTATTAGGCCATCTATACTAAGCTCCACCAGCTTTCAAATTAATAATAATTTTTAGCTGCATGTTGCCTGGAAAATAATTTTAGGCATAGTAGCAGTGTGTGGTACTCATTATATTAGGCCATCTACACCAAGCTCCACCAGCTTTGAAATTAATAATAATTTTTAGCTGCATCCAGCCAGGAAAATAATTTTGGGCATATTAGCAGTGTGTGGTACTCATTCTATTAGGCCATCTATACTAAGCTCCACCAGCTTTGAAATTAATAATAATTTTTAGCTGCATCTAGCCCGGAAAATAATTTTGGGCATAGTAGCAGTGTGTGGTACTCATTGTATTAGGCCATCTATACCAAGCTAAACCAGCTTTGAAATGAATAATAATTTTTAGCTGCATCTTGCCTGTAAAATAATTTTGGGCGTATTAGCAGTGTGTGGTACTCATTGTATTAGGCCATCTATACTAAGCTCCACCAGCTTTCAAATTAATAATAATTTTTAGCTGCATCTAGCCCGTAAAATAATTTTGGGCATAGTAGCAGTGTGTGGTACTCATTCTATTAGGCCATCTATACCAAGCTCCACCAGCTTTGAAATTAATAATAATTTTTAGCTGCATCTTGCCTGTAAAATAATTTTGGGCATAATAGCAGTGTTTGGTACTCATTCTATTAGGCCAGCTATACTAAGCTCCACCAGCTTTCAAATCAATAATAATTTTTAGCTGCATCTAGCCCGGAAAATAATTTTGGGCATAGTAGCAGTGTGTGGTAATCATTGTATTAGGCCATCTATACCAAGCTCCACCAGCTTTGAAATTAATAATAATTTTTAGCTGCATCTAGCCCGGAAAATAATTTTGGGCATATTAGCAGTGTGTGGTACTCATTGTATTAGGCCATCTATACCAAGCTCCACCAGCTTTGAAATTAATAATAATTTTTAGCTACATCTTGCCTGTAAAATAATTTTGGGCATATTAGCAGTGTGTGGTACTCATTCTATTAGGCCATCTATACTAAGCTCCACCAGCTTTCAAATTAATAATAATTTTTAGCTGCATCTAGCCCGTAAAATAATTTTGGGCATAGTAGCAATGTGTGGTACTCATTGTATTAGGCCATCTATACCAAGCTCCACCAGCTTTGAAATTAATAATAATTTTTAGCTGCATCTTGCCTGTAAAATAATTTTGGGCATATTAGCAGTGTGTGGTACTCATTCTATTAGGCCATCTATACTAAGCTCCACCAGCTTTCAAATTAATAATAATTTTTAGCTGCATCTTGCCTGGAAAATAATTTTAGGCATAGTAGCAGTGTGTGGTACTCATTATATTAGGCCATCTACACCAAGCTCCACCAGCTTTGAAATTAATAATAATTTTTAGCTGCATCTAGCCAGGAAAATAATTTTGGGCATATTAGCAGTGTGTGGTACTCATTCTATTAGGCCATCTATACTAAGCTCCACCAGCTTTGAAATTAATAATAATTTTTAACTGCATCTAGCCCGGAAAATAATTTTGGGCATAGTAGCAGTGTGTGGTACTCATTGTATTAGGCCATCTATACCAAGCTCCACCAGCTTTGAAATGAATAATAATTTTTAGCTGCATCTTGCCTGTAAAATAATTTTGGGCATATTAGCAGTGTGTGGTACTCATTCTATTAGGCCATCTATACTAAGCTCCACCAGCTTTCAAATTAATAATAATTTTTAGCTGCATCTAGCCCGTAAAATAATTTTGGGCATTGTAGCAGTGTGTGGTACTCATTCTATTAGGCCATCTATACCAAGCTCCACCAGCTTTGAAATTAATAATAATTTTTAGCTGCATCTTGCCTGTAAAATAATTTTGGGCATATTAGCAGTGTTTGGTACTCATTCTATTAGGCCAGCTATACTAAGCTCCACCAGCTTTCAAATCAATAATAATTTTTAGCTGCATCTAGCCCGGAAAATAATTTTGGGCATAGTAGCAGTGTGTGGTACTCATTGTATTAGGCCATCTATACCAAGCTCCACCAGCTTTGAAATTAATAATAATTTTTAGCTGCATCTAGCCCGGAAAATAATTTTGGGCATATTAGCAGTGTGTGGTACTCATTGTATTAGGCCATCTATACCAAGCTCCAGCAGCTTTGAAATTAATAATAATTTTTAGCTACATCTTGCCTGTAAAATAATTTTGGGCATATTAGCAGTGTGTGGTACTCATTCTATTAGGCCATCTATACTAAGCTCCACCAGCTTTCAAATTACTAATAATTTTTAGCTGCATCTAGCCCGGAAAATAATTTTGGTCATAGTAGCAGTGAGTGGTACTCATTGTATTAGGCCATCTATACCAAGCTCCACCAGCTTTGAAATTTATGATAATTTTTAGCTGCATCTTGCCTGTAAAATAATTTTGGGCATATTAGCAGTTTGTGGTACTCTTTCTATTAGGCCATCTATACAAAGCTCCACCAGCTTTCAAATTAATAATAATTTTTAGCGGCATCTAGCCCGTAAAATAATTTTGGGCATAGTAGCAGTGTGTGGTACTCATTGTATTAGGCCGTCTATACCACGCTCCACCAGCTTTGAAATTAATAATAATTTTTAGCTGCATCTTGCCTGTAAAATAATTTTGGGCATATGAGCAGTGTGTGGTACTCATTCTATTAGGCCATCTATACTAAGCTCCACCAACTTTCAAATTAATAATAATTTTTAGCTGCATCTAGCCCGTAAATTAATTTTGGGCATAGTAGCAGTGTGTGGTACTCATTGTATTAGGCCATATATACCAAGCTCCAACAGCTTTGAAATTGATAATAATTTTTAGCTGCATCTTGCCTGTAAAATAATTTTGGGCATATTAGCAGTGTGTGGTGCTCATTCTATTAGGCCATCTATACTAAGCTCCAACAGCTTTCAAATTAATATTAATTTTTAGCTGCGTATTGCCTGGAAAATAATTTTGGGCATAGTAGCAGTGTGTGGTACTCATTGTATTAGGCCATCTATAGCAAGCTCCACCAGCTTTGAAATTAATAATAATTTTTAGCTGCATCTAGCCCGGAAAATAATTTTGGGCATATTATAAGTGTGTGGTACTCATTCTATTAGGCGATCTATACTAAGCTCCACCAGCTTTCAAATTAATAATAATTTTTAGCTGCATCTAGCCCGGAAAATAATTTTGGGCATATTAGCAGTGTGTGCTACTCATTATATTAGGCCATCTATACCAAGCTCCACCAGCTTTGAAATTAATAATAATTTTTAGCTGCATCTTAGCTGTAAAATCATTTTGGGCATATTAGCAGTGTGTGGTACTCATTCTATTAGGCCATCTATACTAAGCTCCACCAGCTTTCAAATTAATAATAATTTTTAGCTGCATCTAGCCCGGAAAATATTTTTGGGCATAGTAGCAGTGTGTGGTACTCATTGTATTAGGCCATCTATACCAAGCTCCACCAACTTTGAAATTAATAATAATTTTTAGCTGCATCTAGCCCGGAAAATAATTTTGGGCATAGTAGCAATGTGTGGTACTCATTGTATTAGGCCATCTATACCAAGCTCCACCAGCTTTGAAATTAATAATAATTTTTAGCTGCATCTTGCCTGTAAAATAATTTTGGGCATATTAGCAGTGTGTGGTACTCATTCTATTAGGCCATCTATACTAAGCTCCAACAGCTTTCAAATTAATAAGAATTTTTAGCTGCGTCTTGCCTAGAAAATAATTTTGGGCATAGTAGCAGTGTGTGGTATTCATTGTATTAGGCCATCTATACCAATCTCCACCAACTTTGAAATTAAAAATAATTTTTAGCTGCATCTAGCCCGGAAAATAATTTTGGGCATAGTAGCAATGTGTGGTACTCATTGTATTAGGCCAGCTACACCAAGCTCCACCAGCTTTGAAATTAATAATAATTTTTAGCTGCATCTTGCCTGGAAAATAATTTTGGGCATATTAGCAGTTTGTGGTACTCTTTCTATTAGGCCATCTATACAAAGCTCCACCAGCTTTCAAATTAATAATAATTTTTAGCGGCATCTAGCCCGTAAAATAATTTTGGGCATAGTAGCAGTGTGTGGTACTCATTGTATTAGGCCGTCTATACCACGCTCCACCAGCTTTGAAATTAATAATAATTTTTAGCTGCATCTTGCCTGTAAAATAATTTTGGGCATATGAGCAGTGTGTGGTACTCATTCTATTAGGCCATCTATACTAAGCTCCACCAGCTTTCAAATTAATAATAATTTTTAGCAGCATCTAGCCCGGAAAATAATTTTGGGCATAGTAGCAGTGTGTGGTACTCATTGTATTAGGCCATCTATACCAAGCTCCACCAGCTTTGAAATTAATAATAATTTTTAGCTGCATCTTGCCTGTAAAATAATTTTGGGCATATTAGCAGTGTGTGGTACTCATTCTATTAGGCCATCTATACTAAGCTCCACCAGCTTTCAAATGAATATTAAGTTTTAGCTGCATATAGACCGTAAAATAATTTTGGTCATAGTAGCAGTGTGTGGTACTCATTGTATTAGGCCATCTATACCAAGCTCCACCAGGTTTGAAATTATTAATAATTTTTAGCTGCATCTTGCCTGTAAAATAATTTTGGGCATATTAGCAGTGTGTGGTACTCATTCTATTAGGCCATCTATACTAAGCTCCACAAACTTTCAAATTAATAATAATTTTTAGCTGCATCTAGCCCGTAAATTAATTTTGGGCATAGTAGCAGTGTGTGGTACTCATTGTATTAGGCCATATATACCAAGCTCCACCAGCTTTGAAATTAATAATAATTTTTAGCTGCATCTTGCCTGTAAAATAGTTTTGGGCATATTAGCAGTGTGTGGTACTCATTCTATTAGGCCATCTATACTAAGCTCCAACAGCTTTCAAATTCATAATAATTTTTAGCTGCGTCTTGCCTGGAAAATAATTTTGGGCATAGTAGCAGTGTGTGGTACTCATTGTATTAGGCCATCTATACTAGGCTCCACCAGCTTTCAAATTACTGATAATTTTTAGCTGCATCTAGCCCGGAAAATAATTTTGGGCATAGTAGCAGTGAGTGGTACTCATTGTATTAGGCCATCCATACCAAGCTCCACCAGCTTTGAAATTTATAATAATTTTTAGCTGCATCTTGCCTGTAAAATAATTTTTGGCATATTAGCAGTGTGTGGTACTCATTCTATTGGGCCATCTATACTAAGCTCCACCAATTTTCAAATTAATAATAATTTTTAGCTGCATCTAGCCCGTAAATTAATTTTGGGCATATTAGCAGTGTGTGGTACTCATTCTATTAGGCCATCTATACTAAGCTCCAACAGCTTTCAAATTTATAATAATTTTTAGCTGCGTCTTGCCTGGAAAATAATTTTGGGCATAGTAGCAGTGTGTGGTACTCATTTTATTAGGCCATTTATACCAAGCTCCACCAGCTTTGAAATTAATAATAATTTTTAGCTGCATCTAGCCCGGAAAATTATTTTGGGCATAGTAGCAATGTGTGGTACTCATTGTATTAGGCCAGCTACACCAAGCTCCACCAGCTTTGAAATTAATAATAATTTTTAGCTGCATCTTGCCTGTAAAATATTTTTGGCCATATTTGCAGTGTGTGGTACTCATTCTATTAGGCCATCTATACTAAGCTCCACCAGCTTTCAAATTAATAATAATTTTTAGCAGCATCTAGCCCGGAAAATAATTTTGGGCATAGTAGCAGTGTGTGGTAATCATTGTATTAGGCCATCTATACCAAACTCCACCAGCTTTGAAATTAATAATAATTTTTTGCTGCATCTTGCCTGTAAAATAATTTTGGGCATATTAGCAGTGTGTGGTACTCATTCTATTAGGCCATCTATACTAAGCTCCAACAGCTTTCAAATTAATAATAATTTTTAGCTGCGTCTTCCCTGGAAAATAATTTTGGGCATAGTAGCAGTGTGTGGTACTCATTGTATTAGGCCATCTATACCAAGCTTCACCAACTTTGAAATTAATAATAATTTTTAGCTGCATCTAGCCCGGAAAATAATTTTGGGCATAGTAGCAATGTGTGGTACTCATTGTATTAGGCCAGCTACACCAAGCTCCACCAGCTTTGAAATTTATAATAATTTTTAGCTGCATCTTGCCTGTAAAATAATTTTGGGCATATTAGCAGTGTGTGGTACTCATTCTATTAGGCCATCTATACTAAGCTCCAACAATTTTCAAATTAATAATAATTTTTAGCTGCATCTAGCCCGTAAATTAATTTTGGGCATAGTAGCAGTGTGTGGTACTCATTGTATTAGGCCATATATACCAAGCTCTACCAATTTTGAAATTAATAATAATTTTTAGCTGCATCTTGCCTGTAAAATAATTTTGGGCATATTAGCAGTGTGTAGTACTCATTCTATTAGGCCATCTATATTAAGCTCCAACAGCTTTCAAATTAATAATAATTTTTAGCTGCGTCTTGCCTGGAAAATAATTTTGGGCATAGTAGCAGTGTGTGGTACTCATTGTATTAGGCCATCTATACCAAGCTTCACCAGCTTTGAAATTAATAATAATTTTTAGCTGCATCTAGCCCGGAAAATAATTTTGGGCATATTATAAGTGTGTGGTACTCATTCTATTAGGCCATCTATACTAAGCTCCACCAGCTTTCAAATTAATAATAATTTTTAGCTGCATCTAGCCCGGAACATAATTTTGGGCATATTAGCACTGTGTGGTACTCATTATATTAGGCCATCTATACCAAGCTACACCAGCTTTGAAATTAATAATAATTTTTAGCTGCATCTTAGCTGTCAAATAATTTTGGGCATATTAGCAGTGTGTGGTACTCATTCTATTAGGCCATCTATACTAAGCTCCACCAGCTTTCAAATTAATAATAATTTTTAGCTGCATCTAGCCCGGAAAATATTTTTGGGCATAGTATTAGTGTGTGGTACTCATTGTATTAGGCCATCTATACCAAGCTCCACCAACTTTGAAATTAATAATAATTTTTAGCTGCATCTAGCCCGAAAAATAATTTTGGGCATAGTAGCAATGTGTGGTACTCATTCTATTAGGCCATCTATACCAAGCTCCACCAGCTTTGAAATTAATAATAATTTTTGGCTGCATCTTGCCTGCAAAATAATTTTGGCCATATTAGCAGTGTGTGGTACTCATTCTATTAGGCCATCTATACTAAGCTCCACCAGCTTTCAAATTAATAATAATTTTTAGCAGCATCTAGCCCGGAAAATAATTTTGGGCATAGTAGCAGTGTGTGGTACTCATTGTATTAGGCCATCTATACCAAACTCCACCAGCTTTGAAATTAATAATAATTTTTAGCTGCATCTTGCCTGTAAAATAATTTTGGGCATATTAGCAGTGTGTGGTACTCATTCTATTAGGCCATCTATACTAAGCTCCAACAGCTTTCAAATTAATAATAAGTTTTAGCTGCATCTTGCCTGGAAAATAATTTTGGGCATACTAGCAGTGTGTGGTACTCATTGTATTAGGCCATCTATACCAAGCTCCACCAACTTTGAAATTAATAATAATTTTTAGCTGCATCTAGCCCGGAAAATAATTTTGGGCAAAGTAACATTGTGTGGTAATCATTGTATTAGGCCAGCTACACCAAGCTCCACCAGCTTTGAAATTTATAATAATTTTTAGCTGCATCTTGCCTGTAAAATAATTTTGGGCATATTAGCAGTGTGTGGTACTCATTCTCTTAGGCCATCTATACTAAGCTCCACCAATTTTCAAATTAATAATAATTTTTAGCTGCATCTAGCCCGTAAATTAATTTTGGGCATAGTAGCAGTGTGTGGTACTCATTGTATTAGGCCATCTATACCAAGCTCTACCAGCTTTGAAATTAATAATAATTTTTAGCTGCATCTTGCCTGTAAAATAATTTTGGGCATATTAGCAGTGTGTAGTACTCATTCTATTAGGCCATCTATACTAAGCTCCAACAGCTTTCAAATTAATAATAATTTTTAGCTGCGTCTTGCCTGGAAAATAATTTTGGGCATAGTAGCAGTGTGTGGTACTCATTGTATTAGGCCACCTACACCAAGCTCCACCAGCTTTGAAATTAATAATAATTTTTAGCTGCATCTAGCCCGGAAAATAATTTTGGGCATATTATAAGTGTGTGGTACTCATTCTATTAGGCCATCTATACTAAGCTCCACCAGCTTTCAAATTAATAATAATTTTAAGCTGCATCTAGCCCGGAAAATAATTTTGGGCATATTAGCACTGTGTGGTACTCATTATATTAGGCCATCTATACCAAGCTACACCAGCTTTGAAATTAATAATAATTTTTAGCTGCATCTTAGCTGTAAAATAATTTTGGGCATATTAGCATTGTGTGGTACTCATTCTATTAGGCCATCTATACTAAGCTCCACCAGCTTTCAAATTAATAATAATTTTTAGCTGCGTCTAGCCCGGAAAATATTTTTGGGCATAGTAGTAGTGTGTGGTACTCATTGTATTAGGCCATCTATACCAAGCTCCACCAACTTTGAAATTAATAATACTTTTTAGCTGCATCTAGCCCGAAAAATAATTTTGGGCATAGTAGCAATGTGCGGTACTCATTCTATTAGGCCATCTATACCAAGCTCCACCAGCTTTGAAATTAATAATAATTTTTGGCTGCATCTTGCCTGTAAAATAATTTTGGGCATATTAGCAGTGTGTGGTACTCATTCTCTTAGGCCATCTATACTAAGCTCCACCAATTTTCAAATTAATAATAATTTTTAGCTGCATCTAGCCCGTAAATTAATTTTGGGCATAGTAGCAGTGTGTGGTACTCATTGTATTAGGCCATCTATACCAAGCTCTACCAGCTTTGAAATTAATAATAATTTTTAGCTGCATCTTGCCTGTAAAATAATTTTGGGCATATTAGCAGTGTGTAGTACTCATTCTATTAGGCCATCTATACTAAGCTCCAACAGCTTTCAAATTAATAATAATTTTTAGCTGCGTCTTGCCTGGAAAATAATTTTGGGCATAGTAGCAGTGTGTGGTACTCATTGTATTAGGCCACCTACACCAAGCTCCACCAGCTTTGAAATTAATAATAATTTTTAGCTGCATCTAGCCCGGAAAATAATTTTGGGCATATTATAAGTGTGTGGTACTCATTCTATTAGGCCATCTATACTAAGCTCCACCAGCTTTCAAATTAATAATAATTTTAAGCTGCATCTAGCCCGGAAAATAATTTTGGGCATATTAGCACTGTGTGGTACTCATTATATTAGGCCATCTATACCAAGCTACACCAGCTTTGAAATTAATAATAATTTTTAGCTGCATCTTAGCTGTAAAATAATTTTGGGCATATTAGCATTGTGTGGTACTCATTCTATTAGGCCATCTATACTAAGCTCCACCAGCTTTCAAATTAATAATAATTTTTAGCTGCGTCTAGCCCGGAAAATATTTTTGGGCATAGTAGTAGTGTGTGGTACTCATTGTATTAGGCCATCTATACCAAGCTCCACCAACTTTGAAATTAATAATACTTTTTAGCTGCATCTAGCCCGAAAAATAATTTTGGGCATAGTAGCAATGTGCGGTACTCATTCTATTAGGCCATCTATACCAAGCTCCACCAGCTTTGAAATTAATAATAATTTTTGGCTGCATCTTGCCTGCAAAATAATTTTGGGCATATTAGCAGTGTGTGGTACTCATTCTATTAGGCCATTTATACTAAGCTCCAACAGCTTTCAAATTAATAATAATTTTTAGCTACGTCTTGCCTGGAAAATAATTTTGGGCATAGTAGCAGTGTGTGGTACTCATTGTATTAGGCCATCTATACCAAGCTCCACCAACTTTGAAATTAATAATAATTTTTAGCTGCATCTAGCCCGGAAAATTATTTTGGGCATAGTAGCAATGTGTGGTACTCATTGTATTAGGCCAGCTACACCAAGCTCCACCAGCTTTGAAATTAATAATAATTTTTAGCTGCATCTTGCCTGTAAAATATTTTTGGCCATATTAGCAGTGTGTGGTACTCATTCTATTAGGCCATCTATACTAAGCTCCACCAGCTTTCAAATTAAAAATAATTTTTAGCAGCATCTAGCCCGGAAAATAATTTTGGGCATAGTAGCAGTGTGTGGTACTCATTGTATTAGGCCATCTATACCAAACTCCACCAGCTTTGAAATTAATAATAATTTTTAGCTGCATCTTGCCTGTAAAATAATTTTGGGCATATTAGCAGTGTGTGGTACTCATTCTATTAGGCCATCTATACTAAGCTCCAACAGCTTTCAAATTAATAATAATTTTTAGCTGCGTCTTCCCTGGAAAATAATTTTGGGCATAGTAGCAGTGTGTGGTACTCATTGTATTAGGCCATCTATACCAAGCTTCACCAACTTTGAAATTAATAATAATTTTTAGCTGCATCTAGCCCGGAAAATAATTTTGGGCATAGTAGCAATGTGTGGTACTCATTGTATTAGGCCAGCTACACCAAGCTCCACCAGCTTTGAAATTTATAATAATTTTTAGCTGCATCTTGCCTGTAAAATAATTTTGGGCATATTAGCAGTGTGTGGTACTCATTCTATTAGGCCATCTATACTAAGCTCCAACAATTTTCAAATTAATAATAATTTTTAGCTGCATCTAGCCCGTAAATTAATTTTGGGCATAGTAGCAGTGTGTGGTACTCATTGTATTAGACCATATATACCAAGCTCTACCAATTTTGAAATTAATAATAATTTTTAGCTGCATCTTGCCTGTAAAATAATTTTGGGCATATTAGCAGTGTGTAGTACTCATTCTATTAGGCCATCTATACTAAGCTCCAACAGCTTTCAAATTAATAATAATTTTTAGCTGCGTCTTGCCTGGAAAATAATTTTGGGCATAGTAGCAGTGTGTGGTACTCATTGTATTAGGCCATCTATACCAAGCTCCACCAGCTTTGAAATTAATAATAATTTTTAGCTGCATCTAGCCCGGAAAATAATTTTGGGCATATTATAAGTGTGTGGTACTCATTCTATTAGGCCATCTATACTAAGCTCCACCAGCTTTCAAATTAATAATAATTTTTAGCTGCATCTAGCCCGGAACATAATTTTGGGCATATTAGCACTGTGTGGTACTCATTATATTAGGCCATCTATACCAAGCTACACCAGCTTTGAAATTAATAATAATTTTTAGCTGCATCTTAGCTGTAAAATAATTTTGGGCATATTAGCAGTGTGTGGTACTCATTCTATTAGGCCATCTATACTAAGCTCCACCAGCTTTCAAATTAATAATAATTTTTAGCTGCATCTAGCCCGGAAAATATTTTTGGGCATAGTATTAGTGTGTGGTACTCATTGTATTAGGCCATCTATACCAAGATCCACCAACTTTGAAATTAATAATAATTTTTAGCTGCATCTAGCCCGAAAAATAATTTTGGGCATAGTAGCAATGTGTGGTACTCATTCTATTAGGCCATCTATACCAAACTCCACCAGCTTTGAAATTAATAATAATTTTTGGCTGCATCTTGCCTGCAAAATAATTTTGGCCATATTAGCAGTGTGTGGTACTCATTCTATTAGGCCATCTATACTAAGCTCCACCAGCTTTCAAATTAATAATAATTTTTAGCAGCATCTAGCCCGGAAAATAATTTTGGGCATAGTAGCAGTGTGTGGTACTCATTGTATTAGGCCATCTATACCAAACTCCACCAGCTTTGAAATTAATAATAATTTTTAGCTGCATCTTGCCTGTAAAATAATTTTGGGCATATTAGCAGTGTGTGGTACTCATTCTATTAGGCCATCTATACTAAGCTCCAACAGCTTTCAAATTAATAATAATTTTTAGCTGCGTCTTGCCTGGAAAATAATTTTGGGCATACTAGCAGTGTGTGGTACTCATTGTATTAGGCCATCTATACCAAGCTCCACCAAATTTGAAATTCATAATAATTTTTAGCTGCATCTAGCCCGGAAAATATTTTTGGGCATAGTAGCAGTGTGTGGTACTCATTGTATTAGGCCATCTATACCAAGCTCCACCAACTTTGAAATTAATAATAATTTTTAGCTGCGTCTTGCCTGGAAAATAATTTTGGGCATAGTAGCAGTGTGTAGTACTCATTGTATTAGGCCATCTATACCAAGCTCCACCAACTTTGAAATAATAATAATTTTTAACTGCATCTAGCCCGGAAAATAATTTTGGGCATAGTAGCAATGTGTGGTACTCATTGTATTAGGCCATATATACTAAGCTCCACCAGCTTTCAAATTAATAATAATTTTTAGCTGCATCTTGCCCGGAAAATAATTTTAGGCATAGTAGCAGTGTGTGTTTCCTAATTGTGTCAGGCCATCTATACCAAGCTCCACCAGCTTTGAAATTAATAATAATTTTTAGCTGGATCTAGCCCGGAAAATAATTTTGGGCATATTAGCAGTGTGTGGTACTCATTCTATTAGGCCATCTATATTAAGCTCCACCAGCTGTGAAATTAATGATAATTTTTAGCTGCATCTAGCCCGGAAAATAATTTTGGGCATAGTATCAGTGTGTGGTACTCATTGTATTAGGCCATCTATACCAAGCTCCACCAACTTTGAAATTAATAATAATTTTTTGCTGCATCTAGCCCGGAAAATAATTTTGGGCATAGTAGCAATGTGTGGTACTCATTGTATTAGGCCATCTATACCAAGCTCCACCAGCTTTGAAATTAATAATTTTTAGCTGCATCTTGCCTGTAAAATAATTTTGGGCATATTAACAGTGTGTGGTACTCATTCTATTAGGTCATCTATACTAAGCTCCACCAGCTTTCAAATTAATAATAATTTTTACCTGCATCTTGCCTATAAAATAATTTTAGGCATAGTAGCAGTGTCTGGTACACATTGTATTAGGCCATCTATACCAAGCTCCACCAGCTTTGAAATTAATAATTTTTAGCTGCATCTAGCCCGGAAAATAATTTTGGGCATATTAGCAGTGTGTGGTACTCATTCTATTAGGCCATCTATACTAAGCTCCACCAGCTTTGAAATTAAAAATAATTTTTAGCTGCATCTAGCCCGGAAAATAATTTTGGGCATAGTAGCAGTGTGTGGTCCTCATTGTATTAGGCCATCTATACCAAGCTCCACCAGCTTTGAAATGAATAATAATTTTTGCTGCATCTTGCCTGTAAAATAATTTTGGGCATAGTAGCAGTGTGTGGTACTCATTGAATTAGGCCATCTATACCAAGCTCCACCAGCTTTGAAATTAATAATAATTTTTAGCGGCATCTAGCCCGGAAAATAATTTTGGGCATAGTAGCAGTGTGTGGTACTCATTGTATTAGGCCATCTATACCAAGCTCCACCAGCTTTGAAATTAATAATAATTTTTAGCTGCATCTTGCCTGTAAAATAATTTTGGGCATATTAGCAGTGTGTGGTACTGATTCTATTAGGCCATCTATACTAAGCTCCACCAGCTTTCAAATTACTAATAATTTTTAGCTGCATCTAGCCCGGAAAATAATTTTGGTCATAGTAGCAGTGTGTGGTACTCATTGTATTAGGCCATCTATACCAAGCTCCACCAGCTTTGAAATTAATAATAATTTTTAGCTACATCTAGCCCAGTAAATAATTTTGGGCATAGTAGCAGTTTGTGGTACTCATTGTTTTAGGCCATCTATACCAAGCTCCACCAGCCTTGAAATTAATAATAATTTTTAGCTGCATCTAGCCCGGAAAATAATTTTGGGCATAGTAGCAATATGTGGTACTCATTGTATTAGGCCATCTATACCAAGCTCCACCAGTTTTGAAATTAATAATAATTCTTAGCTGCATCTTGCCTGTAAAATAATTTTGGGCATATTATCAGTGTATGGTACTCATTCTATTAGGCCATCTATACTAAGCTCCACCAGCTTTCAAATTAATAATAATTTTTAGCTGCATCTTGCCTGGAAAATAATTTTGGGCATATTAGCAGTGTGTGGTACTCATTCTATTAGGCCATCTATACTAAGCTCCACCAGCTTTGAAATTAATAATAATTTTTAGCTGCATCTAGCCTTGAAAATAATTTTGGATCTGTAGCAGTGTGTGGTACTCATTGTATTATGCCATGTATACCAAGCTCCACCAGCTTAGAAATTAAAAATAATTTTTAGCTGCATCTTGCCTGTAAAATAATTTTGGGCATATTAGCAGTGTGTGGTACTCATTCTATTAGGCCATCTATACTAAGCTCCACCAGCTTTCAAATTAATAATAATTTTTAGCAGCATCTAGCCCGGAAAATAATTTTGGGCATAGTAGCAGTGTCTGGTACTCATTGTATTAGGCCATCTATACCAAGCTCCACCAGCTTTGAAATTAATAATAATTTTTAGCTGTATCTTGCCTGTAAAATAATTTTGGGCATATTAGCAGTGTGTGGTACTCATTATATTAGGCCATGTATACTAAGCTCCACCAGCTTTCAAATGAATAACAAGTTTTAGCTGCATATAGCCCGTAAAATAATTTTGGTCATAGTAGCAGTGTGTGGTACACTATGTATTAGGCCATCTATACCAAGCTCCACCAGGTTTGAAATTAATAATGATTTTTAGCTGCATCTTGCCTGTAAAATAATTTTGGGCATATTAGCAGTGTGTGGTACTCATTATATTAGGCCATGTATACTAAGCTCCACTAGCTTTCAAATTACTAATAATTTTTAGCTGCATGTAGCCCGGAAAATAATTTTGGGCATAGTAGCAGTGTGTGGTACTCATTGTATTAGGCCATGTATACCAAGCTCCACCAGCTTTGAAATTAATAATAATCTTTAGCTACATCTAGCCCGGAAAATAATTTTGGGCATAGTAGCAGTTTGTGGTACTCATTGTTTTAGGCCATCTATACCAAGCTCCACCAGCTTTGAAATTAATAATAATTTTTAGCTCCATCTTGCCTGTAAAATAATTTTAGGCATATTAGCAGTGTGTGGTACTCATTCTATTAGGCCATCTATACTAAGCTCCACCAGCTTTCAAATTACTAATAATTTTTAGCTGCATCTAGCCCGAAAAATAATTTTTGGCATAGTAGCAGTGAGTGGTACTCATTGTATTAGGCCATCTATACCAAGCTCCACCAGCTTTGAAATTTATAATAATTTTTAGACGCATCTTGCCTGTAAAATAATTTTGGGCATATTAGCAGTGTGTGGTACTCATTCTATTAGGCCATCTATACTAAGCTCCACCAACTTTCAAATTAATAATAATTTTTAGCTGCATCTAGCCCGTAAAATAATTTTGGGCATAGTAGCAGTGTGTGGTACTCATTGTATTAGGCCATATATACGAAGCTCCACCAGCTTTGAAATTAATAATAATTTTTAGCTGCATCTTGCCTGTAAAATAATTTTGGGCATATTAGCAGTGTGTGGTACTCATTCTATTAGGCCATCTATACTAAGCTCCAACAGCTTTCAAATTAATAATAATTTTTAGCTGCGTCTTGCCTGGAAAATAACTTTGGGCATAGTAGCAGTGTGTGGTACTCATTGTATTAGGCCATCTATACCAAGCTCCACCAGCTTTGAAATTAATAATAATTTTTAGCTGCATCTAGCCCGGAAAGTAATTTTGGGCATAATAGCAATGTATGGTACTCATTCTATTAGGCCATCTATACCAAGCTCCACCAGCTTTGAAATTAATAATAATTTTTAGCTGCATCTAGCCCGGAAAATAATTTTGGGCATAGTAGCTGTGTGTGGTACTCATTGTATTAGGCCATCTATACCAAGCTCCACCAGCTTTGAAATTAATAATAATTTTTAGCTGCATCTTGCCTGTAAAATAATTTTGGGCATATTAGCAGTGTGTGGTACTCATTATATTAGGCCATGTATACTAAGCTCCACCAGCTTTCAAATGAATAACAAGTTTTAGCTGCATATAGCCCGTAAAATAATTTTGGTCATAGTAGCAGTGTGTGGTACACTATGTATTAGGCCATCTATACCAAGCTCCACCAGGTTTGAAATTAATAATGATTTTTAGCTGCATCTTGCCTGTAAAATAATTTTGGGCATATTAGCAGTGTGTGGTACTCATTATATTAGGCCATGTATACTAAGCTCCACTAGCTTTCAAATTACTAATAATTTTTAGCTGCATGTAGCCCGGAAAATAATTTTGGGCATAGTAGCAGTGTGTGGTACTCATTGTATTAGGCCATGTATACCAAGCTCCACCAGCTTTGAAATTAATAATAATCTTTAGCTACATCTAGCCCGGAAAATAATTTTGGGCATAGTAGCAGTTTGTGGTACTCATTGTTTTAGGCCATCTATACCAAGCTCCACCAGCTTTGAAATTAATAATAATTTTTAGCTCCATCTTGCCTGTAAAATAATTTTGGGCATATTAGCAGTGTGTGGTACTCATTCTATTAGGCCATCTATACTAAGCTCCACCAGCTTTCAAATTACTAATAATTTTTAGCTGCATCTAGCCCGAAAAATAATTTTTGGCATAGTAGCAGTGAGTGGTACTCATTGTATTAGGCCATCTATACCAAGCTCCACCAGCTTTGAAATTTATAATAATTTTTAGCCGCATCTTGCCTGTAAAATAATTTTGGGCATATTAGCAGTGTGTGGTACTCATTCTATTAGGCCATCTATACTAAGCTCCACCAACTTTCAAATTAATAATAATTTTTAGCTGCATCTAGCCCGTAAAATAATTTTGGGCATAGTAGCAGTGTGTGGTACTCATTGTATTAGGCCATATATACGAAGCTCCACCAGCTTTGAAATTAATAATAATTTTTAGCTGCATCTTGCCTGTAAAATAATTTTGGGCATATTAGCAGTGTGTGGTACTCATTCTATTAGGCCATCTATACTAAGCTCCAACAGCTTTCAAATTAATAATAATTTTTAGCTGCGTCTTGCCTGGAAAATAACTTTGGGCATAGTAGCAGTGTGTGGTACTCATTGTATTAGGCCATCTATACCAAGCTCCACCAGCTTTGAAATTAATAATAATTTTTAGCTGCATCTAGCCCGGAAAGTAATTTTGGGCATAATAGCAATGTATGGTACTCATTCTATTAGGCCATCTATACCAAGCTCCACCAGCTTTGAAATTAATAATAATTTTTAGCTGCATCTAGCCCGGAAAATAATTTTGGGCATAGTAGCTGTGTGTGGTACTCATTGTATTAGGCCATCTATACCAAGCTCCACCAGCTTTGAAATTAATAATAATTTTTAGCTGTATCTTGCCTGTAAAATAATTTTGGGCATATTAGCAGTGTGTGGTACTCATTCTATTAGGCCATCTACACTAAGCTCCACTAGCTTTCAAATTAATAATAATTTTTAGCTGCATCTTGCCTCGAAAATAATTTTGGGCATAGTAGCAGTGTGTGGTACTCATTGTATTAGGCCATCTATACCAAGCTCCACCAGCTTTGAAATTAATAAGAATTTTTAGCTGCATCTAGCCCAGAAAATAATTTTGGACCTGTAGCAGTGTGTGGTACTCATTATATTAGGCCATGTATACCAAGCTCCACCAGCTTGGAAATTAATAATAATTTTTAGCGGCATCTAGCCCGTAAAATAATTTTGGGCATAGTAGCAGTGTGTGGTACTCATTTTATTAGGCCATCTATACCAAGCTCCACCAGTTTTGAAATTAATAATAATTCTTAGCTGCATCTTGCCTGTAAAATAATTTTGGGCATATTATCAGTGTATGGTACTCATTCTATTATGCCATGTATACCAAGCTCCACCAGCTTTCAAATTAATAATATTTTTTAGCTGCATCTTGCCTGTAAAATAATTTATGGCATATTAGCAGTGTGTGGTACTCATTCTATTAGGCCATCTACACTAAGCTCCACCAGCTTTCAAATTAATAATAATTTTTAGCAGCATCTAGCCCGGAAAATAATTTTGGGCATAGTAGCAGTGTGTGGTACTCATTGTATTAGGCCATCTATACCAAGCTCCACCAGCTTTGAAATTAATAATAATTTTTAGCTGCATCTTGCCTGTAAAATAATTTTGGGCATATTAGCAGTGTGTGGTACTCATTCTATTAGGCCATGTATACTAAGCTCCACCAGCTTTCAAATGAATAACAAGTTTTAGCTGCATATAGCCCGTAAAATAGTTTTGGTCATAGTAGCAGTGTGTGGTACTCATTTTATTATGCCATCTATACCAAGCTCCACCAGGTTTGAAATTAATAATGATTTTTAGCTGCATCTTGCCTGTAAAATAATTTTGGGCATATTAGCAGTGTGTGGTACTCATTATACTAGGCCATTTATGCTAAGCTCCACTAGCTTTCAAATTACTAATAATTTTTAGCTGCATGTAGCCCGTAAAATAATTTTGGGCATAGTAGCAGTGTGTGGTACTCATTGTATTAGGCCATCTATACCAAGCTCCACCAGCTTTGAAATTAATAATAATTTTTAGCTGCATCTAGCCCGGAAAATAATTTTGGGCATAGTAGCAGTGTGTGGTACTCATTGTATTAGGCCATCTATACCAAGCTCCACCAGCTTTGAAATTAGTAATAATTTTTAGCTTCATCTTGCCTGTAAAATAATTTTGGGCATATTAGCAGTGTGTGGTACTCATTCTATTAGGCCATCTATACTAAGCTCCACCAGCTTTCAAATTACTAATAATTTTTAGCTGCATCTAGCCCGGAAAATAATTTTGGGCATAGTAGCAGTGAGTGGTACTCATTGTATTAGGCCATCTATACCAAGCTCCACCAGCTTTGAAATTTATAATAATTTTTAGCTGCATCTTGCCTGTAAAATAATTTTGGGCATATTAGCAGTGTGTGGTACTCATTCTAATAGGCCATCTATACTAAGCTCCACCAACTTTCAAATTAATAATAATTTTTAGCTGCATCTAGCCCGTAAAATAATTTTGGGCATAGTAGCAGTGTGTGGTACTCATTGTATTAGGCCATATATACGAAGCTCCACCAGCTTTGAAATTAATAATAATTTTTAGCTGCATCTTGCCTGTAAAATAATTTTGGGCATATTAGCAGTGTGTGGTACTCATTCTATTAGGCCATCTATACTAAGCTCCAACAGCTTTCAAATTAATAATAATTTTTAGCTGCGTCTTGCCTGGAAAATAACTTTGGGCATAGTAGCAGTGTGTGGTACTCATTGTATTAGGCCATCTATACCAAGCTCCACCAGCTTTGAAATTAATAATAATTTTTAGCTGCATCTAGCGCGGAAAGTAATTTTGGGCATAATAGCAGTGTATGGTACTCATTCTATTAGGCCATCTATACTAAGCTCCACCAGCTTTCAAATTAATAATAATTTTTAGCTGCATCTAGCCCGGAAAATAAGTTTGCGCATAGTAGCAGTGAATGGTACTCATTGTATTGGGCCATCTGTACCAAGCTCCACCAGCTTTGAAATTTATAATAATTTTTAGCTGCATCTTGCCTGTAAAATAATTTTTGGCATATTAGTAGTGTGTGGTACTCATTCTATTAGGCCATCTATACCAAGCTCCACCAGCTTTCCAATTAATAATAATTTTTAGCAGCATCTAGCCCGTAAAAAAATTTTGGGCATAGTAGCAGTGTGTGGTACTCATTGTATTAGGCCATCTATACCAAGCTCCACCAGCTTTGAAATTAATAATAATTTTTAGCTGCATCTAGCCCGGAAAATAATTTTGGGAATAGTAGCAGTGTGTGGTACTCATTGTATTAGGCCATCTGTACCAAGCTCCACCAGCTTTGAAATTAATAATAATTTTTAGCTGCATCTTGCCTGTAAAATAATTTTGGGCATATTAGCAGTGTGTGGTACTCATTCTATTAGGCCATCTACACTAACCTCCACTAGCTTTCAAATTAATAATAATTTTTAGCTGCATCTTGCCTGGAAAATATTTTTGGGCATAGTAGCAGTGTGTGGTACTCATTGTATTAGGCCATCTATACCAAGCTCCACCAGCTTTGAAATTAATAATAATTTTTAGCTGCATCTAGCCCAGAAAATAATTTTGGACCTGTAGCAGTGTGTGGTACTCATTATATTAGGCCATGTATACCAAGCTCCACCAGCTTAGAAATTAATAATAATTTTTAGCGGCATCTAGCCCGTAAAATAATTTTGGGCATAGTAGCAGTGTGTGGTACTCATTGTATTAGGCCATCTATACCAAGCTCCACCAACTATGAAATTAATAATAATTTTTAGCTGCATCTAGCCCGGAAAATAATTTTGGGCTTAGTAGCAATGTGTGGTACTCATTGTATTAGGCCATCTATACCAAGCTCCACCAGCTTTGAAATTAATAATTTTTAGCTGCATCTAGCCCGGAAAATAATTTTGGGCATATTAGCAGTGTGTGGTACTCATTTTATTAGGCCATCTATACTAAGCTCCACCAGCTTTGAAATTAATAATATTTTTTAGCTGCATCTAGCCCGGAAAATAATTTTGGGCATAGTAGCAGTGTGTGGTCCTCATTGTATTAGGCCATCTATACCAAGCTCCACCAGCTTTGAAATGAATAATAATTTTTAGCTGCATCTTGCCTGTAAAATAATTTTGGGCATATTAGCAGTGTGTGGTACTCATTCTATTAGGCCATCTATACTAAGCTCCACCAGCTTTCAAATTACTAATAATTTTTAGCTGCATCTAGCCCGGAAAATAATTTTGGTCATAGTAGCAGTGAGTGGTACTCATTGTATTAGGCCATCTATACCAAGCTCCACCAGCTTTGAAATTAATAATAATTTTTAGCTGCATCTAGCCCGGAAAATAATTTTGGGCATAGTAGCAGTGTGTGGTACTCATTGTATTAGGCCATGTATACCAAGCTCCACCAGCTTAGAAATTAAAATTAATTTTTAGCTGCATCTTGCCTGTAAAATAATTTTGGGCATATTAGCAGTGTGTGGTACTCATTCTATTAGGCCATGTATACTAAGCTCCACCAGCTTTCAAATGAATAACAAGTTTTAGCTGCATATAGCCCGTAAAATAATTTTGGTCATAGTAGCAGTGTGTGGTACTCATTGTATTAGGCTATCTATACCAAGCTCCACCAGGTTTGAAATTAATAATGATTTTTAGCTGCATCTTGCCTGTAAAATAATTTTGGGCATATTAGCAGTGTGTGGTACTCATTATATTAGGCCATTTATACTAAGCTCCACTAGCTTTCAAATTACTAATAATTTATAGCTGCATGTAGCCCGGAAAATAATTTTGGGCATAGTAGCAGTGTGTGGTACTCAATGTATTAGGCCATCTATACCAAGCTCCACCAGCTTTGAAATTAATAATAATTTTTAGCTGCATCTAGCCCGGAAAATAATTTTGGGCATAGTAGCAGTGTGTGGTACTCATTGTTTTAGGCCATCTATACCAAGCTCCACCAGCTTTGAAATTAATAATAATTTTTAGCTCCATCTTGCCTGTAAAATAATTTTGGGCATAGTAGCAGTGTGTGGTACTCATTCTATTAGGCCATCTATACTAAGCTCCACCAGCTTTCAAATTACTAATAATTTTTAGCTGCATCTAGCCCGGAAAATAATTTTGGGCATAGTAGCAGTGTGTGGTACTCATTGTATTAGGCCATCTATACCAAGCTCCACCAGCTTTGAAATTAATAATAATTTTTAGCTGCATCTTGCCTGTAAAATAATTTTGGGCATATTAGCAGTGTGTGGTACTCATTCTAGTAGGCCATCTACACTAAGCTCCACTAGCTTTCAAATTAATAATAATTTTTAGCTGCATCTTGCCTGGAAAATAATTTTGGGCATAGTAGCAGTGTGTGGTACTCATTGTATTAGGCCATCTATACCAAGCTCCACCAGCTTTGAAATTAATAATAATTTTTAGCTGCATCTAGCCCAGAAAATAATTTTGGACCTGTAGCAGTGTGTGGTACTCATTATATTAGGCCATGCATACCAAGCTCCACCAGCTTAGAAATTAATAATAATTTTTAGCTGCATCTTGCCTGTAAAATAATTTTGGGCATATTAGCAGTGTGTGGTACTCATTCTATTAGGCCATCTGTACTAAGCTCCACCAGCTTTCAAATCAATAATAATTTTTAGCTGCATCTAGCCCGTAAAATAATTTTGGGCATAGTAGCAGTGTGTGGTACTCATTATATTAGGCCATCTATACCAAGCTCCACCAGCTTAGAAATTAATAATAATTTTTAGCTGCATCATGCCGGTAAAATAATTTTGGGCACATTAGCAGTGTGTGGTACTCATTGTATTGTGCCATCTATGCTAAGCTCCACCAGCTTTCAAATGAATAATAAGTTTTTGCTGCATCTAGCCCGTAAAATAATTTTGGGCATAGTAGCAGTGTGTGGTACTCATTGTATTAGGCCATCTGTACCAAGCTCCACCAAGTTTGAAATTAATAATAATTTTTAGCTGCATCATGCCTGTAAAATAATTTTGGGCACATTAGCAGTGTGTGGTACTGATTGTATTAGGCCATCTATACTAAGCTCCACCAGCTTTCAAATGAATAATAAGTTTTTGCTGCATCTAGCCCGTAAAATAATTTTGGGCATAGTAGCAGTGTGTGGTACTAATTGTATTAGGCCATCTATACCAAGCTCCACCAAGTTTGAAATTAATAATAATTTTTAGCTGCATCTAGCCCGGAAAATAATTTTGGGCATATTAGCAGTGTGTGGTACTCATTCTATTAGGCCATCTATACTAAGCTCCACCAGCTTTCAAATTAATAATAATTTTTAGCTGCATCTTGCCTGGAAAATAATTTTGGGCATAGTAGCAGTGTGTGGTACTCATTGAATTAGGCCATCTATACCAAGCTCCACCAGCTTTGAAATTAATAATAATGTTTAGCTGCATCTAGCCCGGAAAATAATTTTGGGCATATTAGCAGTGTGTGGTACTCATTCTATTAGGCCATCTATACTAAGCTCCACCAGCTTTCAAATTAATAATAATTTTTAGCTGCATCTAGCCCGGAAAATAAGTTTGGGCATAGTAGCAGTGAATGGTACTCATTGTATTGGGCCATCTGTACCAAGCTCCACCAGCTTTGAAATTTATAATAATTTTTAGCTGCATCTTGCCTGTAAAATAATTTTTGGCATATTAGTAGTGTGTGGTACTCATTCTATTAGGCCATCTATACCAAGCTCCATCAGCTTTCCAATTAATAATAATTTTTAGCGGCATCTAGCCCGTAAAAAAAATTTGGGCATAGTAACAGTGTGTGGTACTCATTGTATTAGGCCATCTATACCAAGATCCACCAGCTTTGAAATTAATAATAATTTTTAGCTGCATCTAACCCGGAAAATAATTTTGGGCATAGTAGCAGTGTGTGGTACTCATTGTATTAGGCCATCTATACCAAGCTCCACCAGCTTTGAAATTAATAATAATTTTTAGCTGCATCTTGCCTGTAAAATAATTTTGGGCATATTAGCAGTGTGTGGTACTCATTCTATTAGGCCATCTACACTAAGCTCCACTAGCTTTCAAATTAATAATAATTTTTAGCTGCATCTTGCCTGGAAAATAATTTTGGGCATAGTAGCAGTGTGTGGTACTCATTGTATTAGGCCATCTATACCAAGCTCCACCAGCTTTGAAATTAATAATAATTTTTAGCTGCATCTAGCCCAGAAAATAATTTTGGACCTGTAGCAGTGTGTGGTACTCATTATATTAGGCCATGCATACCAAGCTCCACCAGCTTTGAAATTAATAATAATTTTTAGCTGCATCTAACCCATAAAATAATTTTGGGCATATTAGCAGTGTGTGGTACTCATTCTATTAGGCCATCTATACTAAGCTCCACTAGCTTTGAAATTAATAATAATTTTTAGCTGCATCTAGCCCGGAAAATAATTTTGGACCTGTATCAGTGTGTGGTACTCATTGTATTGGGCCATCTATACCAAGCTCCACCAGCTTAGAAATTAATAATAATTTTTAGCTGCATCTTGCCTGTAAAATAATTTTGGGCATATTATCAGTGTGTGGTACTCATTCTATTAGGCCATCTATACTAAGCTCCACCAGCTTTCAAATTAATAATAATTTTTAGCTGCATCTTGCCAGGAAAATAATTTTGGGCATAGTAGCAGTTTGTGGTACTCATTATATTAAGCCATCTATACCAAGCTCCACCAGCTTTGAAATCAATAATAATTTTTAGCTGCATCTAGCCCTGAAAATAATTTTGGGCATATTAGCAGTGTGTGGTACTCATTCTATTAGGCCATCTATACTAAGCTCCACCAGCTTTCAAATGAATAATAAGTTTTGTTGCATCTAGATCGTAAAATAATTTTGGGCATAGTAGCAGTGTGTGGTACTCATTGTATTAGGCCATCTTTACCAAGCTCCACCAAGTTTGAAATTAATAATAATTTTTAGCTGCATCTTGACTGTAAATAATTTTGCGCATATTAGCAGTGTGTTGTACTCATTCTATTAGGCCATTTATACTAAGCTCCACCAGCTTTCAAATTACTAATAATTTTTAGCTGCATCTAGCCCGGAAAATAATTTTGGGCATATTAGCAGTGTATGGTACTCATTCTATTAGGCCATCTATACTAAGCTCCACCAGCTTTCAAATTAATAATAATTTTTAGCTGCATCTTGCCTGGAAAATAATTTTGAGCATAGTAGCAGTGTGTGGTACTCATTGTATTAGGCCATCTATACCAAGCTCCACCAGCTTAGAAATTAATAATAATTTTTAGCTGCATCATGCCTGTAAAATAATTTTGGGCACATTAGCAGTGTGTGGTACTCATTGTATTAGGCCATCTATACTAAGCTCCACCAGCTTTCAAATGAATAATAAGTTTTTGCTGCATCTAGGCCGTAAAATAATTTTGGGCATAGTAGCAGTGTGTGGTACTCATTGTATTAGGCCATCTATACCAAGCTCCACCAAGTTTGAAATTAATAATAATTTTTAGCTGCATCATGCCTGTAAAATAATTTTGGGCACATTAGCAGTGTGTGTTACTCATTCTATTAGGCCATCTATACTAAGCTCCACCAGCTTTCAAATGAATAAGTTTTTGCTGCATCTAGCCCGTAAAATAATTTTGGGCATAGTAGCAGTGTGTGGTACTCATTGTATTAGGCCATCTATACCAAGCTCCACCAAGTTTGAAATTAATAATAATTTTTAGCTGCATCTAGCCCGGAAAATAATTTTGGGCATATTAGCAGTGTGTGGCACTCATTCTATTAGGCCATCTATACTAAGCTCCACCAGCTTTCAAATTAATAATAATTTTTAGCTGCATCTAACCCGGAAAATAATTTTGGGCATAGTAGCAGTAAGTGGTACTCATTGTATTGGGCCATCTGTACCAAGCTCCACCAGCTTTGAAATTTATAATAATTTTTAGCTGCATCTTGCCTGTAAAATAATTTTGGGCATATTAGCAGTGTGTGGTACTCATTCTATTAGGCCATCTATACCAAGCACCACCAGCTTTCAAATTAATAATAATTTTTAGCTGCATCTTGCCTGGAAAATAATTTTGGGCATAGTAGCAGTGTGTGGTACTTATTGTATGAGGCCATCTATACCAAGCTCCACCAGCTTTTTAATTAATAATAATTTTTAGCTGCATCTAGCCCATAAAATAATTTTGGGCATATTAGCAGTGTGTGGTACTCATTCTATTAGGACATCTATACTAAGCTCCACCAGCTTTGAAATTAATAATAATTTTTAGCTGCATCTAGCCCGGAAAATAATTTTGGACCTGTAGCAGTGTGTGGTACTCATTGTATTAGGCCATCTATACCAAGCTCCACCAAGTTTGAAATTAATAATAATTTTTAGCTGCATCTTGCCTGTAAAATAATTTTAGGCATATTAGCAGTGTGTGGTACTCATTCTATTAGGCCATTTATACTAAGCTCCACCAGCTTTCAAATTAATAATAATTTTTAGCTGCATCTAGCCCGGAAAATAATTTTGGGCATATTAGCAGTGTGTGGTACTCATTCTATTAGGCCATCTATACTAAGCTCCACCAGCTTTCAAATTAATAATAATTTTTAGCTGCATCTTGCCTGGAAAATAATTTTGAGCATAGTAGCAGTGTGTGGTACTCATTTTGTTTTAGGCCATCTATACCAAGCTCCACCAGATTTCCAATTAATAATCATTTTTTGCGGCATCTAGCCCGGAAAATAATTTTGGGCATGGTAGCAGTGTGTGGTACTCATTGTATTAGGCCATCTATACCAAGCTCCACCAGCTTTGAAATTAATAATAATTTTTAGCTGCATCTAGCCCGGAAAATAATTTTGGTCATAGTAGCAATGTGTGGTACTCATTGTATTAGACCATGTATACCAAGCTCCACCAGCTTTGAAATTAATAATAATTTTTAGCTGCATCTTGCCTGTAAAATAATTTTGGGCATATTAGCAGTGTGTTGTACTCATTCTATTAGGCCATTTATACTAAGCTCC
Organism: Phyllobates terribilis; assembly: GCF_046119375.1. Lineage (NCBI taxonomy): Eukaryota > Metazoa > Chordata > Amphibia > Anura > Dendrobatidae > Phyllobates > Phyllobates terribilis. The sequence continues at coordinate 381,318,721 of NW_027362765.1, read as the reverse complement.
ACCAGTTTTCAAATTACTAATAATTTTTAGCTGCATCTAGCCCGGAAAATAATTTTGGGCATATTAGCAGTGTGTGGTACTCATTCTATTAGGCCATCTATAGTAAGCTCCACCAGCTTTCAAATTAATAATAATTTTTAGCTGCATCTTGCCTGGAAAATAATTTTGAGCATAGTAGCAGTGTGTGGTACTCATTTTGTTTTAGGCCATCTATACCAAGCTCCACCAGCTTTGAAATTAATAATAATTTTTAGCTGCGTCTAGCCCGGAAAATAATTTTGGGCATATTAGCAGTGTGTGGTACTCATTCTATTAGGCCATCTATACTAAGCTCCACCAGCTTTGAAATTAATAATAATTTTTAGCTGGATCTAGAACGGAAAATAATTTTGGGCATAGTAGCAGTGAGTGGTACTCATGGTATTGGGCCATCTGTACCAAGCTCCACCAGCTTTGAAATTTATAATAATTTTTAGCTGCATCTTGCCTGTAAAATAATTTTGGGCATATTAGCAGTGTGTGGTACTCATTCTATTAGGCCATCTATACTAAGCTCCACCAGCTTTCAAATTAATAATAATTTTTAGCTGCATCTAGCCCGGAAAATAATTTTGGGCATAATAGCAATGTGTGGTACTCATTGTATTAGGCCTTCTATACGAAGCTCCACCAGCTTTGAAATTAATAATAATTTTTAGCTGCATCTAGCCCGGAAAATAATTTTGGGCATAGTAGCAGTGAGTGGTACTCATTGTATTGGGCCATCTGTACCAAGCTCCACCAGCTTTGAAATTTATAATAATTTTTAGCTGCATCTTGCCTGTAAAATAATTTTGGGCATATTAGCAGTGTGTGGTACTCATTCTATTAGGCCATCTATACAAAGCTACACCAGCTTTCCAATTAATAATCATTTTTAGCGGCACCTAGCCCGTAAAAATTTTTTGGGCATAGTAGCAGTGTATGGTACTCATTCTATTAGGCCATCTATACCAATCTCCACCAGCTTTGAAGTTAATAATAATTTTCAGCTGCATCTAGCCCGGAAAATAATTTTGGGCATAGTAGCAGTGTGTGGTACTCATTGTATTAGGCCATCTATACGAAGCTCCACCAGCTTTGAAATTAATAATAATTTTTAGCTGCATCTTGCCTGTAAAATAATTTTGGGCATATTAGCAGTGTGTGGTACTCATTCTATTAGGCCATCTATACTAAGCTCCACGAGCTTTCAAATTAATAATAATTTTTAGCTGCATCTTGCCTGGAAAATAATTTTTGGCATAGTAGCAGTATGTGGTACTCATTGTATTAGGCCATCTATACCAAGCTCCACCAGCTTTGAAATTAACAAGAATTTTTAGCTGCATCTAGTCCGGAAAATAATTTTGGGCATATTAGCAGTGTGTGGTACTCATTCTATTAGGCCATCTATACTAAGCTCCACCAGCTTTGAAATTAATAATAATTTTTAGCTGCATCTAGCCCGGAAAATAATTTTGGACCTGTAGCAGTGTGTGGTACTCATTGTATTAGGCCATCTATACCAAGCTCCACCAGCTTAGAAATTAATAATAATTTTTAGTGCATCTTGCCTGTAAAATAATTTTGGGCACATTAGCAGTGTGTCGTACTCATTGTATTAGGCCATCTATACCAAGCTCCACCAAGTTTGAAATTACTAATAATTTTTAGCTGCATCTAGCCCGGAAAATAATTTTGGGCATATTAGCAGTGTGTGGTACTCATTCTATTAGGCCATCTATACTAAGCTCCACCAGCTTTCAAATTAATAATAATTTTTAGCTGCATCTTGCCTGGAAAATAATTTTGGGCATAGTAGCAGTGTGTGGTACTCATTCTATTAGGCCATCTATACTAAGCTCCACCAGCTTTAAAATTAATAATAATTTTTAGCTGCATCTAGCCCGGGAAAATAATTTTGGGCATAGTAGCAGTGAGTGGTACTCATTGTATTGGGCCATCTGTACCAAGCTCGACCAGCTTTGAAATTTACAATAATTTTTAGCTGCATCTTGCCTGTAAAATATTTTTATGCATATTAGCAGTGTGTGGTACTCATTCTATTAGGCCATTTATACTAAGCTCCACCAGCTTTCAAATTAATAATAATTTTTAGCTGCATCTAGCCCGGAAAATAATTTTGGGCATATTAGCAGTGTGTGGTACTCATTCTATTAGGCCATCTATACTAAGCTCCACCAGCTTTCAAATTAATAATAATTTTTAGCTGCATCTTGCCTGGAAAATAATTTTGAGCATAGTAGCAGTGTGTGGTACTCATTTTGTTTTAGGCCATCTATACCAAGCTCCACCAGCTTTGAAATTAATAATAATTTTTAGCTGCGTCTAGCCCGGAAAATAATTTTGGGCATATTAGCAGTGTGTGGTACTCATTCTATTAGGCCATCTATACTAAGCTTTACCAGCTTTGAAATTAATAATAATTTTTAGCTGCATCTAGCCCGGAAAATAATTTTGGGCATAGCAGCAGTGAGTGGTACTCATTGTATTGGGCCATCTGTACCAAGCTCCACCAGCTTTGAAATTTATAATAATTTTTAATGCATCTTGTCTGTAAAATAATTTTGGGCATATTAGCAGTGTGTGGTACTCATTCTATTAGGCCATCTATACAAAGCTCCACCAGATTTCCAATTAATAATCATTTTTTGCGGCATCTAGCCCGTAAAATAATTTTGGGCATGGTAGCAGTGTGTGGTACTCATTGTATTAGGCCATCTATACCAAGCTCCACCAGCTTTGAAATTAATAATAATTTTTAGCTGCATCTAGCCCGGAAAATAATTTTGGTCATAGTAGCAATGTGTGGTACTCATTGTATTAGACCATGTATACCAAGCTCCACCAGCTTTGAAATTAATAATAATTTTTAGCTGCATCTTGCCTGTAAAATAATTTTGGGCATATTAGCAGTGTGTTGTACTCATTCTATTAGGCCATTTATACTAAGCTCCACCAGTTTTCAAATTACTAATAATTTTTAGCTGCATCTAGCCCGGAAAATAATTTTGGGCATATTAGCAGTGTGTGGTACTCATTCTATTAGGCCATCTATAGTAAGCTCCACCAGCTTTCAAATTAATAATAATTTTTAGCTGCATCTTGCCTGGAAAATAATTTTGAGCATAGTAGCAGTGTGTGGTACTCATTTTGTTTTAGGCCATCTATACCAAGCTCCACCAGCTTTGAAATTAATAATAATTTTTAGCTGCGTCTAGCCCGGAAAATAATTTTGGGCATATTAGCAGTGTGTGGTACTCATTCTATTAGGCCATCTATACTAAGCTCCACCAGCTTTGAAATTAATAATAATTTTTAGCTGGATCTAGAACGGAAAATAATTTTGGGCATAGTAGCAGTGAGTGGTACTCATGGTATTGGGCCATCTGTACCAAGCTCCACCAGCTTTGAAATTTATAATAATTTTTAGCTGCATCTTGCCTGTAAAATAATTTTGGGCATATTAGCAGTGTGTGGTACTCATTCTATTAGGCCATCTATACTAAGCTCCACCAGCTTTCAAATTAATAATAATTTTTAGCTGCATCTAGCCCGGAAAATAATTTTGGGCATAATAGCAATGTGTGGTACTCATTGTATTAGGCCTTCTATACGAAGCTCCACCAGCTTTGAAATTAATAATAATTTTTAGCTGCATCTAGCCCGGAAAATAATTTTGGGCATAGTAGCAGTGAGTGGTACTCATTGTATTGGGCCATCTGTACCAAGCTCCACCAGCTTTGAAATTTATAATAATTTTTAGCTGCATCTTGCCTGTAAAATAATTTTGGGCATATTAGCAGTGTGTGGTACTCATTCTATTAGGCCATCTATACAAAGCTACACCAGCTTTCCAATTAATAATCATTTTTAGCGGCACCTAGCCCGTAAAAATTTTTTGGGCATAGTAGCAGTGTATGGTACTCATTCTATTAGGCCATCTATACCAATCTCCACCAGCTTTGAAGTTAATAATAATTTTCAGCTGCATCTAGCCCGGAAAATAATTTTGGGCATAGTAGCAGTGTGTGGTACTCATTGTATTAGGCCATCTATACGAAGCTCCACCAGCTTTGAAATTAATAATAATTTTTAGCTGCATCTTGCCTGTAAAATAATTTTGGGCATATTAGCAGTGTGTGGTACTCATTCTATTAGGCCATCTATACTAAGCTCCACGAGCTTTCAAATTAATAATAATTTTTAGCTGCATCTTGCCTGGAAAATAATTTTTGGCATAGTAGCAGTATGTGGTACTCATTGTATTAGGCCATCTATACCAAGCTCCACCAGCTTTGAAATTAACAAGAATTTTTAGCTGCATCTAGTCCGGAAAATAATTTTAGGCATATTAGCAGTGTGTGGTACTCATTCTATTAGGCCATCTATACTAAGCTCCACCAGCTTTGAAATTAATAATAATTTTTAGCTGCATCTAGCCCGGAAAATAATTTTGGACCTGTAGCAGTGTGTGGTACTCATTGTATTAGGCCATCTATACCAAGCTCCACCAGCTTAGAAATTAATAATAATTTTTAGTGCATCTTGCCTGTAAAATAATTTTGGGCACATTAGCAGTGTGTCGTACTCATTGTATTAGGCCATCTATACCAAGCTCCACCAAGTTTGAAATTACTAATAATTTTTAGCTGCATCTAGCCCGGAAAATAATTTTGGGCATATTAGCAGTGTGTGGTACTCATTCTATTAGGCCATCTATACTAAGCTCCACCAGCTTTCAAATTAATAATAATTTTTAGCTGCATCTTGCCTGGAAAATAATTTTGGGCATAGTAGCAGTGTGTGGTACTCATTCTATTAGGCCATCTATACTAAGCTCCACCAGCTTTAAAATTAATAATAATTTTTAGCTGCATCTAGCCCGGGAAAATAATTTTGGGCATAGTAGCAGTGAGTGGTACTCATTGTATTGGGCCATCTGTACCAAGCTCGACCAGCTTTGAAATTTACAATAATTTTTAGCTGCATCTTGCCTGTAAAATATTTTTATGCATATTAGCAGTGTGTGGTACTCATTCTATTAGGCGATCTATACAAAGCTCCACCAGCTTTCCAATTAATAATCATTTTCAGCGGAATCTAGCCCGTAAAATAATTTTGGGCATATTAGCAGTTTGTGGTACTCATTGTATTAGGCCATCTATACCAAGCTCCACCAGCTTTGAAATTAATAATAATTTTTAGCTGCATCTAGCCCGGAAAATAATTTTGGTCATAGTAGCAATGTGTGGTACTCATTGTCTTAGGTCATCTATACCAAGCTCCACCAGCTTTGAAATTAATAATAATTTTTAGCTGCATCTTGCCTGTAAAATAATTTTGGGCATATTAGCAGTGTGTGGTACTCATTCTATTAGGCCATCTATACCAAGCTCCACCAGCTTTCAAATTAATAATAATTTTTAGCTGCATCTAGCCCGGAAAATAATTTTGGTCATAGTAGCAATGTGTGGTACTCATTGTATTAGGCCATCTATACCAAGCTCCACCAGCTTTGAAATTAATAATAATTTTTAGCTGCATCTTGCCTGTAAAATAATTTTTGGCATATTAGCAGTGTGTGGTACTCATTCTATTAGGCCATCTATACTAAGCTCCACCAGCTTTCCAATTAATAATCATTTTCAGCGGAATCTAGCCCGTAAAATAATTTTGGGCATAGTAGCAGTGTGTGGTACTCATGGTATTAGGCCATCTATACCAAGCTCCACCAGCTTTGAAATTAATAATAATTTTTAGCTGCATCTTGCCTGGAAAATAATTTTGGGCATAGTAGCAGTGTGTGGTACTCATTGTATTAGGCCATCTATACCAAGCTCCACCAGCTTGCAAATTAATAATAATTTTTAGCTGCATCTAGCCCGGAAAATAATTTTGGGCATATTAGCAGTGTGTGGTACTCATTCTATTAGGCCATCTATACTAAGCTCCACCAGCTTTGAAATTAATAATAATTTTTAGCTGCATCTAGCCCGGAAAATTATTTTGGGCATATTAGCAGTGTGTGGTACTCATTGTATTAGGCCATCTATACCAAGCTCCACCAGATTTGAAATTAATAATAATTTTTAGCTGCATCTAGCCCGGAAAATAATTTTGGTCATAGTAGCAATGTGTGGTACTCATTGTATTAGGCCATCTATACCAAGCTCCACCAGCTTTCAAATTAATAATAATTTTTAGCTGCATCTAGCCCGGAAAATAATTTTGGGCATATTAGCAGTGTGTGGTACTCATTCTATTAGGCCATCTATACTAAGCTCCACCAGCTTTGAAATTAATAATAATTTTTAGCTGCATCTAGCCCGGAAAATAATTTTGGGCATATTAGCAGTGTGTGGTACTCATTCTATTAGGCCATCTATACTAAGCTCCACCAGCTTTCAAATTAATAATAATTTTTAGCTGCATCTTGCCTGGAAAATAATTTTGGGCATAGTAGCAGTGTGTGGTACTCATGGTATTAGGTCATCTATCCCAAGCTCCATCAGCTTTGAAATTAATAATAATTTTTAGCTGCATCTAGCCTGGAAAATAATATTGGTCATATTAGCAGTGTGTGGTACTCATTCTATTAGGCCATCTATACTAAGCTCCACCAGCTTTCAAATTAATAATAATTTTTAGCTGCATCTTGCCTGGAAAATAATTTTGGGCATAGTAGCAGTGTGTGGTACTCATTCTATTAGGCCATCTATACCAAGCTCCACCAGCTTTCAAATTAATAATAATTTTTAGCTGCATCTAGCCCGGAAAATAATTTTGGGCATATTAGCAGTGTGTGGTACTCATTCTATTAGGCCATCTATACTAAGCTCCACCAGCTTTGAAATTAATAATAATTTTTAGCTGCATCTAGCCCGGAAAATAATTTTGGGCATATTAGCAGTGTGTGGTACTCATTGTATTAGGCCATCTATACCAAGCTCCACCAGCTTTGAAATTAATAATAATTTTTAGCTGCATCTAGCCCGGAAAATAATTTTGGTCATAGTAGCAATGTGTGGTACTCATTGTATTAGGCCATCTATACCAAGCTGAACCAGCTTTGAAATTAATAATAATTTTTAGCTGAATCTTGCCTGTAAAATAATTTTGGGAATATTAGCAGTGTGTGGTACTCATTCTATTAGGCCATCTATACTAAGCTCCACCAGCTTTCAAATTAATAATAATTTTTAGCTGCATCTTGCCTGGAAAATAATTTTGGGCATAGTAGCAGTGTGTGGTACTCATTGTATTAGGCCATCTATACCAAGCTCCATCAGCTTTGAAATTAATAATAATTTTTAGCTGCATCTAGCCTGGAAAATAATTTTGGTCATATTAGCAGTGTGTGGTACTCATTCTATTAGGCCATCTATACTAAGCTCCACCAGCTTTCAAATTAATAATAATTTTTAGCTGCATCTTGCCTGGAAAATAATTTTGGGCATAGTAGCAGTGTGTGGTACTCATTCTATTAGGCCATCTATACTAAGCTCCACCAGCTTTAAAATTAATAATAATTTTTAGCTGCATCTAGCCCGGGAAAATAATTTTGGGCATAGTAGCAATGTGTGGTACTTATTGTATTAGGCCATCTATACCAAGCTCCATCAGCTTTGAAATTAATAATAATTTTTAGCTGCATCTTGCCTGTAAAATGTTTTTGGGCATATTAGCAGTGTGTGGTACTCATTCTATTAGGCGATCTATACAAAGCTCCACCAGCTTTCCAATTAATAATCATTTTCAGCGGAATCTAGCCCGTAAAATAATTTTGGGCGTAGTAGCAGTGTGTGGTACTCATTGTATTAAGCCATCTATACCAAGCTCCACCAGCTTTGAAATTAATAATAATTTTTAGCTGCATCTAGCCCGGAAAATAATTTTGGTCATAGTAGCAATGTGTGGTACTCATTGTATTAGGTCATCTATACCAAGCTCCACCAGCTTTGAAATTAATAATAATTTTTAGCTGCATCTTGCCTGTAAAATAATTTTGGGCATATTAGCAGTGTGTGGTACTCATTCTATTAGGCCATCTATACCAAGCTCCACCAGCTTTCAAATTAATAATAATTTTTAGCTGCATCTAGCCCGGAAAATAATTTTGGTCATAGTAGCAATGTGTGGTACTTATTGTATTAGGCCATCTATACCAAGCTCCATCAGCTTTGAAATTAATAATAATTTTTAGCTGCATCTTGCCTGTAAAATAATTTTTGGCATATTAGCAGTGTGTGGTACTCATTCTATTAGGCCATCTATACAATGCTCCACCAGCTTTCCAATTAATAATCATTTTCAGCGGAATCTAGCCCGTAAAATAATTTTGGGCATAGTAGCAGTCTGTGGTACTCATGGTATTAGGCCATCTATACCAAGCTCCACCAGCTTTGAAATTAATAATAATTTTTAGCTGCATCTTGCCTGGAAAATAATTTTGGGCATATTAGCAGTGTGTGGTACTCATTCTATTAGGCCATCTATACTAAGCTCCACCAGCTTTGAAATTAATAATAATTTTTAGCTGCATCTAGCCCGTAAAATAATTTTGGGCATATTAGCAGTGTGTGGCACTCATTGTATTAGGCCATCTATACCAAGCTCCACCAGCTTTGAAATTAATAATAATTTTTAGATGCATCTAGCCCGGAAAATAATTTTGGTCATAGTAGCAATGTGTGGTACTCATTGTATTAGGCCATCTATACCAAGCTCCACCAGCTTTGAAATTAATAATAATTTTTAGCTGCATCTTGCCTGTAAAATAATTTTGGGTATATTAGCAGTGTGTGGTACTCATTCTATTAGGCCATCTATACTAAGCTCCACCAAATTTCAAATTAATAACAATTTTTAGCTGCATCTTGCCTGGAAAATAATTTTGGGCATAGTAGCAGTGTGTGGTACTCATTGTATTAGGCCATCTATACCAAGCTCCATCAGCTTTGAAATTAATAATAATTTTTAGCTGCATCTAGCCTGGAAAATAATTTTGGTCATATTAGCAGTGTGTGGTACTCATCCTATTAGGCCATCTATACTAAGCTCCACCAGCTTTCAAATTAATAATAATTTTTAGCTGCATCTAGCCCGGAAAATAATTTTCTGCATAGTATCAGTGAGTGGTACTCATTGTATTGGGCCATCTGTAGCAAGCTCCATCAGCTTTGAAATTTATAATAATTTTTAGCTGCATCTTGCCTGTAAAATAATTTTGGGCATATTAGCAGTGTGTGGTACTCATTCTATTAGGCCATCTATACAATGCTCCACCAGCTTTCCAATTAATAATCATTTTTAGCGGCATCTAGCCCGTAAAAATTTTTTGGGCATAGTAGCAGTGTATGGTACTCATTGTATTAGGCCATCTATACCAAGCTCCACCAGCTTTGAAGTTAATAATAATTTTCAGCTGCATCTAGCCCGGAAAATAATTTTGGGCATAGTAGCAGTGTGTGGTACTCATTGTATTAGGCCATCTATACCAAGCTCCACCAGCTTTGAAATTAATAATAATTTTTAGCTGCATCTAGCCAGTAAAATAATTTTGGTCATAGTAGCAATGTGTGGTACTCATTGTATTAGGCCATCTATACCAAGTTCCACCAGCTTTGAAATTAATAATAATTTTTAGCTGCATCTTGCCTGTAAAATAATTTTGGGAATATTAGCAGTGTGTGGTACTCATTCTATTAGGCCATCTATACTAAGCTCCACCAGCTTTCAAATTAATAATAATTTTTAGCTGCATCTTGCCTGGAAAATAATTTTGGGCATATTAGCAGTGTGTGGTACTCATTCTGTTAGGCCATCTATACTAAGCTCCACGAGCTTTCAAATTAATAATAATTTTTAGGTGCATCTTGCCTGGAAAATAATTTTTGGCATAGTAGCAGTGTGTGGTATTCATTGTATTAGGCCATCTATACCAAGCTCCACCAGCTTTGAAATTAATAAGAATTTTTAGCTGCATCTAGCCCGGAAAATAATTTTGGGCATATTAGCAGTGTGTGGTACTCATTTTATTAGGCCATCTATACTAAGCTCCACCAGCTTTCAAATTAATAATAATTTTTAGCTGCATCTAGCCCGGAAAATAATTTTGGACCTGTAGCAGTGTGTGGTACTCATTGTATTAGGCCATCTATACCAAGCTCCACCAGCTTAGAAATTAATAATAATTTTTAATGCATCTTGCCTGTAAAATAATTTTGGGCACATTAGCAGTGTGTCGTACTCATTGTATTAGGCCATCTATACCAAGCTCCACCAAGTTTGAAATTAATAATAATTTTTAGCTGCATCTTGCCTGTAAAATATTTTTGGGCATATTAGCAGTGTGTGGTACTCATTCTATTAGGCCATCTATACCAAGCTCCACCAGCTTTGAAATTAATAATAATTTTTAGCTGCATCTTGCCTGTAAAATAATTTTGGGAATATTAGCAGTGTGTGGTACTCATTCTATTAGGCCATCTATACTAAGCTCCACCAAATTTCAAATTAATAACAATTTTTAGCTGCATCTTGCCTGGAAAATAATTTTGGGCATAGTAGCAGTGTGTGGTACTCATTGTATTAGGCCATCTATACCAAGCTCCATCAGCTTTGAAATTAATAATAATTTTTAGCTGCATCTAGCCTGGAAAATAATTTTGGTCATATTAGCAGTGTGTGGTACTCATTCTATTAGGCCATCTATACTAAGCTCCACCAGCTTTCAAATTAATAATAATTTTTAGCTGCATCTAGCCCGGAAAATAATTTTCTGCATAGTATCAGTGAGTGGTACTCATTGTATTGGGCCATCTGTAGCAAGCTCCATCAGCTTTGAAATTTATAATAATTTTTAGCTGCATCTTGCCTGTAAAATAATTTTGGGCATATTAGCAGTGTGTGGTACTCATTCTATTAGGCCATCTATACAATGCTCCACCAGCTTTCCAATTAATAATCATTTTTAGCGGCATCTAGCCCGTAAAAATTTTTTGGGCATAGTAGCAGTGTATGGTACTCATTGTATTAGGCCATCTATACCAAGCTCCACCAGCTTTGAAGTTAATAATAATTTTCAGCTGCATCTAGCCCGGAAAATAATTTTGGGCATAGTAGCAGTGTGTGGTACTCATTGTATTAGGCCATCTATACCAAGCTCCACCAGCTTTGAAATTAATAATAATTTTTAGCTGCATCTAGCCCGTAAAATAATTTTGGTCATAGTAGCAATGTGTGGTACTCATTGTATTAGGCCATCTATACCAAGTTCCACCAGCTTTGTAATTAATAATAATTTTTAGCTGCATCTTGCCTGTAAAATAATTTTGGGAATATTAGCAGTGTGTGGTACTCATTCTATTAGGCCATCTATACTAAGCTCCACCAGCTTTCAAATTAATAATAATTTTTAGCTGCATCTTGCCTGGAAAATAATTTTGGGCATATTAGCAGTGTGTGGTACTCATTCTGTTAGGCCATCTATACTAAGCTCCACGAGCTTTCAAATTAATAATAATTTTTAGGTGCATCTTGCCTGGAAAATAATTTTTGGCATAGTAGCAGTGTGTGGTATTCATTGTATTAGGCCATCTATACCAAGCTCCACCAGCTTTGAAATTAATAAGAATTTTTAGCTGCATCTAGCCCGGAAAATAATTTTGGGCATATTAGCAGTGTGTGGTACTCATTTTATTAGGCCATCTATACTAAGCTCCACTAGCTTTCAAATTAATAATAATTTTTAGCTGCATCTAGCCCGGAAAATAATTTTGGACCTGTAGCAGTGTGTGGTACTCATTGTATTAGGCCATCTATACCAAGCTCCACCAGCTTAGAAATTAATAATAATTTTTAATGCATCTTGCCTGTAAAATAATTTTGGGCACATTAGCAGTGTGTCGTACTCATTGTATTAGGCCATCTATACCAAGCTCCACCAAGTTTGAAATTAATAATAATTTTTAGCTGCATCTTGCCTGTAAAATATTTTTGGGCATATTAGCAGTGTGTGGTACTCATTCTATTAGGCCATTTATACTAAGCTCCACCAGCTTTCAAATTACTAATAATTTTTAGCTGCATCTAGCCCGGAAAATAATTTTGGGCATATTAGCAGTGTGTGGTACTCATTCTATTAGGCCATGTATACTAAGCTCCACCAGCTTTCAAATTAATAATAATTTTTAGCTGCATCTTGCCTGGAAAATAATTTTGGGCATAGTAGCAGTGTGTGGTACTCATTCTATTAGGCCATCTATACTAAGCTCCACCGGCTTTAAAATTAATAATAATTTTCAGCTGCATCTAGCCCGGGAAAATAATTTTGGGCATAGTAGCAGTGAGTGGTACTCATTGTATTGGGCCATCTGTACCAAGCTCGACCAGCTTTGAAATTTACAATAATTTTTAGCTGCATCTTGCCTGTAAAATATTTTTGGGCATATTAGCAGTGTGTGGTACTCATTCTATTAGGCCATCTATACAAAGCTCCACCAGCTTTCCAATTAATAATCATTTTCAGTGGAATCTAGCCCGTAAAATAATTTTGGGCATAGTAGAAGTGTGTGGTACTCATTGTATTAGGGCATCTATACCAAGCTCCACCAGCTTTGAAATTAATAATAATTTTTAGCTGCATCTAGCCCGTAAAATAATATTGGTCATAGTAGCAATGTGTAGTACTCATTGTATTAGGCCATCTATACCAAGCTCCACCAGCTTTGAAATTAATAATACTTTTTAGCTGCATCTTGCCTGTAAAATAATTTTGGGCATATTAGCAGTGTGTGATACTCATTCTATTAGGCCATCTATACCAAGCTCCACCAGCTTTCAAATTAATAATAATTTTTAGCTGCATCTTGCCTGGAAAATAATTTTGGGCATATTAGCAGTGTGTGGTACTCATTCTATTAGGCCATCTATACGAAGCTCAACCAGCTTTCAAATTAATAATAATTTTTAGCTGCATCTAGCCCGGAAAATAATTTTGGGCATAGTAGCAGTGAGTGGTACTCATTGTATTGCTCCATCTGTACCAAGCTCCACCAGCTTTGAAATTTATAATAATTTTTAGCTGCATCTTGCCTGTAAAATAATTTTGGGCATATTAGCAGTGTGTGGTACTCATTCTATTAGGCCATCTATACAAAGCTCCACCAGCTTTCCAATTAATAATCATTTTTAGCGGCATCTAGCCCGTAAAAATTTTTTGGGCATAGTAGCAGTGTATGGTACTCATTGTATTAGGCCATCTATACCAAGCTCCACCAGCTTTGAAATTAATAATAATTTTTAGCTGCATCTAGCCCGGAAAATAATTTTGGTCATAGTAGCAATGTGTGGTACTCATTGTATTAGGCCATCTATACCAAGTTCCACCAGCTTTGAAATTAATAATAATTTTTAGCTGCATCTTGCCTGTAAAATAATTTTGGGAATATTAGCAGTGTGTGGTACTCATTCTATTAGGCCATCTATACTAAGCTCCACCAGCTTTCAAATTAATAATAATTTTTAGCTGCATCTTGCCTGGAAAATAATTTTGGGCATATTAGCAGTGTGTGGTACTCATTCTATTAGGCCATCTATACTAAGCTCCACGAGATTTCAAATGAATAATAATTTTTAGGTGCATCTTGCCTGGAAAATAATTTTTGGCATAGTAGCAGTGTGTAGTATTCATTGTATTAGGCCATCTATACCAAGCTCCACCAGCTTTGAAATTAATAAGAATTTTTAGCTGCATCTAGCCTGGAAAATAATTTGGGCATATTAGCAGTGTGTGGTACTCATTTTATTAGGCCATCTATACTAAGCTCCACCAGCTTTCAAATTAATAATAATTTTTAGCTGCATCTAGCCCGGAAAATAATTTTGGACCTGTAGCAGTGTGTGGTACTCATTGTATTAGGCCATCTATACCAAGCTCCACCAGCTTAGAAATAAATAATAATTTTTAGTGCATCTTGCCTGTAAAATAATTTTGGGCACAATAGCAGTGTGTCGTACTCATTGTATTAGGCCATCTATACCAAGCTCCACCAAGTTTGAAATTAATAATAATTTTTAGCTGCATCTTGCCTGTAAAATATTTTTGGGCATATTAGCAGTGTGTGGTACTCATTCTATTAGGCCATTTATACTAAGCTCCACCAGCTTTCAAATTACTAATAATTTTTAGCTGCATCTAGCCCGGAAAATAATTTTGGGCATATTAGCAGTGTGTGGTACTCATTCTATTAGGCCATCTATACTAAGCTCCACCAGCTTTCAAATTAATAATAATTTTTAGCTGCATCTTGCCTGGAAAATAATTTTGGGCATAGTAGCAGTGTGTGGTACTCATTCTATTAGGCCATCTATACTAAGCTCCACCAGCTTTAAAATTAATAATAATTTTTAGCTGCATCTAGCCCGGGAAAATAATTTTGGGCATAGTAGCAGTGAGTGGTACTCATTGTATTGGGCCATCTGTACCAAGCTCGACCAGCTTTGAAAATTACTTTAATTTTTAGCTGCATCTTGCCTGTAAAATATTTTTGGGCATATTAGCAGTGTGTGGTACTCATTCTATTAGGCCATCTATACAAAGCTCCACCAGCTTTCCAATTAATAATCATTTTCAGCGGAATCTAGACCGTAAAATAATTTTGGGCATAGTAGCAGTGTGTGGTACTCATTGTATTAGGGCATCTATACCAAGCTCCACCAGCTTTGAAATTAATAATAATTTTTAGCTGCATCTAGCCCGTAAAATAATATTGGTCATAGCAGCAATGTGTGGTACTCATTGTATTAGGCCATCTATACCAAGCTCCACCAGCTTTGAAATTAATAATACTTTTTAGATGCATCTAGCCCGTAAAACTTTTTTGGGCATAGTAGCAGTGTATGGTACTCATTGTATTAGGCCATCTATACCAAGCTCCACCAGCTTTCAAATTAATAATAATTTTTAGCTGCATCTAGCCCGGAAAATAATTTTGGGCATATTAGCAGTGTGTGGTACTCATTCTATTAGGCCATCTATACTAAGCTCCACCAGCTTTGAAATTAATAATAATTTTTAGCTGCATCTAGACCGGAAAATAATTTTGGGCATATTAGCAGTGTGTGGTACTCATTGTATTAGGCCAACTATACCAAGCTCCACCAGCTTTCAAATTAATAATAATTTTTAGCTGCATCTAGCCCGGAAAATAATTTTGGGCATATTAGCAGTGTGTGGTACTCATTCTATTAGGCCATCTATACTAAGCTCCCCCAGCTTTGAAATTAATAATAATTTTTAGCTGCATCTAGCCCGGAAAATAATTTTGGGCATATTAGCAGTGTGTGGTACTCATTGTATTACGCCTTCTATACCAAGCTCCACCAGCTTTGAAATTAATAATAATTTTTAGCTGCATCTAGCCCGGAAAATAATTTTGGTCATAGTAGCAATGTGTGGTACTCATTGTATTAGGCCATCTATACCAAGCTCCACCAGCTTTGAAATTAATAATAATTTTTAGCTGCATCTTGCCTGTAAAATAATTTTGGGCATATTAGCAGTGTGTGGTACTCATTCTATTAGGCCATCTATACCAAGCTCCACCAGCATTCAAATTAATAATTATCTTTAGCTGCATCTTGCCTGTAAAATAATTTTGGGCATATTAGCAGTGTGTGGTACTCATTCTATTAGGCCATCTATACTAAGCTTCCCCAGCTTTCAAATTAATAATAATTTTTAGCTGCATCTAGCCCGTAAAATAATTTTGGGCATAGTAGCAGTGTGTGGTACTCATTGTATTAGGCCATCTATACCAAGCTCCACCAGGTTAGAAATTAATAATAATTTTTAGCTGCATCTTGCCTGTAAAATAATTTTGGGCACATTAGCAGTGTGTGGTACTCATTGTATTAGGCCATCTATACCAAGCTCCACCAAGTTTGAAATTAATAATAATTTTTAGCTGCATCTTGCCTGTAAAATAATTTTGGGCATATGAGCAGTGTGTGGTACTCATTCTATTAGGCCATTTATGCTAAGCTCCACCAGCTTTCAAATTACTAATAATTTTTAGCTGCATCTAGCCCGGAAAATAATTTTGGGTATATTAGCAGTGTGTGGTACTTATTCTATTAGGCCATCTATACTAAGCTCCACCAGCTTTCAAATTAATAATAATTTTTAGCTGCATCTAGCCTGTAAAATAATTTTGGGCATATTAGCAGTGTGTGGTACTCATTCTATTAGGCCATCTATACCAAGCTCCACCAGCTTTCAAATTAATAATTATTTTTAGCTGCATCTTGCCTGTAAAATAATTTTGGGCATATTAGCAGTGTGTGGTACTCATTCTATTAGGCCATCTATACTAAGCTTCCCCAGCTTTCAAATTAATAATAATTTTTAGCTGCATCTAGCCCGTAAAATAATTTTGGGCATAGTAGCAGTGTGTGGTACTCATTGTATTAGGCCATCTATACCAAGCTACACCAGCTTAGAAATTAATAATAATTTTTAGCTGCATCTTGCCTGTAAAATAATTTTGGGCACATTAGCAGTGTGTGGTACTCATTGTATTAGGCCATCTATACCAAGCTCCACCAAGTTTGAAATTAATAATAATTTTTAGCTGCATCTTGCCTGTAAAATAATTTTGGGCATATGAGCAGTGTGTGGTACTCATTCTATTAGGCCATTTATGCTAAGCTCCACCAGCTTTCAAATTACTAATAATTTTTAGCTGCATCTAGCCCGGAAAATAATTTTGGGTATATTAGCAGTGTGTGGTACTTATTCTATTAGGCCATCTATACTAAGCTCCACCAGCTTTCAAATTAATAATAATTTTTAGCTGCATCTAGCCTGTAAAATAATTTTGGGCATATTAGCAGTGTGTGGTACTCATTCTATTAGGCCATCTATACCAAGCTCCACGAGCTTTCAAATTAATAATTATTTTTAGCTGCATCTTGCCTGTAAAATAATTTTGGGCATATTAGCAGTGTGTGGTACTCATTCTATTAGGCCATCTATACTAAGCTTCCCCAGCTTTCAAATTAATAATAATTTTTAGCTGCATCTAGCCCGTAAAATAATTTTGGGCATAGTAGCAGTGTGTGGTACTCATTGTATTAGGCCATCTATACCAAGCTACACCAGCTTAGAAATTAATAATAATTTTTAGCTGCATCTTGCCTGTAAAATAATTTTGGGCATATTAGCAGTGTGTGGTACTCATTCTATTAGGCCATTTATGCTAAGCTCCACCAGCTTTCAAATTACTAATAATTTTTAGCTGCATCTAGCCCGGAAAATAATTTTGGGTATATTAGCAGTGTGTGGTACTCATTGTATTAGGCCATCTATACCAAGCTACACCAGCTTAGAAATTAATAATAATTTTTAGCTGCATCTTGCCTGTAAAATAATTTTGGGCACATTAGCAGTGTGTGTTACTCATTGTATTAGGCCATCTATACCAAGCTCCACCAAGTTTGAAATTAATAATAATTTTTAGCTGTATCTTGCCTGTAAAATAATTTTGGGCATATTAGCAGTGTGTGGTACTCATTCTGTTAGGCCATTTTTACTAAGCTCCACCAGCTTTCAAATTACTAATAATTTTTAGCTGCATCTAGCCTGGAAAATAATTTTGGGTATATTAGCAGTGTGTGGTACTTATTCTATTAGGCCATCTATACTAAGCTCCACCAGCTTTCAAATTAATAAAAATTTTTAGCTGCATCTTGCCTGGAAAATAATTTTGGACATAGTAGCAGTGTGTGGTACTCATTCTATTAGGCCATCTATACTAAGCTCCACCAGCTTTCAAATTAATAAAAATTTTTAGCTGCATCTAGCCCAGAAAATAATTTTGGGCATAGTAGCAGTGAGTGGTACTCATTGTATTGGGCCATCTGTACCAAGCTCCACCAGCTTTGAAATTTATAATACTTTTTAGCTGCATCTTGCCTGTAAAATCATTTTGGGCATATTAGCAGTGTGTGGTACTCATTCTATTAGGCCATCTATACTAAACTCCACCAGCTTTGAAATTAATAATAATTTTTAGCTGCATCTAGCCCGGAAAATAATTTTGGGCATATTAGCAGTGTGTGGTACTCATTGTATTAGGCCATCTATACCAAGCTCCACCAGCTTTGAAATTAATAATAATTTTTAGCTGCATCTAGCCCGGAAAATAATTTTGGTCATAGTAGCAATGTGTGGTACTCATTGTATTAGGCCATCTATACCAAGCTCCACCAGCTTTGAAATTTATAATAATTTTTAGCTGCATCTTGCCTGTAAAATAATTTTGGGCATATTAGCAGTGTGTGGTACTCATTCTATTAGGCCATCTATACCAAGCTCCACCAGCTTTCAAATTAATAATTATTTTTAGCTGCATCTTGCCTGTAAAATAATTTTGGGCATATTAGCAGTGTGTGGTACTCACTCTATTAGGCCATCTATACTAAGCTCCCCCAGCTTTTAAATTAATAATAATTTTTAGCTGCATCTAGCCCGTAAAATAATTTTGGGCATAGTAGCAGTTTGTGGTACTCATTGTATTAGGCCATCTATACCAAGCTCCACCAAGTTTGAAATTTATAATAATTTTTAGCTGCATCTTCCTGTAAAATAATTTTGGGCATATTAGCAGTGTGTGGTACTCATTCTATTAGGCCATTTATACTAAGCTCCACCAGCTTTCAAATTACTAATAATTTTTAGCTGCATCTAGCACGGAAAATAATTTTGGGCATATTAACAGTGTGTGGTACTCATTCTATTAGGCCATCTATACTAAGCTTCACCAGCTTTCAAATTAATAATAATTTTTAGCTGCATCTTGCCTGGAAAATAATTTTGGGCATAGTAGAAGTGTGTGGTACTCATTCTATTAGGCCATCTATACTAAGCTCCACCAGCTTTCAAATTAATAATAATTTTTAGCTGCATCTAGCACGGAAAAAAATTTTGGGCATAGTAGCAGTGAGTAGTACTCATTGTATTGGGCCATCTGTACCAAGCTCCACCAGCTTTGAAATTTATAATAATTTTTAGCTGCATCTTGCCTGTAAAATAATTTTGGGCATATTAGCAGTGTGTGGTACTCATTCTATTAGGCCATCTATACAAAGCTCCACCAGCTTTCCAATTAATAATCATTTTTAGCGGCATCTAGCCCGTAAAACTTTTTTGGGCATAGTAGCAGTGTATGGTACTCATTGTATTAGGCCATCTATAACAAGCTCCACCAGCTTTGAAATTAATAAGAATTTTTAGCTGCATCTAGCCCGGAAAATAATTTTGGGCATATTAGCAGTGTGTGGTACTCATTCTATTAGGCCATCTATACTAAGCTCCACCTGCTTTGAAATTAATAATAATTTTTAGCTGCATCTAGCCCGGAAAATAATTTTGGACCTGTAGCAGTGTGTGGTACTCATTGTATTAGGCCATCTGTACCAAGCTCGACCAGCTTTGAAATTTACAATAATTTTTAGCTGCATCTTGCCTGCAAAATATTTTTGGGCATATTAGCAGTGTGTGGTACTCATTCTATTAGGCCATCTATACAAAGCTCCACCAGCTTTCCAATTAATAATCATTTTCAGCTGAATCTAGCCCGTAAAATAATTTTGGGCATAGTAGCAGTGTGTGGTACTCATTGTATTAGGCCATCTATACCAAGCTCCACCAGCTTTGAAATTAATAATAATTTTTAGCTGCATCTAGCCCGAAAAATAATTTTGGTCATAGTAGCAATGTGTGGTACTCATTGTATTAGGCCATCTATACCAAGCTCCACCAGCTTTGAAATTAATAATAATTTTTAGCTGCATCTTGCCTGTAAAATAATTTTGGGCATATTAGCAGTGTGTGGTACTCATTCTATTAGGCCATCTATACCAAGCTCCACCAGCTTTCAAATTAATAATAAATTTTTGCTGCATCTTGCCTGGAAAATAATTTTGGACATAGTAGCAGTGTTTGGTACTCATTCTATGAGGCCATCTATACTAAGCTCCACCAGCTTTCAAATTAATAAAATTTTTAGCTGCATCTAGCCCAGAAAATAATTTTGGGCATAGTAGCAGTGAGTGGTACTCATTGTATTGGGCCATCTGTACCAAGCTCCACCAGCTTTGAAATTTATAATACTTTTTAGCTGCATCTTGCCTGTAAAATCATTTTGGGCATATTAGCAGTGTGTGGTACTCATTCTATTAGGCCATCTATACTAAGCTCCACCAGCTTTGAAATTAATAATAATTTTTAGCTGCATCTAGCCCGGAAAATAATTTTGGGCATATTAGCAGTGTGTGGTACTCATTGTATTAGGCCATCTATACCAAGCTCCACCAGCTTTGAAATTAATAATAATTTTTAGCTGCATCTAGCCCGAAAAATAATTTTGGTCATAGTAGCAATGTGTGGTACTCATTGTATTAGGCCATCTATACCAAGCTCCACCAGCTTTGAAATTAATAATAATTTTTAGCTGCATCTTGCCTGTAAAATCATTTTGGGCATATTAGCAATATGTGGTACTCATTCTATTAGGCCGTCTATACTAAGCTCCACCAGCTTTGAAATTAATAATAATTTTTAGCTGCATCTAGCCCGGAAAATAATTTTGGGCATATTAGCAGTGTGTGGTACTCATTGTATTAGGCCATCTATACCAAGCTCCACCAGCTTTGAAATTAATAATAATTTTTAGCTGCATCTAGCCCGAAAAATAATTTTGGTCATAGTAGCAATGTGTGGTACTCATTGTATTAGGCCATCTATACCAAGCTCCACCAGCGTTGAAATTAATAATAATTTTTAGCTGCATCTTGCCTGTAAAATAATTTTGGGCATATTAGCAGTGTGTGGTACTCATTGTATTAGGCCATTTATACCAAGCTCCACCAGCTTTGAAATTAATAATAATTTTTAGCTGCATCTAGCCCGGAAAATAATTTTGGACATAGTAGCAGTGTGTGGTACTCATTCTATTAGGCCATCTATACTAAGCTCCACCAGCTTTCAAATTAATAAAAATTTTTAGCTGCATCTAGCCCAGAAAATAATTTTGGGCATAGTAGCAGTGAGTGGTACTCATTGTATTGGGCCATCTGTACCAAGCTCCACCAGCTTTGAAATTTATAATACTTTTTAGCTGCATCTTGCCTGTAAAATCATTTTGGGCATATTAGCAGTGTGTGGTACTCATTCTATTAGGCCATCTATACTAAGCTCCACCAGCTTTGAAATTAATAATAATTTTTAGCTGCATCTAGCCCGGAAAATAATTTTGGGCATATTAGCATTGTGTGGTACTCATTGTATTAGGCCATCTATACCAAGCTCCACCAGCTTTGAAATTAATAATAATTTTTAGCTGCATCTAGCCCGGAAAATAATTTTGGTCATAGTAGCAATGTGTGGTACTCATTATATTAGGCCATCTATACCAAGCTCCACCAGCTTTGAAATTAATAATAATTTTTAGCTGCATCTTGCCTGTAAAATAATTTTGGGCATATTAGCAGTTTGTGGTACTCATTCTATTAGGCCATCTATACCAAGCTCCACCAGCTTTCAAATTAATAATTATTTTTAGCTGCATCTTGCCTGTAAAATAATTTTGGGCATAATAGCAGTGTGTGGTACTCATTCTATTAGGCCATCTATACTAAGCTCCCCCAGCTTTCAAATTAATAATAATTTTTAGCTGCATCTAGCCCGTAAAATAATTTTGGGCATAGTAGCAGTGTGTGGTACTCATTGTATTAAGCCATCTATAGCAAGCTCCACCAGCTTAGAAATTGATAATAATTCTTAGCTGCATCTTGCCTGTAAAATAATTTTGGGCACATTAGCAGTGTGTGGTACTCATTGTATTAGGCCATCTATACCAAGCTCCACCAAGTTTGAAATTAATAATAATTTTTAGCTTCATCTTGCCTGTAAAATAATTTTGGGCATATTAGCAGTGTGTGGTACTCATTCTATTAGGCCATTTATACTAAGCTCCACCAGCTTTCAAATTACTAATTATTTTTAGCTGCATCTAGCCTGGAAAATAATTTTGGGCATATTAGCAGTGTGTGGTACTCATTCTATTAGGCCATCTATACTAAGCTCCACCAGCTTTCAAATTAATAATAATTTTTAGCTGCATCTAGCCCGGAAAATAATTTTGGGCATAGTAGCAGTGAGTGGTACTCATTGTATTGGGCCATCTGTACCAAGCTCCACCAGCTTTGAAATTTATAATAATTTTTAGCTGCATCTTGCCTGTAAAATAATTTTGGGCATATTAGCAGTGTGTAGTACTCATTCTATTAGGCCATCTATACTAAGCTCCACCAGCTTTCAAATTAATAATAATTTTTAGCTGCATCTTGCCTGGAAAATAATTTTGGGCATAGTAGCAGTGTGTGGTACTCATTGTATTAGGCCATCTATACCAAGCTCCACCAGCTTTGAAATTAATAAGAATTTTTAGCTGCATCTAGCCCGGAAAATAATTTTGGGCATATTAGCAGTGTGTGGTACTCATTCTATTAGGCCATCTATACTAAGCTCCACCTGCTTTGAAATTAATAATAATTTTTAGCTGCATCTAGCCCGGAAAATAATTTTGGACCTGTAGCAGTGTGTGGTACTCATTGTATTAGGCCATCTGTACCAAGGTCGACCAGCTTTGAAATTTACAATAATTTTTAGCTGCATCTTGCCTGTAAAATATTTTTGGGCATATTAGCAGTGTGTGGTACTCATTCTATTAAGCCATCTATACAAAGCTCCACCAGCTTTCCAATTAATAATCATTTTCAGCGGAATCTAGCCCGTAAAATAATTTTGGGCATAGTAGCAGTGTGTGGTACTCATTGTAATAGGCCATCTATACCAAGCTCCACCAGCTTTGAAATTAATAATAATTTTTAGCTGCATCTAGCCCAGAAAATAATTTTGGTCATAGTAGCAATGTGTGGTACTCATTGTATTAGGCCATCTATACCAAGCTCCACCAGCTTTGAAATTAATAATAATTTTTAGCTGCATCTTGCCTGTAAAATAATTTTGGGCATATTAGCAGTGTGTGGTACTCATTCTATTAGGCCATCTATACCAAGCTCCACCAGCTTTCAAATTAATAATAAATTTTTGCTGCATCTTGCCTGGAAAATAATTTTGGACATAGTAGCAGTGTTTGGTACTCATTCTATTAGGCCATCTATACTAAGCTCCACCAGCTTTCAAATTAATAAAATTTTTAGCTGCATCTAGCCCAGAAAATAATTTTGGGCATAGTAGCAGTGAGTGGTACTCATTGTATTGGGCCATCTGTACCAAGCTCCACCAGCTTTGAAATTTATAATACTTTTTAGCTGCATCTTGCCTGTAAAATCATTTTGGGCATATTAGCAGTGTGTGGTACTCATTCTATTAGGCCATCTATACTAAGCTCCACCAGCTTTGAAATTAATAATAATTTTTAGCTGCATCTAGCCCGGAAAATAATTTTGGGCATATTAGCAGTGTGTGGTACTCATTGTATTAGGCCATCTATACCAAGCTCCACCAGCTTTGAAATTAATAATAATTTTTAGCTGCATCTAGCCCGAAAAATAATTTTGGTCATAGTAGCAATGTGTGGTACTCATTGTATTAGGCCATCTATACCAAGCTCCACCAGCTTTGAAATTAATAATAATTTTTAGCTGCATCTTGCCTGTAAAATCATTTTGGGCATATTAGCAGTATGTGGTACTCATTCTATTAGGCCGTCTATACTAAGCTCCACCAGCTTTGAAATTAATAATAATTTTTAGCTGCATCTAGCCCGGAAAATAATTTTGGGCATATTAGCAGTGTGTGGTACTCATTGTATTAGGCCATCTATACCAAGCTCCACCAGCTTTGAAATTAATAATAATTTTTAGCTGCATCTAGCCCGAAAAATAATTTTGGTCATAGTAGCAATGTGTGGTACTCATTGTATTAGGCCATTTATACCAAGCTCCACCAGCGTTGAAATTAATAATAATTTTTAGCTGCATCTTGCCTGTAAAATAATTTTGGGCATATTAGCAGTGTGTGGTACTCATTGTATTAGGCCATTTATACCAAGCTCCACCAGCTTTGAAATTAATAATAATTTTTAGCTGCATCTAGCCCGGAAAATAATTTTGGACATAGTAGCAGTGTGTGGTACTCATTCTATTAGGCCATCTATACTAAGCTCCACCAGCTTTCAAATTAATAAAAAATTTTAGCTGCATCTAGCCCAGAAAATAATTTTGGGCATAGTAGCAGTGAGTGGTACTCATTGTATTGGGCCATCTGTACCAAGCTCCACCAGCTTTGAAATTTATAATACTTTTTAGCTGCATCTTGCCTGTAAAATCATTTTGGGCATATTAGCAGTGTGTGGTACTCATTCTATTAGGCCATCTATACTAAGCTCCACCAGCTTTGAAATTAATAATAATTTTTAGCTGCATCTAGCCCGGAAAATAATTTTGGGCATATTAGCATTGTGTGGTACTCATTGTATTAGGCCATCTATACCAAGCTCCACCAGCTTTGAAATTAATAATAATTTTTAGCTGCATCTAGCCCGGAAAATAATTTTGGTCATAGTAGCAATGTGTGGTACTCCTTGTATTAGGCCATCTATACCAAGCTCCACCAGCTTTGAAATTAATAATAATTTTTAGCTGCATCTTGCCTGTAAAATAATTTTGGGCATATTAGCAGTGTGTGGTACTCATTCTATTAGGCCATCTATACCAAGCTCCACCAGCTTTGAAATTAATAATAATTTTTAGCTGCATCTTGCCTGTAAAATAATTTTGGGCATATTAGCAGTGTGTGGTACTCATTCTATTAGGCCATCTATACCAAGCTCCACCAGCTTTCAAATTAATAATAAATTTTTGCTGCATCTTGCCTGGAAAATAATTTTGGTCATAGTAGCAATGTGTGGTACTCATTGTATTAGGCCATCTATACCAAGCTCCACCAGCTTTGAAATTAATAATAATTTTTAGCTGCATCTTGCCTGTAAAATCATTTTGGGCATATTAGCAGTATGTGGTACTCATTCTATTAGGCCGTCTATACTAAGCTCCACCAGCTTTGAAATTAATAATAATTTTTAGCTGCATCTAGCCCGGAAAATAATTTTGGGCATATTAGCAGTGTGTGGTACTCATTGTATTAGGCCATCTATACCAAGCTCCACCAGCTTTGAAATTAATAATAATTTTTAGCTGCATCTAGCCCGAAAAATAATTTTGGTCATAGTAGCAATGTGTGGTACTCATTGTATTAGGCCATTTATACCAAGCTCCACCAGCGTTGAAATTAATAATAATTTTTAGCTGCATCTTGCCTGTAAAATAATTTTGGGCATATTAGCAGTGTGTGGTACTCATTGTATTAGGCCATTTATACCAAGCTCCACCAGATTTGAAATTAATAATAATTTTTAGCTGCATCTAGCCCGGAAAATAATTTTGGACATAGTAGCAGTGTGTGGTACTCATTCTATTAGGCCATCTATACTAAGCTCCACCAGCTTTCAAATTAATAAAAAATTTTAGCTGCATCTAGCCCAGAAAATAATTTTGGGCATAGTAGCAGTGAGTGGTACTCATTGTATTGGGCCATCTGTACCAAGCTCCACCAGCTTTGAAATTTATAATACTTTTTAGCTGCATCTTGCCTGTAAAATCATTTTGGGCATATTAGCAGTGTGTGGTACTCATTCTATTAGGCCATCTATACTAAGCTCCACCAGCTTTGAAATTAATAATAATTTTTAGCTGCATCTAGCCCGGAAAATAATTTTGGGCATATTAGCATTGTGTGGTACTCATTGTATTAGGCCATCTATACCAAGCTCCACCAGCTTTGAAATTAATAATAATTTTTAGCTGCATCTAGCCCGGAAAATAATTTTGGTCATAGTAGCAATGTGTGGTACTCATTGTATTAGGCCATCTATACCAAGCTCCACCAGCTTTGAAATTAATAATAATTTTTAGCTGCATCTTGCCTGTAAAATAATTTTGGGCCTATTAGCAGTGTGTGGTACTCATTCTATTAGGCCATCTATACCAAGCTCCACCAGCTTTCAAATTAATAATTATTTTTAGCTGCATCTTGCCTGTAAAATAATTTTGGGCATAATAGCAGTGTGTGGTACTCATTCTATTAGGCCATCTATACTAAGCTCCCCCAGCTTTCAAATTAATAATAATTTTTAGCTGCATCTAGCCCGTAAAATAATTTTGTGCATAGTAGCAGTGTGTGGTACTCATTGTATTAGGCCATCTATAGCAAGCTCCACCAGCTTAGAAATTAATAATAATTTTTAGCTGCATCTTGCCTGTAAAATAATTTTGGGCACATTAGCAGTGTGTGGTACTCATTGTATTAGGCCATCTATACCAAGCTCCACCAAGTTTGAAATTAATAATAATTTTTAGCTTCATCTTGCCTGTAAAATAATTTTGGGCATATTAGCAGTGTGTGGTACTCATTTTATTAGGCCATTTATACTAAGCTCCACCAGCTTTCAAATTACTAATTATTTTTAGCTGCATCTAGCCCGGAAAATAATTTTGGGCATATTAGCAGTGTGTGGTACTCATTCTATTAGGCCATCTATACTAAGCTCCACCAGCTTTCAAATTAATAATAATTTTTAGCTGCATCTAGCCCGGAAAATAATTTTGGGCATAGTAGCAGTGAGTGGTACTCATTGTATTGGGCCATCTGTACCAAGCTCCACCAGTTTTGAAATTTATAATAATTTTTAGCTGCATCTTGCCTGTAAAATAATTTTGGGCATATTAGCAGTGTGTGGTACTCATTCTATTAGGCCATCTACACAAAGCTCCACCAGCTTTCCAATTAATAATCATTTTTAGCTGCATCTTGCCTGTAAAATAATTTTGGTCATATTAGCAGTGTGTGGTACTCATTCTATTAGGCCATCTATACTAAGCTCCACCAGATTTCAAATTAATAATTTTTAGCTGCATCTTGCCTGGAAAATAATTTTGGGCATAGTAGCAGTGTGTGGTACTCATTGTATTAGCCATCTATACCAAGCTCCACCAGCTTTGAAATTAATAATAATTTTTAGCTGCATCTAGCCCGGAAAATAATTTTGGGCATATTAGCAGTGTGTGGTACTCATTCTATTAGGCCATCTATACTAAGCTCCACCAGCTTTCAAATTACTAATAATTTTTAGCTGCATCTAGCCCGGAAAATAATTTTGGGCATATTAGCAGTGTGTGGTACTCATTCTATTAGGCCATCTATACTAAGCTCCACCAGCTTTCAAATTAATAATAATTTTTAGCTGCATCTAGCCCGGAAAATAATTTTGGGCATAGTAGCAGTGAGTGGTACTCATTGTATTGGGCCATCTGTACCAAGCTCCACCAGCTTTGAAATTTATAATAATTTTTAGCTGCATCTTGCCTGTAAAATAATTTTGGGCATATTAGCAGTGTGTGGTACTCATTCTATTAGGCAATCTATACAAAGCTCCACCAGCTTTCCAATTAATAATCATTTTTAGCTGCATCTTGCCTGTAAAATAATTTTGGGCATATTAGCAGTGTGTGGTACTCATTCTATTAGGCCATCTATACTAAGCTCCACCAGCTTTCAAATTAATAATTTTTAGCTGCATCTTGCCTGGAAAATAATTTTGGGCATAGTAGCAGTGTGTGGTACTCGTTGTATTAGGCCATCTAAACCAAGCTCCACCGGCTTTGAAATTAATAATAATTTTTAGCTGCATCTAGCCCGGAAAATAATTTTGGGCATATTAGCAGTGTGTGGTACTCATTCTATTAGGCCATCTATACTAAGCTCCACCAGCTTTGAAATTAATAATAATTTTTAGCTGCATCTAGCCCGGAAAATAATTTTGGGCATATTAGCAGTGTGTGGTACTCATTCTATTAGGCCATCTATACCAAGCTCCACCAGCTTAGAAATTAATAATAATTTTTAGCTGCATCTTGCCTGTAAAATAATTTTGGACCTGAAGCAGTGTGTGGTACTCATTGTATTAGGCCATCTATACCAAGCTCCACCAGCTTAGAAATTAATAATAATTTTTAGCTGCATCCTGCCTGTAAAATAATTTTGGGCATATTATCAGTGTGTGGTACTCATTCTATTAGGCCATCTATACTAAGCTCCACCAGCTTTCAAATTAATAATAATTTTTAGCTGCATCCAGCCCGGAAAATAATTTTGGACCTGTTGCAGTGTGTGGTACTCATTGTATTAGGCCATCTATACCAAGCTCCACCAGCTTAGAAATTAATAATAATTTTTAGCTGCATCTTGCCTGTAAAATAATTTTGGGCATGTTATCAGTGTGTGGTACTCATTCTATTAGGCCATCTATACTAAGCTCCACCAGCTTTCAAATTAATAATAATTTTTAGCTGCATCTTGCCTGGAAAATAATTTTGGGCATAGTAGCAGTGTGTGGTATTCATTGTATTAGGCCATCTATACCAAGCTCCACCAGCTTTGAAATTAATAATAATTTTTAGCTGCATCTAGCCCGGAATATAATTTTGGGCATATTAGCAGTGTGTGGTACTCATTCTGTTAGGCCATCTATACTAAGCTCCACCAGCTTTGAAATTAATATTAATTTTTAGCTGCATCTAGCCCGGAAAATAATTTTGGTCATAGTAGCAATGTGTGTTACTCATTGTATTAGGCCATCTATACCAAGCTCCACCAGCTTTGAAATTAATAATAATTTTTAGCTGCATCTTGCCTGTAAAATAATTTTGGGCATATTAGCAGTGTGTGGTACTCATTCTGTTAGGCCATCTATACTAGGCTCCACCAGCTTTCAAATGAATAATAAGTTTTTGCTGCATCTAGCCCGTAAAATAATTTTGGGCATAGTAGCAGTGTGTGGTACTCATTGTATTAGGCCATCTATACCAAGCTCCACCAAGTTTGAAATTAATAATAATTTTTAGCTGCATCTTGCCTGTAAAATAATTTTGGGCATATTAGCAGTGTGTGGTACTCATTCTATTAGGCCATTTATACTAAGCTCCACCAGCTTTCAAATTACTAATAATTTTTAGCTGCATCTAGCCCGGAAAATAATTTTGGGCATATTAGCAGTGTGTGGTACTCATTCTATTAGTCCATCTATACTAAGCTCCACCAGCTTTCAAATTAATAATAATTTTTAGCTGCATCTTGTCTGGAAAATAATTTTGGGCATAGTAGCAGTGTGTGGTACTCACTGTATTAGGCCATCTATACCAAGCTCCACCAGCTTTGAAATTAATAATAATTTTTAGCTGCGTCTAGCCCGGAAAATAATTTTGGGCATATTAGCAGTGTGTGGTACTCATTCTATTAGGCCATCTATACTAAGCTCCACCAGCTTTCCAATTAATAATCATTTTTTGCGGCATCTAGCCCGTAAAATAATTTTGGGCATAGTAGCAGTGTGTGGTACTCACTGTATTAGGCCATCTATACCAAGCTCCACCAGCTTTTAAATTACTAATTATTTTTAGCTGCATCTTGCCTGGAAAATAATTTTGGGCCTGTAGCAGTGTTTGGTACTCATGCTATTAGGCCATCTATACCAAGCTCCACCACCTGTGTATCTAATAAAATAGTTTTACTGCTTCTAACCCAGCCAATCCTTTTGGGCTAGTACCACAATTTGGCCACTCAGCTCTGCTCGGTTTCCATCCATCGTTTTTTGTGCATACAACTCCAGAGTTGTCAATTAGTTAACCACCAAAATGAGTGGCAAAAGGCCTGCTGCTGGTGGAAAGGGGAATAGGCGTGTTGGGAAGGGAAAAAATGGTTGTGTCCGTGGGGTAGGTGTTAAAGCAACAGTAACATCTGCAGAAGAAAGACCATCTTCCAGCCAAACTAGGATGTCTACTCCTTTTAGTGGACAAATGTGATACGATCCCTTTCTTACGGCCATGCCAATCACTACAAATTCCAGATGAGGTACAAAAATAGCAAGTGCTTCAACGGATATCAAGTGCTCCTTTAAGTGGGCTCTCCTCCACCTCAACTTCAACATCACAAATACTCCAGTCCTCAGAGGTGTCACCCCAATCGCACTTGCTTCCTCACAGTCTCCAGCTGCCCGTCTGAATATGGGGTAGAACAGATGGTTAAGTCTGCAGAGCTGTTTACTCATACTATAGCCTGGGAATCAGAGGTCGGCTACAGAGCTTCTGTGAATCCAGACGAGGAAATGATCTGCACTGATGCCCAGAATCTTTATGAGTTGGATCCAGGACCAGATGAAGAAGGTTCTGAGCATAATGTAGACTGTCGTTCCCAAACTGTAACTCCTGTTGGTGGAGACAATGAGGAAGACGATGATGAGACTCAAATGCCTGATTGGAGCGACAACTTGAGTTTTTTGTCAGGGCAGGAAGAGGTTGGCTCTGAGGACGACGGGTATGAGAACACACAGGGTGATGATGACGAGGTTGGAGATCCCACTTACTGTCAACCCACAGTCAGCCAGTCGATGAGGTCAGCAGAGGAGGTGGAGGAGGATGCTAGTGACGACGAAGTCAGGTTGCGCCTTCCTGGACATAGACGTAGTACTGATAGCACCTCAACAACTGCATCCTCAAACACAACTCTGCCTCTGACCACAAGTCGTGGTGGCTCTTCAGGTCACATGGGTTCTAAGCCTTGCATAGCCTGGGCATTTTTTCAGATCGATAAGGATGACCCAACTCATGTTATCAGTAACATTTGTCACCAAAAGCTAAGTAGAGGCCAAAAAATCCATAGTTTGAGTACTTCATGCATGAATCGTCACATGGATATGAAGCATAAGTTGCAGTGGGAAGCTCACTGTGCTACAATGCGGCCTAGCGGGCCGGGCCAACCACCGTCTGCCCCATCTTGTGCATCCGCGGCCTCTTCATCCTCTGTGACTGGGGGGACAGCAGTCACACCTGTTTTGAGACGCAGACCTGCCACCTCTTTACCCGCAACAGCCAGTGTGATTGGCAGGTCATCATTTCATTTGGAAGTGGAAACACCAGCTGGTGTTGAGCGCTCTCTGACATCGAGAGCACCACCTTTGGATCAAGGCAACCTAACATGTCCGCCTGCATCTTCCTCACAGACTGGCAGTTTGCCGGGGACACCCTACTCAACCCCGTCTAAGCACAACAGCCAGCCCTCGGTCCCTCAGATGTGGACAAGTAAAATACCATTTCCTCCTAGCCATGAGAAAGCTAAGAGGTTGAATTTCACCATCTGCAAGCTGTTCGCTACAGAAATGCTGACTTTCAGCCTGGTGGACACTAGTGTTGAGCCACCCCCGTAGTGTTCGAGTTCGGTTCGGTTCGTCGAACACCCGTGTGTTCGCCGAACTGTTCGTCGAACTGTTCGTCGAACACCTTCGAACACCGTTAAAACCAATGGCAGGCAAACAAAAACACATAGAAACACATAGAAAACACCTTCAAAGGTGTCCAAAAGCTGACAAACTGCTCAGAAGACATAACTAACACATGGAAAAGTGACAAGTACATATAGTCATGCGAAAATAAAAGAGGTGGAGGAGTAAAAGGAGGGGGAGACACAGATATAGGCATGTCATGCCCTTCTAAAATCCAAAAAGTGAGAAGCCGACACGGCCAGTCCGCTCCTGCCCGTGCCACCTCCGTGTCGCCAGGTTTGTGCCAGAGCCGCGGTGAACCCTGATGGCCAGCCCCCCTCTCCCAATACTGGTGCCTGTCCGCTGGTGGGTCGAGCGAGCCCCCCTGTGGTGGAGGCAGCTCTAAGCTTTTTAATTTAAATTGTCTCTCTAATTTGAATGAATACACTTTAAATCCATTTACAAGGATCTATTGGAGGGCAAGTCTCATGCCAGCAGCCGCGTAATTCCAGCTCCAGTAGCGTCCACTAAAGCTGCTGCAGTTAAAAAGCTTTTATAAGGATCGAGCTCGGCTGTCCACCGCAAGGCATCCTACTGCCAGTCCCAGCCCCTATGCCTTGGGGTGCCTCCTGATGCTCTTCACTGAGTATCCCATGGTCCCGAAGCATTTCCTTTGAAAAAATTAAGTGTCTAAACTACAGGTGGTGTAGCTTGCTTAACAGCCGGGATAATCCGCTGACTAGCAGACACTGCTACTAGGCACAAAGTATTTCTGTCACGCTGTCTCTGTATACTGGAGGTAGGGGGCCTAAGCTGACCCTAAGCTGGGGCCCTGACTAATCCCTCAACCTGGAGGTACTGTTAAAGGTACAGAGGTCCAGGACGCCAGCGTAACCCCTACCTCCTGAGGATCCCTGCACCTAAGTAATCTAGTCCTGAGAAGGACCCCGATCACAACAAAAGGGGACAAGTAATAATATGCCCACACACAGTACTTAGACGAACGAGACAGTACAAGGGAAAAACCAAAACCACCTTGCATACAAAAACTACACAACTACAACAGAGGGAACACCAACGGGAAAGGATATAAATGATAAAGCGAGGAAGGGAAAAAACTCTCCGAATACACTTATCTCTGAAACTCCAAATACCACGATCCGCTCTGTTAGTCTGCATGAAATGCTTTCACCGACACTTCCCTAACAGACCAGCAGGCATTTGAAGGAGTCTCACTACAGCAGCATTGATTGCAGCTGGGCGAGGCTGGACCTCGTCTAGCACAGAGAGAGAGAGAATTAACTCCCTCACTGCCGAAAAACACAAAGCACCAAAAAGTCAGCTGCGAGAAGTCAAGCTGTGTAATCGTGACGATCTTCGTGGCGACACACCCGTGACAGTACCCCCCCTTCTACGAGGGGCCTCCAGACCCTCAGGGCCAGGTTTATCCGGGTGAGTCGTGTGGAAGGCCCGAACTAATCGGTCTGCGTTAATATCTGACGCAGGAACCCACATCCTCTCCTCAGGACCATACCCTTTCCAATGAACCAGGTACTGAAGGGACTGGCGATTAAAGCGTGAATCGATGACCCTCGATACCTGGAACTCCAAGTTACCCTTGACCACCACTGGAGGGGGAGGTAAAGGTGACGGTACCACCGGCGCCACATACCTCTTAAGCAACGATCTGTGGAACACGTTGTGAATTTTAAACGTAGGGGGGAGGTCAAGACAGAATGCCACCGGATTAATAATAGAACTGATTCTGTACGGCCCGATGAACCTGGGACCCAGTTTCCAGGAGGGAACCTTAAGTTTTATATTCCTGGTAGACAACCATACCCGATCGTTCACACTTAGGTCCGGACCAGACACTCTCCTCCTATCAGCCATACGTTTGTATCGGTTCCCCATAGTATTCAGATTCTTCGGCACCCCTCTCCATACTGAAGCGAGTGATGAGGAAAATCGTTCCTCCTCAGGAACCCCCGAAGAGCCCCCCCTACTGAAAGTACAAAACTGGGGGTGAAAACCATATGCCCCAAAAAACGGGGACTTACCAGTGGACTCGCTCCGCCTATTATTAAGAGCAAACTCTGCCAGAGGTAAGAAAGAAGCCCAGTCCTCCTGGTTCTCTGACACAAAACACCGGAGATATGTCTCCAAGCTCTGGTTCATACGTTCCGTCTCACCATTGGTCTGAGGATGAAAAGCCGATGAGAACGACAAATGCATCCCCCGCCGTGCACAAAACGCCTTCCAGAACTTGGACACAAACTGAGACCCCCGATCAGACACCACCTCGGAGGGTACCCCGTGAAGCCTCACAATCTCCCCAATGAACACCTGCGCAAGAGTTTTAGCATTAGGGAGAGCCGGAAGAGCGATAAAATGTGCCATCTTGCTGAACCTGTCCACTACAACGAGTATGACCATTTTACCCGAAGACGGAGGGAGGTCCGTAATAAAGTCCATAGACAGATGAGTCCAAGGACGCTCCGGGATCTTCAAAGGTAAGAGGGCCCCAGACGGACGGGTATGTGAGGTCTTAGAGCGCGCACAAACCCCACAGGACGCGACAAAAGTTACCACCTCCTTATGTAAGTTAGGCCACCAAAACCGACGCGAGAGGAGATCCACAGTTGCTGTACTCCACGGGTGTCCTGCAAAAACTGAGTTATGGTGTGCCTCGATCACCTTTTGTCGCAACTGATCTGGAACAAACAGTCTCCCCGGAGGTCCAACAGGGGCGTCCCCCTGACCCTCCAATACCTCCTCCTCCAGCTCAGAGCATACTGCCGAAACCACCACCCCCTCCTGAAGGATAGGAATCGGGTCGTCCGTATTCCCGGCCCCAGGGAAACTACGAGATAAGGCATCCGCCTTTACATTTTTTGACCCAGGACGATATGTAACGACAAAATTAAACCTGGTAAAAAACAATGACCACCTAGATTGTCTGGGATTCAGACGTTTCGCGGACTCCAGATATAGCAGGTTCTTGTGATCGGTGATGACGGTGACCGGATGGACTGCCCCCTCCAAAAAATGGCGCCACTCCTCAAAAGCTAACTTAATGGCCAAGAGTTCCCTATTGCCGACATCGTAATTCCTCTCAGCGGACGACAATTTTTTAGAGAAAAAGGCGCACGGATGCCACTTACCAGGGGACGAACCTTGTGACAATACTGCTCCCACCCCTACCTCGGAAGCGTCTACCTCTACAATGAATGGCTGTGACGCATCAGGTTGAATGAGTATGGGTGCCGAGGCAAAACATTTTTTCAAGGAGGAGAATGCTTGACAAGCCTTGTCAGACCACCTAGAAAAATCCGTCCCCTTTTTAGTCATGTCTGTGAGAGGCTTAACCATGGACGAGAAATTACGAATGAACTTCCGGTAATAATTAGCAAACCCCAGGAAACGTTGTAGTGCCTTAAGATTCTCTGGCCGATCCCACTCAAGAACTGCCCGCACTTTCCCAGGGTCCATACGAAAACCGGACGCTGAAACCAGGAAGCCTAAAAACTGGAGTTCCTGTACGGCGAACACACACTTTTCCCATTTGGCATACAGTTTATTATCCCGCAAGATCTGTAACACCTGCCTAACGTGCTCCTGATGAGACACCAGATCCGGCGAATAAATTAAGATATCATCCAGATATATGACAACAAACTGTCCCACCAGGCGGCGAAAAATGTCATTAACAAAGTGTTGGAACACCGCCGGGGCATTAGTCAGACCGAATGGCATGACAAGGTTCTCATAATGCCCCTCCGGAGTGTTAAACGCCGTCTTCCACTCATCCCCCTCCTTCATCCTAATCAGATTGTACGCCCCCCTGAGATCCAACTTAGAGAACCATTTGGCGCCCACGATCTGATTAAAGAGATCGGGAATAAG
Organism: Phyllobates terribilis; assembly: GCF_046119375.1. Classification (NCBI taxonomy): domain Eukaryota; kingdom Metazoa; phylum Chordata; class Amphibia; order Anura; family Dendrobatidae; genus Phyllobates; species Phyllobates terribilis. The sequence continues at coordinate 381,283,307 of NW_027362765.1, read as the reverse complement.
TGGGAGCGGGTACGGATCTCGGACCGTAATCCGATTAAGTTCACGGAAATCCAGGCAAGGGCGTAGGCCTCCATCTTTCTTCTTAACAAAGAAGAACCCCGCAGCCACCGGTGAAGATGAAGGTCTAATATGCCCCTTAGCCAGACTTTCTGAAATATAATCCTTCATGGCCTGCCTCTCAGGACCAGAAAGGTTATACAACCTAGCTTTAGGTAACTTGGCCTCAGGGAGCAGTTTTACAGAACAGTCATACTCACGATGAGGAGGTAGTTCCTGACACCCTTTCTCCGAGAATAGATCCCCAAAGTCCGCCAGAAATGGAGGTAAGACCCAAGGAGTAACCGCACCGATGACCGTGTTCATGCAGTTTTTAGTACAGAATTTACTCCATTGGCTTATCTCTCTGGTTTGCCAATTAATAACCGGGTTATGCTTAGTTAACCAAGGAAGGCCCAACACTATAGGAGTGGGAAGACCCTCCAACACGTAGAAAGACAACAGTTCTTTATGTATCGCCCCCACTTGAAGTTTTACGTCATGCACAGCTTGCAAAAAACTTCCCTGACCGAGAGGCCTGGCATCGATCGAGAATATGGGGATGGGTTTAGCCAACTCACTCAATCGCATACCTTGAACCCGGGCAAACCGAACATCAACCAGATTAGCCCCGGCCCCACTATCCAGAAGAACAGATATCCTCTCAGTTCTCGTACCCACCACCACCTCCGCCGGTACGAGAAACTGAGACGAACCTAGGGACGAAATACCTACTCCCAGATTGACGTCCACCACACAACCTGGGATCAACAGTTTTCCGACGACTCTTCACTCTGCAAGGGACGGGATGGACACCCCCCAATAAAATGTCCCTTTCTCCCGCAGAAGAAACACCTTCCTGTCTTATGGCGCACCACCGGTCCCCTCCCCCGAAATGATGCCCCTCCTAATTGCATAGGCTCCTCTGGACTGACCAGGGGAACCACCATATGAGGGGACCTTGTAGGAGGTGGAGTCATCACAGGGGGTAGAGTTATCCCGCACCTCTCCCGAAGCCGTCTGTCAACGCAAATAGCAAGGGCCATAGCGGATTCCAGTGACGCGGGAGAGTCATACTGTGCCAACACATCCTGTAATTTGTCGGACGAGACAGTACAAGGGAAAAACCAAAACCACCTTGCATACAAAAACTACACAACTACAACAGAGGGAACACCAACGGGAAAGGATATAAATGATAAAGCGAGGAAGGGAAAAAACTCTCCGAATACACTTATCTCTGAAACTCCAAATACCACGATCCGCTCTGTTAGTCTGCATGAAATGCTTTCACCGACACTTCCCTAACAGACCAGCAGGCATTTGAAGGAGTCTCACTACAGCAGCATTGATTGCAGCTGGGCGAGGCTGGACCTCGTCTAGCACAGAGAGAGAATTAACTCCCTCACTGCCGAAAAACACAAAGCACCAAAAAGTCAGCTGCGAGAAGTCAGGCTGTGTAATCGTGACGATCTTCGTGGCGACACACCCGTGACAATTTCCTGGGCTAGATGCAGTTAAAAATTTGTAATTAGATACTCTCGTTGGATGCTGAGAAAGCATTCCATAGAGTCTCCTGGCACGCCATATAAGATTCTCTTAAAAAGCTTGGGGTAGGGGTCTAGGGGACCCTTTTATAGCCAAAATCACGGCCCTGTATCACAATACGTCACCTAGGCTGAAGATAAATGGAACTGTAGCACCCTGAGGGCTCGGTTGCTACAGAGGTATTGCACCTCACCCAGAGGTGTGATATCTCACTCTCAGGTAAGGATGGAGTGTGGATCAGGACCCGACACCTGCATGCATTACACCACATTGCCGTGGGGCAGGGCGACCAATATGCCTCTGAGATGGGCACGACAGTCCCTGTCCCTGGCTGGAGTGGGGGGAGGGAACACTGAGGAAGGGGAACCCTGTAGTGCAGGAGCAGGGAGGAAGCAGTTCCTGGGTGCATTGAGAAGGGAGTATAAAAGGTGGGCACCATCTTAGTTCAGTGCAGAGAAGTCTGAGCAGAAGTGGCAGGGAGCAGGGGCTCTGCATGAGCTCTGCTCCGGAGGCGGGCCTAGTAACAGAGGCCCAGGCCTGGAAGAGGGAGAAGGAAGGAAGAGGAGCGGAGAAGGCTCCAGGAACGAGGAATGAAGGGATCCCAGGGGTGCAGACGGGCGAGTCGCCACCGCACGCCCGAATCCACCTGCGTGGAGGGGTCAGGCCAAAGGGGGAGACCGGTCCCCGAAACTAGTGGAGGCAGGAAACGACCCTCAGCTAGAAACCAGAGGCTGTGACATTTTATGTGGCGCAGCACCTCGCTACACCCGCTAGGAAGGCACCACATAGGGTCAGGGAAACTGGCGCCAAGTTTACCAAGAGGAGGCCCGAGGCAGCCGGACAGAAGGGTTGGTAAGAAAGGCCAGACAAAGGACACACAAAGGGGTCCTGTGAAGCGCTCCAAAGTTATCTGGGAGTTGTCTGAGCCCCTCACCTGGTGAGCACAGTACGACGTGGGCAGCCGTTACCTGCAGACGTGGTCTGGATAATAAGAACTGTGAGTAAAGGCCCTGGACTGCATCACTGACTCCGTGTCATTACTGCTGCTGCCCTGCACCATCACCCCAATCCTCCGCATACACTGCCCTGAGGCTATACTCCTCCCGTGGGGAGTTATGCTACGCTCTGCTGCACCCACAACACCAGCCTCAGCGGTCTGCCCTGCAGCGGCGGTTCACTCCAACCGCAATCCACGGGTGGCGTAGTCGGACATTTAAACATCAAAACCACATAAATAGTTCCGCCACTGGTTTGACCACCCTGAGCCACGGAACCGGGTCGCCGCCACGAAGACTACAACCACCAGCATCCACCAAAAAGGGTCCGGCTCCGGGTGTCCCAAGGCCCAGGGGGTGCATCAGAACATTTTCATCACCTTTCACAATCACCAATGGGACAAGGCAGGGATGTCCTCTGTCCCCTCTCTTATACATCCTAGTGACGGAGCACCTGCTCTCATCAATTTGCCATAACCCCAATATTAGGTGGATTGAGGTGGGAGGCACCGAGTACAAGTGCTCTCTATTTGCTGATGATGTCCTAGTATATATCACTCAATCACATATATCCATCCATGCTGTTATGGCTGAAATAGATCACTTTGTTACATGGTCAAATTTTAAAATCAATGCAGCGAAGTCTGAGGCCCTCGATGTCTCCCTCCCCAAATCCATATAGGATTCCATCCAGTCCAACTTTCCCTTTGCCTGGCCCTCACAGGGTATCAAATACTTAGGAATTCCTATTCATAGAGACCTCTCCCATCTATGTTATCTTAATTTTGGGCCCTTTATTGAACAACTCCATACAGACCACGGTTGGCAAGTTAGAACTGTAAGATTCACTACGTGAACCACTGGTGTTTTGTGGAAAAGCACATGAACACTGCGTTCCAAATTATTATGCAAAAAGTGTTTAGGAGTGATAAGGGAAGAATCTGTTTGTTTGTCAGTTAAACTCATTGATGGTGATGTGTATCAGGGCTCTTTATATCACTGTAAGCAATTGCAGACACCTGTGCTAATTAGTTTGGCAGGTGTGTCCAATGAAAGGCAAGACTACTTAAGAAGGCTGTCTCACATTATTAAGCAGCCTACATTTTCTGCCAAAATGGGAAAGAAAAAGGATGTGTCGGCTGCTGAGAAGCAACAAATTGTGGAGTGTTTAGGTCAAGGCATGACTACAATCAACATTGTGCGATGATCAGGATGAAGTGTCTTGGCAATCAAGAAGTATGTAGCTGATTCACAGTACACACGTGTGCGTGCTGATAAGGGCAAATTGAGGACTCTTTCCTACAGGCAATTACGTCAGGTTGAAAGAGCAGCGGCAAAAAAGCCTTGTCATAGCAGCAGACAAGTTTTTGAAGCTGCTTGTGCCTCCAACGTCCCCCGAACAACAAGATGCAGGGTCCTTCAGAGGTTTGCAGCTGTGCATACGCCATCCTGTCGACCTCCTCTATCCACTTCACACAAGCAGAAACGGCTCCAGTGGGCCAAACATTACATGAAGACTGATTTCAAAACTGTTTTGTTCACGGATGAGTGCCGTGCAGCGCTCGATGTTCCAGATGGATGGAGTGGAGGATGGCTGGTTGATGGACACCCCACGCAAACACGGCTACAGCGCCAACAAGGAGGAGGTGGAGTAATGTTTTGGGCTGGAATCATGGGGAGAGAGATTGTCAGCCCCTTTAGGATCCCTGAAGGCGCTAAAGATGAACTCCATAATGTATGTGGATTTTCTCAAACAGCACTTCCTGCCATGGTTCAAGAAGAAGAACCGTGTATTTCACAGCAAGATCATTTTTCTGCATGATAATGCACCATCTCATGCTGCACATAAAACATCTGCATCTCTGGCTGATATGGGCATAAAAGGGGACAAACTTATGATGTGACCCCCATGCTCCCCTGACCTGTACCCCATTCAGAACCTTTGGAGCATCATTAAAAGGAGTGTCTATGATGGCGGGAGGCAGTTCACATCTAAGCAACAGCTCTGGGAGGGTATTCTGTCCTCATGCAAAACAATTGAAGCAGAAACCATCCAAAACCTGACAAATTCAATGGACGACAGAGTTCAGAAGCTCCTTTCGAACAAGGGGTCCTATGTGAAAATGTAACATCACCTAGAATAAAGTTTTGAGTTGAAAACTGTTTGATTTCAGTTTCTAACAACCTGCTAATGCTTATAATTTCAAAAATGACCATTTTTTTGGTCTTTATTAAAATGAAAAGGTTGATCGAAAAGTTTGGGGGATCTAAGAGTGTGGCAACCCAGTAGTCATGATTATTTCGAATTCTGACAATATGAGGGTCATGCTGCAGGTAGTGCAGCAAGAAGGCACTTATGTGTCTTGCGCATCTCGGAGCCCCAAAATTATTTTCCGGGCTAGATGCAGCTAAAAATTATTATTAATTTTAAATCTGGTGAAGCTTTAGTATAGATGGCCTAATAGGATCAGTGCTGCACACTGCTACAAAGCCCAAATTATTTTCCAGTCAAGATACAGATAAACATGATTAGTAATTTTAAATCTGGTGGAGCTTATTATAGATGGCCTAATAGAATCAGTGCTGCACACTGCTACAAAGCCCAAATTATTTTCCAGCCAAGATACAGATAAACATGATTAGTAATTTGAACGCTTAAAACGGTTGGTAGGGTGATTTTAACCAATCATCAAGCTTTTACTCTCCCCAGGATGACACAGGGGTAGAAAAGTCGTTTCGGATCCATGATTTGTTCATCTTTATGAACGTGAGTCTGTCTACATTATCAGTGGAGAGCCGCGTGCGCTTATCTGTCAGCACACCACCAGCAGCGCTGAACACACGTTCAGACAGAACGCTGGCTGCGGGGCATGACAAGATCTCCAAGGCGTAAGTGGCTAGCTCCGGCCATTTATCCAGATTGGAAGCCCAAAAAGAGCAAGGGTCCAGTGACACAGTCGTGGCTTCAATGTTTACTTGGAGATACTACTGTACCATCGTCTCTAGGCGTTGACTATGTGTCAGACTTCTTGTCTCCTGTGGCCTTGCAAAGGATGGGCTAAAAAAGTGGTGAAATGATTCCGCAAAATTGATGTTACCAGCAGATACTGTGGTTCTGTTACGGTTTGAGTGCTGAACACTTGACGGTCCCACGGTTGGCAAGTTGAAACTGTGAGATTCACTACGTGCACCACTGGTATTTTGTGGAAAAGCACATGTAAGATTCTGCAACAGTCTCTGCTGATACTCCTGCATGCGTGCATCCCTTTCTATGGCAGGAATAATTTCTGCAAATTTACTTTTGTACCGGGGATCTAACAGTGTGGCAACCCAGTAGTCAGGATTATTTCTAATTCTCACAATTCGAGGGTCATGTTGCAGGTAGTGCAGCAAGAAGGCACTCATGTGTGTTGCGCATCCAGGAGCACCAAGTCCCTGTTGTGTTGGTGGCGAGGTAACAATCATGCTTCCTTCCTCTGTCCTCTCCCCCCAACCTCGCACAACAGAAATGTGATCAAGGTCTCCCTCATCTGATGAGTCTTCCATCAGTTCATCCTCCACTTCTTCCTGGGCTCCTGCACCTTCCTCACTAGTTTGGCTGCTACCATGCGCCCTGGTAAAACCATCTCCCCCACCCTCACATGCCTGCCGCCTTGGTGCTGCCGACCGTCTGGACCTTGCAGATGTTAGCCCTTCCGCATACAACTCCTCCTCCTCTACTTCCTCCACCTCCTCTTGTGCCACCACCTGACTCCGAATTCTGTTTAACATGTGCTCCAGCATGTAAATCACCGGAATAGTCATGCTGATAATGGCATCGTCAGCACTAAACATCTTCGTCGCCATTTCAAAACTGTGCAGAAGGGTGCATAGGTCCCTGATCTGAGACCACTCCTCCAGCGTGATTTGCCCCACCTCTGAATCTCGTTGGCCCAGGCTATACGTCAGAACGTATTGCACCAGGGCTTGTCGGTGCTGCCACAGTCGCTGCAACATGTGCAGAGTTGAATTCCACCGGGTAGGCACATCGCATTTTAGCCGGTGAAGTGGCAGGCCCAACGACTTCTGTAGAGATGTAAGTCGCTGAGCTGCGGGATGCGAACGGCGGAAGTGAGCACACAGCGACCGTGCCCTCTGCAGAAGGCCATCTAGTCTGGGATAGTGGGCTAAAAATTGCTGGACAACCAGGTTCAACACGTGAGCCATACAAGGCACGTGTGTGACATTGCCCTGGCGAAGGGCCGCACCCAGGTTTGCAGCATTGTCGCACACGCCCTTCCCTGGTTTCAGGTCCAGTGGAGACAACCATTCATGAAATTGGTTCTCCAGAGCTGACCACAACTCCTCAGCTGTGTGACTCACATTTCCCAGACATTTCAATGTAAAAACCGCCTTATGACGTTGAGCCCTACTGCCAGCATAGTAAGGAGGTGTGCAGGATCCCTTCTGCGCAGTTAGAAAGCTTGTGGCATGACCAGACAGGCTTTGGGTGCAGGTGGAAGACCGAGAGGAGGTTGAGGAGGCAGAAGCAGTGGAGGAACTTTGACATAAAGAGGATTGACGCACAACTCGTGGGGACGGCAAGACTTGGACAGCAGCCCCTTGTCCTGCTGTCACCATAGTTACCCAGTGCCCAGTCAGCGACATGTAACGCCCCTGTCCATGCCTACTCGTCCAAGTGTCTGTGGTGAAATGCACCCTGTCACACACAGAGTTTCTCAAAGAAGCGGTGATGTTGTGTGCGACATGCTGGTGGAGCGCAGGCACACCTTTCTTTGAGAAGTAGTGCCGACTGGGCATCTGGTACTGGGGCACTGCGACGGACATAAGGTCTCGAAAATCCTCTGTGTCCACCAGGCGGAAAGGCAGCATTTCTGTAGCCAAGAGCTTGCAGATGGTGAAATTCAACCTCTTAGCTTTCTCATGGCTAGGAGGAAATGGTCTTTTACTTGTCCACATCTGAGGGACCGAGGGCTGGCTATTGTGCTTAGACGGGGTTGATAAGGGTGTCCCCGGCAAACTGCCGGTCTGTGAGGAAGATGCAGGCGGACATGTTAGGTTGCCTTGATCCAAAGGTGGTGCTATCGATGTCGGACAGCGCTCAACACCAGCTGGTGTTACCACCTCCAAAGAAAATGATGACCTGCCAATCACGCTGGCTGTTGCGGGTAAAGAGGTGGCAGGTCTGCGCCCCAAAACAGGTGTGACTGCTGTCCCCCCAGTCACAGAGGATGAAGAGGCCGCAGATGCACAAGATATGGCAGACGGTGGTTGGCCCGGCCGGCTAGGCCGCATTGTAGCACACTGAGCTTCCCACTGCAACTTATGCTTCATGTCCATGTGCCGGTTCATGCATGAAGTACTCAAACTATGTCTTTTTTGGCCTCTACTTAGCTTTTGCTGACAAATGTTACAGATAACACGAGTTGGGTCATCTTTATCGATCTGAAAAAATGCCCAGGCTATGCAAGGCTTAGCACCCATGCGACCTGAAGAGCCACCACGACTTGTGGTGAGAGGCAGAGTTGTGTTTGAGGATGCAGTTGTTGACGTGCTTCCAGTACTACGTCTCTGTCCAGGAAGGCGCAACCTGACCTCGTCGTCACTAGCATCTTCCTCCACCTCCTCTGCTGACCTCATCTCTTGGCTGACTGTGGGTTGACAGTAAGTGGGATCTCCAACCTCATCATCATCACCCTGTGCGTTATCACACCCGTCGTCCTCAGAGCCAACCTGTTCCTGCCCTGACAAAAAACTAAAGTTGTCGCTCCAATCAGGTATTTGAGTCTTATCATCGTCTTCCTCATTGTCTCCACCAACAGGAGTTACAGTTTGGGAATGAGGGTCTACATTATGGTCAGAACCTTCTGCGTCTGGTCCTGGATCCGACTCATAAAGATTCTGGGCATCAGTGCAGATCATTTCCTCGTCTGGATTCACAGAAGCGCTGGAGTCGACCTCTGATTCCCAGGCTATAGTATGAGTAAACAGCTCTGCAGACTCAACCATCTGTTCTACCTCATACTCAGACGGGCAGCTGGAGATTTGGGAGCTGTGAGGAAGCAAGTGCGATTGGGGTGACACCTTTGAGGACTGGAGTATTTGTGATGTTGAAGTTGATGTGGAGGAGAGCCCACTTAAAGGAGCACTTGATATCCGTTGAAGCACCTGCTGTTTTTGTGCCTCATCTGGAATTTGTAGCGATTGGCGTGGCCGTAAGACAGGGATCTTATCACATTGTCCGCTAAAAGAAGTAGACATTTTAGTTTGGCTGGAAGATGGTCTTTCTTCTGCAGATGTTACTGTTGCTTTAACACCTACCCCACGGACACAACCTTTTTTCCCCTTCCCAACACGCCTATTCCCCTTTCCACCAGCAGCAGGCCTTTTTCCACTCATTTTGGTGGTTAACTAATTCACAACTCTGGAGTTGTTTGCACAAAAAAAGAATGGATGGGAACCGAGCAGAGCTGAGTGGCCAAACTGTGGTATTAGGCCAAAACTATTGGCTGGGTTAGATGCAGAAAAAAATTATATTCAATTTGCAACCTGATGGAGGTCTGTATAGATGGATTAATAGAACAAGTCCCACACACAGCTAGAAGCCCAATATTTTTTCAGAGGTAGATGCAGAAAAAAATATATTCAGTTTGCAACCTGATGGAGGTCTGTATAGATGGATTAATAGAACAAGTCCCACACACAGCTAGAAGCCCAATATTTTTTCAGAGGTAGATGCAGAAAAAAATATATTCAGTTTGCAACCTGATGGAGGTCTGTATAGATGGATTAATAGAACAAGTCCCACACACAGCTAGAAGCCCAATATTTTTTCAGAGGTAGATGCAGAAAAAAATATATTCAGTTTGCAACCTGATGGAGGTCAGTATGGATGGACTAATACAACAAGTCCCACACACAGCTAGAAGCCCAATATTTTTTCAGAGGTAGATGCAGAAAAAAATATATTCAGTTTGCAACCTGATGGAGGTCTGTATAGATGGATTAATAGAACAAGTCCCACACACAGCTAGAAGCCCAATATTTTTTCAGAGGTAGATGCAGAAAAAAATATATTCAGTTTGCAACCTGATGGAGGTCTGTATGGATGGATTAATAGAACAAGTCCCACACACAGCTAGAAGCCCAATATTTTTTCAGAGGTAGATGCAGAAAAAAATATATTCAGTTTGCAACCTGATGGAGGTCTGTATAGATGGATTAATAGAACAAGTCCCACACACAGCTAGAAGCCCAATATTTTTTCAGAGGTAGATGCAGAAAAAAATATATTCAGTTTGCAACCTGATGGAGGTCTGTATAGATGGATTAATAGAACAAGTCCCACACACAGCTAGAAGCCCAATATTTTTTCAGAGGTAGATGCAGAAAAAAATATATTCAGTTTGCAACCTGATGGAGGTCTGTATAGATGGATTAATAGAACAAGTCCCACACACAGCTAGAAGCCCAATATTTTTTCAGAGGTAGATGCAGAAAAAAATATATTCAGTTTGCAACCTGATGGAGGTCTGTATAGATGGATTAATAGAACAAGTCCCACACACAGCTAGAAGCCCAATATTTTTTCAGAGGTAGATGCAGAAAAAAATATATTCAGTTTGCAACCTGATGGAGGTCTGTATAGATGGATTAATAGAACAAGTCCCACACACAGCTAGAAGCCCAATATTTTTTCAGAGGTAGATGCAGAAAAAAATATATTCAGTTTGCAACCTGATGGAGGTCTGTATAGATGGATTAATAGAACAAGTCCCACACACAGCTAGAAGCCCAATATTTTTTCAGAGGTAGATGCAGAAAAAAATATATTCAGTTTGCAATCTGATGGAGGTCAGTATAGATGGACTAATACAACAAGTCCCACACACAGCTAGAAGCCCAATATTTTTTCAGAGGTAGATGCAGAAAAAAATATATTCAGTTTGCAACCTGATGGAGGTCTGTATAGATGGATTAATAGAACAAGTCCCACACACAGCTAGAAGCCCCATATTTTTTCAGAGGTAGATGCAGAAAAAAATATATTCAGTTTGCAACCTGATGGAGGTCTGTATAGATGGATTAATAGAACAAGTCCCAAACACAGCTAGAAGCTCAATATTTTTTCAGAGGTAGATGCAGAAAAAAATATATTCAGTTTGCAACCTGATGGAGGTCTGTATAGATGGATTAATAGAACAAGTCCCACACACAGCTAGAAGCCCAATATTTTTTCAGAGGTAGATGCAGAAAAAAATATATTCAGTTTGCAACCTGATGGAGGTCTGTATGGATGGATTAATAGAACAAGTCCCACACACAGCTAGAAGCCCAATATTTTTTCAGAGGTAGATGCAGAAAAAAATATATTCAGTTTGCAACCTGATGGAGGTCTGTATAGATGGATTAATAGAACAAGTCCCACACACAGCTAGAAGCCCAATATTTTTTCAGAGGTAGATGCAGAAAAAAATATATTCAGTTTGCAACCTGATGGAGGTCAGTATAGATGGACTAATACAACAAGTCCCACACACAGCTAGAAGCCCAATATTTTTTCAGAGGTAGATGCAGAAAAAAATATATTCAGTTTGCAACCTGATGGAGGTCTGTATAGATGGATTAATAGAACAAGTCCCACACACAGCTAGAAGCCCAATATTTTTTCAGAGCTAGATGCAGAAAAAAATTATATTCAATTTTCAACCTGATGGAGGTCAGTATAGATGGACTAATAGAATGATGCTATGCCCAAAAGATTTTACTTCACTAGGTGCAGTAAAAAAATTGGTGTTCTATACACAGGTGGTATATCTTGCAACACAGATAGGCTACTCCACTGACTAACACACTCTGCAATAGGCCAAAAAGGATTAGCTTTGCTAGATTCAGCCAAATGCTGTGAAAAAAACTTGCACAGCACTGGCACAGACCTGCCTGGCAAAAACTGATAGGAACTGATGTAACCTAGTCCTGAAAAGGACTCCAATTACAATTAGTCTTTACTCCCACAATCTATCTATTTAAGAGCACAGACCTGCCTGATAAAAGTCGTAGGAAATGCTGTAACCTAGTCCTTAAAAGGACTGCAATCACAACTATTCCCTACTCCCAAGCTATCTGTAGATTTGTGCGAAAATTGGCTTGAAATTAACAAGGTATAGCGCACACAGCAACAGCGGTGCCGTCTAACACGCAGCTGTAGCAGTGAGAAAATGGTGGCGACGGGGAAAATGGCTTGGTCTTATAGGGCAAGGACATGTGACATACACTGCCAATGACACATGCCCTTGCTTGTGTGAAAAAAAGCACTTCGCTCCGTGTGTGCGCTGCTGATAGGCTGACAGATTGCACCTCCCCACTGCAAATGCGGGAAAGAGAAAAAAAAATGGAGATCTTCATTGTTCCTGCAGAGATCCATCCCCTGCCCCTCCCCCCACCCCGCTGTACACTCAAACTGCGTATTAACATTAATTTTCATCATTACTGAGAAAAAATCCAGTTATGATTTTGGTGCACGAACAGTTATCGAACATAACCTCGAACAGCCGAATTTTTCTCAAATTGTTCGTGTTCGCCGAACGGCTCGAACACCGCCCAAAACAGCTCGAATTTGAGATTGGCGAACAGTTCGAGTAGAACAACGCTCATCTCTAGTGGACACAGAAGATTTTTGAGACCTTATGTCCGTGTCCCAGTACCAGATGCCCAGTCGGCACTACTTCTCAAAGAAAGGTGTGCCTGCGCTCCACCAGCATGTCGCACACAACATCACCGCTTCTTGGAGAAACTGTGTGTGTGACAGGGTGCATTTCACCACAGACACTTGGACGAGTAGGCATGGACAGGGGCGGTACATGTCGCTGACTGGGCACTGGGTAACTATGGTGACAGCAGGAGAAGGGGCTGCTGTCCAAGTCTTGCCGTCCCCACAAGTTGTGCGTCAATCCTCTATCTCGAAGTTCCTCCACTGCTTCTGCCTCCTCAACCTCCTCTCGGTCCTCCACCTGCACCCAAAGCCTGTCTGGTCATGCCACCCACTTTCTAACTGCGCAGAAGGGATCCTGCGCACCTCCTTACTATGCTGGCAGAAGGGCTCAACGTCATCAGGTGGTTTTTACTTTGAAATGTCTGGGAAATGAGAGTCACACAGCTGAGGAGTTGTGGTCAGCTCTGGAGAACCAGTTTCATGAATGGTTGTCTCCACTGGACCTGCAACCAGGGAAGGCCGTGTGCGACAATGCTGCAAACCTGGGTGTGGCCCTTCGCCGGGGCAATGTCACACACGTGCCTTGTATGGCTCACGTGTTGAACCTGGTTGTCCATCAATTTTTAGCCCACTATCCCGGACTAGATGGCCTTCTGCAGAGGGCACGGTCGCTGTGTGCTCACTTCCGCCGTTCGCATCCCACAACTCAGCGACTTACATCTCTACAGAAGTCGTTGGGCCTTCCACTTCACCGGCTAAAATGCGATGTGCCAACACGATGGAATTCAACTCTGCACATGTTGCAGCGACTGTGGCAGCACCAACAAGCCCTGGTGCAATACGTTCTGACTTATAGCCTGGGCCAACGAGATCCAGAGGTGGGGCAAATCATGCTGGAGGAGTGGTCTCAGATCAGAGACCTATGCACCCTTCTGCACAGTTTTGAAATGGCGACGAAGATGTTTAGTGCTGACGATGCCATTATCAGCATGACTATTTACATTCTGGAGCACAGGTTAAACAGAATTCGGAGTCAGGTGGAGGGACAAGAGGAGGTGGAGGAAGTAGAGGAAGAGGAGTTGTATGCGGAAGGGCTAACATCTGCAAGGTCCAGACGGTCGGCAGCACCAAGGCGGCAGGCATGGGAGGGTGGGGGAGAGGGATTAACCAGGGCGCATGGTAGCAGCCAAACTAGTGAGGAAGGTGCAGTAGCCCAGGAAAAAATGGAGGACGAACTGGCGATGGGCATGGAAGAAACATCAGATGAGGAAGACCTTGATCACATTTCTGTTGTGCGAGGTTGGGAGGAGAGGGCAGAGGAAGGAAGCATGATTCTTACATCGCCACCAACACAACAGGGACTTGGTGCTCCTGGATGCGCGAGACACATGAGTGCCTTCTTGCTTCACTACCTGCAACATGACCCTCGAATTGTCAGAATTCGAAATAATCCTGACTACTGGATTGCCACACTCTTAGATCCCCGGTACAAAAGTAAATTTGCCGAAATAATTCCTGCCATAGAAAGGGATTCACGCATGCAGGAGTATCAGCAGAGACTGTTGCAGAATCTTACATGTGCTTTTCCACAAAACACCAGTGGTGCACATAGTGAATCTCACAGTTCTAAATTGCCAACCGTGGGACTGTCGAGTCTTCAGCACTCAAACCGTAGCAGAAACACAGTATCTGTTGGTAACAGCAATTTTGCAGAATCCTCTCACCACTTTTTTAGCCCATCCTTTGCAAGGCCACAGGAGACAAGAAGTCAGACACATAGTCAACGCCTAGAGACGATGGTACAGGAGTGTCTCCAAGTGAACAACGAAGCCATGACTGTGTCACTGAACCCTTTTTGGGCTTCCAATCTGGAAAAATGGCCGGAGCTCGCCACTCAAGCCTTGGAGATCTTGTCATGTCCCGCAGCCAGTGTTCTCTCTGAACGTGTGTTCAGCACTGCTGGTGGTGTGCTGACAGATAAGTGCACGCGGCTGTCCACTGACAATGTAGACAGACTCACGTTCATAAAGATGAACAAATCATGGATCCGCAAGGACTTTTCTACCCCTGTGTCATCCTGGGGAGAGTAAAAGCTTGAGGATTTGTTAAAATCACCTCACCAACCGTTTTAAGCTTTCAAATTAATAATAATTTTTAGCTGCATCTAGCCCGGAAAATAATTTTGGGCCTGTAGCAGTGTGTGGTACTCATTCTATTAGGTCATCTATACTAAGCTCCACCAGCTTTCAAATTAATAATAATTTTTATCTGCATCTTGTCTGGAAAATAATTTTGGACATAGTAGCAGTGTGTGGTACTCATTCTATTAGACCATCTATACTAAGCTCCACCAGCTTTCAAATTAATAATAATTTTTGTTCTCTCTGAACGTGTGTTCAGCGCTGCTGATGGTGTGCTGACAGATAAGCGCACGCGGCTGTCTACTGACAATGTAGACAGACTCACGTTCATAAAGATGAACAAATCATGGATCCGCAAGGACTTTTCTACCCCTGTGTCATCCTGGGGAGAGTAAAAGCTTGAGTATTTGCTAAAATCACCTCACCAACCGTTTTAAGAAACTCTGGGGCAATTCATGCCACTTAACTGGTGTCTGTGCCACAAATTTTTGGAAAGAATGGAGACTCTTTTTGGAGTCCCCTTGCTGTGTTTTACGTGACATTGGCATCGTCAATTACAGGTGGGTCGGGTCTCCCCCCCCACGTAAGAAGCTACATACACTATGGCTTAGGGTAACACAGATGGTTGAGTCCGAAGAGCTGTTTACTCAGAGGTCTGCTCCAAAGCTTCAGTGTCTGCTAGTCAGCGTAGTAACCCAGCTGCGAAGCAAGCTGCACTGCCTGTGTATCTAATAATGATTTTTAACTGCATCTAGCCTAGGCTGACTGTGGTGACACCCAACCAAACACAGACGCTCAGCCCCCTACCGACCCCCTTTCATTGACAATACAATCATGTAACTCTTACAACTGGATGGGTGAGGATTGGTCACAGCTTTATTAACTGTTTAAAATAATTCAGCTTGTTGCAGCATGCCCTGTGTCTCCAGTCTCCACAACGGCAAGTTGGCCAACAAGTGTAACTCTCCAACATGTCCTTTCTATTTCCAGGCCACGGAGGATCCTGCGTACTAGTATGCAGGACTCTGACCCCCATCCATCACTCTTAACGCTTGTTCCACTCTGTCCTGGAGTCCAGACAGGAATATGTCCAGTCCAATATCCATTAAGTGAACACAGTCGGGACGTATGAGGCCTGCTTTATCTCCTTCCAGTTGTCCACCTCTGTCTCTTATAAATTTTGGCATCAAATATTTATTAGCCTCCTTGTCCGTGATGTCTCGGGCACCTTGCCATACCGCGCTCGGCACAATCTCTGACTATTTTTGTGAAAAATTCTCTGAAGCTCTCAGTGTCTAGTTTCATTATTGCCATTAGTTATGCGCTCTTGTGATAACCTAGGTCGTTTCCCCCGGCCTGTATAACTAAGATGACCGGACCTCTTGCCTCTTTCCCTACCTTGATTACCTCCATTAGTACCTGTGGCCATTGCAGGCCTCTAATACCTCTCCAGTTGAAATATGTGTTATGAAACTCAAATTTCCTCCCGCTTGGGCGGACTTTCACCCTTTTTTCTGCACAATATATATACGAGTGGCCTATCACCCACACTGTTGGCTTAGCCTCACCAGTAAAAGAAACAAACCACGTTAGGATAACAAGTCAGGTCTTATGTATCTCGCCAAACACGTGGATCGCCATCTCCCTATCCTCTAAACTTCCGTTTGTGACAGTCCTGCTCTTGCTGCTTCCATGGCCGCGCCTATGTGGACTGAGTGTGTCCCATAATCTTTGGGGTGGTTCCCTGCCGATGTTATGCATTTATTAAATATAGCTTGGAACTGGTATCTTGATAATGGCGTTCCATCAATGTGTGATAGGAAGAAATTACTTTGTGATCTGATGGTTACATATGTTTTTACTATTGTTACCCGACTCAGCGTACCATTTGTGGGTTGTAGAAGTACCCAAGTGCCCCTGCCCGCTGGAACCGTTTTCGATTTGCATATGCGTAGACGTATGGCATTATTGGCTATGACAACGTCCTGGTGTAATAAGCCTCCACTGGTGTTAATTTTGGATTGAGGGACTAATTCGCTTATACATAGCGCCCCGAAGAAGGCGATCGCAAATACAGTAGACAGTAGTGTTGCTTCGAATTGTGAGTAACATGTTAATGGTGTTAGGGATATGATGTGAGAAATCAGTTTTAGTGACACGGGACGGGACGTCTACACTCCTGACTTGGCTGACCCCTTTTCCACCCTTTTATGGATTGTCTGATGATAAATCTCTTTGTCACATGTCCCCAATTCAGTAGTTGGAAGTGAAATGCTACTCCGGTCAGCCACCGCTGCACTGACGCCCCTGATATGCCCCTCATCATTAGCTGGTGGAGAAATTTTATGGTGACTTGTAATCTGGCTTGTTCACATTGGTCAACCCGTCTGCCTGCTATTAGTCGTGTCCACTGTTCCCATGCCTTACCGTATGCTTGCCACATTGACGGGGTAACTGACGTTCTGATTAATGGCATCAACTATTCTCCACTAGATCCCATAGGGAGGCTGGGCAACTGTTGCCCGATGGGTGGGAGTTGGGGAGGAACTCTGTGAAAATCTGCCAATTGAATTGTGATAAAGCGTTAGCAGCAGCGTTAGACCCCTCAGCATCGTGGCTAGCGCGGACCCATACATTGTGTTTTAGGCACAGGAATGCTAGCCGGCATAGTAGGCCTAGCACTGGGAGAGACAATGATGCCATATTATTAATGAAGTGCGCTAGGCTGGTGTTTTTTGTTATGAAGCATATATTTTTGTTAGCCAAGCGCGCGCCCCATATTTCTATTGCTACCACTATTGAAAACAGTTCCAGGACTGTCTGTTTTTTTGTCAGCACTTGTTCTGGCCAATACGGAGGCCATAAGCTTTTGCACCATTGGTTATTTAGTATCGCTGCATATCCGCCTGATTCTGCCGTCCCGGTGTATAATCTTAGTTGAATGTGGACTGTTCTGCTGACATAAATAACGTGTGACCGTTGAATGATTATAAGAAGGTTTTCCACACCTCTAAGTCCGCCCGTGGCTGCCTGCTGATTCTGATTGTATGACTCGGTTTAGATGCCCCTTTTGTTATGGGCGATAAATGAAGAGAAAAAAACCCTTCCGACTGGCATCACCCAGCTCGCAAACGCGAGGAGACCTAGTAATACTTGCATCTACTGTAGTGTTACTTTCCATACTGCACAAAAAACCTAGATCAGGTGTAATGTTTTGGTATTTTTTCCCATGGGAGGTGGAACAACCTTGCTGTGGTGTCGATTTCGATGCCTAAGAACGATTTTTTTTAGTTGTGGGGCCTATGTTTTTGGTTGGGCATAATGGGACTCCAAACCGACGGGAGATGTTTGTGAATTCGTTGAGTAAGGGGCAGCGAAAGTGGATGACCAATCGCCACATGGCAGAAAAAGAAAGGAAAAAAATCAGCTCACCCACCTAGAAGATCAACAGCATGGAGCCAGGAGTGCTACCAGACGAACATGAGGAACCAGGAAGATCCAGCTGAACAAATCTTCTAAAATCCACTTTTTATTGGGTCAGCAAAAAAACAGCAAGGAAGGGGTATTTATATTTCATGTCCTGCTATGCACCTGTTCAAGGCTGAGTTAATCAGAAATTTAAACACACATACCATGTTAAAATCGTATAGCATAGAAACAATGCATATAAATGTAAATAATCCAAAAGAAAAAGAAAAGAAGAAAAAGGGAACATATATATAATAATAATCTATAAATGATCACTCATAATGATACATCAAATCATGTCTGATGTTTAAACCCGCTTTTACACATGTATTTAAAGTATAAATCCACCAACTTTCTCTATTATGGAGCTTTCTCCTATAATCATCCACCAAATCTCCACCAATAGCCACAGCCCACGGAGTGGACACCACAGTCAGTGAATCCTTCCTTATTTAGTATAGAGTCTACCAATACTTTGGGCGTATTAGCCCAGCTGCAAAGCAAGCTGCACCGCCTGTGTATCTAATAATAATTTTTAACTGCATCAAGCCTAGGCAGACTGTGGGGACCCCCAACCAAACCCAGACGCTCTGCATCTAACCCAGCCAATCATTTGATAGTATTTCTAGTAGCAGAGTCGCATGGGCTCTAAACCTTGCATAGCCTGTGCACTTTTTCAGATCGATAAGGATGGCCCAACTCGTGTTATCTGTAACATTTGTCACCAAAAGCTAAGTAGAGGCCAAAAAATCCATAGTTTGAGTACTTCATGCATGAACCGTCACACGGATATGAAGCATAAGTTGCAGTGCGAAGCTCACTGTGCTACAATGCGGCCTAGTGGGCTGGGACAACCACCATCTGCCCCACCTGTGTCATTCTGGGGAGACTAAAAGCTTGAGGATTTTGGAAAATCACCTCACCAACCATTTTAAGCAACTCTGGGACAATTGATGCCACTTAAGTGGTGTCTGTGCCACAATTTTGGGAAAAAATGGAGACTCTTTTTGGAGTCCCCTTGCTGTGTTTTACATGACGTTGCCATCGTCAATTCCAGGTGGGTCGGGCCCCCCCCCCCCCTTTTAACCGTAAGAAACTACATACACTATGGCTTGGGGTAACACAGATGGTTGAGTCTGAAGAGCTGTTTACTCATACTGTAGCCTGGGAATCAGAGGTCTGCTCCAAAGCTTCAGTGTCTGCTAGTCAGCGGAGTAGCCACCGCCTGTAGATCTAATTACAATTTTTTTTTTCAAATTCAAGTTTTTTTTTATTTTTGTGTTGAAAAAGTACAAGAAAATACAATATACATAGTAAAAGGGGTAGTATAACTATAAATATATGCATAACGACAGTACCTTGGGGGGTACAGGGAGGGTTTTCCATCAATATCCAGATCAAGCATGTATTTTTCCATATGAAAGATAGAGAAAGAAGGAGTGGACCACGGCAGACCACCAATCAATAGAGTGCGATTATGATCATTGTTGTGCCAACATCACGGATAACTTTAGTTGGGGGCTAGATGGTAGGCGTCAGAGTTTTGCAAATCCATCCAATCCCTCCAAATCACACAGTATCTATCAACATCAGCCGGTGAGATGGCAATCAGATGCTCCATCCTATTAAGGAGGGAGATCTCCGCAAACCATTCCTCCACAGTGGGTGGGTCTCTGCTTTTCCAGTGTCGTGGAATGACATTCTTAGCCTCCTGTGTTAGGTAGCCTATTGATGAGCTTTTATAACTACGTTTACTTATTGGTAACATTGATAAAAGGAGGGCTTCTGGCGTATTAGGGATAGTCAAACCAGTTATTTTCTCAATCATGGGAACCACCATTGCTCAAAATGCATTTATTATAGGGCATGCCCACCATAGGTGTGACATTGTCCCTTCCTCCTCCCCACATCTCCAACATCTATCTGAGACCACTGGATACCATCTATGAAGGACTGCTGGTACCCGGTACCATCTAGAGATAATTTTGAAGGAGGTTTCTTGAGCTTTGGACCCTATTGAGGTTTTATGTGTTAGGAAGAAACATTTATCCCATTGTGAGTCAGAGAAGGACTTCCCCAGTTCCCTTTCCCATGCACCGCAGAATCCTGGCCTATTGTCAGTTACCTGAGCAATGAGGAGATTATACAGTAGGGAGATGGAGTGTGTAGGGGGTGACAATGATAGGCTCAATTTTTCAAAGTTTGTGAGATCTCTATGAAGATGTGTGTGCTTCTTCACAGTTGAATAGAAGTGTTGTAACTGGCTATATTCAAAATTAGCCTTCGGGGAAGTGGCTCTTCCCTGTAACAAGTCATTGAGGGGGAGCAGCGAAGTATTGGAGATGGCATGAGAAAATAATATCGGATGGGATTTGAACCGAGAAATCTATTTGCAGATAGTCCTAGTGGGAAATCTGGATTATCTGAAATCGGGAGCAAGGGGCCTTGGGGGTCGATTGAGGATAAGCTTTTTTTTGGGGATCTCAAAGCCAAAGAAGTGGCATAAGTACTATATGACATGAGGCCAAGAGAGGGGACAATTAAATGGACGCACCATGGGAGAGTGGTAAGAGCTTTAGGACAAATGGATTGAGCTATTTTGACCCACAATTTCCCCTCCGAATGATGGAAGAAGTCCAGGATTCTAGCGTGTACTGCTGCCATGTAATACCTTCTACAATCTGGAAGGCTAAGGCGCCCCTTTTGTTTGTGTCTGATCAGAAAGTCCCCCCCGAATGCGTGGACTCCCACTTGCCCAGATAAGTCTGCAAAAGCTACTGCGTAGTCTTTTCCAAAAATTTGAGGGAATTACCACGGCAATGGTTTGGAAGAGGTATAAGAGTTTAGGTGGGACGTTCATTTTTAGTATATTTATTCTGCCGAACCAGGAAAAATCCTTCACCGGCCAAGAAGTAAGATCTCTAAGGAGTTGCTCAATAAAGGGCCCAAAATTAAGATAAAATAGATGGGAGAGGTCTCTATGAATACGAATTCCTAAGTATTTGATACCCTGTGAGGGCCAGGCAAAGGGAAAGTTGGACTGGATGGAATCCTGTATGGATTTGGGGAGGGAGACATCGAGGGCCTCAGACTTCGCTGCACTGATTTTAAAATTTGACCATGTACCAAAGTGATCTATTTCAGCCATAACAGCAGTGATGGATATATGTGGTTGAGTGATATATACTAGGACATCATCAGCAAATGCAGGTGCCTCCCACCTCAATCCCCCTAATATTGGGGTTATCGTGAATTGATGAGAGCAGATGCTCTATCACTAGGATGTATAAGAGAGGGGACAGAGGACATCCCTGCCTTGTCCCATTGGTGATTATGAAAGGTGATGATAATGTTCCATTTATCTTCAGCCTAGCTGACGGATTGCGATACAGGGCCATGATTTAGGCTATAAAAGGGTCCCCTACCCCAAGCTTTTTAAGAGAATAATATATGGCGTGCCAGGAGACTCTATGGAATGCTTTCTCAGCATCCAACGAGAGTATCTAATTACAAATTTTTAACTGCATCTAGCCCAAGCAATACTTTGGGCCTAGTAGCAGTGTCTGCTAGTCAGCGGATTAACCCAGCTGTTAAGCAAGCTACACCACCTGTAGTTTGGACACTTAATTTTTTCAAAGGAAATGGTTCGAGCCCCCGGGACACTCAGTGAAGAGCATCGGGGAGGCACCCCAAGGCACAGGGGCTGGGACTGACGGTAGGATGCCTTGCGGCGGACCACCAAGCTCGATACTTATAAAAGCTTTTTAACTGCAGCAGCTTTAGTGGACGCTAATGGAGCTGGAACTCTTTTTTTATTAAAGTAAAAAAATCCACACCAATACATAACAATACATAACAATTCCCAGAAAGTCCAACCATGTCATCCTAATAAATTACCAAAACATATACATCAAACAACACAAAAAGAAACCCCCCCCCGCGAATCTTGTGGGGAACATAACCAAAATAATAAGGGATCCTACCAGGAGTAGTTTATTTCACTTTCCCATGCAGAATAAGAGATGCGTACTAGGGGTCCAGGTCCAGGAGAAAACATGAGTCTATGCGAGTCCATAAGAGCTTAAAAGAGTCCAAAGAAACCCAGAGAGTCCATAGAGTCCATACGGGATAAGTCCATCCACATACTTGCTACTGCTCGTGCTCTTTGCTCTTTACTCTTGGCTCTGCGCTCATCTCCTTGGTCCATGAATCCGTCCCCTTACTCCTCGGAGCTACCAGGCTCGGATGTTATTACAGAGGAGAGAGTAAAAAAAAGGGGCCGCATTACAATTCCTTTCATTCCATTATACATACAATCAAGAACAAAACCCGGTCCACCGCCCTAACATAAATACGATGGCACTCTGCCAAAAACTACAACTGAGCCTTATTTAACACTACACATATATATATATATATATATATATATATATATATATATATATATATATATATATATTATTTTTTTTAGTTTTTTTATGAAGTTGTTTTTTTTTCCCCACTCAAAATCCAACCTACCCTCCACCACATATCTATTGTTATCATAGTTGTTTCCCTTTTTCTCTTTTTCTCTACTATTTACAGTTATATGAAAAAGTTTGGGCACCCCTATTAATCTTAAGCTTAATGTTTTATAAAAATTGGTGTTTTTGCAACAGCTATTTCAGTTTGATATATGTAATAACTGTTGGACACAGTAATGTTTCTGCCTTGAAATGCAGATTTCACATTTTCTGTTAGTACAATAAACCTCATTTCAAGGCAGAAACATTACTGTGTCCAACAGTTATTACATATATCAAACTGAAATAGCTGTTGCAAAAACACCAATTTTTATAAAACATTAAGCTTAAGATTAATAGGGGTGCCCAAACTTTTTCATATAACTGTACATATTCCTTATATACTATAAATCCTACAACCTCCTAACACCTTATCAACATAATAACATAGCAGCATAACAACATAATAGCATAACCACATAATAGCATAACAACACCATACCTACTACTCAATTTAAGCCATGGCTCGGTGCTTGCGAGCCCCATACACCTCAGTATCCTTGAAAGCATAAAGCTACCAGTGAAAGTTAACACCCCACCACCGGGAGCCGGAAAAGCAGGCTCTTTCCCTGACAAGAAAAATAAACCTGTCTTACCCTCACTATCTCAAAGCTGTCCCTTATTAAAACCCTATCCCTATCTATCCCTCCCTGCCCCTATCGCCCTATCTACCTCACCACGTGCCTAACTATCTTTCCCTCCTCTGTCTCTAGCTGTCCCTATGCGTATCTCTCCCTACTGCCTAAATACCAGCCCCTACTGCTATAAAACTAAAATTAATCTGTCCCTCAAGGCACTTCAAATGAGAGACCCCTCCAGAGGCGGGAGGCCTTCTCAGTGCCCAATCTGTCAAATTCCAGCGAGCACATTTTACCAAGGTCACCCAGAATGTTCCTAACCACCTCATCCATGGGGAGGGTTTTCTGCTGAGTGGATACTAGACAGCGTGCATTCCAAGTGTAGAACCTGACCACTAGACTAACTAGAAATAACGTGCACCGATCTCGGCCACCAGGGGACCCGAATGCTCGGTACGCCCACTCCGGATAGGAGAGGCGAGCCAGCCTAGGCCAGCCAATGGAAGCACCCACCCTGTTGTAGACCCCTGTATTAAAGGGGCACTGAAGGAGGAAGTGCTCCACGCTTTCCAGCACGTCGCAGCATTCCTCACGGGGGAAACCCCGGTCATTGGAATTCCTATACTTCAAATTGCCCCTTACATACATCCTCCCGTGAAAGCAGCGCCAGGCCAAGTCCCAAAATTTCAAGGGGATCCGAGTAGAATTTAGCAACCTCAGCCCCCCCTCCAGATCCCGACCTGGGCAATCCTTGAGGACCAGAGGCTTCTGGAAACGGGTCAACAGAACCTTTCTGTCAAGGAATTTCCTCGGCATAGTTCTGATCTCCCACATTCCCAGACCCCACTGGTGGATCACCTTCAAAACCAGGGTAGCATAAGCCGGGAGATGCCCGTGCGGTGTACGTAGGTCCCTCACTTGCCCTCCTGACTCCCATTCCTGGAAGAAGGGTCGAAGCCATCCCCTGCAGGAGAAAACCTACGGAGGAGCCCTCTCTGGCCAGAGGTTCCCTATGTTGGTTTTAAGGAAGGCATTCACTAAGAATACCACTGGGTTGACCATACCAAACCCGCCTAGTCTCCTCGTACGGTACGTGACCTCCCTCTTGACTAGGTTGAGCCTGTTTCCCCATAACATCTGGAAAAACAGGCCATAGACCCGTGTCCAAAGAGGTTCTGGCAAAATGCAAACGCTGCCCAAATAGTTCAGCAAAGGCAGAAGGTAACCCTTGATCAAGTTCACCCGCTCCCTTAGGGTCAAAGTCCAACCCTTCCACTGGTCCACCTTTTGAGCGGTGATCTTTAGCCTGCCCTCCCAATTTAGCTAGGGGTAATCACCCGGGCCGAAATTGATGCCTAAGATCTTTGCTGTGGCTTGGGGTTCTGGGAGGGTGTCCGGGAGACCGAAACTAGGGTCTCTCCCTCCCAGCCAGAGACTCTCACACTTCTCCTGGTTGATCTTAGACCCAGATGCCTCCGAGTAGCGGTCAACCTCAGACATCACCCAGTCCGCCTCCTCTTTCGAGGATACAAACAAGGAGACATCATCGGTGTACACCACTGCCCTGAAGGCGGCCTCCGGGGCCGCCCGGTCCATCCGGACTCCCGCCAACGGTCCACCCTCGATCCTCCTTAAAAAGGGGTCGAGGGCGAACACGTATAACAGCGGGCTCAACGGACAGCCCTGGGGAACCCCAGATTCCACCTCAAAAGGGCGGCCAGACCAACCATTCACCAGCGTGAAAGTCTCAGCCCCTGCATACAATGCCTTTAACCAATTTACAAACCCCCCGGGCAGACCGTACCTCAACAGGACAGACCAGAGGTAGTCATGGTTCACCCAATCAAAAGCCTTTGCCTGATCTAGGGACAGCAGAAACCCCTTCCAGAGGCCAGCCCTACCCTGCTCCACTGCCTCTCGGACACCGAGTACAGCACTAAATGTGCTGCGGCCCGGAACAGAGCAATGCTGGGACCCCGAGAGGAGCCGGGGTGCAAATTTCACCAACCGATTAAAAAGCACCTTTGCCAGAACCTTCCGGTCCGTATTGAGAAGCGCTATGGGACGCCAATTCTCAATACGGGAAGAGTCCCTACCCTTTGACAGGATAATCAGGGCAGACCTCCTCATTGAACGGGTAAGAGCACCCGAGGAAAGGCACTCGTTGAACACCTCCGTCAAGAGGGGGACCAAAGAGTCCCTAAAGGTCTTATAAAATTCAGACGTTAAGCCGTCTGGACCTGGCGATTTCTTGAGCCGAAGCCCATCAATGGCCAGTCTCACTTCCTCTTCCCTGATTGCCTCAGTCAAAACACCGAGAGAGGGGTCATCCCCTGGCTCAGGAACGGCTTCGGCCAGGAAAGTCGACGTCACGTCTCGATCTAGTTCCCTCTTTCCCAAGAAGCGTGAGTAGAACGACCTGACGACTTCCAGGATTCCTGATTTGGATCTGTTCAGGGAACCTGTACCATCGATCAGGCCGGTCACTACTTTACGATTCACTGACATCTTACAGTTTCTGTAGGGGTCAGGTGAGCGGTACTTCCCGAAATCCTTCTCAAAAACCAAAGATGTGTGTCTATCATACTGACTCCTCTTGAGCAAAGACTTCACTCTGGAGATCTCCTCACGGTCACCTCCAGTTGAGACGAGCTGCTCAAGTTTCCTCCTCAGGCTCTGGTACAGGCGGTACCTGCTCAGGCTCCTGAGGCTAGAGAGCTGGCGGAAGAAACTCGCAACCCGGTCTTTGAACATCTCCCACCACTCAGACTTAGTGCTACACAGATCCAACAGCGGTACCTGGCTCTGAAGAATATCCTCAAAGGATTGTCTTACCTCCGCTTCTTCCAGCAGTGATGAATTCAGCTTCCATAGTCCTCTCCCCATCCGGGGGGTTTCTGAAACATTCAAGGAAAAGAAAATTAGACAGTGATCGGAGAATTCCACCTCCACAGGGAAACACTGCTGAAGAGACGGCCTCCTCCTTTAAAAAAAAACCTGTCTATTCTAGACCTACAACTACCCCTATAATAGGTGAAACCACTGTGACCTGGGGTGTGCCGGATGTGGACATCCACCAGGCGAGTATCACTAGCTATACTGTTCAGAGTCACGCTATCGTAAGCCAGCCGGCCATTGGAGCCTCCCCGGTCACGTAATCTTGTGACGGTGTTGAAGTCCCCTCCAAAGACCACCTGCCGACTTGTAAAAACATAGGGCTTGATCTTCAGGAGGAGACATTTGCGGTCCCACTTTGATTGGGGACCGTAGATGTTTATGAGCCGAAGCTCCTGTCCCCCCATGAAGACGTCTAAAACCAAGCACCTCCCCATTTCTACTTCGATAACCCTCCGGCATTCTACCGCTGCGGTCTTAAAAAGGACCGCCACCCCGCTATACGGCACGGCCGCAAGAGACCAGTATGAGGGCCCACACCTCCACGCACTTCTTGCCTTGTGAATGGCCCCCATGTCCGTTAGTTTGGTCTCCTGCAAAAATAAAATTTCAGCCTCAAACTGGGTGAGAAAATCAAAGGCCGTAAATCTAGCTGCATCTGATTTTATGCTGGCAACATTAATGGATGCCAGCGTCAACGGGGTGGGTGCAGCCATTGGGTGATCGAATTAGATGGCTTTCTTCTTCCCTCCACCCCCCTCACTGTCTGACAAAGACCCCTTGCTGTCACGCTCACGGCGTTTGACGGACACTGTCATATCCATAGCACCCTCTCCTCCCCTTTTTTCCTCACCCCCAGGTTCAGGGACAGTCCCTCCCCCAGAGGAAGATGGCATACCCCCTGAGGGAAGGACCTCGCCGTCCCCCACAGGCCCCTCAGGTGGCTCTCCCGGCTCTTTGCCCTCAACCCCCGCCACATCAGGGTCCTCGAGGACTCCAAACCGGTTGGAGACAGAGATCAGAGGGGAGATTGTGGAGCCCTCCGCCGGCACCTTGCTGGTCAAGGGGGTGGGGGCAGATTTTTTTAACCCCCTTCCCATTGATCTTCCTCTTCCTCCTTCGCCTCTTTTTTTGGGTTTCACTGTCACCCTCTGCTGTATGCTGCGTGTCCTCATCCTCCTCAACACTTTCATAGTGGGAGGAATCTGAGAGAACAGCCGCCTCCTCCTTCTCCATCCTCCTGGTCTCCTCACTCAGCGCCTCCTCCCCCAGGGCCTCAGTGGCACCAGTCGAGACCCTCAGAGGGAGGGCAGTCATCCCCCTGCCCTTCCCCAACCAGGCACCTCTCCTGCCTCCGATGATAAGAGGGGCCCCGGACCTTCTTGTTCTTCACTGGCCCCTCAGCCCCCCCGCTTCCACCAGCCTCAGGCTCAGCAGAGGGCGCACTGCCGGGATCCACCCCGACACAGCCACCCTCCGCCCAACCAAAGACGGCGTTGGCGAAGGAATGAGGGCAGCGACTGAACGGATGCCCGACGGCATCACACAGGTGGCACCGAACGGTACCACAGGAGGCGGCGAGATGGCCTATCCCACCACACAAGGTGCATTTCTGCACCCTGCATTCTGCACTAAAGTGCGTGGGATCACCGCACCTGTGGCACACTTTCGGCTGCCCCTGGTAGAAAACCAGGATCCTGTCCCTCCCAAGGAAAGCCGAGGAAGGGATGTGGGTGACAGTACCACCGGACCTCTTCAACCTCATCATGAAGGTCAGCCCCCTGACCAAATGCCCTCATCCATTATCTTTTTTGGTACCTCCACCACTTCTCCGTACCTACTGAGCCAGGTCATAATATCGACTCCTGAAAGTGACTCATTGCATGTCAGCACGGTCACCTTCTTGGGCCATTCTGGCGGGATATCGCGACGAGACCCCACCAGCTGGGCATCTCCTTTGCCAGCTCGTAGCTCGACCAAAAAAGCTCTATGCCCTCTGGCCGAACAAAGCTAACATCGAAGATGGGGGCACCAAAAGGATGTATCAGGGCAGAGATGTCATTCGCCCTGAATCCCATCTCCAGGAGGAGCTTCACCACCCTTGATCTTGGTGGGCACGCATCATCACCCCTCCACCGGAGACGGACCACATTCCTCCTGGACACCCCCAGCCCGGCTGTATTGAGAGACCATACAGTCTCTCCCCCCCTTTTCTCTTGGAAGGCTCCCTGTCCAAATTTGTCCAACCAAAAGGACAGGTCCACATCCCTCCCCTCTACTGAGATCGTCCGATCCCTACGCCTCAGGGCCTGCACGAGACGGCGGTGGAAATCTCCATCACCCGAGCCTGAGGGCGAGGATGACCCCGCCTCAGCCCCCGAAAAATTCATTCCGGCGCCGCCACTAGCGCCTGCACCACTCGCGTGATTGGACGGTGGACCGGCCCCCACATCACCATTCACCCCACTCGCCTCACCAGCCTCACCACTCACACTGCCCCCTCCCAAAACCGGCCATTCATCCATTTCCACACATTCCCCATTTTCACCATTTTCACCATTGGCACCATTCACACCATAACCCTGCGTTTTTTCCCCTCCCTGCGTTTTTCCCCTCCCCCCATTCACATCCTGCCTCTTCCCTACCACTTTCACTCCAGACCCCCTGTCATTTTCCCTTCCGTTGTTATTCCTATTACACACATTACTCACATTATTCACAGTGTGCTGATTTGGAGCAGCTGCTGTTGTCCTATGGAGCCTGGGCTTAGGTATGGGCGGTATGGGTGTTATGGGTGTTGTCTCCTCTCTCCTTCCACAGCCACCACTGCTGCTGTCTAAGCTGGACATGCCTCCTTTCTCAGCAGGGCATGCATCAACAGTGGGAGCTGCTGCAGAGCGTCGCTCCTCCACTTCTGTCTGCTGAAAGTTTCTCCCAGGGGGACCAGCCACCGCCGAAGACCCCACTGACCCAGGTGAGACAATGCTAGCGCGGGCCCCCGACGGTGCCCCCCCCCCCTGTGGCTGGGGGTGGGGCTTCAGTTGTTATTGTAGTTATTGCTGATATTATAGCTTTTTTGGGTTTGTCTTTTCTAAAAACTGGCACCGGGACTTCTGCAGACCCTGGCAGTGCCGTGCCCCCTGCCAAAGTGGCAGTCAGGGACACGGCCGGCTGTGTAGCCACAGTTTTAACCCTCAAATGCCCGCCCTTACTCACTGCCGGCGCAGAGGCCCCTATGGCCCCAGATGGTGGCAGGCACACAGGGGACCCCGGCGACACCGCCCCCACCGCCGGTGGTGCGGTCCGGGACACGGCCAGCTGTACCTCAGCCACGGTACACCTCCTGCCCTTCGATGTTACCGGCGCCGAGGCCCCCGCAGCTCCAGGTGGAAGTGGGCTCGCAGGGGGCCCCGGCGGACCGGCCCCCTCCGCCAAAGGTGCGGGCGGGGGTAGGATGGCGGCGGCTATCACGGCCGACCCCTTGCTCTTACTAGCCGGCCCCGGGGCCCCCGCAGACCCGGTAGATGACACACTTGCCAGGGACCCTGGCAGCACAACCTCCCCCACCAAGGTGGGGTCACGGATCAGCCGGACCTCCGGCACCATCCTCATGTTAGGTCCCTTTCCCCCATCCATGCTACAATCAGCATGGACGGTAGCCTTCACCGTGGTAACATTTCTCTTCCCGCCCCCTTGCACTGGGCCCACACCAGAACCCAGGCCGGGGTGGGAAGCGGGTACATAGTGGGACCGTGGGGTCCCAGGAAGGGGAACATACACAAGTTTTTCCTCCGCTCTGATCTTATTCTTCCCTTTTTCCTTCCTCCCCTTCCCAGTTGCCTCATCCAGGCAGCCCTCGTCCCCAAATGTAAACTGGGAGAAATCCACTCCCGGGGACTCGAGCTGCTGGATCTGGCGCATGAGGCAACCCCCCTCGCTACCACTGTCAATACTCCCATCATCATCCTCCACACTGCTGGTGTCCGATGGGAGCGCGACTTGGTAAGGATCTAATTGCCCACTATGTTTGACCTGGTGATCACTTACCAGGTCCCCAGGCAGGTTGTCCGGCTTCTCCTCCTCCTCCAGAGCAGACTCCTTGATGGCAGGCTCCTTGATGGCAGGCTCCTCGGCCTCCTCTGCCTGGGTCGGGTGGCCAGACCCCACTGGCGCCCCCCAGAACCTTTCGTCGTTCACTAACTTCTCTCTGAAAGGTCCTGCATTTGCCAAGATCTCCATCTTCCTCTCCTCCACTATTGTAATGGAACTTTTCAGCTCCTCCACATGAGACGACAGGGCTGGCCTCCGGTTCTTTGACGCACAGTTTGCAGCCTGCCGGGCGCACCGCAGCTCCTCCCGGAGTCGCTTCAGGGTCTTACATACCTCTTTGTGTTCGCTGAGGTACAAATTCAGGCGGAGCCATAGGTGGTTATGGGCTCCCCCGCGGCCTGGACACCCCAGTCCTTGGGGACTGCCGCTGCACCCCAGCAAGCACCAGGTTCCCCTCCGGGAGGAGAGATCTCCTCTGCCCCAGGCCCAGCTGCTGCCGGCGCCCTACCGCCTCTCCCCGGCTGCGCCGCCTTGGCCTCCTTGGCCACTTTGGCCTCCTTTATCTTCTTGGCCTCCTTGGTGCGCCCCATCTTGGGGGAGGCTTATAAAAATAAAAATAAAGAGTTCCCACAGTTCATACAGTCCAAATGGGACTCCCACCCCCGGTATCAACCGAGGGGTGGGAGACGGGGGACAAGCCCCACTGTAGTCCAAAAACCACTCTCCCTCCTCTGGGTCCAAGGGGGAGGGTCCTTCCAGCTGGGAAAAGCCTTACGGCCCGGGAGCTCCTCAGTCCACCACCTCTCTCCTCAGCTGCAGTCCACACTCTGACACACCCAGGAAGTGCCGCGGCTGCTGGCATGAGACTTGCCCTCCAATAGATCCTTGTAAAAGGATTTAAAGTGTACTCATTCAAGTTAGAGAGACAATTTAAATTAAAAAGATTAGACCTGCCTCCACCGCAGGGGGGCTCGCTCAACCCACCAGCAGACAGGCACCAGTATTGGGAGAGGGGGGCTGGCCGTCAGGGTCCACCGCAGCTCTGGCACAAACCCGGCGACACGGAGGTCGCACGGGCAGGAACGGACTGGCCGTGTCGGCTTCACACTTTTTTGGTTTTAGAAGGGCATGACATGCCTATATCTGTGTCTCCCCCTCCTTTTACTCCTCCACCTCTTTTATTTTCGCATGACTATATGTACTTGTCACTTTTCCATGTGTTAGTTGTGTCTTCTGAGCAGTTTGTCAGCTTTTGGACACCTTGAAGGTGTTTTCTATGTGTTTTCTATGTGTTTCTATGTGTTTTTGTTTGCCTGCCATTGGTTTTAACGGTGTTCGACGAACAGTTCGGCGAACAGTTCGACGAACAGTTCGACGAACAGTTCAGCGAACATACGGGTGTTCGACGAACCGAACCGAACTCGAACACTACGGGGGTGGCTCAACACTAGTGCTGTCATGGACGACCGATAAACCATGTCTCTTGTCTGCGGCTTTATCCAAGATGTCACCTAAGGCTTTCCCAAAAAGAAAGTCCCCTTCACATGGGATTGAGCAGAGTTTTGATTTAGATTGCACATCCCCTGGCCAGCTCTTGAGCCATAACGCCCTACGGGCTGCATTGGAAAGATTTGCTGATCTGGCAGTCAGCCTAACTGAATCTGCCAATGCATCCGCAAGAAAGGCAGCAGCCCCCTGCATTAGAGCAAGACCCGATGGAATCTTTTCTCTAGGAACTTTCCCCTTAATCTGGTCCTCTAATTGCTGCAGCCAGATCATCATTGACCTGGCGGTGGAGGTTTCAGAGCCCCTGCTGAGGACTCCCAGGTCTGTTTCAGCAAAGACTCCGCTCTCTTATCAAGCTGATCCTTGAGGGCCCCTAAAACCTCAAATGGCAGTGTTGATCTTTTTGAGGTTTTCGAGATGGCCACATCAATTTTCGGGGTTTTGTCCCATTTAGCCGTGTCCTCCTCTTCAAAAGGGTACCTCCGCTTAGAAGATGAAGGCAGTTGGCCCTTCCTTTCTGGCTTTTTCCATTCTCTAATCGATAAGAGTCTTGATCCTCTCATTGACCGGGAATGTGCGTCTCTTCTTCTGATCCAGACCCCCGAACATGATATCCTGAACCATTCTAGGGGCTTTGGCATCGGCAATACCCATGGTCGTTCTAATAGCTTTGACTAGTCTCTCTGTATTGTCTACGGAAAAACATGGTTTACCCCCTCCATCCTCCTCCGAAGATTCTGATGAAGAATATGACGAGAGGCCAGAGGAGGAAAAGGATAATTTTGCTATACGGGATTCTACCTATTCCTCTGAGTCTGAGATAACCAGTCTCTCCTTTTTTTCTCCACATCTATACACAGCGGGAGGCCGCACGTAGCCATCAATACACAGCAGGAGCAGCAAAGCAGTCATCAAAGCAAAAGGTGGCTACTTTGAAGAACCTAGAATATAAGACATATTTTCAGTTGTTTCACACTTTTTTGTAAAGTATATAATTCCACATGTGTTAATTCATAGTTTTGATGCCTTCAGTGTGAATGTACAATTTTCATAGTCATGAAAATACAGAAAAATCTTTATATGAGAAGGTGTGTCAAAACTTTTGGTCTGTACTGTGCATACACACATAAACACATTTGAAACACAAAAATACATATAAACAGACATCACACAATGATATCTGCCTGCACACACACACACACGCACACACACTCACTCACACACACTCACACATACACACACACACACACACACACTCACCATCCCCCGGCTCGGCTCCAGTCGTCCAGCTCCTCTCCAGTGCAGCAGTGCAGGGCGCACATTGCGTGACGTCATGCTAGCAGACACGGCCGCGCACATGGCCATGTCTCCTAGCTGTGACGCGGCCGGGCCAGCACACAGGGAAGTTAACAGGTGCCGTGCTGGCCCGGCCGAAGAAGAAGCAGCAGCCCTTCGCAGTTGCTGGGGGAGCGGTCCGGGGACCCCCGCCTCTGCCTGCCAGTATGCGCCGCACATATTATAATGAGGGCAATCTAGCCATGGGCCCCCCGGTAGCCCAGATTGCCCTCATTATAATCTGCCTATGCTGACGTCACATGAATATTCTTGTTGAAATGCCATGCTTGCTCCCTGTGTACTGTCAGCCACACTTACGCAATGTGTATTGTAAAGCTGTGCTTGTGCATTCTCGATCAGCGACCCGCGTGTTCTCAGTCAAACTGTGTTGAGTTCCCAGCTTCACTGACTGTGGGCACACGCGCAGGAGCCACTAGTCACAGCACATGCGCGGATCACTGATTGAAAATGCACAAGCTCGGCTTTACAGTACACACTGTGCAAGAGCGGGATTTCAACAATAATATTTATGTGACGTGGGCGCAAACCCGGGGGACAACTCAAATTGGGTGGGCAGCTACAAGCCTGACTGAATGCAGTGAAGAACACCACCATGACTGAACGAGCAAGTAAGATATAATTATATAAAGTGATTTTCACAAAAGATTACAGCGCCAATTTTAATGCACAAAGCGTGTTAGTGATGAATATTGCATCACTAACAACAACTTGAGGGCAGTTTACATGCTCCAACTGACATGACAGGTTCCCTTTAAATAAAAAAAAAAAATATATATATATATATATATTAATTGAAAAAATTTACATTATTATAATTTTTTTAAATATTGTGGGCACAATGGGCCCACTGGAGTTGGTGTGCAAGGCTGGATTAGAGGTGTTGCAGGTGTCAGACAGGGGTGCCTAGGGCCCACCAGTGGAACTGACTCCAGGGGCCCACTCTACATTTCAATGCTCAGGCTAGGTACACCTGTGTGTTGTAGTATTTGTTAGGAGGCGCAGTCGCAAATTTCATGACCTGGTACGGCCAATATGGTTTCTTACCTGATGGCTTACCTTTTCCCGCCATACCCAAGGATCCCGTGATCCCGTCCCCAAAATAAAACACCACAACCTGTTATTCGTTGGATAAATTTTGGCCCCAGCGGCCTTTTGTTAACAAACAACAAATAACAGTCAAAATAACAATGAAATAAATATATATATATATACATATATATATATATATATATATATATATATATATATATATATATATGGAGGGAGGGTTCTTGGAGCTAACAGATCTGGCTTTTAAATCAACTATAAGAACTCAACCGCCATGTTACCCTCAGCCGTGCACCACCAGCTCGAGGGCATCAAAACTTCCACAGTCCGTGAAAGACTAACCAACTAAATGCTCCCGGGGTAAAACCCCGTCCAAAGCCCAGAACCGACTGCCAGATCATCCCCCACTCAATGTAAATGACCTGGAATTTTCCCAATTCCTTCCACCAACAATATGGTACCAACTGCAAGAACCCCACCCCCCGCCAACCACGAACAGCCCTGAAACCTTAGGCTCGTGATTGCCCCAAAGCCACCAATGCCCTTTCAATCCCCTCCTGAATTGCAAGGGCCCAAAGATCGATACCGAATGGGTTGAGATGAACACCGTCCTCTAACCAGAAATTGCCAACCCCAGATTCCAACTCAAAGTGCCTAACACTTATCCCACCATTCCTTGAAACAAAGCTGGACAAGGCCCTATTTAATTTTACTCTTGCCCTATTTATCCCTTTTACCGATCTGGCCGCCTGTCATTTTTTCCTAGGCACTATATCTGACCAAACCATCAGCACCCCTGGAAACGAAGACCACAACCTCAGAATATCAAAACGGATATCCCTAATTAATTCCCTCACGGGCCTAGCCCCCAAATCGTTCCCTCCCATATGTACAACCAGAATATCCGGTGTTCTGTCCAATCTAGCCATCGGATAACCACTTGTTCCCTCGGAAAGCCCAATTGCCTACCGTCACGCCTTACGTCAGCACGCAGTGCCCCCCAATGCACATACGAATGTCCAAAAATCCAGGCTAACAAGGGAACGCCACCTAAAAGAATAATAAACAAGCAAATTCAACAACTATTCAACAACTCGCAAATAACAAAGTCCTGCGGTATTTAACGCCGAACATACGTCAAATAACGGTCCGAACTCCACCTGCCAATCTGCTTTATCACCTCCGCACCCAAGCCGCACCTATCAGCCCCCGACGCTGCGCCAATCCTAAAGGAATGCGAACTATAAACACCTGGGCTAAGGCCCAACTACTGCACCCCCTTTTTTAGGACCGCTATAAACGGAAATCGGAAAAGAAATGACCTATCGCAATGACATAACAGTGGACCGGATCGACCTGACCACACTTGCCAATAAGCCTCCAAGCACCTTCTTGGACACATCAGAAGTCCCGTCCACTCTACCTAACACAACGCGCTTACCTCTACCCGACTGATCAGTCTTTGCACGTCTAACCCAAAAATCATGTATTCGGCTAATAAACCTCCCGCCCTATTCCTGCTGGGGGCGACCAACTTGCCTTCTCTCATCGCCCCGAAAAAAACTAAGGAAAAAGCTAACTTAAACAGAGCCGCCTTGAAAGAAGAGCAACAAATCCTTTCCAAAACAAGACCTAACCTTTCCAACATACTAAACGTGACTGGCCTATGCTTATCCAAACCCTTGCTACCTTTTCGAAAACCTCTAAGTGCCTGCTTAACTAAAAAGGATTTCATAACATCAGACAATCCCTGCAATTTGAAACTGAATGCAAGCCCAGCAGCAAATTTACTGATTCTAGATGCCGACCACCCTAACTCTGCAGCCTTACCAACTAAAAACAAGACCGCCAGTGTCCTATCCTCATCACTCTCTACCTCCCCCAATGGGACACCCAGCTTTGCCATACTCGCCACGATGCCTCATAAGAAGACCAGGTTGAACTCGCAACTGACTCCTGGATCAATCTTCCAGCTCGTACGTAATCAGCTGCCACAACTGTGAAGGGCATTCCAATCCTGCGACTTCTGCCTCTTGTGCCAGTGCCCGAAAACGCTCCCATTGGAAACGAGACAAAGCATGCACTATAGAATTTTGCACACCTGGCACATGTACCATCAAATCCATCCATTCAACGCCAAACACCGGAGTACCAGTTCCCTGACCAGCTTACTAACCGGAGGGGACGAGGCCGACAAGCTGTTAATCACCGCCACCACACCCATATTATCACAGTAGAACCTAACTCTCCGATTCAAGAAGAACTCACCCCAAATCGAGACTGTGAATACAATTGGGAATAATTCCAAAAGAGCAAGATTCTTTGTAAAACCCCTCTCCTTCCACTAATCAGGCCATTTGCCAAGGCTCCACTTTCCCTTACAAAAAGCCCCATAGCCAGCACGGCCTGCAGCATCCGTGTAAATCTCGCAATCAAAGCGTTTCAAAAACTCCTGCTGTATCAATGACCTGTCGTTGTAATTGTCCAAAAAATGCTTCCACACCAACAAATCCTCCCTGTGCTCTCTATTCAAATGAATAAAATGATGCGATGCCCGCACGCCGGCTGTCACCCTTGACAGCCTACAACAAAATATTCTGCCCATAGGCATAATCCTACAAGAAAAGTTCAATCTCCCTAACAGCAACTGCAGCTCCTTCAATGTCACCTTGCGCAATTTTCCGATTCGCTCAACCTCCTGCCTGAGCAACGACAGTTTATCCTCAGGCAATTGACACTCCATTCTCTCCGCATCAATCAGTATTCCCAAAAAACTCCAATATGGTACAAAGA
Source organism: Phyllobates terribilis (assembly GCF_046119375.1). Taxonomy (NCBI): domain Eukaryota; kingdom Metazoa; phylum Chordata; class Amphibia; order Anura; family Dendrobatidae; genus Phyllobates; species Phyllobates terribilis. Next base: position 381,246,620 of record NW_027362765.1, on the reverse strand, counting down.
CCTTCAGTTTTCTCGTTTGACAAAGGAACACCAAAACGTTCAGCAACCCACACCATGGCTGCTAACAAATTACCACAAACAAGCGAATCTGGGGGACCTATGAACAAAAAGTCATCCAGGTAATGAATAACGGACTGCACACCTGCAACATCCCTGACCACCCATTCCAGAAAAGTACTGAAAGTTTCAAACAATAAATATGAAATTGAGCAACCCATAGGCAAACACCTATCCAGGTAATAACCTTTGTTCCAAAAACAACCCACTAACGGAATGCGAGCCGGGTGAACCGGAAGTAACCTAAAAGCTGATTCGATGTCGGTTTTAGCTAACAATGACCTAGGCCCATACCGGTGCACTCATCACACCGCCGCATCAAATGATGTGTATTCAACCGAACATAATTCTGGCGCGATACCGTCATTGACCGAAAAACCTTTTGGATACGACAAATGCTGAATCAAGCGAAATTTATTTGGCTCCTTCTTAGGCACTACCCCCAAAGGAGAAATGATCACCCCTTCAACCGGTAGACTATCAAACGGCCCCGCCATACGACTTAACTCCACTTCCTTTGACAACTTAACACTGACAACCTCTGGATGTAACAAAGCAGACCTCAAATTCTTAACCGAGAAAGGAACTTTATGATCAGGTGGCGGGATCCTGAAACCTTCCAAAAATACATTACTAATAATCGTAGCCTTCAATTGATCAGGATATCTACTTAGAAAGGGGGCCATCCCTAGCAGATTCACTGGAGTCACCCCCTTGACCGGTACCCACAGACAGCTTTCCTTTTCCTTTTTTGAAGCATTTTGCGGCCCCATGGGAGCTCCCATTGCAATGGGAACAAACATGTTTGAACTTGCAGCTGTTCCCGTATTTGCACTGGCCATCATTAAATTGCCAGCACATTCCAGACTTCTCCTTTCCTCCCTGTGCTCCCTGACTACCCCTCCCCTTGTCCTGAAGGTTTACTCCTGCTCCCTCCGCTCCCATGAAAGGACTGCCCGTACCTAGCCGGTGTCATCACTTTCAACCAAAGGCCAATATCCTTCTGATCCCACTTAATCTCAGGCCGCACCGCCTTCCTCTGCCTGAATTGCTCACCATACCTCAGCCATGTCTGTCCCCCGTAAGTACGATGCGCTTCACCAATAGAATCCAAATAACAGAATAAGCCTGAGCAATTCTCAGGAAACTTTTCCCCAATGACCCCGGCCAATATAGCAAACGCTTGAAGCCAATTTACAAATGTCTGAGGGATCAAGCACCACCTGCGCTTCTCCTCCTCCTCCTTTTTGCTATCATCCTTCTTCCCTTTGTCTAAATTAAACTTTTCCAAGTGAAGGAGGGAGAAAATTTTGACATACTCATCGCGCCAAATTTTCTCTTTCACCTTTTTTTTAAATGTGCCCCCAGTGGCCCCTCGAAGCACACATACACCTCACCCTTTGCCCTGTCATCCAGCTTCACCGTATCTCCCTTGTCTTTTTCTGTCTGAACCGACACTGAAACACCCGTAGATGCTACCTCTGTGTCTGCCTCAGACCCAACCACACCGTAACTAGACTGTGGCAACACATCCTGTCCTGGCAACCAGGCTCCTACGGGGGATGCCCTTGACCCACCCGCTGCCCCGCCATCTATTCTAAGCGAAATCTGGGATATACTGTGCAAGATATCCCTAATCCCCGATACCTCTGCGCCCCCGGGACCGCCTAAAGTCCTCCCCCCTGGCCCTGCAAACTGACCACTACCTTTCCCAAGCAATACGGCATCTGCGGGTGACAAACTAGACATAGAATCATACTCACGCAGCTGCGCAGGTGCTGTGTCCCCGCCAGCTGGAAATCCTGAGTCCTGACGATCTCTCCCTCTGTCACGGTTGCCGCTGGAATCAGATCCTTCTGAATCCGTTCGCTGCTCAAGGCCCGCACCCCTGGCCTCCACGTCACCAGGGGAAACCTGAAAAGTCACGGATGATGCAGACGGGCTTCTCACCGAGGATCACCTCCCGCCGGACCTCCTTGCACTCCTAGATGCAGCTCTGGGCCTCCTCCGACTACCAGACCCAGACCCACGGGCCTGGTCCGCGCTGACGGGACGAACACTGCTGGGCAACGCAGTGTCGCTGCCCGCCTCTACCTCCACTCCGCGTCGTCCACATGAGCCAGGCAGCAGGGGTTCCCTGGACTGCTGCCTGCCCGCAGATGGTTGCCTTCCTGGTCTCCTGGTGCTACTCCCAGCAGGCACTCCGACAGGAGCATCGCCAGTGGTGCCTGCCGCATGGTGTGCTGCTTCCTCGCTCCTCCTGGTCTCTCTCCTGATGATATGGCCCCCACTACGAGTAACAGATGGCCTGTGCGGCCCAGCTGCAGTGTGCATGCGCCAGTCAGCCGGGGCCCGGACCTCCAGCTCCGGCAATGCTGCTCCCGCAGGCCACACATCCGGTGCGGCCCTCACTTCCGGTGCGGCCCTAACTTCCGGCGAGGGCCGCGATCCTCGCTGTGCTGCGCCAATTCCTGGCAGGGCGAGCGCGGCGGGACAGTACCACACATACACTCTCGCCTCCCGCAGGGTCCCCGGAGGGGCCCCGGAGCCTGCGCCTGTTGCGCGTGGTTACCTCCGGTGACAGTCTCTCCGGGGCCGGGTCCTCTTGCTTCGTCTCGCCTCTCCCGACGGCGCCTCCTGATTCCCAGCTGCTCCCAGCAGAGCAGACAGCTGGGCCTCGAGCCATCCACCGCTGCATGACCGGGTGACGTCTCTCAGCCGGACAACCAGAAATTCCACGGACTTCATTTTTTCAGGTAAATTCTCTCTGCTGCTCTTCAAGGAATGGCGGTTAACCCGCACTTTTCCCTATATATCCGTCTCTCCCACTGCCCACCCCCAACTTCCCACTATCCAATCCCCACAACCGCAACTTTCAAAAATGTGAAACCTCCAGGCCAATCCCGGTCATGGGTGGCTTCCCCCTAGCTGTGCTGTCTCCAGCCCCCTCCTTTAGATCCACTAGAAAAACAGATACAACGTGCTGCACATATTTTTCCACTAAAAAGATGAAAACTAACGGAAGCAAAGACCTGACAACAAATGCCCATCATCATTTTTGTCTGTTATGTGACAGATCCACTTATTTTAGGCTACGGTCACACTATCAGTATTTCACATCAGTATTTGAAAGCAAAAATCAGTAGTGGGTGATAAATAGTAATACAGAGGTGGTGACGTGTTTCTATTATACTTTTCCTTTGATTCTTCCACTCTGGATTTTGGCTTACAAATACTGATGTAAAATACTGACCATATACTAAACGTGTGAAAGTAGCCTTGGTTTAATTTTTCTGTTACTATAAGGCAATGTTCACGCGTTGCGTTTTGGTGCTGTTTTTTTTTTTTTTTAAGGCAAACTTTTACCGGCATTCTACAGTACCAGCAAAGAAAAACCAAAGACAAGCAAAATACCCAAGTAACTGGAAGTAAATGGGTAAATCGCACAGTGCAAAAATAATAATAAATAATGAAGGGTATTTAGTTAACATATTTTGATCAAAATAATGTAAAAGCTATCCCGCCACGTCACAGCAACCCTTATGGGACAGTCCTAACTTTAATATTAAAACCTTACCATTTGTCAAGTGACGTACATATGGATAAGGGCAGAGAGACTGACCCCCTAGTAGAAGCATAGACCTGAGGCAGAATGAACCTTTCAGCTCAAACAAAGGGCAGCCACACTGTTATATGTACTAAAGCACACTGAACTGCTGTAACGGGTCTGGGAGGCGGAACCTCTGAGCAACTTATACAAGGGGGCGGTCCTTGTAAGGAAGCGGGTGGCGACCGGGGCAGGCAGGCAGATAGTCACAGCAGGTGACCGGGACAGTCTCTGGGTAAACGGGCAGGAGGTCACAGCAAGTGACCGGGACAGTCTCAGGGTAAACGGGCAGGTACGACTTGTGACGGCTGAGCCTCCAGGTAGGCTAGCAGGCAGATGGCAGATGAGTGCTCCCAGGTGAGCAGGCGAGAGTCTCTGGACTGGCAGGTGGTCACAGCACGTGACGGCAGAGCCTCCAGGTAGGCTAACAGGCAGGTAATAGATGAGCGCTCCCAGGTGAGCAGGCGAGAGTCTCTGGATAAGCAGATGGTCACAGCATGTGACGGCGGAGCCTCAAGGTAGGCAAACAGGCAGGTAGCAGATGAGCGCTCCCAGGTGAGCGGGCAAGAGTCACTGGACTGGCAGGTGGTCACAGCACGTGACGGCAGAGCCTCCAGGTAGGCTAGCAAGCAGGTAGCAGGAGGACGCTCCCAGGTGAGCGGGCAAGCTGGTCCATAGACAGACTGACAGGTGTTGGTAGGCAGACCGTCGGACCTCAGGCTAGCAAGCAGGTAAGCGGATAACAGGCTGGAATCAGACAGCGTACTGGCAGGAAACTGGCAGGTAACTGGCAGGTAACTGGCAACGGGACCTGAGGGCTGAAGCAGAGTAGTGAACAGTGCAACAACATTGCTCGGGCACCTCCATTTTGGAGGAGGTGCCTTATATATGGTGAAGTCCTCCGGCCATTGGCCGGGGACTCCTTAGGACGGCGCGCGCGGCTCCTTTAAGAGAGGGGGAGCGCGCGCCCTAAGCACCGTGGCCGGGAAGGAGCACGCGCTGCCAGCAGAGCGGGAGGAGGACGCCGGGCTCGGAGCAGAGAGGTGAGGGGAACAGCGTCCCTGCCTAGCAGAGGGCAGGGACGCCAGCGCTACAACTGCGAAGAAAAAAACCTAGAAGTCTGAACTGAAACATAAATTGATGTGCATGCAAAATGTAAATGCATGTTCACACAAGGCCACTAGACAAAGAAAAACCAAAGACAAGCAAAATACCCAAGTAACTGGAAGTAACTGAAAGTAAATGGGTAAATCGCACAGTGCAAAAATAATAATAAATAATGAAGGGTATTTAGTAGTGTTGAGCGAGCACTAAAATGCTCGGGTGCTCGAAGCTCGGGCCGAGCTCACCGTGATACTCGGGTGCTCGACCCGAGCAACGAGCCGAATGTTAGTCTACGGGAGACCCGAGCATTTTTGCAGCGGCACCCCGGCAGTCTGTAGAAAGCCTAAAAAGTGCCCAAAACGATAGTGACAGTGTTCAAATGACATGGGGACAGCATGGGGATCGCCCCAGGAAGCATTTCTGACCCCCAGGTCACTGCTGTCAACAACGTGGTCAGAGGTATTAAGCCACTTTTATGAGCTCACAATAAAACGTTCAAAAACTAAACTGAAACAGTTTTCCTGTGAAATATGTTAAGGAACTTCATTTCCAGGTTAAAGACTTGTGTATAAGGTAAAATAAATGACCAAAAACAAAAATACTCCTCCACACCTTGGGCTATATTCACAAGTAGCATTTTTTATGCGTTTTTGCACTTTTTTATTTCTTTCAACCGTGACAAATACATTCACCGGCAAATGTCATTTTAACATTTTACAATCTTATCTGGCCATGTGCTGTGTGACACATGCATACAGTGCTGAAAAGACATGGGAACAGCATGGGGAAGACCCCTGGAAGCATCTCTGACACCCAGGTCACTGCCTAAAAGTGTGCCCATCAGAAGTGATCCTTTCCGCATCAGAAGATGCAGACTTGCAACTATCCCCGTGCAAGTCCTTGTCACAGGGCAGTGTTCAATGGTACCTCCCTCATTCCTTGCAATGCAAGTGCAAGTATGCAGCCTGCCACCCACCCACCCCCTGGCTGCAATACCATACTGCTAGCTTGCGCTTGAAATGGGGCCTTTTAGTTTGGAGGAGGCCGAAGCTGGCCACTACCTCATGGCTGATTCGGCAGCGAGGTATCCATACTCAGTCCCCAGCCACCAGGCGGCCGGGAGTCCACGCTCGGTCCCCAGCTGCCAGGGGGTGGCCGGGTGTCCATACTCGGTCCCCAGCTGCCCCGCGGCCAGGTGTCCACACATGGTCCCCAGCCGCCTGGGGGCGGCCGGGTGTCCATAAACGGTCCCCAGCCACCGCTATTTCTCCTTGAAAGTTCCCCCACACTTTTCTTAGCCTGGCCTGCTTTAGGGCAGCATTGGACGAGCCCACCAGAGAACCAGACTCCTCCGGTGGGCCCTGGCTTCTCCATCAGGGCAGTTGAGAGTGCCAAGGTGAGGAGCATGATGATGATGATAGAAGTTAGCATCTGCTTTGTTTTCTTGGAATGCAAGCGCATGTATGTAGTAGCGGCTATTCCTGAGGTGGTCAGTGTTTTGGCGCATATCCTACCTCCTCCGAGGATTGCTGGATGTTTTCCTGCTACTATCCCAGTTTTATGACTCCCGTTAAAACAAAGCTTCAGGTGATGAATGATGGATGAGGTGGTGGCAAAGGAGAAAGAGCAGGAGGAACAGGGACCATTCACATCAATATCAGGCCAGTCAACCACACATGTCTTGTAGGATATATTTCTGTTTCAAATGGAGCGGATCGGCTACACAGTTATAGGGCATACAGTGAGTGCAATGCCTAACAAAAATTTCGAGGCACTCCAATGCCCCTTGGAAGTGACATGGAGGTCAGAGGGCCTTAACTAAACCGTTTTTTCCATTTATAGCAATTGGGTCTCCTGTGTACTGTTGGCCTAAGCAGTGAATGGAAGGCTTTCCAAAAATTGTGAGGAACTGCAATGCCCCTTGAAACAGACATGGATTACAGCATACTAATAACCTTCTACCCATTATTGGGGAGTGGGTCTCACTTAGTGTTCACCTATGCATTGAAAAGCAAAAGCTGACTAAAATAAGGACGAAATGCAATGCCCGTTGGAAGAATGGTGGAGGTCGCAGTAGAATAAAAAGACAATATCAATGCCCCTGGGAAAAGTGGTGGAGGTCACGGTAGCTTAACAAGCCCATTTTAATGCCCCTTGGAAGAGACGTGGAGGTCGCAGTAGCTTAACAAGACGGTTTTCATGCCCCTTGGAAGAGACGTGGAGGTTGCAGTAGCTTAACAAGATGGTTTTAATACCTCTTGGAAGAATGGTGGAGGTCGCAGGAGCTTAACAAGATGGTTTCAATGCCCCTGGGAAAAGTGTTGGAGGTGGCAGTAGCTTAACAAGATGGTTTTAATGCCCCTTGGAAGAGACAAGGAGGTCGCAGTAGCTTAACAAGACGGTTTTAATGCCCCTTGGAAGAATGGTGGAGGTCACAGTAGCTTAACAAGACGGTTTTAATGCACCTGAGAAAAGTGGTGGAGGTCGCAGTAGCTTAACAAGATGGTTTTAATGCCCCTTGGAATAGACGTGGAAGTCGCAGTAGCTTAACAAGACGGTTTTAATGCCCCTTGGAAGAATGGTGGAGGTCACAGTAGCTTAACAAGATGGGTTTAATGCCCCTTGGAAGAGACGTGGAGGTTGCAGTAGCTTAACAAGACCGTTTTAATGCCCCTTGCAAGAGACCTGGAGGTCTCAGTAGCTTAACAAGACGGTTTTAATGCCCCTGGGAAAAGTGGTGTAGGTCGCAGTAGCTTAACAAGACGGTTTTAATGCACCTTGGAAGAGACGTGGAGGTTGCAGTAGCTTAACAAGACGGTTTTAATGCCCCTTGGAAGAGACTTGGAGGTTGCAGTAGCTTAACAAGATGGTTTTAATGCCCCTTAGAAGAGACGTGGAGGTTGCAGTAGCTTAACAAGACAGTTTAAATGCCCCTTGGAAGAGCCATGTAGTACAGCATCTTAAAAACATTATTCCCATTATTGGGGAGTGGGTCTCCTATAGTCTTTGCCTATGCCTTCCAAGCAAAAGCTGCCAAAAATTAGGACGGAGGAAGTTGCAATGCTGGCAACACGGACCAAGGTCACCCCAGTGGTACAGTGGGGGTGGAGGCTAAGGATAAGGAAAAGAGCAAAATACAGCCGAAATGAGGAAGCGTATACCCATGTGTGGGTGTGAAGCGGTGCATGGACTCCTCAAAGTTTGTCAAGATAGTACATATGTCAGACATCCAGGTCCACTCCTGAGGTCTTATGTGTGGAGTCTGACCTGAATATCGACGGCCTTGTTGCAGCTGGTACTCCACAACTGCTCTCTTCTGCTCACAAATCCTTTGCAACATTTGGAGGGTAGAGTTCCAACATGTGGGGACATCACACACCAGTCGGTGTGCCGGAAGCTGCAAACGCTGCTGCAACACAGCAAGGGCAGCGGAAGCTGTAGCCGACTTGCAAAAATGTGTTGACAGGTGGCGTACTTTGACGAGCAGATCTGGCAACACGGGGTACGATTTAAGAAACTGCTGAACCACGAGGTTAAGCATATGAGCCAGGCATGGTACGTGTGTGATCTCGCCTCGTCTCAGAGCCGCCACCAGGTTACGGCCATTGTCACAGACGACCATACCAGGATGTAGGTTCAGAAGTCTCAGCCACAGATCTGCCTGCTCTTTATCAGCTGTCCACAACTCACAAGCAGTGTGAGGTTTATCACCTAAGCTTATGAGTTTCAGCACAGCCTGTTGCCGCTTGACTGAGGCAGTACTGCAGTGCTTCCAGCTTGTAACTGATGTGGTGATATCTGAGATGGAGGCTGAACATGAGGAGGAGGAAGAGGAGGATGATGCGCAGGAGCTGTACACTGTGGGGGCAACTCTGACTGACATAGGGCCCGTAATCCTCGGTGTGGGGAGGATGTGTTCCGTCCCAAGGTCCGACTGGGTCCCGGCTTCCACTATGTTTACCCAGTGTGCCGTCAGGGAGATGTACCGTCCCTGGCCACAAGCACTTGTCCACGTGTCCGTTGTCAGGTGGACTCTCCCAGTAACTGCGTTGTTGAGGGCACGGCAGATGTTTTGGGACACGTGCTTGTGTAGTGCGGGGATGGCACACCAGGCAAAATAGTGTCGGCTGGGGACCAAGTACCGAGGGACGGCCACTGCCATAAGGTTGTGGAAGGATTCCGTCTTCACCAGCCTAAAAAGCAGCATTTCCAACGCAAGCAGTGGTGAAATGTGCAAATTTAGGACTGTGGCCTGTGGGGCGTTGACTGTGAATTTGCGCCTTCATTCAAAGCTCTGGGATATGGACAATTGAACACAGTGGAGGGACGTGGACGTGGACGTTGATGCTGTTTCTTGAGAAACTTCCATAACAAGTGAAGACTGAAAGGAGGGGGCATCTTTGCATTCAGTATGGACAGGGGATTGCCTTGCACGCACAACTGGGGGTTCTATTACACGCACAACAGCGGAAGAAGCAGTGGTGACACCCGCTGACACTGGTCGTGGACCCTGGGTTTCGCCTCATAAAGTCGGGTGTTTTGCTGACATGTGCCTGATCATGCTGTTGGTGGTCAGGCTGGTAGTTTTGTCACCCCTGCTGATGCTGGCATGGCAGGTGGTACAAATGGCCTTTTTGGGGTTATCAGCAGAGTTTTTTAAAAAATTCCAGTCTCTGGAAGACCAACCGGTTGTACTGGCAACGTCCCTCATGTTGGTGTTACGGGGAACTGTTGCCCGCTTTCTGTGTGCGACCACCACACTGCTTCTTCCTGCCTGTTGGGGTACTCTGCCTCCCTCCTCCTGTGTGCTGCTGGCCTCCCTCTGCGTGGCCTCCTGCCATGTTGGATCAGTTACTAGATCATCCACCACCTCCTCCTCTTCCACTTGCACACCACGATCCTCCTCCTCACTTCGTGGCAATTGTGCCTCATCATCGTCCACCTTCCCAGCGTCGACTTCCTGTGGCTGTTCAAATATTTGGGCATCGCTACATGGGATCTCCTCTTCCACCACTTCAAGCGGAGCAGGCGAGGGGCACAAATATGGAAATGGACCAGTGAACAGCTCTTCAGAGTGTCCAAGTGTGGGATCAATTGCTGTCTGACGACACTCGGCATGGTGGGAGGAAGGAGCATCAGGGTGAGGAGGAGTGTATATATATATATATATATATATATATATATATATATATATATATATATATATATATATATATATATATACATGACCACTGGAGGAGAAAAAGAAAAAAGCCGGCACCAGACAACACTTCACGCTGACACAATCAAGCCTACTCAGGACAGGAGGATCACACTATGGCTCTGGGAACTTGGGTTCTCACCATATAAAAAAGTGCAAATAGCATAGCCCATGAAAAATAGAAAAAAAAGGTGGCAATCACCATCCTCTTAAAAAAAAAAAAAAACAAAACAACTTTATTTCAGGTCCTTAAAACATTGCAGTGGTGTGATAATGTGGATGCTGGAAGGACAACAGCTATTTCGCCTGAGCTGCACTTCAAAAGGTCCTGTGCTGAGTGGAAGTGATGGGGATCCTATTGAAACGTTAGATTTACCCACCTGTTTTAATCATCAGTTACCCCCCCCATTCCTTGTCCAGAAAGTGAACATATGTTAAAGAAGTCGTCCACTACTTTTACATTGATGCCCTATCCGTAAGATAGGGCATCAATGTATGATCGGAGGGGATCTCGCCGATCAGCTGTTATCGGTGGTGGCGGCCGCCGGCCAGAAGTGCTCACCCGTGGGGCTCCACCGTCAAGTGGTAGTGGCCACCTCGGTGTACTGAACATCCGCCTCCCATCCGTCGGCACCAATAACAGCTGATCGGCGGGGGTGCTGTGTGCGGGACCTCGGCCGATCATACATTGATGCCCTATCCTACGGATAGGGCATCAGTGTAAGAGTAGTGGACAACCATTCTATTTGAATCTACAATAAAATAAAACATGACGGTAGTGTTGAGCGAGCATGCTCGACACTGCTCGGTACTCGCCCGAGCATCACGCTACTCGGGATGTTCGGCGAGCACCGAGCATTTCCGGGTTACTCGGGCGGGAGCTCGGGTCTCCGCCCTGCATGTTTGGTGCTCTTTACAGAGCCAATGAACATGCAGGGATTGCCAGCCAGTCACTGCAATTCCGCAGCCATGTTGTTTGTGGGCATTACAGTGATTGGCTGGCCACACAGCGTCACCTCGAGTATTTAAAACCGGGCACTGCCATCTTGGACACAGTCGCTCCAGATTAGACAGTGTAGGGACAGCGCTGCTGAGCTAGGGAGAGATTTTTCCTGCGAAATAGTTAGTGTAGGGTCTGTAAAGGCTGCCAGAACAAACAAACAGTCCTTCTCAGGACTAATATCCATCCCAGATATCAGGCAGGCAGGCAGGCTGTATAGGAGATGCAGTGGTTATACCAGCAAACGCAGCATTACAGTCCTGTGTGCTCCTGTTTCTGAAATTGCTGGACTTAGCTCCAGGTCTCAGGGGCCAGTAAAAATCCTTTTTTTTCATCTAAATCCTCTTTTTTTTTTTCTCCTTCACACTGTACAAATACCCGTCATATTAACCTATTGGTGTCCCCCCCCCCGCCCAAAAAAAAAAAAGTGTGTCTCTGATTTTTCAGACACAAATATATCTGTTGAAAAGAGTCTGGTATAGGCCACAGAAATAGTGTGGTTTTGCAGTTCCACGGGTCAAATCTCTGTAGTATCCAGTTTTCGGCCTTTTGTATCTAAAAAAAAAACAGTTTCAGTGTGTCGCTCACTGTTCAGCCGCAAATCTATATATTTAAAAAAGTCTGGTATACACCAGTAAATTAAAACTGTGGTTTTGCTGTTCCACGGTAAAAAATCTCTATTATCCTGTTTTTCGCTTTTTTTGCCTTAAAAAAAAACAGTAGTGTCTCCTCACTGTTCTGACACAAAAATATATCTGTTGAAAATAGTCTGGTGTAGGCCCGACAAATCCCAGTGTGGTTTGCAGTTCTACGGGTAAAATCTCTGTAGTATCCAGTTTGGGGCCTTTGGTATCTAAAAAAAAACAGTTTGAGTGTGTCGCTCACTGTTCAGCCGCAAATCTATATATTTAAAAAAGTCTGGTATACACCAGTAAACAATAACTGTGGTTTTGCCATTCCACGGTAAAAAATCTCTATTGTTCAGGTTTTGGTATTTCTTCCGTAAAGAAAAACAGTAATAGTTTCTCCCTGATTGTTCTGATTGGTTAATAGAGTCAGGTGTAGGCCAGAGAAATAGAACTGTGGTTTTCCTCTTCCACGGTTCTAATCTACTTTTTATTACCCTTTTTCCATTGATAGTGTGAGTGTAAGCTATTTTACTTCCTTTACAATGGGCAAGGCGTGTGGCAAGGGACGTGGAACTGGACATTTTAGTGAGGGTGCGTGCAGAGGACGGGGCCGTGGCCAAGATGAAAATGTGCCACAACCAACAGCCACATCTTCTCGCTCCCACTTCTTGACCGAATTACTAGGGAAGCACACAAGAACACCAGTATTGCAAACTGATAAGTGTGAGTAGGTTATTAATTGGATAGCAGATAATGCTTCCAGTTACCTGGGCACCACCACCTCCGGTCTGTCTTCCACACGGTCGACTCTTAGTAGCCGTGAGTCTCGACCGCATACTCCTCCTCACCCTGATGCTCCTTCCTCCCACCATGCCGAGTGTCGTCAGACCGCAATTGATCCCACACTTGGACACTCTGAAGAGCTGTTCACTGGTCCATTTCCATATTTGTGCCCCTCGCCTGCTACGCTTGAAGTGGTGGAAGAGGAGATCCCATGCAGCGATGCCCAAATATTTGAACAGCCATGGCCACAGGAAGTCGACGCTGGCAATTTGTCACAAGAGGTGGACGATCACGAGACACAATTGGCAGGAAGTGAGGAGGAGCATCGTGGTGCGCAAGTGGAAGAGGAGGAGGTGGTGGATGATCTAGTAACTGACCCAACGTGGCAGGAGGACATGCAGAGTGAGGCCAGCAGCACACAGGGGGAGGGAGGCAGAGTACCTCAACAGGCAGGAAGAAGCAGTGTGGTGGCCGCAGACAGAAGGAGGGCAACCGTTCCTCATAACACCAACACAAGGGACGTTGCCAGTACAACCGGTAGGTCTTCCAGAGTCTGGAATTTTTTTAAAGACTCTGCTGATAACCCCAAAAAGGCCATTTGTACCACCTGCCATGCCAGCATCAGCAGGGGTGACAAAACTACCAGCCTGACCACCACCAGCATGATCAGGCACATGGCAGCAAAGCACCCGACTTTGTGGGGCTAAACCCAGGGTCCATGACCAGTGTCAGCGGGTGTCATCACTGCTTCTTCCGCTGTTGTGCGTGTAATAGAACCCCCTGTTCTGTGTGCAAGGCAATCCCCTGTCCATACTGCATGTAAAGATGCCCCCTCCTCTCAGTCTTCATTTATTATGGAAGTTTCTCAAGAAACAGCATCAACGTCCACGTCCACGTCCCACCGCAGCGTTCAATTGTCCATATCCCAGACCTTTGAACGAAAGCGCAAATTCACAGCTAAGGCCCCACAGGCCACAGTCCTAAATTCGCACATTTCACGACTGCTTGCGTTGGAAATGCTGCCTTTTAGGCTGGTGGAGACGGAATCCTTCCACAACCTTATGGCGGTGGCAGTCCCTCGGTACTCGGTCCCCAGCCGACACTATTTTGCCCGGTGTGCCATCCCCGCACTACACAAGCACGTGTCCCAAATCATCTGCCGTGCCCTCAAAAACGCAGTTACTGGGAGAGTCCACCTGACAACGGACACGTGGACAAGTGCTTGTGGCCAGGGACGGTACATCTCCCTGACGGCACACTGGGTAAACATAGTGGAAGCCGGGACCCAGTCGGACCTTGGGACGGAACACATCCTCCCCACACCGAGGATTATGGGCCCTATGTCAGTCAGAGTTGCCCCCACAGTGTACAGCTCCTGCGCATCATCCTCCTCCTCCTCCTCCTCATGTTCAGCCTCCATCTCAGATATCACCACATCAGTTACAAGCTGGAAGCACTGCAGTATTGACTCAGTCAAGTGGCAACAGGCTGTAATGAAACTCATAAGCTTAGGTGATAATCCTCACACTGCTTGTGAGTTGTGGACAGCTGTGAAAGAGCAGGCAGATCTGTGGCTGAGACCGCTGAATCTACATCCTGGCATGTGTAGTGTTGAGCCACCCCCGTAGTGTTCGAGTTCGGTTCGATTCGTCGAACACCCGTATGTTCGCCAAACTGTTCGTCGAACTGTTCGTCGAACACCGTCGAACTCCGTTAAAACCAATGGCAGGCAAACAAAAACACATAGAAACACATAGAAAACACATAGAAAACACTTCAAAGGTGTCCAAAAGCTGACAAACTGCTCAGAAGACACAACTAACACATGGAAAAGTGACAAGTACATATAGCCATGCGAAAAGAAAAGAGGTGGAGGAGTAAAAGGAAGGAAGACACAGATATAGGCATGTCATGCCCTTCTAAAATCAAGAAAGGCTGGAGTAAAAATCTAAAATCAGCCTACCAACACCCAGACATCGTGACAAGAAAATTAACAAAAGAAATATCTTTAGGTAGAATGGGGGTTCCATTCAGAACACTTTTCTTACAAGACGTAGTAGTATCCCCGTTGTGAGCTGTGCCAAAAACGGAACCCAATACATTCCGACTAATCCACCATTTGTCATATCCAAGGGGCAGGTCAGTAAACGACAACATAGACACGGAACCAAGTACAGTAGTATATACTGTACATCCTTTGACAAGGCAATCAGGCGGATCAAGAAGTTGGGAAGGGTCACCCTAATGGCCAAAACAGACATTGATTCGGCATTCCGATTACTTACTACCTGTGCCTCCAAATAGTGTCCGCCTATTGGGCTGCTTCTGGGAAGGAGCATACTATATAGATCGCTGTTTGCCCATGGGGTGGTCCAGATCCTGCTCACTATTTGAAGCGTTTAGTTGCCTCCTCGAATGGGTTGTAATGGACATTTCTAAGGGGGCACATATTATCCATTACCTCGACAACTTCTTATGCCTGGGCCCAAAAGATTCGCCACAGCGTAGTCCACCTGTGAGAAGGAGAGAGCTGGAGGGAGAGTGGACACCACAGAGCCGAAGGGTTAGATGGAGAACAGAAGAAGGAAAGAGGGTGAGGGAGGTAAGGGAGTACAGTGGAAGGCCTACCTCAGCTCCCCCACGTTCCTGCTGGGCGGGGAACAACCCTGGGAAGAAAAGCCGCTTGCGCATCCCTTTGAGGTTACGGGCGCGAGCGAACAGAGGGACTATGCTGGAGTGCGAAGCCGACACGGCCAGTCCGTTCCTGCCCGTGC
This sequence comes from Phyllobates terribilis, assembly GCF_046119375.1. NCBI lineage: Eukaryota > Metazoa > Chordata > Amphibia > Anura > Dendrobatidae > Phyllobates > Phyllobates terribilis. Next base: position 381,231,466 of record NW_027362765.1, on the reverse strand, counting down.
GACCTCCATGTCACCGGGTTTGTGCCAGAGCCGCGGTAGACCCTGACGGCCAGCCCCCCTCTCCCAATACTGGTGCCTGTTTGCTGGTGGGTCAAGTCCCCCCTCAGTGGGGGGGGGGGAACATCTGCAGAAGAAAGACCATCTTCCAGCCAAACTAAGATGTCTACTTCTTTTCATGGACAATGTGATACGATCCCTTTCTTACGGACACGCCCATCGCTACAAATTCCAGATGAGGCACAAAAACAGCAGGTGCTTCAACGGATATCAAGTGCTCCTTCAAGTGGGCTCTCCTCCACCTCAACTTCAACATCACAAATACTGTGTCACCCCAATCGCACTTGCTTTCTCACAGCTCCCAAGTCTCCAGTTGTCCGTCTGAGTATGGGGTAACACAGATGGTTGAGTCTGCACAACTGTTTACTCATACTATAGCCTGGGAAACGGAGGTCTGCTCCAGAGCTTCTGTTAATCCAGAAAAGGGAATGATCAGCACTGATGCCCAGAATCTTTATGAGTCAGATCCAGGACCAGATGAAGAAGGTTCTGAGCATAATGCAGACCCTCGCTCCCAAACTGTAACTCCTGTTGGTGGAGACAATGATGAAGACGATGATGAGACTCAAATACCTGATTGGAGCGACAACTAGACTTTTCGGTCAGGGCAGGAAGAGGTTGGCTCTGAGGACGACGGGTGTGAGAACACACAGGGTGATGATGACGAGGTTGGAGATCCCACTTACTTTCAACCCACAGTCAGCCAGTCGATGAGGTCAGCAGAGGAGGTGGAGGAGGATGCTATTGACGACGAGGTTAGGTTGCGCCTTCCTGGACAGAGACGGAGTACTGGAAGCACATCAACAACTGCATCCTCAACCACAACTCTGCCTGTGACCAAAAGTTGTGGTGGCTCTTCAGGTCGCATGGGTGCTAAGCCTTGCATAGCCTGGGCATTTTTTCAGGATAAGGATGACCCAACTCGTGTTATCTGTAATATTTGTCACCAAAAGCTAAGTAGAGGCCAAAAAATCCATAGTTTGTGTACTTCATGCATGAACCGTCACATGGATATGAAGCATAAGTTGCAGTGGGAAGCTCACTATGCTACAATGCAGCCTAGCGGGCCGGGCCAACCACAGTCTGCCCCATCTTGTGCATCCGCGGCCTCTTCATCCTCTGTGACTGGGGGGACAGCAGTCACATATGTTTTTGGACGCAGACCTGCCACCTCTTTACCCGCAACAGCCTGTGTGATTGGCAGGTCATCATTTCATTTGGAAGTGGAAACACCAGCTGGTGTTGAGCGCTCTCCGACATCGACAGCACCACCTTTGGATCAAGCCAACCTAACTTTTCCGCCTGCATCTTCCTCACAGACCGGCAGTTTGCCGGGGACACCCTACTCAACCCCGTCTAAGCACAACAGCCAGCCCTCGGTCCCTCAGATGTGGACAAGTAAAAGACCATTTCCTCCTAGCCATGACAAAGCTAAGAGGTTGAATTTCACCATCTGCAAGCTGTAGCCTACAGAAATGCTGCCTTTCCGCCTGGTGGACACAGAGGATTTTCGAGACCTTATGTCCGTCGCAGTGCCCCAGTACCAGATGCCCAGTCGGCACTACTTCTCAAAGAAAGGTGTGCCTGCGCTACACCAGCATGTCGCACACAACATCACCGCTTCTTTGAGAAACTCTGTGTGTGACAGGGTGCATTTCACCACAGACACTTGGACGAGTAGGCATGGACAGGGGCGGTACATGTCGCTGACTGAGCACTGGGTAACTATGGTGACAGCAGGACAAGGGGCTGCTGTCCAAGTCTTAACGTCCCCACGAGTTGTGAATCAATCCTCTTTATGTCAAAGTTCCTCCACTGCTTCTGCCTCCTCAAACTCCTCTCGGTCCTCCACCTGCACCCAAAGCCTGTCTGGTAATGCCACACGCTTTCTAACTGCGCAGAAGGAATCCTGCACACCTCCTTACTATGCTGGCAGCAGGGCTCAACGGCATCAGGCGGTGTTTACTTTGAAATGTCTGGGAAATGTGAGTCACACAGCTGAGGAGTTGTGGTCAGCTCTGGAGACCCAGTTTCATGAATGGTTGTCTCCACTGGACCTGCAACCAGGGAAGGCCATGTGCGACAATGCTGCAAACCTGGATGCGGCCCTTCGCCGGGGCAATGTCACACACGTGCCTTGTATGGCTCACATGTTGAACCTGGTTGTCCAGCAATTTTTAGCCCACTATCCCGGACTAGATGGCTTTCTGCAGAGGGCACAGTCGCTGTGTGCTCACTTCCGCCGTTCGCATCCCGCAGCTCAATGACTTACATCTCTACAGAAGTCGTTGGGCCTGCCAGTTCATCGGCTGAAATGCAATGTGCCGACAAGGTGGAATTCAACTCTGCACATGTTGCAGCGACTGTGGCAGCACCGACAAGCCCTGGTGCAATACATTCTGACGTATAGACTGGGCCAACGAGATCCAGAGGTGGGGCAAATCACGCTGCAGGAATGGTCTCAGATCAGGGACCTATGCACCCTTCTGCACAGTTTTGAAATGGCGACGAAGATGTTTAGTGGTGACGATGCCATTATCAGCATGACTATTCCGGTAATTTACATGCTGGAGCACACGTTAAACAGAATTCGGAGTCAGGTGATGGGACAAGAGGAGGTGGAGGAAGTAGAGGAGGAGTTGTATGCGGAAGGGATAACATCTCCAAGGTCCAGACGGTCGGCAGCACCAAGGCGGCAGGCATGGGAGGGTGGGGGAGAGGGATTAACCAGGGTGCATGGTAGCAGTCAAACTGTTGAGGAAGGTGCAGGAGCCGAGGAAGAAGTGAAGGAGGAACTGGCGATGGGCATGGAAGACTCATCAGATGAGGGAGACCTTGATCACATTTCTGTTGTGCGAGGTTGGGGGGAGAGGGCAGAGGAAGGAAGCACGATTCTTACCTCGCTACCAACACAACAAGGACTTGGTCCTCCTGGATGCGCAAGACACATGAGTGCCTTCTTGCTGAACTACCTGCAACATGACCCTCGGATTGTCAGAATTTGAAGTAATCTCGACTACTGGGTTGCCACACTCTTAGATCCCCGGTACAAAAGTAAATTTGCCAAAATAATTCCTGCCATAGAAAGGGAATCACGCATGCAGGAGTATCAGCAGAGGCTGTTGCAGAATCTTACATGTGCTTTTCCACAAAACACCAGTGGTGCACGCAGTGAATCTCACAGTTCTAACTTGCCAACCATGGGACTGTCGAGTCTTCATCACTCAAACCGTAATAGTAACACAGTATCTGCTGGTAAGAGCAATTTTTTGGAATCGTTTCACCACTTTTTTATTTTTTAGACCATCCTTTGCAAGGCCACAGGAGACAAGAAGTCTGACACATAGTCAACGCCTAGTGAGGATGGTACAGGAGAATCTCCAAGTGAACATCAAAGCCATGACTGTGTCACTGGACCCTTGTTCTTTTTGGGCTTCTAATCTGGAAAAATGTCGGGAGCTCGCCACTCACGCCTTGGAGATCTTGTCATGCCCTGCAGCCAGCGTTCTCTCTGAACGTCTGTTCAGCGCTGCTGGTGGTGTGCTGACAGATAAGCGCACGCGGCTGTCCACTGAGAATGTAGACAGACTCACGTTCATAAAGATGAACAAATCATGGATCCGCAACTCTGGGGCAATTTATGCCACCTAAGTGGTGTCTGTGCCACAATTTTTGGAAAAAATGGAGACTCTTTTTGGAGTCCCCTTGCTGTGTTTTATGTGACGTTGGCATCGTCAATTTCAGGTGGGTTGGGTCGCCCCCCCCTTTTAACCGTAAGAAACTACATACACTATGGCTTGGGGTAACACAGATGGTTGAGTCTGAAGAGTCTGAAGAGCTGTTTACTCAGAAGTCTGCTCCAAAGCTTCAGTGTCTGCTAGTCAGCGTAGTAGCCCAGCTCTGAAGCAAGCTACACCGCCTGTGTATCTAATAAGAATTTTTTACTGCATCTAGCCTAGGCTGACTGTGGGGACCCCCAACCAAACCCAGACGCTCAGCCCCCCTGCTGCGCCCCTTTCCTTGACAAAACAATAATGTAACTCTTACAACTGGATGGGTGAGGATCGGTCACAGCTTTATTAACTCTTTATACTCATTCCATTAGAAAGGCATTTTATTTCTAAAATAATTCAGCTTGTTGCAGCATGCACTGGGTCTCCACACTGGCAAGTTGGCCAACAAGTGTAACTCTCCAACATGTCCTTTCTATTTCCAGGTCACGGAGGATCCTGCGTACTCGTATGCAGGACTCTGACCCCCATCCATCACTCTTAACGCTTGTTCCACTCCGTCCTGGAGTCCTGACAGGAATATGTCCAGTCCAATATCCATTAAGTGAACACCGTCGGGCGGTATGAGTCCTGCTTTATCTCCTTCCAGTTGTCGGTGTCGTATCACTACACCGACTCTGTCTCTTGTAAATTTTGCCATCCGAATATTTATTACCCGCCTTGTCCGTTCGATGGCCGTGGTGTCTCGCGCACCTGGCCATACCGCTATCGGCACAATCTCTGACCATACTATAGTTAGTTTTGTGAAAAATTCTCTGAAGCGCTCAGTGTCTAGTTTCATTATTGCCATTAGTTATGCGCTCTTGTGATGACCTAGGTCGTTTCCCCTGGCCTGTATAACTAAGATGACCGGACTTCTTGCCTCTCTCCCTACCTTGATTACCTCCATCAGTACCTGTCGCCATTGCAGGCCTCTAATACCTCTCCAGTTGAAATATGTGTTATGAAACTCAAATTTCCTCCCGCCTGGGCAGACTTTCGCCCTTTTTTCTGCCCAATATATATACCCTATCACCCACACTGTTGGCTTAGCGTCACCTGTAAAAGAAACAAACCACGTTAGGATAACAAGTCCGGTCTTATGTATCTCGCCAAACACGTGGATCGCCATCTCCCTATCCTCTGAACTTCCGTTTCTGACAGTCCTGCTCTTGCTGCTTCCGTGGCCGCGCCTATGCGGAATGAGTGTGTCCCGTAATCTTTGGGGTGGTTCCCTGCCGATGTTAGGCATTTATTAAATATAGCTTGGAACTGGTATCTTGTTAATGGCGTTCCATCAATGTGTGATAGGAACAAATTACTTTGTCATCTGATGGTTATATATGTTTTTACTGTTGTTACCCAACTCAGTGTACCGTTTGTGGGTTGTAGAAGTACCCAAGTGCCCCTGCCCGCTGGAACCGTTTTCGATTTGCATATGCGTAGACATATTGCATTATTGGCTATGACTACGTCCTGGTGTAATAAGCCTCCACTGGTGGTAATTTTGGATTGAGGGACTAATTCGCTTATGCATAGCGCCCCGAAGAAGGCGATCGCAAATGCAGTAGACAGTAGTGTTGCTTCAAATTGTGAGTGTCATGTTAATGGTGTTAGGGATATGATGTGAGAAATCAGTTTTAGTGACACGGAACGGGACGTCTACACTCCTGACTTGGCTGACCCCTTTTCCACCCTTTTATGGATTGTCTGATGATGAATCTCTTTGTCACATCTCCCCAATTCAGTAGCTGGAAGTGAAATGCTACTCCAGTAAGACACCGCTGCGCTGACGCTCCTGATATGCCCCTCATCATTAGCTGGTGGAGAAATTTTATGGTGACTTGTAATCTGGCTTGTTCACATTGGTCAACCCGTCTGCCTGCTACTAATCGTGTCCACTCTTCCCATGCCTTACCATATGTTTGCCACGTCGACGGGGCAACTGACGCTCTGATTAATGGCATCAACTATTCGCCACTAGATCCCATAGGGAGGCTGGGCAACTGTTGCCCGATGGGTGGGCGTTGGGGAGGAGCTCTGTGAAAATCTGCCAATTGAATTGTGATAAAGCGTTAGCAGCAGCATTAAACCCCTCAGCATCGTGGCTAGCGCGGACCCATACATTGTGTTTTAGGCACAGGAATGCTAGCCGGCGTCGTAGGCCTAGCACTGGGAGAGACGATGATGCCATCTTATTAATGCTGTGCACTAGGCTGGTGTTTTTTGTTATGCAGCGCCCCATATTTCTATTGCTACCACTATTGGGAAGAAAAATTATTTTTCGGGCTAGATGCAGCTAAAAATTATTATTAATTTCAAAGCTGGTAGAGCTTAGTATAGATGGCCTAATACAATGAGTACCACACACTGCTACTATGCCCAAAATTATTTTTCGGGCTAGATGCAGTTAAAAATTATTATTAATTTCAAAGCTGCTGGAGCTTGGTATAGATGGCCTAATACAATGAGTACCAATGAGTACCACACACTGCTACTATGCCCAAAATTATTTTCTGGGCTAGATGCAGCTAAAAATTATTATTAATTTCAAAGCTGGGGGAGCTTAGTATAGATGGCCTAATAGAATGAGTACCACACACTGCTACAGGCCCAAAATTATTTTACAGGCAAGATGCAGCTAAAAATTATTAGTAATTTAAAAGCTGGTGGAGCTTAGTATAGATGGCCTAATACAATGAGTACCACACACTGCTAATATGCCCAAAAGGTTTTACTTGGCTAGGTGCAGTAAAAAATTTGTATTACATACACAGGTGGTGTAGCTTGCAACAAAGATAGGCTACTCCACTGACTAACACACACTGCTAATATGCCCAAAAGGTTTTACTTGGCTAGGTGCAGTAAAAAATTTGTATTACATACACAGGTGGTGTAGCGTGCAACACAGATAGGCTACTCTACTGACTAACACACTCTGCAAGAGACCCAAAAGGATTTGCTTAGCTAGATTTAGCCAAATGCTGTGAAAAACACTTGCACAGCACTCAAACAGACCTGCCTGTCAAAAAGTTATAGGAACTGATGTAACCTAGCCCTCAAAAGGGCTGCAATTAGAACTAGTCCCTACTCCCAAGCTATCTGTCTATTTCAGATAAAATTTGCTTGCAATTCACAGTTATACTGTATAGCTCGCACACAGCAGCAGCGGTGCGGTCTAACACTCAGCTGCAGCAGTGAGAAAATGGTGGCGACGGGGAAAATAGCTGGGTCTTATAGGGCAAGGACATGTGACATACACAGCCAATGATACATGCCCTTGCTTGTGTGAAAAAAAGCACTTCGCTCCGTGTGTGCGCTGCTGATAGGCTGACAGACTGCACCGCCCCACTGTAAATGCGGGAAAGAGAAAAAAAAATGAAGATCTTCATTATTTCTGCAGAGATCCATTCCATGTCCCCCCCCCTCCCCCCCGCTGTACACTCAAACTGTGTATTAACATTGATTATCAGCATTACTGTGAAAAAATCCAGTTACGATTTTGGTGCACGAACAGTTATTGGACATAACCTCGAACAGCCGGATTTTTTTCAAATCGTTCGGGTTCGTCGAACAGCTCGAACACCGCCTAAAACAGCTCAAATTTGAGATTGGCGAACAGTTCGATTTGAACACCGCTCATCTCTAGTCGTGTGTGACAATGGCCGTAACCTGGTGGCGGCTCTGAGGCGAGGCGAGATCACTCACGTACCATGCCTGGCTCATGTGCTTAACCTCGTGGTTCAGCGGTTTCTGAAATCGTACCCCGAGTTGCCAGACCTGCTCGTGAAAGTACGCCGCCTGTCAGCTCATTTTTGCAAGTCGGCTACAGCTTCCGCCGCCCTTGCTGTGTTGCAGCAGCGTTTGCAGCTTCCGGCACACTGACTGGTGTGTGATGTCCCCACACGTTGGAACTCTACCCTCCACATGTTGCAAAGTATTTGTGAGCAGAAGAGAGCAGTTGTGGAGTACCAGCTGCAACAAGGCCGTCGATATTCAGGTCAGACTCCACACATAAGACCTCAGGAGTGGACCTAGATGTCTGACATATGTACCATCCTGACAAACTTTGAGGAGGCCACCAAGATGGTGAGTGGCGATGACGCCATCATTAGTGTCAGCATCCCACTTGTCTGTCTCTTGCAACCCTCTCTGCAGAGAATTAAAGAGGAGGCATTGCAGCCAGAATATGATGAGATAGCCCACTACGGCTTCTTGATCTATTACACACAGCCCACCTCATCTCATCCCAATGTGCATTGGGGGACAATGAGGGAGAGGAGGAGGAGGAGGAGGAAGAACAGGAGATGGTATCATGCACTGTAGACGGTAGTACCTGTACAAGTGTCATACCGTCGGTTCAGCGTGGGTGGCCTGAGGACAGGGGGAGGAGGAGGAGGAGGAGGAGGAGGAGAGCATGGTCAGTGGTCATCTTTGTGAGGACACGGAAATCTTGCCCGTTACCAGTCTGGCACGCATGGCTGACTTTATGTTACGCTGCCTTAACCGTGACCCTCGCGTTGTCAAAATGTTGGGTGACAGGCATTACTGGTTAGTGACACTTGTAGACCCCCGCTACAAGGAGAACTTTCACTCTCTTATTCCTGAGGTGGAGAGGTCTACAAAAATGGGCCAGTACCAGAAGGCCCTTGCTGCAGAAGTGTTAAAAAAATTCCCATCTGAACATGCTAGCGACAGAGATCACAGTTTGTTGCCCAACCAAAGCGTACAAGCGAGAGAGAGGCAACTCCAATCCAGCAGAGGCAGGGGAACACTGTCAATGTTCTGGGACAGTTTTCTCAGACCCTCCCTTCGAACAGACCCTGAGGCGCGGGGTCCTCTCACAAGGAGTGGAAAGTTTCAAAAGATGGTGAGGGAGTACCTTGCCAACCGTACCAGCGTCCTCCGTCATTCCTCTGTGCCTTTTAATTATTGGGTATCCAAGCTGGACACTTGGAATGAACTTGCTCTGTACACCTTGGAGGTCCTGGCCTGCCCTGCCGCTAGCGTGTTATCAGAGCGTGTTTTTAGTGCCGCTGGGGGAATTATAACTGATAAGCGCACTCACCTGTCAACTGACAATGCTGACAAGCTGACCCTTATCAAAATGAACAAGGGCTGGATTGGGCCAGACTTCTCATCGCCACTAAATGACAGCAGAGTAACATAAAGTCAAATTCACTGTGTTATTTCGGGAGGTGTATTCACATGCATCGCTTCACACCCACACATGGGTATACGCGTCCTCATTTCGGCTGTTTTATGTTCTTCTCCTTATCCTCAGCCTCCACCACCACTATACCACCAGGGTGAACGTGGTCCGTATTGCCATTATTGAAAGTTCCTCCGTCCTTATTTTTGTCAGCTTTTGCTTGGAAGGCATAAGCAAAGACTGTGAGAGACCCACTCCCCAATAATGAGAATAATATTTTTAAGATGCTGTTGTGACGCCTCTCAAGCCCTGCCCGGGGAAGATGGGGTACTCGGAGCTGGGTCAGATGTCGAGAAGGGGGATGCAGTCGTGGCCTTGACCCGTTCTGTGCCCAGGGCCGTCACATTGAAAATGATGTTAGGGCTATCCGGGTTGAGTGGTAATTGTCGACTACGCCACCTGTGGTGTCTGGTGATGCGCCACCAGCGCCGCTAGCAGTCCGTTGAGGCCCGATGTCATGGCGGCTAAAGTTCTCGTTGCTCCCCACAGGCGGAGCGTGGCCTCAAGGCAGGCAAGGCGGGATAAAGGGGGGTAGTAGTGCGGGAGTGAGGGCACCGCGTCGCGTGGTATGGCGCGTAATGAACAGTACGGAGGCCATAGGAATGAATTTCCAAGGCTTTACTCACAGTTCTCATAAGCAGCGCAAGGCTTCTCCCTGCTCCTCGCGGAGTCCTGCGGCCTCCAGGAACGGGGGTCCGACTACCTCCGAGGAAGTCCAGTGTTTGGTAGCGTCCTTACACCAGAGTGTTCCTGCACTACAGACTTTACCCCTTCCCGTCTGTGCGTGTGTGGATAGGCCGGGTCTCCCTCTGAGCTCCTCTCAGGTGTATGGCTCGGGTGGCAATACCTCTCCATCCCAAGCCCAGCGGAATCCTCAGGGCCTCACTGGGCTTTCCCGTCCTGGACATAGAGTACGAGGTCGGGTGTTGGGGGCCGGTACCCCTCTTGCAGCCGGAATCCCTCTGAATAGATCAGGTAGGCGAGGACAGGTGGCGTGCTCTGCTCCGTCTGCATCCTCCCCGGGACCCATTTGCTAAGGAGCCACACTCTAAAGCTCCCAGGCCTTCTTGATCCTGGTCCTTGGTAGGGTTGAGACATTCCTTGTCTGCAACCTCCCTCTCATCCCATAGATTGGGGTACGAGGGCTGTGTCCCATGCCAGTGCAGGCCCACACAGGATCTGTGCTCCCGGAGGGAAGTCACTTAACACACAGTATTTTGACAGCACAGTACGACCACTTGACAGACACACTGTCAGAGACAACACAGGTCTGAAGGGCTGGACAGGTCCACACAGGACTAGAGCAGAACCAGCAGAAAGACCAAAAGGACCAAGATCCAAGATGACATTCTACTAAATATGAAATTAGAAGTGTCACTAACTAACTGTTCCTCCACCCACACCCACTAACTGGTTCCTACCACTTTGTGTTCCCCAGTCTCCCTGTAACCAGGGGAGCAGCACCTAGTGCATACTAGCTCCCTCTGGTGGAAATGTGGTGTTGGATGCAAAACTAGGTAACTACCATCGCACCGGACTTACCTCAGAGGAGGAACACCACACTCCATTAAAGAAGTGCAGCATTCCTGTGGCGGCCGAACCCTCAGGGGCGCCACACTGTACTGTATGGCTCTTGTAAGGGGCATTAAAACCATCTTGTTATACCACTCTGACCTCCTCGTCTCTTGTAAGGGGCATTAAAACCGTCTTGTTATACCACTGTGACCTCCACGTCCCTTGTAAGGGGCATTAAAACCATCTTGTTATACCACACTGACCTCCACGTCTCTTGTAAGGGGCATTAAAACTGTCTTTTTATACCACTCTGACCTCCACGTCTATTGTATTGGGCATTAAAACCATCTTGTTAAGCTACTAGGACCTCCACGAGTCTTCGAACGGGCATTGCATTTCCTCATAATTTTTGGAAGCTTTTGCTTGGAAGGCATAAGCAAATACTATGGGAGACCCACTCCCCAATAATGGGACTTATGTTTGTAATATGCTGTACTGCATGGCTCTTGTAAGGGGCATTGCAAGTTGCTCCATCCTAATTTTTGGAAGCTTTTGCCTGGAAGGCATAAGCAAATACTATGGGAGACCCACTCCCCAATAATGGGACTTATGTTTGTAATATGCTGTACTGCATTGCTCTTGTAAGGGGCATTGCAAGTTGCTCCATCTTAATTTTTGGAAGCTTTTACTTGGAAGGCATAAGCATATACTATGGGAGTCCCACTCCTCAATAATGGGACTTATGTTTGTAATACTAGATGGTGGCCCAATTCTAACGCATCGGGTATTCTAGAATATGTATGCGGCCGACCGGGCGCAATCAGCAGAACGTTGTTTAAATTTGGCGCCAAAATCGCTGATTGTTCGCGGCCGGCAACCACGACTAATCAGCAAAACGGTGTTTAAATTTGGCGGCAATATCGGTGATTGGTCACGGGTGGCGGCCGCGACCAATCAGCGAACTGTGTTAGTGAGGACCGGAGAGCTTGTTTAAATTTGGCGATAAAATCGACCAATCAGCAGAGCGTTGTTTAAATTTGGCGGCAATCTCGCTGATTGGTCGCGGTCGGCCGGCGGCCGCAACCAATCAGCAGAGCGGTGTTTAACTTTAGCGCTAATCTCGCTGATTGGTCGCGGTCGGCTACCGCAACCAATCAGTGAGATGGGCGGCAAATTTAAACGCCGCTCTTCTGATTGGTCGCGGCTGGCTACCGCGACCAATCAGCAGAGCGGCGTTTAAATTTGCCGCCCGGCTACCGCAACCAATCAGCGAGATGGGCGGCAAATTTAAACACCGCTCTGCTGATTGGTCGCGGCCGGCTACCGCGACCAATCAGCACAGTGGCGTTTAAATTTGCCGTCCATCTCGCTGATTGGTCGCGGCCGGCCACCGCGACCAATCAGCGACGTATTAGTGTGGGCCGGGAGCGGCGCTGCTTGTGTGGCTCCGTATTAGCGAGGACCGGGGAGCGGCGCTGCCTGTGGGGCTCCTTCTGCTGCGAGAAGCCGGGAGATGAGCAGCTGCTCGCAGCAGAAGCATCCCGACCGGCGGCGCCGCTCCCAGGTCCTCCGTTCACACTTGCTGTCAGGAGATCAGTGGGCCAAGCCGCTGATCTTCCGACGTTAGCCGCATGGAGGTCAGCGGCGCCGGTCGGAGTAGTTGTGCTGCTAGCGCCGCTCATTTCCCGCTGCATCGCCGCTGACCTCCGTCCGCCAGATGAGCCGCTAACGGCCGCCATCTTTTTTCAGAAATCCCGCGGCGCTGATTGGCCGCTGCCGGACCAATGAGCGACGCAGGATTTCCAGGACAGACAGACAGATAGACAGACAGACAGACAGACAGACAGACGGGATAAGACAATTATATAGTAGATGCTGTACTGCATTGCTCTTGTAAGGGGCATTGCAAGTTGCTCCGTCCTAATTTTTGGAAGCTTTTACTTGGAAAGCATAAGCAAATACTATGGGAGACACACTCCCCAATAATAATGTTTTTAAGATGCTATACTCTATGGCTCTTGTAAGGGGCATTAAAAGCGTCTTGTTAAGCTACTGCGACCTCCATCACTTTTCCGAGGGGCATTAAAAGCGTCTTGTTTAAGCTACTGTGACCTCCACCACTTTTCCGAGGGGCATTAAAAGCATCTTGTTAAGCTACTGGGACCTCCACCACTTTTCCGAGGGGCATTAAAAGTGTCTTGTTAAGCTACTAGGACCTCCACGTCTCTTCAAAGGGGCATTAAAAGCATCTTCTTAAGCCACTTTGAACTCCACAGCTCTTCCAAGGGGCATTGAAATGTTGTTTTTAATTACCTCTAACCTCCACGACTCTTCCAACGGGCATTGCATTTCCTCCTAATTTTAGTCAGCTTTTGCTTTTCAATGCAAAGGTGAAAACTAAGGAAGACCCACTCCTCAATAATGGGTAGAAGGTTTTTAGTACGCTGTAATCCACGTCTGTTTCAAGGGGCATTGCAGTTCCTCATAATTTTTGGAAATCCTTCCATTCACCAACAGTGCACAGGAGACCCAGTTGCTATAAATGGAAAAAACGGTTTAGTTAAGGCCCTCTGACCTCCATGTCATTTCCAAAAGGCATTGGAGTGCCTCAATTTTTGGTAGGCATTGCACTCACTGTATGCCCTATAACTGTGTAGCCGAACAGCTCCTTTTGTTACAGAAACATATCCTACAAGACATATGTGGTTGACTGGCCTGATATTGATGTGAATGGTCCCTGTTCCTCCTGCTCTTTCTCCTTTGCCACTACCTCATCCATCATTTATCACCTGAAGTTTTGTTTTAATGGGAGTCATAGAAATTGGATAGGAGCAGGAAAACATCCAGCAATCCTCGGAGGAGGTAGGATATGCGCCAAAACACTGACCACCTCAGGCCTAGCTGCTACTACATACATGCGCTTGCATTCCTTGAAAACAAGCAGATGCTAACTTCTATCATCCTCATCATGCACCTCACCTTGGCACTCTCAACTCCCCTGATGGAGAAGCCAGAGCCCACCGGAGGAGTCGGGTTCTCTGGTGGGCTCGTCCAATGCTGCCCTAAAGCAGGCCAGTCTAAGAAAAGTGTGTGGGGATGTTCCGCGGAGAAATCGGGGCAGCTGGGGACCGCTTATGGACACCCGGCCGCCCACAGGCGGCTGGGGACCGTGTGTGGACACCCGGCCGGGGGGCAGCTGGGGACCGAGCGTGGACACCCGGCCACCCCCTGGCGGCTGGGGATCGAGCGTGGACACCCGGCCGCCGGGCGGCTGTGGACTGAGTATGGATACCTCGCTGCCACTGAGGTTGTGGCCAGCTTCGGCCTCCACATGCCTAAAAGGCCCAATTTCAAGTGCAAGCAAGCTAGCAGTATGGTATTGCAGCCTGGGGGTGGGTGGGTGGTTTGCTGCATATTTGCGCTTGCATTGCAAGGAATGGAGGTACAATTGAACCGTGTCCTGGGACAAGAACTTGCACGGGGATAGTTGCAAGTCTGCATCTTCTGATGTGGCAAGGATGACTTCTGATGGGCACTTTTAGGTAGTGACCTGGGAGTCAGAGATGCTTCCAGGGGTCTTCCCCATGCTGTTCCCATGTCTTTTCAGCACTGTATGCATGTGTCACACAGCACATGGCCAGATAAGGTTGTAAAATGTTAAAATGACATTTCCCGGTGAATGCATTTGTCACGGTTGAAAGCAATACAAAAGTGCAAAAATGCATAAAAATGCTACTTGTGAACATAGTCCAAGGTGTGGGGGAGTATTTTTGTTTTTGGTTATTTATTTTACCTTATACACAAGTCTTTACCCTGGAAAAGAAATTCCTTAACATATTTCACAGGAAAAAAGTTTCACTTTAGTTTTTGAACGTTTTATTGTAAGCCCGTAAAAGTGGCTTAATACCTCTGACCACGTTGTTGACAACAGTCATCTGGGGTCAGAAATGCTTCCTGGGGCGATCCCCATGCTGTCCCCATGTCATTTGAGCACTGTCACTATCGTTTAGGGCACTTTTTAGGCTTTCTACAGACTGCCGGGGGTGCAGCCTCAAAAATGCTTGGGTCTCCCATAGACTAACATTGGGCTCGTTGCTGGGGTCGAGCTTCGAGCACCCGAGCATTTTAGTGCTCGCTCAACACTAATGACATGTCATTATTTGTACACAAAAAAAAAACCTTATAAAAAAGACAGTCTCGTCGACTTTGCCGGAAGCGCGTCACTAGTCCTGCCCATAGGCGCCCGTGTCACATGACCACGGGTCGCCAATGAGTTGGCATGACAACCCAGGGTCTGCTGGAGACCCTTGCTGTTGTCACTGGTGGGATGCTATGAGCATATTTGCTACACACAGCAGGGCCGAAGCCTAGCTATGTGTAGTACAGGAAATCGAATGATTGCAGCTTCTAGTCTCTCATAGAGACTATGGAAGCAAGTGAAAAGTAAAAATGTTTTTAAAAATAAAAAAAATATATAATAGTTCAACTCACCCCCCTTTCGCCCCATTCGAAATAAAACAATAAAAATTGTTTTCAAAATGGACTGATCTATCAATGTATAAAAAGAATTAATTTGATCGGTAAACGGCGTAACGAGAAAAAAGGAATCCAAACACCAGAATTATGTTTTTTGGTCACCGCAATATTGCAATGAAATGCAATAATAGGCGACCTAAAGATCGTATCTACCCCAAAATGGTATTGATAAAAATGTCAGCTTGGCACACAAAAAATAATGCCTCACCCTGCCCCAGATCCTGAAAAATGGTGACGCTGTGGGTCTTTTTTTTTTGTACAAACTTTGTAATTTTTTTTTCACCACTGAAATAAAAAAGAACCTATACATGTTTGGTATCTGCATACACGTAATGACCTGGAGTATAATAACGGCAGGTCAGTTTTAGTATTTAGTGAACATGGTAAAAGCAAAACACAAAAAAACAATTGTGGAATTGCACTTTTTTGAAATTTCACCGCACTTTGATTTTTTTTCCGCTTTCCAATACACCATATGGTAAAATAGTGTATATGTGTGCATTTGTGTATATATGTATACACACAGAAATAAGATGGCAGGATCTTTGGTAGCAAGCACCATGAAGAAGCTGGGGACCCCCTGTCACCACCACACAACAGCAGTGAAGGAACGTATTGTGATATTAACAACTAGAGGGCAGAACGGGTAGAGGGGGCAAGGAAAGTGCATCTATGTGGGGCAAACAGGAAAAAACAGCTTTTATTGGAGTGGAGGACAGGAGAGAGTAGTGAGGCTAGAGACATAATACAGGAAGTTCCAATACTCACATCAGGTCAGCACTGTGGTCCTTTGGAGCCTCACCTCTAGAGATGAGCGAATGTTTCATGACTTTTGGATATGGGATGGACCCCCACTCCATCTTAAAACAACCATAACTACAGTAAACCTCGACACTGGAATAAATACACAAAATAAATATATTATTTTGGTTGTGAAAATGGCCACAGCTTTATTTAAATCACAGGATTAAAACAATCACATTAGGAGTCAGGTGAAGTGCTAGTACATTGGGATTCACCAGTACTGTGATATCCCCAGCTGTCTGACATACAGCACTAAGACAGACAGCCATAAAGGGGCGGCACACTCTGGCTTGCCACTCAAGAAGAGCCAATAAACTTTTAGGGCACCAGTGACCCTATTATCCTCATGTGATATGCAGAAGTAGTGCTGTTGCAGAGTGTGACATGCAGAAGTAGTGCTGTTGCTTTAAAAGCATTCAGCAACTACACAAGCACATGAGACAGGAAGTGTTGTGCTCCAGAAGCATCCAGCAACTAGAGAGCTTAACACAGTCACAGGAGAAGGGGAGTGTTTTAGCAGAGCCCCAGGGGGATTGTGGGGAAGTTGTTTACGGTCTGTCTGGAGCTGAAGAGAAAAAGAGAAAGGTGGTGTGTGTGTTCTGCATCTGACAGAAGCACCCCTGCAAGTGAAAAGGATACAAATCAGGAGTGAAGCAAAGCACAGGTCAGGTAGAGTTCCTGAACTAGCAGTGCAGAGTATTGTCAAGCAGAAAGATAAGGACTGTAAGAAATGGTGTCACAGGGATCATCTCCCTCAGCAAACCCTCCCCCTTCCTCCATCTCACTGTGCTGTAAAGAATGCTGTGTTCATTAATGTGCCTTTGCATTAGAACTGTGCTGTCCTGTACTACTGGGAAGACTGTGAACTGCTGTGCTGCTAAGGAAACTGCACTGTTTGTCACTGGAGCCTGTTGCTCATAAGACTTAACTTGCACTGGCTGTGCGGCTTCTTATTAAATACTACTGTTCTACCGTTTATGAGGACTCTTGTCAAGTGTGTCTGGTCAGCAAGTGAAACAACCTATGCATCTGTGCCTGAGGGTCAATACCCCTGTGTGCCTGAGAGAAGCTGGAGCACATGATCTATGGTCACCCAGTGTAACGGTCCCCCCTGGATTCCAAAGAATTCATGTAACCTGTCTCACCCCTATCTGAACCTAGCAGCGTGCATTTAACATTAACACAGTCCTGAGCGGGAATTAGCATGTAGAGGGAGAAGAGGAAAAGTGTCTGGAAAAACACAGCAGTACAGCACCTCAACTCAACTCTGCTACACCAGTTAAAGGGGACCAGCCATAAAGAAAACTCACTAACAGCAATGGATGTGGAAATACAAATGGACAGAATTAGTGAGCTGCTCCTTCAGTTAAGCTGTGAACAATTGAGAACAGGAGCAGAGCAAATAAAGATGTCAGGAGAACAGATTTCTAAAGCACACAACCGCAGGTAACTGTTAGCTGCCATTAATGCAAAAATGGATGAGCTGGAGGAGAAAGAAGCTGAAAACATCATGGGGACATTCCTCCAGGAGCTAACACAGTTTCTAACCAGGTTGAAGTTGGAGGATGGAGGGCAAGCACCAATTACCAAAAGCGGGAATCTCCGTCCACAGATTGAACTACAGGAATTGAAAGAACAATTTAAAGCCCTAACAACAGCCCTGCAGGAATCGACCAAAACCTCTGAACGGGTGACAGACTCAGACAGGACGCTTAACCTGCTCGGGTTAGATAAATCTGGGAGACAGTCCTCTCTAACACCAAAAATCACCATAAGGAAAGAATTCAAGATCCTGGGACAGATTAGAGAGTGTGAACAGAAAGAGAGACTGTCTTATATGAACTTGTTGCACCAGATCAATGCAGGCTTACAGAAAGGCTACCAGCCAGATGAGATTGTTGAGGGGGTGGTGAAAGCGATCAGCCAAGGACAGAACCTCTGTAGTATGCTAGAAATAAAAAGTCAACTGACCTTGCAACAGCTGAAGATGATTTTAAAAGGGCACTATAAAGAAGAAAGTACTTCAGAATTGTTCCACCGACTGATTAACCTCTCACAGAAAAATAATAAATCACCCCAAATTTTCTTGTTCAGAGCAACTGAACTTAAATATAGATGTTGTTTGCATCCAGAGATGTAGAAGCGGAAGAGAAGTTTGATGCTGGACTAGTCCAGAAAAAGTTCTTGAGATCATTGGGAACGGGGTTAATCAGCAAAGACATCAAGTTGCAGCTGAAACAGTACCTAGAAGATCCTGGCATTCTGGACGAAATTGAAAAAATCAATGAGGCAGCTAGTTTGGAGTCAGATAGCGAACAGAAGTGAAAGAAAGGCTCTGCTCCTAAAGTCACCAAAATGAGTCAGCTGAAGTTGGAGACCCCCAGTGGCCAGTCCGAAGATCATTATGGAGACTCTCAAGTGCCGCCTCCGAGAGGGAACCTTAAATCACCAACAAAAGAGAACCGCCAGCGCTGACTGGGAAGAAGTAATAGGAGAACTGCAAGTTGAGTTGATTTAGGTGAAAAAGTTGATTCATTCCAGGCCAGAACTTGTATCCCTCAGACCCAGGATTGGGTTCCAAAACAGAAAATACCCGACTTGTGAAGCGTGCTGTTCATCAAATCAGAGTACATTGTGTGTCCACTAAGATGTGGTGAGGAAGGACATTATGCCAAGGAATGCCAATGGTCACGGTCATTTGGGTTAAAAGACAGTTGCCAGTGTGGGGCGACTGGTAACTGCGACATGGAGGAGGCCCCAAAAGCAAATTCAAATTTCACCAAACCCCAGAATGGCGCATGAGGTAAAATGGCTGCGTCAGTACTATCCCCAAGTGTGTTCCCATCTATAACAGCTGCAAGGGAGACAGGGGCATCAGTTACTTAATGCCCAGTGCGGAGGTAAAACAATGTACTCCTGGGAGGAGGATTCCTCGGTCAGTAAAGATAGCCTCATCAGCCTAATCGGTGAGAGGAGCTTTATACAGTGCAAGCTAGATGGACTCCTGGTAAAAGCACTGTGGGACACAGGAGCACTAGCGAGACTTTTAAATGAAGAAGGCGCTACCTGCCACATACCTGCCTTCGGTCGCTAAAATAACTCTTAGGACCAGTGGAACTCCACGGCAAAGCTGTCAACCAGATCGAAATCCCTTTCATAGGCTGGGTGGAAGTGACTTTCCAACTGAGGGCCAGGAAGAACAGCAACACCATTGAGCTTTTGGTACCTTTTCTCGTGACCAGTGATCAGAACGTGGCAGAGGATCCTATCCTGAGTTATAATGTAATCAGTGAGGTCATCATGAAACACAAGGCAGGGACGCTGGTGGTGAATGCAATTGCCACATCACTTGCCATACCCAACGCCATTGCGGAAAATGTGATTCATTGAGTAAAGAAAGCCCAGGATACAATGGACCTAAAAAAAAGTCAAGGTAGGCTGGCACCCAGCCATCATCCCTGCAAACTAAATGGTGGGGGTGAGGTGCAGAGTCCGGGTAGAACCGGGAAGAAAACTCTGTTTGTGCCAAAAGACTCCTCAGAACTTCTGGAAGGCCTAGCTCAAGGTGAGACTGTGCTTACGATACCTACTGGTGGGTTTATTCGAGTGACAGTACCGGTGATGAATACTATGAAACACGAAATTAGACTGCGTCCAAAGACTGTGTTAGGTCACATTGAAACCGTTAAAACGGTATATCCAGCCAGTGTGAGACCCGACCAGGGGTCTACAGTGAATTCAGTCTCCCCACCAAGGAACAGGAGTTGCCCAGGGGAAGAAATTGCACGACCCACCTCGGAGTCCTGGGATCTCCCAGTACCCCTGGAAAACTAGTGTGCCGAAGATCGAGTGGTAGCAAAACAGATGCTGAGAGAAGAGTTTCATGTATTTTCCAAAGATGACTCTGATATAGGCTGTATCCCATCGTAGCAGTTGAAAATCAATTTGAAAGACACGACCCCAGTAACCAGAAGTTACATGTCTGTGCTGAAACCATTACACCATGAAGTGAAAGAGTATTTAAAAGACCTAATCAGCAGAGGTTGGGTCCAAAAATCAAAGTATTCTTATCCTCTCCTATTGTTTGTGTTAGGAAGAAGGTCGGTACGTTGAGCTGTGATTACCGGGAACTAAACCGAAATTCAGTACCTGATTGGCACCCGATACCAAAGATCCAAGATATGCTGGATAGCCTATCAGGAAGTACCTGGTTCTCTGTCCTCGATCAGGGTAAGGCATACCACCAAGGGTTTGTCGAAGAGTCCAGTAGACCCTTGACAGCATTCATCACACCGTGAGGATTATATGAGTGGATCCGCATACCATTTGGGCTCAGTTCAGCTCCAGCAGAATTCCAGAGGAGCATGGAGACATGTTTAGAAGAATTGAGGGACGATATCTGCTTGTCGTACTTGGATGACAATGTGGTACACAGCAAAACCTTCCGGGAGCATGTTGAACATGTGAGGACCGTATTACACCGGTATCAACAACACAGAGTTAAGATGACTCCAAAGAAGTGTGGACTGTTCAAAAGGCAAGTCCAATTTCTAGGGAAAATTGTGTCCGGAGAAGGATATACTATGGATCCAGCAGAAATCACTCCAGTACTGGCCTTAAAAGACAAGCGGCCCTCTACCGTCGGGGAGTTGAGGAAGATATTAGGATTCCTCGCCTACTATCGTACTTGCATTCGGAACTTCTGCAGGATTGCCGCCCCACTATACCTCCTCTTAGGGGGTACGACAGGGACAACAACACCCATGGAGAAAAAGAAGAACGCGGGTAGGACCGGGCTTAAAAGAAACAACGCAGTTTCGTCGCAACAGCCCATTCTCTGGACAGCAGACCACCAGGAGGTATTAGAAGAACTAGTGTCAAGGTAAAATATATATATTATAGAAAATCAATTAGTTTCTTTTAAAAGATTACATAATCAGTGTGAATCAATATACCGATGATGGAATAATCTATGTGTATGTATCTATGCAAATGTGTATATGCACATGGATTATGTTAATAGTTAATGAATATATAACTAATAGCTTCTGTTCTAATTTGTAGACACGAACAACTAAATGATTTCCTGGGAATGCATGTGCATGGCTAATAACAGAGAGCTTCATGTCGAGTTGGAAAAGATGGTGCTGAGAGACAAACTCACCCCTCCCATCGGAATTCCTAAGGCGTTACTAAGGTCAAAAGATACATGGATGAACAAATTACAGCCGAGTTATCAAAAAAGAGCAATAAATTGTACTAATCCCACCTAGAAGGAGAATGCTATTTAACCCCATGTCTACGTAATAAAGTGTGCCATTTGCGTGGTTCAGTCTCTGAGTGAAGTTTTTCAACCAGATTAGCAGATTTGGTTAATTAGCTTCTCTGCATGCACTCCGACATCTTTAATTTGGAGGAGAGCAGTTACCTAGTGTATCTTAAATTGGTGAAACCTCCACAAATGGTGCCGTGACTCGGATCACACTCTAGGGGAATTCTAGGTCTCGGGGTGCCCATCACTGTACCACCTACGGACGAGCCAGGATTGCTCAAAGCGAGAGCCTGATCAACTCTCATCACTGAATACGGTAAGTCTGCAGATTTAACCGTTTCGCAACCTTGGGTTTTGTTGTTTTTGCATTTTCGCTCCCACTTGTTCCCAGAGCCATAGCGTTTTTATTTTTGCGTCAATATGGCCATGTGAGGGCTTATTTTTTGCGGGACGAGTTGTACTTTTCAACGCCATTACTAGTTTTACCATATCATGTACGGGAAAACGGGAAAAAAATTCCAAGTGCGGTGAAATTGCAAAAAAAGTGCAGTATCACAGTTGCTTTTTATTTATTTTTTTTGCCAAGTTCACTGAATGCTAAAACTGACCTGCCATTCTTATTCTCCAGGTCATTATGAGTTCGTACACACCAAACATGTACAGGTTCTTTTATATTTAAGTGGTGAAAAAAAATTCCAAAATTTGGTAAAAAAAAAAAAAATAGAGCTATTTTCTAAGACCTGTAGCGTCTCCATTTTTCGGGATCTGGGGCTGGGTGAGGGCTTATTTTTTGCACGCCGGGCTGACATTTTTATTGATAACATTTTAGGGTAGATCCGATGTTTTGATCGCCCGTTATTGGATTTTATTGCAATTTTGCAGCGACCAAAAAAACGTAATTCTGGCGTTTAGAATTTTTTTATCGTTACGCCGTTTACCGTTCGGATTAATTCTTTTCTTATATTTATAGATCTGGCGATTCTGAACGTGGCGATACCAAATATGTCTATGTAGGTTTTTTTTTATATATTTTATTTTGAATGGGGCGAAAGGGGGGTGATTTAAACTTTTATATTTTTTTAATTTTTTTTATATTTTTAAAAACGTTTTGTTTTCACTTGTTGCATGCTTCTATAGTCTCCATAGGAGACTAGAAGCAGCAACTATCCGATCGCCTCTGCTACATACAGGGGATCAGCAGATCCCCTGCATATAGCAGAATTGGTCCTGTGCTATGAGCGCCGACCACTAGGTGGCGCTCATAGCGACCAGATCATGACAACCACAGGCGTTTGCTGCAGACCCTGGGTTGTCATGCCCACCCATCGGTGACCCGCGATCACGTGACGGGGTCGCCGATGGGCGGGGCTTAGGACGTGCTTCCCGGAAGCGCGCATTAAATGCCGCTGTCGGAGATTGACAGTGGCATTTAGCATGTTAACAGCCGTGGGTGGATCGCGATTCCACCCGCGGCTGTTGCGGGCACATGTCAGCTGTAAGAATCAGCTGACATGTGCCCGGTTCAGTGCGGGCTCAGTGCAGCAGCCCTCACTGAACCAGGGGAGGTAGCCTATGACGTACTAAGACGTCATGAGTTGCAAAATTGATGAATCTGTGTGATTCCAAGAACTCTGGTTTGTAGTAGCTCCTGGCTAACTGCTGCTCTGTGGCATATCAGGGGTCCCGTCCCATTAGAACGATCTTTGAACGCAGGGGCGTACACGTATACACTTGAGAATTTAGGAAAATTTATTTGTTTATAACGCGGGCATGCGGGGAGTGACGTTGTCGCTGATAAGTCGTGTATTAAGTCGTCATTAGGACGCGGGCGCGCGGGGCAGACCAATCCTCTATTAAGTCGTGTATTAAGTCGTGGGACACATGGGGAGTGAAGTTACTGATAAGTCGTGTATTAAGACGTCATTAGGACTCGGGTGCGCGGGGGTGTTCAGTGCTTCATTAAGTCGTAAAAGAATCAATTCAGTGCTTGTTAGGGAGTATAGGGACTTGTTACAATTCTATTTGTGTATCAGCTGCCTGGTCTGATCATAAGTCTAAGGGGACGAGACACCTGGAGCCAAAATCATGAAAAAACTAAAGACATTGTTTGTGTCAAGGGGTCACTCGATCAGGAACGACAGGACCCCAAAGATATAGTTGTTAGATGAGAAGGAAGGAAATATGTAGAGAAAACCAAAAGAGTAATGTCATTGTGTGGGTTATACCTGGGGGGTTAGATTATAGTATGAGATGTTGAATGCAGCGATTTGTGAAAACAGGGGAAAACTCGATAATGGGTCGTTGCAAAGTGAATACATGTGGAAAAAGGCTGTGCTGAGTTTATCGAAAGAAGGGAAAAAGTATGTGCAGAAACTTAAACAGTTAACTAAAATATGCGAGCTACCAGATAAGGGCCGGTTACAGCTGTTAGAAAGGCAAGAAATTATGAAGAAGAAAAATGGCAAGCTGGAAGATAAAGGATTGTTACAAACAGCTTTGGCTTTTTATAGAACAGCAGAAAATTTGTCAAAAGAAGGGTGGTTGGAGGAAGAAAATAGAGACAATAAGGGAAAGACGCCATGTTATGTGTATTACAAAGATACTGCTGTCCAGCCATCGCCTGATAATGGCGGACGGGGGGGATGGACCTGTACAAATTGCAGTCAGCAGTATCCTGATAATAGAGATACTTGTCTTGCATGCGGGACACTACGTCACAGACTTCACACAGTTCCTCCCCACCATGCCTCTGCCACTGCCCTATAATGGCGGCGCAATGAATTGTTGTTGGGTGTGTTCTAATTGTGGCCAGCAGAATCCATTGTCAGCAGATTATTGTGTTGCATGTCACGCGCCCCGTCCAAGAGGCCCACCCCTCGCTACTACCCAAGCCACTCCTAGTGCCCCATCCTCATCCTGCAGTGGCCATGTTACTACACCCATTGCATCACCTCCGGCCTCTGACCAGATGTCAGTGGGGGTGCTTCTTCCCAGTGGAACGCACCCTTCCTGTAGGGTGCTTCCTTCTGGTGGCAGCCATCTTGGCGCACCCTTCCTGTAGTGTGCTTCCTTCCCGTGATGGCCATCTTGGCACACCCGGAATACAGGCCGCAATACACACTACACTCGGAACGTGTATGATGAAGATCATCATGATCAGTGTGTGACACAACTTAGAGCTACAATCAACAATATTCTGAACTATGTTGGAAGAAGGAACCTTACTTCTATTGCTCTTCCTGCTATAAGTTTTGGAATGTATGGATTTCCTATGCAAGCCTGTGCCCAAGCGATAGTCCAAGCTATACGGGAGTATAGAAGAGTAATGAGGTTGGAGGAGATAAGACTAATCAGCAATGACTATCATTAATCTCAAATTCTCACTCCAGCTGTGGAAAGTGCCACAGCTACATCAGACTCACTCAGCCGCCAGATGACCTCAGAAGATTACCCGAATTAACTATTTCCTGTTGCTGTGTTGCCAGTATCTCCCTCAACATCTTCTCAGTCAGAATCTCCAGTGCCAGATTACCATAATAGATATGTGGCATTCACACCTTCGCAAGTTTATCCAGTGATTAGTCAACTACCTGACCCAGACAGACACCCTATGGCGTTCTACAGAAGAATCAGACAAATTCAACAAACTTATTCAGCCACTTGGAAAGATCTTCATGAAATCACTAGCGTTAAAGCGGGAGATGCTTTCTGGCCAATAATTCAAGTAGCTCTGAATGACAGCCAAGTGACAGACAAGGAGACTTACCAGTCAGGAGGAACTTTTTGTCAACAACTTCAGCAATGGGCCAAGGAGCAGCTCACAGACTCATCTACCAGTGTATCGGACTGTACTCAAGAATCAGGGGAAAATGTCGAAAAATTTTACAACAGAATCTATACTCTGTTCAAGGATCAAGGGTTCGATGAAGGTCAGAGGATCCAACAAAATCTGCTAGTCACTTCATTTGTTAGGGGACTCAGAGAAGAAATCTCAGCGAAGCTTACAGACTCCAGGCCAGAATACGTGGACATGTCCCCGCGAAAGGTACTCCGCATTGCTAAAGCTATAGAGAAACAATTGGATGTTGTACCAAGGCCTGCTCCAGAGCCTACTCCAGCACCTACACCGACTCCTGTTCCTGCTCCTACTCCAGCTTCTCTAGCAGTCTATCAACCTGCAGATAATCAACAAGAACAGTTGCCATATCCCCCAGGATACCCACAACAAGTATATCGCTCAACCCCACGATGGATGGGTCCTCAACAAATGTACAGGACCGAGTTTAAGACTAAGGGAACCAATCTGTTACCGTTGTAACCAACCAGGTCATTTCAGAAGAGGATGTCCAGAGAAAAGAGGGAATCCTTTCTATGGCTCGATGCCACTCTCCTACAACCCGCAATTTGAAAGAAGAGATTCTTCACGCTACCAAGGGAATCCACTGTACTCCCGCCAAGAGTATAGGCAGATATCACGGCAGCCACCACAGAGAGAGCATGAGACAACGCCAGGAGAACCTGTGCAGAATTACAGAGACCAGCCACCGCAACAGATAACAGGGACCCACCACGCCGGTTTGCGGGGTAAGATCAGAATTACCCCGCATAGGACAGTGGCAAACCCATGCTCACCTTGACCTCAGTTGAAAACGCCCCCACTAAATCTGGATTGATTTCTACTGTCAAAATTGATGTAAAGGACAGAACTTTACCTTTCCTAGCAGACACGGGTGCAGCCAGATCAGTAATACGGTCAAGAGATTTACCCTATGAATTGCTTATATCTGATGATTTCCTTTCATGTATGGGAGTAGATGGAAAACCACACTCATCCTGACTAACATTTCCATTGCCTACTGGGAAAGAGTAGAAGCTGCTGGCCAAATTGCTATTTTCAGACACCTGCTCTCTTAATTTGTTGGGAGCAGATCTACTCCAGAAGTTATATTCTCAGATATCATATGTAGAAAATGGAATGCATCTAGATGTCTCTACTCCGTTATCATTAGAGGAACAAACAAAGGGACATGCCCTCACATTGTGTGTCATCTACTTTGCAACAACAGCCATACCACAGCATTATCTTTACTGCATACCACCTGAACTCTGGTCTCGAGGTCCTGATGATATAGGCCGGCTGCCTGTTCCACCAGTCCAAGTTTTCCTGAAAGAAGGTGCACGGATTCCCAGATTACCACAGTACCCACTGAAAGCAGCCCAAGAAGTGTCATTAGATGCCCAGATCCAAGAATTACTCAAGAAAGGAGCATTAATTCCCTGTGTGTCTCCTGCTAATACTCCATTGTTTCCAGTGAAGAAGAAAACTGCAAGAGGAGAACCGGATAAATTCAGGATGGTGCAAGATCTGAGAGCTGTGATTGCAGTTACAATCCTGGAGACCCCAGTGGTGCCAAATCCACATACATTACTCAGTGATATTCCCCCTGAGGCAACGCATTTTACAGTAATCGACTTGGCAAATGCCTTCTTCAGTGTACCTCTGCATCCAGGCTGTCAGTATCTTTTTGCTTTTACGCACAGAGGAGTACAGTACACCTGGACCGTTATGCCTCAAGGAGCTCAGAACTCCCCCCATCACTCCACACTGGCCTTAACTACCTGTCTCCAACCCTGGAAGAGTGAGAACCCTGAATGCACATTGATACAATATGTCGATGATCTACTCCTCTGTTGTCCCGACGACCAAACTTGCCACAGGTTCAGCTATTCTTTGCTCAAATTTCTGGCCACCATCGGATGCAAAGTTACTCTGCGAAAGCTACAATGGTGTTGTACCAAAGTTGTGTTTTTGGGTCATTGCATATCCCAAGGTACCAAGCATCTCACTGAAGAGCGGAAAACTGCGATCCGTGACATCCCGTACCCGAGAACTGTCAAACAACTCCAAGCTTTCCTGGGAATGGTCACATACTGCAGGCAGTGGATCCCTAACGCGTCAGCTCTCATGCAACCTCTATATGACGGGTCCACTCTTCTGAGCTTGACCTGCATTTTGACCAAGAAGCTGAAGATGCAATAGACCAGTTGAAAGAACTCATCATTTCAGCCCCAACACTGGGGATTCCCAACTATGAATTTCCATTCTTTCTATTTGTCTCTGAAGTGTGTGGCCATGCCTCAGGAGTTCTGGCACAGAAACATGGGGGCCACATGAGACCCATCAGATATTATTCTAGTAAATTGGATCCAGAGGCGCAAACAGCTCCAACATGTCTCAAAGCAGTGCTGGTAGCTACAGAACTCCTCCGCAGAACAGCAGATGTTGTACTTGGCCATCCTACAACTATATTAGCCCCTCATGATTTGAAAGCTATCCTTGCACAAACCCAGCACAACCATCTATCTATGCAACGTGGCGTCAGAATCCAATGTGAGCTCCTTTTAGCAGAAAATATAGCTCTTCTGCGATGTACTGTCTTGAACCCCTCCACTCTGCTTCCTCTGTCAAGGGGGGACTGCTCTGAAGACTTAGGGGGTCCTCAGAAGACCATGAATACCCTGATTCGAGTGACCATGATTGCCTTGAGGTCATGAAGGCAGAACCCTCTCACCTACCTATTGTCTCAGAGCAGCCACTGCCTGAAGCGGATCTGATACTGTATACTGACGGGTCCAGATACGCAGATGAATATGGAACTTACCATACCGGATATGCGGTGGTGTCCCCACCAACGGTTGTTTCTGCTGGACCACTGCCATCTTATGTGTCAGCTCAAGAGGCCGAACTGTATGCTCTGACCAAAGCCTGCAAGTGCGCAGAGAGTCGAGTGGCCAATATCTACATGGACTCGAGGTACGGATTCGGGATTGCCCACGACTTTGGCCTGGTATGGGCCCTGAGGGGCTACAAGACAGCCAGTGGAGCTCCAATCCGGAATGCAGCGGCAGTGAGAAGTCTGCTAGAAGCTCTGAAGTTACCTAGGCAAGTGGCTTTGATCAAAATTATGGCTCATGGGATACTGAATTCAGAGAAAACCAAGAGCTGACATTACAGCAAAAGCAGCAGCTATGGAACCAATATTTCCAGAGGAAGCAGAGGTGTCGGGGGGTACGGAGGTGTTTGTGCTCACCAGAAGTCAGAGACAACGAGGGGATGAGGAAGAAACAGGAATGAGAAATTTGGGGTTGGAAGGAAGATGAAGAGGCACAAAGACTGGAAGAGAATCCTTCACACAGGACTTTAGTGGACCAGCAGAATGCGGTAACAGAAGAAGAAAAACTAGGATGGATCGGACGGGAGGAACGTTTTGTAAGGACGGAATCTGGAGAGTGGGAAGAAGAATATGTCCGCCAAGAGCACTGTATCCTGCAGTGGTTCAGTGGGCTCATGGAAAGGTACATAGAAGGAAGAATCAGATGATTTCACCTATCAATAAACTCTATATTGCACCCGAGATCTCAGCTCTTGCTGCAAACTATACTAGGAGCTATAAGATTTGTAACACTTGTAATCCCGGAAGAACAGAACATGTGCCAAAGAAGAAGATGGAAAAGTCACAGTATCCTTTCCAGAGAATCCAAATTGATCATATGCAATTACCCAAGAGTGGAAGATATGAATATGTTTTGGTGGTGGTGGATATGTTTTCCAGCTGGACAGAAGCAAACCCAGTAGCCAACATGACCACTAGAACAACAGTGAAAAGGCTTCTGGCAGAACTTATCTGCAGATTCAGGATTCCAGAAGTGATTGAAAGTGATCAAGGACCCGCCTTCACTGCAGAAGTTACCAAATCAATCTGGGAGATGATTGGGACGGATTTGGGCCTGCATACTCCTTATCATCCTCAAAGTAGCAGCAAAGTTTACAGGATGAATGGCACTTTGAAAAACAAAATTCTTAAAGCCAGTAAAGAAGTGTCACTTCCATGGCCGGAGGTGCTGCCTATTGCCCTATACTCAGTCCGAAATACCCCGAGACAACCCACAGGGCTCACACCATATGAGATCTTGTTTGGAGAGCCACCTAGAATAGGTCGATATTACCCACAGCAGCTTAGTTCAGGGAATAATAAGCTTGTGAATTTTGTTGTCGGACTTGCTAAAGAGTAAAAATTAACACATGCTACAGTGTACTCTTCTATTCCAGACTCAGATCTTGAATCAGGTACTCACAACATCCAGCCTGGAGATTTTGTCTGGATAAAGAATCACATGCGAGGCACACTGGATGCCAGACTTGAAGGGCCCTACCAAGTGCTGCTTACATCACCTACGGCTATGAAGGTCGAAAGTCGAACAACATGGGTGCACGCATCCCATTGCAAGAAGGCGGTCTCAGACCCACAGCCCTGATGGTCCTTTGTCTGATGACATTAGCTGGGGGGAAGCCTTTGTTACGGGTAACACGTGCATTCCAAGAAATTATTACTAAAGAGAATGATATTCCAGTTTTCTGGTATAACACTTCCTTGAATGTGGTGACATGAAGATTAGGATTAGACTGAAAGGCAAATGGACTGGGGAATGTGCCTTAACTAAAGCAATAATGTCTGTTTACCTTATATCTGAGTCCCAGGAATCCAAAATGGAAATAAAGGCTGCGTTTGCAGGTACATACAGGGCCAAGAGAGAAGTTAACCCCAAAGGCGGTTTTGATCCACATATATATATTGATGTTCTCAGAGTGCTTAGGTGGGTGCCAGACGAATTCAAGGCCCGAGACCAAGTGAAGGTGGGATTTGAGTCCATAATACCCATAATAACCGTTAACAAGAACATAGGTTGGATAAATTACATATATTATAACCAACAAAGATTTGTCAATTACACCAAGATGCCTTACAAGGGATAGCTGACCAACTAGCACCCACATCTACCATGGCCTTCCAAAACAGAATAGCTCTGGATATGTTACTTGCAGAAAAAGGAGGGGTATTCAAAATGATAGGTGAGCATTGTTGTACTTATATCCCAGACAATACCGGCTCCACAGGGAAAGTTACTAAGGCTCTCAAAATCTATGAACAAACAGTTCTCCTTAGAACAAAAGTGTTGTACCAGAGAGATTACTGAAAGTAAATGAGTTTGTAAAGATAATATCCATATTTCTGTGTTAGGTCTTCGTAGGAGTTAGATTTAGAAACGTTGGTGGGTCTGCCTAAAAGGGACTTCGTAGGGTTCCAGAATAGCCTTAACATAGGGTCAATTCTTCTCCCCCTCTGATTTTTAGCATATGGATATTAAAAGCAAATAATTGATTTTAGGGGGTCTGTCAAGGTAAAATATATATATTATAGAAAATCAATTAGTTTCTTTTAATATATCACCTAATCAGTGTGAATCAATATACCGATGATGAAATAATCTATGTGTATGTATGTATGTATGCAAATGTGTATATGCACATGGATTATGTTAATAGTTAATGAATATATAACTAATAGCTTCTGTTCTAATTTGTAGACATGAACAACTAAATGATTTCCTGGGAATGACGTATGCATGTGTAGCACCCTGAGGGCTCGGTTGCTACAGAGGTATTGCATCTCATCCAGATGTGCGATATCTCACTCTCAGGTAAGGATGGAGTGTGGATCAGGACCCTGACACCTGCATGCATTACACCACATTTCCGGGGGGCAGGGCGACCGATATGCTCCAAGTAGAGCATGACAGTCCCTGTCCCTGGCTGGAGTGGGGGGAGGGAACACCGAGGAATGGGGAACCCTGTAGTGCATAGGAGGGAGAGAGCAGTTCCTGGGTGCACCTAGAGGGAGGTATAAAAGGTGGGCACCATCTTAGATCAGTGCGCAGTCTGAGAGAAGAAGTGACAGAGCAGGGCCTCTGTGGAGCTCTGCTCCGGAGGTGGGCCTAGCCTGTGAGGCCCAGCCAGCACCGAAAGAGCAAGGAGAGAGTAAGAGGAGAAGGCTGGGAGCAGAGGCTCTGCATGGGCTCTGCTCCGCAGGCAGGCCGGAGAGAGAGGCTGGAGCCTGGAGGAAGCAGAAGGAAGGAGAAGGAAGGAAGAGGAGTGGAGGAGGCTCCAGGAACAAGGAACGAAGGGACCCCAGGGGTGTGGACCGGCGAGTCGCCACTGCACGCCCGAATCTACCTGCGTAGAAGGGTCAGGCCAAAGGGGGAGACCGGTCCCCGAAACTAGTGGAGGCGGGGAACTACACTCAGCTAGAAACCGGAGACTGTGACATTTCATGTGGCGCAGCCCCTCGCTACACCTGCTAGGAAGGCACCATATAGGGTCAGGGAAACTGGCGCCAAGTTCACCAAGAGAAGGCCCGAGGCAGCCGGACAGAAACAAAGTCACTGGCAGGGTACGACAGGCCAGAGAAAGGACACACAAAGGGGGTCCTGTGAAATGCTCCAAAGTTATCTGGAAGTTGGCCGAGCCGCTCACCTCGTGAACATGGTGCAACGCCGGAACTTGCAGCCGGCCGGAGTAACGTGGAGTAACGAACTGTGAGTAAAGATCCTGGGCTGCATTACAGAGACTCTGAGTCATTATTCCCGCGCACCATCACCCCCATCATCCACACTTGCTGCCCTGAGGCTATACTCCTCCTGTGGGGAGTTATACTATTCTCTGCTGCACCCACTACACCAGCCTCAGCGGTCTGCCATGCAGCGGCGCTTCACTCTGACCGCAATCCACGGGTGGCGTAGTCGGACATTTAAAATACAGCAAACAGACTGCCATTCGATTTGAACACCCTGAGCCACGGGACCGGGTCACCGCCACGGTGACTACAACCCCCAGCATCCACAAAAAGGCCCGGTTCCGGGTTCCCCACGCGGCCCATGGGGCATGTCACATGTGCATGGCTGATAACAGTGAGCTTCATGTCGAGTTGGCAAAGATGGCACTGAGAGACAAACTCACCCCTTTCATCAGAATTCCTAAGGCGTTACTAAGGTCAAAAGATACATGGATGAACAAATTACAGCGTGCCGAGTAATCAGAAAAGAGCAATAAATTTTACTAATCCCACCTAGAAGGAGAATGCTATTTAACCCCATGTCTACGTAATAAAGTATGCCATTTGCGTGGTTCAGTCTCTGAGTGAAGTTTATCAACCAGATTAGCAGATTTGGTTAATCTTTAATTTGGAGGAGAGCAGTTACCTAGTGTATCTTAAATTAGTGAAACCTCCACACTAGTAAACTACCTGGTAAAACTACTCATCTTGGGATATCCTGATTTCAATTTACCATTTGTTCTTCATTGTGAAGCTTCTTAAGATGGACTGGGAGCTGCCCTGTATCAGCATCAAGATGGAAAATTGAGAGTCATCGGTTACGGTTCTAGAACATTGACAGATGCCGAGAAGAATTACCATCTACATTCCGGAAAATTGGAGCTCCTGGCACTGAAATGGGCTATCTGTGAACGATTTGGAGATTATCTCTACTACAGCAAAGAGTTTGAGGTATACACTGACAACAACCCTTTGACCTATGTCCTTACAACAGCCAAACTGAATGCAATGGGTCAGAGATGGGTCGTTGAACTAGCTGACTTCAATTTCAGCATCAAGTACAGGCCAGGAAAATGCAATGCGGATGCTGACCGATTGTCAAGAATGCCACTAGAGCCTGAGAAGTTCATGCAAGAATGCTCGGAGGAAGTCAGTCTGGAAGCAATTGAGAGCACTACCCAAGCAGTAAAAGCTTATCAGGAGGAAGACACACCATTGTGGTGTCCGTTGACGGCGGAAACCACCATAAAAGTAAGAGAACAAGATCACCCCCGGTCTATTCAACAACTACCAAAAGGGAAAATCCATAGAGCACAACTGGAAGATCAGATAATTGGTAGAATACCACTTTATGTGGACCAAAATCGGTTTCCAAGTAAACGAGAGAGAGACAATGAGTCACCAGCAGTATCTGTTTTAATTAAAGAATGGACAAAGCTCTACCTCAGTGAAGACAGTATCCTGTATCGTAAAGGAGGACCAAACCGACAGTTTGTACCACCCAGAGTATTCCGTAGATTGGTCTTCAAAGAACTCCATGAAAACATGGGACACCTGGGAGTGGAAAGGACAACAAACTTGATCCGTGAACGTTTGTTCTGACCGTACATGCAGAGAGATATTGAGAGGTACGTGACCAGGGAGTGTGGGTGTCTGAAAGATAAACATCCCAACACATCAACCCGGGCACCTATGGGCAACATCCAAACTACGTATCCGTTTGAGATGGTCTCAATAGACTTTCTACATCTCGAGACGTGCAGGGGTGGTTACGAATACATCTTGGTGGTGATGGACCATTTCGCTCGATTTGCTCAAGCATATGCCACCACCAATAAATCAGGTCGAACAGCGGCAGAGAAGATCTTCAATGATTTTGCTTTGAGGTTTGGGTTCCCTACAAGGTTACACCATGACCAAGGAAGAGAATTTGAGAACCAGCTCTTTGCCAAGCTAGGAAAGTACTGTAGAATTCAGAGATCCCACAAAACGCCTAATCACCCAGAGGGTAATAGACAAGTGGAACGTTTTAACCGGACATTATTGTCGATGTTGCGCACTTTAACTGCTGATGAGAAGAAAGACTGGAAGAGTTCTCTGTCAAAAGTGGTATATGCCTATAACAAAGAGCGACGGGTTACTCACCATTTTTCCTATTGTATGGACGATCGCCAAGACTGTCAATCGACATCATGTTCGATACGCCGGTGTCAGAGACTTACAGAACGTATCCGGAGTACATTCGGAAATGGAAGGACCGGGTGGCAGAGGCATACAACATAGCATCTAAAGTGGCTATGCAAGGACAGAGAAGAAACCAAACCAGAAAAAAACGAAAAAGGAGCCCACAATATTACAAAAATATCAAAATTTATTGGTTAATACATATATGAACAGACAGATACAGCAATCAGTGTGGAAAAAGAGGGAGGCAATTAAAAAACCACAGCAACCCTCTCCACACGGCAGACCCAATTCAGGACATCAAAAAGTATTCAAATCCATCTGAAGAATATCCAGGTACATAAGAGATAACCACCACAGCCCAGTGTATGAAATCTGATTGGAAACGTGAGACAAGAAAACCAGAATAGTCCATCGGAATTTACTACTACCCTGTGATTATCTCCCACCACAACAAGACTTCCCAGAAGTAGACCGACATTGTTCGAGATCGACTAAGGGACCACCACAGACTGAAGCTCCGGAGGTGGATAGTGACCTTGAAAGTTCCGATGGAGAAGAACACACTGTTGTATTTCTCGGACCTGCAAAGAGAGGGATGTACCATCCTCAGGAGAGTGAACTAAGTCCTCAGGCTCCAGAGTTCGTACCAAGGAGTACGAAGTAGATGAAGTCCAATTCAGATCTGATGATCGAACACCGGTTCTTGAAGAGACCGATCGACACTCAGGAGGAGCGGAATTACCAGACCGTGCGAAAACAGGTGACTCAGGAGAAGTACATGAACTTACAGAGGCAGCTCCAAGAGTATCTGAGGAAGCACGGGAAATGAATGCGGCGGAAGAAACTCCTGTGACCGAAGAACCCGTGGTATCTGAAGAACAACCCACCAGGAAGATGTCGACTCGAGAAGTGAGGAGGCCCGTGATGATGGCGTATGAGACACTTGTTGTACCAAGTCAAGTGCCAAGGACTATCTACTGGAAACAGGTATCTCTGCCTGCGGACCAGGTAAGCCCACTTGAGTGGTATTCACCACTGAGAGGCAGTATGGAAGATGTTGCTTACTGAAAAGATTTTTCTTAAAAGACTTTGTAGAAACAAATAACTGTTAAAGCATAGATAGAGAGAGCTGGTTGAAGACGTACGAAAAGCTCCAGCTGAAGAGATGCTGATTGCTTTAATTGTGTTAATTGTTTATTTCTTACAGGCGTCCTACAAGAAAAAGGACGTAAGAATAGGTTGTTATCAATATTTATGAACGTTATACCAATTTGTCAATGCCAATTTGTATATAAAGTTATCCAACTTTCACCACTGTCTCAGAATTGGTCAGATTGACCAATTAAGACGAATGTCGAAGACGACATTCAAAAAGGAGGGAAGAGTGTGACATGCAGAAGTAGTGCTGTTGCTTTAAAAGCATTCAGCAACTATTAGCAGTAACACAAGCACATGAGACAGGAAGTGTTGTGCTCCAGAAAAATCCAGCAACTAGAGGGGTTAACACAGTCACAGGAGAAGGGGAGTGTTTTAGCAGAGCCCCAGGGGGATTGTGGGGAAGTTGTTTACTGTCTGTCTGGAGCCAAGAGAAATTTGGTGTTTGTGTTCTGCATCTCACAGAAGCGCCCCTGCAAGTGAAAAGGATTCAACTCAGGAGTGAAGCTAAGCACAGGTCAGATAAAGTTCCTGAACTAGCAGTGCAGAGTATTGTCAAGCAGAAAGATAAGGACTGTAAGAAATGGTGTCACAGGGATCATCTCCCTCAGCAACCCCCCCCCTCCTCCATCTCACTGTGCTGTAAAGAATGCTGTGTTCATTAATGTGCCTTTGCATTAGAACTGTGCTGTCCTGTACTACTGGGAAGACTGTGAATTGCTGTGCTGCTAAGGAAACTGTACTGTTTGTCACTGGAGCCTGTTGCTCATAAGACTTAACTTGCACTGGCTGTGCAGCTTCTTATTAAATGCTACTTCTCTACCATTTATGAGGACTCTTGTCAAGTATGTCTGGTCAGCAAGTGAAACGACCTACATGTCTGTGCCTGAGGGTCAATACTCCTGTGTGCCAGAGAGAAGCTACAGCACATGGTCTATGGTCGCCCTGAGTAACGGTTCCCCCTGGATTCCTAAGAATTCATGTAACCTGTCTTTCCCCTATCTGAACCTAGCGGCGTGCATGTAACACTTACTCCTGTTCTAAACCACCGTGCCCACCCCTGATTGATGTTACATTTACAGCATCCTTGAGGCTGGCTACCAAAGCCGAGCCTGTTCACCACTATGAGGTTTATATCCTCTGTTAGTTAAAATGAGTCCACCTTAACTTGTCTGCAACTTCCACCTGACTCCTAAACTGCCACCATAGAGGCCATTTGACACCTTAAATGAACTTGACCGCCATCAACCATGCCTAATAAAGCCATCAGCCAGTTCAACATACTCTGGAAAGACTGTGCACAAAAGTTACAAAATTCCAGAGCAACGACAGATTAATTTACACATTGCAACTCTACTAGTGATGAGCGAGCATGCTCGCTACTGCTCGGTGCTCGCCCGAGCATCTCACTGCTTGAGATGCTCGGCGCTCGCCAAGTATTTCCGGGATTGCTCGGCGGAAGCTCGGGTCTCCTCCCTGCATGTTTGGCGCTCTTCACAGAGCCAATGAACATGCAGGGATTGCCTTCCACTCACTGTAATGCCGTAGCCATGTTGGTTGTGGCATTACAGTGATTGGCTGGCCGCACAGCGTCATCAGGTCTATATCAGACCTGGCGCCGCCATGCTCATCACAGTCACTCCGGAATCAGACAGTGTAGGGAGAGGTGCTGCTGAGCTAGGGAGAGATTTGCTTGTTTCTAGTTAGTGTAGGTGTACCAAACTATATTAGAGACACATATCCATCTCAACAAACAGTCCTTCTGAGGACTAATCCATGTGCAGAGATATCAGGCAGGCAGTGTATATAGGCAGGCAGGCAGGGTATATAGCAGACTGTAGTGCTCATAGCACAAGAGGATCCAATCCAGTTTTGTCTGCTGCTGCTGTTAGATATTTCTAGAAATAGGCCCAGGTCTCAGGGGCCAGGAATAATTTTTTGTGGATCTTAATCCTCATTATTTGCTTAGAAAGCAATCCAGAGAACACCGTTGTTCTGTGCCATTTGCTTGTAGGCACTGCAGAATACAGCCAGGTCCTTTCCATATTACAGGGCTAAAAATCCAGCTATTTAAAACTATGGTTTGTCCGTCACACGGATCACATATAATTGCGCTGAAAATACTGCCATTTCTGGCCTCCATTAAAAAAAATTTAAGTGTGTCAGTGAAGCAATTGACACCAGTTTGCTGTTCAAAATAGTACCTACAGGTCAGCTATTTAAAACTGTGTTTTCTCCGTCACACAGATCACATATAAGTTTTCAGAAAATACTGCCATTTCTGGCCTCTATTAAAAATTTGTTTCAGTGTGTCAGTGAAGCAATTGACACCAGTTTGCTGTTCAAAATAGTTACCTACAGGCCAGCTATCTAAAACTGTGTTTTCTCCATCACACGGATCACATATACGTTTTCAGAAAATACTGCCATCTCTGGCCTCCATTAAAAATTTGTTTCAGTGTGTCAGTGAAGCAATTGACACCAGTTTGCTGTTCAAAATAGTTACCTACAGGCCAGCTATCTAAAACTGTGTTTTCTCCATCACACGGATCACATATACGTTTTCAGAAAATACTGCCATCTCTGGCCTCCATTAAAAATTTGTTTCAGTGTGTCAGTGAAGCAATTGACACCAGTTTGCTGTTCAAAGTAGTTACCTACACGCCAACTATTTAAAACTGTGTTTTCTCCGTCACATGGATCATATATACATTTTCAGATAATACTGCCATTTCTGGCCTCCATTAAATTTTTTTTTTCAGTGTGTGAGTGAAGCAATTGACACCAGTTTGCTGATCAAAATAGTTACCTACATGCCAGGTATTTAAAACTGTGGTTTGTCCGTCACACGGATCACATATAAGTTCGCTCCAAATTCAGTCATTTATAGTGAGAGTGTAAGATTTTGTCCTCCATTTAAAATGGGCAAGGCACGTGGCAAGGGACGGGGAACTGGACGTGATGGTGATGGTGCATGCAGAGGCCGAGGCCGTGGGCAAGCTGAAATTGTGGCACAACAAACACACGGATCTTCTCGCTCGACCTTCCTGTCCAAATTAATAGGGGACTGCAGAACACCACTATTGAACACAGAGCAGTGTGAAAAGGTTATTGGTTGGATAGTAGATAATGCTTCCAGTCACTTAGCCACCACCACCACTCACCCTGAATATCCTTCCTCCCACCATGCTGAGTGCCCAGAGCCAACTGATCCCACACTTGGACACTCTGAAGAGCTGTTCACTTTTCCATTTATAGATTCGGGCCTCTCGCCCGGTCCACTTGAAGTGGGGCAAGAGTAGACCTCATGCTGCGATGCGCAAATATTTCAGCAGCCACGGTCACACAAAGGCGACGGTGGGAAAGTGTCACAAGAGGTGGACGATGATGAGACACAGTTGCCAGAAAATCAGGAGGAGGACCAGAGTGCGGAAGTGGAAGATGAGGTGGTGGATGATATAGTAACTGACCCAACCTGGCAGGAGGACATGCAGAGCGAGGAGAGCAGCACACAGGGCGAGGGAGGCAGAGCACCCCAACAGGCAGGAAGAAGCAGTGTGGTGGCCGCAGAAATAAAGCAGACAACCGTTCCCCGTAACACCAACACAAAGGAAGTTGCCAGTACAACTGTTAGGTCTTCCGGAATCTGGTAATTTTTTAAAGACTCTGCCAATAACCCCAAAAAGGCCATTTGCACCTCCTGTCAGGCCAGCATCACCAGGGGTGGCAAAACAACCAGCCTGACCACCACCAGCATGATCAGGCAGATGGCAGCAAAGCACCCGACTTTGTGGGCCGAACCCCAGGAACAGTGTCTGCGGGTGGCACCACTGCTTCTTCCGCTGTTGTGCATGCAAGCCAATCCCCTATCCATGGTGCATGCGAAGATGCCTCCTGCTCTGCACCTGTCATTGCACACTCTCAAGTAGCAGCATCAGGTAGCATGTCCACGTCCTTGTCCCAGTGCAACGTTCAGTTGTCCATACCCCAGCCTTGGAACGGAAGCTCAAATATGCAGCCAACGCCCCACAGGCCACACTACTAAATTCCCACATTTTGCAGCCGCGTGCGCTTGAAATGTTGCCTTTTAGGCTCGTGGAGATGGAAGCATTCCGCAACCTGATGGCGGTGGCCGTTCCTTGGTACTCGGTCCCCAGGCGCCACTATTTCTCCCAGTGTGCTGTCCCCGCATTACACAAGCACGTGTCCCAAAACATTAGCCGTGCCCTCAAAAACACGGACACATGGACAATTGCTTGTGGGATAGGATGGTACATCTCGCTGACGGCACACTGGGTTAACATATTGGAAGCCGGGACCCAGTCGGACCTTGGGACGGAACACGTCCTCCCGACATCAAGGATCGCAGGCCCTAGGTCAATCAGGGTTGCTCCCACAGTCTACAGCTCCTGCACTTCATCCTCCTCAGCTTCCTCCTCCTCTTCAGCCTCCATCTCTGGAATGACCCCATCAGTCATAAGCTGGAAGCACTGCAGCACTGCCTCGACCAAGCGGCAACAGGCTGTGTTGAAGCTAATTTGCTTAGGTGACAAACCGCACAATGCTGAAGAGTTGTGGACAGCTCTGAAAGAGCAGGAAGATCTGTGGCTCATACCACTGAACCTACAGCCAGGCATGGTCGTGCGTGACAATGGCCTGGTGGCTGTGAGGTGAGGTGAGCTCACACACGTACCATGCCTGGCCCATGTGCTTAACCTTGTGGTTCAGCAATGTCTCAAATTCTACCCGGAGCTGCCAGATCTGCTTGTCAAAGTATGCCGCCTGTGTGCCCATTTTAGAAAGTCAGCTACAGCTTCCACCACCCTTGCCGTGCTTCAGCAGCGTTTGCAGATTTCGGCTCACAGACTGGTGTGTGATGTCCCCACGCATTGGAACTCTACACTGCAGATGTTGGGAAGGATTTGTGAGCAGAAGAGGGCAGTTGTTGAGTACCAGCATCAACAAGGCCATCGGTATTCAGTTCAGACTCCACACATAAGACCTCAGGAGTGGACATGGATGTCAGGCATATGTATCATCCTCCAAAACTTTGAAGACTCCACCAAGATGGTGAGCGGCGATGACGCCATAATTAGCGTGGCCATCCCACTTCTCTGTCTTCTGAAACGCACTCTGCTCATAATCAAAGAGGATGTATTGCAGGCGGAGCATGATGAGATGGAGCAAGGAACCATGCAGGGTGATTACACACAGCCCAGCCTCATCTTATCCCAACGTGGATTGGGTAACAATGAGGAAGAGGAGGAGGAGGAAGAACAGGAGCTAGTTTCATGGGCTATAGACGGTACTACCTGCACAACTGTCATACCGTCTGTTCAGCGTGGATGGCCTGAAGACAGAGAGGAGGAGGAGGAGAGCATGGTCACTTGTCCTCTTGGTGAGGACACGGAAGTCTTGCCTGTTAACAGTCTGGCATGCATGGCTGAGTTTATGCTACGCTGCCTTTCCCATGACCCTCGCATTTTCAAAATTTTGGGTGACAGTCATTACTGGTTGGTGACACTTCTAGACCCATGCTACAAGGAGAACTTTATATCTCTTATTCCTGAGGTGGATGGGTCTACAAAAATGGTGCAGTACCAAAAGGCCCTTGTTGCGGAACTATTAAAAAAATTCCCATCTGAAAACGCTGGCAGCAGAGGTCACAGTTCGTTGGACAACCAAGGAGTACAGGCGAGAGAGACAAAACTCCAATCCAGCAGAGGCAGGGGAACACTGTCAATGTTCTGGGAGAATTTCTAAGCCCCTCCCATCGCACAAGCCCTGAGACGCGGGGTACTCTCACAAGAAGTGCAAAGTTCGGGAAGATGCTGACGGAGTACCTTGCCGTCCGTACTGTATCCTCCGTGATTCCTCTGTGCCTTATAATTATTGGGTATCTAAGGTGGATACGTGGAATGAACTGGCTCTCTATGCCTTGAACGTCCTGGCCTGCCCTGCCGCCAGCGTTTTATCAGAGCGGGTTTTTAGTGCCACTGGTGGAATTATAACTGATAAGCACATCCACCTGTCAACTGAAAATGCTGACAGGCTGACTCTTATAAAAATGAACAAGGGCTGTATTGGGCCAGACTTCGCAACACCACCGAATGATAGCAGCGTAACATAAACTCAAATCCAGTGTCTTTTTTTGGGAGGTGTATTCCCATTCACCTTTTCACACCCACACATGGGTATTCACTTCCTGATTTTGGCTATTTGTTCTTGTCCTCCTCCTTCTCCTCATCCTCATCCTCCATCACCATTATCACCAGGGTGACCGTGGTCCATGATGCAACACCCACATCATTTTTTAAAGGGTGTTTATGATGCCCGTAAAAAAAAAATGTTATACAGTATGTTCATGTATACCCCCCAGGGGTAAATGTTTGTCAGCCCATACACTTAGTGCATGGGCATTACAAGTATAAGAGACCCGCTCCTTTCTAATGGGAACATTTTTTTATGAGGCCCTCTAAGTCTCTTCCAAGGGGCATTGGAGTGCCTCCTAATTTTTGGCAGCCCTTACATTCACTGCATAGGCCAACACTATGGGAGACCCTCTCCTTTCTAATGGGAATTTGTCGTTACTGTGGCCCTGCTCTATGTGTCTTTAAATTCTTAGTGGGATTTTTTATAAATTTGGTCAGCCGTTGGACTCACTGCATACCCGATAACTGTATAGCAGCCTCTCCTTTCTAATGGGAATTTGTCCTTACTGTGGCCCTTCTCTATGTGTCTTTAAATTCTTAGTTGGGTTTTTCCTAAATTTGGTCATCAGTTGGACTCACTGCATAGCCTAGTAAGGGCCGCCTGATGGCCCTATAAAAATAGCAGGATGTGTCTGATGATGTGTCACACACCACATTGCCAGTTAAGGTAGTAAAATGTTAAAATGACATTTTCCTGTGAATTCATTTGTCTTAAAAAATAACGTAAAAAACAAACAGTAGGATCTTTCTTTAGTATAAAAAACAGAGTCGCCAATGTAACCTCAATGTAATCACATTGTTCAGCTCCTGCACCTCCTCCTCCATCTCCAAAATGACCACATCAGTCACAAGCTGAAAGCACTACAGCACTGCCTTGGCCAAGCGACAACAGGCTGTGCTGAAGATAACATGCTTAATGCTTAGGTGACAAACCGCCCAGCGCTGCAGAGTTGTTGCAAGCTGTAACACAGCAGCCTGATCTATGGCTCTCACCGCTGAACATACAGCCAGGCATGGTCGTGTGTGACAATGGGCAGAACCTGGTGATGGAGAAATGATAGTCGGAGTAGACATGGTTTCCCTCTATGAAAGTAAAAAATAGTTTTCCAGCACACGATGTAGAAAAATTACAAAAAGCCTTTATTTAATCCATCGTGAAAAAAATACAATTCCAACAGAGATAAAAACGTGTGTAGGCTTACGCTTAAGAAGCTGAAGTCTGACATTATGGACAGATTGGAAAAATTAAAGGATACTATGAAAAAATATGAAAGAGATTTTAAAGATTATGAGACCGGACATGTGTATGACTGGCGACCCCCGCAAAGACCCTATAGAAATCCTAGATCTCCAAAGAAACCAAAATCAATTTTAAAAGATCAAAGTGGCAATAAGATCTCAGGAGGTGGAGGGACACCACGAGTCACTTTTAGCTCCTCTGAACCTGAAACGACAGATGGAGAAACGGAACAAGATGAAAATGATTGTTATGGTTTAGGAGAAGGATCTAGTGGGGCAAAAAACGGTGTAGCTCCAAATCCGGATCCAAATCAAAATCCTGCAGGAGAGCGGGGCGTAAGCACAGATCTAAAACACAGGAAACACAACTACAGGACGAGATACCGCAAATAAATCAGTTTACGGTCCTAAATCAATCTGCATGTATCCTTACGAATGATGAATTGAAAATATTGCGCAAAGGGCTTAACTTTGTGCCAAAGGACAATGGTGACTTTTTTTCTACAATCTTGGATGTCAACAAATTTGTGAGAAGACTGACTATCAGGAAACATTTTTTTGACCAGGATCAATCAGCTGCTGAAACTAATCCTTCTTTTTTGCCAGTTAATGAGTATGCAGGACTTTCGTTTAAAGAACAAGTTACCCTGACAGAACTTAATTCTTTATCTGATTTTTCACAAAGGGACGATCTTGTTGGTGATAACAGTGTGGTTTCTAAAGTGCCAAACATAGATTTTTTATCCCTTACAATCAAGAGCCCCCATTATGGATGAGTTTCAGCTTTCTGTGGAACGGGAATTAAAATCTGTATTTTCTAATTGAAATAAGGGGGATAATCTACCTAAGGGAGAAAGACCAGCACTAAAAAATATACTAAACAACCCAAACATTGTAGTGAAGAATGCTGATAAGGGGGGATCAGTGGTAATATTGGATAAGACTCTATATGTAAGAGAGGTTAATAATATTCTAAGTGACAGCCACTCATACAGAAAAATAGATGGGGATCCAACCCGAACTATAGAGTAAAAATTGGGGAAAATTCTACAAGAGGGGGTAGATTTAGGTATTCTTAATTTAAAACAAAAAGAATTCCTATTACCAGAAAATCCCAAAATTCCTATTTTTCATGCCCTACGAAAAACTCATAAAGGGCTTTTTTCCTCCTCCATTTAGGCCTATAGTGTCGGGTGTGGATTCACTATTGGAAAGACTAGGTTCCTGGCTAGATGAGAGACTGCAACAATTGGTAGTTA
Source organism: Phyllobates terribilis (assembly GCF_046119375.1). NCBI lineage: Eukaryota > Metazoa > Chordata > Amphibia > Anura > Dendrobatidae > Phyllobates > Phyllobates terribilis. Next base: position 381,187,797 of record NW_027362765.1, on the reverse strand, counting down.
TGTCACCCAGCTATTTGAAAGATAGCAAACATGTACTATCAGTAATGCTAAATCAGAACTGGGATGAAAATCTCATGTGGATTACCTGTGATGTAAAAACATTATATTCTTGCATTCCACATGGTTTAGCTATGCAAGCACTGACAGATCAACTAAACACATATTCCAATTATTCTGATGTAATGAAAGAATTTATTCTGGATGTCACTCTATTTTTGCTTCAGAACAATTACTTTAAATTCTCCCAGCAGTTCTATGTACAGTGTCAGGGATTTTCTATGGGAGCTAAATTCTCCCTATCCCTGGCTAATTTGTACATGTACTGGTGGGAGTCCAAATTTATCTACTCTGAATCTAACCCTTATTCAGACTGCATAGAACAATACCTGCGTTTTATAGATGACATCTTGGTAGTGTGGAAAGGATCAGATGATTTAGTCCCTGGTTCTAATGATTACATTAATGATAATGATTTAAATCTGTCTTTTACAGTAGACACCAATAGGGATACGATTTCCTTTCTGGATATACAGCTGAGTGGAGATAGTTTGAATAGGAAAGTAGACTTTGAGCTTTTCCGCAAAAAAATCTCAGGAAATTCTATTTTGCTTCCAGTCAACATCCACAACATGTAATCAGGAATATCCCCACCGGGGAATCTATCAGAGCTCGCAGGTGTTGTACTGATGACAGAAAATATAAGGAGGAATGTGACAACATTAAAAAGAGACTCCAGCATAGGGGCTATAATCATAAAACCATTGAAAAAGCTGAAATAAAAGCCAATGAAAAAAGCAGAGATCACTATCTACTCCAGACAAAAAAATCAGACAGGAAAGATTTCTCTACAGAAATGATCTTCTCCACCACATATCATAGCAATTATTATAAAGTAATTAATGTTGTTCGAAAACATCTACCATTGTTAACTACTGACAGCACCCTCAGAGGAATTCTAAAAAATGGTTCTAAATTTGTTCCAAAAAAATCCCTGACAATAGGAAATGTAATCTCCCCGAGTGAACTCAGAGAAAATACAGGTAAAATAGGTCGCGCATGGCTGTCCACCAAGGGCTCATTCAGATGCGGGCAGAAGTCATGCGGTTTATGCAAATTCATGATAAATAATAACAAGTCTGTCATAAGTAATGAGGGTCAAGTGTTTAATCTGAAAACTTTCATGAACGGTGCTACTGACCACTGTGTTTATATCATTTTTTGCACAATATGCAGAAAACAATATGTGGGATCTACAAGCCGTAGTATAAGAAAAAGACTGTCGGAGCACATTTATGACATTAACAATGTCACTACCCGCAGTCTTTCGGGGGCTTCCAAACATTTTTTGTATGAACACAAGGGGGAGCCTGCGAGTAAGTGCTTTGGAATTTGTTTCTGCTCCCCGGTGAGGTGGAGATAGGGTTAAATTACTCCAGATGACTGAAGCTCGATGGATTCTAAAACTAAACACCAGACACCCAGCAGGACTAAATCTAAAACATGAATTGATGTATCTATATTAATAAAGTTGGGACAAATTGAGGCATTTAATAAATGTAAATATTTTATTTATTTTTTTCCAAAAAGGAGAGGGGGAAAAAAAAATATAAAAAAAAGTAAAAAAAAATAAATAAATAAAAAAAAGGAATTTTTTTTTTATTTTTGTGATCAATCTAAGGTACGCTATAATCAATGGTATACAAAACAAAACATGCTTATTACATTTTGTAATAATTTCCAGTCATTTTCATATGGTTTTAAAGTGGAGAGTTGCTTTTTTTTTTTTTGGAAAAGTATGCCCTTGAAATCAAATGTTAGAACACTAATTTTTAGAAAATAGGTAATAATATCTTTAGAAGCTCTTATTGTTACATATATATTTAAATAGTGCATCAATTGTTTATTCAATGAATTCACATATATAAAAAACTTTGGGTAAAAAGTGATCAAATAATTAGTGCATTACTAAGTGACAGTTCACATTGTAATATGTTTGTAGAGGATGGATGCACTATAGGGTTAAACTAGTGTTTAGATCACTGCTAGCCTTGAATTAGTGAAGCTGATACCACAACTGATTTTGGTGGGTGTTACCTTTGGCAGCTTTCCTTGAAAAGTGCAACATTTATTCAGTACTTTATGCTATGACTAAGGGTCAAATATGATCCGAAACGCGTAAGCCTACACATGCTTTTATCTCTGTTGGAATTGTATTTTTTTAACGATGGATTAACCCCTTAACAACATCGCAGCATTGCGGTGGCAAGGGGAGGTGATCGCAGATACTCACCTCCTCTTCCGGCTTCCAGCGCTGACTGCCGTGGCTTCCAGGATGTTGCCATGACGACCCGATGTCGTCATGACAACATCCGGGTCACCAGACAGCAGGAAGATTTTTTGGACATGCGCAGTGCATCTCCAAACAATCTTCTCCCTGTCCAGCGCTGACAGCCTGCATGGCACAGGGATGGTGCTGCATTCCTGTGCCATGCAGGCGATCAGAGAAAAAAAAGTGAAAGTCCCACAGTGGGACAAAGTAATAAAGTATAAAAACTATCAGAAAGTGGAAAAAAAAAAAAAATTGTAAAAATATAAAAAAAAAATTAAAAAAAATAATCCACCAAAAATAAAAATATTATGTACCCATCAATAAATATTATTATAAAAAAAAACAATAAAAGTACACATATTTGGTATCGCCGTGTCCGGAACAACCTGACCTATAAAACTGTCCCACTAGTTAACCCCTTCAGTGAACACGGTAAGAAAAAAAAAAAAAAAAAACGAAGCAAAAAACAATGCTTTATCACCATACTGCCAAACAAAAAATGGAATAACACACAATCAAAAAGACCAATATAAATAAAAATGGTACCGATGAAAACGTCATCTCGTCCCGCAAAAAACAAGCCGCCATACAGCTCCATCAGCCGAAAAATAAAAAAGTTATAGCTCTCAGAATAAAGCTATGCTAAAAAATAATTTTTTCTATAAAATTGCTTTTATGTAAAAGTGCAAAACATAGAAATACAATATAAATGTGGTACCGCTGTAAACGTACTGACCTAAAGAATAAAGCTGCCTTATCAATTTTACCACACGCGGAACAGAATAAAAAAAAAACAAAAAAAACAATTCCTGAATTGTTGGTTTTTGTTTATTCTGCCTCCCAAAAATCGGAATAGAAAGCGATCAAAAAATGTCACGTGCCTGAAAATGGCACCAATAACAACGTCAACTCATCCCGCAAAAAAAAAGCCGTCAAATGACTGTCTGTCAAAATCTGGAAAAATTATAGCTCTCAAAATATGGCGATGCAAAAACTAGATTTTACAAAAAATGCGACTTTTAGTGTGTGACAGCTGTCAGTCATAAAAACCCCATATGATTCTGGTATCACTCTAATCGCACCGACCCGAAGAATAAGGTCGTCTAATCACTTATACCGCATGAGGAACGGCGTAAAAAATAAACTCTCAGGTTAGGGTTGTGCTACGGTTAGGGTTGTGCTACAGTTAGGGTTGTGTTAGGGTTAGGGCTGGGGTTAGGGTTGTGATGGGGTTGGGATTTTTTTCAAAAGTAAGAAAAAAAGATGACGATATGGTGACTAGTGTTGAGCGCAAGTGCTCGCTACTTGAGTTTGCATCGGGTGTTCTGGTATGCATTGAGTATTGTGGGTATTTGAGTGACATGCTCGAGTCTCCACTCCATATGCTTCACGGCCCAAAAATTTTTGCGGGGATTGCCTGCCATGCACGAGAGATCCCCGCATGTTTTTTTTGGGGTGTCTAATAACCGTGAAACATCCGGGTGGGGACTCGAGCATGTCACTCGAGCACACGCAGTACATGGTGCATACCTGAGTGCCCGATACAAACTCAAGTAGCGAGCACTTGCGCTCAAGACTAATGACAACTTATTCAATATGATGACCTAATTTTATCAAATTCTGTGTCGTACCTCTGGGTTCAAAATGTTCACTATACACCTTAATAAAATCCTTGAGGGGTATAGTTTCCAAAATGGGGTCACTTGTGGGGGAGCTCCACTGTTTAGGCACATCAGGGGCTCTCCAAATGTGACATGGTGTCCGCTAACAAATTGAATGGAAAATCGGCTCAAATTGTTAGCGGACGCCATGTTGCGTTTGGAGAGCCCCTGTGTGCCCAAACATTGGAGCTCCCCCACAAGTGACCCCATTTTGGAAACTAGACCCCCCAAGGCACCTATCTAGATGCATAGTGAGCACTTGGAACCCTTAGGTGCTTCCCAAATTGATTCGTAAAAATGGAAAAGTATTTTTTTTCCACTTTTTCATTTTTACTAATCAATTTGTGAAGCACCTGGGGGTTCCATCTGCTCACTATGCATCTAGATAGGTGCCTTGGGGGGTCTAGTTTCCAAAATGGGGTCACTTGTGGGGGAGCTCCAATGTTTGGGCACACAGGGACTCTCCAAATGCAACATGGTGTCCCCTAACAAATTGTCGGCTCAAATTGTTAGCGGACACCATGTTGTGTTTGGAGAGGAGAGATGGGGTCCGGTGCCATTCACATTGAGAGGATACTGTCAAACCTGGTGAAGAGTTCTTCCCGGACCTTAACCTGAGACTACAGGACTAAAGTCCCCGGCGTGTGGGCTCGACCACGGCTGACAAGGCAAGGAACCTTTGCTGTTTTTGTAAACGTTGCTTTTTATTTGTCGCCAAAATTTTCCGGGACTAGTTGCAACCACTGTGATTCACAGGCCTGTGATAGACCACATCTGAGTTTAACAGTACCGTAACTTTAAGATACCCGGGTATCCCTATACTAGGGGTATAAGAGCAATTGGCATCGTTTCATGCATTGTTATTGTTAATAGTGGAAGGATTGTACTCGGTGTGCCATCTCAGGGGTCCCTATTAGTGTTGAGCAAGCATGCTCGACACTGCTTGGTACTCTCCCGAGCATCTCACTACTCGGGATGTTCAGCGTGCACCGAGCATTTTTCGGGTTATTCTGGCGGGAGTTCGGGTCTCCGCCAATGAACATGCAGGGATTGCCAGCCAGTCACTGTAATGCCGCAGCCATGTTGGTTGTGGGTATTACAGTGATTGCCTGGCTGCACAGTGTCACCTCAAGTATTTAAAACCAAGCGCCGCCATCTTGGACACAGTCGCTCCAGATCAGACAGTGTAGGGAGAGTGCTGATGAGCTAGGGAGAGATTTATACTGTGAAATAGGTAGTGTAGGGTCTCTAAAGCCTGCAAAATCAAACAAACAGTCCTTATGAGGATTAATATCCATTCCAGATATCAGGCAGGCAGGCAGGCTGTATAGGAGACGCAGTGGTTATACCAACAAACACTGCATTACAGTCATGTGTGCTGCTGCTGCTCAAATTGCTAGACTTAGCCCCAAGTCTCAGGGGCCAGGAAAAATCCTTTTTTTTTAATCTAAATCCTCTTTTTTTTTTTTTCCTCAGCCAGACTGTACAAATACCCATCTTATTAACCTTTTGGTATTCCTCCCCCCCCCACCAAAAAAATTGAGTGTGTCTGTGAGTGTTCAGATACAAATATATCTGTTTAAAGAGTCTGGTTTCGGCCAGATAACTAGAACTGTTGTTTAGCAGTTCCACGGTTCAAATCTCTGTATTATCCACTTTTTTTGCCTTTTTTCCATAGAAAAAAACAGTTTGAGTGTCTCCCTGACTGTTCAGACACAAATATATCTATTTAAAAAAGTCTGGTATACGTCAGGAAATTAGAACTGTGGTTTTCCTCTTCCACGGTTCAAATCTGGGTGTAATCCACCTTTTTGCCTTTTTTACATAAAAAAAAAACAGTTTGAGTGTCTCGCTGACTGTTCAGACACAAATACATCTGTTTAAAAGATTCTGGTGTAGGCCAGAGAACTAGAACTGTGGTTTTCCTCTTCCACGGTTCTAATCTCCTTTTTATTACCCTTTTGCCATTGATAGTGCGAGTGTTCTGGTGATGGTGCATGCAGAGGACGGGGCCGTGGCCAAAGTGAAAATGTGCCCCTCATCTGCTCCGCTTGAAGTGGTGGAAGAGGAGATTCCATGTAGCGATGCCCAAATATTTGAACAGCTACGGCCATAGGAAGGCGACGCTGGCAATTTGTCACAAGAGGTGGACGACGGCGAGACTCAATTGCCACGAAGTGAGGAGGAGGACCATGGTGGGGAAATGGAAGAGGAGGAGGTGGTGGATCATCTAGTAACTGACCCAACGTGGCAGGAGGACATGCAGAGCGAGGCCAGAAACACACAGGGAGAGGGAGGCAGAGTACCCCAACAGGCAGGAAGAAGCAGTGTGGTGGCCGCAGACAGAAGGCGGGCAACAGTTCGCCGTAACACCAACACGAGGGATGTTGCCAGTACAACCGGTAGGTCTTCCACAGTCTGGAAGTTTTTTAAACTCTGCTGATAACCCCAAAAAGACCATTTGTACCACCTGCCAGGCCAGCATCAGCAGGGGTGACAAAACTACCAGCCTGACCACCACCAGCATGATCAGGCACATGTCAGCAAAGCACCCGACTTTGTGGGGTGAACCCCAGGGTCCACGACCAGTGTCAGCGGGTGTCACCACTGCTTCTTCCGCTGTTGTGCGTGTAAGAGAACCCCCTGTTGTGCATGCAAGGCTATCCCCTGTCCATACTGCATGCAAAGATGCCCCCTCCTCTCAATCTTCACTTGTTATGGCATTTTCTCAAGAAACAGCATCAACGTCCATGTCCACATCCCACCGCAGCGTTCAGTTGTCCATATCCCAGACCTTTGAATGAAAGCGCAAATTCGCAGCCAACGCCCCACAGGCCACAGTCCTAAATTCGCACATTTCACGACTGCTTGCATTGGAAATGCTGCCTTTAAGGCTGGTGGAGACAGAATCCTTCCGCAACCTTATGGCGGTGGCCATCCCTCGGTACTCGGTCCCCAGCCGACACTATTTTGCCCGGTGTTCCATCCCTGCACTACACAAGCATGTGTCCCAAAACATCTGCCGTGCCCTCAACAACGCAGTTACTAGAAGAGTCCACCTGACAATGGACACGTGGACAAGTGCTTGTGGCCAGGGACGGTACATCTCCCTGACGGCACACTGGGTAAACATAGTGGAAGCCGGGACCCAGTCGGACCTTCGGACGGAACACATCCTCCCCACACCGAGGATTGCGGGCCCTATGTCAGTTAAAGTTGCCCCCACAGTGTACAGCTCCTGCACATCCTCCTCCTCCTCATGTTCAGCCTCCATCTCAGATATCACCACATCAGTTACAAGCTGGAAGCACTGCAGTACTGCCTCAGCCAAGCGGCAACAGGCTGTGCTGAAACTCATAAGCTTAGGTGATAAACCTCACACTGCTTGTGAGTTGTGGACAGTTGTGAAAGAGCAGGCAGATCTGTGGCTGAGACCACTGAACCTACATCCAGGCATGGTCGTGTGTGATAATGGCTGTAACCTGGTGGTGGCTCTGAGGCGAGGCGAGATCACACACGTACCATGCCTGGCTCATGTGCTTAACCTGTTGGTTCAGCGGTTTCTTAAATCGTACCTCGAGTTGTTTGCAGCTTCCGGCACACTGACTGGTGTGTGATGCCCCCACACGTTGGAACTCTACCCTCCACATGTTGCAAAGGATTTGTGAGCAGAAGAGAGCAGTTGTGGAGTACCAGCTGCAACCAGGCCGTCGATATTCAGGTCAGATTCCACACATCAGACCTCAGGAGTGGACCTGGATGTCTGACATATGTACCATCCTGACAAACTTTGAGGAGTCCACCAAGATGGTGAATGGCGATGACGCCAGCATTAGCGTCAGCATCCCACTTGTCTGTCTTTTGCAACGCTCTCTGCAGAGAATTAAGGAGGAGGTATTGCAGCCAGAGTATGATGAGATGGATCAAGAAGCCGTAGCAGACGATTACACACAGCCCAGCATCATCTCATCCCAATGTGCATTGGGGGACAATGAGGGAGAGGAGGAGGAGGAGGAAGAACAGGAGTTGGTATCATACGCTGTAGACGGTAGTACCTGTACAACTATAAAGACATACAGGAAATGATTGAGAGATTAAAGGGGTTGCTGCTGAAGCGGACACGTATCTGGTGGAATAGAGCGTTTTTGGTTGTAAAAGATCTAAATTTGTTTGCGAGAAAATTGGTTCTTCACAAAGTACATAATCGAGGGATGGATAGTAACAATCTGGAAGACAGGACCCCCAACCAAATAGAAGATGATGCCCTGATGTCTTTAGAAAGGCTGAGTGAAGAACAAACAGAGGCCGAATGTCAATTCATTCTGATGATTCCACATGTTGAATATGAAAGACAGAACACTAAAGAAACTGAAATCCCATATAAAGTCTGCATGACTCCTATCTGAAGGAACTATGTGCAGACTGGCAGACATTGTTTTGCAGAAGCCCAGTAGGTAATGTAATAATGAAGTTTATTAAAAAAGTGGTTAATTTATAAGGTTTTGGGTTCTGCAAGACTCATGTCATGCCGGTCTGCACATTGACATTTGAAAATGTAATAAGCAGATTGAGGAACGTTTTATAGAGATTCTCTGTGTGTTCTCCTTTAAGATCTGATTCTCTGGCACTCGGCCTCAAAACAGACTCTATAGGGTTAACCTTTGTTTACAGTGCTCTCTCTCTCCTGTTCCTGATTAGGTGCGCGTGCCTTGCGCCCCCCTCCCTCTCCACAGTCCATCGCTGTCAGTATCCATGCTGGACGCAGGTGACTTAATCCTGATGTCCAGACATGCGTGGTTGAGGAGCGAGGGACGGTGGGGGGAGGGTAGGAGGGGCTGAATGCATGCGCCGCCTTCTAGTCGGCATTGGACAGATTGAAGCACGTGATCTCTTAGCCCGACATAAAAGAGTGATTGGCTGAGCCTGTAGCCACGCCCCCTTGAGGAACCTAGTGCGAAATGCGCATTGGGGCCAGGGGTCACGTGGTAAGTGGGTCCTAACAGCCTTCCTGACTGGTAATAGCATGATTCAACACTGCTAACACCACAAAATGAGATATTCCTGCTTGATTCAGTGAGGTGACACTAACTGGGGTCTGAGATTTCAGCACAGGGTAACTGTGCACTGGGCACATGAGCATTGATAGTCTGCAGCCTGTATTTATGATTGCACCTGAGGCATAGACTGAGATATATATACACATAATGGTGTGCTGTTAAACTGTGACTTGTGTTTTCTCTGCTCTGTTTGCTACCTCCCGTGAAGAGGGGAAGATAAAGCCCTTCTGATTACTAAAAAGACTGGTGTTAAACTGTTTACTGCAATGTGATTTAACTGATGTTAATACCACTCAGGATATATATTTGTAAACCTGCAAACCACCCCAATTGATCGGTTCATTATTTACTATGGCTCACTGTCTGCTAAATAATTGTTTTTAATTGTTTGTCAGCATATATGTAAAATAAATGGATTTATACTTTTTCATAAAAATTGCTGCATGTGTAATTACTCTGTCTCTCTAAGTAAAATGCTGTAGACGGTAGTACCTGTACAACTGTCATATTGTCGGTTCAGCGTGGGTGGCCTGAGGACAGGGGGGAGGAGGAGAAGGAGAGCATGGTCAGTTGTCATCTTGGTGAGGACATGGAAGCCTTGCCCGTTACCAGTCTGGCACGCATGGCTGACTTTATGTTACGCTGCCTTAATCGTGACCCTCGCGTTGTCAAAATGTTGGGTGACAGTCATTACTGGTTGGTGACACTTTTAGACCCCCGCTACAAGGAGAACTTTCACTCTCTTAGTCCTGAGGTGGAGAGGTCTACAAAAATGGGGCTGTACCAGTAGGCCCTTGCTGCAGAACTGTTAATTCCCATCTGAACACGCTAGCGGCAGAGGTCACAGTTCGTTGCCCAACCAAGGCATACAGGCGAGAGAGACGCAACTTCAATTCAGCAGAGGCAGGGGAACACTGTCAACATTCTGGGACAGTTTTCTGAGACCCGCCCAGCTTACAGGCTCTGAGGCACGGAGTACTCTCACAATGAGTGGAAAGTTTCAAAAGATGGTGAGGGAGTACCTAGCCGACCGTAGCAGCGCCCTCCGTGATTCCTCTGTGCCTTTTAATTATTGGGTATCCAAGCTGGGATATTGAATGAACTCGCTCTGTACACCTTGGAAGTCCTGGCCTGCCCTGCCGTTAGCGTGTTATCGGAGCGTGTTTTTAGTGCCGCTGGGGGAATTATAACTGATAAGCGCACTCGCTTGTCAACTGACAATGCTGACAAGCTGACCCTTATCAAAATGAACAAGGGCTGGATTGGGCCAGACTTCTCATCACCACCAAATGACAGCAGAGTAACATAAAGTCAAATCCACTGTGTTATTTCGGGAGGTGTATTCCCATGCACCACTTCACACCCACACATTGGTATAGGCTTCCTAATTTCGGCTGTTTTTTGCTCTTCTCCTTATCCTCAGCCTCCACCACTACTATACCACCAGGGTGACCGTGGTCGGTGTTGCCAGCATTGCAAGTTCCTCCATCCTAATTTTGGCAGCTTTTGCTTGGAAGGCATAAGCAAAGACTATGGGAGACCCACTCCCCAATAATGGGAATAATGTTTTTAATATGCTGTACTGCATGGCTCTTGTAAGGGGCATTGCAAGTTCCTCCGTCCTAATTATGGCAGCTTTTGCTTGGAAGGCATAGGCAAAGACTATGGGAGACCCACTCCCCAATAATGGGAATAATATTTTTAATATGCTGCACTGCATGGCTCTTGTTTGCCAGCATTACAAGTTCCTGCGTCCTAATTTTTAGCAGCTTTTGCTTGGAAGGCATAGGCAAAGACTATGGGAGACCCACTCCCCAATAATGGGAATAATGTTTTTAATATGCTGTACTGCATGGCTCTTGTAAGGGGCATTGCAAGTTCCTCCGTCCTAATTTTTGGCAGCTTTTGCTTGGAAGGCATAGGCAAAGACTATGGGAGACCCACTCCCCAATAATGGGAATAATGTTTTTAATATGCTGTACTGCATGGCTCTTGTAAGGGGCATTGCAAGTTCCTCCGTCCTAATTATGGCAGCTTTTGCTTGGAAGGCATAGGCAAAGACTATGGGAGACCCACTCCCCGATAATGGGAATAATGTTTTTAATATGCTGTACTGCATGGCTCTTGTAAGGGGCATTGCAAGTTCCTCCGTCCTAATTTTTGGCAGCTTTTGCTTGGAAGGCATAGGCAAAGACTATGGGAGACCCACTCCCCAATAATGGGAATAATGTTTTTAATATGCTGTACTGCATGGCTCTTGTAAGTAGAGATGAGCGTTGTTCTACTCGAACTGTTCGCCAATCTCAAATTCGAGCTGTTTTGGGCGGTGTTCGAGCCGGTCGGCGAACACGAACAATTTGAGAAAAATTCGGCTGTTCGAGGTTATGTTCGATAACTGTTCGTGCACCAAAATCATAACTGGATTTTTTCTCAGTAATGATGAAAATTAATGTTAATACGCAGTTTGAGTGTACAGCGGGGCGGGGGGAGGGGCAGGGGATGGATCTCTGCAGGAACAATGAAGATCTCCATTTTTTTTTCTCTTTCCCGCATTTGCAGTGGGGAGGTGCAATCTGTCAGCCTATCAGCAGCGCACACACGGAGCGAAGTGCTTTTTTTCACACAAGCAAGGGCATGTGTGATTGGCAGTGTATGTCACATGTCCTTGCCCTATAAGACCAAGCCATTTTCCCCGTCGCCACCATTTTCTCACTGCTGCAGCTGCGTGTTAGACGGCACCGCTGTTGCTGTGTGCGCTATACCTTGTTAATTTCAAGCCAATTTTCGCACAAATATACAGATAGCTTGGGAGTAGGGAATAGTTGTGATTGCAGTCCTTTTAAGGACTAGGTTACAGCATTTCCTACGACTTTTATCAAGCAGGTCTGTGCTCTTAAATAGATAGATTGTGGGAGTAAAGACTAATTGTAATTGGAGTCCTTTTCAGGACTAGGTTACATCAGTTCCTATCAGTTTTTGCCAGGCAGGTCTGTGCCAGTGCTGTGCAAGTTTTTTTCACAGCATTTGGCTGAATCTAGCAAAGCTAATCCTTTTTGGCCTATTGCAGAGTGTGTTAGTCAGTGGAGTAGCCTATCTGTGTTGCAAGATATACCACCTGTGTATAGAATACCAATTTTTTTACTGCACCTAGTGAAGTAAAATCTTTTGGGCATAGCATCATTCTATTAGTCCATCTATACTGACCTCCATCAGGTTGCAAACTGAATATAATTTTTTTCTGCATCTAGCTCTGAAAAAATATTTGGGCTTCTAGCAGTGTGTGGGACTTGGTCTATTAGTCCATCTATACTGACCTCCATCAGGTTGCAAATTAAAAATAATTTTTTTCTTCATTTATCTCTGAAAAAATATTTGGGCTTCTAGCAGCGTGTGGGACTTGTTCTATTAGTCCATCTATACTGACCTCCATCAGGTTGCAAATTAAAAATAATTTTTTTCTGCATCTAGCTCTGAAAAAATATTTGGGCTTCTAGCAGTGTGTGGGACTTGGTCTATTAGTCCATCTATACTGACCTCCATCAGGTTGCAAATTAAAAATAATTTTTTTCTGCATCTAGCTCTGAAAAAATATTTGGGCTTCTAGCAGTGTGTGGGACTTGGTCTATTAGTCCATCTATACTGACCTCCATCAGGATGCAAATTAAAAATAATTTTTTTCTTCATTTAGCTCTGAAAAAATATTTGGGCTTCTAGCAGTGTGTGGGACTTGTTCTATTAGTCCTTCTATACTGACGTCCAGCAGGTTGCAAATTGAATATAATTTTTTTCTGCATCTAGCTCTGAAAAAATATTTGGGCTTCTAGCGGTGTGTGGGACTTGGTCTATTAGTCCATCTATACTGACCTCCATCAGGTTGCAAATTAAAAATAATTTTTTTCTGCATCTAGCTCTGAAAAAATATTTGGGCTTCTAGCAGTGTGTGGGACTTGGTCTATTAGTCCATCTATACTGACCTCCATCAGGTTGCAAATTAAAAATAATTTTTTTCTGCATCTAGCTCTGAAAAAATATTTGGGCTTCTAGCAGTGTGTGGGACTTGGTCTATTAGTCTATCTATACTGACCTCCATCAGGTTGCAAATTAAAAATAATTTTTTTCTTCATTTAGCTCTGAAAAAATATTTGGGCTTCTAGCAGTGTGTGGGACTTGTTCTATTAGTCCATCTATACTGACCTCCATCAGGTTGCAAATTAAAAATAATTTTTTTCTGCATCTAGCTCTGAAAAAATATTTGGGCTTCTAGCGGTGTGTGGGACTTGGTCTATTAGTCCATCTATACTGACCTCCATCAGGTTGCAAATTAAAAATAATTTTTTTCTGCATCTAACCCAGCCAATAGTTTTGGCCTAATACCACAGTTTGGCCACTCAGCTCTGCTCGGTTACCATCCATTGTTTTTTTGTGCAAACAACTCCAGAGTTGTGAATTAGTTAACCACCAAAATGAGTGGAAAAAGGCCTGCTGCTGGTGGAAAGGGGAATAGGCGTGTTGGGAAGGGGAAAAAAGGTTGTGTCCGTGGGGTAGGTGCAGAAGAAAGACCATCTTCCAGCCAAACTAAAATGTCTACTTCTTTTAGCGGACAATGTGATAAGATCCCTTTCTTACGGCCACGCCAATCGCTACAAATTCCAGATGAGGCACAAAAACAGCAGGTGCTTCAACGGATATCAAGTGCTCCTTTAAGTGGGCTCTCCTCCACATCAACTTCAACATCACAAATACTCCAGTCCTCAAAGGTGTCACCCAAATCGCACTTGCTTCCTCACAGCTCCCAAATCTCCAGCTGCCCGTCTGAGTATGAGGAAGAACAGATGGTTGAGTCTGCAGGGCTGTTTACTCATACTATAGCCTGGGAATCAGAGGTCGACTCCAGCGCTTCTGTGAATCCAGACGAGGAAATGATCTGCACTGATGCCCAGAATCTTTATGAGTCGGATCCAGGACCAGACGCAGAAGGTTCTGACCATAATGTAGACCCTCATTCCCAAACTGTAACTCCTGTTGGTGGAGACAATGAGGAAGACGATGATAAGACTCAAATACCTGATTGGAGCGACAACTTTAGTTTTTTGTCAGGGCAGGAACAGGTTGGCTCTGAGGACGACGGGTGTGATAACGCACAGGGTGATGATGATGAGGTCGGAGATCCCACTTACTGTCAACCCACAGTCAGCCAAGAGATGAGGTCAGCAGAGGAGGTGGAGGAAGATGCTAGTGACGACGAGGTCAGGTTGCGCCTTCCTGGACAGAGACGTAGTACTGGAAGCACGTCAACAACTGCATCCTCAAACACAACTCTGCCTCTCACCACAAGTCGTGGTGGCTCTTCAGGTCGCATGGGTGCTAAGCCTTGCATAGCCTGGGCATTTTTTCAGATCGATAAAGATGACCCAACTCGTGTTATCTGTAACATTTGTCAGCAAAAGCTAAGTAGAGGCCAAAAAATACATAGTTTGAGTACTTCATGCATGAACCGGCACATGGACATGAAGCATAAGTTGCAGTGGGAAGCTCAGTGTGCTACAATGCGGTCTAGCCGGCCGGGCCAACCACCGTCTGCCATATCTTGTGCATCCGCGGCCTCTTCATCCTCTGTGACTGGGGGGACAGCAGTCACACCTGTTTTGGGGCGCAGACCTGCCACCTCTTTACCCGCAACAGCCAGCGTGATTGGCAGGTCATCATTTTCTTTGGAGGTGGTAACACCAGCTGGTCTTGAGCGCTGTCCGACATCGATAGCACCACCTTTGGATCAAGGCAACCTAACATGTCCGCCTGCATCTTCCTCACAGACCGGCAGTTTGCCGGGGACACCCTTATCAACCCCGTCTAAGCACAATAGCCAGCCCTCGGTCCCTCAGATGTGGACAAGTAAAAGACCATTTCCTCCTAGCCATGAGAAAGCTAAGAGGTTGAATTTCACCATCTGCAAGCTCTTGGCTACAGAAATGCTGCCTTTCCGCCTGGTGGACACAGAGGATTTTCGAGACCTTATGTCCGTCGCAGTGCCCCAGTACCAGATGCCCAGTCGGCACTACTTCTCAAAGAAAGGTGTGCCTGCGCTCCACCAGCATGTCGCACACAACATCACCGCTTCTTTGAGAAACTCTGTGTGTGACAGGGTGCATTTCACCACAGACACTTGGACGAGTAGGCATGGACAGGGGCGTTACATGTCACTGACTGGGCACTGGGTAACTATGGTGACAGCAGGACAAGGGGCTGCTGTCCAAGTCTTGCCGTCCCCACGAGTTGTGCGTCAATCCTCTTTATGTCAAAGTTCCTCCACTGCTTCTGCCTCCTCAACCTCCTCTCAGTCTTCCACCTGCACCCAAAGCCTGTCTGGTCATGCCACAAGCTTTCTAACTGCGCAGAAGGGATCCTGCACACCTCCTTACTATGCTGGCAGTAGGGCTCAACGTCATCAGGCGGTTTTTACATTGAAATGTCTGGGAAATGTGAGTCACACAGCTGAGGAGTTGTGGTCAGCTCTGGAGAACCAATTTCATGAATGGTTGTCTCCACTGGACCTGAAACCAGGGAAGGCCGTGTGCGACAATGCTGCAAACCTGGGTGCGGCCCTTCGCCGGGGCAATGTCACACACGTGCCTTGTATGGCTCACGTGTTGAACCTGGTTGTCCAGCAATTTTTAGCCCACTATCCCAGACTAGATGGCCTTCTGCAGAGGGCACGGTCGCTGTGTGCTCACTTCCGCCGTTCGCATCCCGCAGCTCAGCGACTTACATCTCTACAGAAGTCGTTGGGCCTGCCACTTCACAGGCTAAAATGCGATGTGCCTACCCGGTGGAATTCAACTCTGCACATGTTGCAGCGACTGTGGCAGCACCGACAAGCCCTGGTGCAATACGTTCTGACGTATAGCCTGGGCCAACGAGATTCAGAGGTGGGGCAAATCACGCTGGAGGAGTGGTCTCAGATCAGGGACCTATGCACCCTTCTGCACAGTTTTGAAATGGCGACGAAGATGTTTAGTGCTGACGATGCCATTATCAGCATGACTATTCCGGTGATTTACATGCTGGAGCACATGTTAAACAGAATTCGGAGTCAGGTGGTGGCACAAGAGGAGGTGGAGGAAGTAGAGGAGGAGGAGTTGTATGCGGAAGGGCTAACATCTGCAAGGTCCAGACGGTCGGCAGCACCAGGGCGGCAGGCATGTGAGGGTGGGGGAGATGATTTTACCAGGGCGCATGGTAGCAGCCAAACTAGTGAGGAAGGTGCAGGAGCCCAGGAAGAAGTGGAGGACGAACTGATGGAAGACTCATTAGATGAGGGAGACCTTGATCACATTTCTGTTGTGCGAGGTTGGGGGGAGAGGACAGAGGAAGGAAGCATGATTGTTACCTCGCCACCAACACAACAGGGACTTGGTGCTCCTGGATGCGCAACACACATGAGTGCCTTCTTGCTGCACTACCTGCAACATGACCCTCGAATTGTGAGAATTAGAAATAATCCTGACTACTGGGTTGCCACACTGTTAGATCCCCGGTACAAAAGTAAATTTGCAGAAATTATTCCTGCCATAGAAAGGGATGCACGCATGCAGGAGTATCAGCAGAGACTGTTGCAGAATCTTACATGTGCTTTTCCACAAAATACCAGTGGTGCACGTAGTGAATCTCACAGTTCCAACTTGCCAACCGTGGGACCGTCAAGTGTTCAGCACTCAAACCGTAACAGAACCACAGTATCTGCTGGTAACATCAATTTTGCGGAATCATTTCACCACTTTTTTAGCCCATCCTTTGCAAGGCCACAGGAGACAAGAAGTCTGACACATAGTCAACGCCTAGAGACGATGGTACAGGAGTATCTCCAAGTAAACATTGAAGCCACGACTGTGTCACTGGACCCTTGCTCTTTTTGGGCTTCCAATCTGGATAAATGGCCGAAGCTAGCCACTTACGCCTTGGAGATCTTGTCATGCCCCGCAGCCAGCGTTCTGTCTGAATGTGTGTTCAGCGCTGCTGGTGGTGTGCTGACAGATAAGCGCACGCGGCTCTCCACTGATAATGTAGACAGACTCACGTTCATAAAGATGAACAAATCATGGATCCGAAACGACTTTTCTACCCCTGTGTCATCCTGGGGAGAGTAAAAGCTTGATGATTGGTTAAAATCACCCTACCAACCGTTTTAAGCTTTCAAATTACTAATCATGTTTATCTGTATCTTGACTGGAAAATAATTTGGGCTTTGTAGCAGTGTGCAGCACTGATCCTATTAGGCCATCTATAATAAGCTTCACCAGATTTAAAATTAAAAATAATTTTTAGCTGCATCTAGCCCGGAAAATAATTTTGGGGCTCCGAGATGCGCAAGACACATAAGTGCCTTCTTGCTGCACTACCTGCAGCATGACCCTCATATTGTCAGAATTCGAAGTAATCATGACTACTGGGTTGCCACACTCTTAGATCCCCCAAACTTTTCGATCAACCTTTTCATTTTAATAAAGACCAAAAAAATGGTCATTTTTGAAATTATAAGCATTAGCAGGTTGTTAGAAACTGAAATCAAACAGTTTTCAACTCAAAACTTTATTCTAGGTGATGTTACATTTTCACATAGGACCCCTTGTTCGAAAGGAGCTTCTGAACTCTCTCGTCCATTGAATTTGTCAGGTTTTGGATGGTTTCTGCTTCAATTGTTTTGCATGAGGACAGAATACCCTCCCAGAGCTGTTGCTTAGATGTGAACTGCCTCCCGCCATCATAGACACTCCTTTTAATGATGCTCCAAAGGTTCTGAATGGGGTAGAGGTCAGGGGAGCATGGGGGTCACACCATAAGTTTGTCCCCTTTTATGCCCATATCAGCCAGAGATGCAGATGTTTTATGTGCAGCATGAGATGGTGCATTATCATGCAGAAAAATGATCTTGCTGTGAAATACACGGTTCTTCTTCTTGAACCATGGCAGGAAGTGCTGTTTGAGAAAATCCACATACATTATGGAGTTCATCTTTAGCGCCTTCAGGGATCCTAAAGGGGCCGACAATCTCTCTCCCCATGATTCCAGCCCAAAACATTACTCCACCTCCTCCTTGTTGGCGCTGTAGCCGTGTTTGCGTGGGGTGTCCATCAACCAGCCATCCTCCACTCCATTCATCTGGACCATCGAGCGCTGCACGGCACTCATCCGTGAACAAAACAGTTTTGAAATCAGTCTTCATGTAATGTTTGGCCCACTGGAGCCGTTTCTGCTTGTGTGAAGTGGATAGAGGAGGTCGACAGGATGGCGTATGCACAGCTGCAAACCTCTGAAGGACCCTGCATCTTGTTGTTCGGGGGACGTTGGAGGCACAAGCAGCTTCAAAAACTTGTCTGCTGCTATGACAAGGCTTTTTTGCCGCTGCTCTTTCAACCTGACGTAATTGCCTGTAGGAAAGAGTCCTCAATTTGCCCTTATCAGCACGCACACGTGTGTACTGTGAATCAGCTACATACTTCTTGATTGCCAAGACACTTCATCCTGATCATCGCACAATGTTAATTGTAGTCATGCCTTGACCTAAACACTCCACAATTTGTTGCTTCTCAGCAGCCGACACATCCTTTTTCTTTCCCATTTTGGCAGAAAATGTAGGCTGCTTAATAATGTGAGACAGCCTTCTTAAGTAGTCTTGCCTTTCATTGGACACACCTGCCAAACTAATTAGCACAGGTGTCTGCATTTGCTTACAGTGATATAAAGAGCCCTGACACACATCACCATCAATGAGTTTAACTGACAAACAAACAAATTCTTCCCTTATCACTCCTAAACACTTTTTGCATAATAATTTGGAACGCGGTGTACATGTGCTTTTCCACAAAACACCAGTGGTTCACGTAGTGAATCTTACAGTTCTAACTTGCCAACCGTGGTCTGTATGGAATTGTTCAATAAAGGGCCCAAAATTAAGATAACATAGATGGGAGAGGTCTCTATGAATAGGAATTCCTAAGTATTTGATACCCTGTGAGGGCCAGGCAAAGGGAAAGTTGGACTGGATGGAATCCTATATGGATTTAGGGAGGGAGACATCGAGGGCCTCAGACTTCGCTGCATTGATTTTAAAATTTTACCATGTAACAAAGTGATCTATTTCAGCCATAACAGCAGGGATGGATATATGTGATTGAGTGATATATACTAGGACATCATCAGCAAATAGAGAGCACTTGTACTCGGTGCCTCCCACCTCAATCCACCTAATATTGGGGTTATGGCGAATTGATGAGAGCAGGTGCTCCGTCACTAGGATGTATAAGAGAGGGGACAGAGGACATCCCTGCCTTGTCCCATTGGTGATTGTGAAAGGTGATGAAAATGTTCTGACGCACCCCCTGGGCCTTGGGACACCCGGAGCCGGACCCTTTTTGGTGGATGCTGGTGGTTGTAGTCTTCGTGGCGGCGATCCGGTTCCGTGGCTCAGGGCGGTCAAACCAGTGGCGGAACTATTTATGTGGTTTTGATGTTTAAATGTCCGACTACGCCACCCGTGTATTGCGGTCAGAGTGAACCGCCGCTACAGGGCAGACCGCTAAGGCTGGTGTTGTGGGTGCAGCAGAGCGTAGCATAACTCCCCACGGGAGGAGTATAGCCTCAGGGCAGTGTATGCGGAGGATGGGGGTGATGGTGCAGGGCAGCAGCAGTAACGACACGGAGTCAGTGATGCAGTTCAGGGCCTTTACTCACAGTTCTTATTATCCAGACCACGTCTGCAGGTAACGGCTGCCCACGTCGTACTGTGCTCACCAGGTGAGGGGCTCAGACAACTCCCAGATAACTTTGGAGCGCTTCACAGGACCCCCTTTGTGTGTCTTTTGTCTGGCCTTTCTTACCAACACTTCTGTCCGGCTGCCTCGGGCCTCCTCTTGGTAAACTTGGCGCCAGTTTCCCTGACCCTATGTGGTGCCTTCCTAGCGGGTGGAGCAAGGGGCTGCGCCACATAAAATGTCAGAGCCTCCGGTTTCTAGCTGAGGGTCGTTTCCTGCCTCCACTAGTTCGGGGACCGGTCTCCCCCTTTGGCCTGACCCCTCCACGCAGGTGGATTCGGGCGTGCGGTGGCGACTCGCCCGTCCGCACCCCTGGGATCCCTTCATTCCTCGTTCCTGGAGCCTTCTCCGCTCCTCTTCCTTCCTTCTCCCTCTTGCAGGCCTGGGCCTCTGTTACTAGGCCCGCCTCCGGAGCAGAGCTCATGCAGAGCCCCTGCTCCTTGCCACTTCTGCTCAGACTTCTCTGCACTGAACTAAGATGGTGCCCACCTTTTATACTCCCTTCTCAATGCACCCAGGAACTGCTTCCTCCCTGCTCCTGCACTGCAGGGTTCCCCTTCCTCAGTGTTCCCTCCCCCCACTCCAGCCAGGGACAGGGACTGTCGTGCCCATCTCAGGGCATATTGGTCGCCCTGCCCCACGGCAATGTGGTGTAATGCATGCAGGTGTCGGGTCCTGATCCACACTCCATCCTTATCTGAGAGTGAGATATCACACCTCTGGGTGAGGTGCAATACGTCTGTAGCAACCGAGCCCTCGGTGCTACAGTTCCATTTATCTTCAGCCTAGGTGACGTATTGTGATACAGGGCCGTGATTTTGGCTATAAAAGGGTCCCCTAGACCCCTACCCCAAGCTTTTTAAGAGAATCATATATGGCGTGCCAGGAGACTCTATGGAATGCTTTCTCAGCATCCAACGAGAGTATCTACTTACAAATTTTTAACTGCATCTAGCCTAGGAAATACTTTGTGCCTAGTAGCAGTGTCTGCTAGTCAGCGGATTATCCCGGCTGTTAAGCAAGCTACACCACCTGTAGTTTGGACACTTAATTTTTTCAAAGGAAATGCTTCGGGACCACGGGATACTTAGTGAAGAGCATCAGGAGGCACCCCAAGGCATAGGGGCTGGGACTGGCACTAGGATGCCTTGCGGTGGACAGCCGAGCTCAATCCTTATAAAAGCTTTTTAACTGCAGCAGCTTTAGTGGACGCTACTGGAGCTGGAATTACGCGGCTGCTGGCATGAGACTTGCCCTCCAATAGATCCTTGTAAATGGATTTAAAGTGTATTCATTCAAATTAGAGAGACAATTTAAATTAAAAAGCTGAGAGCTGCCTCCACCACAGGGGGGCTCTCTCGACCCACCAGCGGACAGGCACCAGTATTGGGAGAGGGGGGCTGGCCGTCAGGGTTCACCGCGGCTCTGGCACAAACCCGGCGACACGGAGGTGGCACGGGCAGGAGCGGACTGGCCGTCTCGGCTTCTCACTTTTTGGATTTTAGAAGGGCATGACGTGCCTATATCTGTGTCTCCCCCTCCTTTTACTCCTCCACCTCTTTTCTTTTCGCATGACTATATGTACTTGTCACTTTTCCATGTGTTAGTTGTGTCTTCTGAGCAGTTTGTCAGCTTTTGGACACCTTTGAAGGTGTTTTCTATGTGTTTTTGTTTGCCTGCCATTGGTTTTAACGGTGTTCGAAGGTGTTCGACGAACAGTTCGACGAACAGTTCGGCGAACACACGGGTGTTCGACGAACCGAACCGAACTCGAACACTACGGGGGTGGCTCAACACTACTTGTAAGGGGCATTGCAAGTTTCTCCGTCCTAATTATGGCAGCTTTTGCTTGGAAGGCATAGGCAAAGACTATGGGAGACCCACTCCCCGATAATGGGAATGTTTTTAATATGCTGTACTGCATGGCTCTTGTAAGGGGCATTGAAAGTTCCTCCATCCTAATTTTTGGCAGCTTTTGCTTGGAAGGCATAGGCAAAGACTATGGGAGGCCCTCTCCCCAATAATGGGAATAATGTTTTTAATATGCTGTACTGCATGGCTCTTGTAAGGGGCATTAAAATCATCTTGTTAAGCTACTGTGACCTCCACGTCTCTTCCAAGGGTCATTGATATTGTCTTTTTATTCCACTGGGACCTCCACGTCTCTTCCAAGGGACATTGATATTGTCTTTTTATTCCACTGGGACCTCCACGTCTCTTCCAAGGGACATTGATATTGTCTTTTTATTCCACTGCGACCTCCACCACTCTTCCAAGGGGCATTAAAACCGTCTTGTTAAGCTACTGTGACCTCCAGGTCTCTTCCAAGGGACATTAAAACCGTCATGTTAAACCACTCTGAACTCCACAGCTCTTCCAAGGGGAATTGAAATGTTGTTTTTAATTACCTCTAACCTCCACGACTCTTCCAACGGGCATTGCATTTCCTCCTAATTTTAGTCAGCTTTTGCTTTTCAATGCATAGGCGAACACTAAGGGAGACCCACTGCCCAATAATGGGTAGAAGGTTTTTAGTACGCTGTAATCCATGTCTGTTTCAAGGGGCATTCCAGTTCCATCATAATTTTTGGAAAGCCTTCCGTTCACTGCATAGGCCAACAGTGTGCAGGAGACCCAGTTGCTATAAATGGAAAAAACGGTTTAGTTAAGGCCCTCTGACCTCCATGTCACTTCCAAGGGGCATTGGAGTGCCTCGAAATTTTTCGTAGGCATTGCACTCACTGTATGCCCTATAACTCTGTAGCCGAACTGCTCCTTTTGGTAAAGAAACATATCCTACAAGACATGTGTGGTTGACTGGCCTGATATTGATGTGAATGGTCCCTGTTCCTTGTGCGCTATCTCCTTTGCCACCACCTCATCCATCATTCATCATCTGAAGCTTTGCTTTAATGGGAGTCATAGAACTGGGATAGTAGCAGGAAAACATCCAGCAATCCTCGGAGGAGGTAGGATATTTGCCAAAACGCTGACCACCTCAGGCCTAGCCGCTACTACATACATGCACTTGCATTCCAAGGAACAGAAAGATAAGGAGACGGATGGCCTCATGATCATGAATAATTTACTCGTTGTGTAGGAGGCCGACCACTGCTGCTGTCTACCTTCTGAACTTTGTGTTGAAGCCTGATTGATCCAGGACCCGCAATCCTCTATGTCTTGAAAACGTGTTGCATCCCAGTGTCCAACTGTGTCCCGACTTCCACAATATTAACCCAGTGTGAAGGCGTCAGTGAGATGGACCATCCCTGGCCACATTCACTTGTCCACGTGTTTGTGGTTAGGCTGTCCTTCCCACTAAATGCACTGGGGAGGGCACAGGTAATGTTTTGGTATGCGCTCTTGTGTATAAGGCGCACCGGGACAAATAGGGGCGGCTGGGAACCGTTCCTGTACACCCGGCAGCCCCCAGGCGGCTGGGGACCGTGTGTGGGCACCCGGCCGCGGGGCAGCTGGGGACTGAGTATGGACACCCGGCCGCCCCCTGGCGGCTGGGGTCCAAGCGTGGACACCCGGCCGCCGGGCGGCTGGGGAATGAGTATGGATACCAGGCCACCGACGCAGCCATGACATTGTGGCCGGTGTCTGCCTCCACAAGCCTAAAAGGCCTCATTTCAGATGCAAGCAAGCTAGCAGTATGGTATTGCAGCCTGCGGGTGGGTGTGTGGCAGGCTGCACACTTACGCTTGCATTCCAAGAAAACAAAGCAGATGCTAACTTCTATCATCATCATCATGCTCCTCACCTTGGCACTCTCAACTCCCCTGATGGAGAAGCCAGGGCCGACCGGAGGAATATGGTTGTCTGGTGGGCTCGTCCAATGCTGCCCTCAAGCAGGCCAGGCTAAGAAAAGTGAGGGGAAGGTTACAGGGACAAATAGTGGTGGCTGAGGACTAAGTATGGAGACCTCGCTGCTGAAGCAGCCATGAGGTAGTGGCCAGCTTCGGCCTTCTCCAAACTAAAAGGCGGCGGGCAGATGGGGACAGAGTATGAACACCCGGCCGCCCCCGGTGGCTGGGGACCAAGCGTGGACACCCGGCCGCCGGGTGGCTGGGTACTGATTATGGATACCAGGCCGCCGACGCAGCCATGACGTGGTGGCCAGATTCCGCCTCCACATGCCTAAAAGGCCCCATTTCAAGTGCAAGCAAGCAGTATGGTATTGCAGCCTGCGGGTGGGTGGGTGGTTGGCTGCATATTTGCGCTTGCATTGCAAGGAATGGGGGAGGTACAACTGAACACTGCCCTGGGACAAGGACTTGCACGGGGATAGTTGCAAGTCTGCATCGATCCCCATGCTGTCCCCATGCCATTTGAGCACTGTCACTATCGTTTTGGGCACTTTTTAGGCTTTCTACAGACTGCCGGGGGTGCTACCGCAAAAATGCTCGGGTCTCCCATAGACTAACATTGGGCTCGTTGCTCGGGTCGAGCACCCAAGTATCACGGTGAGCTCGGCCCAAGCTTCGAGCACCCGAGCATTTTAGTGCTCGCTCAACACTATTTACTAGGTGTAATGAGCGGAGCCGTGTGTATACTAGGTGTACGGAGCGTAGCCATGTGTGTATGGAGCGGAACAGTGTGTGTACGAGGTATACGGAGCGGAACTGCGCATGTATGATGTGTACGGAGCGGAGCCGTGTGTGTACGAGGTGTACAGAGTGGAGCCGAGCGTGTACGAGATGTACAGAGCAGAGCCGAGCAAGTACGAGGTGTACGGAGCGGAGCCGCGCGTGTACAAGGTGTACAGAGCGGAGCCGTGCATGTACGAGTTTTACGGAGCCGTGTATGTACGGAGCGGAGCCGCGCGTGTGCGAGGTGTACGGAGCGGAGCCATGTGTGTACGAGGTATATGGAGCGGAAGTGCGCATGTACGATGTGTACGTAGCGGAGCCGTGTGTGTACTAGGTGTACGTAGCGGAGCCGCGCATGTACGAGGTGTACAGAGCGGAGCTGTGTGTGTACGAGGTGTACAGAGCGGAGCCGAGCAAGTACGAGGTGTACGGAGCAGAGCCACGCGTGTACGAGGTGTACAGAGCGGAGGCGCGCGTGTACGAGGTGTACAGAGCGGAGCCGCGCGCGTACAAGGTGTACCAAGCGTAGCCGCGCGTGTACGAGGTGTACAGCGTGGAACCGCGCGTGTACGAGGTGTACGGAGCGGAGCCGCGCGTGTACGAGGTGTATGGAGCGGAGCCGTGTGTGTACTAGGTGTACGGAGCGGAGCCGTGTGTGTACAAGGTGTACAGAGCGGAGCCGCGCGTGTACGAGGTGTACGGAGCGGAGCCGTGTGTGTACTAGATATACTGAGCGAAGCTGTGTGCGTACGAGGTGTACGGAGCTGAGCTGCGCGTGTATGGAGCGGAGCCGCACGTGTACGTGGTGTACGGAACGGAGCCACGCGTGTATGAGGTATACAGAGCGGAGGCGTGTGTGACGAGGTGTGCAGAGCGGAGCCGCGTGTGTACAAGGTGTGCGGAGCCGCGCGTGTAGGAGGTGTACGGAGTGGAGCCATGTGTGTATGGCTTATACA
This sequence comes from Phyllobates terribilis, assembly GCF_046119375.1. Lineage (NCBI taxonomy): Eukaryota > Metazoa > Chordata > Amphibia > Anura > Dendrobatidae > Phyllobates > Phyllobates terribilis. The sequence goes on along the minus strand of NW_027362765.1, from coordinate 381,162,391 downwards.
CAAGTCTTTACCCTGGAAATGAAGTTCCTTAACATATTTCACAGGAAAGCAGTTTCAGTTTCGTTTTTGAACGTTTTATTGTGAGCCCGTAAAAGTGGCTTAATACCTCTGACCAAGTTGTTGACAGCAGTGACCTGGGGGTCAGAAATGCTTCCTAGGGCGATCCCCATGCTGTCCCCATGTCATTTGAGCAGTGTCCCTATCGTTTTGTGCACTTTTTAGGCTTTCTACAGACTGCCGGAGGTGCCGCCGCAAAAATGCTCAGGTCTCCCATAGACTAACATTGGGCTCGTTGCCCGCGTCAAGCACCCGAGTATCACGGTGAGCTCGGCCCGAGCTTCGAGCACCCGAGCATTTTAGTGCTCGCTCAACACTAGTCCCTATAGAACACCCACACTAGATTGACACAGTGTTTAGGTAAAATTGTTCCAGATCTTTCACATAAACTGTAAATGTTGAGATTGGCACATTGATTTCAGCTTTTGCTGATTGTGTGTAGTTATTAGAGACAGTGTCCCAGGTAGAACCTGAGACTGATTCATGCAATACTGAATTTTAGTCTTATCCCTGTTTTAGTAAAGAAAGTGTTGTTTATTTCTGTCTCTGTCTCAGTTTGTGACTCAGTGGATCTCTCTCAGACCTCCGGTCATTACATCTTTGGCGTAGTCGGATCCATGCTTGTCATGGACGGAGGCGAGGGAAGAAATGACTCTGCCGCACCAGCAGCCCCTTCACTGGTTGCGGAACCCCTGGCAGCCGCAGCGACTTTGGGAGGATATGTGCCGGTAGGAGCTTTACTCTATCACATGCCGAAATACGAAGGGCTTAACATGGCGTTGCAGGATTGGGCTGAGAGGGTCCGGAGTATTCTGCGGATGTGTAATCTGGCTCCCGCGTTACGAGCAGAGCTGGCATTAAATGCATTAGAGGGCGACGCTAGCCGGATGATGATGGTACGTCCAGAGTCAGAGGGGAGTATGTTAGAGATAATCTTGAAGCAGTTAGAGGGTAGTCGGCCTCGCGTGGCCCAGCTTCGATCCTTGTTTTTCGATCGGCCCCAAAGGGAATGTGAGACCTTGATGCAGTACTCGAATACTTTACAGGAGACGTTGAATGAGGTGCAGCGACTAGACCGAGGAGCCATGGGGGCATTCTGAGAGGTAGACCGCTTGCTCCGGGATCAATTCATAACGAGGTTAGCCAATAAACTCCTTCGAGACAAACTGATGAGCTGGACTACCCTGGAATTATCCTTCTGGCAGATTTATCGGGCCACGGTGGAAAGGGAGGAGGAGTCTACTCTGTTGGTCGAGTGTGCAGTGGACAGTGCACAGTTGGAGGGAGGTCGGGCGCCAGTTTCAGGAGGGGAAGGACTGGTAAACGTTGTATAGGCTTTGAATGCCGAACTGAAGGAGCTAAAGCTGGAGGTGTCTAAACTCAGAGCTGGTCCGGTCCCTACTCCTACAGAAGGGCCACCCGCAACGTCCTCTGGAATGGTGGTTCCGCAGTCTGCCAGGTCGCCCTCCTCGAATGATTCAAGTTCTCGTCCACGAGGAGCAGTCACCTGCTGGAGGTGTGGGTGTCGGGGACACATCTTCCGATACTGCTGGATGTCTGCAGCCCCAGAGCCTCCTTTGCCAGTGTTAAATTCCCAGCCGCTGCTGTGAGAGGGCGAGCAGCAGCGGCCCACCCACCACAAAGCCCTCGGCGGGAAGAACAAGATTTGGTCGCATGCAGAGTTTGAAGGGCGGAAGATGAGATGCTTGGTTGACAAGGGATCCGAATGTACCGTAATGCCCTTACACATGTATGAGAGGCACTTCAGTCAACTAGTGTTTCCCGAGGATGGCCGAGTTATACGACTTACCGCCGCTTACAATGGCCAACTGACGGTGAAGGGGATAGTGTGGATGCAACTGATAATGTTTGGTCAAGAGCTGGGTCAGAAAGGGATAGTGCTAGTGGACCACCCTCCTAGAAGAGGGATGGAGGTGACGCTCGGAATGAACATTCTGCGAGATTTAAATCATCAGATGTATGCCAGTGAGGGACCCGGATACTGGGCTTGTGCTACCCACCATCGACCCACACAGAGAATGTTACACCGTCTAGTGCTGAGCTGCAATCTCCTGAAGTGTGCGGTCCCTGGGGGCCGGGTGGGCCTGGTCCGAGTGCCATCGCGGCCTCGATCTCGCTAGCGCCCCGACAAGTAGAACTCTTAATAATACCAGTGGGGGCTGCGCAGAGACTGAATGGGCTTGAAGTACTACTTGAGCCAGCCGCAGAGAAGTCCTCGTTCGCCAAGGCTCACGTAGCCTGGTCTCTGGCGATTGTGAAGAACGGACGGGTGCCGGTCAGATGCATCAACGTTCTAGATGAGGCTATTACAATTCCTGCTGGGACCATTCTGGCTGAACTGTTGTTGCCGGCGGGGAAGGTTTCTGACAAGGCAGTGTTCGAACTGCGCCCAGATGAACAGTCTTCCTGGACATATGCGGTCGAAGTAGGCCGGATCGAACCTCCTACTGAAGAATGGAATGGTCGTGTGATCATGGACCAGGTGAGATTGGATCGGGAGAAACTGACACCCATGCAATTGGAGCAGCTGGAGAGGGTCTTGTGGGAACATCAAGAGACCTTTTCACGACATGTGGAGGACTTCAGTTGTTCCCGGACAATTGAGCATGAGATTCCCCCTCCCATTAGGGAACGATATCTTCAAATTCCCCCGACGCTCTATCAAGAGGTGAAGGGCATGGTGGCCAGTATGCTTGACAACCAAATGATCTGAGAGAGCCAGAGCCCCTGGGTGGCCCCTGTGGTCTTGGTGCGGAAGAAGGATGGGACCCTTCATTTTTGTGTGGACTATCGCAAATTGAATGCTCACACAGTGCGGGACGCATATCCATTACCTCGCAAAGAAGAGTCTCTGTCGGCATTGAGCCTGGCCAAATATTTCTCGACGTTGAATTTAGCAAGTGGCTATTGGCAGGTACCAATGGCCGAAAAAGATCGGGCCAAGACGGCGTTTGTACTACCAATGGGGCTCTATGAATTCAACCGAATGTCCTTCGGGCTCACTAACTTTCCAACGCCTGATGGAACATTGCTTAGGCAATCTGAATTTTGAATCAGTCCAGTATATCTAGATGACACTGTGGTGTTCAGGACCTCATTTGAAGAGCATCTTGAGAAGTTACGTCAATTTCTCCGGCGGCTCAGTTTTTACGGACTAAAAATAAAACCATAGAAGTGCCAACTGTTACAGAGTCAGATTGAGTATTTAGGCCACGTGGTGAATCCGACGGGGTGCTGCCCGCGACCAGTAAGGTCATGGTCGTGCAGGAGTGGCCACCTCCCCGTACCCTGCGAGAGGTTCGTACCTTCTTGGATTTAGCGGGGTACTATCGGCGATTTGTACCTAAGTTTTCACAAGTAGTGAGTCCCCTGAATGAGCTTTTAAGAGGGACGGCACAGGGCCCCCAAAATCGCCCCATCCCATGGGGACCCCAACAGCAAAAGGCATTTGAGGAGGTGAAGGCCGCCCTAACTAGTGCTCCATTGTTGACATATGCCCTGTTTGATTCCCCTTTCCTGTTATACACCAATGGCAGTCAGCATGGCCTGGGGGTGGTACTAGCACAAGTGCAGGATGGTCAGGAGCGGGTAATCGCCTATGGCAGCAGGTCTTTAAGAGACACTGAACGCAAACCAGCTAACTACAGCTCGTTTCATCTAGAGTTACTGGCTCTGGTGTGGGCGATGACAGAATGCTTTGCCGAGTATTTAACAGGAGCTGAGGTGCTAGTCATGACTGATAATAACCCTCTGGCTCACCTAGAAAATGCAAAACTGGGAGCGTTGGAGCAGCGGTGGGTCGCTCGCCTTGCTAAGTTTAACTATCGAATTAAGTTTCACTCTGGGCGGGAAAACGGAAATGCAGATGCACTCTCAAGGGTGCCCCTTGGGTCCTCGGGGGAAAATGTTGATGACCAGCTTGAGGACACTGAAACCCCTGACTTGGGGCAGGTACCTATCTTCCGAAGTGTGGTACATTCAAGTAGGGTGGCGTTAGGGATGCCGTCTGTCCTGGGGAAAACACCCTCGGATTGGGCGAAAGACCAGAACAATTGCCCAGACATTGCACTAGTGCGCAATTGGGCACAAAAAGGGGTCTGGCCGCGTGCAGAGGACAAGGCCCAGCTGTCCACGGAAGAAATTAAACTACTGCGACAGTGGGATAAGTTGTGTGTGGAACAGGGACTCTTGTACTGTAGGGTGTACCTGCCATCTGAGTTGCAGCACCGATACCAGCTAGTAATCCCTATGGGGATGGGTCTGGTGGTCGCTCGCAAGGTGCATGAGAAGGGGACCCACTTTGGGAGTGAAAAGACACTCCATTGGCTACAGTGAGTCCTCTATTGTCCTTAATTGGTGGGGATGGTAACAGAGGCGTGTCGGCAGTGTCGGGTCTGTGGGCTCAGTAAGAGCCCTGAGCAGCGGGCGCCCACGCAATCTATTAAGACTTCTGCTCCCTTAGAGCTGCTCATGATTGACTATGTCTTGATAGTATACTCAACGTCTGGGTATTCCTATTGCTTGGTAATGACAGACCACTTCACCAAGCCACTGTAGCAGTGCCGACAAGAGATCAGATGGAGGAGTCGGCGACTGAGGCCGTGTGTCGACATTTCATCCAGGTGTTTGGGTGTCCGCAAAGAATACACTTGGATCAAGGGGCATGTTTCCAGGGGGCATTGATGAAGGAGCAGTACCAGCTGTATGGCATCGCACCGCCGAGAACGACACCTTACCATCCCCAAGGTAATGGAGCTTGTGAGCGCTTTAATCAGACTCTGTTGCAGATGTTGAGGACGTTAGAGGGTAAACAGCAGGTACGCTGGCCTGAGTATCTCCCCGAATTGATGCGGGCCTACAATAATAGAGTGCACAGCACTACTGTCTATTCACCACACATGTTGATGTTCGGGAGGCCAGGGCGGGACATTGAGGATTTGAGCATGCCAGGTCCCTCCTCCAATCCCCCTCGGACCACATCAGAATGGGTTCAAGAACACCGGGGGCGATTAAGGGTGGTGCATCAGGTGGTGGGTGATCGACTCAGTCAGGTAACCCATAGGGACGCGCGTCCCATGCAAGCCGAGCCTTTCTCCCCAGGGGATAGAGTGTTGGTGAGAATCGAACGATGGTCCGGAAAGCTGAGTGAATGATGGGAGGTGACTCCTAACCTGGTAAAAAAACGATTGAGCCCTGAGATTCCAGTCTACAAGGTTGAGCCGGTGGGGACATGGGGACCATCCCGTAATCTTCATTGTAACATGCTACAACAGTGCTGGTTTGAATATGCGGTCCCCATTCCCACAGAACCACAAGCCGTGTCCCGAGGGGTGGGTATTCCTAATGCTCTTGAATTTGATGGTGAGTCTCCCTCTGCACCTGCTTACTTGCCCCTTGCGTTCAATCTGTCCCCATGTGGAGAGAGTGTTGAGAATGTGGTATGCACTTCAGAGAACAGGGAATCAGATCAGTTACCTGATCCGGATGATGTGGCACAGGGCTCTACACCTCAGGAGGGAGCAGCCTCATTGGCTCCCTCTGATGATACCGCTGAAGACACTTCTGCCCCCTCGGGGACAGAACCTGTTGGGGTGGGTCTCAGGAGAACTACTCGAGCTACGGCGGGTATACCCCCACAGCGCTATGCACAAGACGACTTTGAGTGGGGAGGTGTGTCGAGGACGCCAACCACTAGTGGGGTGGCATGTGAGAGTGTGAACTGTGATAGCAGCAGGAGAGCATTAGGACCCTGTGGGTTTTGTCTGGCTGAGCTCAGAGCAGGGGCAGATTGGGAGACCTTGTGTGTTCTGAAGGTGTCTACTGTGTGAGACGCTGGAAGAAGAGTCTGAGGAGAACTGTCAGGACTGAACTTCAACATGACTCTCTCTCTACAAGCTTTCCTGTGGGGGTTGTTAACCCCTGGCCCTGGTGAAGCTGTGTCCCTGCTTAAATATGAGTGCTGAGCTGGGGAAAGCTGTGTGGCTCTTTGGAGATTTGTGGAAGTCCATGCTGAGTGGACTAAAGACTTTGTGCTGAACGAGCCAAGTGTCGAGTGAGAGGGAAAGAGACTGAGGATATCATCTCACTGACGGAGCACGTGGTCAGTGGTCTAGAAAACAGTGAGTGACTGCTAGAGGAGAGATGGGGTCCGTTGCCGTTTACACTGAGAGGATACTGACAAGCCTGGTGAAGAGATCTTCCCGGACCTTAACCTGAAACTACAGGACTAAAGTCCCCGGCGTGTGGGCTCGGCATCAGCCGACAAGACAAGGAACCTTTGCTTTTTTTGTAAACGTTGCTTTTTATTTGGTGCCAAAATTTTCCGGGACTAGCTGCAGCCACCGCAATTCACTGGCCTGTGATAGACCACATCTGAGGTTAACAGTACCGTAACTTTAAGATACCCGGGTATTCCTATACTAGGGGTATAAGAGCAATTGGTATAGTTTCATGCATTGTTAATAGTGGTAGGATTGTACTCGGTGTGCCATCTCAGGGGTCCTTACAGAACACTCACACTAGATTGACACAGTGTTTAGGTAAAATTGTTCCAGATCTTTAGTATAATTCACATAAACTGGAAACCTTGAGAATGGCACAATGATTTCAGCTTTTGCTGATTGTGTGTAGTTATTAGAGACAGTGTCCCAGGTAGAACCTGAGACTGATTCTGTTATGATCTGCTACAAGCACTAAGGAAAGACAGGAGATCTGTCCCTACAATAGAACTAAACTGGATCCCTACAATGTAACGGGGAACCTGATCCTGCAATCAGACCCGCTAAAGTCCTCGGCTAGTCTGTACGTAGACCTATAGATGCAAGGGAGGGATCCCTACAAGAACTAGGGACTGGGATAAAGTTGGACACCTCCTAGCAGAAATTGTAGCAGTAAAAGACAAACACACAACATAGAACATAGAGGTCAGAAGACCTAGCAAAACTAACAGAGAAAGGTAACAGAGTACCAAGCTAGCACAAGAGTAGAAAATACAATGAAGTCCAGCAAGGCCAGGAGGGTGGAGCCGGATTAAATAGGCAAAAATGGTCATGTGACCAGCAAACTAGAAAAAACCTAACAGGAGAGTTCTAAGAGTACCCCCTCTTCTAAGAGGATCCTTCGGATCCCCTAGGACCGGGCTTATCAGGAAACCTCCTGTGAAACGCTCTGACAAATCTGGAAGCAGAAACATCATCCGCCCTCACCCATGAGTTATCCTCGGGTCCGAAACCCTTCCAAGCGACGAGATACTGCAAACTCCCTCTATACCGTCTAGAATTTAGGATGCGGGAAATTTCATATTCCCCGTCCTCCACCACCGGAGGAACAGTGGCAGAGGCGTCACCAACCGACACATCAGCTTTTTTCAACAGAGAAACATGAAACACCGGATTAATCTTTCAGGAGGTAGGAACCTCCAACCTAACAGCAGATTGGTTAACTATCTGAAGCACCTTAAAGGGCCCTACAAACTTGGGACCCAATTTTTTCGAAGGAATCCTCAATCGCAGATTCTTAGAGGACAACCAAACCATGTCACCAATAGCAAACGAAACCTCTTGCCGTTTCCTATCAAAGTACCTCTTAGATTTTTTGTTAGACTCCTGAAGATTATCACGCACATCCGTCCAAACTCTCTCCAAATCACCGGAAAAACTCTCCTCCTCAGGGACAGCCGATACCAATTTGGAGAATGACCCAAAAGACGGATGTCTCCCAGAACAACAAAAAAAAGGCGAACACCCAGCAGAAGAGGATGTATGGTTGTTAAGAGCAAATTCAGCAAGTGGCAGAAACTCAGACCACCCCTCTTGATTGTCTGCCACAAAGCAAGGCAAGAACTGCTCAACATCCTGGTTCTTTCTTTCTGTCTGGCCATTAGACTCAGGATGATATCCGGATGAAAACGACAAATGAACTCCAAACCTGTCACAAAAGGCACGCCAAAAACGAGCCACGAACTGAGGTCCCCTATCAGAAACAATGTCAGTAGGAACGCCATGTAGTCTGACAATTTCCTTGACAAAGGCCTTAGCGAGTGTCTTAGCGCAAGGCAGTTTGATGAAGGGAACCAAGTGACACATTTTGCTAAAACGGTCCACGACCACCCAGATGACCGTGAAACCTTCAGAGGGGGGAAGGTCAGTAATAAAGTCCATAGCCAGATGTGTCCAAGGTGCACTAGGAACCTCCAGAGGGCAAAGCAACCCCGCAGCAGGAGCATGCGAAGACTTAGATCTAGCACACACAGTACATTGACGCACCCACTTAATGACTTCCTTCTGCCATCCAGGCCACCAAAAACTGCGACCCACAAGTCTCTTGGTCTCAGAAATTCCTGGATGACCTGCCAACCGAGACTCATGACACTCAACAAACAAATCTCTCCTAAAGGTCCTAGGCACAAACAACCTCCCATGGGGAGTGTTAGATGGGGCATTCTCCTGAGCTTTAAGAATCTCATCCTTCAAAACGGAGTCCAAAGCAGCAATCACAACACCTTCTTGTAAAATGCTCTCCTCCTCCTCCTCAGCACTGACCATGGGAGAAAAGCTGCGAGACAAAGCATCCGCTTTAACATTCTTGGTACCCGGGATGTAAGTAACGGAAAAATTAAACCGCAAGAAAAAAAGTGCCCACCTAGCCTGACGGGCATTCAAGCGCTTGGCAGCATCAAGATAGATCAGATTTTTATGATCAGTGAAAACCTGAATGGGAAATTCAACACCTTCCAAGAGATGACGCCAGTGTTCAAATGAGAGTTTAATAGCCAGCAATTCCCGATTACCAATATCGTAATTAAGTTCAATCTCAAAAAATTTTTTTGAAAAAAAGGCACAGGGATGTACTCCATCCTTGCTTTCCTGAGACAACACCGCACCAACCCCCACAGAAGAAGCATCAACCTCAACCAAAAACGTCTTAGTCACATCAGGCTGCATAAGGATGGGAGCAGAGGTGAACCTCTCCTTTAGAAACACAAAAGCTTCAATGGCCTCAGAAGTCCATTGAACCGCATTAGCACCTTTCCTAGTGAGATCGGTCAGCGGTTTGACAATAATAGAACATTTTTTTATGAATTTTCTGTAATAATTGGCGAAACCCAAAAACCTCTGTATCGATTTCAAACCAATAGGCCTAGGCCATTCCTGCACAGCTTGAACTTTAATCGGGTCCATCTCAAAACCTTCATTGGAGATAATGTAACCCAAAAAACTAATTCTCTGTACAGCGAACTCACATTTCTCTAGCTTAGCAAAAAGAGAATTGTCCATTAATAACTGTAAAACCTCACGTGCGCTCCGCCAATGAGACTCCAGATCAGGCGAATAAATCAGAATGTCATCCAAATACACAACCACATTTTTGCCGATCAAAGGTCTAAGGATGTCATTAATAAGATTCTGAAAAAATGCTGGAGCATTGGTAAGACCAAAAGGCATAACCAGATTCTCAAAATGACCCACAGGAGTGTTAAAAGCAGTCTTCCATTCATCACCCTCCTTCATGCGCAACAAATTGTATGCCCTCCGGAGATCAATTTTAGAGAACCACTTGGCCCCCACTAACTGGTTAAACAAATCAGGAATCAATGGCAGTGGGTAAGGATTGCGTACAGTAATTTTATTAATCTCACGAAAGTCCAGACAAGGACGTAAACCGCCATCTTTTTTTTAACAAAAAAAATCCAACAGCCACAGGAGACTTGGAAGGCCTGTGACCGGCGGCCAAGCTTGTCTTTATGTATTCCTCCAAAGCCTTTCTCTCAGGAATAGTAAGATTAAATAAACGACTTTTAGGAAGAGTCGCTCCAGGGACAAATTCAATGGTACAATCATAGTCTCTATGGGGAGGCAAAATTTGTGACTCCTCCTCAGAAAAAACTCTCCAAAAATCCTGAATAGGTACAGGTAATTCCCCTTTTTCCACCGCAGCAATAGGTCCGTTACAACACTTGTCATAACATTTAGGGCTCCAGGACTTCATTTCATTGGTAGACCAATCCAGTACAGGATTATGCAATTTTAACCAGGGCAACCCCAATATTACTGGAGAAGGCAAATTATTCAATACTACCAAATCCAAATTCTCTTGATGAACACCATTAATAGTGAGGGGAAACTCACAGACCTTGTGAGTAACACTCTTCAAGGGAGAGCCATCAACAGAAACCACAGCAATAGGGGATGACAAAGGTTTAGGTTTTAACATAAGTTTTTCCAAGAATCCCCCATCAATCACATTCAGAGTAGAACCACAATCCACAAATACCCGAAATTCAATTAATTCTTCCTGAGCAGCGGTAGTAGCAGATAGGAATACTCCCTTAGTATTTAAACAGGCTATACGTGCATAACTGACCATTTTTTTTTCTTTGTTCATACGAAGCACACAGTTCTTAATAAAATGACCAGAATTTCCGCAATAGAAGCACAAACCTTCAGAAAGCCTGCGGTCTTTTTCCTGAGAGCGGGGTGTCATCGCCCCAATCTCCATCGGCTCTCCTTTGTCAGCACAGACCCTCTCAAGACTCGGAGCTGACATAGCAGAGGATTTGCTCTCATTAACCCTTGCACGCAGTCTCCTGTCCACCCGTATAGCTAATTGCATAGCCTCCTGCAAGTTTCCAGGTGTGGGATAAGCAATCAGCAAATCTTTAACCCTTTCACCTAGCCCCGCAAGAAACAAACTTTTCAAAGCTGAATCGTTCCACCCCACCTGGGCAGACCACCGACGGAAGTGAGAACAATATTTTTCCACATTACCTGATCCCTGCCTCAAACGTCTCCATTCAGACTCAGCAGATGAGACACGATCAGGATCATCGTACAACAAACCCAAAGCAGAAAAAAAACTATCCACTGATCTAAAGCACGGATCACTAGGTTGGAGAGAAAAAGCCCATCCCTGAGGATCCTTGCGCAAAAGTGACATTATGAACCCTATGCGCTGTGATTCATCACCAGAGGATCCGGGTCTTAAACGATAATACAATAAACAAGCATTTTTAAAAGAAAAAAAATCTTGTTGTTCACCAAAAAATAGATCAGGCAGACGTACCTTTGGCTCTACAAAATGTGCTCCAGAACAGCTACTCACGTGTTGTTGGAGCTCGGCCACCTCCAGAGAGAGTCCCTGCAAGCGTTGAGCCAAATCTTGAACCGAGACCATGATGGAAACTGGAGGTCTTTCCTTAGAGAAATTTTTTGGGCTGGACTTACTGTTATGATCTGCTACAAGCACTAAGGAAAGACAGGAGATCTGTCCCTATAATAGAACTAAACTGGATCCCTACAATGTAACGGGGAACCTGATCCTGCGATCAGACTCGCTAAAGTCCTCGGCTAGTCTGTACGAAGACCTATAGATGCAAGGGAGGGATCCCTACAAGAACTAGGGACTGGGATAAAGTTGGACACCTCCTAGCAGAAATTGTAGCAGTAAAAGACAAACACACAACATAGAACATAGAGGTCAGAAGACCTAGCAAAACTAACAGAGAAAGGTAACAGAGTACCAAGCTAGCTCAAGAGTAGAAAATACAATGAAGTCCAGCAAGGCCAGGAGGGCGGAGCCGGATTAAATAGGCAAAAATGGTCATGTGACCAGCAAACTAGAAAAAAACTAACAGGAGAGTTCTAACAGATTCATGCAATACTGAATTTTAGTCTAATCCCCGTTTTAGTAAAGAAAATGTTGTTTATTTCTGTCTCTGTCTCAGTTTGTGACTCACTGGATCTCTCTCAGACCTCCGGCCATTACACTGGCATGAGGTTTTGAAAAGCTTGCGCCTCCACAAGCCTAAAAGGCCATATTTCAAGTGCAAGCAGCTGCCCAGAAATCTGGCAGTTTAGTACTGCGGACTGTGGGTGGGTGGCTGGCTGCATACTTGTGCTTGCATTCCAAGAAACAGAAAACTAAGCAGATGGTGGCCTCTATCATCATCATGTCCTCACCTCGGCACTATGAACTCTCCTGAAGGAGAAGCCAGGGCCCACCAGAGGAGTCTCCGATTTTCTGATGGGCCCGTCCAAACCTGCCGAGAAGCAGCCCTGGCTAAGAAAAGTGTGGGGTAAGGTTCCCAGATACTCTATGGCTGCTTTTTTAATATGGATCGGACTTGCTTATGCATGTTATTTCTCAAACCGCATTGCAAATCAGGCCATTGTCCAACTCTGTAGTCATGAAATTAAATGCGCAAAGAAAGATGTTTGTGTGTCAAAGCACCACCGACAAGTGCGAGCTGATGTTGGACGGGCTGCCATTGCTTCTGCAATAAGCTGCATTAGAGGACTTCCTGGGAGAAATGACACGCAGAGTAGATACGGTTTCCCTCTATACCAACCAATCCTTTCACCAAGCTAAAGAATATAGCTGTGGTGAAATAAACCTAAAAGGCCACATTTCAATTGAAAGCAGCTTTAGAGGACTTCCTAGGAGAAATGACAGCTGGAGTAGATATGGTTTCCCAAGTCCTTTCACCAAGATAAAAAATATGGCAGTGGTGAAATACAGCTCAGCAAAAAAAGCTGTGGACTGGCTCCGTACCGTCCCTGGCCACATTCACTTGACCACGTGTTTGTGGGTAGGTGGTCCTTCCCAGTAAGTTCACTGGGGAGGGCACGGGTAATGTTGTGGGGCCCGTGCTTGTGGAAGGCGGACACAACACCGGGGCAAATAGTGGCGGCTGGGGACCGAGTATGGACACCCGGCCGCCGCTGCCATAAGATTGTGGACAGCTTCCGCCTCCACGACCCTAAAAGGCCACATTTCAAGTGCAAGCAGCTGTCAAAAATTTGGCAGTATAGTATTGCAACCTGTGGGATTGTTGCAAGTCTGCAACAACAGGTGCATGGCGGGAGGCATCTTCGTATGTGCCAAGGATCACTTATGATGGGCACACTTTTAGGCAGTGACCTGGGAGTCAGAGATGCTTCCAGGGGTCTTCCTCATGCTGTTCCCATGTCTTTTCAGCACTGTATGTACTGTTTGTGTCTGATGATGTGTCACACACCACATGGCCAGATAAGGTTGTATAATGTTAAAATGACATTTCCCAGTGAATGCATTTGTCTTGGTTGAAAGCAATGCAAAAGTGCAAAAACGCATCAAAAATGCTACGTGTGAACATAGCCCAAGGTGAGGATTTGGTTTTGGTTATTCATTTTGCCTTATACACAATTCATTACCCTGGAAAGGATGTTCCTTAACATATTTCCCAGGAAAATCCATTTTGGATTCATTTTTGTATGTTTTATTGTGAGTTCATAAAAGTGGCGTAATACCTCTGACAACGTTGTTGACAGCAGTGACCTGGGAGTCATAAATGCTTCCATGGGTCTTCCCCATGCTGTTCCCATGTCATTTGAGTACTGTTCCCATCGATTTGGGCAATTTTTAGACCTCTGCAGACCGCCGGGGGAGCTGCCTGAAAAATACTCGAGTTTCCCATAGACTTACATTGGGCTCGTTGCTCGGGTCGAGCACCCGAGTATTCCAATTTGCTCGACCTGAGCAACGAGTACCCGAGCATTTTAGTCGCTCATCACTAAACTCTACCAAATTGTGATAGATAGTACGGTAACTAAAGCAAAATAACAGTAGCTAAACATCCTGTAATGGGGATCCTGTAATGTGGAAAGTAAACCATAATAAAAGGAGATAGCCGCAGTGTGAATACTTGTACAATAGTTTTGAGGCATGGCAAAAGTTATTATATAAGTAGCTGTACAGTAATAATTTCTTAAACCCACTTACTACTAACCAAAAAGTGATGCGTATATATATAAAAGATAAAGATATTATAAAGAGAAAATACTTAAAAGCTCTACACATATAACATCAATATTAATAACTGACCATTAAATAACTTTCATAATATTGGGAGTCTAAATTATGCCCCAACGGGGACAGCACCAACAACGCCTGCAAAGCGCCACAGAATCAATGGCGCCATACAAGTGAGCAAAACAAACAAAATAAATAATATTTGTACATAGTAATTGAAATAAAATCTATAGCAGAAAAAGTCTACTAAAGCATTATTAATAACCATGCCACTCCATTGTTAATTGTTTTTCAGGCACTTACATTTACCCTTAGCTGCTCCTAGCGACTCAAGGGCACCCATATTAGACATATATTGCCCTAAGTTTGTAGTTCACTTGATTACATTTTGCCCTTAGCCGCTCCGACCAACCCAAGGGCACCCGGGATAGGAATAAAGCCCTTTGTGTTAATCAACTTGATTACTTTACCCTTAGTCGCTCCCACAGACTCAAGGGCACCCAAATTCGGTACATTGCTCTTAATTTTAATGCACTAGATTACTGCATTGTCCCGACGGCAACCTTGAAAGAAACAGGAGTTGGTCAATATAAACAGTCAAAATCCGTACTTCAGAATTCTCAAGTCACATGAAAAAAGAGAGTCCTTGAAGTCACTCATTGTATTGAAAAAACATGCCTACCTCTTTTTCTTCTCCCCTCCAGCCACTGTTTCTAGCTCGGAGGAGCCAATTTATTCTGTAAGCATGAAAAATATCATTGCCATGACCCCAGGGGCTTTACCCGAACAGGGTCTTATAAGATATAAATGCTTCTGGAGACCAGGGGCCCATACCGTGATGGTCACCCCTCCATACCAGGGAGCCATACCCAAGATGGTTACCCCTCCACACCAGGGGGCCATACCCAAGATGATTACCCCTGCAAACCAGGGGTCCATACCTGAGATGGTTACACCTACTGACCAAATTATAAGTAACTTCAAGGACCCTCTAAAAAGGAGAAACAAATAACTGCTCCCTTTTTTTGTATATTTATCATATAAATATAATGACCAGTAGCAGTGTACCTGTAGTGCCGGCGTCCCTGCCCTCTGCTAGGCAGGGACGCTGCTCCCCTCACCGCTCTGCTCCGTGCCCGGCATCTTCCCCCGCTCTGCTGTCAGCGCGCGCTCCGTCCCGGCGTCCTCCTCCTGCTCTGCTCTCAGCGCGCGCTCCTTCCCGGCCCCTGTGCTTAGGGCGCGCGCGCGCGCGCTCCCCTCCTCTTAAAGGGGCCGCGCGCGCCGCCCTAAAGAGTCCCCGGCCAATGGCCGGAGGACTTCATCATATATAAGGCACCTCCTCCAAAATGGAGGTGCCCGAGCAATGTTGTTTGCACCTGTGTCTCACCTGTGCTTCAGCCCTCAGGTCCCGTTGCCAGTTACCTGCCAGTTTCCTGCCAGTTTCCTGCTAGTTACCTGCCAGTTACCTGCCTGATTCCTGCCTGAATACTTGTTACCTGTCTGCCAGTCTGAGGTCCGACGGTCTGCCTTACTACTCCTGTCAGTCTGTCTAAAGGACCAGCCTGCCCGCTCACCTGGGAGCGCATATCAGCTACCTGCCTGCTTGCCTGAGGTCCGACGGTCTGCCTTACTACTCCGGTCAGTCTGTCTATGGACCAGCTTGCCCGCTCACCTGGGAGCGCTTCTCCGTTATCTGCCTGCTTGCCAGCCCGGAGGCTCCGTTGTCACGTGCTGTGACCACCAGCAATCTCAGAGACTCTTGCCCGCTCACCTGGGAGCGCATCTCCGTTACCTGCCTGCTTGCCAGCCCGGAGGTCCCGTTGTCACGTGCGGTGACCACCAGCTATTCCAGAGACTCTTGCCCGCTCACCTGGGAGCGCTTCTCCGTTACCTACCTGCCTGCCAGCCCGGAGGTTCCGCCGTCACGTGCCGTGACCACCTGCTATTCCAGAGACTCTCGCTTGCTCACCTGGGAGCACACATCTACCATCTGCCTGCTAGCCTACCCGGAGGCTCTGCCATCACAGGTCGTACCTACCCCTTACCCAGAGACTGCCCTGATCACTTGCCGTAACTCCCTGTCCGTTCACCCAGAGACTGCCACCCGCTCCCTTACAAGGGCCGCCCCCTTGTATAGTAGCTCAGAGGTTCCGCCTCCCGGACCCGTTACAGTTTGCTCGGGCCATGGAACCCGGTGGCACCCAAGCTCCCTCGCTCACGGACCTGTGTCATGAACTGTCCCGTCAAAGGTCCCAACAGGAGTCCATCCTGGGTCACCTGCGGAATGTCAATACTCGCCTGGACACTCTGACTGCACCACCTGCAGCCACTGCCAGTACCATGACTCGCAACCCGGCAGCTCCGCTACCCACTAATACCATGGTAACCTATCCCGGTCCCCGGCTGTCTGCACCTCCTCGCTTCGGAGGCGACTCCGTCCAGGCTCGGGGCTTCATAAATCAGTGCACCCTGCACTTTGAACTTTTGTCCCATCAGTTTAATTCCGACCGGGCCAAAATTGCCTTTATCATGTCCCATCTCACCGGGGAGGCCCTGGCCTGGCTAAATCCTCTATGGGAGAGAGGAGACCCCCTGGTGTCCAACTTGCCTGCCTTTCTCTCGGCTTTCCGGAAAGTCTTCGACGAACCCGGACGGAAGACCTCATCCGCATCCTCTCTGCTACGCCGCCGTCAGGAGGGTCTCACCGTGGGCCAATATGCCATACGGTTCCGCACCCTTGCCTCGGAGCTGGCCTGGGATAACGACGCTCTGGTATCCGTCTTCTGGGAGGGTCTGTCCGGTCGTATTAAAGATGAACTTGCTGGTCGGGACATTCCTACCTCTCTCGATGATCTAATAACCCTTGCCACCCGGATTGACCTACGGTTCCAGGAGCGTGCCAAAGAGGTCACCCGTGAGAGAAGGATTCCACGTTTAGCTCCTACTTTCCAGAAACCCGTCATTCCCTCCTTCTCTCCCCAGGTACACTCTCCTGAGCCTATGCAGGTCGACCAGACCAAGATGGTCAAAACCCGTCAGGACTCACGCCGTGCCGAGGGGAGCTGCTTCTACTGTGGCAGTAAGGAGCACCGGATCCGTGCCTGCCCGGAGAGGTCGGGAAACGCCTGTGTCTAGGTTCGCTCAGAGAGGTCCACCTAGACAAGAATAAATCCTCTCCATCCCTGCTGTTGTCAGTTTCGATCATCTACGGGGAGAACCGTTATTTCGAACTAGCCCAACTTGACTCTGGAGCAGCCGGGAACCTTATTTCACAGTCCCTGGTTGAGAAATACCGCATCCCCACCAAACCTCTGGCTGTACCCTTGTCTGTCGCTGCCGTGGATGGGGGCCTCTTACCTCGCCCCATTCAACTCATCACCGAATCCATTACCCTGCAGGTGGGAATGCTGCATTCTGAAAGTATCTCCTTTCATGTTCTGCCTGGACTCTCTCACGCCCTCTTGCTAGGTCTGCCCTGGCTCCAGAGACATGCACCTGTGCTAGACTGGCAAACCGGAGAGGTCCTTCGCTGGGGACAAGACTGTCATAAAACCTGCCTGGTTCCCGTCCATCCCGTCCGTCCCTCTCCTACCCCAGCTAATCTACCTGGACTTCCGATTCCTTATTGGTCTTACGCAGATGTCTTTAATAAAAAGGAGGCAGAGACATTACCACCACATAGACCATACGACTGTCCCATCGATCTGCTACCCGGTACTACTCCTCCCCGTGGGCGTATCTATCCTTTATCCGCTGCTGAGACCCGGTCAATGTCCGAATATATTGAGGAGAATCTGGCCAGAGGATTCATCCGGAAATCTACCTCCCCGGCGGGAGCAGGCTTCTTTTTCGTCAAAAAGAAGGACGGCTCTCTCCGTCCCTGTATAGACTATAGAGGCCTAAACCTGATCACGGTGAAGAATAAGTACCCCCTTCCGCTCATTCCAGAATTATTTGATCGTCTGAGGGGGGCTAGGATCTTCACCAAACTGGACCTTCGTGGGGCGTACAACCTGGTTCGTATTCGTCAGGGGGATGAATGGAAGACGGCATTCAACACCCGGGACGGCCACTATGAATACCTGGTAATGCCCTTTGGTCTCTGTAACGCTCTTGCCGTCTTTCAAGAGTTGGTCAATGACATCTTCCGGGACCTTCTCTACTCCTGCATAGTGGTGTACCTGGACGACATCTTGGTCTTCTCTCCG
This sequence comes from Phyllobates terribilis, assembly GCF_046119375.1. Taxonomy (NCBI): domain Eukaryota; kingdom Metazoa; phylum Chordata; class Amphibia; order Anura; family Dendrobatidae; genus Phyllobates; species Phyllobates terribilis. The sequence goes on along the minus strand of NW_027362765.1, from coordinate 381,144,317 downwards.
GATCTCCAGACTCACCGGAGGGATGTTCGTCAGGTCCTGCTCAGGCTAAGGCAGAACCATCTCTACGCTAAATTTGAGAAGTGCCTCTTTGAGCAGACCTCGCTTCCGTTTCTGGGCTACATTATCTCTCAGACCGGCCTACAAATGGATCCTGAGAAACTGTCTGCCATCGAGAAATGGCCCCGACCGGAGGGGTTGAAGGCCATTCAGCGATTCCTGGGCTTCGCCAACTACTACCGCCTCTTCATACCACACTTCTCTTCCCGGACGGCCCCAATTTCTGCGCTCACCCGTAAAGGTACTAATCCCAAAGAGTGGCCACCCGAAGCAGAGGAGGCCTTTCTTTCCCTTAAACAGGCCTTCTCTTCCGCCCCGGTGCTGCATCGCCCAGATGGCAACAAGCAGTTCTTCCTGGAAGTTGACGCCTCCTCCTCTGGAGCCGGAGCGGTACTTACTCAAAAATCATCTTCCGGGAGGATGGTAACTTGTGGCTTCTTCTCTAAACTCTTCTCCTCCTCTGAGCGCAACTATTCCATAGGAGACCGAGAGTTATTGGCCATCAAACTGGCATTGGAGGAGTGGCGTTACCTGCTCGAGGGGGCTCTTCACCCGGTAATAATTTACACTGACCACAAGAACTTGGCTTACCTCCAGCATGCCCAGAGACTTAACCCGCGCCAAGCCCGGTGGTCCTTGTTTTTTGCTCGTTTTGATTTTGTCCTTCATTTTCGCCCGGCTGACAAAAACGTCAAGGCGGACGCCTTGTCTCGGTCCTTTCTGGTGTCTGATCTCGAGGAGGATCCGAAACATATCATCGATCCCGCCAGAGTAATGCAGGTGGCTCCCGTGAGTCTAAATCGTCTTCCTCCTGGTAAGACGTTCGTACCAGTACCTGATCGGGAGAAGATCCTACACTGGGGTCATTCGTCTAAACTAGCTGGCCACGCCGGTCAGAAAAAGACCCTCCAGCTTATTACCCGGCACTACTGGTGGCCTAACCTGCACAAGGATGTAATAGACTTTGTTTCTGCCTGTGTGTCCTGCGCCCGCAACAAAGTTCCGAGACACCTGCCGGCCGGCCGCCTCCTACCTCTGCCAGTACCTGCTGCCCCCTGGCAGCATATAGCGATGGACTTCATTACTGATCTGCCCGTCTCTGCCGGTTGTACGGTCATTTGGGTGGTCGCTGACCGCTTCTCCAAGATGGCTCACTTCATTCCACTGCCAGTTCTTCCGTCTGCACCCGAGCTGGCTAAAGACTTTATCCGCCACATCTTCCGTCTTCATGGCCTGCCCCGTCACATCGTGTCGGATCGTGGGGTACAGTTCACTTCCCGTTTCTGGAGAGCCACTTGTAAATTGCTGGACGTCACCCTGGACTTCTCCTCCGCTTACCACCCACAGTCTAATGGTTAAGTGGAGCGGATCAATCAGAACCTGACCAGTTACCTTCGGCACTTCGTTAATGCCCACCATTCTGACTGGGTGGATCTCCTGCCATGGGCCGAATTCTCGTACAACAATCACGAGAGCGAGTCTTCCTCCAAATCCCCGTTTTTTGTAGTCTACGGTCAGCATCCTCGGATCCCGTTTCCCGTCTCCACCTCGGCGGACAATCCGGCTGCGGAATCTCTTGTTAACAAATTTTCCTCCATATGGGAGAGTACCCGGTCCGCACTCCTTCTGTCATCCGAGCGTATGAAAAGACACGCTGACAAAAAACGTCTGGACCCTCCTCAATTCCGCCCTGGGGATAAAGTCTGGCTCTCGTCCAAATATGTCCGGCTCAAGATCCCTTCCTATAAGTTAGGGCCTCGGTTCATCGGCCCACTGGAGGTCATCAGTCAGATCAACCCGGTGGCCTATAAATTGAAACTCCCGGCCAACTTACGGATCCCTAACTCCTTCCATGTGTCTCTCCTCAAACCTGTGGTGCTTAACTCTTTTTCCAAGTCTACAGGTACGCCTCCTGCTCCGGTTTCTGCTGAGGACGAGTTTGAGGTAGAGAACATTCTTGCCACCAAAAGGGTAAGAGGAAAGACCTTTTTCCTGGTAGATTGGAAGGGGTTTGGTCCTGAGGAGAGAACGTGGGAGCCCCGGGAGAACATCCATGCCCCTCTCATCCTAGCTAAATTTCTGTCTGACCTAAAAAAGGGGGGGCCTAAAGGGGGGGGTACTGTAGTGCCGGCGTCCCTGCCCTCTGCTAGGCAGGGACGCTGCTCCCCTCACCGCTCTGCTCCGTGCCCGGCATCTTCCCCCGCTCTGCTGTCAGCGCGCGCTCCGTCCCGGCGTCCTCCTCCTGCTCTGCTCTCAGCGCGCGCTCCTTCCCGGCCCCTGTGCTTAGGGCGCGCGCGCGCTCCCCTCCTCTTAAAGGGGCCGCGCGCGCCGCCCTAAAGAGTCCCCGGCCAATGGCCGGAGGACTTCATCATATATAAGGCACCTCCTCCAAAATGGAGGTGCCCGAGCAATGTTGTTTGCACCTGTGTCTCACCTGTGCTTCAGCCCTCAGGTCCCGTTGCCAGTTACCTGCCAGTTACCTGCCTGATTCCTGCCTGAATACTTGTTACCTGTCTGCCAGTCTGAGGTCCGACGGTCTGCCTTACTACTCCTGTCAGTCTGTCTAAAGGACCAGCCTGCCCGCTCACCTGGGAGCGCATATCAGCTACCTGCCTGCTTGCCTGAGGTCCGACGGTCTGCCTTACTACTCCGGTCAGTCTGTCTATGGACCAGCTTGCCCGCTCACCTGGGAGCGCTTCTCCGTTATCTGCCTGCTTGCCAGCCCGGAGGCTCCGTTGTCACGTGCTGTGACCACCAGCAATCTCAGAGACTCTTGCCCGCTCACCTGGGAGCGCATCTCCGTTACCTGCCTGCTTGCCAGCCCGGAGGTCCCGTTGTCACGTGCGGTGACCACCAGCTATTCCAGAGACTCTTGCCCGCTCACCTGGGAGCGCTTCTCCGTTACCTACCTGCCTGCCAGCCCGGAGGTTCCGCCGTCACGTGCCGTGACCACCTGCTATTCCAGAGACTCTCGCTTGCTCACCTGGGAGCACACATCTACCATCTGCCTGCTAGCCTACCCGGAGGCTCTGCCATCACAGGTCGTACCTACCCCTTACCCAGAGACTGCCCTGATCACTTGCCGTAACTCCCTGTCCGTTCACCCAGAGACTGCCACCCGCTCCCTTACAAGGGCCGCCCCCTTGTATAGTAGCTCAGAGGTTCCGCCTCCCGGACCCGTTACAGTACCCACATCACCATGAACAGTGTACCCACATGACTACTGACCAAATGTAGGTATCTTTCACTAATGAACGCTAATGTTAAGAACCCTTAACCTACAACCATTTACCAAAAACAGTTCCTGAAATGTATGGTATGTGGGATCAGTGAGGATGAAACACCGTGTACGTACATATAAGTTACAGTTTACGACCACGGTATACAACAGGTTGATACTGGAAAATATCCCACCATATGGTCAGATATAGATATGTTGTATTCAGTGGCATATGGTCCATAGTGGCAGACCACGCTGTCGCTCTGAGGCCCCTGAGGGAAGGGGGGCCCGATGCTCAACAGCATCGGACTCTTCTATCCCTCCATCAGAATTTCAATAGTTTCTGCAGCCTTAGAATGCAGAAACAGTTGAATGCAAATGCAATTATGCCGCTCAGTCAGGTCCACCGAAGAGCAAAGGATTCTCCATGGGCATGATCCACCTCTGCAAAAGTTGTGTGTTGTGTGGCACACAGGATGACTCACTACTCTGTTACTATTAGTGCAGGAGAGGAGGCTCCGCCAACCAGCTCCGGCTCCAGCAACAGAGAGACAGCTTCCAGTATGTCCACTGCTCTCCCTGCTCCTCCCTCTCTTCCTGCTCCCCTCCCCTCTCTCCCTGCCCTCTCTCCCTGCTCCCCTCTCTCCTTGCCCCTCCGCTCTCCCTGCTGCCCCCCCTCTCCCTGCTCCCTCCTCTCACTGCTCTGTATATTAGGCTCTGCTTTCCCTGCCCTCCTCTCCCTGCTCTGTATACTAAGCTCTGCTCGCCCTGCCCCCTCCCTCCCTGCTCTGCCCCTCCCCTCCCTCCCTCCCTGCTCTGCCCCTCCCCTCCCTCCCTCCCTGCTCTGCCCCTCCCCTCCCTCCCTCCCTGCTCTGCCCCTCCCCTCCCTCCCTCCCTGCTCTGCCCCTCCCTGCTCTGCCCCTCCCCTCCCCTCCCTCCCTCCCTGCTCTGCCCCTCCCCTCCCTCCCTCCCTGCTCTGCCCCTCCCCTCCCTGCTCTGCCCCTCCCCTCCCTGCTCTGCCCTGTCTGGTGAAGTGCCGGCAATCAAGCAGCAGCACCGGTGGTCCTCCGGAGATGCTGGGGGAGTGGCCTGGGCCCCAACGGCGAGTGGGTCCCCCTTGATGGTCCAGGGCCATGTCTGTGATGGCCAGACACATGCCAGCGGCCCTGCACTGACACATGAGGAGCTGGACGGGACACAGGTGGGGGGCAGGTGAGTGAGGCATGTCGTCAGCTTCCCCAATCCCCATATTAAAAATAATTCTAATGTATCTGTGGGTGTATGTATGACTGTGTGTATATATTTATGTCTGTTTTATGTGTTTTTAAGAATTTGTGTTCAAATATGTACGTATGTCTGTATGTGTATGTGTATGTGTCTGCGTACTGTGTGGATATGCTTATGTCTGTGTGCGCATGTTTGCATACTGTGTGCGTGTGCGCGAGTCTGCGTACTGTGTGCGTGTGCTTATGTCTGTGTGCGCATGTTTGCATACTGTGTGCGTGTGCGCGAGTCTGCGTACTGTGTGCGTGTGCTTATGTCTGTGTGCGCATTGCTGCGTACTGTGTGCATGTGCTTATGTCTGTGTGCGCATGTTTGCATACTGTGTGCGTGTGCGCGAGTCTGCGTACTGTGTGCGTGTGCTTATGTCTGTGTGCGCATTGCTGCGTACTGTGTGTGCGTGCGCATGTCTGCGTACTGTGCGTGCGCATGTCTGCGTACTGTGCGTGCGCATGTCTGCGTACTGTGCGTGTGCTTGTCTGCGTACTGTGCGCGTGCATGTCTGCTTACCGTGTGTGCATGTGCACATGTCTGTATACTGTGTATGTGCGCATGTCTGCATACTGTGTGCATATGCTTATGACGCGCCCCCTGGGCCAGTGTTGTTGGGGATACCCGGAGCCGGATCAGATGGGGGTTGTAGTCTCCGAGTGGCTGTGACCCGGTCCGTGCCCAGGGTGTCAAGCTCAGTGTGTGGCAGTCCTTATGATGTTACTAGATGTTCTTTAGAGTCGACTACGCCACCCGTTGAATTGCGGTCAGTACGGCCGCCGCTGCAGCAGGGTCCACTGAGGCTGATGATGTGAGTGCAGCTTAGGTAGTATAACCCCCAACGGGAGGGGTATAGCCTCAGGGGGTCAGTTGCAGAGGATGGGGGTTGTGGTGGTGCAGCGAGGATGGAAATGAGACTCAGAGTCGGGCTGTGCAGTTCAGGGTTTGTTTACTTACTGCAGTTGTTCTGGTCACTCCGGCCTTAAGTGACCACCCGAGCCGTGCTGCGTCCACCAGGTCCTGGACTCAGCCAACCCCCAGGTGATTCTGGAGCGTGGTCCTGAGCTCTCTTTCTGTCCTGTCCTCTTCTCTGGCCTTCCCCACCAGGGATCCACCTATGTCCGGCTCCCTCGGGCCTCTTGGTGGTAAACCCTTGTCTCTGGGTTCCCTGACCCTATTCCTGGTCTGCCTTCCGGGTGGATTTAGTGTGTGATCGTGGCAGATCGATCCTGCCCACGACCTCCGGTTCCTGGCTAAGGTGTGCTGTAGCCTCTGCCAGCTTGGGATCCGGTACCCTGTTGCCAACTCTTCACCCTCTGGTCTAATTTGGGCTCTTGGAGTTCCTTCTTTCTCCCCCTCTGGGTCTTTCTTTCTCCTCTCTCTCTCTCTCTTGGCCTTGGAGCTGCTCTTCTCCTCTGCTCTCTTCCTCTACAAAGACTGACGTCTCACAGACTGACCTCACTCTGCAAAAGACCCTGTCCTAAGATGGTGCCCACCTTATATACTCCCTCTATGTGTGAGCTCAGGTGACCAGCACCCAATGAGCTCCTAGCCTTACCCAGACTGCTCCCCCTATCTGCCCCTACACTACTGGGATGTTCCACCCCCCTCCCACTCCAGCCAGGAACAGACTCTGTTGTACCTGCACATTTCTCTAGTGGGAGTACCATCGGTCTGTTCCCCGGAAATGGGATGTGTGTAGTGCATGCAGCTAACTGAGCTCAGTTCCACACTCCATCCTTACCCGGGAATGGAATACCACACCTCTGGAGTGAGGTGCAATACCCCTGTAGCAGCCGAATCCTCAGGGTGCTACATTCCCCCCTGGTAAATCACAGCACGTCCTCGGGCTGTAAGAGAACAAAACATCAAACATACAAAATTTTTTTTTTTTTTTTCATAAAACATAAACAAATAAAACATCATATATATATATCAGCATAAAACTTCTTCATAATAAACATTCTTATAAACTTTTCTTGTTCCTCCGGCCACGGTGCGACTTGTGACCGGGTAAAGTTCGACAGTCTCTTGAAGAAACACGGTTTCCTATAAAACCGGTAGGGGGCGCTTTAGGAAGCGCAACTATATACAAGGGGATATGGCCGCTCTCAGTCCTCGGCCAGGTAATGGGAATAGGGACACACGGGGTTCAGTTCAATTGGCTGGTCCCAACGGGGACTATATTTTAACTAGAACAGTTCTTATACCCTGACGAGTAACTATGTACAGTCTCTCTCTACCGTACTTCAACGACGGCGTCCTCCTGCTCTTTCTTGTTGGTTGGTTTCAGTTTCAGACCCGTCCGGGTCCTCTTGCTCCTCCTCACACCGCAGCTCCTCCTCCGTCAGGCGATGCACATGGAGGGCGTAGGGTCCTTTGGCACACTTGTGCCGGGTGAAGGTGACCTCGTCCCCTAAATACAGGTCACGACCTCTGTGTCCCTCCGGTAGGTGGGACTCAACGTCTCTCCTGGTCACGAAGACGTCGCCTGGGGTGCGGTGATCCCTGATGAAACCCCACCCATGCTGCAGATTGAACTTTATCACAGTCCCGATGGTACGGGGACCATGCGCTGCACGGGGGTTTCTCCTGGTCCGGCTCTTCTGCTCCACGCTCCTTATTTGGGCTTGTTGTTCCCGGACCCGCCTCTCTCTCCGCTCCCTCTCAAAGACCTCGAGCTGCTGGCGGCAGCACTCTGCACGCTCCGCTGCGGCTGCCCGAGTCTCCTGAGTGAACCCCATGAGGTCTTCTCCGGTGGGATCCCACTCAAACTGGGTCTCTTCTAGCGGGGGCGAGATCCTCTTCATGGGCTTTGGAGCCGGGATCAGGGGTTCGCACATGGCCCTTGCTTTTTGCAGCTCCAGCTGGATGTATTCCTGGGGCCATACGAAGGGCTGCCCATCCGGGCACGTATGCTGGGCGAACAGGTCCTCACCCAGGTGCGGTACTTTAGGTGTTATGGGCGCCGTGGTGGTAGCGGCGCCCGGGTTAACCAGGCCTTGCGACCAGGCCTGGGGCACCTTGAAAGTAAAGGGCACCGTAAGAACGGCGGCGCCCTGTGTTACTTGGCCCTGCGACCAGGCCGAGGGCTCCGCGGAGGTAGGGGGTGCTGTTGGTATTGCGTCGCCCGGGGGTACTAGGCCTTGCGACCAGGCCGATGGTACTTCCTGCTTGGCCACGCTCGGGGTCGAGGCGTGTGACGTCACAGGGGTCGCGGCTTCCGTTTGAGGCCTAGTCTGCGGCGGTGACGTTGCAGCGACGGGCACGGCAGGGGGTACTTCGGGCTCTGCGACGGGGAGCTGGGGCAGGCACGCGGTTTCCCGGCTCGGGGTAGTGACGTCCCCTTTACCTGCCTCCATTCGTTCGGCTCCCTTCTCGGCGCCTTCTCCGGCCTTCAGTCCTCCTGCGCCATCCTCAGAGGCGGTCTGTCTCCTCGTCTCGGGTGGCGTGCTCCGCTGACGAGTCTCGGTCTGCTGGGCCATCTCTCGGCTCCACTCCGCCAACGTCTCTCGTTGCACCCGGGCCAACCTCTGTGCGAGGCCCTCCAGCGCAGTCTGTGCACACTCCCGATCTCGGGGGAGCTGTGTTAGGATCTCCAGCAGGCCTTCTGGAGTGGCGACCTGCAACAGGCTCCTGACCACTGGGTCGGTGCTGCCTGGAGTGGCGGCCCGCATCAGGCTCCTGACCACTGGGTCGGTGCTGCCTGGCTCTCCCTCCATCTCCGGGTGTGCTTTCTCTGGACTCTCTTCCAGACGTCTTGTCTCCGGGTGCGCTCTCTCCAGACTGCTCCAGGCGACACCCATCTTTGTTCTCTTGTTCTGTCTCCGCCCACATTGAGGGTGGTCCCGGGGCAACTTTGTGATTGTCAGTTCCAGGGGCAGTTCTCTTACGCTGATGGACACTTCCAGCATCACAGTCTCTGTTGGTGGACGCGGTTTCCGCTTTTGGCGCCATTCTTCGACCTGGCCCACGATGGGAGGTGGCCTCTTGCCACCCTCTGGCACGCCCATAATGGCGTCCGCTCTTCCAAGGCGGGAAATCTTCGGAAATGGCGGGAATCGTCTCCCAGTGGCGGGAAACTCCATGGATGGCGGGAAAAAGCTGCAAATGGCGGACAACCGGCGGGAAACGACCTGTGATGGGGCCCGATGGCGGGGACCCTCCGGAACCGGCGGGAGACTTCTTTTTAAGGTAACGGTGAACTTTTCTTCAGGCACGCAGTACCCGGTTGTTGCGGGCACGTAATCCTGCCGACTACGCCAAAGTTGACGCGCCCCCTGGGCCAGTGTTGTTGGGGATACCCGGAGCCGGATCAGATGGGGGTTGTAGTCTCCGAGTGGCTGTGACCCGGTCCGTGCCCAGGGTGTCAAGCTCAGTGTGTGGCAGTCCTTATGATGTTTCTAGATGTTCTTTTGTGTCGACTACGCCACCCGTTGATTTGCGGTCAATACGGCCGCCGCTGCAGCAGGGTCCACTGAGGCTGATGATGTGAGTGCAGCTTAGGTAGTATAACCCCCAACGGGAGGGGTATAGCCTCAGGGGGTCAGTTGCAGAGGATGGGGGTTGTGGTGGTGCAGCGAGGATGGAAATGAGACTCAGAGTCGGGCTGTGCAGTTCAGGGTTTGTTTACTTACTGCAGTTGTTCTGGTCACTCCGGCCTTAAGTGACCACCCGAGCCGTGCTGCGTCCACCAGGTCCTGGACTCAGCCAACCCCCAGGTGATTCTGGAGCGTGGTCCTGAGCTCCCTTTCTGTCCTGTCCTCTTCTCTGGCCTTCCCCACCAGGGATCCACCTATGTCCGGCTCCCTCGGGCCTCTTGGTGGTAAACCCTTGTCTCTGGGTTCCCTGACCCTATTCCTGGTCTGCCTTCCGGGTGGATTTAGTGGGTGATCGTGGCAGATCGATCCTGCCCACGACCTCCGGTTCCTGGCTAAGGTGTGCTGTAGCCTCTGCCAGCTTGGGATCCGGTACCCTGTTGCCAACTCTTCACCCTCTGGTCTAATTTGGGCTCTTGGAGTTCCTTCTTTCTCCCCGTCTGGGTCTTTCTTTCTCCTCTCTCTCTCTCTCTCTCTTGGCCTTGGAGCTGCTCTTCTCCTCTGCTCTCTTCCTCTACAAAGACTGACGTCTCACAGACTGACCTCACTCTGCAAAAGACCCTGTCCTAAGATGGTGCCCACCTTATATACTCCCTCTATGTGTGAGCTCAGGTGACCAGCACCCAATGAGCTCCTAGCCTTACCCAGACTGCTCCCCCTATCTGCCCCTACACTACTGGGATGTTCCACCCCCCTCCCACTCCAGCCAGGAACAGACTCTGTTGTACCTGCACATTTCTCTAGTGGGAGTACCATCGGTCTGTTCCCCGGAAATGGGATGTGTGTAGTGCATGCAGCTAACTGAGCTCAGTTCCACACTCCATCCTTACCCGGGAATGGAATACCACACCTCTGGAGTGAGGTGCAATACCCCTGTAGCAGCCGAATCCTCAGGGTGCTACACTTATGTCTGTGTGCGCATGTTTGCGTACTGTGTGAGTGTGCGCATGTCTGCGTACTGTGCGTGTGTGCGAGTCTGCGTACTGTGCGTGTGCTTATATCTGTGTGCGCATGTTTGCGTACTGTGTGTGTGTACGCATGTCTGCGTACTGTGTGTGTGCATGTGCATGTCTGCATATGCCTGAAGTGTATGCATCACAAGCTGCAGCAGTCGTGTGTCTGGTAGAACGGTAACATAATTAATATCGGCGTGAACCACAGGGCGGCCTGCACTGAGTCCAGGAGGGAGACAGCAACGGAGTATGATTTATTTTGTTATCTTTACAGAATCTTGCTCCCAGATAATGAGCCCCTTTTGCTTGGACAACCCCCTTTAATAAATGTTTAGATGCTCATCTTCCTAACTCTGGGCAGCTCTAGTTTCACATTCCCAGATGCTTCTGTGTACAATGGCTGCAGACATCGCAGCCCACATGCCCCATGTGATGTCTCCAGCCAATCACTGGCTTCATAGTCTTGATCCGTATACCGCTGACAAGCTGCAAAAGACACTTAGGGCTTCCAGGTTGTGCCATCTGCAGGACATGTAAATAGAAGCACCAGAGACATGGCTTCAGAGCTACCGCTAGCTAGAAGGGGGATTATATATCGCTGCCTGTGTGCATCATTTTCATTATTTCAGACAACCCCATTACAGTTTTTTCTATACATGGTAATGTGGTGCCCCTGGGGGTTCAGTCGCCACAGAGGTACTGCATCTCACCCAGAGGTGTGGTATCCCACTCTGAGGTAAGGATGGAGTACTGCCCGGGACCCAAACACCTGCATTCATTACACTTCACTTCAGAGGGCAGGGCAAGATTGCTCCTAAGGGAGAGCACAGTCCCTTGTCCCTAGCTGGAGGGTGGAACCATGTAGTGGGTGTGGGTGGAGGAAGAAGTACAGGGGAGCACTTCAGGAGGAGTATATAAAGGAAAGCCATCTTGGGTGTGGAGCAGACAGTCAGAGGAGAACAGAGAGTGGACAGTGAGTGGGAGCAGGAGCTCTGCATGAGCTCTACTCAGGTGGAGCGGGCCTAGTCTGAGAGGCCCAGGAGATGGGACTGACTGAAGAGAGGAGAGGAGCAGGAAGGAAGGCTCCAGAAGGAAAGAGGGGATCCTAGGGGTACAGGAAGTGCTGGAGGCCACCCGTATGCCTGAATCTACCAGGACGTGGAAGGATCAAGCCACAGAGGGGACCGGCCCCTAACTAGTGAGAATTGCAACGTTCAGCTAAAAACCGGAGGCTTCTGTACTTTTAGGGTGCAGTTGCCACAGCCACAATTACATCACTGAAAAGGTGGCCACAGAGGGTCCAGGGATCTGCAGGTTGCCCGACAAGATCCGAGGCTACCGGCTTGGGACACTGATTGTGAGGCGTAGGGCAGGAGGGTGAGAGTCAGCGCAGGAAGACGACTGAGAAAGGCACACAGAAAGGGGTCCCGTTAAGTGCTCTTGAATTATCTGAGGGATTGCTGAACCCCTTCCTTGGTGAACACAGGACGACGTGGGCGGTTATAATCCGGAAAGTGTAACCTGAGGAACTTAACAACTGTGAGTAAAACCCTGAAGACTGCACCCCACTGTCTCTGTGAATGTTTGCTGCACCATCACCCCCTGCACCACACTGTACAACAACATCTACCTCATCTAACATCACCACAGCACCGCCCTGGAGCTTAGTTCTACCTGTGGAGAAGCAACTCTGCTGCATTACCAACAGCTCCAGAAGACTGCTCCGCAGCGGCAGCTCCATGTTGCCGCATGCCACAGGTGGCGTCACGAACATTTAGATAAAAACTATATTTCCCCAAACTATAAGTCCCCCTTTCATTGACCGCCCTGGGTCACGGAGTGAGTCACTGCCACTGTGACATCTCCCCTAGCAATGACCGGCCCGGCTACTGAGTACCCCACGGCCCAGGGGGCGCGTCAGTAACACAAGACCCACTTATACTAAATAAATACACAACACTAAATTTCATGGAATAAAATGGCCGTGGCGTTTATTTTTGGGTTACCTTGAAAATAATTTCATTCACTCATAAATAATATTTAATATAAAGTCCATAAACTAAAATTCATCATAACCAACATATCCAATCCACCCGGCAGAACCGGGCGATTTTACCAACCGCCAGGCCTTACAAAGGCATGTGACTCACCCCCAGAGCCGTGGGGTACTCGGCAGCTGAGCCTATGGATGCTGGCGGGGGATATCACGGTGGCTGGCCCGGTCCGTGGCCCAGGGCGGTTAACAAAAAGGGGTATTTGGGTTTATATGGGGTTTTTGGAATAGTTCGTGACGCCACCTATGGTGCCTGGTAAGCATTACCAGCGCTGCTACAGTCCTCTGAGGCAGATGTTAGGGCAGCTTATGATGTAACGGCTCCCCACAGGTGGAGCGGGCCTCAGGGCAGCGTGGGGGAATGGATGGTGGAACAGGTGAGAGACGGCCAGGACGGTTCAGGGAGAAATGACGGACACTCACACGGGGGTTCGCTTCGGTACCTTTACTGATGAAGATGCAGGTATGGTCCAGGGTACTCGGTACGAAGGGTGCACTCCTGGACCTCTCCCCAGTGAGCGGGTATAGGGCCTCCTGATCCGTTGCTTTCCCTTGCTAAGCTTCTGACCTGCCTGGAGCTAGTCCTGGCTTGATTACTGTCTCTCTCTTGCACCTGATCACCTGGTGGTAGGGCCTTCTCTTGGAGATCACTCTCCCTGGATGCTGGGGCCTCCGTGACTCCTAACCCTGATTTTGTAGTCAGCGTTGGTCGACCTGGGACTTGTAGTCCTCCAGGTATCCGGTGGTCCCTACTGGGTATAAGGGGTCACTGTAGGTGCGGACCCGGTGTCCGGTGTATAGTTTGGGGTGAGCCTGATACGCTCCTCTGCCCCCTCGACTCCTCTTTCCTTTCCTCCTTGCCATCGGCCACACTCGGGGCCCTCAGTACTGCAGCAGACGTGCTGCGTCTTCACTGGTCTCAGCGCCAGCACGCTCTCTCAGACTCTCTCTCAGTCTGACTGAACAACTAACTGTCAGACTGACTAAGCTGTCTGGCTCCACCCTCCATATATATATCCCTAACGGGCTCCCTCTGCTGGTATGAGGTGGAAGGATGGAGGTGTGTGAATGTGTGAGGACCTCTTGTGGAGAAGTCCATCCATGCACCCTCCTGGGTTCTGTGGCACCTGTTGTAGCAGGGCGCCACACATGCCCCCCCCAAAACACCAAAGCCATTTTTCAATAATGGCTTGAAGATCCAGATTAAAGATATCCAAGCCAATATCGGACAGGTGAATTAAATCTCTCCTATACATTCCTGGAATAACGTCCTCGAGATCAATGTGCCTAAAATAGAAACCATCACTTAGCAACATAAACTTCTCCAAGTTCCTATTTATTCTCCTCCTGATTTTTTCCAAAAATAACATATTAGGTCTTACCCATAGAAGCCTTGGAACAATTTCAGAAATAACAAAAACTGAATTAAAATATTCTGTTTCTAAAATGTAAATGTCCCTTCTCATGAATGCTAAAAGATCCAGAGTGCTGACTTTTCCCAGATCCTTTCCTCCTAAATGTAAAATTACTGAATCTGGGTTAGGCCATTTTTCTGCTAATTTATGCATATCAAAAATTAAGTTCTTTCATAACATTCCTCGCCTACTATGCCAGAAAATCTTAACAGAGGAGGTGCTAAAAGAAAGGTTTTCTGTGTACGACCTCACGATAGCTCTCTTTTCAGCCCAAAAAATATAGGAATTTCTGATGATCCAAGCCATAACCGGACCTATAAAATGAAGATAGATTAATAGCTGGACAAATCCGGGCATACATACAATTTAAATCTCCTCGGATCCCATCTTCCAATTCTTTTTATGTTTTCTTCCCCCAAGCCTAGCCGGGCTGCCTCTGTTGCAGCTCCAATGCGGAAAGAATGCAATGAAATTTTTAATCCTTCCAAACCGAGTTTAATCAAACATTTTTTAAGTATTGCGTTAAATTGGAAAACCGTCGCGGGTTCATCATTGAGATGAGTGAAAAATGGGCCTTTCTTTTTTGGTCTAATTGCATACCATCTCTTTGCGTTTGCTACTGGACAAATGGGAGTATCTTAAATAGAGTTCAGCCTTATTGCTGAACCTCTCCCCAACTGGTCTGTTTTGGACTTCCTAATAAATAATAAGATATGAGAATCAAAGAAACTAATATCCTCCAAAAATAAACCAGACGGTACAGATTTTTTGGGGGGAAACAATCTTGCCGACTCACAACGCAGCAAAAAATGCTAAAGGAAAAGCTGAGGAGAATAAGCAAGATTCAGTATGGTCATTACAAACTGAAAAAAGAGTTAAACACAGTTCCCTAAGCATATGAAAGGATATCGGACGATGGCCATCAGGTTTAAAATTACACTTCTTGAAGCCTTTTAAAAACTGTCTGACAGAGAATAGATTAGTTAACAGATTTTTACCTTGCAACTTAAAAAAGAATGAAACTCCAGCAAGAGTTTTAGCTAAGGCTGAGTAAGAGAGGCCTTTAAAGACCAGCTGCTCAGCAAATTTTAAAGCAGACTCAGGATGAGATTCACTGTGGACATAATTGTTCTTTAGACAAAAATTTACCCAATGGTGCCAAGCAACTGAATTGTTTTGTCAGCTAAAGATTTTTCAATAAAGTAAGGAATTACACCCGAATTACATCCAAAAGCTGCTGTGGGCATATTGCTCCTCTGGTGTCTGCTTTGGGTACTTGCTTCTGACTCGCCCCCTGGGCCGTGGGGCACCCAGAATCGGGCTTCAGTGCAATGTTGGGGGTAGTAGTGGCAACCCGATCCCGTGGCTCAGGGTGGTCAGACCAAATGCTGTGGCAGTTTATTTGTAGGGTCTTGAATGTCCGACTACGCCACCCGTGGATAACTCCCCACGGGAAGAGTGTAGCCTCAAGGCAGTGTAATAGGATGCTGGGGATGATGGTGCAGGCCGCAATAATAAGGGTCCAGAGTCTGCTTCAAACAGTCCAGGGCCTTTATTGTAGTTAGTACTAACGACCCAACAGGAGTACAGGGTAGGAATGGGCCTGGGGGTCTGAGAGCATTCGGGCGAGCCCCACTGGTCAGGGTGAGTGGGTAGGCCTACCGTTCTCACTCTGCCCTTGCTGACTATCCCCCTTTTCGTGGTGTGATAGCCCACGTCCCTGAGCTGGCCATGTACTACGCCTGTATGGCTTGCGACTCGGGCCTTAGGTACCTGTTGCTTCTCCGTGCTGTACCGGTCCCTCTGTGTGGCGGAGCTTCCAGGCTTCTTAGGCCAAGGGACCTGAAGTCCCTCGCGGGTTGGTTATCTGCTGCCGGGCTTACAACCCTGACAGCCTCGGACCCCAGTGTCCGGTTGTGTAGTTCTCTCTCAGCCAGGATCGGCTCTCATCGCCTCTGTCCCTGGCTTGCTGTTCCTACTCTGCCTCCCGGACTCCTCAGCTGCTGCTGACCTGTCCCTTTCCTCTGGGAACCCTTCTGGATGCTTCAGAAGTGGGTCCTGGTTGCCCTAATCCTGCCCTCAGTTCCAGCTTTTATAGGGGCAGCCTGCTCCCCCTACTGGCCTGGGACAGGAGGTGCTGCATGCTAATGGTCCCTGACCAGGGAACCTCCCTCCTGCTCTCAGACACAGCCTTTGATATTTGTGGCATCCAGGCCTGGGGTGACACATTTCCCCCTAGTAAATTTTAGTACTCCGGGACTAAACAAGAAACACAAATACAGGGTATAAATGCATGACCATAAACACAACAGGGAAAGAAATAACAAACAACACCACATATTGAGTTCTTTAGGTCACAGTGTGGTCTGTGACCGGGTGTCCATATCACCAACAAAAGAAGAGGGTCACAGTATGATCCGTGACCGGGTGTCCATTTCACCAACACAACGGAAGCCTTAACCAGGTGGGGGGTCTGTCCTTGCCCCGAGTCCTTGACAGTCTTTATTCATTCTTTTGGTTAGGCTCCGATCATATTTACAAGGCAGTCCCAGTTACTCAAAGTTCATAACCTGTTAGTCCATATATCTAGAAAAACTGGGAAAACAGTATTAATAACCAGGGTACAAACATAAAACATTAAATATATACATTATACATTTAGATCTTCCAGCGAGCTGGTATTTGACCCCTAGTGCTCCGGGTTGGCCTCCATAACCCACTGTCTGGTGGTGGTCTAACCTGGCTTTCCCCACTAGTATTAAGGGTACAGCTACTAGCTGGGTTTACAGGCAGGGCAGGCAGCTGTCTGCGGGTTCTTTGGCTTACCACAGGCATGGCAGGCTCACTGTCAGCGGAGGGTTGACTCTCCTGGGCTGCTGGCATGGGTTCTTCTGCCTCCGGGGCTGCTTGTTCTTCTTGTTCTTCTTGCTCTCCTGTAGGCTCCTGCTGGGTAGGTTGAAGGAAGTGTAGGACGGGTACCACTATTGCGTCATTTATCCGAGTCCAGGTCCGGGGGAACTCTCCGAGAACTGTACTGATCATTTCTTCCTTGGCCTCTGCGGGCTCAAGGTCATCTTGATCTTCACTTGGTCTCTGCAGTTGCTCGGCGCACCGTTTTAGGTGGTCTCTGGAGACAGTGCTAGTGGTTTCTCCTCCATCCTTGGTAATTACACATACCTTCGGGTTGTTGTGGTCGGACTGCAGTACTGTGTACGGGTCTCTACCACTGGTCGTCCAGCTTGTGAAGCCTTCCGCTTCAGGACCTGCTCTCCAGGTTCCAGGGGACCAGCAGGGGCGTGTTGGTTGAAGAGCCTCTCTTGCTTTTCTCTCGCTTGAGCCAGACTCCTCTTCACACTCTCCTGTACCTTCTTGTACTGTAGCCGCCGTTCCGTATCCCAGTCCGCATCTGAGGAGGTGTCCTCGGGTGTCAGGACTCCCATCTCCAGGTCTATAGGCAGCTTACCTGGTCTTGCTCGCATCAGGTAAGCCGGGGTGTAATTTGTAGCATTCACCGGGATATGGTTGTGCAAGTCAATCAGGTCTGGCAGCTTCTCCGGCCACAGGCTGCGTTCTTCCAGGGGCAACGTCTTGAGGAGATCAATGACGATATTGTTCATTTTCTCACACAGCTCGTTGGTTTGCTGGTGGTAAGGCATTGTCCGAATCTTCCTACAGCCGTAGAGGTTGCAGAACTCCTGGAACACTTCAGCCTCAAACGCCGGACCTTGATCCATTAAGACCTGTTCCGGATACCCATGTGGACGGCAGAAGTGTTGCTGGAAGGCTCTGGCTGCTGTTTGGGCTGTCAGGTCTTTAACAGGAACCACCACCAGGAACCGGGAGTAATGGTCCACAATTGTCAGGGCATAGACGTAGCCCGACCGGCTTGGAGCCAATTTCACATGGTCCAGAGCTACCAGCTCAAGAGGCTGCCTGGTGACTATGGGCCTCAAGGGTGTCTGCTGGCTGATACGGTCCTTCCTTCTGAGGTGACATGGGCCGCAGTCCCTGCTCCACTTCTCTATGGCCCTTCTCATACCGACCCAGTAGAACCGCTCTCTCAGTAGGAACTCCAGTTTCTTCCACCCGAAGTGTCCCGCTCTGTCATGGTAGGCCTCCGGGACCATTTCTTCATCTCGCCTCGGGACCACTACCTGCCAGGTCAGCTCGTGCGTCCGGTGGTTGACAAGCCTTCTGCACAGCTTACCCTCGTAGAGGAATAGCCTGCTTTTCTCCTTCCATATCTGCTTGGCTTCCTCTGGAGCATCCGGGCCAGGGCTAGCGTCTGCCTGGGTTAACAGGTCTTTCACCAGGCGACCTGCAGGGTCACTATCTTGCGTTTCAGCCCAGCCGTGGTGGGGTAAGGGGTTGAACATGACGGTGGTTAGGTCTTTGTCTTTTACCCGGTGAGAATACTGAGTGGCCCCATACCGGTGGAACGCAGGGAGCTCTACTTCCTCCAGCTCTTCCGAGTCTTCTTCTCCTTCAGGTAGGTGGGGCATTCTTGATAGAGCGTCTGCGTTGGCGTTGGTTCTGCCTGCCCGGTATTTGATTGTGAAGTCATAATTGGATAGCCGGGCCATCCACCGCTGTTCTAGGGCACCTAGTCTTGCATTGTCCAGGTGTGTCAGCGGGTTGTTGTCCGTGTACACAGTGAACTTTGCGGAGGCCAGGTAATGCTTAAACCGTTCTGTGATGGCCCACACCACTGCCAAGAATTCTAGCTTGAGGGAGCTGTAATTCTCCGGGTTTCTTTCAGTGGGCATCAGCTTTCGGCTGGCGTACGCGATCACCCTTTCTCTGCCCTGTTGGTTTTGTGACAGCACGGCTCCCAGCCCCACATTACTGGCATCTGTGTGGAGGATAAAAGGCTGGCCATAATCGGGGTAGGCCAGGATCTCATCCCCCGTGAGGGCCATCTTCAACTGGCGGAAGGACTCCTCTTCCAGCTTGTCCCACTTGAAGGATGGCTTGTGACTTCTGGATTTGGACTGGCCTATCAGGAGGTCCTGCATTGGAGCTGCCATCCTTGTGAACCCGGGGATGAACCTTCGGTAGTAGCCTACCAACCCGAGGAACTGCCTCACTTCTTTGATGTTAGAGGGGCTTGGCCAGCTCTTAATGGCTGTAACTTTGTCGGGGTCGGGGGCTACTCCCTCAGCACTCACCACGTGCCCTAGGTACTGTACCTTCGGTTTTAACAGGTGACACTTTGAGGGTTTCACCTTCAGGCCATAGCCTGCGAGGGCTTCGAACACCTCAGCCAGGTGCTTTAGATGGTCCTCGTAGGTCTTTGAATAGATGATCACGTCGTCCAGGTAAAGTAGGACCATCTCAAAGTTTCGGTGCCCTAGACAGCATTCCATCAGCCTCTGGAAGGTCCCTGGTGCATTGCAGAGCCCGAAGGGCATACAGTTGAATTCGCTCAATCCCATCGGGGTGGTGAAGGCGGTCTTCTCCTTGTCAGCCTCTGCCACAGGAACCTGCCAGTGCCCACTAGTAAGGTCCAAAGTAGAGAAGAAATTAGCTGATTTTAGAGCTGCTAAAGACTCCTCTATCCTAGGTAACGGGTACACGTCTTTATGGGTGATACGATTGATTTGTCTATAGTCCACGCACATTCTCATGGTACCGTCTTTCTTTTTTACCAGAACCAAGGGGGCTGCCCAGGGGCTACAGCTGTCTCTAATGACCCCAGCTTCTTTCATTTCTCTCAGCATGCCCTTTGCATTCTGATAATGTGCAGGGGGTACAGGTCTGTGCCTCTCTTTTATTGGTGGGTGGCTCCCCGTGGGGATGTGGTGTTCTACTCCCTTTACTCGGCCGAAGTCTAGCGGGTGCTTACTAAAAATTCTCTCGTACTCCTGAACCACCCGGTAGACTCCTTGTTTTTGGTGCAGGGGAGTGGAGTCAGCACCCACATGGAGTTTCTGGCACCAGTCCTCCTTGTGTTTCTGGGAGCCATTACCCTCCACCTGGGGAGATGGAGGCAAGGGTTCCACGACCCGGATAGCATTGTGTTCGACGGCAAACAATTTGGCTAGTGTAGTGTACCGGGGCAAGTGTACTTCACTTTCCCCGATGTTTAAGATCCGGACGGGCACCCTTCCATGGCAGACATCAACCACCCCCCGGGCTGTCAAAATGGTGGGCCTGCTGTCTGAGTACACGGGTTCTACCATGGCTTGGTAGTCTCTCCCTCTTAACTCGATTGCAGTCCGACACCAGATCATCATTTCACTTTTGGGAGGCATGGCAATGGGGAACAGGTCGCTCATCCTCACGCTACCGATCTCACCACCAGACAGTTCTACCTGTTGCCGTCTCATCAGGGCTCTTCTCTCTTTCTGGAGGACCCTCTGTTGGCTGGAGCTCGCATTCATCGCCACCTGCTGCAAAATCACAATTACTTCTGAAAGACAGTTTTCAATCACATTAGTAGCCAAGGTTATTTTAGGGTGACTTTCATGATGGTCAGTGTCCACAATGATCACTCCCTGTGCCGGCAGTTCAAGCTTACCAATCTTGATGGTCATCTCTCTGAACCCCACCTGCGGCATGGGCTGGCCATTGCTGGCGATGATGCTCAAGTCATCGTCTGGATAACGGGTTATATCCGCATCACTGCAGTACCGCTTGAAAAGTACGTAGGGGATGTCACTTGGGACCCGGTGTCCAGCCGTGCACTCATGGGGATACCGTCCAGCACTACGAGTAAGACCGGGCGTCCCCCCACGTACTTATCACGCCAATTAGACGGGCCTGATGACCTTATGCCTGGGGGTTGGCCCTCTGCCCCAGGTCGGACCCATTTAAAGTACAGTACCTTGCTATGTGTCCTGGCTGACTGCAACGGCGGCAAATCGGCTGTCCATCCTCAGTGTAACGGTCGGCGGGCCTCCCTCTGAACGACGGGATCCTCCTCTGTCGACGCCACCGGATATCCTCCGGACTGGAAGCCAGCTTGATTGGTCTTGACGGTTCCACCTGCAATGACTGTACGGTCCTGGTCAGTGCAGCCACACTCTTTGTTAGCTCTTGGACCTGATGGTGCAGGTTTGCAGGCTGGGATGGATTTAGGGCCTGTGCATCAGCCCCCACAAGGTCTCCGGGGTAGGGCACCGCACCCTGGTGGTAAGTGATGGCAGGGCGCCGGGAATCTACAGCACCACTTGGTGCGGGTTCTCGGAGCACTCGGGTGGCCCTATCCTTGAACTGCACAAAAGTCAAATCGGGGTTCTGTAGGGCCATGAGGCGCAGCTGGGTTCTGTGGGTGCTGGACAGCAGACCTTCTATGAACTGGTCAGTCAACAGTTTATCGGTGTCCTGCACGCTGCCAGGGTCAGCTTGTTTAATTGCTCCCAGAGCTTCTTGCAGGTTCAAGGCATAGTCTCTGATACTATCTTGGGCTCGCTGCTTACAGCCATAGAACCGCATTTTGATTTCGGCTGAGGTACGGGTATCAAAGGTTCTCCACAGCCGGGTGAGAATATCCTTTACAGTCTTCATCTGACCATGATTTCACTTCCCGCTGGGCTGCACCGGTTAGCTGCTCCGTCAGAATGCTCACTTTCTGTTCTTCTGTCAGGGGATAAACTTTAAATAAACTGTGCAGTCTTTCCTTAAAGTCAGTTAACGTATGGGATTCCCCTGAGTATTGGGGCAGCCACGCTGGTGGTAGAAGGTCCCTCCGCGTCCGGCATCTTCCCCCCCCCCCCCTAGTTAAATGTGGCCTACCTTCCATTGATCCTCTTCCGTAGGCCGCGGCTCTGCTGGTGCTGCTCCGGGCGAGGACCATGTGTCGCGTCCTGGTGACGTCAGCGACGCTCTCGCTCCTTCCAGGACCTTACGCAGCGTCGGTGCGTAGGGCTGGGCTTCAGGTCTCGCGCGGTTTGGACTTCCACACCCCTCTTCTTCCCGTGCGGCGTCCCGAAGATGGCGCCCGATGGCGGGAACACGGCTGAGGATGGCAGGAAACGGCTGAAGATGGCGGGAAATGGCTCCGGATGGGGGGAAACCTCTTTTTCAGGTTAGTATAAAGTCTTTTTCAGGCACGCAATACCCGTTTGTGGCGGGTTGGTCACAATCCTGATGACTACGCCAAAGCTGACTCGCCCCCTGGTCCGTGGGGCACTCGGAACCGGGCTTCAGTGCAATGTTGGGGGCAGTAGTGGCAACCCGATCCCGTGGCTCAAGGTGGTCAGACCAAATGCTGTGACAGTTTATTTGTAGGGTTTTGAATGTCCGACTATGCCACCCGTGGATTGCGGTCAGGGATGACCGCCGCTGCAAGGCAGACCGCTGAGGCTGATGTTGGTATACAGCACAGGGATAGGATAACTCCCCACGAGAAGAGTGTAGCCTCAGGGCAGTGTAATAGGATGCTGGGGGTGATGGTGCAGGCCTCAATAATAAGGGTCCAGAGTCTGCTTCAAACAGTCCAGGGTCTTTATTGTAGTTAGTACTAATGACCCAACAGGAGTACAGGGTAGAAATGGGCCTGGGGGTCTGAGAGCATTCGGACGAGCCCCACTGGTGAGGGTGAGTGGGTAGGCCTACCGTTCTCTCTCTGCCCTTGCTAACTATCCCCCTTTTTGTGGTGTGATAGCCCACGTCCCTGAGCTGGCCGTGTACTATGCCTGTATGGCTTGCGACTCGGGCCTTAGGTACCTGTTGCTTCTCCGTGCTGTACCGGTCCCTCTGTGTGGCGGAGCTTCCAGGCTTCTTAGGCCAAGGGACCTGAAGTCCCTCGTGGGTTGGTTATCTGCTGCCGGGCTTACAACCCTGACAGCCTCGAACCCCAGTGTCCGGTTGTGTAGTTCTCTCTTCCAGAACCGTGACCACTGACAGTGACAAATAAATCTTGCATTACAATTACTCTGCTTAGGGGAAAAGGAAGCTTTTAGCCAAATATTAACCACTTCGCGCCAGAGCCTGTTTTTGCCTTCGTGACCAGGCCAATTTTTACAATTCTGACCACTGTCACTTTATGAAGTAATTACTCTGGAACGCTTCAACGGATTCCCCCGATTCTGAGATTGTTTTTCGTGACATATTGTACTTCATCATAGCGGTAAAATTTCTTCAATATCACTTGCGTTTATTTCTGGAAAAATCGGAAATTTGGCGAAAATTTTGAAAATTTTGCAATTTTCAAACTTTGAATTTTCATGCCCTTAAATCAGAGAGATACAGTACAGACCAAAAGTTTTGACACACCTTCTTATTTAAAGATTTTTCTGTATTTTCATGACTATGAAAATTGTACATTCACACTGAAGGCATCAAAACTATGAATTAACACATGTGGAATTATATACTTAACAAAAAAGTGTGAAACAACTGAAAATATGTCTTATATTCTAGGTTCTTCAAAGTAGCCACCTTTTTTCTTTGATAACTGCTTTGCACACTCTTGGCATTCTCTTGATGAGCTTCAAGAGGTAGTCACCAGAAATGGTCTTCCAACAATCTTGAAGGAGTTCCCAGAGATGCTTAGCACTTGTTGGCCCTTTTGCCTTCACTCTGCGGTCCAGCTCACCCCAAACCATCTCGATTGGGTTCAGGTCTGGTGACTGTGGAGGCCAGGTCATCTGGCGTAGCACCCTATCACTCTCCTCCTTGGTCAAATACCCCTTACACAGCCTGGAGGTGTATTTGAGGTCATTGTCCTGTTGAAAAATAAATGATGGTCCAACTAAACGCAAACCGGATGGAATAGCATGCAAGATGCTGTTGTAGCCGTGCTGGTTCAGTATGCCTTCAATTTTGAATAAATCCCCAACAGTGTCACCAGCAAAGCACCCCACACCATCACACCTTCTCCTCCATGCTTCACAGTGGGAACCAGGCGTGTAGAGTCCATCCGTTCACCTTTTCTGCGTCACACAAAGACACGGTGGTTGGAACCAAAGATCTCAAATTTGGACTCATCAGACCAAGGCACAGATTTCCACTGGTCTAATGTCCATTCCTTGTGTTCTTGAGCCCAAACAAGTCTCTTCTGCTTGTTGCCTGTCCTTAGCAGTGGATTCCTAGCAGCTATTTTACCATGAAGGCCTGCTGCACAAAGTCTCCTCTTAACAGTTGTTGAAGAGATGTGTCTGCTGCTAGAACTCTGTGTGGCTTTGACCTGGTCTCTAATCTGAGCTGCTGTTAACCTGCTATTTCTGAGGCTGGTGACTCGGATAAACTTATCCTCAGAAGCAGAGGTGACTCTTGGTCTTCCTTTCCTGGGGCCGTCCTCATGTGAGCCAGTTTCTTTGTAGCGCTTGATGGTTTTTGCAACTACACTTGGGGACACTTTCAAAGTTTGCCCAATTTTTCGGACTGACTGACCTTCATTTCTTAAAGTAATGATGGCCATTCGTTTGTCTTTACTTAGCATTTGTATTATGGCAAGAAAAAAGCAGCTAACAGTCTATTCAGTAGGACTATCAGCTGTGTATCGACCAGACTTCTGCACAACACAACTGATGGTCACAGCCCCATTTATAAGGCAAGAAATCCCACTTATTAAACCTGACAGGGCACACCTGTGAAGTGAAAAACATTTCCGGTGACTACCTCTTGAAGCTCATCAAGAGAATGCCAAGAGTGTGCAAAGCAGTCATCAAAGCAAAAGGTGGCTACTTTGAAGAACCTAGAATATAAGACATATTTTCAGTTGTTTCACACTTTTTTGTTAAGTATATAATTCCACATGTATTAATTCATAGTTTTGATGCCTTCAGTGTGAATTTACAATTTTCATAGTCATGAAAATAAAGAAAAATCTTTAAATGAGAAGGTGTGTCCAAACTTTTGGTCTGTACTGTATGTCACACAAAATAGTTAATAAATAACATTTCCCACATGTCTACTTTACATCAGCACAATTTTGGAACCAACATTTTTTTTTGTTAGGAAGCTATAAGGGTTAAAAGTTGACCAGTGATTTTTCATTTTTCCAACAAAATTTACAAAAACATTTTTTAGGGACCACATCTTATTTGAAGTGACTTTGAGGGGCCTTTATGACAGAAAATACCCAAAAGTGACACCATTCTAAAAACTGCACCCCTCAAGGTGCTCAAAACCACATTCAAAAAATTTATTAACCCTTCAGGTGTTTCACGGTAATTTTTGGAATGTGGAAGAAAACAATGTACATTTAACTTTTTTTCACAAAAATGTTACTTTAGACCCAATTTTTTTATTTTCACAAGGGTAACAGGAAAAATGGACTACACAATTTGTAGTGCAATTTCTCATGAGCGCGCTGATACCCCATATGTGAGGGAAAACCACTGTTTGGGTGCACTGCAGGGTTCGGAAGGGAAGGAGCGCCATTAGACTTTTTGAATGTAAAATTTGTTTGAATAATTAGCGGACCCCATGTTGCATTTGGAGAGCTCCTGATGTGCTTAAACAGTGGAAACCCCCCACAAGTGACACCATTTTGGAAACTAGACCCCTTAGGGAACTTAGCTAGATGTGTGGTGAGCACCTTGCACCCCCAGGTGCTTCACAGAAGTTTATAATATTGAGCCGTAAAAATAAAATTTTCACATTTTTCTCACAAAAAATGTTTTTCATCCCGTAATTTTGCATTATCATAAGGGTAACAAGAGAAATTGCACCATGAAATTTGTTGTGCAATTTCTCCTGAGTACGCCGATACCCCATATGTGGGGGAAAACCACTGCTTTGGTGTACGGCAGGGTTTGGAAGAGAAAGGAGCGCTATGTTGGCTGGGATAGGTTGCAGACACCATGTCACATTTGAAGAGTCGGTGACATGCCGAAACAGCAGTAACCCCAACAAGTGACCCCATTTTGTAAACTACACCTCTCAAGGAATTCATCTAGAGAAGTAGTGAGTATTTTTTAATTTTTAAATTTATACCATTGGGCAGTGAAGAAAACCTAATTATATTTTTACCACAAAAAAATGTTTTACCCTCAGATTTTACATTTTCACACAGGGCAATGGGTAAAAATGGTGCCGAAATGTGTCACACAATTTCTTCTAAAAGTGGCAATACCCCATATGTGGCTGTATCGTACCGCTCAGCCATACGGCGAGATCTGGGGGGGACGGAGCGCTATTTGACATTTGGAGAACAAATTATTGTATAATAGACATTTGGATTTGGGAGCACAACATTTTCTGAATTTCTTTTGGGGGGCTGTTATGCACACGCCCGGGCTAAGCGGCGTGTGCGTGTGATTGGTAGTGATTCCACTGGACCGTGCCGGAGAGTGAATGCCTGGAGGGGCGTGACTAGGTATTCACCCGATCCGACCAGGGTCGCACGACGGCATACGACGCCAGTGCACCAAGGAGGAACCGAGCAGAGGGACCAGGTGCTACTCCAGGACAGACCCCGGACACGGCTGTTGACCCACACAGGGGAATACAGGAACAGGCTGGTAGGCTGGCACACAGACTGGTGGGTATAGGCAGGCACGACTGGTATGCAGGCAGGCGGGTATGCAGGCAGGGGGGTAAAGGCAAGCACAGCTAGAGTGCAGACAGGGAGGCACTAGCAGGTAGGAACACAGGCGGGATAGGACCCAGTACACACCGGGACTAAGGAACAATACAGGCAGAGGGTTACAGGCAAGCACAGCTAGAGTGCAGACAAGGCTGAGCAGGGAGGACAGGGCTCTGTTCACACGGAACAGACAGGAAGGGAAAGACAGAGCCAGATACTCACACAGTACTTGCAGAGACAACAAGCAGGAGTTAGGTACGAGTTCAGACTCTGCAGAAAAAGGAAGGGAACGGACATAGAGGCAAAACAGGTAAAGGACAGGAGAGAGTTCAGACTGGAACTGAGTGTACGGAGGAGACCGACACTGCAGAGGGATACAGGAGCGGGTCTGGGAATACGGCCCCCAGAGAGGCGGAACGAACAGGCAAGGAGCGTGTTCAGACAGGACAGACCAGACACAGGAGCGGGTCTAGGAAATCGGCCACTAGAAGGCGGAGCGAACAGGCAAGGAGCGTGTTCAGACAGGACAGACCAGACACAGGAGCGGGTCTAGGAAATCGGCCACTAGAAGGCGAGAGGAACAGGCTAGGAGCGTGTTCAGACAGGTCAGACAAGATACAGGAACGGGTCTAGGTAATCGGCCCCTAGAAGGCAGGAGGAACAGGCTAGGAGCGTGTTCAGACAGGACAGACAAGAGAACACAGAAAGGACTCAGTTCAGACACGGGAACTAATACCGAAAAGCAGGAGACATACAGGACTCAGTTCAGACACGGGAGCTGATACCGCAAAGCAGGAGACATACAGGACTCAGTTCAGACACGGGAGCTGATACCGCAAAGCAGAAGACATACAGGACTCAGTTCAGACAGGCCTGGAAATACAGCCTCCAGGAAAGGCAGACAAGGAAACAAAGAACGGGACCTGGCACCTTCAGAGTGCAAGCACACACTGAAGGAAACACTATGCTCAGGCAGGGATAGAAGGGAGCTGCTGAGCTATATACCAAGTGACAGACAGCAATAGGCTGAGGACGCACAAGGGGTGTGACCCACAGCAGGTACAAAAGGCAGGAAGTGATCGGGCGCCGCCCTTAAGCAGCAGAAACAGACACAAACAGACAGCATGGAGGGAAGCCAGAGAGACATTCTGGACAGGAGATCAAGTGCGCCCTCTTGCACAGTGGGAGATGGACCACCATGCAAGGACGCCGCCAGGTATGTTACAGGGGCAAGGGCCATTTTGCTTTTCCAGAGCCTTTCTGCTACCAGTAACTTGGAAGTCCCTTATATTTTAACAGATAATGGACTAGCTTTTTTTGAGGACTGAGTTGAAGCTTTTATTGGGAACATTTTACATATTGTTTATCTGGCGCTCTATGCTGACCACTTATATCGGGGTTTCCATCTAAATTTCCAAGTGATGTACTTTAGATGAAATCCCTGCGGGATCCATTCACTGTAATGAGGAAGCAGAGTTACTCTGGACTCCGTCTGGCCTCTGTTTAGCGGTGTCCTTTTTTTTCAGAAGTGCACAAAACTGTGGTCAACCGCACTTTTATGCACGCCTAAAAAAAGTGACACCGTGGGATCACAGGCTAGACGGAATCCACAGTGCCTCCATCTGCCTCATTACAGGGAATCTTCCGCCGGGGGTTCTGTCTGAATAACTTATTTCAGAGATTTACACGGAAACCCCGGTGTAAGTGCTCAGCACAGAGTGCAGGATAAATGTGCGCCGAGCCTTACTGCGATCTTTGGGAGACAAATCAGTAGCAGGTGAAGAATTGGTTTTATTTATTTTTTATGCCGTTCCTCGTGCGGTATAGGTGATGAGATTACTTTATTCTTCGGGTCGGTGCGATGACAGCGATACCAGATTTATATCTGGTTTTTAGGATTGACAGCTGTCACACACTAAAAGACGCTTTTTTTTTTGCCAAATCTAGTTTTTGCATTGCCATTTTGAGAGCTATAATTTTTCCATATTTCGGCCAACAGAGTCATGTGATGGCTTGTTTTTTGCGGGATGAGTTGACATTTTATTGGTACCATTTTTGGGTACGTGACATTTTTTAATCGCTTTCTATTCCGTTTTTTGGGAGGTAAAATTAACAAAAACCAACAATTCAGGAATTGTTTTTAGAGGTTTTTTTTATGCCGTTCTGCGTGTGGTAAAAGTGATAAGGCAGCATTATTCTTCAAGTCAGTACATTTACAGCGATACTACACTTACCGTATTTTTTTTATGTTTTGGCGCTTTTACACAATAAAAAAATGTTATAGAAAAATATTTTTTTTGCATCGCTTTATTCTGAGAGCTATAACTTTTTTATTTTTCGGCTGATGGAGCTGTGTGGCAGCTTATTTTTTGCAGAACAAGATGACGTTTTCAGCGGTACCGTTTTATTTCCATTTTGCTTTTTGATCGCATTTTTTTCCACTTTTTGTTTGGCGATATGATGAAAAAGCATAGTTTTTTGCTCCGTTTTTTATTTATTTTTATTACGGTGTGCGCAGAAGGAGTTAATTAGTGTGACAGTTTTATATACGGATTTATTGGTTTCATATTTTATTTATTTATTTTTATTTATTTTGTGATTTTTTTTTAAACAGTTTGAAAACTTTTTTAAACCTTTTTTTTACATTTTTACTTAGTCCCTGTATGGGACATTAATTTTTATTTTTCTAATCACTGTTCTCATGCAATGCAATAGACATGTATTGCATTGCATGAGAACACTGCGAACAGTTTCACAGTCAGTGTCTACTGCTAGACTTCAGCTGCAGGCTGAGTCTAGCAGGACACCGTACATGGCCGACCCGGAGGTGGTCATGTGACCTCTGGCTGCCATGAAAACGGCAGGTCCTGTCAGACATCAGGGGGCCGTCGGAGAGATAAGTGGACGACCCCCTCTCCTCTCACTAAATGCCGCGATCACTATAGATCGCGGCATATAGAAGATAGCAAAGAGTTAACATCATTGGGACCTGATCCAATCAGGTCCCGATGATGTCCCCTGTCAGAGCTGTCGCTCTGCACCGCACCCGCAGTGCTTGCAGGATCCTGGGGTCCTGAGGGCTGCGGGACCACCGACCGTTTATAAACGTCGGCGCTGCACAGAGCCCAGCAAGCGCCGACGTTTTTGTACAGTGGGCGGTCGGGAAGCGGTTAAATTCCAGACAAAGAAGGATCATAGGCCTAATAATCTGCGCAGCCCACTTATTCTTAGAAGATAAGATATTAATACAAAAAACTAAGCCTTGGTTGCTAGAAAAAAATATGATTCGCTTATTCTTTATAAGTGGGCCCCAAAGATGAAGAGACAAGAAAATTGAAAATAGATCCAACACAGCTGAATTTTTAGTAACCTTACTATGAACCCACGCTTCTGGCCACTTTCCTGACACCCAATGAGAAGAGAATGATAAGCCAAGGGGCTTTCATGTTCATCTGTGAAAAATAACAATGTTAAATAGTCTGCAAGCACAAAGGGGCTCTGCCAGACAGTTTTTCCTTTGAAATTAGACAGGAAATTCAGCCAAATTTTTAAATCTTCCTTTGTTTCCTTGTCTAACCTTATATTGGAACTGGGGGAAGAATGACCAGAAGTAGTCTCATAAAGACGCCTCAAAAAAACGCAACCCACTGGGATGATCCTCAAAGCGAAATTGAATAATCCTAACAAAGATTGTAGTTCTTTTAAAGTGACCTTCTCTCTTTTTAAAAACAGTTTTATAATGGAGCAAAGTTTAGAAACTTTTTCAAGGGGGAGAGAACAACTCATTTTTTTAATCCATTAAAATCCCTAAAAATTCAAGAGAGGTACACGGTGAGACTGTTTTGTCATAGGCGATAGAGACTCCGAATTGATTACAAACTTTAATAAATGTATTTAATAATAAAAAAACAAAAATCGGAATCTCGAGGGCCAATAAACAAAAAGTCATCACGATAATGTAAAACTCCCCCAACTAAATAAAACCATGATAACGAAAAACCCATTGGAAGACATTTGTCAAAAAATAACTTATCATTAAAGATAAAACCTAACGACCTAAAACCTTCTGGATTAACAGGTAAAAGTTTAAATGCCTTCATAGAGCTTTCACAATGGGTTTTATGTGCCACCGTCTTATGTGCCACAATGGGCTTCACACTGCTCTCCTGATCTGGGTATATTTCTAGCCATGGGGCCATTTTTTCCAATTTCACAGGAGTCAGAGCTTTTTGCAATAGACTCCCTATTTTGGCTTTGTTGCCCATTCTGGATTTACTTTTTAAAGCACTTAGCCATGGGGTGAGCGCCCCCACAAAGGCAGCACTCGTGCCGAAAGCGACAGTTATGAGACCCCACTTGCAAGCAGGGGTGGATTCAGAGTAGCCAGGGCCCCGGGCAGTGTAGAAGGTGTGGGCCCCCCCCTTCCGCTGACAGAAATAGTGGTGAGTGTATCGCGGCGCACACATTTTTCCCTTATGTACAGAACTATATATAACATAGCGCCATACATAATAGGGCAGGGGTAGGAGATTAATTTTCAGAAGGGGCCACATGAGAGACCGTGACTGTTGTGGAGGCCTAACAATAGGCTGAAATTAATTCTGCTCAATATTAATATATTAATTATAATTATTTTTAATTTCATTTGTATCACTTAATATTGAGCAGAATTAATATGCTGACATACCCTATATACAGTATGAGACCCCACATAGCCCCTTCAATCAACAACCAAAGCAATCAACCTATGGGGCCATAAAAAAAAAACTAAAAAAAAATCTCTTTATTTTAAAGACTCAATTCATAAAGACATTAGTGATGAGCGAACGTGCTCAGATAACTTGTTATCCCTTCACGCTCGGGTGTTGTTCGAGTATCTTGTAGTGCTTGGATAATATATTCGAGTCTCTTCGGCTGCATGTTATGTTTTTGTCTGTTAGACAGCCACAACACTTAACAAACAAGCAATCCCCGCATGTGTTGTATCTGTCTAACAGCAGATACAACACTATATATATAGACCCTATATGGCCTGAACAGTTGTGTACTTAGCTTAATGGAGTCTTCTTCCCACACTTTTTCTCCTCCTTTGGTCATTCAGGGATTCGTCAGGGAATTCCTTCAATCAGGACAAGAAAAGGAGACCATAAGCCAAACTGCAATGAGAATAACAGCTCACAGGTCTAGGCAATATGCCCCCACAAAGCCCCCTACATACAATATGAGCCCCCACACAGCCCCCCCATATACAGTATGAACCCACACACAGCCCTCTATGTTGGTATATGCAACAGTTGTGGACTTCTTTGTATTTGCGAAGGAAGACTATATGCTGATCTGACAGTAGATTGCGATGTTATAATAATAATAATAATAGTTAATTTTTATAGCGCCAACATATTCCGCAGCACTTTACAAATTTTAGGGGGGACTTATACAGACAATACAGAATAAGCATATCTCATATCGAAAGGAGTGAGGGCCCTGCTCGCGAGCTTACAGTCTATGAGGAAGTGGGGGAGACACAAAAGGTAAAAAGTACATATATTGTATAATGCAGCCTTGATATACTGAATAGGATAAATAATAATACATGGACTGGTCGCCAGCCAGTATGTGTGCAGTCCTGACAGAGGCTTTTATGTGCATGGTTGGTTTGAACCCGAAGTTGAAGAAGATTTTAATATGGGGGAAACCTGGGATGGACAGAGTGTGTTTAGGTGATACGCCAGTCTAAAGAAATGTGTTTTTAGGGTTCGCTTGAAACTGTGGGTATTGGGAATTAATCGAACTGTCCTGGGTAGTGCATTCCAGAGAATTGGCGCAGCACGCGAGAAATCTTGGAGACGGGAGTGGGAAGTTCGGATTATGGAGGATTTTAGTTTCAAGTCATTTGCAGAACGCAGGGCACGTGTAGGGTGGTAGACTGAGACGAGGGAGGAGATGTAGGGGGGTACTGAAGCATGGAGCGCTTTGTGGGTAAGCGTGATAAGTTTAAAATGAACTCTATATTGAATGGGCAACCAATGCAATGACTGGCACAGGGAAGAGGCATCTGAGTAGCGATTGACGAGGAATATGATCCTGGCTGCTGCGTTCAGGACGGATTGGAGAGGGGAGAGTTTAGTAAGAGGGAGACCGATTAGTAGAGCGTTGCAATAGTCAAGACGAGAATGAATAAGAGCTACAGTAAGAGTTTTTGCCGAGTCAAAGGTGAGAAAAGTCCTGATTCTTGAGATGTTTTTGAGGTGTAGATGACATGAACGAGCGAGTGATTTGATGTGAGGAGTGAAGGAAAGATCTGAATCAAAAATGACCCCAAGACAGCGGGCTTGTTGCTGGGGAGTAATGGTGGAGCCACAAACAGAAATGGCAATATCGGGCACAGGTAGGTTAGTGGAGGTAGGAAAGACGAGTAGTTCAGTTTTTGACAGATTCAGTTTTAGGTAGAGGGAGGACATAGTGTTAGACACAGCAGAAAGACAATCACTGGTCTTTTGTAATAATGCAGGGGTGATGTCCGGAGCAGAGGTGTATAATTGGGTGTCATCAGCATAGAGATGGTACTGAAAACCAAATCTACTGATTGTTTGTCCAATAGGAGCGGTGTATAAGGAGAAAAGAAGGGGGCCTAGGACTGATCCTTGAGGAACCCCGACAGTAAGAGGAAGTAGGGAGGAGGAGGAGCCGACGAAAGACACAGAGAAGGAGCGGTCAGAGAGATAGGAGGAGAACCAGGAGAGAACAGTGTCCTTGAGGCCGATAGAGCGGAGCATAGTTAGGAGGAGCTGGTGATCCACAGTGTCGAATGCTGCAGAGAGATCCAGGAGAATCAGCAGGGAGCAGTGACCATTAGATTTAGCTGTTAGTAGATCATTAGAGACTTTACTGAGGGCAGTTTCAGTAGAATGTAAAGAGCGGAAACCAGATTGTAAAGGGTCAAGAAGAGAGTTGTCTGAGAGATAGCGGATTAGACGGGAATGGACCAGGCGTTCCAGGAGTTTAGAGATAAAGGGAAGATTGGAAACAGGTCTGTAGTTGTCCGTGCAGTTCTGGTCGAGGGATGGTTTTTTAAGTAATGGTTGTATGCTGGCGTGTTTAAAAGAAGAGGGAAAGATACCAGATGAGAGGGAAAGGTTGAAAATTTT
This sequence comes from Phyllobates terribilis, assembly GCF_046119375.1. Lineage (NCBI taxonomy): Eukaryota > Metazoa > Chordata > Amphibia > Anura > Dendrobatidae > Phyllobates > Phyllobates terribilis. Next base: position 381,111,123 of record NW_027362765.1, on the reverse strand, counting down.
TAGTTAGGTGAGTGGTGACAGCTGGAGCAAGGGACTGAAGGAGATGTGAGGGAATAGGGTCGCTGGTGCAGGTGGTAGGGCGAGAAGATGCAAGGAGCCTGATCACTTCATCTTCCGTGACTGGTTCGAAGTCAGAAAATGAGCAAGATACAATGTGGCGGGGGGGAGCATGCATAACATTTGGGGATTGGGAGAAAATTTCCTGTCGGATATGGTCAATTTTTTCTTTGAAATAATTGGCCAGCTCGTCAGCGCTGAGGTCGGTGGTCGGGGCCTGTGCTGTTTGATTGAGGAGAGAATGAAACGTGTCAAAGAGCCGTTTAGGATTATTGGAAAGTGAGATTATGAGGTTGTTAAAGTAGGTTTGTTTGGAGAGGTGAAGGGCAGAGTTATATGTTTTCAGCATAAATTTATAGTGGAGGAAATCTTCAGGCAGATTTCTGCCACCCTGGGGGCTGCATACCCAGGCCTGTTATCTCTGACTTCTAGTTTGTTTCTGCCACCCTGGGGGCCGTATACCCAGGCCTATTATCTGTGACTTCTAGTCCATTTCTGCCACCCTGGGGGCTGTATACCCAGGCTCGTTCCTGTATCTCGTTGCAGTATCAGTTCCTGTCTGAACTGTCTCCTAGCCTGTTGCCTGTTTTGTCTCTATGTCCATACCCTCCCTTTTTCTACTCGTTGTCTCTGTACTTCTGTTTGTGAGTTTTGTGTCCACTCGCTACCTCATTGTAAGTACCATGTGTATATCTGGTTCTGCTTGTCCCTTTTCCCTTCCTCCGTATCTACCTCCTGTGTTCTAGCCATCTACCTGTATTTTCCTATCTGTTCCATGTGAACAGAGCCCTGTCCTCTCTGCCTGCTTCACCAGCCCTGTTCTGCTCTGCTTGCTCACCGCTCCGGCGGTTTCGCTCTGCTCTGTTTTGCCCACCGCTCCAGCGGTTCCTCTCTCCTCTGCCTAGCTCACCGCTCCGGCGGTTCCTCTCTGCTCTGCCTAGCCCACCGCTCCGGCGGTTCCTGTCTGCTCTGCCTTGTCCACCGCACCTGCGGTTTAGTTCTGCTCTGCTTGCTCACCGCGCCAGCGGTTTCTCTCGGCTCTGCCTTGCCCACCGCTCTGGCAGTTCCTCTCTGCTCTGCCTTGTCCACCGCAACTGCGGTTTCGCTTTGCTCTGCCTTGTCCACCGCTCCGGTGGTTCCTCTCTGTTCTGCCTTGTCCACCTCTCCTGCGGTTTTGCTCTGCTCTGCCTTGTCCACCGCACCTGCGGTTTAGTTCTGCTCTGCTTGCTCACCACGCCAGCGGTTTCTCTCTGCTCTGCCTTGCCCACTGCTCCGGCGGTTCCTCTCTGCTCTGCCTTGTCCACTGCACATGATGTTTCGCTTTGCTCTGCCTTGTCCACCGCTCCGGCTGTTCCTCTCTGCTCTGCTTGTCTACCGCATCTGTGGCTCTGTTCCTGTCTCCCAGTCTGTACTGGACTCTATCCAGCCTGCGCTCCTACCTGTCTGCAGTCCAGCCGTGCTTGCCAGTATTTCCCTGTCTGCACTCCAGCCGTGCTTGCCAGTACCCACCTGTCTGCATACCATCCGTGCTTGTCAGTACCCACCTGTCTGCATACCAGCCGTGCTTGCTAGTACCCACCTGTCTGCATACCAGCCGTGCTTACCAGTACCCACCTTTCTGCATACCAGCTGTGCCTGCCAATACCCACCTGTCTGTATGCCAGACTAACCTGCCGGTTCCTGCATTCCCCGATGTGGGTGAACAGCTGTGACCGGGGTCTGACCTGCAGTAGCACCTGGTCCCTCTGCTCGGTTCCTCCCTGGTTCACGGAGTCGTTAGCCGCCATGCGACCTTGGTCGGATCGGGTTGATACTTAGTTACACTCCTCCAGGCACTCCTCGGTTCATGGTACAGTGGGATCACTAATCACCCTCACGCCAGTCAGTCCGGGCGCGAGCGTAACAGTTTGCTCAGGCCATGGTTCCCATTGAGCCCTACGGCCCTTCGCTCTCAGAGACATTTGAATCCTTGTCTTGCAAATACGTGCACCAAGAAAAAATTTTTTCGCAAGCCGAGGTCCCGGCGATTTACGCACAAGCCCAAATGGATATATCAGCACTCGTTCCTGCGGATCCGCCACGGTACTATGGGGATCCAAAACAAAGCCGTGCGTTTGTGGAGCAATGCATGCTGCATTTCAAGTTCTATGCTAACTATTTTCCTACCGATCGGGTTAAAATGGCATTTATGATGTCCTATCTAGCGGGTGATGCCTTGAAATGGATCACCCCCCTATGGGAAGCATGGGATCTTATCGTCTTTGACCTGCAGGCCTTCCTGGTGGCCTTTCTAATGGTTTTTGATGACCCTAATCCTGAAGCCTCTGCTAAAGCTTCCCTTCCCAATATCCCGGAGCAGCCCCGATGGGTAATGTGTGTAGGTAGCCTACCAGTTCTCCAGCCTGAAGAGACTGCTGCCCACCCAGAATCCACACAGGATGACTATGCTCCACAGAATACTTCTCTTCCCAACCTCAACAGGCAGTCCAGACGTGCAAGGCGTAGAGGTAAACCATCATGCCAGGTTCTGTCCTCCCAAAGACCTCCTGTTTCCCAGCCTCTAAAGGCAGCTATCCGCACTGAATCCATGAAGGATAACTATGTTCGTCAGGCAAAGCAGAGGCCAGAACTCAGTCACAAAATCGGATTGCGGTCCCGCTGCGGTTGTTTGGGACCCCCTGATGGTCTTTGTCCAGCGAAGGTTGGATAATCCCAAGACATTAGGCCTGTAGGAGAGGCTGCCCTTGGCGTTAGTGTTTCCTCTCCACAGATGACCATTAACTGGAAGTTTCGGGCTTAAAGCCTTGAAGAGTCGGTGTCTGATTCCCATCCAACAACTCCAGAAGCCGATTTGGGCATTGTCAGCAGAAGGACGAGCCCTACTCAGAAACAGTCAAAATATGTCTGTACAAATTAAGCTCCAGATTGGAGAATTACACATGAAGAAGTTCACATTCCAGGTGCTGACTGGCTTACCCACATGTCGTCCAGAGCCGAGAGATCTAATGCCCGCTCAGGTCTGGAGATCCTGCATGGTGTAACCTGGGGGACTGCTAAGGTACAAGGGGTGTCTAGTTCCCATATCTTCAGGACAGTCAGCAGTTTCTTCTTCTTCCTCACCAGATCTGCTAGTCGCTGACTCGCTGTGCGCTGAAGTCTCTGAAGGAAGAGAAGCAGAGGCAATGTCCCCACACAGTCTCGACGATTGTATCAATGATCTGGCTTCAGGTACCGCCCCGCCTCACAGACATGTCATCTCTGAAACCAGATTTAAGATGGTCCCGAAGCAAGGACCCCCCGTCTCTAATAAATCTGGTCTTAAGTCCATAAAGGCGGTGGCTACCTCCAAGTCTCTGCACCCCTCCAACCAGGCGGAGGAACCCCAGTTGCCTCCTGAATCCTCCTGGGTGCTATCTGATAACAAATGGAGAGAGACTCTTCTGCACCCTGTACCTGGTACTTCACCCACTTCATCCATTAAGCCTGGCAAAGTGTACTTTGAAGCAGTGATTACCCCCGAGTCTCTGCACCCCTCCAACCAGGCGGAGGACCTCCAGTTGTCTCCTGAATTCCCCGGGGTTCTACCTGATAAACGGAGAGAGACTTTCCTACACCCGGTCCTGGTACACCGCCCACTTCTTCCAGTAAGCTTGGCAAAGTGTACGTCATGGCGGTGGTTACCCCGAAGTCTCTGCACCCCTCCAAACAGGTTGGAGGACCTCCAGTTTTCTCCTGAAATCCCCGGGGTGCTACCTAATAAACGGAGAGAGACTTTCCTACACCCGGTACCTGGTACGCCGCCCACTTCTTCCAGTAAGCTTGGCAAAGTATACGTCAAGGCGGTGGTTACCCCCGAGTCTCTGCACCCCTCCAACCAGGCAGAGGACCTCCAGTTGTCTCCTGAATCCACCAGGGTGTTACCTGATGACAAATGGAGAGAGACTTTCCTGTGTGCTGTTCTTGGTACTTCACCAACTTCATCTGTTGCTGAGGATGGCTTGATAGGAGGAAGCATCCTAGACACCAAGATGATGAGACCAGTTTTGTTTCCTCTAGTGGACAGAAGAGGTAATCCTCTTGAAGAGAAGGATTGGCCTCCAAATTCTCTGCAGAAGACCCATGCAGGCCTGAAGAAGAGGGGGTGTAAAGGGGGGGTACTGTAACATCCCTGGTGGCGTGCTTGCATAATGCACCACCTCCCACCATGCAAGACCCCAATCTTACCCGTCAGTCCAGCCTGCAAACCTTGCTCCAGTTCATGCTGTGTGCATGTCTCTTGACTGACTGCTAAGGGTGGCGGCCCGGTTACGTCCTGATTCTTATAGCTGCTGTGGGCGCACCCCTAATGCGTCACCAGCCTATTGCTGTGAGTCACTGGATATTTAAACCCCCTCCACCCAGAAGGAGGGGCCTGAGCAACACTAACTTTCAGTGTGCTCCTTGCCTCTGAGTTGCCAGGTCTGTCCTGTATCTTGTCTGTTTCTGCCACCCTGGGGGCTGCATACCAAGGCCTGTTATCTGTGACTTCTAGTCCATTTCCGCCACCCTGGGGGCTGTATACTGAGGCTCGTTCCTGTATCTCGTTGCAGTATCAGTTCCTGTCTGAACTGTCTGCTAGCCTGTTACCTGTTTTGTCTCTATGTCCGTACCCTCCCTTTTCCTGCAGTGTCTGAACCAGCACCTAACTCCTACTCATTGTCTCTGTACTTCTGTTTGTGAGTTTTGTGTCCACTCGCTACCTCATTGTAAGTACCTTGTGTATATCTGGTTCTGCTTGTCCCTTTTCCCTTCCTCCGTATCTACCTCCTGTGTTCTAGCCATCTACCTGTATTTTCCTATCTGTATCATGTGAACAGAGCCCTGTCCTCTCTGCCTGCTTCGCCAGCCCTGTTCTGCTCTGCTTACTCACCGCTCCGGCGGTTTCGCACTGCTCTGTTTTGCCCACCGCTCCGGCGGTTCCTCTCTGCTTTGCCTAGCTCACCTCTCCAGCGGTACCTCTCTGCTCTGCCTAGCCCACCGCTCAAGCGGTTCCTCTCTGCTCTGCCTAGCCCACCGCTCCAGCGGTTCCTCTCTGCTCTGCCTTGCCCACTGCACCTGCGGTTTAGTTCTGCTCTGCCTTGTCCACCGCTCCAGCGGTTCCTCTCTGCTCTGCCTTGTCCACAGCTCTGGCGGTTTCGCTGTGCCCTGCCTTGTCCACCACACCTGCGGTTTAGTTCTGCTCTGCTTGCTCACCGCTCCGGCGGTTCCTCCCTGCTCTGCCTTGTCCACCGCACCTGCGGTTGCTCTTTGCTCTGCCTTGTCCACCAATCCGGCGGTTCCTCTCTGCTCTGCTTGTCTACCGCATCTGCGGCTCTGTTCCTGTCTCCCAGTCTGTACTGGACTCTATCCAGCCTGCTCTCCAACCTGCTAGTACCTACCTGTCGGCACTCCAGCCGTGCTTGCCAGTATTTCCCTGTCTGCACTCCAGCCGTGTTTGCCAGTACCCACCTGTCTGCATACCAGCCGTGCTTGTCAGTACCCACCTGTCTGCATACCAGCCGTGCTTGCCAGTACCCACCTGTCTGCATACCAGCCGTGCTTACCAGTACCCACCTGTCTGCATACCAGCCGTGCCTGCCAATACCGACTTGTCTGTATGCCAGCCTAACCTACCGGTTCCTGCATTCCCCGGTGTGGGTCAACAGCTGTGACCAGGGTCTGACCTGGAGTAGCACCTGGTCCCTCTGCTCGGTTCCTCCCTGGTTCACGGAGTCGTTAGCTGCCGTGCGACCTTGGTCGGATCGGGTTGATACTTAGTTACTCCCCTCCAGGCACTCCTCGGTTCATGGTACAGTGGGATCACTAATCACGCTCACGTCTGTCAGTCCGGGCGCGAGCGTAACACCCTACATACAGTATGAGCCCCCCATAGACCTGTACATACAGTAGGAGCCCATACACAGTCCCCTACATACAGTATTAACCCACCATAGCCCTGTACCTACAGCAGGAGCCCACACACAGCCCTCTACATACAGTATGAGCCCCCCATAGCCCTGTACATACAGTATGAGTCCACACACAGCCCCCTACATACAATTTGATTCCCAATACATCCCCTCATGTACAATATGAACCCACACACAGCCCCCTACATATAGTATGAGCCCTTACATAGCTACCTAGAAACACTAAGACCTCTCACACAGCCCCATAGATACAGTATGAGCTCCCACATAACTCCCTTTATACAGTATGAATCCACACAAAGTCCCCTACATACAATGACACCACAGTCTCCCAATATACAGTATGAGACCCCAACATAGCCCGCTACATACAATATGAGCTCCCTACATACAATATGACACCACACAGTCTGCCAATATGCAGTGTGAGCCTCCACATAGCCTCCTATATACAGTATGAGCTTCCACATACAGTATGAGTCCACATATAGCACCCAATATACAGTATGAGCCCTCACATAGCCCCCGATATGCAGTATGAGCCCCTACATAGCTACAGTAAGAACCCTCACACAGCCCCATAGATACAGTATGAGCGCCCACATAACTCCCTTCATACAGTATGAATCCACACAAAGTCCCCTACATACAATGACACCACACAGTCCCCCAATATACAGTATGTGTCCCCTACATACAACATGAACCCCCACACAGCCATATACGTACAGTATGAGTCTTCACATAGCTTCCAATATATAGTATGAGCCCCCACATAGCTCCTTGCAGCCCCCAAACACACAGAATAACATTAATCTGTAGCCCCAAAGATAATATATTATGCAGCCACTAACAGCCCCCACGGTCACATACCCAGTGCCCCCCCCCCCATGGTCACATACCCTGCTGCCCTCCCATGGTCACATAACCTGCAGCCCTCCCCCCATGGTCACATACTCTGCAGCCCTCCCCCTATGATGACTTACCCTGCAGCTCTCCCATGGTCACATACCCTGCAGCCCCCCCATGGGCCCACACCCTGCAGCCCTCCCTTGGTCACATACCCTGCTGCCCTCCCTTGGTCACATACCCTGCAGCCCTCCCTTGGTCACATGCCCTACAGCCCCCACCCATGGTCCCATACCCTGCAGCACTCCCTTGGTCACATACCCTGCTGCCCCCCATTGTCACATACCCTGCAGTCCCCCATGGTCACATACCCTGCAGCCCCCCTATGGCCACATACCCTGAAGCCCCCCATGGTCACATACCCTGCTGTCCTCCCTTGGTCACATACCCTGCACCCCCTCATGGGCACATACCCTGCAGCCCTCCCATGGTCACATACCCTGCTGCCCCCATTGTCACATACCCTGCAGTCCCCCATGGTCACATATCCTGCAGCCCTCCCATGGTCACATACCCTGCTGCCCCCATTGTCACATACCCTGCAGTCCCCCATGGTCACATATCCTGCAGCCCCCGCATGGCTACATACCCTGAAGCCCCCCATGGTCACATACCCTGCTGCCCCCCCATTTTCATATACCTTGCTGTCCCCCATGGTCACATACTTTGTGCCCCCCCCCACATGGTCAAGTACCCTGCAGCCCCGTCATGGTCACATACCCTGCACATTTCCCCATGGTCATATACACTGCTGCCCCCCATGATCAGATACCCGGCGGCCCACCATGGTTATATGACGCGTCCCCTGGGCCGTGGGGTACTCGGTAGCCGGGCCGGTCGTTGCTAAGGGAGATGTCACAGTGGCAGTGACCCGGTCCGTGACCCAGGGCGGTCAATAAAAGGGGTTATTTACAGGGGATTTATAGTTTTTATGAAATGTTCATGATGCCACCTGTGGTATGCGGCTATATGGAGCCGCCGCTGCGGAGCAGGTCCTCTGGAGCTGGTGTTTAATGCAGCAGAGTTGGTTTGGCTCTCCACAGGTAGAGCTTAGCTCCAGGGCAGTGCTGAGATGTTATAGATGATGCTGGGCGGTGTAGTGCAGGCGATGATGGCGCAGCAGCAATAACTGACAGAGACAGTGGGGTGCAGTCTTCTTGGTTTTTACTCACGGTTTTCAGACTCCAAGTTACCAGGTCAGGGCAACTTCCCACGTCGTCCTGTGCTTACTCAGGGAGGGGTTCAGCCAACCCTCAGGTACCTCTGGAGTACTTAGCGGGACACCCTCCTGTGTGTTCCTTCTGGCATCTCCCTGCTCCTCACACCTAGTGTCCCAATCCAGAAGTCACGGGCCTTGTTGGGCGACGTCTGTTCTGTCCCCTGGGTCCTCTATGGCTACCTTCTTGGTGAGACAGATGTGGATTGTGGCTGCAGTACCTAAAATACTGAAGCCTCTGATTTCCTAATTGAACCTTGTAATTCTTGCTAGACAGGGACAGTTTCCCTCTGTATGACCTGACCCTTCCACCTCCTGGTAGTTTCGGGCGTACGGGTGGCCTCCAGCACTACCCGTACCCCTGGGGTCCCTTCCACGTTCCTGGAGCCTTTCTCCTGCTCCTCTCTCTCTCTCCTCAGTCTTGGGCCTCACTGGCTAGGCCCTCCCCTGGAGCAGAGCTCCTGCAGAGCTCCTGCTCCCACTATTTCTCCTCTCAGACTGGCTGACTCATCCAAGATGGCTTCCCTCTTTATACTACTCCTGACAAGTGCTCCCCTAAGCTACTTCCTCCACCCACACCCACTACATGGTTCCCCCTACTTTGGTTCCCCCCACTCCAGCCAGGGACAGGGCTCAGCAGGAAATAAGATGCATCTTGCCCCTCCTGCTGGTCTGGGTAGTGTAGTGTTGGAAGCAGGTGTTAGGGTCCCGGGCTGTACTCCTTCCTTACCTGAGAGTGAGATACCACACCTCTGGGTGAGATGCAGTACCTCTGTGGCGACTGAACCCTTAGGGGCGCCACAGTCACATACCCTGCAGCCCCCCATGGTCACATACCCTGTAGCCCCCCTTGGTCATATGCCTTGTGGCCCCCCCCATGATCATGTGTCACCCAGGGGGATGTAGGGGACTCGGTACCTGGGCCTTTTACCTCGCTTAGGATGTCACGGCAGTCGGCTCCCAGGCCCGTACTCTGGGTCTCTCTTTAAAAAGGGGTTTTAGTATACAGTTTGTCTCATGACGCCTGTGGTTTCCAGTAATGGTTAGCGGCGCTGTTGCAGACCTCTGGGAGGCGATGGGATGGCAGCTGGGATGTTTCTGCTCCCCACAGGCGGCGCGGGCCCCCTGGGCAGTGTAGTTGCAGATGGTGGTGATGCTGGGGCTTGCAGTGCAGGAGAGATGGCGCAGCAGAAATAACTGACGGAGGCAGTGCAGTGCAGTCATCCGAGTTTTACTCACAGTTCTTGTTCAAGGTTCTCAGGTACACTGTACGGGTGTCAGCCTCCCACGTCGTGCTGCGTCTACCAGATGAGGGGTCCAGCACTTTCTCAAATATATCAGGAGCGCTTGACAGAACCCAGCTTTCTTTATGTTCCTTACTAGACCCACTTCTCACGCTGGGTCTTCTCCCTCCTGCCCTGCGCTTCTCACACACAGTCCCGATCGGGTGCTCTGAAGTCCCTCTGGGCAACCTGGAGTTCCCGGACCTACTTGATGCCCTTCACGGTGACTAGGGTGAGACTGTGGCGACTGCACCATGGAAGTGCAGAAGCCTCCGGTTTTCCAGCCGAGACCTGAAGTAACACTTTCTGGGCCAGGAGCTGGTTCCCTTCTTGCGGCCTGATCCCTCTGACACCTGGCAGATTCGGGGTGTACGGGTGCCGTCCTGCACTCATCATACCCCCTGGGATCCCTTCTGTAAAAGGAGCCTTTCTCCTGGGCCTCTATTACTAGGCCCCAACTGTGGAGCAGAGCTCCTGAAGAAACTCTGCTCCCTGTAACATCCCTGGCGGCATGCTTGCATAGTGCACCACCTCCCACCATGCAAGACCGCAATCTTACCTGTCAGTCCATGCTGCACTCTTTGCTCCAGTGCCTGCTCTGTCCATGTCTCTTGTCTGATTGCTTAGGGCGGCGGCGCGGCTTTCTGCTTGTTTCTTATAGCTACTGTGTGCACAGTCCTAATGTGTCTCCAGCCTATTGCTGTGAGTCACTGGATACTTAAACCCCCTCCACCCAGTAGGAGGGGCCTGAGCAACACCTTCACTCAGTTTGTCTTTGCAACTGAATTGCCAGGTCCTGTCCTGTATCTAGTCTGTTTCTGCCACCCTGGGGGCTGTATACCCAGGCCTGTTACCTGTACTTGTGACTTTAGTCAGTTTCCGCCACCCTGGGGGCTGAGTTCCTAGGCTCGTTCCTGTATCTTCTTCCTGGTTCAGATCCTGTCTGAACAGTGTCTAGTCCGTTACCTGTTTGTCTCTATGTTTGTACCTTCCCTTTTCCTGCAGTGTCTGAACCTGCACCTAACTCCAACTCGTTGTCTCTGTACTTCTGTTGGTGAGTTTTGTGTCCACTCGCTACTTCATTGCAAGTACCTTTTGTGAATCTGATTCTGCTCATTCTGTTTCCCTGCCTCTGTATCTACCTTGTGTGTTCTAGCTATCTTCCTGCATCTTCCAGTCTGTTCCATGTGAACAGAGCCCTGTCCTGTCTGCCTTCACCTTCTGCTCAGTTCTGCTCTGCTTGCTCACTGCTCCGGCGGTTCCGCTCTGCTCCGCTTGTTTACCGCACCTGCGGTTCCGCTCTGCTCTGCTTGCTCACTGCTCCGGCGGTTCCGCTCTGCTCTGCTTGTTTACCGCACCTGCAGTTTCGCTCTGCTCTGCTTGTTTACCGCACCTGCGGTTCCGCTCTGCTCTGCTTGTTTACCGCACCTGCGGTTCCGCTCTGCTCTGCTTGTCTACCGCACCTGCGGTTCCAATCTGCTCTGCTCTGCTTGTCTACTGCTCCGGCGGTTCCGCTCTGCTCCGCTTATTCACCGCTCCGGTGGTTCCGCTCTGTTCCGCTTGTTTACCACACCTGCGGTTCCACTCTGCTCTGCTTATTCACCGCTCCGGTGGTTCCGCTCTGTTCCGCTTGTTTACCACACCTGCGGTTCCGCTCTGCTCCGCTTGTTTACCGCACCTGCGGTTCCGCTCTGCTTTGCTTGTTTACCGCACCTGCGGTTCCGCTCTGCTCTGCTTTTTCACCGCACCTGCGGTTTTGCTCCGCTCTACTTGTTCACCCCACCTGCGGTTTTGCTCCGCTCTGGTTGTTCACCGCTCCTGCGGTTTTGCTCTGCTAGTCCACCTCACCTGTGGCTCTGTTCCTGTATCCCAGTCTGTACTGGTCCCTATCCAGCCTGCGTTCATACCTGCCAGTATCTGCCTGTCTGCATTCAAGCCGTGCCTGTAAGCACCCGCCTGCCTTCATTCCAGCCGTGCCTGCTAGTACCCACCTGCCTTCATACCAGCCGTGCCTGCCAGTGCCCGCCTGTCTGCATACCAGCTAACCTGCCTGTTCCTGCATTCCCCGGTGTGGGTCAACAGCTGTGACCGGGGTCTGACCTGGAGTAGCACCTGGTCCCTCTGCTCTTTTCCTCCCTGGTTCACGGAGTCGACTGAGCCGCCGTGTGACCTTGGTCGGATCGGGTTGATACTTAGTTATGCCCCTCCAGGCACTCCTCGGTTCATGGTACAGTGGGATCACTAATCACGCTCACGCCAGTCAGTCCTAGCGCGAGCGTAACACTCCCCTCCTCTCCTTTTACTGAATCACTCTCACGGTCCTGCCACCCTAAGATGGCTTCCCTTTATATACCTCCTATTATGGTGCTCCCCTACTCTACATCCTCCACCCACACCCACTACTGGTTCCCCCTCTCTTTTGTTCCCCCCACTCCAGCCAGGGACAAGGCTCAGCAGAAACATAGTGCATCTTGCCCTTCCAGCCGGCCTGGAGTAGTGTAGTGTTGAATGTGGGTGTTGGGGTTCCGGGCAGCACTCCCTCCTTACCTGAGAGAAGGAGACACCACCACACCTCTGGGTGAGGTGCAGTACCTCTGTGGCGACTGAACTCTCAGGGGCGCCACACTCCCCCCTGGTAAACACAGCATGTCCGCGGGCTGGAACCGAGCAAAAACACAGTATATTAGACATACAAAAATTTTAGAATGCATTTGCTTAGAAAATCACAAAACTTTTTCTTCCCTTTATGGGAGGCACATTACTTGAACGTTACTGGTAACATTATCAAGAACAATATAAAACTTTTTGCTTATAGATACATATTTTCTCATGTAAAATATTTCCAACATTTTTAGCAGCATGAGGGAACCATCCGAAAACCCTCCACGTAGGCCCTGGGCGTGGCTGCAGGGCTTAGGCGATCCAGATACTGGACCTCGGCTTCGGCCACGTCAAACGGGTTTTTGTTCTGAGGTCTATGGTTGCAAATATAAAACCAATAGAGAGCACCTCAAGTAGTGCAAACTATATACAAGATCAGTTCTTGGCTGCTCACAGTCCTCAGCCTGAAGTCTGTATACCCTTACCGGGTAATTATACACACAAAATGTTCAGGTTGTACCCTTACGGGTAACTTATTTACAATGTTCAGTCCCACTTGCTGGTACTTAGTAGTGGGGTCCCCGCCGGGGGTACTCTTGATTTTTGCTGGCTGACCCAGCCGGGTCATCAGCCATGAACTGCGGGGGCATGTCCTTTTCCTCCTCTACTACGCGGTATACCTGGAGGGCATACCACCTTCGTTCCCCGTGGTGGCTAGTGTAGGTGACGCGGTCACCGGGGTACAAATTCCGGTCGGGATGGCCCTGCTCCAGCTGGGGCTCAACATCCAGCCGGTTAACAAAAATGTCTCTGCTGAAGTGGGGGTCGCGGATGAAGCTCCACCCAGCCTTCAAGTCGAATTTAACGACCAGTCCCTCTTCACGGGGACTAGGATGGGTAGATTCCGCTTGCTGGACTTGGGCTTTTGCGGCCTTGTTCCGGGGCTCCACCCGCTCGTAGCGCGCCCGCCGCGTGCGCCGTTCCTTCTCTAGTTGTAAGAGCTCCCATTTGCAGAACTCCTTTCTTGCCAGCGCCTGGGCTTTGGTCTCCTGCAGTAAACCCATCAGGTGCCCCCCCCTGGATGTCCCAGCTAAACTCTTCTGCTCCTGGGCAGGCAACCAGGGGCGCTCGTGTCGGGAGTAGCGGGCATTGTTGCTGGTCCTCCATCCTGGCGGACCAGTCGAAAGAGGGCGCTCCGTACACCCACTCAGGTGCCGGGGGTCGCGGTTCCGGAAGGGAGCCGAGCAGGAGGCCCGCGGAGTCCTCGCCTGGGGGTGGAGGTTCCGGGAGGGAGCCGAGCAACAGTCCCGCGGAGTCAGCGCCCGGTGGTGGAGGTTGCCGGCCTAGCAGCTGCTCCAAAGTATAAGTGGCTGAGTACGGGGGGTGCTGCTGTAGTAGGCCCAGGAGCAGATAGGCGTTTGCAGCTCCCGGGATAGGGGAACTCTTCCTACCTGCTCCTGTGCTGCACACGGCAGCCTGGCGCTCATCTGGCTCCGCCTGGGCTGGGATACCGCCGATGGTACCCAGCGCTGACTGTCGCCGAGCTGCTATGTTCGCCAGCAGCTCTTTCTTCCATCTGGCGACCACTGCTTGCTGGGCCCATTCCACCTGCTGGCTCAGATCCTGGATCTCGCTCTGGAGGAATTCAGCATCCTCCGGGGAAAGTTTGCTTGTCGCTCCCTCCAGGGTGAGGGGGGGCACTTGCTGCTGCAGGCCAGAGGCGGAGGCTTGATCCTGGCTTCCGTCCATTTTGGCTGCCAGGTGCGGTCTGTCTAGACTGGTTAAGACCACACCCTGTCTCCATTCCTTCTCTCCTCCTCCCCTCCCTTTTCGGGGGTGGTTCCATGGCAGTCTGCTGTCGGTCACTCCCAGGGACGTCCTCCCCGCCTCGACGGACACATCTATGCGGACGGTCACAGTCGCAAGAGGCGGGTTGGGCTTTTGGCGCCATTCTGGGACCCGGCCCACGATGGGAGGTTCCATATTGTTGTCTTTGACCATGCACATGATGGCGCCCGTTCTTCCGGGGCGGGCGCCACATTCAATGTGGAAATGTACAGTTCAAATAAGGCACACAGTACCCGGTGGCAACGGGCACAAAATCCTGTTTGTGACGCCAGGAAAGAGAGATGTGTCACCCAGGGGGATGTAGGGGACTCAGTACCCGGGCCTTTTACCTCGCTTAGGTTGTCACGGCAGTCGGCTCCCAGGCCCGTACTCTGGGTCTCTCTTTAAAAAGGGATTTTAGTATACAGTTTGTCTCGTGACGCCACCTGTGGTTTCCGGTAATGGTTAGCGGCGCTGCTGCAGACCTCCGGGGGGGTGATGGGATGGCAGCTGGGATGTTTCTGCTCCCCACAGGTGGAGCGGGCCCCCGGGGCAGTGTAGGTGGAGATGGTGGTGATGCTGGGACTTGCAGTGCAGGAGAGATGGCACAGCAGAAATAACTGACGGAGGTAGTGCAGTACAGTCACCCGAGTTTTACTCACAGTTCTTGTTCAAGGTTCTCAGGTACACTGTACGGGTGTCAGCCTCCCACGTCACGTTGCGTCTACCAGATGAGGGGTTAAGCACTTTCTCAAATATATCAGAAGCGCTTGACGGAACCCCTCTTTATGTTCCTTACTAGACCCACTTCTGGGTCTTCTCCCTCCTGCCCTGCGCTTCTCACACACAGTCCCGATCGGGTGCTCTAAAGTCCCTCTGGGCAACCTGGATTTACCGGACCTACTTGATGCCCTTCACGGTGACTAGGGTGAGACTGTGGCGACTGCACCATGGAAGTGCAGAAGCCTCCGGTTTTCCAGCCGAGACCTGAAGTAACACGGCTGGGCCAGGGACCGGTTCCCTTCTTGCGGCCTGATCCCTCTGACACCTGGCAGATTCGGGGCGTACGGGTGCCGTTCTGCAATCTCCGTACCCCCTGGGATCCCTTCTGTAAAACGGAGCCTTTCTCCTCTGCTCCCCTCCTGGGCCTCTATTACTAGGCCCAAACTATGGAGCAGAGCTCCTGAAGAGACTCTGCTCCCCTCCTCTCCTTTCACTGAATCACTCTCCCTGTCCTGCCACCCGAAGATGGCTTCCCTTTATATACCTCCTATTATGGTGCTCCCCTACTCTACATCCTTCACCCACACCCACTACTGGTTCCCCCTCTCTTTGGTTCCCCCCACTCCAGCCAGGGACATGGCTCAGCAGAAACACAGTGCATCTTGCCCTTCCAGCCGGCCTGGAGTACTGTAGTGTTGAATGTGGGTGTTGGGGTTCCGGGCAGCACTCCCTCCTTACCTGAGAGGAGACACCACACATCTGGGTGAGGTGCAGTACTTCTGTGGCGACTGAACCCTCAGAGTCTAGATCACGTGAAGTCATTATCGGTCTTTACTCCTCTTTGGTCAGACCTCATCTGGAATACTGTGTACAGTTTTGGGCACCGCATTTTAAAAAAGACATAGACAAACTGGAGCAAGTTCAGAGAAGAGCGACCAGAATGGTGACTGGTCTGCAAACCATGTCCTATGAGGAACGGTTGCAGGATTTGGGAATGTTTAGCTTGCAAAAAAGAAGACTGAGAGGAGACTTAATAGCTGTCTACAAATATGTCAAGGGCTGTCACATTGTAGAAGGATCATCTTTATTCTCATTTGCACAAGGAAAGACTAGAAGCAATGGGATGAAACTAAATGGGAGGAGACACAGATTAGATATTAGAAAAAACTTTTTGACAGTTAGGGTGATTAATGAGTGGAACAGGCTGCCACGAGAGGTGGTGAGTTCCCCTTCAATGGACGTCTTCAAACAGAGGCTGGACAGACATCTGTCTGAGATGATCTAGTGAATCCTGCTTTGAGCAGGGGGTTGGACCAGATGACCCAGGAGGTCCCTTCCAACTCTACCATTCTATGATTTTATGATTCTATGATTCAATCACTTACCCTGCAGCCCACAGGGTGACATGCCCAAGTCACTCTCTCACAGAACAGAAAACAGTTATTTGCTTCTTATGACTACGAGCAGCTGCCAGGAGGAGCCACAAATATCCTGCTGCCCCCCCATGGTCACATACTGGGCGGCCCCCAATGGTCACATACCCTGCAGCCCCCCATGGTCACATACCCTGCTGTCCACCATGGTCACATACCCTGCTGTCCACCATGGTCACATACCCTGCCACCTTCCCATTGTCACATACCCTGCACATTTCCCCATGGTCACATACCCTGTTTCCCACCATGGTCACATACCCTGCTGCCCCCCATGGTCACATACCTTACCCCTCCCCCCATGGTCACATACCCTGTAGCCCCCCTTGGTCATATGCCTTGTAGCCCCCCCATGGTCACATACCTTGCAGCCCACAGGGTGACATGCCCAAGTCACTCTCTCACAGAAACAGGAAGCATTTATTTGCTTCTTACAACCACGAGCAGCTGCCAGCAGGAGGGAACAGGAAGCAAGGCAGCACTGATCACAAGACGAGCAGGGGGCAGAGCCAGCAGGGAGCTGCAGTGCTGGAGCCAACAGCAGGGAATCCCAGGGGTTCTGCACATGCGTACAGCAGACGTGGGCTCGGAGAGTGCGCTGCGTGTTCGCGTCTGCTGCATTGTACTGCGGGCGGCACACATAACATTATAATGAGAGCAGTCTGGCCATGGGCCCCCTCGGAGCTCCGGGCCCTGGGCGGTAGCTCAGATTGCCCTCATTATAATCCTCCTATGCTTGCAAGTGGTCTCATTGAATGCAAAACAAACTCCCTTCTTGTTAGGAGCACTCACACCCTGTCTAGCCACAGAAAATCTCTGGGGCAACATTAAATTAATCCATAAGCCGACGTCTTTTGTTCCCCAGGCCAGATTAGGATACATGGCCAGTTTTTGCCTAAAGGCCTCATCATAATTTAACCAGGCCATGCCCCCAAAATTACGATAGGCCTCCAGAATTGTGTCTATGTGCTGAAAAAGGTCAGAACACAGGTTAGGGTATTTTTCGCCTAATAAAGCAGAATAGATAGAGAAGGCCTGAAGCCAATTATTAAAAGATTGCACTGCTTCTTTTTTTATCATCTGCTTCATCCCTTCTCTTATATCTATTAGGCTGATCTTTGGCGGACGGTAAAAGAGAAAACAAGTCAACATAATCCCTATTTCAAATTAGCTCCTTAACAGAAGAGCTCAGATAGAATTCCAAAGGGGATATCTTGCAAGTCAATGACTCTTTTAAATTAATTTCTGGCAGCCCAGGCTTCAAGATGAAATTACAGCAGCCAGAATTAGAATTTACACTAGAGGATTTGGGCAGTACAGAAGAATCAGCACTGCTCAAATACTCGTTAAACACCTCTTTAATTAAAGATTTTAAATTTAAAGAGGTGACGGACAGGGGCACATTGAGAATCTCACCCCTTTGCTGCAGAGGCTGGTCCTGGTCCATGGCGCAGCCAGCGCTCAAGCCCGGAATTATCGGCGAGCGCTGCCGCACCGGCGTCAGCTGGTCCTCTTCATGGTCCCATGCCGGGGATATGGCATTCCATGACATGGCAGCTGCCAAGTCGGCCCGGGATCCTGCTGCCGCATCAATGAGGGGGTGATGGAGAGGTGTCACAGGTGGTCCCTGGGCCACCACAGTGCTTTTAAGGCTGCGGCGGCTAGACGTATCACTTACATCCCCTCCGGACGCCGGCAGCTCTGGAAATTTTATTCGGCGCCTGGATACCGCATCACTGGCAGCACCTGATGACGTCGGCTGACTGCACTCTTCACCCCGATGGAGTTCTCGCAGTGGGCTGCGGGACTTCCGTTGAGACGACCCTCAGCTTCTGCCGCACACATCCTGTACAATGACGGTGGCGGTGAGTAGGCGATCTTGGCGCGGCGATTCCTTTTGGAGCTATGGCTTCTTCTCAGCGGAGGTGGAGATGCTGAGGGAGGACAAGGAGAGGACGGCAGTCCTGGAGCAGAAGCTGCTAAAATCTCAATAGCAGAGGTAGGTTTTAAAGCAGGTTTTTAAACTAGGCAGTTCTGCAACCATTCTAAGCCGCCCTCATCCTCCGCTCTCAGGATCAGCTGCTGTAGATGCGGCTCCATAAGCTGTTCCTTTGATCTTCTTTCTTCTTATCCACAGATGATCCTGACCATTAGGAGCAGCTGATATTTATACACAATTTCTTCCCGCACTTTTCCTCAACTGCCAATCAGAGGTCAGGGAAAAAAAGGCGTCAAGATAGCCAGTTAAAACCGGTTTGAACCTGCTCATGCAGTAGCACAGCTTACTGACAACTGTTAACCCTTTCAGCATAACTGTTAAGAACAGAAAAACCCATAATAAATAACCCTTTTCCATTATGAGGTCTGTGTTCTCATGAGACCCCGCTTGTATTCTCTCAAGGGGAGGGCTTCCAATATACTTTTAGGGCTAGAAGACACAATTTTTAGCAAGAAAAAAAAACTTGTTTAAAAGTGTGCACCCTATAGTTTCTGTTCAGAGAGACACAACATTGCCACCCCCCCCCCTGTTTATTTCTTTAATGATTAGGCAGAAAGCCGATGAAGCGTTCTGCCTGATCATTTAAAGTACTCGTGAGATGTTCTTGTTTGCACAAATCTCTTCTACCTGGTTCTGATTGGTATGATCAGTATTAGGGCTCTTTCACACATCCAGATATTTCCAGTACTGGAAAAACCAGTACCGGAGATATCCATGTCCGTGTGTATGGCAACAGTGTGCCACTCATGTGCCCCATCAGAATCACATGTGCCGACTCCTGGGAATCAGCGGTACAGTTCACGCTGTTCCCAAGTCCCGGGTGCTGAAGGCATCTGTCATCATTGTCCCCTGCTTGCGCTGCGATGAAGCAGGGGACAATGATGACAGATGCCTGCAGTACCTGGCTCTTGGGAACAGCGCGAACTGTACCGCTGATTCCTAGGTGTCGGTAGGTATCATCCTGATGACACACGGATGTCATCAGTGTGCACGTGTGTGGGACGTTTTGCGGCCCGTGCTGCACATAAAAAACACACACTGACATGTGAGCAGATCCATACATTTGAATGGGTCTACATGTGTAAGTGTCTGGGTACGCGTGAAAACTATCACCACACGTACTGGACACACTGACTTGTGAATGAGGCCTAAGACAACAAAACCATTAGTGGGTGAGAAATGCAGAAGTGGTGACATGTTTCTATTATACTTTTCCTCTGATTGTTCCTCACCTGGTTTTGGCTTACAAATACTGAGGAAAAATACTGACCGAATACTGATACTGGGGCCGTAGCCTAAGGCTATGTGCCCACGATGCAGAAATGCCCTGGATTTTTCCTGAGCGTTTCTACATCTCCCTGGCAGAAAAAACGCATGCGGATTGTACATGCGGATTGTACATGCGGATTTTACATGCGTTTTTCCTGCCAGGGACAAGCGGAAGTGAAGCGTTCTTCACATGCATTTCCGCATGCGGGTTATCAAGCGCTTTCCAAGCAATTTTAGCATCACTTAGAAAGTGCTTGACAACTTGGTCACACAATAAAAATCCATGCAACTGGCATGGATTTATATAGTGTGACCGTAAAAGTATTGTAAAAAATAAAAAATAAATATTATTTTATATATTATTACCCGTCACATGACTAAATGACGTCATAACAGGTTCTTTTTAGACCATCGCGAGCTGCCGGCAAGCCAGGACGGATCACTATGGAGACCCGGGGCCATCAGAAGATAAGTATAATGTATATTTTTTTATTTTATTCTTTTTTTTACAGGTACTATGGTACCCGGGTCCGGAGGAGAGTCTCCTCTTCTCCAAACCAGGGTACCATCCGCACATTGAACAGCATGGTATCCGCATCTGCAGATGCCGTGATGCGGATGTCATGCGGTCCAATGCAAGTCAATGGCGGTGAAAACGCCGTGATTCCGCAAAATAATTGGTAGTGCCGCAATGATAATCCGCAGCGGAAACTTCTGCAGCAAGTGCACAGCACATGCGGATTATCATTAGGGAACATGACCGACCTTCTACGAAGCATTTTTTAAGCGTTTCTGCAGCGGAATTGCCGCTGCGGAAACGCTTAAAAAATGCATAGTGGGCACACAGCCTTAAGCCCCCGTCTCACATAGCGAGATCGCTAGCGAGATCGCTGCTGTGTCACGGTTTTGGTGACGCAACAGCGACCTCACCAGCGATGTCGCTATGTGTGACACTTTGCAGCGATCAGGTCCCTGCTGTGAGGTCGCTGATCACTGCAGAATGTCCTGGACCATTTTTTGGTCGTTGCTCTCCCGCTGGTCAGCACACATCGCTGTGTGTGACCAGCTGGAGCAGCGATCAGGCTGGTAACTATGGTAAACATCGGGTTACTAGGGGCACACGCGCACCTAGTAACCCGTTGTTTATCATGGTTATGAGCCTGCTAAAGTGAGCGGTAACCTCCCGCTCACTGTAGCAGAGTCTTAACCATGATAAACAGCGGGTTACTAGGTGCGCGTGTGCCCCTAGTAACCCGATGTTTACCATGGTTACCAGCCTGCTCCTGCTTCAGAAGGCTGGTAACCAGGAGCAGGACATCGTGGAAAGATTCTTTCCACGATGTCGCTGCTCCCCTGATCGTTGGTGAGCCTGCCTGTTTGACAGCTCACCAGCGACCACATAGCGACGCAGCAACGATCCCTGACAGGTCGTATCGTTGTCGGGATCGTTGCAGCGTCGCTAAGTGTGATGGGGCCTTTAGTCTCAGCACAGGAGGCACAATTAGGTTACAAGACCCCCCGACGAAGCAGTACGCGAAACGCGTGTTGGGGTAGGAGACAGTGTGGTTCCTTATATGATGGCACATGGTCTGTGTGTTTACCCTGACTAATTACATTTTCATCAAGCTGTGGGGGTTACAGCATGTTTTTTCAGCTGCTACTTTTATGGTTTATCTCTGGGTGTCTTTTTGCATTGTCAAACTAGCTAAATCTTGTGACCCATTGAGATAATAGACATGACACTTTAAACTTTGTATATGTGACACGTGCTGGCTTTCGGAAATTTCAATATTATGCATTAATAGAGGTATTATTAACATGATTGACTGTTACTATAAAGCTGTACGTATATGTAAGTCATAATGTATGCTACTCATGTAACCATATTTGGTAATATATATATTGAATTCCTGTATCAATTCTATATCATGTTTATTATTGTTGAATGAACTAATCATGTTGCCGAACTACATTGTCACCTAGAACCACACTGCCCTAGTCTTTTTTAATGGGTTTTTTTTAGGGGCATTTTTACGAAAGGGGTGTCTGTTGTTTGCGTAATAAAATTCTTGATGTAATAAACTTACAAATTTTGATAGTACATGAATTTTCTCTTTTTGACTTATTCTAATGAGGGATGAGAATTATTATAGGTTACAAGATGGAGCCTGCTGCACAGAACCTCAGTCCACATGGTGCACAGAGTGGAGCAGCACAATAGTGGAACGTGGCTAGATTAGTGGTATTTTTGGTTTCTTTTATCAGTCAGCACTTATAGGGCCATAATACTCTGTGGTGATGGGGACCATGCGTTCATACTGTGTTTGAAGAATTGTACTGGTGTGGCCATTATACTGTGCAAGGTGATTTGGGGGTCTCATTGTGTGGGGGGTTATGCTACAGTATGTGTGGGTATGTACTGTGTTGCTATCATTCTGTTTTGGAGACATTGGGCTCATCATACAGTGTGTGCAGGGGAATTCACTTTTGGGTGGGGGTATCATGCAGTGTGTTAGATGCATTTTTAGAGGCATTATACTATATGGGGCCACAAAAGGTTTATTGTAGGGGGTGGAAACACTAAGGAGCGAAATTACTGTGTTCGTGCTGCAATACATGTCTCTCTCCCTATCTTTAAAAGTTGTTAGGTATGCCATTTTGTGACTCGTCCTTTGTGCCGTGACCCTGTTTACTCCACTGAGAGGGAAGGGGGGCCCAATTAGGATTTTTGCTATGGGGCCCCATGGTTTCTACAGTATGTACGCCTCTGGTCAGGGACGGACTGGGACTGAAATTCAACCCTGGCATATAAAAGCACACAGGCACTTGCTGTCCCTGCTCCCGAGCCCCAGATGGAGATATCTATTACTTATATTACCCTCCCTGAAGGAAATCAAGATTTTCAATATGTCTAGTAATACCGCTATATAAAATTGAATAATAATAACAATATTGCAATATAACAGACAAATACCAACAAACCATAACCAAATATTACCCGTATAAACAGTACTGATAATACCACCATACTGATTGTTAAAGGGGTTGTCCAGGCTTGGTGTTAAAGTCTATGTGACTTCAGACTTCTGAATCCTCACAGCACGCACTGTCAGGATTCTCCGGTGCCAGCGTTGAGAGAGGCTGTATGTGACCACAAGTATGGGAATTCCACACCTCCGGCCACATTCCAACTAAACGTACTCTGCTTTGCTAAATTCACTTGTATTGAGAGAGGCCGTGCACGTCTAGCCAGCACCTGATCGCATGAATTCAAATCATACTTGTGGTCTCATGACCGGCCGCTCCCGACACCGGAGAATCCTCACAGCACGCGATGCACACTATGAGGATTCAGAAATCTGCAGTCATACAGAGTCACTACAGACTTTAACATTAAACCTGGGCAACCCCTTTAACTAAAACCACTGCACTAGGACTGATATCACGACCATACAGTGACCATATAATGGTAATATCAGGTCTACACCAGTGCTCTACAGACCACATATGTGTGTACTGTGCAGATTCTCACCAGTGCCGTTCTCGCTGGTTGTTGTCATGCATTTTCCCTCTTCTTTTTAATTCGGTCCAGACCGCCATGATCTCTTCTTCCAACCATAATTCGTCATTGTAAAATATAATAGAGGCATCTTTACTTTACTGCTTTTCCAAGACCCTTCTCTCATTCTACCACCTGTACACAAACCACAACTTGTGCTGCCTTATAATAATTCCCCTGTGACCCCTTATAAAAGTGACAATGCACCTAGTTATAATAATTCCAACAGCCCCTGTGCTTTCTTATAATAATGCCTCCTTGCTTCCCCATAATGACAATGACTCTCCATTGGGCCTCCCAAGGGGAGTACATAGAAATAACAGGTCCCATAGAAAACGTCCTATCACATCAAAGAATGGCATATCTTCCCAACTTTCTAAGAAACGGAGGATATGTATTGCAGCACTTACATTTATTTTCCCTCTACTAAATCCCCTAAGTGGTCTCACCCACTATGATACCCCTTTTGTGACCCTCATAAAGTATTATGCCCCACATGGTATGATGACCCCACAAACCTTATACAAAGTATGATGCAGCACCCACATATTAAGATGGTCTCCACGGCCCCCCATACATTATGGTATTCAGCACAGCCCCTAATATACAGTATGAGGTGCACAACAGACCCCTATATAAAGCATGATGCCCCTCAAAGCCATCCCATTAAATTTGATGTCCCCCTTAATCACCCCATACAGTATGAAGGTCACCACAGCCCACCACATAGTATAATGTGCCCCATAGACTTCCACACAGTATAATGTCCACCACAGCGCCCACACAAGATGAAGATCCCCCAAAGACCTCTATATAGTATGATGGTTGCCCCAAACAGCCCCCCATATACTATGT
The DNA here is from genome assembly GCF_046119375.1 of Phyllobates terribilis. NCBI lineage: Eukaryota > Metazoa > Chordata > Amphibia > Anura > Dendrobatidae > Phyllobates > Phyllobates terribilis. Next base: position 381,087,444 of record NW_027362765.1, on the reverse strand, counting down.
TGGTCCCCCACAAACAGCCCTCATATAGTATAGTGGTCCCCCACAAACAGCCCCCATATAATATGATGGTTCCCCACAAACAGCCTCCATATAGTATGATGGCCCCCCACAAACAGCCCCCATATATCAGGATGATCCCCCACAAACGGCCCCATATAGTATTATGGTCCCCCACAAACAGCCCCCATATAGTATTATGGACCCCCACAAAGAGCCCCCATATAGCAGGATAATCCCCCACAAACAGCCCCCATGTAGCATGATGGTCCCCCACAAACAGCCCCTATATAGCAGGATGATCCCCCACAAACAGCCCCCATGTAGCATGATGGTCCCCCACAATCATCCCCCATATAGTGTTAATTGTTCCCCACAAACGGCCCCATGTAGTATTATGGTCGCCCACAAACAGCCCCCATATAGCAGGATGATTCCCCACAAAGAGCCCCCATATAGGAGGATGATCACCCACAAACAGTCCCCATGTAGTAAGATGGTCCCCCACAAACAGCCCCCTATAACAAGATAATCCCCCACAAACAGCCACCATATAGCAAGATGATCCCCCACAAACAGTCCCCATGTAGTATGATGTTCCCCCACAAACAGCGCCCATTTAGTATGATGGTTGACCCACAAACAGACCCCATGTAGTATGATGGTCCCTCATAAATAGCCCAACATAAAGCAGGATGATCCGCCACAAACAGCCACCCATGTAGTATAATGGTCCCTCATAAATAGCCCCCCATATAGCAGGATGGTCCCCCACAAACAGCCCCCATATAGTATTATGGTCACCCACAAACAGCCCCCATATAGTATTCTGGTCCCCCACAAACAGCCCCCATATAGGAGGATGATCCTCCACAAACAGCCCCCATGTAGCATGATGATCCCCCACAAACAGCCCCTATATAGCAGGATGATCCCCTACAAACAGCTCCCCATATAGCAGGATGATCCCCCACAAACAGCCCCCATAAAGCATGATGGACCCCCACAAACAGCCCCCATATAGCAGGATGATCCCCCACAAACAGCCCCACATAGTATTATGGTCCCCCGCAAACAGCTCCTATATAGTATTATGGTTCCCCACAAACAGCCCCCATATAGCAGGATTATCCCCCACAAACAGCCCCTATGTAGCATGATGGTCCCCCACAAACAGTCCCTATATAGCAGGATGATCCCTCACAAACAGCTCCCCATATAGCAGGATGATCCCCCACAAACAGCCCCCATAAAGCATGATGGCCCCCCACAAACAGCCCCCATATATCAGGATGATCCCCCACAAACGGCCCCATATAGTATTATGGTCCCCCACAAACAGCCCCCATATAGTATTATGGACCCCCACAAAGAGCCCCCATATAGCAGGATAATCCCCCACAAACAGCCCCCATGTAGCATGATGGTCCCCCACAAACAGCCCCTATATAGCAGGATGATCCCCCACAAACAGCCCCCATGTAGCATGATGGTCCCCCACAAACAGCCCCTATATAGCAGGATGATCCCCCACAAACAGCCCCCATGTAGCATGATGGTCCCCCACAAACAGCCCCTATATAGCAGGATGATCCCCCACAAACAGCCCCCATAAAGCATGAAACAGCCCCCATATAGCAGGATGATTCCCCACAAACAGCCCCCATGTAGCATGATGGTCCCCCACAAACAGCCCCATATAGTATTGTGGTCCCCCACAAACAGCCCCCATATAGTATTATGGTCTCCCACAAACAGTCCCCATATAGCAGGATGATCCCCCACAAACAGCCCCATATAGTATTATGGTCCCCCACAAACAGCCCCCATATAGTATTATGGTCCCCCACTAACAGCCCCCATATAGCAGGATGATCCCCCACAAAGAGCCCCCATATAGCAGGATAATCTCCCACAAACAGCCCCCATGTAGCATGATGATCCCCCACAAATCGCCCCCATATAGCAGGATGATCCCCCACAAACAGCCCCATATAGTATTATGGTCCCCCACAAACAGCTCCCCATATAGTATTATGGTCCCCCACAAACAGCCCCCCATCTAGCAGGATGATCCCCCCACAAAGAGCCCCATATAGTGTTATGGTCCCCCACAAACAGCTCCCATATAGTATTATGGTCCCCCACAAACAGCCCCTATATAGCAGGATGATCCCCCACAAACAGCCCCCATATAGCAGGATGATCCCCCACAAACAGCCCCATATAGTATTATGGTCCCCCACAAACAGCCCCCATAAAGCAGGATGATCCCCCACAACGAGCTCCCATATAGCATGATCGTTCCTCACAAACAGCCCCCATGTAGTATGATGGTCTCCCACAAACAGCCCCCATATAGCAGAATCATTCCTCACAAACAGTCCCTATATAGTATTATGGCTCCTCACAGCACCAAAAATAAAAAAAATCTTTATACTCACCTAATCCTGTCCCCTCATCCTCCTCAGCGTCCATCACCTCTTCTGTCCCGTCTCTCAGTGGACGCTGGCGGTGCGATGCAGTGACGTCATCGACCGCCGACGTCACCTGCATGCGACGGCCTCCAGCAAGCCCCTGGCTGAAGGGATGTCCGCTGCCCATCTGCACAAGTGACCAGCGCTGCATTTGAAGGGATGCCCGCGGCCGCCTGAGTAAGTGACAGAGCCTTTGGCTCTGTGGTCCATCACAATTGGTAATAGCAGGTAATGCGGCCCATCTGGCATTTGCCAAAACTGCCAGATGGCCAGTCCGGCCCTGCCTTTGGTTGTATTATATGGTGTAACAATAAATGAGAAGAAGCCACCTGCTCCTCTGGTTACAGAAATGCTCTGTAATCACCAGCTGCACATAAATATAACATTTAGGTCCAGTATTAGCTGCATGCAGCCATAGGTGTATATGTGGAAGACTGCAAGGTCTGTACCCCAGTCAGTCACACTTCCTACACACTATACCTGATAGACAAGGCTGAAACCTGGGCCCATGATGTGTCCTCCTCAGTTATTAGTGCCCACTCGCTGCCCCGCCATGTGCTGAGTTATTCCTCAAATATTTCATTATTTTATATAAGAAAACATATACGATAAGGCTCCAGGTAATCCACTCAGGCCAGAGCCATCCACCATCTTAGGTAAAGTAAAATAAGTACATGGTGATTCTACTCTGCTCCTGCAAACACATGAGGAGGACAATATAAAGAAGCAGGATGGATATATCAGGCAGGACAGCATGTCAGAGGACTAAAGGCTACAAGATCTAAAGAGATGAAGCACTGAGCTGGAAGTCATGTACAGATTATATATAGGAGAATGAACCTGTACCATAGAATCTGTATACACAGCATGATCTGTATATAGCAGAGATGGAGGTCACATGCACATGCCCATACCTCACAACTTTTTAAGAACAGAAAGAGGGATACATCATGCGGCCGTGACAATTTTGGCCACGCCCCTGGCCACACCCCAATCTACGCCCATTTTCCATTTCTTTCACCCCTGGCAGGAGGAGTTGTCAGAGGGGCGCTGGTAATGAGGGGCATTCAGCAGACGCTCGAGACTGCAGGTTGTAGACCCAAATCCAGGACCGTCTGTTGTATCCGTGACAATTGGGACTAGATTAGTGGTACCTGGCGGCTGGATAGGAGGCCGTGAATCTCTAACCATCCGGTGTCCTCTGCGTCTTTTGATCACCCGGGGTAGTGCGACGTCATCTGTGCGTCCAATTCATCTCTAGTTGTGGAATATTTTTTGTTCCCTCATTCACAGTCGGAGCCGCCAGAACTTTCTCATCTTTTTGTAGCTTCACTATACGACATCTGGCTTCTGGTGTCTGTAAGGCCGTGTTCACACAATGCAGAAATACTGTTTTTTGTTTTCTGCAGGATCCGCACCAAACTCCACAATAAGAATCAAAGCTTTTCTGTACTGTTAAAAAGCATTAAAAACTCTTCTTTATATATTCCCCAAAATCGCATCAAATAAGCGGGAAACCGCATTAAAGAAACGCAGCAAAGACGTCAATATCAGAGAAGATTGTTACTGTGTCGTGTGGTGCGGACACCTGCAGAAAAAAAGCAGCAGAAGGACTTAGCATTTACACTACGTGTGAACACGACCTCAGTATTACCATTTTATTACATTTTTATGGATTTAATAAAGAAAAATATAAATTACGCCTTTTTTTTTTACATCCTTTACCGATCCCCGTGAATAATCTGAACGCTGTGTTGTGCGTGTCATTACGATTACAGGGATACAAATATGTGCATGTTATGTGCTGATTAGTGATGTTTATTATTTAAAAATAAATGCGTTAAAAATAACTTTTTTTCATTATCAAGTGTGCTTCATTATTATTTTTTTAGTAATTTTATAAGATGAAAAAATCTCTTAGAGTATGTGCACCCGATCAGGAGCTGCTGCGGGTTTGATGCTGTGTGTTTATGCAGCGTCAAACCCGCAGAGTCCGAATGTTACAGCATAGTGGATGGATTTCTAGAAATCCCAAGCCCACCATGCACCGTTCATTTGCATATTGAGCGGGAGCTGCCGGCGGCTATTCCGCAGTGTCGGGGCGCAGGATGGTATGCATCGTGGGCACATACCTGGATTCTCCCTGTAGAATAAAAATCCATACATTGTACACAGCAGTGTATTTCTACCAGTTCTATCAGCCTAGTCATAGTCTGCAGTACAGATCAAGTACATGGAATCCTCCTCATTACATCACTAATTACACCATAACACTGATTGATTTCTCCTCGGCTGCTGCACGCAGCGTGTGCAGCAGCTCAGGACAGGCCCCTCCCTCCTCATTCTTGGCGACAATTTTAAATAAAGCGCCGCTCACTGTCCCTCACACAGTACCCGCGGCTGCTGCACGCTGTGTTTCTGGTATCGCAGAGCCGGCAGTTCCAACCTTCACCTCACAGCCCAATAAAAGTGTACCCCCCTCACAAAGGTTTTTTCAAGGGGCCAATAATTGCTGCATGCTGCAGAGCATTGCAGAGCCCCCTCTTTACTCCTCCGTTTGCCCCACTTCACACCGGCAGCCTGTTTTTGTAGCCATGGGTGGCCATGCTAGTTGCAGCTCTTCCTCTGTTGAGGAGGCTGCCAGTAATCCACAACCGCCGGCACCCGCAGGCATTTCAATTCCCCCCCCCGCCTACACCGCTACCAATCAGCAATCCATCGCAGGCAGTGATTTTAGCCACGTCACCACCCCCGCCCTCCCCACAGCCCCCACCCATTCCGCAGGTGCTAGTCCCCATTCCTAACCTCCCTGACCCAATCATCTCTTCCACAGCACCTTTCATGCCCTCTGGCTCCGATATGGCATCCATTCCCATTGCTGGTCCATCCGCGGGTGCAGGATCCTCGGCTCGTCATCGCCGCCATCGCGGGCGCGGTACCCGCACCGCGGATTCTTCATCCCCTTCAACTTCATGCAGCCCAGTTCCACGCAGACTTTCTAAAAAATCACATAAACGGCGTGCCAGGCATTCTTCACGTAGCTCAAGATCAGCCAGAAGGAGCTACCGCTCTAAGTCCTCGCGCTGGCGTCATCTACGGACGAGTCGTCTAACTCTTCAGCTGATTTGCAGAGGGGTTCACATCGTCGGGCACGGCATGATAATGCCCCGTCTCATGCTGCACATAACACATCTGCATCTCTGGTTGCTATGGGCATAAAAGGGGACAAACTTATGGTGTGGCACCCATGCTCCCCTGACCTCAACCCCATTGAGAACCTCTGGAGCATCATCAAAAGGAGTGTCTATGATGGCGGGAGGCAGTTCACATCTAAGCAACAGCTCTGGGAGGGTATTCTGTCCTCATGCAAAACAATTGAAGCAGAAACCATCCAAAACCTGACAAATTCAATGGACGAGAGAGTTCAGAAGCTCCTTTCGAACAAGCGGTCCTATGTGCAAATGTAACATCACCTAGAATAAAGTTTTGAGTTGAAAACTGTTTGACTTCAGTTTGTAATAACCTGCTAATGCTTATAATTTCAAAAATGACCATTTTTTTGTTCTTTATTAAAATGAAAAGGTTGAAAACTCTGCTGTGCATAATAATTTGGAACATTCATTTTGAGTGCAGTTTGAGTTTTTTATTTTTTAAAAAATATACTGTTATCATAGGCAGTTTGTACAAAAACCTTTCAATTGTACTCTAATAGTTATTTGACTGGAAAATTACAATGACTGCAATTCATATAGGTACTTTGGGAAAATCTGAGAAAATATTATTTGCATAATAATTTGGAATACAGTGTAATGGCAAAATCTGACATCGAGTCGGCTTTTCGCCTCTTGCCGGTTCATCATGAATGTCATCACCTCTTAGGTTGCTTGGTGGACAGGCAATACTACTACGACACCTGTCTTCCAATGGGTTGCACCATTTCTTGCCATTATTTCGAACTGTTTAGCTCCTTCCTTGAATGGGTCATTAGTAGTGTTGAGCGAGCATGCTCGACACTGCTCTGTACTCGCCCGAGCATCTCGCTACTCGGGATGTTCGGCGAGCACCAAGCATTTCCGGGTTACTCGGGCGGGAGCCAATGAACATGCAGGGATTGCCAGCCAGTCACTGTAATGCCGCAGCCATGTTGGTTGTGGCCATTACATTGATTGGCTGGCCGCACCGCGTCACCTCAAGTATTTAAAACCAGGCGCCGCCATCTAGGACTCCGTAGCTCCGGGTCAGACAGTGTAGGGAGAGTGCTGATGAGCTAGGGAGAGATTTATACTGCAAAATACTTAGTGAAGGGTCTCTAAAGCCTGCCAAATCAAACAAACAGTCCTTCTCAGGACTAATATCCATCCCAGATATCAGGCAGGCAGGCAGGCTATATAGGAGACGCAGTGGTTATACCAACAAACGCTGCATTACAGTCCTGTGTGCTCCTGCTGCTCAAATTGCTAGACTTAGTCCCAGGTCTCGGGGGCTAGGAAAAATCCTTTTTTTTTCATCTAAATCCTCTTTTTTTTTTTTTTTTCCTCTGTCAGACTGTGCAAATACCCATCTTACTAAACCTTTTGGTGTGTCCCCCCCCAAAAAAAAAAAGAGTGTGTCTGTGAGTGTTCAGACACAAATATATCTGTTTAAAAGATTCTGGTGTAGGCCACATAACTATAACTGTGGTTTTGCAGTTCCACGGTTCAAATCTCTGTATTATCCAGCTTTTGGCCTTTTTTCCGTAAAAGAAAACAGTAATAGTGTCTCCCTGACTGTTCAGACACAAATATATCTGATTAAAAGATTCTGGTGTAGGCCACATAACTATAGCTGTGGTTTTGCAGTTCCACGGTTCAAATCTCTGTATTATCTAGCTTTTGGCCTTTTTTCCGTAAAAAAAACAGTAATAGTGTCTCCCTGACTGTTCAGACACAAATATATCTGTTTAAAAGATTCTGGTGTAGGCCACATAACTATAACTGTGGTTTTGCAGTTACACGGTTCAAATCTCTGTATTATCCAGCTTTTGGCCTTTTTTCCGTAAAAGAAAACAGTAATAGTGTCTCCCTGACTGTTCAGACACAAATATATCTGTTTTAAAGATTCTGGTGTAGACCACATAAGTATAACTGTGGTTTTGCAGTTCCACAGTTCAAATCTCTCTATTATCCAGCTTTTTGCATTTTTTCCGTAAAAAAAAAACGTAATAGTGTCTCGCTGACTGTTCAGACACAAATATATCTGTTTAAAAGATTCTGGTGTAGGCCAGAGAAATAGAACTGTGGTTTTCCTCTTCCACGGTTCTAATCTCCTTTTTATTAACCTTTTTCCATTGATAGTGCGAGTGTAAGCCATTTTACTTCATTTACAATGGGCAAGGCGCGTGGCAAGGGACGTGGAACTGGAAGTTCTGGTGATGGTGCGTGTAGAGGACGGGGCCGTGGCCAAGGTGAAAATGTGCCACAACCAACAGCCACATCTTCTCGCTCCCACTTGTTGACCAAATTACTAGGGAAGCACACAACAACACTAGTATTGCAAACTGATCAGTGTGAACAGGTTAATAATTGGATAGCAGATAATACTTCCAGTTACCTGGGCACCACCACCTCGGGTCTGTCTTCCACACGGTCAAGTTTTAGTAGCCGTGAGTCTCGACCGCATACTCCTCCTCAACCTGATGCTCCTTCCTCCCACCATGCCGAGTGTCGTCAGACAGCAACTGATCCCACAGTTGGACACTCTGAAGAGCTGTTCACTGGTCCAGTTCCATATTTGTGCCACTCGCCTGCTCCGCTTGAAGTGGTGGAAGAGGAGATCCCATGTAGCGATGCCCAAATATTTGAAGAGCCACGGCCACAGGAAGGCGACGCTGGCAATTTGTCACAAGAGGTGGACGATGACGAGACACAATTGCCGCGAAGTGAGGAGGAGGATCGTGGTGCGCAAGTGAAAGAGGAGGAGGTGGTGGATGATCTAGTAACTGACCCAATGTGGCAGGAGGACACGCAGAGCGAGGCCAGCAGCACACAGGGGGAGGGAGGCAGAGTACCCCAACAGGCAGAAAGAGGCAGTGTGGTGGCCGCACACAGAAGGCGGGCAATCATTCCCCGTAACAGCAACATGAGGCACGTTGCCAGTACAACCGGTAGGTCTTCCAGAGTCTGGAAGTTTTTTAAACACTCTGCTGATAGCCCCAAAAAGGCCATTTGTACCACCTGCCATGCCAGCATCAGCAGGGGTGACAAAAGTACCAGCCTGACCACCACCAGCATGATCAGGCACATGTCAGCAAAGCACCCGACTTTGTGGGGCGAACCCCAGGGTCCACGACCAGTGTCAGCGGGTGTCACCACTGCTTTTTCCGCTGTTGTGCGTATAAGAGAACCCCCTGTTGTGCGTGCAAGGCAATCCCCTGTCCATACTGCATACAAAGATGCCCCTCCTCTCAGTCTTCACTTGTTATGGCAGTCTCTCAAGAAACAGCATCAACGTCCACGTCCCACCGCAGCGTTCAATTGTCCATATCCCAGACCTTTGATTGAAAGCGCAAATTCGCAGCCAACGCCCCACAGGCCACAGTCCTAAATTTGCACATTTCACGACTGCTTTCTTTGGAAATGCTGCCTTTTAGGCTGGTGGAGACGGAATCCTTCCGCAACTTTATGGCGGTGGCCGTCCCTCGGTACTCGGTCCCCAGCCGACACTCTTTTGCCCGGTGTGCCATCCCCGCACTACACAAGCACGTGTCCCAAAACATCTGCCGTGCACTCAACAACGCAGTTACTGGGAGAGTCCACCTGACAACAGACATGTGGACAAGTGCTTGTGGCCAGGGACGGTACATCTCTCTGACGGCATACTGGGTAAACATAGTGGAAGCCGGGACCCAGTCGGACCTTGGGACGGAACACATCCTCCCCACACCGAGGATTGCGGGCCCTATGTCAGTCAGAGTTGCCCCCACAGTGTACAGCTCCTGCGCATCATCCTCCTCCTCCTCCTCCTCATGTTCAGCCTCCATCTCAGATGTCAGCACATCAGTTACAAGCTGGAAGCACTGCAGTACTGCCTCCGCCAAATGGCAACAGGCTGTGCTGAAACTCATAATCTTAGGTGATAAACCTCACACTGCTTCTGAGTTGTGGACAGCTGTGAAAGAGCAGGCAGATCTGTGGCTGACACCTCTGAACCTACATCCAGGCATGGTCCTGTGTGACAATGGCCGTAACCTGGTGTTGGCTCTGAAGCGAGGCGAGATCACACACGTACAATGCCTGGCTCATGTGCTTAACCTCGTGGTTCAGCGGTTTCTTAAATTGTACCCTGAGTTGCCAGATCTCCTCGTCAAAGTACGCCGCCTGTCAGCTAATTTTCGGAAGTCGGCTACAGCTTCCGCCGCCCTTGCTGTGTTGCAGCTGAGTTTGCAGCTTCCGGCACACCGACTGGTGTGTGATGTCCCCACACGTTGGAACTCTACCCTCAACATGTTGCAAAGTATTTGTGAGCAGAAGAGAGCAGTTATGGAGTACCAGCTGCAACAAGGCCGTCGATATTCAGGTCAGACTCCACACATAAGACCTCAGTAGTGGACCTGGATGTCTGACATATGTACCATCTTGACAAACTTTGAGGAGTCCACCAAGATGGTGAGTGGCGATGACGCCATCATTAGCGACAGCATTCCACTTGTCTGTCTTTTGCAGCGCTCTCTGCAGAGAATTAAAGAGGCATTGCAGCCAGAGTATGATGAGATGGATCAAGAAGCCGTAGCGGGCGATTACACACAGCCCAGCCTCATCTCATCCCAACGTGCATTGGGGGACAATGAGGGAGAGGAGGAAGAGGAGGAGGAAGAACAGGAGCTGGTATCATGCGCTGTAGACAGTAGTACCTGTACAACGTCATACCGTCGGTTCAGCGTGGGTGGCCTGAGGACAGGGGGGAGGAGGAGGAGGAGGAGAGCATGGTCATCTTGGTGAGGACATGGAAGTCTTGCCCGTTACCAGTCTGGCACGCATGGCTGACTTTATGCTACGCTGCCTTAACCGTGACCCTCGCGTTGTCAAAATGTTGGGTGACAGTCATTACTGGTTGGTGACACTTTTAGACCCCGCTACAAGGAGAACTTTCACTCTCTTATTCCTGAGGTGGAGAGGTCTACAAAAATGGGGTACCAGAAGGCCCTTGCTGCAGAACTGTTAAAAAAATTCCCATCTGAACACGCTACCGACAGAGGTCACAGTTCGTTGCCCAACCAAGGCGTACAGGCGAGAGAGACGCAACTCCAATCCAGCAGAGGCAGGGGAACACTGTCAACGTTCTGGGACAGTTTTCGGAGACCCGCCCAGCTTACAGGCCCTGACGCTCAGGGTACTCTCACAAGAAGTGGAAAGTTTCAAAAGATGGTGAGGGAGTACCTTGCCGACCGTACCAGCGTACTCCGTGATTCCTCTGTGCCTTTTAATTATTGGGTATCCAAGCTGGACACTTGGAATTAACTCGCTCTGTACGCCTTGGAGGTCCTGGCCTGCCCTGCCGCTAGCGTGTTATCGGAGCGTGTTCTTAGTGCCGCTGGGGCAATTATAACTGATAAGCGCACTCGCCTGTCAACTGACAATGCTGACAAGCTGACCCTTATCAGAATGAACAAGGGCTGGATTGGGCCAGACTTCTCATCACCACCAAATGACAGCAGAGTAACATAAAGTCAAATCCACTGTGTTATTTTGGGAGGTGTATTCCCATGCACTGCTTCACACCCACACATGGGTATACGCTTCCTCATTTCGGCGTATTTTGCTCTTATCCTCAGCCTCCACCACCACAATACCACCAGGGTGACCGTGGTCCATGTTGCCAGCATTGCAAGTTCCTCCGTCCTAATTTTTGGCAGCTTTTGCTTGGAAGGCATAGGCAAAGACTATGGGAGACCCACTCCCTAATAATGGGAATAATGTTTTTAATATGCTGTACTGCATGGCTCTTGTAAGGGGCATTAAAATCGTCTTGTTAAGGTACTGTGACTTCCACGTCTCTTCCAAGGGGCATTGATATTGTCTTTTTATTCCACTGCGATCTCCACAACTCTTCAAAGGGGCATTAAAACTGTCTTGTTAAGCTACTGTGACCTCCACGTCTCTTCCACGGGGCATTAAACCCGTCTTGTTAAATCACTCTGAACTCCACAACTCTTCCAAGGGGCATGAAAACCGTCTTGTTAAGCTACTTTGACCTCCACGTCTCTTCCACGGGGCAATGATATTGTCTTTTTATTCCACTGTAACCTCCACCACTCTTCCAAGGGGCATTGATATTCTCTTTTTATTCCACTGCGACCTCCACCACTCTTCCAAGGGGCATTACAACCGTCTTGTTAAGCTACTGTGACCTCCACGTCTCTTCCACGGAGCATTGATATTGTCTTTTCATTCCACTGCAACCTCCACCACTCTTCCAAGGGGCATTGATATTGTCTTTTTATTCCACTGTGACCTCCACGTCTCTTTCAAGGGGCATTGGAGTGCCTCGGAATTTTTTGTAGGCATTGCACTCACTGTATGCCCTATAACTGTGTAGCCGAACCGCTCCTTTTGGTACAGAAACATATCCTACAAGACATGTGTGGTTGACTGGCCTGATATTGATGTGAATGGTCCCTGTTCCTCCTGCTCTTTCTCCTTTGCCACCACCTCATCCATCATTCATCACCTGAAGCTTTGTTTTAACGGGAGTAATAGAACTAGGATAGTATCAGGAAAACACCCAGCAATCCTCGGAGGAGGTAGGATATGCGCCAAAACGCTGACCACCTCAGGCCTAGCCGCTACTACATACATGCGCTTGCATTCCAAGGAACAGAAAGCTAAGGAGATGGATGGCCTCATGAATGATCATGAATAATTAACTCGTTGTGTAGGAGGCCGACCACTGCTGCTGTCTACCTTCTGAACTTTGTGTTGAAGCCTGATTGACCCAGGACCCGCAATCCTCTATGTCTGGAGGACGTGTTGCATTCCAGTGTCCAACTGTGTCCCGGCTTCCACAATATTAACCCAGTGTGAAGGCGTCAGTGAGATGGACCATCCCTGGCCACATTCACTTGTCCACGTGTTTGTGGTTAGGCTGTCCTTCCCACTAAATGCACTGGGGAGGGCACAGGTAATGTTTTGGTATGCACGCTTGTGTATAAGGCGCACCGGGACAAATAGGGGTGGCTGGGGACCTAGTGTGGACACCCCGCCGCTCCCTGGTAGCTGGGGACCAAGCGTGGACACCCGGCCGCCGGGCGGCTTGGGACTGAGTATGGATACCAGGCTGCCGACGCAGCCAAGAAGTGGTGGCCAGATTCCGCCTCCACGTGCCTAAAAGGCCCAATTTCAAGTGCAAGCAAGCAGTATGGTGTTGCAGCCTGGGGGTGGGTGGGTGGCAGGCTGCATACTTACGCTTGCATTGCAAGGAATGGGGGAGGTACAATTGAACACTGCCCTGGGACAAGGACTTGAACGGGGATAGTTGCAAGTCTGCAACGACAGGTGCAGGGCGGGAGGCATCTTCGCATGTGCCATGAACAGGGGCTTGGCGTGCACACACTACAGCGGAATAGGCTGTCCTTCCCACTAAATGCACTGGGGAGGGCACCGGTAATGTTTTGGTATGCGCGCTTGTGTATAAGGTGCACCGGGACAAATAGGGGTGGCTGGGGACCCAGTATGGACACCCGGCCACCCACTGGCGGCTGGGGACTGAGTATGGATACCAGGCCGCCGACACAGGCATGACATGGTAGCCGGCGTCTGCCTCCACAAGCCTGAAAGGCCTCATTTCAAGAGCAAGCAAGCTAGCAGTATGGTATTGCAGCCTGGGGGTGGGTGAGTGGCAGGCTGCACACTTACGCTTGCATTCCAAGAAAACAAAGCAGATGCTATCTTCTATCATCATCATCATGCTCCTCACCTTGGCACTCTCAACTCCCCTAATGAAGAAGCCAGGGCCCACCGGAGGAGTCTGGTTGTCTGGTGGGCTCATCCAATGCTGCCCTAAAGCAGGCCAGGCTAAGAAAAGTGTGGGGAAGGTTACCGGGACAAATAGTGGCGGCTGGGGACTGAGTATGGAGACCTCGCTGCCGAAGCAGCCATGAGGTAGCGGCCAGATTCGGCCTCCTCCAAACTAAAAGGCTCCATTTCAAGTGCAAGCTAGCAGTATAGTATTCCAGCCTGTGGGTGGGTGGCTGGTTGGCTGCATATTTGCGCTTGCATTGCTAGAAATGGGGGAGGTACAATTGAACACTGCCCTGGGACAAGTACTTGCACGGGGATAGTTGCAAGTCTGCATCTTCTGATGTGGCAAGGATCACTACTGATGGGCACACTTTTAGGCAGTGACCTGGGTGTCAGAGATGCTTCCAGGGGTCTTCCCCATGCTGTTCCCATGTCTTTTCAGCACTGTATGCATGTGTCACACAGCACATGGCCAGATAAGGTTGTAAAATGTTAAAATGACATTTCCCGGTGAATGCACTTGTCACGGTTGAAAGCAATACAAAAGTGCAAAAATGCATAAAAAATGCTACTTGTGAACATAGCCCAAGGTGTGTAGGAGTATTTTTGTTTTTTGATATTTATTTTACCTGATACACAAGTCTTTACCCTGAAAAGGATGTTCCTTGACCCCTTTCTGACCGGGTCAGTAATAGTACGCACCAGGTCGGAAAGGCCGGTTGAGCAGGGGCTCCGGCGCTGAGCCCGCACTGAACCGAGCACATGTCAACTGATTCTTACAGCTGACATGTGCCAGCAACAGCCGCGGGTGGAATCGCGATCCACCCGCGGCTGTTAACTAGTTAAATGCCGCTGTCAATTTCTACAGCTCCTGCGCCTCATCCTCCGCAGCCTCCTCCTCCTCTTCAGACTCCATCTCCGAAATGACCACATCAGTCACAAGCGGGAAGCACTGCAGCACTGCCTCGGTCAAGCAGCAACAGGCTGTGCTGAAGCTAATATGCTTAAGTAACAAACCGCACAATGCTGAAGAGTTGTGGACAGCTGTGAAAGAGCAGGCAGATCTGTGGCTCACACTGCTGAACCTACAGCCAGGCATGGTGTGTGTGACAATGGCCGGAACCTGGTGGCGGCTCTGAGGTGAGGCGAGCTCACACACGTACCATGCCTGGCCCATGTGCTTAACCTCATGGTTCAGCGGCTTCTCAAATCCTACCCAGAGCTGCTGGATCTGCTTGTTAAAGTACGCCGCCAGTGTGCCCATTTTAGAAAGTCAGCTACAGCTTCCGCCACCCTTGCCGTGTTTCAGCAGCGTTCGAAGCTTCCGGCTCACAGACTGGTGTGTGATGTCCCCACGCGTTGGAACTCTACACTGCAGATGTTGGGAAGGATTTGCAAGCAGAAGAGGGCAGTTGTTGAGTACCAGCATCAACAAGGCCATCGGTATTCACTTCAGACTCCACACATAAGACCTCAGGAGTGGACATGGATGTCAGACATATGTACCATCCTCCAAAACTTTGAGGACTCCACCAAGATGGTGAGCGGCGATGAAGCCATAATTAGCGTCACCATCACACTTCTCTGTCTTCTGAAACGCTCTCTGCTCACGATCAAAAAGGATGCATTGCAGGCGAAGCACGATGAGATGGAGCAAGGAACCATACAGGGTGATTACACACAGCCCAGCCTCATCTCATCCCAATGTGGATTGGGTGACAATAGGAAGAGGAGGAGGAGGAGGAAGGACAGGAGCTAGTTTCAAGTGCTATAGACAGTACTACCTGCACAGCTCTCATACCATCTGTTCAGCTTGGATGACCAGAGGATAGAGAGGAGGAGGAGGAGGAGAGCATGGTCAGTCATCCTCTTGGTGAGGACACGGAAGTCTTGCCTGTTAGTAGTCTGGCACACATGGCTGAGTTTATGTTACGCTGCCTTCCCATGACCCTCGCATTCTCAAAATTTTGGGTGACAGTCATTACTGGTTGGTGACACTTCTAGACCCACGCTACAAGGAGAACTTTATATCTCTTATTCCTGAGGCGGACAGGTCTACAAAAATGGGGCTGTACCAGAAGGCCCTTGTTGCGGAACTATTAAAAAAATTCCCATCTGAAAACGCTGGCGGCAGAGGGCACAATTCATTGGACAACCAAGGAGTACAGGCGAGAGAGACACAACTTCAATTCAGCAGAGGCAGGGGAACACTGTTTAAGTTCTGGGAGTATTTTCTCAGCCCCTCCCATCGCACAGGCCCTGAGGCACGGGGTACTCTCACAAGGAGTGCAAAGTTTGGAAAGATGCTGAGGGAGAACCTTGCCGACCATACCAACGTCCTCAGTGATTCCTCTGTGCCTTATAATTATTGGGTATCCAAGCTGGATACGTGGAATGAACTGACTCTCTATGTCTTGGATGTTCTGGCCTGCCCTGCCGCCAGCGTTTTATCAGAGCGGGTTTTTAGTGCCACTGGTAGAATTATAACTCATAAGGGCATCTGCCTGTCAACTGAAAATGCTGACAGGCTGACTCTTATAAAAATGAACAAGGGCTGTATTGTGCCAGACTTCTCCACACCACTGAATGATAGCTGCGTAACATAAACTCAAATCCAGTGTCTTTTCTTGGTAGGTGTATTCCCATGCACCTTTTCACACCCACACATGGGTATACGCTTCCTGATTTTGGCTATTTGCTCTTGTCCTCCTCCTTCTATAATAATAATAATAATAATAATAGTTTATTTTTATAGCGCCAACATATTCCGCAGCACTTTACAAATTTTAGGGGGGACTTATACAGACAATACAGAATAAGCATATCTCATATCGAACGGAGTGAGGGCCCTGCTCGCGAGCTTACAGTCTATGAGGAAGTGGGGGAGACACAAAAGGTAAAAAGTACATATATTGTATAATGCAGCCTTGATATACTGAATAGGATAAATAATAATACATGGACTGGTCGCCAGCCAGTATGTGTGCAGTCCTGACAGAGGCTTTTATGTGCATGGTTGGTTTGAACCCGAAGTTGAAGAAGATTTTAATATGGGGGAAAGCTGGGATGGACAGAGTGTGTTTAGGTGATACGCCAGTCTAAAGAAATGTGTTTTTAGGGTTCGCTTGAAACTGTGGGTATTGGGAATTAATCGAACTGTCCTGGGTAGTGCATTCCAGAGAATTGGCGCAGCACGCGAGAAATCTTGGAGACGGGAGTGGGAAGTTCGGATTATGGAGGATTTTAGTTTCAAGTCATTTGCAGAACGGAGGGCACGTGTAGGGTGGTAGACTGAGACAAGGGAGGAGATGTAGGGGGGTACTGAAGCATGGAGCGCTTTGTGGGTAAGCGTGATAAGTTTAAAACGAACTCTATATTGGATGGGCAACCAATGCAATGACTCCTTCTCCTCATCCTCCACCACCATATCATCAGGGTGACAGTGGTCCGTGATGCAACACCCACATAATTTTTTTAAAGGCTGTTTATGATGCCCGTAAAAAAAAAAATTTTATACAGTATGTTCATGTATACCCCCCAGGGGTAAATGTTTGTCAGCCCATACACTTAGTGCTTGGGCATTGCAAGTATAGGAGGCCCGCTCCTTTCTAATGGGAACAATTTTTTATGAGGCCCTCCTCCACTTCTCTTCCAAGGGGCATTGGAGTGCCTCCAAATTTTTGGCAACCCTTGCATTCACTGCATAGGCCAACACTATGGGAGACCCACATCCTAATAATGGGAACATTGCTTTGAGGAGGCCCTCTGACCTCCATGTCTCTTTCAAGGGGCATTGAAGTGCCTCCAAATTTTTGGCAGCCCTTGCATTCACTGCATAGGCCAACACTATGGGAGACCCACATCCTAATAATGGGAACATTGTTTTGAGGAGGCCATCTGACCTCCATGACTCTTCCAAGGGGCATTGAAGTGCCTCCAAATTTTTGGCAGCCCTTGCATTCACTGCATAGGCTAACACTATGGGAGACTCTCTCCTTTCTAATGGGAATTTGTCGTTACTGTGGCCCTGCTCTATGTGTCTTTAATTTCTTAGTGGGGTTTTTCCTAAATTTGGTCAGCCGTTGGACTCACTGCATACCCTATAACTGTATAGCAGACCCTCTCCTTTCTAATGGGAACATGTGGTACTTGTTACTGTGGCCCTGCTCTATGTGTCTTTAAATTCTTAGTGGGATTTTTCCTAAATTTGATCAGTCGTTAGACTCACTGCATACCCTATAACTGTATAGCAGACTCTCTCTTTTCTAATGGGAATTTGTCGTTACTGTGGTCCTGCTCTATGTGTCTTTAATTTCTTAGTGGGGTTTTTCCTAAATTTGGTCAGCCGTTGGACTCACTGCATACCCTATAACGGTATAGCAGACTCTCTCCTTTCTAATGGGAACATGTCGTACTCGTTACTGTGGCCCTGCTCTATGTGTCTTTCAGAGTCCCTCCATCATCAATGAAACAGGATGTGTCTGATGATGTGTCACACACCACATTGCCAGATAAGGTTGTAAAATGTTAAAATGACATTTCCTGATGAATGCATTTGCCTTAAAAAATAACGTAAAAAAAAAATAGGATCTTTCTTTAGTATAAAAACAGAGTCGCCAATGTAACCTCAATGTAATCACATTGTTCAGCTCCTGCACCTTCTCCCCCATCTCCAAAATGACCACATCAGTCTCAAGCTGAAAGCACTGCAGCACTGCCTTGGCCAAGCGGCAACAGGCTGTGCTGAAGATAACATGCTTAATGCTTAGGTGACAAACCGCTCAGCGCTGCAGAGTTGTTGAAAGCTGTAACACAGCAGCGTGATCTGTGGCTCTCACCGCTGAACATACAGCCAGGCATGGTTGTGTGTGACAATGGGCGGAACCTGCTGACGGAGAAATGACAGCCAGAGTAGATACGTTTTCCCTCTATGCCAGTCCTTTCACCGAGCTAAAGAATATTGTTGTGGTGAAATACAACTCCCACTGAGAAGCTTTTTCAGATTGAAAAACATTGTGCCCACCAGAGGATTTGATTCTGAGGGCTCACCTTTCTTCCCTGCTCAAGAGCCCCATAGGCAGCTGCAAATTTAGCGCTATCATGAACTCTCCTGAAATAGAAGCCAGGGCACACCAGAGGATTCTCTGGTGGGACCGTCCAACCCTGTCGAGAAGCAGTCCTGGCTAAGAAAAGTGTGTGGGAAGGTTCCTGGACACTCTATGGCTGATTTTTTTACTGAGGTGGAAACCCATGCAAACACGGGGAGAGCATACAAAGTCCTTGCAGATGTTGTCCTTGCTGGGATTTGAACGCAGGATCCCAGCGCTGCAAGGCTTCAGTGCTAACCACTGATCCAATGTGCTGCCATTCACCCTTTAATATCTAACAGGCTGGAGAAACTTGCACCTACTGCCACTCTATCTTCAGCTACTTTGTGAGAAACTAATGTATTTGGGCAGCCACCCAGTCTACCAAATAAAATTCCTGAGAAGAAAATTGGGGATGGCTTCACTACTGGTACTGGGGGCAGTGCTAATACCATGGCGTCGTACCATAGTTTACTGGAAATATTCCAGGTTGGTAGGAGGCAAGCAAATTCCCACAGAAAAGTACCAGCAGTAATGTTCAGGGACCCGCACTTGTAGAAGGCCGAGACAACACCCGGAGAAATAGTGACGGCTGGGGACAGAGTATGGACACGAGGCATGAGGCATGAGGTTGTGAAAAGCTTCTGCCTCCACGAGCCTAAAAGGCCACATTTCAAGTGCAAGCAGCTGCCCAGAAGTCTGGCAGTTTAGTATTGCAGCCTGTGTGTGGGTGGCTGGCTGCATACTTGCGCTTGCATTCCAAGTAACAGAAAACTAAGCAGATGGTGGCCTCTATCATCATCATGGCCTCACCTCAGCACTATGAACTCTCCTGAAGGAAAAGCCTGGGCCCACCGGAGGAGTCTCCGGTTTTCTAGTGGGTCCGTCCAACCCTGCCGAGAAGCAGTCCTGGCTAAGAAAAGTGTGGGGGAAGGTTCCCAGACACTCTATGGCTGTTTCTTTAATGTGGATCGGACGTGCTTATGCATGTTATTTCTCAAACTGGACTGCAGATCAGGCCATTGCCCAACTCTGTAGTCATGAAATTAAATGCGCAGAGAAAGATGTGTGTGTGTCAAAGCACCACCGAGAAGTGTGAGTTGATGTTGGACGGGCTGCCATTGCTTCTGCAAAAGCTGCTTTAGAGGACTTCCTGGGAAAAATAACACCCAGAGTAGATACGGTTTCCCTCTATGCCAGTCCCTTCACCGAGCTAAAGAATATGACTGTGGTGAAATACAACTCAGCAAAAAAAGCTGTGGATTGGCTCCGTACCGTCCCTGGCCACATTCACCTGTCCACGTGTTTGTGGTCCTTCCCATTAAGTGCACTGGGGAGGGCACGAGTAATGTTGTGGGACCCGTGCTTGTGGAAGGCGGAGATGACACCGGGAGAAAAAGTGGCGGCTGGGGACCGAGTATGGACACCCGGCCGCCGCCAACATGAGGTTATGAAAAGCTTCCGCCTCCACGAGCCTAAAAGGCCACATTTCAAGTGAAAGCAGCTTTAGAGGACTTCCTGGGAGAAATGACAGCTGGGTAGATATGGTTTCCCAAGTCCTTTCACCAAGCTAAAGAATTAAGCTGTGGTGAAATACAACTCAGCAAAAAAAGCTGTGGACTGCCTCCATACAGTCCCTGGTCACATTTTCCTGTCCACGTATTTGTGGTTAGGCAGTCCTTCCCAGTAAGTGCACTGGGGAGGGCACGGGTAATGTTGTGGGACCCATGCTTGTGGAAGGCGAAGACAACACCGGGACAAATAGTGGCGGCTGGGGACCGAGTATGGAGACCTGGTCGCCGCCACCATAAGATTGTGGACAGCTTCCGCCTCCATGAGCCTAAAAGGCCACATTTCAAGTGCAAGCAGCTGTCAAAACCTTGGCAGTATAGTATTGCAGCCTGTGGGTTGGTAGGTGACTGGCTGCATACTTGCGCTTGCATTCCAAGGAATGGGGTAGGGACAACTGAACGCTGCACTGGGACAAGGACGTGGACGGTGATTGTTGCAAGTCTGCAATGACAGGTGCATGGCGGGAGGCATCTTCGCATGCGTCAAGGATCACTTATGATGGGTACACTTTTAGGCAGTGACCTGGGAGTCAGAGATGCTTCCAGAGGTCTTCCCCATGCTGTTCCCATGTCTTTTCAGCACTGTATGCATGTGTCTGATGATGTGTCACACACCACATGGCCAGATAAGGTTGTAAAATGTTAAAAATGACATTTCCTGGTGAATACATTTGTCTTGGTTGAAAGCAATGCAAAAGTGCAAAAACGCATCAAAAACTCTACGTGTGAACATAGCCCAAGGTGTGGAGGACTATTTTTGTTGTTGGTTATTTATTTTGCCTTATATACAAGTCATTACCCTGGAAAGGATGTTCCTTAACATATTTCCCAGGAAAATCCATTTTCGTTTCGTTTTTGTATGTTTTTTTGTGAGTCCGTAAAAGTGGCATAATACTCTGACAATGTTGTTGACAGCAGTGATCTGGGAGTCAGAGATGCTTCCAGGGGTCTTCCCCATGCTGTTCCCATGTCATTTGAGCACTGTTCCCATCGATTTGGGCAATGTTTAGGCCCTCTGCAGACCGCCGGGGCGAGCCTCCTGAAAAATGCTCGAGTTTCCCATAGACTTACATTGGGCTCGTTGCTCGGGTCGAGCACCCGAGTATTCCAATGTGCTCTACCCGATCAACGAGTACCCGAGCATTTTAGTGCTCGCTCATCACTAATGGTGGCATATAAAAGTTTGGGCACCCCTGGTAAAAAATTGCTGTTATTGTGATCAGTTAAGCAAGCTGAAGATAAAATGATCTCTAATAGGCCTAATGCTAAAGATGACACATGTCCATTCTATTTTAGGGAAAAAATATACCGTATTTTTTGGACTATAAGATACACCTTTTTCCTCCAAAATTTTGTAGGAAAATGGGGGTGAGTCTTATAGTCAGAATGTTGGTGGGGTATATATATATATATATATATATACAGGGTGGTCCAAAAGTAGGTGGACAGAAAGTGTAATAAGGTTATGAAGGGGGAGATTTATCAAACATGGTGTAAAGTGATTATATGGAGTGATGAAGCTTCTTTCAAATTATCCGGACATATTGACAGACATAATTGTATTTACTGGTATAATGAGAACATGCATTTAACATTAGAGCAACAACTAAATGAGCCTTGTGTCAATGTTTGGGGTGGTATTTCAAGTTTTGGTGTTTTAGGACCAATATTTTTTGATGGAACAGTCACAGGAGATAAGTATCTCGAAATTCTAATGAATCAAGTTGTTCCCCAGTTACAGCAACAGCCTAATTCAAATGACCTTTATTTCCCACAAGATGGGGCCCCTCCACATTATTCAAGAGTAGTCCGCAAGTATCTTGGTGAAACATTTCCTAATAAATGGATTGGCCGAAGAGGCCCACTTGATTGGCCCACTCAAGGACAAAGGTTATATTCAAAAACCAAAAAGTGTCAGGGATTTGAAAAATTACATAAGAGATGCATTTCAAGAAATTAATACCCAAAGAGACTTGTGCACAAAAGTTTGTGAAGCGTAAGAGGCAGACTTCAAAGCTGTGCAAATTGTAATGGAAAACAGTTTGAGCACCTGCGTTGATAAAATTTAAGGGCTTTTGTATTATTGTTCAGAATAAACTTTAATTGTCAATGTTATGCTTGTGTTAGTGTGATGAACCTGTAGCCGCCATCTTGGTAATGATAAATCATATCCAGGGATGGCCACACTTCAGCAGCCCCCACCCTTGGGACCTTCTGTTAAAACGTCAACTAGATAGTTTCCCCCCCATCCAGGCTCCTGTAAGATAAGAAGCCTACTTAACACTTGAATGCTAGGAGCTTCAAAGACTTCGAGAGGAAACACAGCCAGCAGGGGGGGGTGCTTCGTCTATCTGTACCTGACCATTTGTCCCATAGGACTAGTTTCTTTGTCTGTCACAAGCATGGAGGCATAAGATATAGAAACATGAAAAGTACACGCATGTTGCATGGGATGGGCCAATAAAAAAATATCACGGCGTCCCGGAGCCATTGCGCACACAAGCCTCCGCGGTAGACGTTTGTACGTGCTCTGGAAGCCAAGATATAGCGCGGAGCCATTCCTGAGGACCGTATGGTATCATAATTGATATCAAAAGGTCGGTTACGGCGGCCCGAATCCATGGGAACCCCTGGGGGTATCATGAGACCATCCCAGAAGAAGTTATTGGGTTCCATAGAATTTGGGCTTCTGATCGAAGTTAGACCTGAGGGTGGAGACTGAGCCAGCTGACCTCACCAGCAGTGGGCGGGACGGGGCAGGTAAGATAGCAGGACAGACAAGAGACAAGTCAGTTTTTGACCCAAGAGTGGTGTGCTGAACATCTGAGCACCAGCTGAGGCCACCAAGGGGAGGAGCAGTTTGACCATGCGGTGGTAGGCCTCAGCCTGTAACAAAGAACCGTGCCTGCGACCGCAGAATCCTCTCCCTGCGTCACAAGAAAATCAAGAAACCGGTAACTGATATGCTGTGGTGATTCTGTGTGTTGTATTCCATTGTTGTATAGTTTAGCCTGACCTTATACCTGTGTATATTTAGTTGTATATCGTGTATCTAGTGTATTATTATAATCAATTACCTCAAGTAATTGTGGGCCTGCCTTTTATTCTGCATAACGAACGCACGTCCGTGTGAGCTCGGCTCAAGCCAAAACGCTACCCAGGGTTGGTTCCTGACCCGATATAGGCCCATTCACGGACTGGGCGTATATCTAAAATAGGGACTGGTGGCAGCATACCAACTGGGGATTGGGGAAGGCTGGTAGTGACGGTCGGAGGTTCAGATATATATATTCCTGGCGCGGCCAAGGAAGATATATATACCGCCCTCACTACAGAGGGCCCCGATACCCAGTAGGTTACAGGACAGTCTCCCTGGCGACCGCTTATCCTAGGTGCAGTTCCTTGACTGACCTGAGGCTAAGAGGGCGCTAGCGAGTTGTGCTGTGTAGTGACGTTACGGTTTAGTGACGTTGAAGGGATAACACACTACCGTGTTCCCTGCGCTGGTTGCAGCTTCCTGGCACTACTTTCTCTAGGTGCAGTACCTTGACTGACCTGAGAGCGGAAGGGGGCGCCAGAGAGCTGCACCCACCGGCCGGCTTTCATCACATTGGTGGCAGAGCGGTGGGATTGCAGAATAATAGTGTTGTGGGACCCCTACTCCCAGGCACTAAAGACTGCCAGTGGTAACTTCCACTGCTGGAGTCTTAAGGTCAGCCCAACGTTAGACGGTCAGGCTAAAAGTATAACAAGGTGTGTGCAAACTCAGGGTTGCAGCGGTGTCGGTTACCAAGATGGCAGACGGCACCAGGAGCAAGACCCTGCAGGAGGCTAATGCTATGGTCCGTGTGGCAGGAGGGGAGGACATTGTTACTCATGGCGAGGAGGAGTCCAGCCCGGGCACCTCAGGGAGCCAGTCCCCAGTATACGGTCCCGCAGTGGGCTGCCCACCACCTACCCAGCCCAGCCTGTCCAGATCACAAGCCCTTTTACAAGCGGCTATGGCAAGTCTCCAGTCTCATGGCGATGCCGTCTACAAAACCCTCCTGGCAGCATCAGAGAAGGCAGCGGAGGAGGAGCGCGAAGCTGCGGAGCGCCGGGAGGCTGCGGAGCGTGAAGCTGCAGAGCGCCGGGAGGCTGCGGAGCGTGCAGAGCGAGCTGCGGAGCGCCAGCACCAACTGGACCTGGCCCAGCGGGGGCTTCCGCTAGAGCAACCAACCCATCAGGAGACCAAGTCGTCCAAAGTCCGAGCTGAGGACTTCCCTCTACTGGAGAAGGATGGGGACCTGGACTCCTTTCTGGTGGCATTTGAACGGACCTGTCTTCAGCACCATCTGGCCCGGGATCAGTGGGCCAGATACCTGACCCCCCGTTTGAGGGGTAAGTCCCTGGATGCCTTGGGGGACTTACCTGCCGGGGAGGTACAGAACTACGACTGCATCAAGCGGGCCCTGATCCGGCAGTACAACCTCACTCCCGAGTCGTACCGCCAGAAGTTCCGGAGCCTGCTGCGTGGCCCCAAGGACACCTGGACCGATCATATGCGGGCGCTGTTGAGAGCCGCAGAGCACTGGACCTCGGGTCTAGCGCTTACTACCCGCCAGGAGGTCCAGGAACTGTTCGTCACGGAGCAGTTTTTGTGGAACTGCCCAGAGGACCTCCGACAGTTCCTCCGTGACCGAAAACCAACAGGGGCTTCTGCTACAGCCGCCCTGGCAGACGAGTATGCCAATAACAGGGCGCCTGAGCTGAAGAAGTCTGCCAGCAGCGCCTGGAGAGGGGGTAAGCCCAGTCATGCCCCTGTTTCCCCGGCCCCTAGAACACAAGGGGTGTATCCCCCTGTTGCCCTCTCCAGGCAAGGACCAGACGTAAGACGTTGTCATCTATGCAACAAACCAGGACACTTTAGGGCTGAGTGTCCCCAGCGCCAAAAGACCCCATCCCAGTCCCAGAGAGCGCCCAATGTTTTGTGTGTGGGAGGGGGTGGTGGTAGGTCCCTGGACAACATCCAACCCGTCACCATAGGCCGTTCTGCGGTCATGGGACTGCGGGACACGGGCGCTGAACGAACACTGGTACGGCCTGAGGTGGTGTCCCCCCAGGACTTGGTACCAGGAAAGACTCTTTCCGTCTCCGGGGTTGGAGGCGTGGAGCCGGCACTTCCCGTTGCCATGGTGTATTTGGACTGGGGTGCCGGAAGGGGGATGCGGGAGGTGGGAGTAACGCCAAATATTCCCGCAAATGTTTTATTAGGGACCGACTTGGGGCGTCTAGTATCGCAGTATGTACCCTCTGAACCCCCAAGTTCGGCCCCCCAAGAGTGTATTGATTTGTCTGCTGCTAATGCCAACCATGTTGTATGTAGTGTGTGTCCTGCTGAGGAGGAGGGAGTGAAACCTGAGGGTAACACCTGCACAGACACAACACAAACAGGGTTAGTGAAAGCAGGTGGGGAGTGTGGGGATGCCCGCAGAGGTGCTCAGCCGGCGTGCCGTGACCTCTTGTCCTCCGGTGAGGGAGGGGGCGGGCAGGATTCTGTAGAGGGAAGCTCAGGGATGGAGAGGGGGGCAGCTACCGGCAGTGTAGGGCTCCCAGGGGTATCCAGGCTGCTGAGTATAGGCCCACTGCAGGGGGAGGAACAGGCCATGGGAGGTGGGGGTGTCCCAAGAGAGGAGCCGCCAGGTAAGACCCCAGGGCAGGAGTTCCCCACATCCGAGATGTCCAAAGGCCTAGGAAGCCTGCCTGATCGGGCGGCTTGGTCAGAAACAGAGGGGAAGCAGGCACTACCCACGGTCACAGCGGTCATAGCCGCTGTCACCAGGAGTGGGAGCGCCGGAGCCCAAGGAGCCTTGCAGAGGTCCGACGGCTTCCCCACTTCTGACCAAGTGTCTGCCGGGTCAGACAGCGGCCAGGTGACATGCCCGGAGGGGCTGACGGAGGATGTGGCAGTTTCGTCGATTCTGGCCACATCAAGTCAGGAATTTCAGGCTGCGTTGGAAGCAGACGACAGCCTGAAAGCTCTCAAGGAACAGGCGGCACAGCCTCCCATGGAGTCAGATTGCGAGCGTGTGGTCTGGGACCAGGGACGGCTGTACCGGGTAACGGTCCAGCAGGGTTCACCGGAGGCGTGGCCCAGGGACCGACAGTTAGTGGTACCCTATCCGTTCAGGGCGGAATTGTTGCGGATCGCACACGAGATTCCGATGGCCGGACACCTAGGGATCGCTAAAACCAAGGCCAGGATAGCTCAGCATTTCTACTGGCCTGGGATGGGAGCCGCGGTGGGTGCCTACTGCCGTTCGTGTGACACCTGTCAGAGGGTGGGGAAGGCGGGGCCGCGCCCCAAAGCCCCACTGGTAACTCTGCCAATCATCGAAGAGCCTTTCTCGAGGGTCGCTGTGGATCTTATTGGACCTCTGTCCACTCCCAGCCACTCCGGGAAATGCTTCATACTCACGGTAGTGGACTATGCCACCCGGTACCTGGAAGCGGTAGCTTTGTCGTCCATTCGGGCCGACAAGGTGGCTACCGCCTTACTGGAGATCTTCTCCAGAGTGGGTTTCCCCCAAGAAATGCTCACCGACCGAGGGACCCAGTTCATGTCGCGGCTGATGGAGTCCCTCTGTAAGCAAATGCAGGTGCAACATCTGGTGGCCAGCCCGTATCACCCACAGACTAATGGCCTGTGTGAGCGGTTCAATGGCACCTTAAAGCAGATGCTTAAGATGTTGGTCGACTCCCACGGGAGAGACTGGGAGCGTTACCTCCCACACCTCCTATTTGCTTACCGGGAGGTTCCGCAGGCCTCAACGGGGTTCTCCCCCTTTGAGCTCCTGTACGGGCGACGGGTACGGGGCCCCCTGGCTCTGGTGAAGGAAGCATGGGAAGGGGATTTGGCCACCCCCGAGGTGTCGGTCATCGAGTATGTCGTGCGCCACCGGGACAGGATGATGGCCTTGGCAAAGCTGGTGCAGGACAATATGGCCCAGGCCCAGGCCGACCAGAAGCGGTGGTACGACCAGAATGCTTGTGAGAGGACCTACCAGGTGGGTCAAAAGGTGTGGGTACTGGTCCCCGTACCACAGAACAAGCTTCAGGCAGCCTGGGAAGGTCCCTACTTCGTGCACCAGAAACTCAACGCCGTCACCTATCTGGTCACCCTGGATCACGCCCGTGGAAGGAGGAAGGCCTTCCACGTGAACATGATGAAGGCTCATCAGGAGCGGGAAGCGACTGCCCACCCAGTGTGCAACCTTCCCGAGGAAGGAGAGGTAGAAACCCTCCTGGATCTGCTCACCCAAGCCAAGGCGGGTGGGTCCATCGAGGATGTGGGGGTTGGCCACCAGCTCACGGAGGACCAACGGTCCCAGCTGGGGACCACCCTGCACCCCTTCCGGGGGCTGTTCAGCAGCCTGCCCGGAAGGACTGAGATGGCTGTCCACGACGTGGACACTGGCGATCACCCGCCGATCCGGCGTTCAGCATATCGGGTCTCTTTCGAGGTGCAGGGAAACATGCGCCAAGAGATAGACGAGATGCTGAAGCTGGGGGTGATCCAGGCATCCAGCAGCGCGTGGGCCTCGCCTGTAGTCCTCGTACCAAAGAAGGACCGAACTACACGGTTCTGCGTGGACTACCGGGGGCTCAACGCTGTAACGGCCACCGATGCGTTCCCCATACCACGCATCGATGACCTGCTCGATCGGATGGCCGGGGCTAAGTACCTGACCATCATGGATCTGAGCCGGGGGTACTGGCAGATTCCTCTGACCCCCGCGGCAAGGGAACGCTCTGCCTTTATCACCCCTTTTGGACTGTACGAGTCCACAGTGATGCCATTCGGCATGAAGAATGCCCCTGCCACTTTTCAGCGGATGGTCAATACGCTGCTTGAGGGACTTGAAGGGTACGCGGCTGCGTACTTGGACGATATTGCAGTCTTCAGTCCCACTTGGGAGGATCACCTAGAGCACCTGCGGCAGGTGCTCGGTCGGATCCACCGGGCAGGCTTGACCATCAAGCCGGAAAAGTGCCAGCTGGGCATGAGTGAGGTCCTCTACCTGGGTCACCGGGTAGGCGGGGGGGTTCTGAAGCCAGAACCGGGGAAAGTGGATGCCATCGCATCCTGGCCCACTCCTAGGACCAAAAAGCAGGTGATGTCCTTCTTGGGGACCGCCGGGTACTATAGGAGGTTCGTCCCACACTATAGCACCCTGGCCAAGCCCCTGACGGACCTCACCAAGAAGAAGCTGCCCGTCGCAGTCGACTGGACAGTCGCCTGCGAGACAGCTTTCGGGGCACTCAAGGCCGCCCTAAGTAGCTCCCCTGTACTGCAAGCTGCCGACTTCGACCGGCCGTTTGTGGTACAGACCGACGCCAGTGACTTTGGCCTCGGTGCTGTGCTAAGTCAGGTCAACACGACAGGCCAGGAACATCCTGTCTTGTACCTGAGCAGGAAGCTACTGCCCCGGGAGGTGGCTTACTCCACGGTGGAAAAAGAATGCCTGGCAATTGTATGGGCCCTGCAGCGTCTGCAGCCCTACTTGTACGGGAGCCATTTCACCGTGGAGACGGACCACAACCCCCTCAGCTGGTTACACACGGTCTCTGGGTCGAATGGCAGGTTGCTACGCTGGAGCCTCGCTCTCCAGCAGTACCACTTCTCCATTCGCCACAGAAGAGGCCGTGACCACGGTAACGCTGACGGGTTATCCCGGCAAGGGGAGGGTGCAGAAGGACGCACGGGGGAACACAGGAATGTGCTACCCCCTCGCGCCCTCGTATAGGGGGAGGTGTGATGAACCTGTAGCCGCCATCTTGGTAATGATAAATCATATCCAGGGATGGCCACACTTCAGCAGCCCCCACCCTTGGGACCTTCTGTTAAAACGTCAACTAGATAGTTTCCCCCCCATCCAGGCTCCTGTAAGATAAGAAGCCTACTTAACACTTGAATGCTAGGAGCTTCAAAGACTTCGAGAGGAAACACAGCCAGCGGGGGGGGTGCTTCGTCTATCTGTACCTGACCATTTGTCCCATAGGACTAGTTTCTTTGTCTGTCACAAGCATGGAGGCATAAGATATAGAAACATGAAAAGTACACGCATGTTGCATGGGATGGGCCAATAAAAAAATATCACGGCGTCCCGGAGCCATTGCGCACACAAGCCTCCGCGGTAGACGTTTGTACGTGCTCTGGAAGCCAAGATATAGCGCGGAGCCATTCCTGAGGACCGTATGGTATCATAATTGATATCAAAAGGTCGGTTACGGCGGCCCGAATCCATGGGAACCCCTGGGGGTATCATGAGACCATCCCAGAAGAAGTTATTGGGTTCCATAGAATTTGGGCTTCTGATCGAAGTTAGACCTGAGGGTGGAGACTGAGCCAGCTGACCTCACCAGCAGTGGGCGGGACGGGGCAGGTAAGATAGCAGGACAGACAAGAGACAAGTCAGTTTTTGACCCAAGAGTGGTGTGCTGAACATCTGAGCACCAGCTGAGGCCACCAAGGGGAGGAGCAGTTTGACCATGCGGTGGTAGGCCTCAGCCTGTAACAAAGAACCGTGCCTGCGACCGCAGAATCCTCTCCCTGCGTCACAAGAAAATCAAGAAACCGGTAACTGATATGCTGTGGTGATTCTGTGTGTTGTATTCCATTGTTGTATAGTTTAGCCTGACCTTATACCTGTGTATATTTAGTTGTATATCGTGTATCTAGTGTATTATTATAATCAATTACCTCAAGTAATTGTGGGCCTGCCTTTTATTCTGCATAACGAACGCACGTCCGTGTGAGCTCGGCTCAAGCCAAAACGCTACCCAGGGTTGGTTCCTGACCCGATATAGGCCCATTCACGGACTGGGCGTATATCTAAAATAGGGACTGGTGGCAGCATACCAACTGGGGATTGGGGAAGGCTGGTAGTGACGGTCGGAGGTTCAGATATATATATTCCTGGCGCGGCCAAGGAAGATATATATACCGCCCTCACTACAGAGGGCCCCGATACCCAGTAGGTTACAGGACAGTCTCCCTGGCGACCGCTTATCCTAGGTGCAGTTCCTTGACTGACCTGAGGCTAAGAGGGCGCTAGCGAGTTGTGCTGTGTAGTGACGTTACGGTTTAGTGACGTTGAAGGGATAACACACTACCGTGTTCCCTGCGCTGGTTGCAGCTTCCTGGCACTACTTTCTCTAGGTGCAGTACCTTGACTGACCTGAGAGCGGAAGGGGGCGCCAGAGAGCTGCACCCACCGGCCGGCTTTCATCACAGTTAGTAAATATAATTTTATATATAAATCAAAATAAATGTTATTATTTTCTGTCCACCTATTTTTGGACCACCCTGTATATATACTGTGTGGGGTGTGAGGTGTGGGGGGAGCGGTAGCAGTGGAGGACCGCAGCACAGCAGGCAGCAGCTGCCTGATGCAGAGTACACTGTCCCCTCTGCTAAATTGTGAATATTCATGCACACACGATCTCCCGGCAGCAGCAGGAGCCGCGAAGCAGCTACGCTGTGTGCCGGCTATTAAGGAGCATTAAGTCACTGCTCCCCACGCACACAGTCCCGGCGTGGGGAGCAGTGACTTCCGGCAGCTGATCTCTCCTTGTGAGGTGCGCATGGCAGTGACACCATGTGCGGCTCACATGGTGAGATCAGTGCGGGCAGACAGGACACAGCGCTGGAGAAGAGAGAAGAAAGGTGAGTATGAGTGTTTATTTTTTTTTATGTGCAGCGTGATGGGGATAAGGATGAGGGGTGCCATGCATACCAGGATTGGGATGAGGGGGCCATGCATACCAGGATAAGGATGAGGGGGCCATGAATACCAGGATAAGGATGAGGGGTGCCTTGCATACCAGGATAGGGATGAGGGGTGCCATGCATACCAGGATGGGGATTACTGTGCCATGCATACCAGGATGAGGATGAGGGGTGCCATGCATATCAGGATGGAGGGATGCCATGCATACCTGGATGGGGATGGGGGCCACGAATTAATAGGAAGGGGGAGCATATATACCAGGATAGGGGATATTATCAGAATTGGGGGACATTACCCCTATACCAGTGTCAGCAGCAGACCCCCTCCCCCTTAACAGTGCATCGTGGCCACATTTTTTGCTTACATTTTTTTTTCTTTTTCTTTTTTTTCGTCTGAAAAATACGGTATATATTTTTTAATCTTTTACATTTTAGAAATTTGGAGATTTGTGTGCTCTGATAGCTGGAAGAGTCATCAGAAGAAAACCTCTCCTGCGTCCTCACAATAAAATTCAGTGTCAGAAGTATACAAAAGAACATTTAAACAAGCCTGATGCATTTTGGAAGCCAGACCTGTGGAACGATGAGGTTAAGATAGAACTGTTTGGCCACAATGAATAAAGGTATGTGTGGAGAAAAAAGGGCACAGAATTTCAGGGGAAGAAAATCTCGACAACCATTAAGCTGCTACTGTGCCGGGTGGTGGAACCACTGTGCCGTGGTGCAAGGAGGGACCGAAGGAAGTAAGGGAGGCTTTACGACTCCGTGGACCCTTGAGGGAAGTGGACCAGGTGCTACTTCGGGACCGACCTTGTGTGAGAGCAGGCAACCTCCACGCGACTAATGACAGGCTCCGGCTGGCACGGCAGATGGACAGGCAGGCTGGCACGACTGGGAGGCAAGCTGGTGCAGCTTTTAGGCAGGCAGGCACGGCTGGTAGGCAGGGAGGTGGGCACGGCTGGTAGGCAGCCTGGCGGGCACGGCTGATAGACAGGCAGGCGGGTATGGCTGATAAGCTGGCGGGCACGGCTGATAGAGCGCACCATTCTAAGAAGTCCCCAGCACAGTGTCCAGGGATCTGCACATGGTTCGCGTAGCTCAGGCAGAGTCTATCAGCCGTGCCCGTCAACCTTTTAAGAAGTAGGGAGCATGCGCGCGTGCCGTCCTAAGATGTCCCCGGCCAATGGCGGGAGGTCATCTATTATATAAGGCACCTCCCCCAACATGAAGACGAACATACTTGGATGACAACCAGACCTTGTCCCGCGGACGGAACAGCGGCGGATCCAGACGTCTCTTGTCTGTATGTCTCTTCATCTGCTCCGTGGATTGCAGCAATGCTGATTTTGTGTCCTCCCAGATCTTAGAAAAGCTCTTAACGAGAGATTCCGCAGTGGGATTGTCGACAGAAGCAGAGACAGGAAACTGAACTTTGGAATGCTGACCATATACCTCAAAAACAGAGATTTGGCAGAGGATTCGCTCACATGGTTATTGTAGGAAAATTCGTCCCAAGGCAGGAGTTCCACCCAGTTGCTATGGTGGGTGTTGACAAAGTGACGGAGGAAGCTAGTGAAGATCTGATTAATTAATTAAGCAACATTCAGAAGCTTGCACGTGGACCTCCAGAAGCATGAGGTAAACTGGACCCCTCTATCCGAGACAATGAGAAGAGGTAGGCCGGGCAGACGGAAGATGTGAACAATGAACTTCTCAGCCAATACTGGCGCAGAGGGAAGGCTAGGCAAAGGAATGAAGTGAGCCATTTTGGAGAAGCGGTCAGCAACCACCCAAATGACAATACAACCGGCCGATACAGGAAGGTCCATGATGGAAACCATCTCAATATGCTGCCATGGAGCTGAAGGCACAGGTAAAGTAAGTAGTTGGCCAGTGGGAAGTTGCCTAGGAGTCTTGTTACAGGCACAGGAAGAGCAGCCTGGGCAGAGTCGGCGACTGCGAGGGACGCAGCATGAGGAGCGGCAGGCAGAGGATCGGGACCTTGGCGGAAGGAGGTCAGCATCTCTTCCGGGGAAGAGGGATGGAAGGCAGAGACGCCGGCTCTACAGTACCCCCCATTAAGCCACCTCTTCTTCAAACCCGCAAGGAATTTCTTCAGAAGAAAAGGAGCGTGAATGACCTCCCTGGGCTCCCAGGATCTCTCCTCAGGACCAAACCACTTTCAATCCACAAGAAAGAAAGTTTTTCCTCTTACCCACTTGGTGGCTAGAATGTTCTCAACCTCAAAAATGTCCTCAGCGCAGACTGGAGCTGGAGTGGTACCCGGATCATCAGAGAAGGGATTGAGGATGACAGGCTTGAGGAGAGACACATGAAACGAATTGGGGATCCATAACGAGGTAGGGAGTTTCAGCTTCGAAGGACCAATGAAGCATGGACCCAACTTGCAGGAACGCATCTTGAGACGGACATACTTGGATGACTACCAGACCTTGTCCCACGGACGGAACAGCGACGGATCCAGATGTCTCTTGTCTGTATGTCTCTTCATCTGCTCAGTGGATTGCAGCAATGCAGATTTTGTGTCCTCCCAGATCTTAGAAAAGCTCTTAACGAGAGATTCCGCAGTGGGATTGTCGACAGAAGCAGAGACAGGAAACAGAACATTGGGATGCTGACCATATACCTCAAAAATGGAGATTTGGCAGAGGATTCGCTCAGATGGTTATTGTAGGAAAATTCGTCCCAAGCCAGGATTTCCACCCAGTTGCTATGGAATACAGGAAGGTCCATGATGAAAACCATCTCAATATGCTGCCACGGAGCTGAAGGCACAGGTAGAGTAAGTAGTCGGCCAGTCGGACGTTGCCTAGGAGTCTTGTTACGGGCACAGGAAGAGCAGGCAAAGACAAAATCCGCAACATCCTTGCGCAGGGTCAGCCAATAATGTCGGGAAATGAGCAAAATCATCTTCCTCTGTCCAGCATGGCCTGCCAGTTTAGACAAATGTCCCCAGAGTAGGACCCTCTTCCTATCCGGAACAGCCACGAAAGTCTTTCCAGGGGGAAGACGAGAAAGATCAAAAGGGGTGACAGAAATTATTCTGGAGGGCTCAATGATGTGTAGGGGCTCCTCCTCTTGTTCAGTCAACAGAAATGATCTGGAGAGCGCATCTGCATTGATATTTTTAGCCGCCGGCCAGAAGTGGAGGGAGAAATTGAAACGGGCAAAGAACAGAGACCATCTGGCCTGGTGAGGATTAAGTCGTTGAGTGGACTGCAAGTAGGCGAGATTCTTATGGTCCGTGTAGATGACCACCGGATGCTGAGCCCCCTCCCTCGAGTAAGAACCGCCATTCCTCCAGCGCCAATTTGATGGCAAGCAGTTCCCGATCCCCAATGGAATAATTGCACTCCGAGGTAGAGAATAGCTTGGAAAAGAAGCCGCAAGTCACCATTCGCCCGGATGAGAATTTCTGGGTGAGGACCGCTCTGGCCCCTGAGGAAGAAGCATCTACCTCCAGGAAGAACTGTTTGCTGCAGTCAAGACGATGCAGCACTGGAGCAGAAGAGATGGCTTGCTTCAAGGACATGAAAGCACTCTCCGCCTTTGGAGTCCATGCCTTGGGGTTCACCCCTTTGCGAGTCAGGAGCAGTCCTAGAAGAGAAATGAGGAATGAATAGGCGGTAATAATTTGCAAAACCTAGAAACCGCTGAATAGCCTTCAACCCCTCTGGTCGGGGCCACTTTAGAATGGCAGACACCTTTTCCATCTTTAGGCCGGTCTCCGAGATTATGTACCCCAAGAATGGGAGGGACGTCTGCTCAAAAACGCATTTCTCGAATTTGGCATACAGACGATTCTTCATGAACCTCAGCAGAACCTGACGAATGTCTCTCCGATGTGTGGGCAGATCAAGAGAGCACACCAGGATGTCGTCCAGGTACTCTCCCATGCATGAGTATTGGAGATCTCGGAAGATATAATTTACCAGCTCCTGAAAGACTGCTGGTGCATTTCAGAGTCCGAAGAGCATAAAGCAGTACTCGTAGTGGCCATCCCGAGTGTTGAATTCCGTCTTCCACTCATCACCCTGGCGAATCCAGATCAGATTGTATGCGCCATGGAGATCGAGCTCGGTGAAGACTTTTGCGCCTTTGAGGCGATCAAACAACTTGGAAATGAGAGGCAGAGGATACTTATTTTTTACGGTGATCTGATAGTCGATACATGGGCAAAGAGAGACGTTCTTCTTATTGACAAAGAAGAATCCTGCTCCAGCGGGAGAGGTGTATTTCTGGATAAACCCCCTAGCAAGATTCTCCTCAATGTATTCAGACATGGCTCGCGTCTCGGCCAATGACAGGGGGAGGTAATGCACCAGGAGTGAGGTAGATGGGACAATCATACGGCCTATAAGGAGGTAGTGTCTCAGCCTCTTTTTTTTGTCAAAGAAGTCAGCGTATGACCAGTAGAGTGGATAGGGTAGATTTGAGGGCGTGCAATGAGGTCGAGCAGGATGAACAGGAACCAGTCAGGTTTTGTGACACTCCTGATCCCACCGGAGCACCTCTCCTGGATTCCAATTCAAGACCGACTCATGTCTCTGTAGCCAAGGCAGTCCAAGCAGCAAGGGATGAGAGAGGCCAAACAGCACATAGGAGATTCTCTCTGAGTGTAGCATCCCTATCTAGAGAACTACGGGCTCAGTGACGAACAAGATGGACTCAGAAAGGGGCCTCCCATCCACCGAGGAAACCGCCAACGGATGCAGGAGATGTTGGATAGGAATCTGATACTGCTCCACAATGGTTTGTTGGATGAGATTCCCCGTGGCACCGGAATCCAGATAAGCAGTCTCAAAGAATTGTATCTTGCTACAGGATATCGAAACAGATAGGGTCAGAGATGTAGAGGAAGAATTCTTGCCCAGGACGACCTCTCCAAGCAATCCTAGGCACTGGAGCTTCCCTGTCTCTCTGGACAGGAGTGGATTACATGGGAGTGATTCAAACATATCACCGAGTACGCTGAAGATACTCGGTTCTCGCACGAGTATACTCGCCGAAAGGGTTAACCTAACATACTCGCTCATCACTATAGACTACCTCAAAAAGCGCAAGCTGAAGGTTTTACAATGGCCTTCACAGTCCCTTGATCTGAATATCATTGAAAATCTGTGGCTAGACCTCAAAATATCAGTGCATGCAAGACGACCCAGGAATCTCACAGAACTGGAAGAATTTTCCAAGGAAGAATGGATGCAAATCCCTCAAACAGGAGTTGAAAGACTCTTGTCTGGCTACAAAAAGCATTTACAAGATGTGATACTTAAAAAAGGGGGTGCTAGTAGGTACTAAACATGCAGGATGCCCAAACTTTTGCATTGGACCACTTTTATTTTTGTAATTTTTATATATGTTTCATCTTTTACTATTTACATCTTTTATTTATATAAATATATATACAGTACAGACCAAAAGTTTGGACACACCTTCTCATTTAAAGATTTTTCTGTATTTTCATGACTATGAAAATTGTACATTCACACTGAAGGCATCAAAACTATGAATTAACACATGTGGAATTATATACTTAACAAAAAAGTGTGAAACAACTGAAAATATGTCTTATATTCTAGGTTCTTCAAAGTAGCCACCTTTTGCTTTGATGACTGCTTTGCACACTCTTGGCATTCTCTTGATGAGCTTCAAGAGGTAGTCACCGGAAATGGTCTTCCAACAATCTTAAAGGAGTTCCCAGAGATGCTTAGCACTTGTTGGCCCTTTTGCCTTCACTCTGCAGTCCAGCTCACCCCAAACCATCTTGACTGGGTTCAGGTCTGGTGACTGTGGAGGCCAGGTCATCTGGCGTAGCACCCCATCACTCTAATTCTTGGTCAAATAGCCCTTACACAGCCTGGAGGTGTGTTTGGGGTCACAAGACACACTTGTTTCCTCCAAAGTCTTGGAGGAAAGTGGGGGGTGCCACTTATAGTTCGAACTATACATGTCCGAACTATATACTGTGGCTGTGGGTGGTGGGGTGTGGGGGGGGGTGGCAGCAGAGGATGAGCGGGGCACAGGAGGCAGCAGCCGCCTGCTGCAGCCTACGCTGTGACAGCTGCTAAAGAAAATGAATATTCCATGGGCATGGGGAGCATGGAATATTAATATTCCTTAATAGCAAGCATACTATAGCCACAGCGCGGCTCCTGCTGCGGCCGGCGGTCGCATGGGAGTGGGTTGTAGTGAATATTCATGGTCTTTAATAGCGGGCACACTGACCGCCGGTCGCAGCAGGAGCCGTGCTGCGGCTACAGTGTGCGAGCTATTGAAGAGAGTGAATGGTCATTGCTCCCCACGCACACTGTCCCGGCACGGGGAACAGTGACTATTCCAGCACAGCACTTCACTGTGTGACGATGCATGGCAGGGACGCCATGCGTGACCTGCCATGCGCGGCTCACACGGTGAGAGTGTCGGTAGCAGAGCGGGACGCAGCGCTTGAGGAGAGAGGAAGTGAGTATGATTGTTTATTTTTTTGTGGGCAGCATGATGGGGGATCAAGTGGTGCCATGCATACCAAGATGGGGGATCAAGGGGTGATCAAGGCGACCTACAAACCTGGATCAGTTACACCAGTTTTGTCAGGAGGAATGGGCCCAAATTCCGACCAACTATTGTGAGAAGCTTGTGGAAGGATATCCCAAACGTTTCCCCCAAGTCATTCAGTTTAAGGGCAATGGGACCAAATACTAATGAAATGTAGGTAAACTTTTAACTTTGCAGTAAGTAATAAAAATGCCTTAAAACATTCTCTCTCTCTCATTATTCTGGCATTTGGCAAATATTAAAAATTATGATAATCCTAATTGACCTAAAACGGGAAAAGTTTATTCCAATTTCATGTCAAATATTGAGAAAAACATGCAGATGTGTCTTTTTATATAGTGTATGTAAACTTCTGGTTTCTACTGTGTATATGTGTATATATATATATATATATATATATATATATATATATATATATACATATATATATATATATATATAATATATAATATAATTTTTTTTTATTTTTTTGTTGCCTAAAATACAAAGGAAATGTGTCATCTTTAAGTTTAGGCCTTTTAGAGATAATTTCATCTTCAACTTGCTTAACTGTTCACAACAGTAATTTTGCCCAAACTTATACATTCCACTGTAGTTATATGAGGGCTTGTTTTTTTTTCATGATGAGTTGTGTTTCTCAGTGGCATAATTTGGGGGTACGCATAATTTATTAACAAACTTATTAACTCTTTACGGGAAGTAATATAAGCAAAACAACAAATCTTCCACTGTTCTTTTGCATTTTAACCCGTTAACGACAGCCGATATGCCATTTAACAGCGGCCAATAAGGGACCTTATTCCTCAGCTCTGCTTTTTAATAGCACTGAGGAAAAAATGAATAGTGTCGCCCCGTGACTGAGATTCCCACAGGTTACAGCTGATACCCTGCTGTATCGGCCCCGGACGGTTTTGAAACTGATCGGGACCAATTAACTCCTTGAATACTGCTGTCAATCACAACAGCGTTATCTAAATGGTTAAAAGATGTATAAAAGACCCCCTTTAGCAGGCTCAACTCCCTCCACCCCCTCTTCCCCCCTGCGATTGTAATTCCAGGAGCCAATTTTTGCCATGGTACCCTAAGGTCATTTGAATACCCCAGGGGACGGTGGCCTGAAAGATCCAGCTATAATCCGGGTCTCACAGGCAGAGCCAGTGGTGAGTCATTGACAGGTCTCAGGCACTGCAGTACACCGAGTACTGCAGTGTGTGAGACTAGAGATCAAAGTTAAAATTAGTCACAGGGGGACTAAGTGGAAAGTAAAAAAAAGTTACATAAAATATACAATACAGTAAAAAAAAAAAGGGCAAAAAAATCATGAAAACCAGTAAAATGCAGCCTTTGTGATAAAACAAAAATAAACAAAAAAAGTACACATACAGTAATTGGTATGACCATGTCCGAAACGACCTGATATATAAAACTGGCAGGTTATTTATTCTATACGCCGAACACCGTAAAAAATTTTTAAAAAAGCCAAAAATGACACCTTTTGTCATACTGACACACACAGAAATAAATAAAAAGCTATCAGTCATGGGTATAAAAAAATGGTACAAATGAAAACGTCAAATCGTCCAGCAAAAAACAAGCCCTAATATGGCACATTTGGCAAAAATGAAAAAGTTACAGCTCTCAGAATATGGCGATTCAAAACCAATTCATTTTTGTAAAATATTGTTTTTAGTCTGTAAAAATAGCACAACATAAAAAAACTATATAAATCTGGTATCGTTGTAATTGTACTGATCCTACTAACAAATCGGTCTTATCACTGCTACAGCACAGTGAACCATGCAAAAAATAAAACTTAAAAATAATAACTGAACTGCTGTTTTTTGGTCATTCTGTGTCTGAAAAGACTGATTAAAAGGCGATCAAAAAATGTTATATACCTAAAAATGGTACCTAAAAAATCTTCAACTCGTGAAGCAAAAAATAAGCCAACAAACAGCTCTGTGCGTCAAAAAATGAAAAAGTAAGAGCTCTCAGAAAATGGCGACAAAAAAAACTTTTTTTAATAAAAAAGCATTTTACTGTGATATTAGGAAAATTTAAAAAAAACTATATAAATATGTTATCACTGTAATCTCACTGACCCGAGGAATAAAGTAGTTTTATCACTTATACCGCATGAGGAACGGCACAAAAATAAGCACTATTCTTGTTCTGCTGTCTATTTGTTCATTCTGTCTCCAAAAAATTGGAATAAACGTTTGAGAATCAGAAAAAACTTGAGGGGTATTCCGGGCACTGCCAGTGGATGAAAAATATCCAAAGTCAGGTAAATTAAGAGATTTTTTTTTATTGATCTGAGATCTGAGGAAGGATGTGGATCAACTCTGAAACACGTAATGCAATAAAGAAAACCTCTTTATCTACCTGACTTTGGACCTCTTTCATCCACTGGCAGCTCCTGGAATATCCAGCAATTTTTTTCTGATTCTCAAACATTCATTCCAGTTACAGCATTATACGCCTAGGAACCAACGGTCAGACTGCAGCTATCTCTGGAGGACTCACACGCCCTCTCCAGTGCCTCAAGTAAGCAGTGGTATTGTAATAGGATCTACAGATTTACACTAGGAGCACTTTCCCTATATTTGTATTAAAATCGGAATAATTCATAGGTCACATTTATCCTGCGCTCTGTGCTGAGCACTTAAATTGGGGTTTCCGTGTAAATCCCAAAAAACACAAACCAGACAAAATCCCCGATGGAATCACTCACTTATGAGGCTGATGGAGTCACTATGGACTGGTCTCTGTTCTGGCGGTGTCTCATCAATTTTGCACACAAGTGTGGGTGACCACAGATCTGTGTGCGCATAAAAAGATGGATACCACTGGAGAAGATGGCAAATGGACTCCAAAGTGTCTCCATCTGCCTCATTATAATGGTTTGTTCCATCGGGGGTTTCATCTGAACCGCATTTTTGTGGGAATTACACAGAAACCCCGACGTAAGTTCTCAGCGTAGTACATAAGAATGTGATCCCAGCCTTATACTGAAAGCGATCAAAAAATGTTATGTACCCAAAAATGTTACTAATAAAAACCCTAATTTATCCTGCACAAAACTAGACCCCACTCAGGTCCGTCATCTTTCAGTGGAACTATAGTGGGTCCTGGTAGAACAAAGACTCTGGAAAAGCGACATGCGACTTGGCACTCGACAACTCAAATAAAATCCAGTGAATTATGCGCTCCCAAATCCAAATGACCCCCTCCTTCTGAGCCCCACTGTGCCTAAACCGAAGTAAGCAGCCACATGTTTGGCATTGTTGTAGTGGGAAGAAAGCATGCTTAACAATTTATGGGGTGCGTGTCTACAGAAGCACATGTTGGGCACAATGTATGTGGGATCTACACTGTATGGGGGCATAATGTATGGGCACTAAACTGGCATATTTGCAATTCTCCAGAAAAAAAAAACACGACGTCGATGTTACAAAATAATCACTGCAGCTGTAGACGAATTCATTGAAAGGTGTAATTTCTACAGAGGGGTCACTTCTGGGGTTTTTCTGCTGTTCTGGCACCATCGGGGCTCCGCAAATGTCACCCACAAACTAGTCTACCAAAATTTGCGCTACAAAAGCCAAATAGCGCTCCTTCCTTCTCAGCCCTGACATGTGGCCAAACACTAGTTTCTGACAACATATGGGGCATCTCCGTGTTCGGGAGAAATTGTGCAATGAATTGTGGGGTCCAGTTTCACCTATAAACCCTATTGTAATTGACACATTTGAAACAGATTAAAAAAAATTACATTTTACCACTAAAATGTTATATTTCCACTGAGGCACTTGTGGATTCAAAATACTTACTACACCCCCAGATGAAATTCTTAGGCAGTGAAGTTTCCAATATGGGGTCACATATGAGGATTTCTGCTGTTTTGGCACCTGAGGGGCTCGGCTAATGGAGCCCACAATGTATTCAAACAAAACCTGCCTTCCAAAACCAAGTAGCGCTCCTTCCCATCCGATCCCCGCCTTTAACTCAAACAGTAATCTGCAACCACATATGGGATACTGCTATTGCAGAACAATTTATGGGGTCCATTTTGTCCTATTAAACCTCATGTAAATTATACATTTGGTGCTAAAACAGTATTCTTGTGGAAAAAATTGAATTTTTTTGCTTTCAGATCTAAATGTTATAAAGTTTCATGAATCACCTGTAGCTTAAAAATGTTCAGTACACCACTAGATGAATTCCTTGAAGGGTCTAGCTTCCAAAATATGGTCACTTGTGGGGGTTTCTGCTGTTTTGGTGCCTCAGGAACTCTCCAAATGCGACATGGTGTCTGCAATCTATTCCAGCCAAATTGACATTCTAAATACCAAATGTTGCTTCTTCCCTTCCAAGCCCTGCCGTGTGTCCAAACAGAAGTTTAAGACTACATGTTGGGTATCGCCGATCTCAGAAGAAAGTGGGTAACAAACTGTGCGTCCACTTTTTCATGTTACATCTTGAAAAAATGAAATATTTGGGGTTAAAGCAACATTTTCTTGAAAAACATGAACATTTTCAATATGACGACCTAATGTTATAAAATTCTGTGTAGCACCTGTAATTTA
This sequence comes from Phyllobates terribilis, assembly GCF_046119375.1. NCBI lineage: Eukaryota > Metazoa > Chordata > Amphibia > Anura > Dendrobatidae > Phyllobates > Phyllobates terribilis. The sequence continues at coordinate 381,045,382 of NW_027362765.1, read as the reverse complement.
AAATGCCCACCAAATACATGGATAAAATCCTTGTGAGGTGTCGTTTCCAAAATGGGATCATTTGTGTTTTTTTTTGCTGTTTTGGCACATCAGGGGCTCTGCAAATGCAGCATGATATGCCATTGCCCAAATAGAGGTTTCACATGTGGAGTATCAGCGTGTTTAAAAGAAACTGGGTATCAAATTGTGGTGTCCATTATCTCGTGCTATTCCTTGTAAAAGTGAAAAATTTGGGGCTAAAGCAAAATTTTCGTGAAAAAAATGAAAATTTTCAATATGATGACCTAACGTTATCAAACTCTGTGTAATAATTATGAGTTCAAAATGCTCACTATAACCCTGGATAGAATCCTTGAGGGTTGTAGTTTCCAAAATGGGGTTATTTGTAGGGGGTTTCTGCTGTTTGGGCGCCTTAGGGGACCTGTAAATGCGACACTGCGCCCGCAATTTATTTCAGCCAAATTTGTGTTACAAAATTCAAATGGTGCTCCTTCCCTTCCAAGCCCTGACATTTGTCCAAACAGAGGTTTCTGACCACATGTAGTGTATCAGCACTAGTGATGAGCGAAAATGTTCGAAATCCGATCTCCAAACTTAAATTCGACACGAATGTGGCACATTCAGATTCGTGATTGGAAACACGAGCATTTATTCTTAAATTTGGGAAAATCGGCACCGTTCGGAAAATAAGTGCGAGAACGTGATTGCCCAGGAACTACAGTGTTTTCAACAGTTTGGCTAGCATAGTGCTTGTGTTTGATGAGCAGGGAGATGTGTTAGTTGAGTGGGGGGGCTGGTGATAGGTCACATCAGGTTAGATTAACGGCGCGCTTGTAATCTTTTTTTTTTTCCTCTGTAACTTCAAGTGAGGAAAGTGCCGCTAGCCATTCAGAGCCCAGGAATCATCCACAATGTCCAGACACAAGGGCTTCTGACATTGGCTGATGAAATCACATGTCCTTTCTATAAAAAGAGTGGCCATGTTCTCTTAGTGCCATTTTATGCATGTCACTCGTGATAGACGCTGCTCCTGCACCCTGCTCCTGTTTAATGAGAGATATCAGCTAGATAAATGGCTGCTTGTTTGGAAGTTAGATATTGTAGATATGTCCTCTGCTGTTTACCTGTGAAATCGATCTTGCAGCATATTATTTTTTTCTTGTGCAATTACTGAGATTCAGACAGAAAGAGCAGGGCCCATGCCATAGAACTGTGTTGTGCACTGCTTGTATTGTGCTGTATGCATGAGTATCCCTTCAATCTATTTTTTGATTTGCTAATGTGATAAAGCAAGCAAGTCCTTGTAGGCCACCTTTTGATTTTGTGGGGTTGAAATTCGGCTGTCTGCAGACTCTACAGAGCTTCTCAGTGAAGAGCACAAAAAACTTTTTTTTTCATTTGCTAATGTGATAGTGCAAGCTATGGTAGCTCACTTTGTCATTTTTTGGTGGGTGAAATTGTATGCACAGTAAAAAATATATTTTTCCTCTTGCTAGGCAGAGTCCACAAAAGATTCATTTGTGTCGCAAACGTGATACAGTCTGGTATAATCCACCTACTATTTTAGTGGTGTGAACTTCAGCTGTTTTCAGAGTAAAAAAAATAGATTTTTTCTTTTGCTAGCCAGAGACCACAAAATATTATTTTCTGCCACAAACGTGTTACACTCTGCTATAAGCGGTGAAATTCAGCTGTATGCAGAGCTTATGCAGAGTAAAAAAATCTATTTTTTGCTGTAACTAACGTGATACAGCAGGCTAGACCTGAGTTTGGAGCATATATTCTACGTTATACATCCACAGTAAAAAAAAATACTTTCTTTGATTCCTAACGTTATACAGCTGGGACATCTGAGTTTGAAATAGTTTGGAGAATACCTCATATGTTTTACAGGCCTCATCCACAGTAAAAAAAATACCTTCTTCTGTTACTAATGTGATACAGTAGGGGACATCTCAGTTTGAAATTGTTTGTAGCATATCTCCTATGTTATACAGGCCTCATCCACACTAAAAAAAATACTTTCTTTTGTTACTAACATCATACACTAGGGGAAATCTCAGGGTGCCTAGGGAGGGTGGTTCACTGCGATCAAGGGGGGTTCGTGATACCACAAAAACTGTTAGCGAAATGGAAGATGAAGAGGTGATGGGCAAGAAACAGTCAGAACATGAAGAGGATAATCATCCCCTCTCTTGTTTGTGTTTGGCGAGAGGGAACGGAGGAAACAAGCATCAAAATTACGCAGCCACCAACACAGCATGGGCTTGAACCTCATGGAAGAGCCCAACATATGAGTGCCTTCTTGCTGCACTATCTGCAACATGATCCCCTATAGTTATGATTCGAAATAGTGCTGAGTACTGGGTTGCCACTCGGTTACAATGACGTTATAAGAGTAAATTTTGCCAGATGCTTCCCACCCTAGAAAGGGACCCACGAATGCTGGAGTATCGAAACACGCTTTTACACAACCTTAAGATAGGTTTTCCCCAAGACAGCAGTGAGGCACACAGAGTGCAGCACAGCTCTACACTTCCAACCTACGGCACGTCAATTCGTCAACGCCAAAATATTAGCAGCAGCAGTAGTGTATGAGGCAAAAGCAATTTCTGTAAGTCCTTTCACACATTTTTTAGACCAGCTCATGCACCAGCACAACAGAGTACAAGTCTGACATGTGGTGAATGACTGGAAAGGATGGTGCACTCCTGATTAGTGTTGAGCCACCCCTGTAGTGTTCGAGTTCGGTTCGTCGAACACCCGTGTGTTCGCCGAACTGTTCGTCGAACTGTTCGTCGAACACCTTCGAACACCGTTAAAACCAATGGCAGGCAAACAAAAACACATAGAAACACATAGAAAACACCTTCAAAGGTGTCCAAAAGCTGACAAACTGCTCAGAAGACACAACTAACACATGGAAAAGTGACAAGTACATATAGTCATGCGAAAAGAGGTGGAGGAGTAAAAGGAGGGGGAGACACAGATATAGGCATGTCATGCCCTTCTAAAATCCAAAAAGCGAGAAGCCGACACGGCCAGTCCGCTCCTGCCCGTGCCACCTCCGTGTCGCCGGGTTTGTGCCAGAGCCGCGGTGAACCCTGATGGCCAGCCCCCCTCTCCCAATACTGGTGCCTGTCCGCTGGTGAGTCGAGCGAGCCCCCCTGTGGTGGAGGCAGCTCTAAGCTTTTTAATTTAAATTGTCTCTCTAATTTGAATGAATACACTTTAAATCCATTTACAAGGATCTATTGGAGGGCAAGTCTCATGCCAGCAGCCGCGTAATTCCAGCTCCAGTAGCGTCCACTAAAGCTGCTGCAGTTAAAAAGCTTTTATAAGGATCGAGCTCGGCTGTCCACCGCAAGGCATCCTACTGCCAGTCCCAGCCCCTATGCCTTGGGGTGCCTCCTGATGCTCTTCACTGAGTATCCCATGGTCCCGAAGCATTTCCTTTGAAAAAATTAAGTGTCTAAACTACAGGTGGTGTAGCTTGCTTAACAGCCGGGATAATCCGCTGACTAGCAGACACTGCTACTAGGCACAAAGTATTTCCTGGGCTAGATGCAGTTAAAAATTTGTAATTAGATACTCTCGTTGGATGCTGAGAAAGCATTCCATAGAGTCTCCTGGCACGCCATATATGATTCTCTTAAAAAGCTTGGGGTAGGGGTCTAGGGGACCCTTTTATAGCCAAAATCACGGCCCTGTATCGTAATACGTCACCTAGGCTGAAGATAAATGGAACTGTAGCACCCTGAGGGCTCGGTTGCTACAGACGTATTGAACCTCACCCAGAGGTGTGATATCTCACTCTCAGGTAAGGATGGAGTGTGGATCAGGACCCCGACACCTGCATGCATTACACCACATTGCCGTGGGGCAGGGCGACCAATATGCCCCTGAGATGGGCACGACAGTCCCTGTCCCTGGCTGGAGTGGGGGGAGGGAACACTGAGGAAGGGGAACCCTGTAGTGCAGGAGCAGGGAGGAAGCAGTTCCTGGGTGCATTGAGAAGGGAGTATAAAAGGTGGGCACCATCTTAGTTCAGTGCAGAGAAGCCTGAGCAGAAGTGAGAGGGAGCAGGGGCTCTGCATGAGCTCTGCTCCAGAGGCGGGCCTAGTAACAGAGGCCCAGGCCTGGAAGAGGGAGAAGGAAGGAAGAGGAGCGGAGAAGGCTCCAGGAACGAGGAATGAAGGGATCCCAGGGGTGCGGACGGGCGAGTCGCCACCGCACGCCCGAATCCACCTGCGTGGAGGGGTCAGGCCAAAGGGGGAGACCGGTCCCCGAACTAGTGGAGGCAGGAAACGACCCTCAGCTAGAAACCGGAGGCTCTGACATTTTATGTGGCGCAGCCCCTCGCTACACCCGCTAGGAAGGCACCACATAGGGTCAGGGAAACTGGTGCCAAGTTTACCAAGAGGAGGCCCGAGGCAGCCGGACAGAAGTGTTGGTAAGAAAGGCCAGACAAAGGACACACAAAGGGGGTCCTGTGAAGTGCTCCAAAGTTATCTGGGAGTTGTCTGAGCCCCTCACCTGGTGAGCACAGTGCGACGTGGGCAGCCGTTACCTGCAGACGTGGTCTGGATAATAAGAACTGTGAGTAAAGGCCCTGGACTGCATCACTGACTCCGTGTCGTTACTGCTGCTGCCCTGCACCATCACCCCCATCCTCCGCATACACTGCCCTGAGGCTATACTCCTCCCGTGGGGAGTTATGCTACGCTCTGCTGCACCCACAACACCAGCCTCAGCGGTCTGCCCTGTAGCGGCGGTTCACTCTGACCGCAATCCACGGGTGGCGTAGTCGGACATTTAAACATCAAAACCACATAAATAGTTCCGCCACTGGTTTGACCGCCCTGAGCCACGGAACCGGGTCGCCGCCACGAAGACTACAACCACCAGCATCCACCAAAAAGGGTCCGGCTCCGGGTGTCCCAAGGCCCAGGGGGTGCGTCAGAACATTTTCATCACCTTTCACAATCACCAATGGGACAAGGCAGGGATGTCCTCTGTCCCCTCTCTTATATATCCTAGTGACGGAGCACCTGCTCTCATCAATTCGCCATAACCCCAATATTAGGTGGATTGAGGTGGGAGGCACCGAGTACAAGTGCTCTCTATTTGCTGATGATGTCCTAGTATATATATCACTCAATCACATATATCCATCCATGCTGTTATGGCTGAAATAGATCACTTTGTTACATGGTCAAATTTTAAAATCAATGCAGCGAAGTCTGAGGCCCTCGATGTCTCCCTCCCCAAATCCATATAGGATTCCATCCAGTCCAACTTTCCCTTTGCCTGGCCCTCACAGGGTATCAAATACTTAGGAATTCCTATTCATAGAGACCTCTCCCATCTATGTTATCTTAATTTTGGGCCCTTTATTGAACAATTCCATACAGACCACGGTTGGCAAGTTAGAACTGTAAGATTCACTACGTGAACCGCTGGTGTTTTGTGGAAAAGCACATGTACACCGCGTTCCAAATTATTATGCAAAAAGTGTTTAGGAGTGATAAGGGAAGAATTTGTTTGTTTGTCAGTTAAACTCATTGATGGTGATGTGTGTCAGGGCTCTTTATATCACTGTAAGCAATTGCAGACACCTGTGCTAATTAGTTTGGCAGGTGTGTCCAATGAAAGGCAAGACTACTTAAGAAGGCTCTCTCACATTATTAAGCAGCCTACATTTTCTGCCAAAATGGGAAAGAAAAAGGATGTGTCGGCTGCTGAGAAGCAACAAATTGTGGAGTGTTTAGGTCAAGGCATGACTACAATCAACATTGTGCGATGATCAGGATGAAGTGTCTTGGCAATCAAGAAGTATGTAGCTGATTCACAGTACACACGTGTGCGTGCTGATAAGGGCAAATTGAGGACTCTTTCCTACAGGCAATTACGTCAGGTTGAAAGAGCAGCGGCAAAAAAGCCTTGTCATAGCAGCAGACAAGTTTTTGAAGCTGCTTGTGCCTCCAACGTCCCCCGAACAACAAGATGCAGGGTCCTTCAGAGGTTTGCAGCTGTGCATACGCCATCCTGTCGACCTCCTCTATCCACTTCACACAAGCAGAAACGGCTCCAGTGGGCCAAACATTACATGAAGACTGATTTCAAAACTGTTTTGTTCACGGATGAGTGCCGTGCAGCGCTCGATGGTCCAGATGGATGGAGTGGAGGATGGCTGGTTGATGGACACCCCACGCAAACACGGCTACAGCGCCAACAAGGAGGAGGTGAAGTAATGTTTTGGGCTGGAATCATGGGGAGAGAGATTGTCGGCCCCTTTAGGATCCCTGAAGGCGCTAAAGATGAACTCCATAATGTATGTGGATTTTCTCAAACAGCACTTCCTGCCATGGTTCAAGAAGAAGAACCGTGTATTTCACAGCAAGATCATTTTTCTGCATGATAATGCACCATCTCATGCTGCACATAAAACATCTGCATCTCTGGCTGATATGGGCATAAAAGGGGACAAACTTATGGTGTGACCCCCATGCTCCCCTGACCTCTACCCCATTCAGAACCTTTGGAGCATCATTAAAAGGAGTGTCTATGATGGCGGGAGGCAGTTCACATCTAAGCAACAGCTCTGGGAGGGTATTCTGTCCTCATGCAAAACAATTGAAGCAGAAACCATCCAAAACATGACAAATTCAATGGACGAGAGAGTTCAGAAGCTCCTTTCGAACAAGGGGTCCTATGTGAAAATGTAACATCACCTAGAATAAAGTTTTGAGTTGAAAACTGTTTGATTTCAGTTTCTAACAACCTGCTAATGCTTATAATTTCAAAAATGACCATTTTTTTGGTCTTTATTAAAATGAAAAGGTTGATCGAAAAGTTTGGGGGATCTAAGAGTGTGGCAACCCAGTAGTCATGATTACTTCGAATTCTGACAATATGAGGGTCATGCTGCAGGTAGTGCAGCAAGAAGGCACTTATGTGTCTTGCGCATCTCGGAGCCCCAAAATTATTTTCCGGGCTAGATGCAGCTAAAAATTATTTTTAATTTTAAATCTGGTGGAGCTTATTATAGATGGCCTAATAGGATCAGTGCTGCACACTGCTACAAAGCCCAAATTATTTTCCAATCAAGATACAGATAAACATGATTAGTAATTTGAAAGCTTAAAACGTTTGGTAGGGTGATTTTAACCAATCATCAAGCTTTCACTCTCCCCAGGATGACACAGGGGTAGAAAAGTCGTTTCGGATCCATGATTTGTTCATCTTTATGAACGTGAGTCTGTCTACATTATCAGTGGAGAGCCGCGTGCGCTTATCTGTCAGCACACCACCAGCAGCGCTGAACACACGTTCAGACAGAACGCTGGCTGCGGGGCATGACAAGATCTCCAAGGCGTAAGTGGCTAGCTCCGGCCATTTATCCAGATTGGAAGCCCAAAAAGAGCAAGGGTCCAGTGACACAGTCGTGGCTTCAATGTTTACTTGGAGATACTCCTGTACCATCGTCTCTAGGCGTTGACTATGTGTCAGACTTCTTGTCTCCTGTGGCCTTGCAAAGGATGGGCTAAAAAAGTGGTGAAATGATTCCGCAAAATTGATGTTACCACCAGATACTGTGGTTCTGTTACGGTTTGAGTGCTGAACACTTGACGGTCCCACGGTTGGCAAGTTGGAACTGTGAGATTCACTACGTGCACCACTGGTATTTTGTGGAAAAGCACATGTAAGATTCTGCAACAGTCTCTGCTGATACTCCTGCATGCGTGCATCCCTTTCTATGGCAGGAATAATTTCTGCAAATTTACTTTTGTACCGGGGATCTAACAGTGTGGCAACCCAGTAGTCAGGATTATTTCTAATTCTCACAATTCGAGGGTCATGTTGCAGGTAGTGCAGCAAGAAGGCACTCATGTGTGTTGCGCATCCAGGAGCACCAAGTCCCTGTTGTGTTGGTGGCGAGGTAACAATCATGCTTCCTTCCTCTGTCCTCTCCCCCCAACCTCGCACAACAGAAATGTGATCAAGGTCTCCCTCATCTGATGAGTCTTCCATCAGTTCGTCCTCCACTTCTTCCTGGGCTCCTGCACCTTCCTCACTAGTTTGGCTGCTACCATGCGCCCTGGTAAAACCATCTCCCCCACCCTCACATGCCTGCCGCCTTGGTGCTGCCGACCTTCTGGACCTTGCAGATGTTAGCCCTTCCGCATACAACTCCTCCTCCTCTACTTCCTCCACCTCCTCTTGTGCCACCACCTGACTCCGAATTCTGTTTAACATGTGCTCCAGCATGTAAATCACCGGAATAGTCATGCTGATAATGGCATCGTCAGCACTAAACATCTTCGTCGCCATTTCAAAACTGTGCAGAAGGGTGCATAGGTCCCTGATCTGAGACCACTCCTCCAGCGTGATTTGCCCCACCTCTGAATCTCGTTGGCCCAGGCTATACGTCAGAACGTATTGCACCAGGGCTTGTCGGTGCTGCCACAGTCGCTGCAACATGTGCAGAGTTGAATTCCACCGGGTAGGCACATCGCATTTTAGCCGGTGAAGTGGCAGGCCCAACGACTTCTGTAGAGATGTAAGTCGCTGAGCTGCGGGATGCGAACGGCGGAAGTGAGCACACAGCGACCGTGCCCTCTGCAGAAGGCCATCTAGTCTGGGATAGTGGGCTAAAAATTGCTGGACAACCAGGTTCAACACGTGAGCCATACAAGGCACGTGTGTGACATTGCCCCGGCGAAGGGCCGCACCCAGGTTTGCAGCATTGTCGCACACGGCCTTCCGTGGTTTCAGGTCCAGTGGAGACAACCATTCATGAAATTGGTTCTCCAGAGCTGACCACAACTCCTCAGCTGTGTGACTCACATTTCCCAGACATTTCAATGTAAAAACCGCCTGATGACGTTGAGCCCTACTGCCAGCATAGTAAGGAGGTGTGCAGGATCCCTTCTGCGCAGTTAGAAAGCTTGTGGCATGACCAGACAGGCTTTGGGTGCAGGTGGAAGACCGAGAGGAGGTTGAGGAGGCAGAAGCAGTGGAGGAACTTTGACATAAAGAGGATTGACGCACAACTCGTGGGGACGGCAAGACTTGGACAGCAGCCCCTTGTCCTGCTGTCACCATAGTTACCCAGTGCCCAGTCAGCGACATGTAACGCCCCTGTCCATGCCTACTCGTCCAAGTGTCTGTGGTGAAATGCACCCTGTCACACACAGAGTTTCTCAAAGAAGCGGTGATGTTGTGTGCGACATGCTGGTGGAGCGCAGGCACACCTTTCTTTGAGAAGTAGTGCCGACTGGGCATCTGGTACTGGGGCACTGCGACGGACATAAGGTCTCGAAAATCCTCTGTGTCCACCAGGCGGAAAGGCAGCATTTCTGTAGCCAAGAGCTTGCAGATGGTGAAATTCAACCTCTTAGCTTTCTCATGGCTAGGAGGAAATGGTCTTTTACTTGTCCACATCTGAGGGACCGAGGGCTGGCTATTGTGCTTAGACGGGGTTGATAAGGGTGTCCCCGGCAAACTGCCGGTCTGTGAGGAAGATGCAGGCGGACATGTTAGGTTGCCTTCATCCAAAGGTGGTGCTATTGATGTCGGACAGCGCTCAACACCAGCTGGTGTTACCACCTCCAAAGAAAATGATGACCTGCCAATCACGCTGGCTGTTGCGGGTAAAGAGGTGGCAGGTCTGCGCCCCAAAACAGGTGTGACTGCTGTCCCCCCAGTCACAGAGGATGAAGAGGCCGCGGATGCACAAGATATGGCAGACGGTGGTTGGCCCGGCTGGCTAGGCCACATTGTAGCACACTGAGCTTCCCACTGCAACTTATGCTTCATGTCCATGTGCCGGTTCATGCATGAAGTACTCAAACTATGTATTTTTTGGCCTCTACTTAGCTTTTGCTGACAAATGTTACAGATAACACGAGTTGGGTCATCTTTATCGATCTGAAAAAATGCCCAGGCTATGCAAGGCTTAGCACCCATGCGACCTGAAGAGCCACCACGACTTGTGGTGAGAGGCAGAGTTGTGTTTGAGGATGCAGTTGTTGACGTGCTTCCAGTACTACGTCTCTGTCCAGGAAGGCGCAACCTGACCTCGTCGTCACTAGCATATTCCTCCACCTCCTCTGCTGACCTCATCTCTTGGCTGACTGTGGGTTGACAGTAAGTGGGATCTCCGACCTCATCATCATCACCCTGTGCGTTATCACACCCGTCGTCCTCAGAGCCAACCTGTTCCTGCCCTGACAAAAAACTAAAGTTGTCGCTCCAATCAGGTATTTGAGTCTTATCATCGTCTTCCTCATTGTCTCCACCAACAGGAGTTACAGTTTGGGAATGAGGGTCTACATTATGGTCAGAACCTTCTGCGTCTGGTCCTGGATCCGACTCATAAAGATTCTGGGCATCAGTGCAGATCATTTCCTCGTCTGGATTCACAGAAGCGCTGGAGTCGACCTCTGATTCCCAGGCTATAGTATGAGTAAACAGCTCTGCAGACTCAACCATCTGTTCTACCTCATACTCAGACGGGCAGCTGGAGATTTGGGAGCTGTGAGGAAGCAAGTGCGATTTGGGTGACACCTTTGAGGACTGGAGTATTTGTGATGTTGAAGTTGATGTGGAGGAGAGCCCACTTAAAGGAGCACTTGATATCCGTTGAAGCACCTGCTGTTTTTGTGCCTCATCTGGAATTTGTAGCGATTGGCGTGGCCGTAAGAAAGGGATCTTATCACATTGTCCGCTAAAAGAAGTAGACATTTTAGTTTGGCTGGAAGATGGTCTTTCTTCTGCACCTACCCCACGGACACAACCTTTTTTCCCCTTCCCAACACGCCTATTCCCCTTTCCACCAGCAGCAGGCCTTTTTCCACTCATTTTGGTGGTTAACTAATTCACAACTCTGGAGTTGTTTGCACAAAAAAACAATGGATGGTAACCGAGCAGAGCTGAGTGGCCAAACTGTGGTATTAGGCCAAAACTATTGGCTGGGCTAGATGCAGAAAAAAATTATTTTTAATTTGCAACCTGATGGAGGTCAGTATAGATGGACTAATAGAACAAGTCCCACACGCTGCTAGAAGCCCAAATATTTTTTCAGAGATAAATGAAGAAAAAAATTATTTTTAATTTGCAACCTGATGGAGGTCAGTATAGATGGACTAATAGACCAAGTCCCACACACTGCTAGAAGCCCAAATATTTTTTCAGAGCTAGATGCAGAAAAAAATTATTTTTAATTTGCAACCTGATGGAGGTCAGTATAGATGGACTAATAGACCAAGTCCCACACACCGCTAGAAGCCCAAATATTTTTTCAGAGCTAGATGCAGAAAAAAATTATTTTTAATTTGCAACCTGATGGAGGTCAGTATAGATGGACTAATAGACCAAGTCCCACACACTGCTAGAAGCCCAAATATTTTTTCAGAGCTAGATGCAGAAAAAAATTATTTTTAATTTGCAACCTGATGGAGGTCAGTATAGATGGACTAATAGAACAAGTCCCACACGCTGCTAGAAGCCCAAATATTTTTTCAGAGATAAATGAAGAAAAAAATTATTTTTAATTTGCAACCTGATGGAGGTCAGTATAGATGGACTAATAGACCAAGTCCCACACACTGCTAGAAGCCCAAATATTTTTTCAGAGCTAGATGCAGAAAAAAATTATTTTTAATTTGCAACCTGATGGAGGTCAGTATAGATGGACTAATAGACCAAGTCCCACACACTGCTAGAAGCCCAAATATTTTTTCAGAGCTAGATGCAGAAAAAAATTATTTTTAATTTGCAACCTGATGGAGGTCAGTATAGATGGACTAATAGACCAAGTCCCACACACCGCTAGAAGCCCAAATATTTTTTCAGAGCTAGATGCAGAAAAATTTTTTATTCAATTTGCAACCTGATGGAGGTCAGTATAGATGGACTAATAGACCAAGTCCCACACACTGCTAGAAGCCCAAATATTTTTTCAGAGCTAGATGCAGAAAATTTTTTTATTCAATTTGCAACCTGATGGAGGTCAGTATAGATGGACTAATAGACCAAGTCCCACACACTGCTAGAAGCCCAAATATTTTTTCAGAGCTAGATGCAGAAAAAAATTATTTTTAATTTGCAACCTGATGGAGGTCAGTATAGATGGACTAATAGACCAAGTCCCACACACTGCTAGAAGCCCAAATATTTTTTCAGAGCTACATGCAGAAAAAAATTATTTTTAATTTGCAACCTGATGGAGTTCAGTATAGATGGACTAATAGAACAAGTCCCACACGCTGCTAGAAGCCCAAATATTTTTTCAGAGATAAATGAAGAAAAAAATTATTTTTAATTTGCAACCTGATGGAGGTCAGTATAGATGGACTAATAGACCAAGTCCCACACACTGCTAGAAGCCCAAATATTTTTTCAGAGCTAGATGCAGAAAAAAATTATTTTTAATTTGCAACCTGATGGAGGTCAGTATAGATGGACTAATAGACCAAGTCCCACACACTGCTAGAAGCCCAAATATTTTTTCAGAGCTAGATGCAGAAAAAAATTATTTTTAATTTGCAACCTGATGGAAGTCAGTATAGATGGACTAATAGAACAAGTCCCACACGCTGCTAGAAGCCCAAATATTTTTTCAGAGCTAGATGCAGAAAAAAATTATTTTTAATTTGCAACCTGATGGAGGTCAGTATAGATGGACTAATAGAACAAGTCCCACACGCTGCTAGAAGCCCAAATATTTTTTCAGAGATAAATGAAGAAAAAAATTATTTTTAATTTGCAACCTGATGGAGGTCAGTATAGATGGACTAATAGAACAAGTCCCACACGCTGCTAGAAGCCCAAATATTTTTTCAGAGATAAATGAAGAAAAAAATTATTTTTAATTTGCAACCTGATGGAGGTCAGTATAGATGGACTAATAGACCAAGTCCCACACACCGCTAGAAGCCCAAATATTTTTTCAGAGCTAGATGCAGAAAAAAATTATATTCAGTTTGCAACCTGATGGAGGTCAGTATAGATGGACTAATAGAATGATGCTATGCCCAAAAGATTTTACTTCACTAGGTGCAGTAAAAAAATTGGTATTCTATACACAGGTGGTATATCTTGCAACACAGATAGGCTACTCCACTGACTAACACACTCTGCAATAGGCCAAAAAGGATTAGCTTTGCTAGATTCAGCCAAATGCTGTGAAAAAAACTTGCACAGCACTGGCACAGACCTGCCTGGCAAAAACTGATAGGAACTGATGTAACCTAGTCCTGAAAAGGACTCCAATTACAATTAGTCTTTACTCCCACAATCTATCTATTTAAGAGCACAGACCTGCCTGATAAAAGTCGTAGGAAATGCTGTAACCTAGTCCTTAAAAGGACTGCAATCACAACTATTCCCTACTCCCAAGCTATCTGTATATTTGTGCGAAAATTGGCTTGAAATTAACAAGGTATAGCGCACACAGCAACAGCGGTGCCGTCTAACACGCAGCTGCAGCAGTGAGAAAATGGTGGCGACGGGGAAAATGGCTTGGTCTTATAGGGCAAGGACATGTGACATACACTGCCAATCACACATGCCCTTGCTTGTGTGAAAAAAAGCACTTCGCTCCGTGTGTGCGCTGCTGATAGGCTGACAGATTGCACCTCCCCACTGCAAATGCGGGAAAGAGAAAAAAAAATGGAGATCTTCATTGTTCCTGCAGAGATCCATCCCCTGCCCCTCCCCCCGCCCCGCTGTACACTCAAACTGCGTATTAACATTAATTTTCATCATTACTGAGAAAAAATCCAGTTATGATTTTGGTGCACGAACAGTTATCGAACATAACCTCGAACAGCCGAATTTTTCTCAAATTGTTCGTGTTCGCCGACCGGCTCGAACACCGCCCAAAACAGCTCGAATTTGAGATTGGCGAACAGTTCGAGTAGAACAACGCTCATCTCTACTGAAGACCCACTTCTTGTGACAAGAGTACAATCTTCGGAAACCCTCGCTCCAGCATACCGCTGCACGACTAGCTGTACCCTGACCTACTGTACCTCACCCATACCTTGTAGATTGTTTGTGTGCCCTCGCATGCAGGGTCCTCTCTCCTCTTGTACCAGTCGGGGACCCCTATTCACATGTAAAGCGTCACGGAATAATAGTCGCTGTAATAATAATAACTATTATAGCATGTTACGGGTCCGGGAGGTGGAACCTCTGAGCTGCAATACAAGGGGGAAGTCCTTGTAAGGAAGCGGGTGACTCCCAGGGAAGGCAAGCAGGTAGTCACAGCAAGTGACGGGGACAGTCTCTGGGCAAAAGGGCAGGTGGTCACGGCAGGTGACGGGGACAGTCTCTGGGTAGACAGGCAGATGGTCACGGCAAGTGACGGGGACAGTCTCTGGGTAGACAGGCAGGTGGTCACGGCAAGTGACGGGGACAGTCTCTGGGTAGACAGGCAGGTGGTCACGGCAAGTGACCGGGACAGTCTCTGGGTAGACAGGTAGGTGGTCACAGCAAGTGACCGGGACAGTCTCTGGGTAGACAGGCAGGTGGTCACGGCAAGTGACCGGGACATTCTCTGGGTAGACAGGCGAGGCGAATACCTGACAGGTAACTGGCGGCGCTCCCAGGTGAGCGGGCTGACGGAGACAGCAGGTAACAGGCAGGTAACTGGTGGCCGCTCCAGGTGAGCGGGCTGACAGGCGAGGCAGGTAACAGGCAAGTAACTGGTGGACGCTCCCAGGTGAGCGGTCTGACTGATGAGGCAGGTAACAGGCAGGTAACTGAAGGACGCTCCCAGGTGAGCGGACTGGCGGACAAGGCAGGTAACTAGTAGACGCTCCCAGGTGAGCGGTCTGGCGGACAAGGCAAGTAACAGGCTGGCAGGCAGGACGAGAAGTCAGGCTAGCAGCGGAACCTGAGGGCTGAAGCACAGGTGAGACACAGTGCAAACAACATTGCTCGGGCACCTCCATTTTGGAGGAGGTGCCTTATATATGGGAGGTCCAATGGCAATTGGCCGGGGACTCCTAAGGACGGTGCGCGCGGTCCCTTTAAGAGAGGGGGAGAGCGCGCGCGCCCTAAGCACACTGCTGGGGAAGGAGCGCGTGCCGGAAGCAGCGGGGAGAGAAGCGCTGGAGGACGCCGCGCCAGAAGTGGGGAGGTGAGAGGGACGGCGTCTCTGCCTAGCAAGGGGCAGAGATGCCGATGCTACAGTACCCCCCCCCCCTTTAGGCCCCCTCTTTTTTAGGCCAGAAAGAAATTTTTCAAGGAGAAGCGGGGCTTTGATGTTCTCCCTGGGTTCCCAAGTTCTCTCCTCAGGACCAAACCCCTTCCAATCTACCAGAAAAAAGGTCTTTCCTCTTACCCTCTTGGTGGCCAGAATACTCTCTACCTCAAAGACGTCTTCAGCGGAAACCGGAGCAGGGGGAGTACCTGGATTGTTGGAAAAAGAGTTAAAGACAACGGGTTTGAGGAGAGATACGTGGAAGGAGTTGGGAATCCGTAAGGTGGCCGAGAGTTTTAATTTGTAGGCCACTGGATTAATTTGCCTGAGGATTTCGAATGGGCCGATGAAGCGAGGACCTAACTTGTAGGAGGGTATCTTGAGCCATACATGTTTGGAGGAGAGCCAAAACTTGTCTCCCGGACGGAATTGAGGCGGATCTAGACGTCTCTTATCAGCATATCTCTTCATCCGCTCGGAGGACAGAAGAAGTGCGGACCTAGTACTCTCCCAAATGGTAGAAAACTCGCTGACAAGAGACTGCGCGGCAGGGTTGTCCACAGAGGCAGAGACGGGAAACGGAATCCGGGGGTGCTGGCCATAGACAATAAAGAACGGGGATTTGGAAGAGGATTCGCTCTCGTGGTTATTGTAAGAGAATTCGGCCCAAGGGAGGAGGTCCACCCAATCAGAATTGTGGGCATTAACAAAGTGCCGGAGATAGCTGGTAAGGATCTGATTGATCCGCTCCACTTGACCATTGGACTGAGGGTGGTAAGCGGAGGAGAAGTCCAGGGTGACGTCCAGCAGTTTACATGTGGCTCTCCAGAAGCGTGAGGTGAACTGAACCCCTCGATCCAACACGATGTGGAGGGGTAGGCCATGGAGACGGAAGATATGGCGGATAAAGTCCTTAGCCAGCTCAGGTGCAGACGGAAGACCAGGCAGGGGAATGAAGTGGGCCATTTTAGAAAAGCGGTCCGCGACCACCCAAATGACAGTACACCCGGCAGAGACAGGAAGGTCGGTAATGAAGTCCATAGCGATGTGTCGCCACGGGGCAACAGGTATGGGAAGCGGCAGGAGATGACCAGCTGGTAAGTGTCTGGGAACTTTGTTGCGGCCACAAGATGAACAGGCAGAGACGAAGTCTACCACATCCTTACGCAGGGTAGACCACCAGTAATGTCGGGAAATGAGTCGGAAGGTCTTTTTTTGGCCGGCATGGCCAGCTAGTTTAGAAGAATGACCCCAGCGAAGAACCTTCTCACGGTCAGGAGGCGCCACGAACATCTTGCCGGGTGGAAGACGAGTCAAATCCAAGGGGGCCACATTCACCACCTTGGAGGGGTCGATAATGTACATAGGCTCCTCCTCTTGATCGGAGGACAGGAAGGATCGGGACAAGGCATCAGCTTTGACATTCTTGTCTGCCGGGCGGAAATGAAGGATGAAATCGAAGCGGGCAAAAAACAAAGACCACCGGGCCTGACGTGGATTAAGTCTCTGGGCATTTTGGATATATGCCAGGTTTTTGTGATCCGTGTAGATGATCACAGGGTATAGAGCCCCTTCAAGCAGGTAACGCCACTCCTCCAGCGCCAATTTAACGGCTAACAGTTCTAGGTCTCCTATGGAGTAATTGCGCTCAGAGGAGGAGAAGATTTTAGAGAAAAAGCCGCAGGTTACCATTCTTCCGGATGAAGACTTTTGGGTGAGCACCGCTTCGGCTCCAGAGGAGGAAGCATCAACCTCCAGGTAGAACTGTTTGTTGCAGTCCGGACGGTGCAGCACAGGGGCAGAGGAGAAGGCTCTTCAGGGAAAGGAAGGCCTCCTCAGCTTCGGGTGGCCATACCTTGGGATTTGCTCCCTTACGGGTGAGCGCAGATGTGGGCGCAGTCCAAGACGAGAAGTGAGTAATGAAGAGACGATTGTAATTAGCGAAGCCCAGGAATCGCTGTATCGCCTTCAAGCCCTCCGGACGGGGCCACTTTAGGACAGCAGAGAGCTTCTCGGTATCCATTCGATAGCCTGTCTGGGAGATAACATAGCCCAGGAATGGAAGAGAGGTCTGCTCAAAAAGGCACTTCTCGTATTTAGCATAGAGGTGGTTCTGCCTGAGCCTAAGCAGGACCTGACGAACATCCCTCCGGTGTGTGGGAAGATCCGGAGAGAAGACCAAGATGTCGTCCAGGTATACCACCACGCAGGAGTAAAGAAGGTCACGGAAGATGTCGTTGACCAGTTCTTGGAAGACGGCGGGAGCATTGCAGAGACCGAAGGGCATCACACCGTACTCATAGTGTCCGTCCCGGGTATTAAATGCCGTTTTCCACTCGTCTCCCTGACGGATACGGACCAGGTTATACGCTCCACGTAGATCCAGCTTGGAAAAGATCCTGGCGCCTTTAAGGCGATCAAATAACTCAGAGATGAGCGGAAGGGGGTATTTTATTTTTAACCGTGATCTGATTGAGTCCTCTATAGTCAATACAGGGGCAAAGCGAGCCATCCTTTTTTTTGACAAAGAAGAATCCGGCTCCAGCCGGGGAAGTAGACTTCCGGATGAATCCCCTGGCCAGATTCTCCTCTATGTACTCAGACATGGCCCGGGTTTCGGCCGCAGACAACGGATAAATACGCCCATGGGGTGGAGTGGCGCCAGGTACCAGGTCGATCGGGCAATCATATGGCCTATGAGGTGGCAATGTCTCTGCTTCCTTTTTACCAAAGACGTCAGCATAGGGCCAGTAAGGAGCCGGAAGACCGGGTAAATTAGCTGGGGTAGGTGGAGGACGAACCAGACGAACCGGAACCAGGCAGGTCTTATGGCAGACTGGCCCCCACCGGAGTACTTCCCCTGAATGCCAGTTCAACACGGGTTCATGTGTCTGGAGCCAAGGTAGACCTAGCAATAGGGAGTGGGAGAGTCCGGGCAACACATGGAAGGAGATTACCTCAGAGTGCAGCATTCCCACCTGCAGGGTTATGGGTTCCGTGGCAAGCAGGATGGTCACTGGAAGGAGTCTTCCATTCACGGAGGCGACTGACAAAGGTTCAGCCAGAGACTTGGTGGGAATACGGTATTTCTCAACCAGGGACTGGGAGATGAGGTTTCCAGCGGATCCAGAATCCAGGTGGGTGAGTTCAAAGTGACGATTCTCTCCCCAGGAGATAGATACAGACAAAGTCAGGGTTGGAGAGGATTTATTTTTGTCTAGGGCGACCTCTCCGAGCGGTCCTAGACACTGGAGTTTCCCGGCCTCTCCGGGCAGGAATAAATCAGGTGCTCCTTACTGCCACAATAGAAGCAGCTCCCCTCGGCTCGGCGTGACTCTTGGTGAGATTTGACCATCTTGGTCAGGTCGATCTGCATGGGCTCGGGTGAGTGCGCCCGGGGAGTGACAGAAGAGGAGACAGGTTTCTGGAAAGTAGGAGCTAGGCGGGAAAACCTTCTCTCACGGGTGGTCTCTTTGGTGCGTTCTTGAAACCGGATATCAATCCGGCTAGCCAGCGACACCAGGTCATCCAGGGTGGTAGGAATATCCCGACCGGCGAGCTCATCTTTAATCCGACCGCAAAGACCCTCCCAGAAGACGGACACCAGGGCCTCATTATCCCAGGCAAGCTCAGAAGCGAGGGTGCGGAACCGTATGGCATATTGGCCCATGGTGAGACTCCCTTGGCGGAGACGTAGCAAAGAGGAGGCAGATGAGGTCTTTCGTCCCGGTTCATCGAAGACTCTCCGGAAAGCAGTGAGGAAAGACGACAGGTCGGACACCAGGGGATCCCCTCTCTCCCACAGGGGGTTAAGCCATGCCAGTGCCTCCCCAGTGAGATGGGACATGATGAATGCCACTTTGGCCCGGTCGGAGATAAACTGATGAGCCAAGAGATCAAAGTGCAGGGTGCACTGGTTTATGAAGCCCCGAGCTTGAGCGGGGTCGCCTCCGAAGCGAGGAGGTGCAGAAAGCCGGGGTCCGGGGCAGGATGCCATGGTATTGGTGGGCAGCGGCGCTGCCGGGGTGCGAGTCGTGACACTAGCGGTGGTTACTGGTGAAGCAGTCAGTGTGTCCAGGCGGGAGTTGACATTCCGCAGGTGGTTCAGGATGGACTCCTTCTGGGATCTCTGACGGGAGACTTCATGGTATAGGTCAGAGAGCGAGGGAGCTTGGGTGCCACCGGGTTCCGGTGCCCGAGCAAACTGTTACGGGTCCGGGAGGTGGAACCTCTGAGCTGCAATACAAGGGGGAAGTCCTTGTAAGGAAGCGGGTGACTCCCAGGGAAGGCAAGCAGGTAGTCACAGCAAGTGACGGGGACAGTCTCTGGGTAAACGGGCAGGTGGTCACGGCAGGTGACGGGGACAGTCTCTGGGTAGACAGGCAGGTGGTCACGGCAAGTGACCGGGACAGTCTCTGGGTAGACAGGCAGGTGGTCACGGCAAGTGACCGGGACAGTCTCTGGGTAGACAGGCAGGTGGTCACGGCAAGTGACCGGGACAGTCTCTGGGTAGACAGGCGAGGCGAATACCTGACAGGTAACTGGCGGTGCTCCTAGGTGAGCGGGCTGACGGAGACAGCAGGTAACAGGCAGGTAACTGGTGGCCGCTCCAGGTGAGTGGGCTGACAGACGAGGCAGGAGACAGGCAGGTAACTGGTGGACGCTCCCAGGTGAGCAGTCTGGCAGACAAGGCAAGTAACAGGCAAGTAACTGGTGGACGCTCCCAGGTGAGCGGTCTGACTGACGAGGCAGGTAACAGGCAGGTAACTGAAGGATGCTCCCAGGTGAGCGGACTGGCGGACAAGGCAGGTAACTAGTAGACGCTCCCAGGTGAGCGGTCTGGCGGACAAGGCAAGTAACAGGCTGGCAGGCAGGACGAGAAGTCAGGCTAGCAGCGGAACCTGAGGGCTGAAGCACAGGTGAGACACAGTGCAAACAACATTGCTCGGGCACCTCCATTTTGGAGGAGGTGCCTTATATATGGGAGACCAACGGCAATTGGCCGGGGACTCCTAAGGACGGCGCGCGCGGTCCCTTTAAGAGAGGGGGAGAGCGCGCGCGCCCTAAGCACACTGCTGGGGAAGGAGCGCGTGCCGGAAGCAGAGGGGAGAGAAGCGCTGGAGGACGCCGCGCCAGAAGCGGGGAGGTGAGGGACGGCGTCTCTGCCTAACAAGGGGCAGAGACGCCGATGATACATAGCACCTGAGCTCCGGATCAATTGATGGCACTTTCCATGTATCTACCCCTAATTTGATGTGTTTTGGAAGCTTTTGGGCCTGTTTGAAGGTGTCGTATATGCATTTTTCTGCCCCCCATTGTATCCTATGGCGTTCGGTAATGTTCTGCTAATATTGCAGATTCGGCAAATGTAACCTGAACATCAAAACATTCACTCATCTCTAATCAGCATGCTCATAAGAAGCTGGGTAACAAATTTTGATGTCCATTTTGTCATGTTATCCATGGTAAAGGTGAAAAAATTTGGGCAAATGCTAAATTTTTTTAGGTAGTTTTTTATTATTTTTTTCCGCTTAATTCCTGTGTAGCACCTGAAGGGTGAAAAAATTTCCTTACAGAAGTTTTGAAGTATTTGAGAGATGCATTTTTTTAAAAATTATATCACTTTTGGGAAGTTTCCAAGATATACAGTTGTGCTCAAAAGTTTACAGAATTTTTGCTTTCTTGGCCTTGTTTCAGAGAATATGAATGATAACAAAAAAACTTTTTCTCCATTCATGCTTATTGGTTGGGTGAAGCCATTTATTGTCAAACTACTGTGTTTTCTCTTTTTAAATCATAATGACAACCAAAAACATCCAAATGACCCTGATCAATAGTTCCTATACCCCAGTTCTTAACCCCTTTACCACCCAAGGTGGTTTGCACGTTAATGACCAGGCCAATTTTTGCAATTCTGACCACTGTAACTTTATGAGGTAATTACTCTGGAACGCTTCAACGGATCCCCCTGATTCTGAGAATGTTTTTTCATGACATATTGTACTTCATGATTGTGGTATAATTTCTTTGATATCACTTGCGTTTATTTATAAAAAAACGGAAATTTGGCGAAAATATTGCAATTTTCAAACTTTGAATTTTTATGCCCTTAAATCAGAGAGATGTCACACAAAATAGTTAATAAATAACGTTTCCCACATGTCTACTTTACATCAGCACAATTTTGGAACCAAATTTTTTTTTATTAGGGAGCTATAAGGGTTAAAAGTTGACCAGCGATTTCTCATTTTTACAACAAAATTTACAAAACCATTTTTTTTAGGGACCACATCACATTTGAAGTCACTTTGAGGGGTCTTTATGACAGAAAATACCCAAAAGTGACACCATTCTAAAAACTGCACCCCTCAAGGTGCTCAAAACCACATTCAAGAACTTTATTAACCCTTCACGTGCTTCACACCAATTAATTAAAAGTGAAATGAAAAAGGAACATTTAACTTTTTTTCACTAAAATTTTATTTTAGACCCCAATTTTTTAATTTTCACAAGGGTACCAGGAGAAATTGGACCCCAAAAGTTCTTGTGCAATTTCTACTGAGTATGCCAATATCTCATATCTGGGGGAAAGCCATTGTTTGGGCACACAGCAGGGCTCGTAAGAGAAGGAGCGCCAATTGACGTTTTCAATGTAAAACTCGCTGGAATTGACAGTGGACCCCATGTCGCATTTGGAGAGCCCCTGATGTGCCTAAACAGAGGAAACCCCCCACAAGTGACCACATTTTGGAAACTAGACCCCTTAAGGAACTTATTTAGATGTGTGGTGAGCACTTTGAACCCCCAAGTGTTTTGCAAAAGTTTATGACGTAGAGCCAAAATAATTTTTTTCCACAAAAATGATCTTTTAGCCGCAATATTTTTATTTTCACGAGGGTACCAGGAAAAATTTGACTCCAAAAGTTGTTGTGAAATTTCTACTGAGTACGCCGATACCTCATATGTGGGGGCAAGCCATTGTTTGGGTGCACGGCAGGGCACGGAAGGGAAGGAGCGCCATTTGACGTTTTCAATGCAAAACACGCTGGAATTGACAGTGGACCCCATGTAGCGTTTGGAGAACCCCTGATGTGCCTAAACAGAGGAAACCCCCAACAAGTGACCCCATTTTGGAAACTAGACCCCTTAGGGAACTTATTTAGATGTGTGGTGAGCACTTTGAACCCCAAGTGTTTTGCAAAGGTTTATGACGTAGAGTCGTGAAAAAAAAAAATCATTTATTTTCCACAAAAATGATCATTTAGCCGCAATATTTTTATTTTCACGAGAGTACTAGGAGAAATTGGACTTCAAAAGTTGTTGTGCAATTTCTCCTGAGTACGCAGATACCCCATGTGTTGGATAAAACCACTGTTTGGGAGCATGTCAGGGCTCGGAAGGGAAGGAGTGACGCTTTTGAATGCAGACTTTGATGGAACGGTCTGCGGGCGTCATGTCACGTTCTCAGAGCCCCTCATGTGCCTAAACAGTGTCCCCAGTAAGTGCCCGCTTTTTGGAAACTAGACCCCCATTGAACCCCCAGAAGCTTCACAGAAAATTATAATGTTGACTTGTGAAAATAAAAAAAAAAACATTTTTTTCCACAAAAATGCAAAAAAATATATTTTCACAAGGGTACCAGGAGAAATTACACCCCATAAGTTGTTGTGCAATTTCTCCTGAGTACGCTGATACACCATATGTTGGAGAAAACTACTGTTTGGGCGCATGTCAGGGCTCGGAAGGGAAGGAGTGACGCTTTTGAATGCAGACTTTGATGGAACGGTCTGCGGGCGTCATGCCAAATTCTTTCACCTCCCTGTGACCCCCTGTGGTGCATGCTGTGCCCCAGTCATCTGAGTGGTGCGATCAATGTCACCAATCAGACATGGCTGGGGCAGAGCACGCACCACAGGGGGTCACAGGGAGGTGACACCTCCCTGTCACCGCCCGGTCACCTGTATTCAGGTACTCTGAATGGAGCGATCGATGTCATCGATCGCTCCAATCACAGAAGTCTGAGGGTTTGGATCACATTACAGGGGGTCATGGGGCGGTGACAGGCAGGTCACAAGCCGGTCACTGCCCCATGACCGCCCAGTCACCGCGCGGTCGCCCTGCGATCGGTGAGATCGATGTGATCGGCGATCGAACCGATCTTAGCGCTTTGGGTCCAGGGCTGGGGTGTCCTAGCAACAGGAGCACCGATCCTAGGCTGCAGATCACTGTTTCCGGCAATCACATTGCCGGAAAGTGAGAAATGCTGTGATTGGCTGTTCAGATTTGAACAGCCAATCACAGCAATCGCTGGTGCGGGGGGGCGACGACACCCCCGGGATGACGGCGCCATCTACCCAGAGGTAAGATGGCACCGGAAATCTAATGCGATCACCGCGACTTCGGTCGCATTACCTCATTAAAGATATGATGTACTAATACATATCAGGCTCTTAAGTCCCAGGGCACAGATACGTATTAGTACGTCTTGGGCTTTAAAGGGGTTAATACCGTGCATTGCCCCTCTAACATCAATGACAGCTTGAAGTCTTTTGTGGTAGTTGTGGATGAGGTTCTTTATTTTTTCAGATAGTAAAGCTGCCCATTCTTCTTGGCAAAAAGCCTCCAGTTCCTGTAAATTCCCGGGCTGTCTAGCATGAACTGCGTGCTTGAGATCTCCCCAGAGTGGCTCAATGATATTGAGGTCAGGAGACTGAGATGGCCACTCCAGACCCTTCACTTTGTTCTGCTATAGCCAAAGACAGGTCGACTTGGCCTGTGTTTTGGATCCTTGTCATGCTGGAACATCCAAGTACGTCCCATGCGCAGCTTCCGGGCTGATGAGTGGAAACTTTGCCTCCAGTATTTGCTGATAACGTGCTGCATTCATCTTTCCTTCAACTTTTACCAAGTTTGCCTTTGTAGCTTACACATCCTTATAAACATCAGCGATCCACCTCCGTGCTTTACACTAGGAATGGTGTTCTTTTCATCATATGTCTTGTGGACCTCTCTCCAAATGTAATGTTTATGGTTGTGGCCAAAAAATTAATTTTTGGTCTCCTCACTACAAATTACCTTGTTCCAGAAGTTTTGAGGCTTGTCTTTGTGCTTGTCTCTGTGCTGTTTGGCACATTGTAGGTGAGATACATTGTGCAGTAATTGATTTCTTCTGGTGACTCGACCATGCAGCCCATTTTTCTTCAAGTGCCTCCTTATTGTGCATCTTGAAACAGCCACACCGCTAGTTTTCAGAGAGTCCTCTATTTCAGCTGATGTTATTTGTGGGTTTTTCTTTGCATCCAGAACAATTTTCCTGGCAGTTGTGGCTGAAATTTTTGTTGGTCTACCTGACCGTGGTTTCATTTTTACAGAGCTCCTGATTTTCCATTTGTTAATCACAGTTTGAACGCTGCTGACTGACATTATCAATTTCTTGGATTTCTTTTCGTATCCCTTTCCTGTTTTATACCGTTTAACCACCTTTTCCCGTAGATCTGTTTGACAATTCTTTTGCTTTCCCCATGACTCACAATCTAGAAATGTCAGTGGCTGGATGAAAGATTCAAGAGTCTGTCTGGATCCCAGAAAGTCACTCAGCTTTTATGAGCACACACTGACTACAAGTAAACAGGTCACAGGTGAGGATGTTACCTTTAGTAGCCATTCAAACCCATTTGTGTCAAATTCTGTGCATGTTATCAGGCCAAAATCACCAGGGTATGCGAACTTCTGATCAGGGTCATTTGGATGTTTTTGGTTGTCATTATGATTTAAAAAGAGAAAACACAGTAGTTCGACAAAACATGGCTTCACCCATCCAATAACCATGAGTGGAGAAAAGGTATTTTTGTTATCATTCATATTCTCTGAAACAAGGCCAAGAAAGCAAAAATACTGCCGGGGTATGTAAACTTTTGAGCTCAACTGTAAGTCCATTTAAAGCTGAATAGGTCCCTAAAGAAACAGGTTTTGCAAATTTCTTGAAAAAATGAGAAATTGCTGCTAAAGTTTTAATCCCTCTAACATCCTAATAAAATGAAATAATGTTTGAAAAGTGATGCAGTGTAAAGTGGACATATGGGAAATGTTATGTATTAATTATTTTGTAGAGCATGTCTAACGGGTTTAGGGATATGAAAATCGAAAGTTTGAAAATTTGTACATTTTTCTAAAAAAATTTCACCAAAATTCCAGTATTTTTTCAAATAAATGCAAAACATATCAACCTAAATTTAACATTAACATAAAATACAATTTGTCACAAAAAAACATTCTTAGAATTAGAAGAGTTCCAAAGTTATTACTAGTGTTGAGCGAATTTGTTCGGCATATCAAATTCGTGCTCGTGTTCGGGGCTCCGGCTTGTTCGCACCAAAAAATCGGCTCCGCCCACAAACATCCCTGATTTGCCATGCTGTCATGCAGATAACATCAGGGATGTTTGTGGGCGAAGCCGATTTTTTGGCGCAAACATGCCGGAACCCCGAACACGAATTTGAAATGCCAAACAAATTCGTTAAACAGTAGTTATTACCTCATAAAGTAACACTGGTGAGATTTAAAAAAATTGGCCTGGTCATTAAGATTAAAATTGGCTCCGTCACTAAGGGGTTAAAATTTATAAATAATAAAATAGTTTTATAGCACAGGTTGTTATGAACGTGGCAAATATGTATTTTTTTTTTACATTTATACAATTTTTTTATTATTAAAACTGGGATTTTTTTATATTTTTATATATATATATATATATATATATATATATATAATTTTGTTTTTTTGCCTTTAAAAATATTTGGCATATAACCTACACAAATAATAAAAAATGTTCTTTCATATTTTGCAGCACTTTACATTTTGTACAGACAATGAAAAACATTACAGAATAACAATAATCACATAAATCAACAGATACCAGGAGGAGAGAGGGCCCTGCTCGCAAGCTTACAATCTATGAGGAAATAGGGAGACACGAAAGGTGTATGGCAACAATTGCTTGTATTGCACGATCCAGCCATCAATATATGGTAATAAATAGGGTAATCACTTAATGCTAAATGAACCGGTCACCAACCAATATGTGTACAGTACAGACACAGAGGGCTATCAAGTGCATGGAGGGTGTGAATAGATGAAACAAGGGTCCTGATTTTGAAGAAAATTTTGTATGGGAAAAACAGGGACAGTTAGATAAGTGAGGTGAGGAGATAGGCCAGTCTAAAGTAGTGTGTTTTTAGTTTACGCTTAAAACTGTGAGTATTGGGAACTAATCAAATTTCCTGGGTAGTGCATTCCAAAGAAGTGGCGCAGCACGCGAGAAGTCTTGGAGACAGGAGTAGGAGGTTCGGATTATTGAGGATGTTAGGAGAAAAAAAAGAAAAAGAAATTGTATTTTCTAGATTCAAGCAGTTATATACAGAAAAGTACAGCTCATGTAATAATATATAATTATTACCCCTTATTATACACCAAGGACTACAAGATAAGTTAATTTTTATAAAACATATAGTGGTTATTGATGGTTACATATCCATTTATATTCATAAATTCCTTCTTGACTCTTTACATCTTTATGATTCAAAAAGACATATTCAATTTCTCCAGTATGCTCTGCAAATCTTGTGATTCCGAATCTGGAAAACAAAACATTTTATTTAGAAAATCATCACATCAGCTTTTATCATTTACTACCCAAATGCAAACTCATTGGCATTATTATAAACGGCTGTTAAGGCCTCGCTCACATTTTTGTTGTTTTTATTTGTATACAAGAAATATATTTGATAATTGATATAACCTATTATTTTTAATACAAAATTAAATGTTGTGTTTTCAAATTTTATTATTTATTAATAGTGATGAGCGAGCACTAAATTGCTCGAGTACTCGTTGTTCGAGTCGATCAAATTGGAATACTCGGGTGCTCGGTCCAAGTAACGAGCCCAATGTAAGTCTATGGGAAACTCGAGCATTTTTCAGGCGGCTCTCCCCGGCGGTCTGCTGAGATCCTAAAATTGCCCAAATCGATGGGAACAGTGCTCAAATAGCATGGAAACTGCTTGGGGAAGACTCCTGGAAGCATCTCTGACTCCCAGGTCACTGCTGTCATCAATGTTGTCAGAGTATTACACCACTTTTACGGACTCACAATAAAACATACAAAAACAAAAACGGATTTTCCTGGGAAATATGTTAAGGAACATCCTTTCCAGGGTAATGACTTGTATATAAGGCAAAATAAATAACCAAAAACAAAAATGCTCCTCCACACCTTGGGCTATGTTCACACATAGCGTTTTTGATGCATTTTTGCACTTTTGTATTGCTTTCAACAGTGACAAATGCATTCACTGGGAAATGTCATTTTAAAATTTTACAACCTCATCTGGCCATGTGGTGTGTGACACATCATCAGACACATCCTATGTCATTTATGATGGAGGGACTCTGAAAGTCACAAAACCTATTTTTATAGGGCCATCAGGCGGTCCTTACTATTCTTAAAGGGCCAGCAGTCGTTCTCGCTATTGTTAGAGAGCTATCAGCCGGCTATGCTTTGTTGTTCCCATTATTAACAAGTGGGTCTCCTATACTGTTATTGCCTATGCAGTGACTGCAAGGGCTGCCAAAAATTTTGATGCAACCACATACCCCTTTGAAGAGACACAGAGGAGGGTATCAGTAACAAAAAATGTTCCTATTATAAAGGAGCGGGTCTCCTATAATGGTAATGCCCATGCTGTAACTGTAAGGGCTGTCAAAAATTGAGAAAAACCCCACTAACAATTTAAAAACACTTAGAGCTGGGCCACAGTAATGGCATGTTCCAAGTAGAAAGAAGAGGGTCTGCTATACAGTTGCAGGGTATGCAGTGAGTACAACGGCTGCCAAAATTTCGCAAAAACCCCACTAACAATTTAAAGACACCTAGAGCTGGGCCACAGTATCGGCATGTTCCCATTAGAAAGAAGAGGGTCTGCTATACAGTTGCAGGGTATGCAGTGAGTACAACAGCTGCCAAAAATTTGGAAGAACTCCAATGCCCCTTGCAGAAGACGAAGAGGTCAGAGGGCCTCCTGAAAATAATGCTCCCATTATTAGGAAGTGGGTCTCCCATACTGTTTGCCTATGCAGTGAATGCAACGGCTGGCAAAAATTTGGAGGAACGAAAATGCCCCTTGCAAGAGATGTAGATATGGTGATATGGTAGATATGGTGGTGGAGGATGAGGAGAAGGAGGAGGACAAGCGCAAATAGACAAAATCAGGAAGCGTATACCCATGTCTGGGTGTGAAGACAGAGGTGCATGGGAATAGAATTAGACCTCCCAAAAAAAGACACTGTATTTGAGTTTGTTACGCTGCTATCATCCAGTGGTATTGAGAAGTCTGGCCCAATCCAGCCCTTGTTCATTTTTATAAGAGTCAGCCTGTCAGCATTTTCAGTTGACAGGCGGATACGCCTATTGGTTATAATTCTTCCGGCGGCACTAAAAACCCGCTCTGATAAAACGCTAGCAGCAGGGCAGGCCAGGACCTCCAAGGCTTAGCGAGTCAGTTCATTCCACATGTCCAGCTTGGATACCCAATAATTATAAGGCACAGAGGAATCAAGAAGGATGTTGGTACAGTCGCCAAGGTACTCCCTCGCCATCTTCCAAAACTTTTCCCTACTTGTAAAAGTACCCTGCGCCTCAGGGCCTGTGATATGGGAGGGTCTGGGAAAACTGTTCCAGAACTTGGACAGTGTTCCCTTGCCTCTGCTGGATTTGTGTCTCTCTCGTCTGTACGCCTTGGTTGTCCAATGAACCGTGACATCTCCTGCCAGCGTTTTCAGATGGGAATTTTTTTAATAATTCCGCAACAAGGGCATTCGGGCACTGCCCCATTTTATGAGGCCTGTCCAGCGTGGGAATAAGAGACAGAAAGTTCTCGTACCGTGGGTCTACAAGTGTCACCAACCAGTAATGACTGTCAACCAAAATATGGACAACGCGAGGGTCACGGGAAAGGCAGCATAACATACACTCAGCCATGCGTGCCAGACTGCAAAGAGGCAAGACTTCCGTGTCCTCACCAAGAGGACGACTGACCATGCTCTCCTCCTCATCTTTCTCCTCCTCATCCCTGTCCTTAGGCCATCCACACTGTACAGACGATATGACAGTAATAACAACTATAGCGCAGGAAACTAGCTCCTGTTCTTCCTCCTCCTCCTCTTCCTCATTGTCACCCAATCCACGTTGAGATGAGATGAGGCTGAGCTGTGTGGAATCACCCTGTATGGTTCCTTGCTCCATCTCATCGTACTCTGCCTGCAATGCATCCTCTTTAATTGTGAGCAGAGAGCGTTTCAGAAGACAGAGAAGCGGGATGGTGATGATAATTATGGCATCATCGCAGCTCACCATCTTGGTGGAGTCCTCAAAGTTTTGGAGGATGGTACAGATGTCTGACATCCATGCCCACTCCTGAGGTCTTATGTGTGGAGTCTGACCTAAATACCGACCGCCTTGCTGATGCTGGTAGTCAACAACTGCCCTCTTCTGCTCACAAATCCTTCTCAACATCTTAATTGTAGAGTTCCAACGCATGAGGGCATCTCAGATTAGTCGGTGAGCTGGAAGCTGCAAACGCTGCTGAAGCATAGCAAGGGCGGTGGAAGCTGTAGTTGACTTTCTAAAATGGGCACACATGCGCTGTACTTTGACAAGCAGATCTGGGTAGGTTTTGAGAAACCGCTGAACCACGAGGTTAACCACATGGGCCAGGCATGGTACGTGTGTGAGCTCACCTCGCCTCAGAGCCGCCACCAGGTTCCGGCCATTGTCACACACGACCATGCCTGGCTGTAGGTTCAGCGGTGTCCACAACTTTTCAGCGTTGTGTGGTTTGTAACCTAAGCATATTAGCTTCAGCACAGGCTGTTGCCGCTTGGCCAAGGCGGTGCTGCAGTGCTTCCAGCTTGTGACTGATGTGGTCATTTCGGAGATGGAGGCTGAAGAGGAGGAGGAGGAGGCTTAGGAGGAGGTGGTGCAGGAGCTGTAGAATGTGGGATCAACCCTGATTGACCCAAGGCCCGCAATCCTCAGCGTCGGGACGACGTGTTCCGTCCCAAGGTCCAACTGGGTCCTGGCTTCCACTATGTTAACCCAGTGTGCCATCAGCGAGATGCACTGTCCCTGCCCACAAGCACTTTTCCACGCGTCCATGGTTAGGTGGACTTTTCCAGTAACTGCGTTGTTGAGGGCATGGCTAATTTTGTGGGAAACGTGCTTGTGTAATGTTGGGATGGCACACCGGGAGAAATAGTGGCGGCTGGGGACCGAGTACCGAGGGGCAGCCGCTGCCATCAGGTTGCGGAATGCTTCCATCTCCACAAGCCTAAAAGGCAACATTTCGAGTGCAAGCATTCGCGAAATGGGAGAATTTAATAGTGTGGCCTGTGGGGCGTTGGCTGCGTATCTGCGCTTGCGTTCCAAGGACTGGGGTAGGGACAACTGAACGCTGCGCTGGGACAAGGACGTGCTTGCTGAAGGTGCTAGTTGAGAGTATGCAATGACAGGTGCAGGGCAGGAGGCATCTTGGCATGCACCATGGGCAGGAGATTGGCGGAAGGTGCAGTGGTGTCACCCGCAGACACTTTTGCTGGACCCTGGGTTTCAGCCCACTTAGTCGGGTGCTTTGCTGCCATGTGCCTGCTGGTGGTGGTCAAGCTGGTAGTTTTGCTACCCCTGCTGATGGTGCCTGGCAGGTGGTGCAAATGGCCTTTTTGGGGTTATCTGCATAGTCTTTAAAAAATAACCAGACTCGGGAAGACCTAACAGTTGTACTGGCAACTTCCGTCGTGTTGGCGTTACGAGGAACGCTTTCCCGCCTTGTGTCTGCGGCCACCACACTGCTTCTTCCTGCCTGTCGTGGTGCTATGCCTCCCTCCCCCTGTGTGCTGCTGTCCTCGCTCTCTTTGTCCCCCTGCCAGATTGGGTCAGTTACTATATCATCCACCACCTCGTCTTCCATTTCCGCACCTTGGTCCTCCTCCTGACTTTCTGGCAATTGTGTCTCATCATCATCATCCACCTGCAGTAATTGCACTTTCCCAATGTTGCCTTCGTGTGACCATGGCTGATCCAATATTTGGGCATCGCTACATGCGTTCTCCTCTTGACTCACTTGAAGCTGGTCAGGCAAGAGGCCCGAATCTACAAATGGAAAACTGAACAGCTCTTCGGAGTGTCCAAGTGTGGGATCAGTTGTCTCCGGGCACTCGGCATGGTGGGAGGAAGGAGGTTCAGGGTGAGGAATATGCGGTCCACATTCACGATTACTGACACTTGACCGTGTGGAAGACAGGGTGGTGGTGGTGCCAACAGACAGGGTGCTGGTGGTGGTGTCAAAGTGACTGGAAGCATTATCTGCTATCCAGCCAAAAACCTTTTGACACTGCTCCGGTTCAATAATGTTGTGCTGTGGTCCCCTAGTAATTGGGACAGGAAGGTCGAGCGACAAGACGTGGGTCTTTGTTGTGGCACAATTTCAGCTTGCCTATAGCCACGTCCTCGGCCTCTGCATGCACCATCACGACCACGTCCATTTCCTCGTCTCCTGTCACGTACCTTGCCCATTTTAAATGAACGACAATATTTTCCACGTTCACGAGAAATGACTGATTTTGGAACGTAGTGATATGTGTTACGTTTGACAGAGAACCACGCTTTTAAATAGCAGGCCTGTAATTCCCTGATACTATTCTTCACAGACACCTAGTGTGAATAGCTTGACCAAAACACTGCATCAAAATGAAAATGGAAGAAATGGCTGATTTTGGAACACTCTTATAGGTGATATATCTGACAGAGAACCACGGTTTTAAATAGCAGGCCTGTAATTCTCTGATGCTATTCTTCACAAACACCTAGTAGGAATATCTTGACCGAATCACTGCAACAGAATGTAAAAGGAAGCCAATATTTTAAACGTTCAGTTCAAATTTCTGGATTTTTATCGCTCAAATATGGAACAGATCTGGCTATATTCTGTAGTGCTAGCAAGCAAATGCTGCACTCTGGATTGCTTTTTAAGCAAATAACCAGGATTAAGATAAAAAAAAATTGCCCTGGCCTCTGATATCTGGGGCTACGTCTACAAATATCTGAAACTTTTACAGCAGCAGCAGACAGGACGTTCAATGGACCCGTTTTTACTATATGCACTGCAGTCTTCCACATGCACTGCCTGCCTGCCTAACTCCTGCCTAGCAGCTGGATTAGTCCTCAAAAGGACTGTTAGTTTAGATGGATATATATCTTATGGAATACTTTTACTATCTATAAACAAGCAAATCTCTCCCTCACACAGCAGCAACACTCCCTATTCTGCCTGGTTCCGGGGTAGACTGTGACGAGCAGATCGGCTAGCCAATCACTGTAATGCCCACAACTAACATGGCTACGGCATTACAGTGTGTGGCAAGCAATCCCTGCATGTTTATTGGCTCTCTAAAGAGCGCCAAATATGCAGGGAGGGGATTCGAGTTCCCGTCCGAGCAACCCGGAAATACTCGCCTAGCTCGTCGACCACAGTGATGCTCAGGTGAGTACGGAGCAGTGGCGAGCGTGTTCGCTCATCACTATTTATTAATTTTTCTGCAGCCGCTGGAAGCTTGTGTGTTAGTGTATGAGCATGAAACTTGCACATCGCAAATATAGCAGCCCCTGGGCATAGGAGTCTGTGGTCGGTGTCCATGGGCACTCCAGTTCACAGCTGTGGAAGGAGTCAGGTGTCATATTGGTTTAGTCCAGAGCGATGTTCTGAGCTACACTTTCCCTCTGTCACTGCTCCGTGTTCAACACGAATGAGTGGTGGTCAGCAGCCTGCCTGACATTGTACTACTGACAATTCAGGCTACCGAGCTGTTCTCACTAGTTATAAGTGAGCATGCTTGTTACTCGAGATTTACGAGCATACTCGGGCTTTCACCGAGTATCTTCAGCGTGCTCTGTCTTATGTTTCAGTCACTCCCATGCGCATGATTTGCGAATGTTTGACAGTGTTAATATATGTGAGGAATGCCTGTTTCTTAGGCATTCCTCACATGTATTAAAACTGTCAAACAGTCGCAAATCACGGACACGGGAGTGACTGAAACATAATACAGAGCATGCTCGCTCATCACTAGTTCTCACCTATGGAGAAGTCACTGCTGCAGCGCTGCTCTGACCAGGACTGCATAAGTGACTTCTTCTAGTGGTGAGAACAGCTCGTTAGCCTGACCTCACAGTAGTACAATGGCAGGCTGCTGACCACCACTCATTGCCGCTGCCACCGCACCGTTCAGAGCAGAGCAGTGTAACCATCACGCTGCTGTGCTCTGAGCACTGACTGAGTTCTGCTATGTCAGTATAAGTGTAGTAGAAGCCAAAAAGCCTTCTACTATATATAGATATATACAGTACAGACCAAAAGTTTGGACATACCTTCTCATTTAAAGATTTTCCTGTATTTTCATGACTATAAAAATTGTACGTTCACACTGAAGGCATCAAAACTATGAATTATCACATGTGGAATTATATACTTAACAAAAAAGTGTGAAACAACTGAAAATATGTCTTATATTCTAGGTTCTTCAAAGTAGCCACCTTTTGCTTTGATGACTGCTTTGCACACTCTTGGCATTCTCTTGATGAGCTTCAAGAGGTAGTCACCGGAAATGGTCTTCCAACAATCCTGAAGGAGTTCCCAGAGATGTTTAGCACTTGTTGGCCCTTTTGCCTTCACTCTGCGGTCCAGCTCACCCCAAACCATCTCGATTGGGTTCAGGTCTGGTGACTGTGGAGGCCAGGTCATCTGGCAAAGCACCCCATTACTCTCCTTCTTGGTCAAATAGCCCTTACACAGCCTGGAGGTGTGTTTGGGGTCATTGTCTTGTTGAAAAATAAATGATGGTCCAACTAAACGCAAACCGGATGGAATAGCATGCCGCTGCAAGATGCTGTGGTAGCCATGCTGGTTCAGTATGCCTTCAATTTTGAATAAATCCCCAACAGTGTCACCAGCAAAGCATCCCCACACCATCACACCTCCTCCTCCATGCTTCACGGTGGGAACCAGGCATGTAGAGTCCATCCGTTCACCTTATCTGCGTTGCACAAAGACACGATGGTTGGAACCAAAGATCTCAAATTTGGACTCATCAGACCAAAGCACAGATTTCCACTGGTCTAAGGTTCATTCCTTGTGTTCTTTAGCCCAAACAAGTCTCTTCTGCTTGTTGCCTGTCCTTAGCAGTGGTTTCCTAGCAGCCATTTTACCATGAAGGCCTGCTGCACAAAGTCTCCTCTTAACAGTTGTTGTAGAGATGTGTCTGCTGCTAGAACTCTGTGTGGCATTGATCTGGTCTCTAATCTGAGCTGCTGTTAACCTGCGATTTCTGAGGCTGGTGACTCGGATAAACTTATCCTCAGAAGCAGAGGTGACTCTTGGTCTTCCTTTCCTGGGCCGGTCCTCATGTGAGCCAGTTTCTTTGTAGCGCTTGATGGTTTTTGCAACTGCACTTCGGGACACTTTCAAAGTTTGCTCAATTTTTCGGACTGACTGACCTTCATTTCTTAAAGTAATGATGGCCACTCGTTTTTCTTACTTAGCTGCTTTTTTCTTGCCATAATACAAATTCTAACAGTCTATTCAGTAGGACTATCAGCTGTGTATTCACCAGACTTCGCACAACACAACCGATGGTCCCAACCCCATTTATAAGGCAAGAAATCCCACTTATTAAACCTGACAGGGCACACCTGTGAAGTGAAAACCATTTCTGGTGACTACCTTTTTAAGCTCATCAAGAGAATGCCAAGAGTGTGCAAAGCAGTCATCAAAGCAAAAGGTGGCTACTTTGAAGAACCTAGAATATAAGACATATTTTCAGTTGTTTCACGCTTTTTTGTTAAGTACAGTCATGGCCAAAAGTTTTGAGAATGACACCGAAATTATATTTTCACATGATCTGCTGGCCTCTGGATTTTATTAGTGTTTGTCTGATGTTTATATCACATACAGAAATATAATTGCAATCATATTATGAGTACCAATAGGTTATATTGACAGTTAGAATGAGTTAATGCAGCAAGTCAATATTTGTAGTGTGGCCCCTTCTTCTTCAAGACCTCTGTAATTCTCCCTGGCATGCTCTCAATCAACTTTTGGACCAAATCCTGACTGATAGCAGTCCATTCTTGCATAATCAATGCTTGCATTTTGCCAGAATTTGTTGGTTTTTGTCCACCCGTCTCTTGATGATTGACCACAAGTTCTCAATGGGATTAAGATCTGGGGAGTTTCCAGGCCATGGACCCAAAATCTCTATGCTTTGTTCCATGAGCCATTTAGTTATCACCTTTGCTTTACGGCAAGGTGCTCCATCATGCTGGAACAGGCATTGTTGGGCGCCAAACTGCTCTTGGACGGTTGGGAGAAGTTGCTCTTGGAGGACATTCTGGTACCATTCTTTATTCATGGCTGTGTTTTTAGGCAAGACTGTGAGTGAGCCGATTCCCTTGGCTGAGAAGCAACCCCACACATGAATGGTTTCAGGATGCTTTACAGTTGGCATGAGACAAGACTGGTGGTAGCGCTCACCTCTTCTTCTCCGAATAAGCTGTTTTCCAGATGTCCAAAACAATCGAAAAGGGGATGCATCAGAGAAAATGACTTTGCCCCAGTCCTCAGCAGTCCACTCCCTGTACCTTTTGCAGAATATCAGTCGGTCCCTGATGTTTTTTCTGGAGAGAAGTGGCTTCTTTGCTGCCCTCCTTGAAACCAGCCCTTGCTCAAAGAGTCTCCGCCTCACAGTGCGTGCAGAAGCACTCACACCAGCCTGCTGCCATTCCTGAGCAAGCTCGGCACTGCTGGTAGTCCGATCCCGCAGCTGAAACAGTTTTAAGATACGGTCCTGGCGCTTGCTGGTCTTTCTTGGGTGCCCTGGAGCCTTTTTGACAACAATTGAAGCTCTCTCCTTGAAGTTCTTGATGATGCGATAGATTGTTGACTGAGGTGCAATCTTTGTAGCTGCGATACTCTTCCCTGTTAGGCCATTTTTGTGCAGTGCAATGATGGCTGCACGTGTTTCTTTAGAGATAACCATGATTAACTGAAGAGAAACAATGATACCAAGAACCAGCCTCCTTTTAAAGTGTCCAGTGATGTTGACTCGCCCCCCTGGGCCATGGGGCACTCGGATCCGGGCAGTAGGGGAACGATGGGAGTAGTAGTGGCAACCCGGTTCCGTGGCTCAGGGTGGTCAGGCCAGTGGTAGTCCGTTATGTGCTGATGATTATGTCCGACTACGCCACCCGTGGATTGCGGTTATTAGGAACCGCCGCTGCATGCAGACCGCTGGGGCTGATGAGGTGTGCAGCTAGGGTAGTGTGACTCCCCACGGGAAGAGTGCGGCCCCAGGGCAGTATAATGGATGTTGCGAGTGATGGTAGTGAGAGTCCCAATGCTGATAGTGCTGGAGGAGCAAGGAGCACGCAGACAACAGGTTGCAGTCCAGGGTCTTTACTAGAACAGGTAAACTGACCCACAAACAGTCCCGGCTAGGAGGGGACCTGGATGTCTGAGAGCAACGGGGAAATTGGCCCTGGTCAGGGTGAGGGTGTAGGCCTACCGTGCTTTCTGTGCTCCTTCTGGCTAACTCCTCCTTATAGGGTAACAGCCCACGTTTCCGAGCTCTCAGTGTATTCTCGCCTGTATGGCCTGCGACGTGGGTTCCTTTCTGCTCCCAGCCTTGTACGGCTTTGCTGGTCCCTTCTGTTGTGGCAGGGCCTCCAGGCTTCTTAGGCCAAGGAATATACAGTCCCCTGCGGACTGGTTATCTGCTGGGGGATGTGGAATCCTCCCAGCCTCAGACACCAAAGTCTGGTAAATTAAGTCCGTTATCTGCCAAGACAGGCTCACTTCGCATCTTGTCTCTGGCTTGTGGCTCTCCTCCTGCCACACTTCCTCTTAGGTGCAATACAACTGTCCCTCTCTGCTCTGGGACCTGAATCCTGAGACAGGTCGTCCATCTCTCTCTAACCCTGCCCCCAGCACCAGCTTTTATAGGGGCAGCCTGCTCCCCCTACTGGCCTGAGACAGGAGGCATTACATGCTAATGTTCCCCTGACTAGAGAACCTCCCCCTTGCTCTCAGACACAGCTTTATTACATTTTGTGGCATCCAGGCCAGGGTGACACATTCCCCCCTAGTGAAATTTAGTACTCCGGGACTAAACAGCAAACAAAGACAATATACATGACTATCTAACATTAACAGGAAAGTGACGCACAGATTGAGTTCTTAAGGTCACAGTGTGGTCTGTGACCGGGTGTCCATATCACCAACACAACGGGGAGCCTTAACCAGGTGGGGGTCTGTCCTACCCCAAGTCCTTTACAGTCTTAGTTCATTCTTGGGTTAGGCTCCGAACGCAGTCCATACAAGGTCCCGGTTATTAAAAGTCCATAACCTTTGAGTCCTTACGGTAGCTGCAAGAAACTGAAACATAGAATTACCAAACATGCGTGTAACTTGGCAAACATTTCAACATTTGGCAACAGGGTTATTTACAATTTTAGTACACTCTATATTTTCCAGCGAGCGGGTATCTGTCCCTTTGTGCTCCTGGTTGACCTCCTTAACCCACTGTTTGGTGGTGGACCAACCTGGCTTTCCCCACTAGTGTTAGGGGTACAGCTACCAGCTGGGTGTACAGGTAGGGCAGGCAGCTGACTGCGGGTCCTTTGGCTTACCGCAGGCATGGCAGGCTCACTGTCAGCAGAGGGTTGACTCTCCTGGGCTGCTGGTACAGGCTCTTCTGCCTCTGGAACTGCTTGCTCCTCTTCACATTCCGGCTCTGGTGTTGGTTGTTGCTGTGCCGGTTGCAGGAAATGCAGGACGGGTACAACTAGGGCATCATTTATGCGAGTCCAGGACTGAGGGAACTCTCCGAGAACGGTGCTGATCATTTCTTCCTTGTCCTCTGCGGGTTCAAGGTCACTCTGATCCTCTTCTGCACTACGGAGTTGCTCGGGGCACCTTTTGAGGTGGTCTCTGGAGACGGTACTAGTGGTTTCTCCTACGTCCTTGGTGATCACGCACACCTTCGGGTTGTCGTGATCAGACTGCAGTACGGTGTAGGGTTCCCTTTCCCACTGGTCGTCCAACTTGTGAAGCCTTCTCTTTCGCTTTAGGACTTGCTCACCAGGTTCTAGGGGACCAGCAGGGGCGTGTTGGTTGAAGAGTTTTTCTTGCCTCTCTCTCACCTGGGCCAGGCTCTTCTCCACACTCTCCTGTACCTTCTTGTACTGCAGTTGCCTTTCCGTATCCCAGTCTGCATCTGGGGAGGTGTCCTCAGGTGTTAGGACTCCCATCTCCAGGTCTACGGGCAGCTTACCTGGTCTGGCTCGCATCAGGTAAGCCGGGGTGCAGTTTGTAGCATTCACCGGGATATGATTGTATAAGTCTATCAGATCCGGCTGTTTTTCTGGCCACAGGCTGCGTTCCTCCAGGGGCAATGTCTTCAGGAGATCAATGACTATATTGTTCATTTTCTCACACATCCCGTTGGTTTGTGGGTGGTAAGGCGTTGTCCGAATCTTCTTACAGCCATAGAGGTTGCAGAACTCTTGGAAGATTTCAGCCTCGAACGCTGGACCCTGGTCTGTCAGGACCTGTTCCGGATACCCGTGTGGATGGCAGAAGTATTGTTGGAAGATGCTGGCCGCTGTTTGGGCTGTCAAGTCTTTTACCGGGACCACCACTAGAAAACGGGAATAGTGGTCCACGATTGTCAGGGCATAGATGTATCCTGACCGGCTGGGAGCCAATTTGACATGGTCCAGAGCTACCAGCTCAAGAGGCTGCGTGGTGACGATGGGCCTCAAGGGTGTCTTCTGGCTGGCACGGTCCTTCTTCCTTAGGTGACAAGGGCCACAGTCTCTGCACCATTTTTCTACAGCTCCTCTCATGCAGACCCAAAAGAACCTTCCTCTTAGCAGGAACTCCAGTTTCTTCCAACCGAAGTGCCCCGCTCTGTCATGGTAAGCCCCCAGGACCATAGCTGCATCCCGCCTTGGGACCACGAC
The DNA here is from genome assembly GCF_046119375.1 of Phyllobates terribilis. Lineage (NCBI taxonomy): Eukaryota > Metazoa > Chordata > Amphibia > Anura > Dendrobatidae > Phyllobates > Phyllobates terribilis. The sequence continues at coordinate 381,006,044 of NW_027362765.1, read as the reverse complement.
TTGCCAGGTCAGCTCGTGCGTCCGGTGGTTGACAATCCTTCTGCACAACTTGCCTTCGTAGAGGAACAGCTTGCTCTTCTCCTTCCATAGCTGCTTGTCTTCCTCTGGGGCATCCGGATCCATGCGGGCGTCTTCCTGGGTCAGCAGATCTTTCACCAGGCAGATGGCAGGGTCACTATCTTGGGTCTCGGCCCAGCTGTGGTGAGGTAGGGGATTGATCATCACGGTTGTTAGATCCTCCTCCTTCACGCAGTGGGAGTATTGAGCAGCTCCATACCGGTGAAACGCAGGGAGTTCTACCTCCTCCAGCTCTTCTGGGTCTTCGTCACCTTCAGGTAAGTGAGGCATTCTTGATAGGGCGTCCGCGTTGGCATTGGTTTTGCCTGCCTGGTACTTGATCACGAAGTCATAGTTGGAGAGACGGGCCATCCACCGCTGTTCTAGGGCACCCAGTCTTGCATTGTCCAGGTGTGTCAACGGGTTGTTGTCCGTGTACACGGTGAACTTTGCGGAGGCCAGGTAATGCTTGAAGCGTTCTGTCACGGCCCACACCACCGCCAAGAATTCTAGCTTGAAGGAGCTGTAATTCTCCGGGTTCCTCTCGGTGGGCCTCAGCTTCCGGCTGGCGTACGCGATCACCCTTTCTCTGCCCTGTTGGTTTTGGGACAGTACTGCTCCCAGTCCCACATTACTGGCGTCCGTGTGGAGAATAAAAGGCTGACCATAATCAGGGTAGGCCAGGATCTCATCCCCCGTGAGGGCCATTTTCAACTGGCGGAAGGACTCCTCTTCCGGTTTATCCCACTTGAAGGGCGGCTTTTGGCTTCTGGACTTAGACTGTCCGATTAGGAGGTCCTGCATAGGAGCTGCCATCCTAGTGAACCCGGGGATGAACCTTCGGTAGTAGCCTACCAATCCGAGAAACTGTCTCACCTCTTTGATGTTCGAGGGGCTTGGCCAGCTCTTGATTGCCGTGACCTTGTCAGGGTCGGGGGCCACTCCTTCCGCGCTTACCACGTGCCCTAGGTACTGGACCTTTGGTTTCAGCAGGTGACACTTCGATGGTTTCACCTTCAGGCCATAGCCTGCCAGGGCTTCGAACACCTCGGCCAGGTGCTTCAGATGGTCCTCGTAGGTTTTCGAATAGACGATCACGTCGTCCAGGTAAAGGAGGACCGTCTCGAAGTTTCGGTGCCCTAGACAGCATTCCATCAGCCTCTGGAAGGTCCCTGGTGCGTTGCAGAGCCCGAAGGGCATACAGTTGAACTCACTCAGTCCCATCGGGGTGGTGAAGGCGGTCTTCTCCTTGTCAGCCTCTGCCACAGGAACCTGCCAGTACCCGCTAGTAAGGTCCAAAGTAGAAAAGAAGTTAGCTGATTTTAGTGCGGCTAAAGACTCCTCTATTCTAGGCAGCGGATATGCGTCTTTGTGGGTGACATGGTTGATTTGTCTATAGTCCACGCACATTCTCATGGTGCCGTCCTTCTTTTTCACCAGAACCAAGGGGGCTGCCCAGGGGCTACAGCTATCTCTAATGACCCCAGCTTCTTTCATTTCTCTTAGCATGCCCTTTGCGTTCTGATAATGTGCAGGGGGTACAGGTCTGTGTCTTTCTTTTATCGGTGGGTGGCTCCCTGTGGGGATGTGGTGTTCTATCCCCTTTACTCTGCCGAAGTCTAGCGGGTGCTTACTAAAGACTCTCTCGTACTCCTGTACCACCCGGTAGACTCCTTGTTTTTGGTGCATGGGAGTGGAGTCAGCACCCACATGGAGTTTCTGGCACCAGTCCTCCTTTTGTTTCTGGGAGCCATTACCCTCCGCCTGAGGAGATGGAGGCAAGAGTTCCACGGCCCTGATAGCTTTGTGTTCGACAACAAACAGTTTGGCAAGTGTAACGTACCTGGGTAAGTGTACCTCTCTCTCCCCAATGTTGAGAATGCGAACGGGCACCCTCCCATGACGGACATCAACCACACCCCTGGCTGTCAAAATGGTGGGCCTGCTGTCTGAGTACACGGGTTCTACCATGGCTTGGTAGTCTCTACCTCTCAACCCGATTGCAGTCCGACACCAGATCATCATTTCACTTTTGGGAGGCATGGAAATGGGGAATGGGTCACTCAGTCTTACGCTACCGATCTCACCACCAGACAGTTCTACCTGCTGCCGTCTCATCAGGGCTTTTATCTCCTTGTTGAGGACTCTCTGTTGGCTGGAACTAGCATTCACTGCCACCTGTTGTAGAATTACAATTACCTCTGAAAGACAATTTTCAATTACATTAGTACCCACAGTTATTTTAGGGTGACTTTCACGACGGTCAATGTCCACAATAATTACTCCCTGTGCCGGCAGTTCAACTTTACCAATTTTAATGGTCATCTCCTTGAACCCCATCTGCGACACGGGTAAGCCATTACTGGCGATGATGCTCAAGTTACTGTCTGGATACCGTGTGATATCAGCATCAGTCCAATACTGCTTAAAAAGTACATAAGGGATAGTGGTTACTTGCGACCCAGTATCCAGCAAGGCGCTCATGGGGATACCGTCCAGCACCACGGGTAAAATCGGGCGCCCCCCAATGTACTTATTACGCCAATTGTAAGGGCCTGGTGATCTTATGTCTGGGGGTTGGCCCTCTGCCCCAGGTTGGACACGTTTAAATTACAGTACCTGGAAATGTGTCCGGGCTGGTTGCATTGACGGCAAATGGGCTGTTCATCCTCTGCGTAGCGGTCTGTGGGCCTCCCTCGGAATGACGGGATCCTCCTCTGTCGACACCACGGGACATCCTCCGGACTTGAAGCCAGCTCGATGGGTCTTGACGGGTCCACTTGCAACGCCTGGACGGTCCTGGTCAACGCCGCGACGCTCCTGGTCAGCTCCTGGACTTGGTGGTGCAGGTCTTTCGACGGGGCTTGGTTCAGGGCCTGTGCATCAGCCCCCACGGGGTCCATAGAGGAGGGCGCCGCCTCCTCGTGGTAGGTGAGAGCAGGGCGCCGGGGGTTTATAGCGCCACTGGTTGCGGGTTCACGGAGCACCCTTATGGCCCTGTCCTTAAATTGGGCAAAGGTCAGATCAGGGTTCTGAAAGAACATGAGGCGCAGTTGGGCCCTGTGGGCGCTAGACAGCAGACCTTCTATGAATTGCTCTGTCAGTAGTTTATCCGTTTCCTGCACGCTGCCAGGGTCAGTTTGTTGGATGGCCCTCAGGGCTTCCTGCAAATTTAGGGCATAGTCTCTGATGCTGTCCTGTGCCCGCTGCTTACATCCATAGAACCTCATTTTAATCTCAGCCGAGGTACGTGTGTCAAAGGTACCCCGCAGCAGGGCCAGAATACCCTTCACAGTCCTTCTCTCCTCAGTGGGCCATGATTTTACCTCCCTTTGGGCTGCGCCAGTTAACTGCCCTGTTAGTATGCTGACCTTCTGTTCCTCTGTCAGGGGGTAGACTTGGAACAAACTGTACAGCCTTTCCTTAAAGTCAGTTAGGGCATGGGGCTCCCCTGAGTACTTGGGCAGCCAGGCCGGTCCAGGGATGTAGGGCAGGGAAAAGGGCATCACCGCTGCTGCAGCTGCGTTGGTGGTAGTGGGCGCCTCTGTGTCCGACATCTTCCTCCCCCCTAGTTAAGCGTGGCCTACCTTCCGACGATCCTCTTCTGTAGGCCGCGGCTCCGCTGCTGCTGCTCTGGACGAGGACCTTGCGTCGCGTCCTGATGATGTCAGCGTCGCTCTCTCTCCCTTCCAGGACCTTGCGCAGCGTCGGTGCGTGGGGCGGAGCTTCGGATCTCGTGCGGTTTGGACGTCCACGCCCCTCTTCTTCCCGCGCGGCGTCCTGAAGATGGCGTCTGATGGCGGGAAAGCGGCTGAAGATGGCGGGAACCGATGGAAGATGGCGGGAGACGGCTGGAAATGGCGGGAAACGGCTCCGGATGACGGGAAACCTCTTTTCAGGTAAGTGCAAAGTCTTTTCTAGGCACGCAATACCCGTTTGTGGCGGGCTGGTTGCAATCCTGCCGACTACGCCAAAGCTGACTCGCCCCCCTGGGCCGTGGAGCACTCGGATCCGGGCAGTAGGGGAACGATGGGAGTAGTAGTGGCAACCCGGTTCCGTGGCTCAGGGTGGTCAGGTCAGTGGTAGTTCGTTATGTGCTGATGATTATGTCCGACTACGCCACCCGTGGATTGCGGTTATTAGGAACCGCCGCTGCATGCAGACCGCTGGGGCTGATGAGGTGTGCAGCTAGGGTAGTGTGACTCCCCACGGGAAGAGTGCGGCCCCAGGGCAGTATAATGGATGTTGGGAGTGATGGTAGTGAGAGTCCCAGTGCTGATAGTGCTGGAGGAGCAAGGAGCACGCAGACAACAGGTTGCAGTCCAGGGTCTTTACTAGAACAGGTAAACTGACCCACAAACAGTCCCGGCTAGGAGGGGACCTGGATGTCTGAGAGCAACGGGGAAATTGGCCCTGGTCAGGGTGAGGGTGTAGGCTTACCGTGCTTTCTGTGCTCCTTCTGGCTATCTCCTCCTTATAGGGTAACAGCCCACGTTTCCGAGCTCTCCGTGTATTCTCGCCTGTATGGCCTGCGACGTGGGTTCCTTTCTGCTCCCAGCCTTGTACGGCTTTGCTGGTCCCTTCTGTTGTGGCAGGGCCTCCAGGCTTTTTAGGCCAAGGAATGTACAGTCCCCTGCGGACTGGTTATCTGCTGGGGGATGTGGAATCCTCCCAGCCTCAGACACCATAGTCTGGTAAATTAAGTCCGTTATCTGCCAAGACAGGCTCACTTCGCCTCTTGTCTCTGGCTTGTGGCTCTCCTCCTGCCACACTTCCTCTTAGGTGCAATACAACTGTCCCTCTCTGCTCTGGGACCTGAATCCTGAGACAGGTCGTCCAGCTCTCTCTAACCCTGCCCCCAGCACCAACTTTTATAGGGGCAGCCTGCTCCCCCTACTGGCCTGAGACAGGAGGCATTGCATGCTAATGTTCTCCTGACTAGAGAACCTCCCCCTTGCTCTCAGACATAGCTTTATTACATTTTGTGGCATCCAGGCCAGGGTGACACAATGTCATTCTTACTTAATCATGACTGATCGCCAGCCCTGTCCTCATCAACACCCACACCTGTGTTAATGGATCAATCACTAAAATGTTGTTAGCTGCTCCTTTTAAGGCAGGACTGCAATGATGTTGAAATGTGTTTTGGGGGTTAAAGTTCATTTTCTGGGCAAATATTGACTTTGCAAGTACAGTAATTGCTGTTAAGCTGATCACTCTTTGACATTCAGGAGTATATGCAAATTGCCATTACAAAAAATGAAGCAGTAAACTTTGGAAAAATTACTATTTGTCTCATTCTCAATACTTTTGGCCATGACTGTATATAATCCCACATGTGTTAATTCATAGTTTTGATGCCTTCAGTGTGAATGCACAATTTTCATAGTCATGAAAATACAGAAAAATCTTAAAATGAGAAGGTGTGTCCAAACTTTTGGTCTGTACTGTATATATATAAACTGTTTATGTCCATTCCTGACTGTCCTCACCTGGTTTCGCTGTGCGTTGCATTCCGGCACCTGCATTACATTTGGCGTAGTCAGCAGGATGCAACATTCAGATGCAGAAATGGCGGATCAGTCTGTGACTGGGTCCGGCAGGGGACATATACCCTTGGGTATATGCTATATATATGCTATGCTGAGCCACCTTCCCAAGTACTCGGGGGGTGTCACTGTGGGACTGGGTAGAAAGACTGAGAAGTATCCCCTCAATCCCCTGGCTGGCCCTCCTAACCCTTGATGGAGAGGCCCGGCAAACTGTGATGTACCGCCCACTTGGGGACCGTGACACCGTGGACAAAGTGATAAAAATTCTGGAGGACATGCACGGTGACACCACGCATCTGGGGCACTTGCGCCTGTGGTTATTTCAGCGAGTCCAAGGGGAAAATGAGACCATAAACCAATATGTTAATACATTACAGGAAGTGATGGCCCAAATCGTTAAGAAGGCTCGAGATGAGAACCGAGGACTGGGACCATTAGATGAAGTGTTGCGTGACCAACTGATTGCTGGCTTGAAGGACCCCTCCCTGAGGTAGATCTCAAAGGAGCGGCTGCATTTGAGTCCCGATCTGGGCTTCCTGGAGGTTGGCGCTGAAGCTAGAGTCCAGGAGAAAGAAGTTCCTGTTCTCAAGGCCGCAGTCAGAAGCCATGAAGCAACTACTCCTGAATTCACCCACAAAGAGCCCGACTGGGTATGGGAGATACGTCAGGAAATACATCAGGAAATTCGAGATATTCGAGGTGAGCTGAGCACTATTAGGAAGGCCCCTGCTGCCCCCTTGCCAATGGACCCCACCGTCCCACGTGGATGAGGCCAGAGCGAGAAAGACGTTCCTACCAGGCTCCAACATGTCATGTACCCGATCCATCGGTGGAGTGAGGGCCGGAGTGTTGGACCTGCGGCGGTAGGGGGCATACCTCCAAAGACTGTCCAAACCGAGAAAGGAGGAGACAGGGGCAGCCATTAAACTAAGACGCCCCACGGTTGTGGAGCATACTGTGGGGTTTCGAACTTCAGAGAGTGGAAGAGGGAGCTCTGAAGACATTGTCTCCAATAGGCCCATCATCTGGGCTGAATTTAATGGGCAGCGTATTCGCTGTCTAATGGACTCCGGGTCTCAGATGACAACTATGCCTGAGACGTATTTCCAAAGTCACTTTCCTGAAGTTGCTCGTTCCTGGAGGGAACCCACTGTCAGGCTGGTGGCGACTAATCAACTACCTATCCCAGTAGCGGTAGTAGTATGGATGTCTGTCTGGGTATGCGAAAAGGACCTTGGTCGGAAAGGGATAGTACTGACCACAGAGCCTGGAGGCGACGGGCCCATTGTAACCCTGGGCATGAATGTGCTGAAGGAGGTCAAACAGTTCCTGGCTGAGGGCGCTGACAAAAACAACTGGACCCGCGCCACTCGTGATACAGCCAGCAAGAGAGTATTCCAGCATCTCGTGCAAGTCAGACAAATTCAAAAATTGCCCGCTACCTCTCAGTATCTTGGTAAGGTATCGATACCGCCTGAAGCCACAGTGACACTGCCAGTGGGACAGACTGTACTCACTTTACTGGTACTGGCACATGTGTCCTTAGAGGTCGTGGACATTCAGATTGAACCAATAAAGGAGAGGAAGTGCCCTTCGGACTTCTGGTTGCTCGCACCCTGGCCACCATGCGGCAGGGCCGGGTACCCGTGCGTTGCATCAATCTTAGTGGCACAAGTTTGCAGTTGTTGCCCCGACAAGAGGTGGCGCGAGTTTGCATAACGGCAGAGGATTTTATCAGAGCTGACGCTATAGGGCTGGCACCTGTGGAAGGAGAACCATGGCCCCTAGAGATGTCCCTCAACAGCCAAGAGAATGGAAGAGAACCGTTGGCTGGGCGCCACCTCTTAGAGCAAATGGAGGCTAATCTTACTGAGTTTTCTGCCGGGCAAGTCAGACAGATCGAACAACTTCTACAGCTGTATCAGGGAGTCTTTACACAACATGAAGACGATTTCGGGTGCACTCGGGACATTCAGCATGAAATACCCGCAGGAAATACAGCTCCTATTCGAGAGAGATATCGGCAGATCCCACCTCAAATGTACCCAGTGTTGGCCCACATGTTGCGAAATGGCGTGATCCTCGAAAGTCAGAGTCCTTGGGCAGCCCCTATCGTGCTGGTTCGGAAGAAGGATGGTACCCTGAGGTTTTGTGTAGACTATCGGAAGCTGAATGCATGTACAGTGCGGGACTCCTATCCGCTACCCTGAATTGAAGAATCTCTATCTGCACAAGGAAGCACCAAGTTCTTCTCTTCTCTCGACCTGGCCAGTGGCTATTGGCAGTTCCCAGTAGCTGAGAAGGATCGCCCGAAGACAGCCTTTGTCCTTCCCATGGGCTTTTTTTAGTTCAACCGGATGCCTTTTGGGCTAACAAATGCACCATGTACCTTCCAAAGACTGATGGAGACATGCTTGGGGGACCTCAACTATGAAGCCACTTTAATATATCTAGACAATATAATTATCTATTCCGCTATGTTTGAAGATCACCTCCGCCGACTGGAACAAGTGTTAGAACGACTTCAAAGGCAAGGACTACAAATCAAGCCTAGTAAGTATCATCTCTTCAAGCGGGAAATTGAATATCTGGGGCACACTGTATCCAGTGCGGGAGTATATATATATATATATATATATATATATATATATATATATATATATATAAACTGTTTATATCCATTCCTGACTGTCCTCGCCTTGTGTCTCTGTGCATTGCATTCCGGCACCTGCATTACATAAGCAGACATCCCTGCAATTACAGACATCTGAAGGAGGCTTACACTGACTTAGCAGAGCCGTGTATCTAATCAAATCATGTGTGACACAACCCTGAGAGCCGCGTATCTAATCCCATCATTGTGATACAAATTGCAAAATACACTCCACATATCTAACCCCAGAGTGTGACACAGTGAGCAGCACTAACAGAATTGCCGCTGCCAGTCATGCTCGGTGACTGTCCACATCTCAGTATCACTTTGCAGTCACCAGTAATGTCTCCGCACTGTGATCCTCAGCTTCATCCTTCCTTATCCTTTTGCAAATGCACAGAAAAGGCGAGGAGAAGTTTTCACACACATGCACTTTTACTGCAGTAGTAATGTGAGCTAGCAATACACTAGGTGTTCATGGCAAATTTCTGCAGCTGTTCCCCCTAGTGTTTAAACATGGAAAATATCAAAACTTTTTACATTTTTCATATTTTATACCAATAAAAAATGTTATATATTTTTTTTACTGAAACATTAATACTTTACATTATTTTTGATGAGACTTTCCCTTTAACTGATTTTCAACTGTTATTTTGTCTGTGTGAAGCATAAGTTTTACATGAGTGCAAAAAAATAACTTTTTAAGCTTCTCCTACCTACAATACAGTACAGTAAAAAATAAACAACACTGAAATGCAAAATGGATGGCATATATGCGCTGTGTATTTTTGTTTTTCAGAGACTCATTTACTCGAATTGATTATTTTATTCCACAATTTGGATCGGTATCTGCCATTTCTTTTTTTATAGGCAAAAAGTCAGCTATAAAACGTACATGTGAACATGCCAATAGTCTATAATGGATAAGTGTTATATTTGTGAAAAACACAGCTAGAACTTGTACATGAAACATGAATGTATGAAAGGGGCCTGACTGTAACTAGAATATTTAATTTTACTTGTTAACAGTGTTAAAGGTTTATTCTTAAGTTCTATATTAGTTACATTGCTAAGTGTTTGTAGAAGTACAGTATTTTGCGGACTATAAGACCATGAGATGCACCCCAAATTTTAAGGAGGAACATAGGAAAAAAACATTTTAATATGTCAAAGGGGACCCGTCTTATAATCCGAATTTAGCTTACTAGGGTAGGGGAGGCAGCGGTGGAGTGGGGTCACTGGAGGCAGGGTCATTGCTGCAGGAAGCCTGTGGCGGCAGCACAGGATCAATGATGTGGGCCCTGGGCTGAGAGGAAGCGGTGTCCCGGCATTGCGAGGCTGCTGGCCCTGCGCTTCAAGAAAATGTTGGCAGTGAGGCAGGAGCAGAGGCCCCACTTTGCGCATTGATTTCCCGGCGGTGGGCTTTACGAAAATGTTGGCGATGAGGCAGGATTTTTTGTTTCACCTTAATAATTTATTTATATTTATATTTACAGGTGCACCAATTTATTGATAGCGGTCCTTTTTCTTTACCCTTTGTCAAATATAACCACAAGGCAGCAGGCCTGTTGCTGGGGAGTAATGGTGGAACCACACATGGAAATGACAATAACGGGCATAAGTAGGTGAATGGAGGGAGGAAATACAAGGAGTTCAGGTTTGGAAGGACAAAGGGAGGACATAATGTTAGAGACAGCAGACAGATATCACTGGTATTTTGTGATAATTCAGGAGTGATGTCGGAGACGATATACATAATTAGGTGTCATCAGCATAGAGATGGTACTGAAAGCCGAATCTACTGATTATTTGTCCAATAGGGGCAGTGTACAGTGAGAAGAGGAGGGGAACTAGGACTAAACCATGACAGTAAGACCGGAGTCACACTACACATTGACAAAATCGTTCCGATTCTCAGTGCCGAGAGTCGCACAAGTGTTGTCCGTATGGTAATCCGTGTGTAATGCGATTGCAATGCGATGATGCAATATTTTATCGCCCATGTATCAATATGACAACCATATGACATCCATATGCAGTGTGTTTTTTTTTCTGCAACTGTTATTCTCCACTCATTAACAGGACCATTTACAGTGTTCTATGCTACAGAATGCTAATGCATCCGGAAAAAAATCGGATGGCATACGGATGGTCGGTGTGGCGTCCGATTTTTTCTCACACCCATAGGCTTGCATTGGCGAGTCTTGCACGATAAACGCATACAATCGCAGCATGCTGCGATCTTTCACACCTGCCGAATAGTGTTGAGTAGTGTTGAGCCACCCCCGTAGTGTTCGGGTTCGGTTCGGTTCGTCGAACACTGGGATGTTCGAGGAACTGTTCGTCGAACTGTTCGTCGAACACCTTAGAACACCGTCGAACACCGTTAAAACCAATGGCAGGCAAACAAAAACACATAGAAACACATAGAAAACACCTTCAAAGGTGTCCAAAAGCTGACAAACTGCTCAGAAGACGCTTTCTTTAAAAAAGCCGGCCGGCAATTCAGCAGCGGCATACACCGGTACCCGACAATTTAGACAAGAAGGAATAGAGCCTCACACATAGATTAGATAGATAGAAACATGTCAGTCACATATATATGAAGTACAGTGACAGTGTTGCTTACTGTACTTGTCATTTAGTGTAAAGGATTTATTAAAAAATATAATAGTGTTTTCATGCACTGTCTCTTTAAAAAAGCCGGCCGGCAATTCAGCATCTGTACCCGACAATTTATAACAGACAGAATAGAGCTTCACACATAGATTAGATAGATAGAAACATGTCAGTCACATATATATGAAGTACAGTGATAGTGTTGGTTACTGTACTTGTCATTTAGTATTAAAATAAAGGATTTATTATTAAAAAAAATTGGCGTTGGGTTCCCCTTAATTTTAGTCTCTAGCGGAGGTTAAGCAGACAGCTGGGGCAGATGTTTGAAGCCTGGGAAGGGGGTAATACCCACGGAGCTTTCCAGGCTACTAATATGAGCCCCCAGCTGAATACATAGCCTTTACTAGCTATTAAAATGGGGGACCCCCCCAAAAAAATGACGTGGGGTCCCCCCTAATTTAATAGCTAGCAAAGGCTAGGCAGACAGCTGGGGGCTGATATTAATAGCCCAGGAAGGGAGCCATGAATATTGGCCCCCTCCCAGGCTAGAAACACCAGCCCTCAGCTGCCCCAGAAATGGCGCATTCATAGGATGCGCCAATTCTGGCACTTAGCCTCGCTCTTCCACGCTGCCCTGGTGCGGTGGCAGTGGGGTAATAGGGCTGGGGTTGATGTCAGCTTATAATGCCAGCTGACATCAAGCCCAGGTTAGTAATGGAGAGGCGTCTATAAGACACCCCCATTACTAACCCCATAGTCCAAGTTAAAAGAAAACACAAACACCCAGAATAAAGTCCTTTAATTGAAATAAAGACACAATCCTTTATTGTTCTAAATTAAACCATACTTACCATCACGCCCATTCCAGCTGAAGCCAACGATCTCCTGCAATAAAAGAAAAATAATAAAGCAACATCATCCTTACCTTTCCATGGTTCCCACGACAGCTTCAGCTCTGCTACATCGAGATGACAGGCTGGACCGCAGCAGAACGCTGCCATCCAGCCTGTCATCCCGCAGACACTGAGAAGCGCAGGCAGTGTCTGGCTGTGACGGCATAAAGATGAGCCGACAATGAACTCGGCTCACCTCATGTACGTCACTGACAGCGTGGGAGAATTCTCGCGCTGAGTGCAGGAGAATTTTCCCACGCTGTCAGTGACGTGCATGAGGCTGATATTTAAATTTGGCGCACAAATCGGTGATTGGTCGCGGGCAGCGTCCACGACCAATCAGCACAGTAGTGTTTAACTTTGGCGGCAAGATCAGTGATTGGTCGCGGTCAAGACGGCGACCAATCACCGATTTGTGCGGCACATTTAAATAGCGGCCGCGACCAATTGGATGTCAGCGCCGCTCCCCGGTCCTCCCTTCACACCCTAGCCGCATGGATGTCAGCGGCGCTGCCTGGTTGGATACTTCCGCTCCGAGAACCCGGGACATGAGCGGGTACTCGCAGCAGAAGTATCCCGACCCGCAGCGCCGCTCCCCGGTCCTCCCTTCACACCCTAGCTGCTGATCTCCCCACAGTATCCGCATGGTGTTACAAAGGTCCGGACATTTGTGTTAAAAATCGCTGATTGGTCGCTGGCGCTGCCCGCGACCAATCACCGATTTGGGCGCCAAATTTAAATATCGGCCGCGACCAATCACCCATCTTGGCTCCACATTTAAACACCGCTGTACTGATTGGTCGCGGACGCTATTTAAATGTGGCGCCAAAATCGGTGATTGGTCGCGCCCAGCGTCGGCGACCAATCAGCTCAGCGGTGTTTAAATGTGGAGCCAAGATCGGTGATTGGTTGCGGCCGATATTTAAATTTGGCGCCAGCGACCAATCAGCGATTTTTAACACAAATGTCCGGATCTTTGTAACACCATGCGGATACTGTGGGGACATCAGCGGCTAGGGTGTCAAGGGAGGACCGGGGAGCTGCGCTGCGGGTCGGGATACTTCTGCTGCGACCAGTCGCTCATGTCCCAGGTTCTCGCAGCGGAAGTATCCAACCAGGCAGCGGCGCTCCCCGGTCCTCACCAATACGATTAGCTGATTGGTCGCGCTCTCCGCACGCGACCAATCAGTGATCTTGGCGCTAAAGTTAAACACCGCTCTGCTGATTGGTCGCGGACGCTGCCCGCGACCAATCACCGATTTGGGCGCCACATTTAAATAGCGGCCGCGACCAATCAGTGAGCTTGGCGCCAAATTTAAACAACGCTCTGCTGATTGGTCGCGGACCCCAGACGCGTCCAATCAGTGAGATTGGCGCCAAATTTAAACAACGCTCTGCTGATTGGTCGCGGACTCCAGCCGCGACCAATCAGCGAGATTGGCACCAAATTTAAACCCCGCTCTGCTAATTGGTCGCGGATGCCGGCCGCGACTAATCAGCATTATTGGCGCCAAATTTAAACACCGCTCTGCTGATTGATCGCGGTCGCCGTCCGCGACCAATCAGCAGTATTGGCGCCAAATTTAAACCCTGCTCGGCTGATTGGTCACGGTTGCCGGCCACGACAAATCAGCAGTATTGGCGCCAAATTTAAACCCCGCTCTGCTGATTGGTCACAGTTGCCGGCCGCGACCAATTAGCGATTTTGGCGCCAAATTTAAACCCCGCTCTGCTGATTGGTCGCGACCGCCGGCCGCGACTAATCAACATTGTTGCCGCCAAATTTAAACACCGCTCTGCTGAATGGTCGCGGTCGTGACCAATCACCATTATTGGCGCCAAATTTAAACACCGCTTTGCTGATTGGTTGCGACGGCAACCAATCAGCATTATTGGCGCAAAATTTAAACCCCGCTCTGCTGATTAGTCGTGACCGCCGGCCGTGACCAATCAGCGATATAGTCGCCAAATTTCAACACCGCTTTGCTGATTGGTCGCGGTTGCTGGCCGCGACCAGTCAGCGATTTTGGCGCCAAATTTAAACACCGCTCTGCTGATTGCGTCGGGTCTGCCGCATACATATTCTAGAATACCCGATGCGTTAGAATCGGGCCACCATCTAGTTTCATGAAATAATTAAAAAAAAAATTGACGTGGGGCTTCGCCCTATATTTGTGTCCAGCCAGGTACAGCAGGCAGGAACGGGCTGCCCCCAACCACCAGCTGCCTATTTGTACCTGGCCGGACACAACAATATAGGGAAGCCTTTTTTTTCTTAATTATTTCATGAATTTCATGAAATAATTAAAAAAAAAAATACGTGGGGCTTCGCCCTATTTTTGTGTCTAGCCAGGTACAACTAGGCAGCTGGGGGCTGGAATCTGCAGCGCAGGGAGGCCCAAGCTTTCTGGGTCCCCCCCGCTGCAAAATGCAGTCTGCAGCCACCCCGGAAAATGGCGCATTCATAGAAGCGCCATCTTCTGGCGCTGTACCCAACTCATCCAGGGCCCTGGTGCGGTGGCTCACTGGGTAATAAAGGGGTTAGGGCCAGCTTGGCATTATCAGCTGGCCCTAAGCCCGAAATTCATGGGGTCACGCCAATATTAGACATGACCACCATGAATTTCTAGTAAAGTATTTAAAAAAAACACAAACACCCAGAAAAAATTCCTTTGATTGAAATAAACACACAATTCTTTATTGTTCTAAATTAAACCATACTTACCGTCACGCCCATTCCAGCTGAAGCCAATGTCTTCTGCAATAAAAGCAAAATAATTAAGCAACCTCATCCTTACCTTTCCATGGTTCCCACGACAGCTTCAGCTCTGCTACATCGAGATGACAGGCTGGACCGCAGCAGAACGCTGCCACCCAGCCTGTCATCCCGCAGACACTGAGAAGTGCAGGCATGCTTGCGCTCCTCAGTGTCTCGCTGTGACGGCATAAAGATGAGCCGAGTTCATGTCCAATGAACTCAGCTGACCTCATGTACGTCACTGACAGCGTGGGAGAATTCTCACGCTGAAGTGCTGAGTGCAGGAGAATTCTCCCACGCTGTCAGTGACGTGCATGAGGTGGGCCGAGACAATTGGACATGAACTCGGCTCATCTGGATGCCGTCACAGCCAGACACTGCAGAGCGCAAGCATGCCTGCGCTTCTCAGTGTCTGCGGGATGACAGGCTGGATGGCAGCGTTCTGCTGCGGTCCAGCCTGTCATCTCGATGTAGCAGAGCTGAAGCTGTCGTGGGAACCATGGAAAGGTAAGGATGAGGTTCCTTTATTATTTTTCTTTTATTGCAGGAGATCGTTGGCTTCAGCTGGAATGGGCGTGACGGTAAGTATGGTTTAATTTAGAACAATAAAGGATTGTGTCTTTATTTCAATTAAAGGACTTTATTCTGGGTGTTTGTGTTTTTTTTAACTTTGACTATGGGGTTAGTAATGGGGGTGTCTTATAGACGCCTCTCCATTACTAACCTGGGCTTGATGTCAGCTGGCGTTATAAGCTGACATCAACCCCAACCCTATTACCCCACTGCCACCGCACCAGGGCAGTGTGGAAGAGCGAGGCTAAGTGCCAGAATTGGCGCATCCTATGAATGCGCCATTTCTGGGGAGGCTGACGGCTGGTGTTTCTAGCCTGGGAGGGGGCCAATATTCATGGCTCCCTTCCTGGGCTATTAATATCAGCCCCCAGCTGTCTGCCTAGCCTTTGCTAGCTATTAAATTAGGGGGGACCCCACGTCATTTTTTTTGGGGGGTCCCCCATTTTAATAGCTAGTAAAGGCTAGGTATTCAGCTGGGGGCTGATATTAGTAGCCTGGGAAGCTCCGTGGGTATTACCCCCTTCCCAGGCTTCAAACATCTGCCCCAGCCGTCTGTTTAACCTCCGCTAGAGCCTAAAATTAAGGGGAACCCCACGCCAATTTTTTTAATAATAAATCCTTTATTTTAATACTAAATGACAAGTACAGTAACCAACACTGTCACTGTATTTCATATATATGTGACTGACATGTTTCTATCTATCTAATCTATGTGTGATTCTCTATTCCTTCTATTCTAAATTGTTGGGTACAGATGCTGAATTGCCGGCCGGCTTTTTTAAAGAGACGGTGCATGAAAACACTATTATTTTTTTTGATAAATCCTTTACGCTAAATGACAAGTACAGTAAGCAGCACTTTCACTGTACTTCGTATATATGTGGCTGACATGTTTATATCTATCTAATCTATGTGTGAAGCTCTATTCTTTCGGTTGTAAATTGTCGGGTACCGGTGTATGCCGCTGCTGAATTGCCGGCTTTTCATGTTTCACTGTTGGCACTGTTCCCATCGATTTGGGCAATCACTGTAATGCCACAACCACCATGGCTGTGGCATTACAGTGAGTGGCAGACAATCCCTGCATGATTGGTGCTCTAAATAGTGCCAGACATGTAGGACACGCTTTTGGTGCACGAACAGTTATCGAACATAACCTCGAACAGCCGAATTTTTTGCAAATCGTTCGGGTTCGTCGAACAACTGGAACACCGCCCAAAACAGCTCGAATTTGAGATTGGCGAACAGTTCTAGTCGAACACCGCTCATCTCTAGTGTTGAGCCACCCCTTAGTGTTCGGGTTCGGTTCGGTTCGTCGAACACTGGTATGTTCGTCGAACTGTTCGTCGAACACCGTTAAAACCAATGGCAGGCAAACAAAAACACATAGAAACACATAGAAAACACCTTCAAAGGTGTCCAAAACCTGACAAACTGCTCAGAAGACACAACTAACACATGGAAAAGTGACAAGTAAATATAGTCATGCGAAAAGAAAGAGGTGGAGGAGTAAAAGGAGGGGGAGACACAGATATAGGCATGTCATGCCCTTCTAAAACCAAAAAAGTGAGAAGCCGACACGGCCAGTCCGTTCCTGCCCGTGCGACCTCCGTGTCGCCGGGTTTGTGCCAAAGCTGCGGTGGACCCTGACGGCCAGCCCCCCTCTCCCAATACTGGTGCCTGTCCGCTGGTGGGTCGAGCCCCCCTGCGGTGGAGGCAGGTCTAAGCTCTGTAATTTAAATTGTCTCTCTAATTTGAATGAATACACTTTAAATCCTTTTACAAGGATCTATTGGAGAGCAAGTCTCATGCCAGCAGCCAGTAATTCCAGCTCCAGTAGCGTCCACTAAAGCTGCTGCAGTTAAAAAGCTTTTATAAGGATCGAGCTTGGCGGCCCACCGCAAGGTGTCCTACCGCCAGTCCCAGCCCCTGTGTCTAGGGGTGCCTCCCCCGATGCTCTTCACTGAGTGTCCCGGGGGCCCGAAGCATTTCCTTTGAAAAAATGAAGTGTCCAAACTACAGGTGGTGTAGCTTGCTTAACAGCTGGGATAATCTGCTGACTAGTAGACACTGCTACTGGGCCCAAAGAATTGCCTGGGCTAGATGCAGTTAAAAATTTGTAATTAGATTTACAGGCGGTGGCTACTCCGCTGACTAGCAGACACTGAAGCTTTGCAGCAGACCTCTGATTCCCAGGCTATAGTATGAGTAAACAGCTCTTCAGACTCAACCATCTGAGTTACCCCAAGCCATAGTGTATGTACTTTCTTACGGTTAAAAGGGGAGGTAGAGACCCGACCCACCTGGAATTGACGATGCCAACGTCATGTAAAACACAGCAAGGGGACTCCAAAAAGAGACTCCGTTTTTTCCAAAAATTGTGGCACAGACACCACTTAAGTGGCATCAATTGTCCCAGAGTTGCTTAAAATGGTTGGTGAGGTGATTTTTTCAAAATCCTAAAGCTTTTAGTCTCCCCAGGTTGACACAGGTGGGGAAGATGGTGGTTGGACCGGCCCGCTAGGCCGCATTGTAGCACAGTGAGCTTCGCACTGCAACTTATGCTTCATATCCATGTGACGGTTCAAGCATAAAGTACTCAAACTATTGTTTTTTTGGCCTCTACTTAGCTTTTGGTGACAAATTTTACAGATAACATGAGTTGGGTCATCCTTAGACATCTCAAAAAATGCCCAGGCTATGCAAGGTTTAGAGCCCATGCTACTAGCAATACTATCAAATGATTGGCTGGGTTAGATGCAGTAAAAAATTCTTATTAGATACACAGGCGGTGCAGCTTGCTTTGCAGCTGGGCTACTACGCCCAAAGTATTGGTAGACTCTATACTAAATAAGGAAGGATTCACTGATTGTGGTGGCCCCTCCGCAGGCCGTGGCGATTGGTCATCCACTTTCGCTGCCCCTTACTCAACGAATTCACAAACATCTCCCGTCGGTTTGGAGTCCCATTATGCCCAACCAAAAACATAGGCCCCACAACAAAGATATCGTTCTTAGTCATCGAAATCGATACCACAGCAAGGTTGTTCCACCTCCCATGGGAAAAAATACCAAAACATTACACCTGATGTAGGTTTTTTGCGCAGTATGGAAAGTAACACTACAGCAGATGCAAGTATTACTAGGTCTCCTCGTGTTTGCGAGCCGGGTGATGCCAGTCGGAAGGGTTTTTTCTCTTCATTTATCGCCCGCAACAAAAGGGGCATCTAAACCGAGTCATACAATCAGAATCAGCAGGCAGCTACGGGCGGACCTAGAGGTGTGGAAAACCTTCTTATAATCATTCAACGGTCACAATTTATTTATGTCAGCAGAACAGTCCAACATTGAACTAAGAATATTCACCGGGGCGGCAGAATCAGGCGGATATGCAGCGATACTAAATAACCAATGGTGCCCAAGCTTATGGACTCTGTATTGGGCAGAACAAGTGCTGACAAAAAAACAGACAGTCCTGGAACAGTTTCCAATAGTGGTAGCAATAGAAATATGGGGCGCGCGCCTGGCTAACAAAACAAAAATATACGCTTCATAACAAAAAACACCAGCCTAGCACACTTCATTAATAATATGGCATCATCGTCTCTCCCAGTGCTAGGCCTACTACGGCGGCTAGCATTCCTGTGCCTAAAACACAATGTATGGGTCCACACTAGCCACGATGCTGAGGGGTCTAACGCTGCTGCTAACGCTTTATCACAATTCAATTGGCAGATTTTCACAGAGCTCCTCCCCAACGCCCACCCATCGGGCAACAGTTGCCCAGCCTCCCTATGGGATCTAGTGGCGAATAGTTGATGCCATTAATCAGAGCGTCAGTTGCCCCATCGATGTGGCAAGCATACGGTAAGGCATGGGAAGAGTGGACACGACTAGTAGCAGGCAGACGGGTTGACCAATGTGAACAAGCCAGATTACAAGTCACCATAGAATTTCTCCACCAGCTAATGATGAGGGGCATATCAGGGGCATCAGCTCAGCGGTGGCTCACCGGAGTAGCATTTCACTTCCAACTACTGAATTGGGGAGATGTGACAAAGAGATTCATCATCAGACTATCCATAAAAGGGTGGAAAAGGGGTCAGCCAAGTCAGGAGTGTAGACGTCCCGTCCCGTGTCACTAAAACTGATTTCTCACATCATATCCCTAACACCATTAACATAACACTCACAATTCGAAGCAACACTACTGTCTACTGCATTTGCGATCACCTTCTTCAGGGCGCTATGCATAACCGAATTAGTCCCTCAATCCAAAATTACCACCAGTGGAGGCTTATTACACCAGGACGTAGTCATAGCCAATAATGCAATACGTCTACGCATACGCAAATCGAAAACGGTTCCAGCGGGCAGGGGCACTTGGGTACTTGTACAACTCACAAACGGTACGCTGAGTAGGGTAACAATAGTAAAAGCATATATAACCATCAGATCACAAAGTAATTTCTTCCTATCACACATTGATGGAACGCCATTATCAAGATACCAGTTCCAAGCTATATTTAATAAATGCCTAACATCGGCAGGGAACCACCCCAAAGATTATGGGACACACTCATTCCGCATAGGCGCGGCCACGGAAGCAGCAAGAGCAGGACTGTCAGAAACGGAAGTTCAGAGGATAGGGAGATGGCGATCCACGTGTTTGGCGAGATACATAAGACCGAACTTGTTATCCTAACGTGGTTTGTTTCTTTTACAGGTGACGCTAAGCCAACAGTGTGGGTGATAGGCCACTCGTATATATATTGGGCAGAAAAAAGGGCGAAAGGAAATTTGAGTTTCATAACACATATTTCAACTGGAGAGGTATTAGAGGCCTGCAATGGCCTCAGGTACTAATGGAGGTAATCAAGGTAGGGAGAGAGGCAAGAGGTCCGGTCATCTTAGTTATACAGGCCGGGGGAAACGACATAGGTTATCACAAGAGCGCATAACTAATGGCAATAATGAAACTAGACACTGAGCTCTTCAGAGAATTTTTCACAATAATAACTATAGTATGGTCAGAGATTGTGCCGAGAGCGGTATGGCAAGGTGCCCGAGACATCAAGGCCATTGAACGGACAAGGCGGCTAATAAATATTTGGATGGCAAAATTTATAAGAGACAGAGGCGGTGTAGTGATACGACACCGACAACTGGAAAGAGATAAAGCAGGCCTCATACGGCCTGACGGTGTTCACTTAATGGATATTGGACTGGACATATTCCTGTGAGGACTCCAGGACAGAGTGGAACAAGCGTTAAGAGTGATGGATGGGGGTCAGAGTCCTGCATACGAGTACGAGATCCGTGGCCTGGAAATAGAAAGGACATGTTGGAGAGTTACACTTGTTGGCCAACTTGCCGGTGTGGAGACACAGGGCATGTTGCAACAAGCTGAATTATTTTAGAAATATAATGCCTTTCTAATGTCATGAGTATCAGCAGTTAATAAAGCTGTGACCGATCCTCACCCATCCAGTTGTAAGAGTTACATGATTGTATTGTCAATGAAAGAGGGGCGGTAGGGGGGCTGAGCGTCTGGGTTTGGTTGGGGGTCCCCACAGTCTGCCTAGGCTAGATGCAGTTAAAAATTATTATTAGATACACAGGCGGTGCAGCTTGCTTCACAGCTGGGCTACTACGCTGACTAGCAGACACTGAAGCTTTGGAGCAGACCTCTGAGTAAACAGCACTTCAGACTCAACCATCTGTGTTACCCCAAGCCATAGTGTATGTAGTTTCTTACGGTTAAAAGGGGGGGGGGGACCCAACCCACCTGTAATTGACGATGCCAACGTCACGTAAAACACAGCAAGGGGACTCCAAAAAGAGTCTCCATTTTTTCCAAAAATTTGTGGCACAGACACCACTTAAGTGGCATCAATTGCCCCAGAGTTGCTTAAAACGGTTGGTGAGGTGATTTTACCAAATCCTCAAGCTTTTACTCTCCCCAGGATGACACAAGGGTAGAAAAGTCCTTGCGGATCCATGATTTGTTCATCTTTATGAACGTGAGTCTGTCTACATTCTCAGTGGACAGCCGCATGCGCTTATCTGTCAGCACACCAGCAGCAGCGCTGAACACACATTCAGAGAGAACGCTGGCTGCGGGGCACGACAAGATCTCCAAGGCGTGAGTGGTGAGCTCAGGCCATTTTTCCAGATTGGAAGCCCAAAATGAGCAAGGGTCCAGTGACACAGTCATGGCTTCGATGTTCACTTGGAGATACTCCTGTACCATAGTCTCTAGGCGTTGACTATGTGTCAGACTTCTTGTCTCCTGTGGCCTTGCAAAGGATGGGCTAAAAAAGTGGTGAAATGATTGCACAAAATTGCTGTTACCAGCAGATACTGTGTTTCTGTTATGGTTTGAGTGCTGAAGACTCGACAGTCCCACGGTTGGCAAGTTAGAACTGTGAGATTCACTATGTGCACCACTGGTGTTTTGTGGAAAAGCATATGTAAGATTCTGCAACAGTCTCTGCTGATACTCCTGCATGCGTGAATCCCTTTCTATGGCAGGAATTATTTCTGCAAATTTACTTTTGTACCAGGGATCTAAGAGTGTGACAACCCAGTAGTCAGGATTATTTCGAATTCTGACAATCCGAGGGTCATGTTGCAGGTAGTGCAGCAAGAAGGCACTCATGTGTCTTGCGCATTCAGGAGCACCAAGTCCCTGTTGTGTTGGTGGCGAGGTAAGAATCATGCTTCCTTCCTCTGCCCTCTCCCCCCAACCTCGCACAACAGAAATGTGATCAAGGTCTCCCTCATCTGATAAGTCTTCCATGCCCATCGCCAGTTCGTCCTCCACTTCTTCCTCAGCTCCTGCACCTTCCTCAACAGTTTGGCTGCTACCATGCGCCCTGGTTAATCCCTCTCCCCCACCCTTCCATGCCTGCCGCCTTGGTGCTGCCGACCGTCTGGACCTTGCAGATGTTAGCCCTTCCGCATACAACTCCTCCTCCTCTACTTCCTCCACCTCCTCTTGTCCCACCACCTGACTCCGAATTCTGTTTAACGTGTGCTTCAGCATATAAATCACCAGAATAGTCATGCTGATAATGGCATCGTCAGCACTAAACATCTTCATCGCCATTTCAAAACTGTGCAGAAGGGTGCATAGGTCCCTGATCTGAGACCACTCCTGCAGCGTGATTTGCCCCACCTCTGGATCTCGTTGGCCCAGGCTATACGTCACAACGTATTGCACCAGGTCTTGTCGGTGCTGCCACAGTCGCTGCAACATGTGCAGAGTTGAATTCCACCGTGTCGGCACATCGCATTTCAGCCGGTAGAGTGGCAGGCCCAACGACTTCTGTAGAGATGTAAGTCGCTGAGCTGCGGGATGCGAATGGCGGAAGTGAGCACACAGCGACCGAGCCCTCTGCAGAAGGCCATCTAGTCCGGGATAGTGGGCTAAAAATTGCTGGACAACCAGGTTCAACACGTGAGCCATACAAGGCACGTGTGTGACATTGCCCCGGCGAAGGGCCGCACCCAGCTTTGCAGCATTGTCGCACACGGCCTTTCCTGGTTGCAGGTCCAGTGGAGACAACCATTCATGAAACTGGTTCTCCAGAGCTGACCACAGCTCCTCAGCTGTGTGACTCACATTTCCCAGACATTTCAAAGTAAAAACCGCCTGATGACGTTGAGCCCTGCTGCCAGCATAGTAAGGAGGTGTGCAGGATTCCTTCTATGCAGTTAGAAAGCAGGTGGCATTACCAGACAGGCTTTGGGTGCAGGTGGAGGACCGAGAGGACCCTGTCACACACAGAGTTTCTCAAAGAAGCGGTGATGTTGTGTGCGACATGCTGGTGGAGTGCAGGCACACCTTTCTTTGAGAAGCAGTGCCGACTGGGCATCTGGTACTGGGGCACTGCGACGGACATAAGGTCTCGAAAATCCTCTGTGTCCACCAGGTGGAAAGGCAGCATTTCTGTAGCCAAGAGCTTGCAGATGGTGAAATTCAACCTCTTAGCTTTCTCATGGCTAGGAGGAAATGGTCTTTTACTTGTCCACATCTGAGGGACCGAGGGCTGGCTGTTGTGCTTAGACCGGGTTGAGTAGGGTGTCCCCGGCAAACTGCCGGTCTGTGAGGAAGATGCAGGCGGAAAAGTTAGGTTGCCTTGATCCAAAGGTGGTGCTCTTGATGTTGGAGAGCGCTCAACACCAGCTGGTGATTCCACTTCCAAATGAAATGATGACCTGCCAATCACAGTGGCTGTTGCGGGTAAAGAGGTGGCAGGTCTGCGTCCAAAAACATGTGTGACTGCTGTCCCCCCAGTCACAGAGGATGAAGAGGCCGAGGATGCACAAGAAGGGGCAGACGGTGGATGGCCCGGCCCGCTAGGCCGCATTGTAGCACAGTGAGCTTCCCACTGCAACTTATGCTTCATATCCATGTGACGGTTCATGCATGAAGTACTCAAACTATGGATTTTTTGGCCTCTACTTAGCTTTTGGTGACAAATGTTCCAGATAACACGAGTTGGGTCATCCTTATCGATCTGAAAAAATGCCCAGGCTATGCAAGACTTAGAGCCCATGCGACCTGAAGAGCCACCACGACTTGTGGTCAGAGGCACAGTTGTGTTTGAGGATGCAGTTGTTGACGTGCTTCCAGTACTACGTCTCTGTCCAGGAAGGCGCAACCTAACCTCGTCATCACTAGCATCCTCCTCCACCTCCTCTGCTGACCTCATCGACTGGCTGACTGTGGGTTGACAGTAAGTGGGATCTCCAACCTCGTCATCATCACCCTGTGTGTTCTCACACCCGTCGTCCTCAGAGCCAACCTCTTCCTGCCCTGACAAAAAACTCAAGTTGTCCCTCCAATCAGGTATTTGAGTCTCATCATCGTCTTCATCATTGTCTCCACCAACAGGAGTTACAGTTTGGGAGCAAGGGTCTACATTATGCTCAGAACCTTCTTCATCTGGTCCTGGATCCGACTCATAAAGATTCTGGGCATCAGTGCAGATCATTTCCTCGTCTGGATTCACAGAAGCTCTGGAGCAGACCTCTGATTCCCAAGCTATAGTAAGAGTAAACAGCTCTGCAGACTCAACTATTTGCAGCTGGAGACTGGGGAGCTGTGAGGAAGCAAGTGCGATTGGAGTGACACCTCTGAGGACTGGAGTATTTGTGATGTTGAAGTTGAGGTGGAGGAGAGCCCTCTTAAAGGAGCACTTGATATACGTTGAAGCACCTGCTGTTTTTGTGCCTCATCTGGAATTTGTAGCGATGGGCGTGGCCATAAGAAAGGGATCGGATCACATTGTCCATGAAAAGAAGTAGACATCTTAGTTTGGCTGGAAGATGGTCTTTCTTCTGCAGATCTTACTGTTGCTTTAACACCTACCCCACGGACACAACCTTTTTTTCCCTTCCCAACACGCCTATTCCCCTTTCCACCAGCAGCAGGCCTTTTGCCACTCATTTTGGCGGTTAACTAATTGACAACTCTGTTGTTGTTTGCACAAAAAACGCTGTATGGAAACTAGCCAAAAAGGATTGGCTGGGTTAGAAGCAGTAAAACAATTTTATTACATACACAGGTGGTGGAGCTTGGTATAGATGGCCTATTAGAATGAGTACCACAGACTGCTACAGGCCCAAAATTATTTTACGGGCTAGATGCAGCTAAAAATTATTAATAATTTTCAAAGCTGGAGGAGCTTGGTATAGATGGCTTAATACAATGAGTACCACACACTGCTACTATGCCCAAAATTATTTTCCGGGCTAGATGCAGCTAAAAATTATTATTAATTTCAAAGCTGGTGGAGCTTGGTATAGATAGCCTAATACAATGAGTACCACACACTGCTACTATGCCCAAAATTATTTTCCAGGCTAGTTGCAGCTAAAAATTATTATTCATTTCAAAGCTGGTGGAGCTTAGTATAGATGGCCTAATAGATTGAGTACCACACACTGCTACAGGCCCAAAATTATTTTCCGGGCTAGATGCAGCTAAAAATTATTATTAATTTCAAAGCTGTTGGAGCTTAGTATAGATGGCCTAATAGAATGAGTACCACACACTGCTACAGGCCCAAAATTATTTTCCAGGTTAGATGCAGCTAAAAATTATTATTAATTTCAAAGCTGGTGGAGCTTGGCATAGATGGCCTAACACACACTGCTACTATGCCCAAAAGGTTTTACTTGGGTAGGTGCAGTAAAAAATTCGTATTACATACACAGGTGGTGTAGCTTGCAGCACAGATAGGCTACTCCACTGACTAACACACACTGCAAGAGGCCCAAAAGGATTTGCTTAGCTAGATTTAGCCAAATGCTGTGAAAAACACTTGCACAGCACTAAAACAGACCTGCCTGGCAAAAAGTCCTAGGAAATGCTGTAACCTAGCCCTCAAAAGGGCTGCAATTACAACTTGTCCCTACTCCCAACCTATCTGTCTATTTAAGAGTAAATTCGCTTGCAATTCACACAGTTAGAAAGTATAGCGCCCACAGCAGCAGCGGTGCCATCTAACACTCAGCTGCAGCAGTGAGAAAATGGTGGCGACGTGGAAAATGGCTGGGTCTTATAGGGCAAGGACATGTGACATACACAGCCAATGACACATGCCCTTGCTTGTGTGAAAAAAAGCACTTCACTGCGTGTGTGCGTTGCTGATAGGCTGACAGACTGCACCTCCCCACTGTAAATGCGGGAAAGAAAAAAAAATGGAGATCTTCATTATTTCTGCAGAGATCCATCCCCCGCCCCTCCCCCCACCCACTGTACACTCAAACTGTGTATTAACATTGATTAACAGCATTACTGTGAAAAAATCCAGTTACGATTTTGGTGCACGAACAGTTATCGAACATAACCTCGAACAGCCGGATTTTTTTCAAATCGTTCGTGCTCGAACATCGCCCAAAACAGCTCGAATTTGAGATTCGTGAACAGTTCGAGTTGAACACCGCTCATCTCTACTGCCGAATACACCTTAGAAAAAAATGGTGATCCGAGCAGCCCCATAGAACAACACATTTCCGAGTACAATGCGATGTTTTATCGCATAGAACTCGGCCGTGTTATACGGTAGTGTGACTCAAGCCTAAGAGGAAGAAGAGCCGGTAAATGATGCAGTGAAGGAGCGGTCAGAGAGGTAGGAGGAGAACCAGGAGGGAACAGTGTCGGTCATAGAAAAATTTTAAATCTTTTCTTTTCCTCCCCTGTCATAGATATTAAGAAGTCTCTCTCCCAGACCCCTCTTCCCACGTCCCCTGTGGTAATTGTACAAAGAGGAGAGCTGACACTTGGCCAGTGGCACCTATGCAAATTAGCACACACATGAGAAAT
Organism: Phyllobates terribilis; assembly: GCF_046119375.1. Lineage (NCBI taxonomy): Eukaryota > Metazoa > Chordata > Amphibia > Anura > Dendrobatidae > Phyllobates > Phyllobates terribilis. The sequence goes on along the minus strand of NW_027362765.1, from coordinate 380,979,602 downwards.
GCCTTGTAAGCAAATGCTAGCCCAAAAGGTGTTACCAAACCCAATTAACACAGGTTTGTGATAAATTTACATCTAGCTGAGAAGGTAGTATTCCCAGAATTTAACAGACCCCTGCAGCCGGGCCGAAGCCAAAACGAAACATGGAATAACTAAAGTTCCATACGTCCGATAATAATGGGGCCTATATTTTTAGTGAAAGGGTCAGCTAAGGAACAATACAGATATTTTTTCGTAGCCGTAAGCCCCTCCGGGGAGCTGTGGCGCAAAGGTACTAAAAAAACGGATCGGAGCTACGCCATGTGTGGTCTCAATAGAAAGGTAAATTCATAAGGGAAAATATGGTGTCGCTTGCAAGCGTCTGTGATCAACCAGCGATAAGTTATCACAAAAGCCAGATATTCTAATAAAAATATGAAGACTAGAGCCCAGCCCACGTGATATCATCCCAGGGGGTGTGTGAGCAGGTCTCTCCCTTCAGCATAAAAGAATCCACTGAGGATGGATCAGTACTCATTGCCGGGAGTATATGTTTCATAAGCAAGGGGTCACAGGAGGGCTCCCCTCCAGCTATATTGAGTCGTCTCTGCGAACTACATAGTAAGTTTCTTCTTTAAACCTGTTTATTTTGTGTAACTGCATATTCTGTACTGTATTGTCTCCTTTTGTAAAATCTTTGTATATTTTTCATAAACACTGCCTCCCTTTTTGGATTAAATATAAAATTTAATAGTCCTGTTTCTTTTGCTCTGTAATTGCTTCCTCCCCCGAAGCCATATACACTACCAGAATGCAGGCACCCGACCTGGCCTGTGTTACATTTCAAAGTGGGTCGGTGGTGGCAGCGGATAATATTAATTGGGCTATCATGAAGCTGGCAGTAACCGTACGGGGCCTATACACATATTCCATGTGTTGGAATACGGAGGTGTGACGCCATATGCTTTCTGCTCGCTTGCCGATAGCTACGTAGTGAGTAGTCGGGATCGTGTGCTCACGAATCCCTGATGAAATTCGGACAGAGTGATGGCAACGGTGAGATATTGTGTGATCTCACCGGTGTCATTCCTGTGAATTCCTGACAGTGTCCTTGAGACGCATAGTGAGGAGGAGCCGGTGACCCACAGTGTCAGATTCTGCAGAGATCCAGGAGAATCAGCAGGGAGCAGGGATCATTAGACATATCTGTTAATAGATCGCTAGAGGTGGGCACAGGCAGGTACAGGCAGGCACGGCTGGTATGCGGACAGGCAGATACTGGCAGGTATGAACGCTGGCTGGATAGGGACCAGTTCAGACTGGGATACAGGAACAGAGCTGCGGGTGCGGTGGACTAGCAGAGCAGAACCGCAGGTGCGGTGAACAAGCAGAGGGGAGCAAAATCCGCAGATGCGGTGAACAAGCAAAGCAGAGCAAAACCCGCAGATGTGGTGAACAGGCAAAGCAGAGCAAAACCCGCAGATGCGGTGAACAAGCGGAGCAAAGCAAAACCGCAGATGCGGTGAACAAGCAAAGCAGAGCAAAACCCGCAGATGCGGTGAACAAGCAAAGCAGAGCAAAACCCGCAGATGTGGTAAACAAGCAAAGCAGAGCAAAACCCGCAGATGCGGTGAACAAGCAAAGCAGAGCAAAACCCGCAGATGCGGTAAACAAGCAAAGCAGAGCAAAACCCGCAGATGCGGTAAACAAGCAAAGCAGAGCAAAACCCGCAGATGCGGTGAACAAGCGGAGCAAAGCAAAACCAAACATGCGGTGAACAAGCAAAGCAGAGCAAAACCCGCAGATGCGGTGAACAAGCAAAGCAGAGCAAAACCCGCAGATGCGGTAAACAAGCAAAGCAGAGCAAAACCCGCAGATGCGGTGAACAAGCAAAGCAGAGCAAAACCCGCAGAGGCGGTAAACAAGCAAAACAGAGCAAAACCCGCAGATGCGGTGAACAAGCAAAGCAGAGCAAAATCCGCAGATGCGGTAAACAAGCAAAGCAGAGCAAAACCCGCAGATGCGGTGAACAAGCAAAGAAGAGCAAAACTCGCAGATGCGGTAAACAAGCAAAGCAGAGCAAAACCCGCAGATGCAGTAAACAAGCAAAGCAGAGCAAAACCCGCAGATGCGGTGAACAAGTAAAGTGGAGCAAAACCACAGATGCAGTGGACAAGCAGAGCGGAGCGGAACCGCAGGTGCGGTAAACAAGCAGAGCAGAGCGGAACCACAGGTAGACAGGACAGGGCTCTGTTCACATGGAACAGACTAGAAAACATAGGAAGGTAGCTAGAACACAGAAGGTAAACACGGAGGCACGGAAACAGAACGAGTAGAACCAGATACACACAAGGTACTTACAATGAAGTAGCGAGTGGACACCAAACTCACAAACAGAAGTACAGAGACAACGAATTGGAGCTAGGAGCAGGTTCAGACACTGCAGGAAAAGGGAAGATACAAACATAGAAACAAACAAGAAACGGGCTAGGACACTGTTCAGACAGGAACTGAAACAGAAACAAGATACAGAAACGAGCCTGGGAACTCAGCCCCCAGGGTGGCAGAAACAGACTAGCACAAATACAGGTAACAGACCCGGGTACTCAGCCCCCAGGGTGGCAGAACAGACTAGACACAGGACAGGACATGGCAATTCAGTTGCAAAGGACAAACAGTGAAAGTGTTGCTCAGGCCCCTCCTACTAGGTGTAGGGGGTTTAAGTATCCAGTGACTCACAGCAATAGGCTGGGGACGCATTAGGACTGTGCACACAGTAACTATAAGAAACAGGCAGAAGCCGCGGCGACGCCCTAAGCAGTCAGACAAGAGACATGGACATAGCAGATACTGAAACAAAATGTGCAGCCTGGACTGACAGGTAAGATTGCGGTCTTGCATGGTGGGAGGCGGTGCACCATGCGAGCACGCCGCCAGGAATGTTACACATTACATTGATTGGCTGGCCGCACAGCGTCACCTCGAGTATTTAAAACCGGGCGCCGCCATCTTGGACACAGTAGCTCCGGATCAGACAGTGTAGGGAGTGTGCTGATGAGCTAGGGAGAGATTTATACTGAGAAATACTTAGTGTAGGGTCTCTAAAGCCTGCCTAATCAAACAAACAGTCCTTCTCAGGACTAATATCCATCCCAGATATCAGGCAGGCAGGCTGTATAGGAGACGCAGTGGTTATACCAACAAACGCTGCATTACAGTCCTGTGTGCTCCTGCTGCTCAAATTGCTAGACTTAGTCCCAGGTCTCGGGGGCCAGGAAAAATCCTTTTTTTTCATCTAAATCCTCTTTTTTTTTTTTTTTCCCTCCAACAGACTGTACAAATACCCGTCTTATTAAACTTTTGGTGCTCACCCCCCAAAAAAAAGAGTGTGTCTGTGAGTGTTCAGACACAAATATATCTGTTTAAAAGATTCTGGTGTAGGCCACATAACTATAACTGTGGTTTTGCAGTTCCATGGTTCAAATCTCTGTATTATTCAGCTTTTGGCCTTTTTTTCCGTAAAAAAAAACAGTAATAGTGTCTCCCTGACTGTTCAGACACAAATATATCTGTTTAAAAGATTCTGGTGTAGGCCACATAACTATAACAGTGGTTTTGCAGTTCCACGGTTCAAATCTCTGTATTATCCAGCTTTTGGCCCTTTTTCCGTAAAAAAAACAGTAATAGTGTCTCCCTGATTGTTCAGACACAAATATATCTGTTTAAAAGATTCTGGTGTAGGCCACATAACTTTAACTGGGGTTTTGCAGTTCCACGGTTCAAATCTCTGTATTATCCAGCTTTTGGCCTTTTTTCCATAAAAAAAACAGTAATAGTGTCTCCCTGACTGTTCAGACACAAATATATCTGTTTAAAAGATTCTGGTGTAGGCCACATAACTATAACTGTGGTTTTGCAGTTCCATGGTTCAAATCTCTGTATTATCCAGCTTTTGGCCTTTTTTCCGTAAAAAAAAAACAGTAATAGTGTCTCCCTGACTGTTCAGACACAAATATATCTGTTTAAAAGATTCTGGTGTAGGCCACATAACTATAACTGTGGTTTTGCAGTTCCACGGTTCAAATCTCTGTATTATCCAGCTTTTAGCCTTTTTTCCGTAAAAAAAAAAAAAAAAATAGTGTCTCCCTGACTGTTCAGACACAAATATATCTGTTTAAAAGATTCTGGTGTAGGCCACATAATTATAACTGTGGTTTTGCAGTTCCATGGTTCAAATCTCTGTATTATCCAGCTTTTGGCCTTTTTTCCGTAATAAAATACAGTAATAGTGTCTCCCTGACTGTTCAGACACAAATATATCTGTTTAAAAGATTTGGTGTAGGCCAGAGAAATAGAACTGTGGTTTTCCTCTTCCATGGTTCTAATCTCCTTTTTATTACCCTTTTTCCATTGATAGAGCGAGTGTAAGCTATTTTACTTCATTTACAATGGGCAAGGCGCGTGGCAAGGGACGTGGAACTGGACGTTCTGGTGATGGTGCATGTAGAGGACGGGGCCGTGGCCAAGGTGAAAATGTGCCACAACCAACAGCCACATCTTCTCGCTCCCAGTTTTTGACCGAATTACTAGGGAAGCACACTACAACACCAGTATTGCGAACTGATCAGTGTGAACAGGTTATTAATTGGATAGCAGATAATACTTCCAGTTACCTGGGCACCACCACCTCCGGTCTGTCTTCCACACGGTCAAGTTTTAGTAGCCGTGAGTCTCGACCACATACTCCTTCTCACCCTGAGGCTCCTTCCTCCCACCATGCTGACTGTCATCAGACAGCAACTAATCCCACAGTTGGACACTCTGAAGAGCTGTTCACTGGTCCATTTCCATATTTGTGCCCCTCGCCTGCTCTGCTTGAAGTGGTGGAAGAGGAGATCCCATGTAGCGATGCCCAAATATTTGAACAGCCACGGCCACAGGAAGGCGACACTGGCAATTTGTCACAAGAGGTGGACGATGATGAGACACAATTGCCACGAAGTGAGGAGGAGGATCGTGGTGCGCAAGTGGAAGAGGAGGAGGTGGTGGATGATCTAGTAACTGACCCAACATGGAAGGAGGACACGCAGACCGAGGCCAGCAGCACACAGGGGGAAGGAGGCAGAGTACCCCAACAGGCAGGAAGAAGCAGCGTGGTGGCCGCACACAGAAGGCGGGCAACTGTTCCCCGTAACACCAACACGAGGGACGTTGCCAGTACAACCGGCAGGTCTTCCAGAGTCTGGAAGTTTTTTAAAGACTCTGCTGATAACCCCAAAAAGGCCATTTGTACCACCTGCCATGCCATCATCAGAAGGGGTGACAAAAGTACCAGCCTGACCACCACCAGCATGATCAGGCATATGTCAGCAAAGCACCCGACTTTGTGGGGCGAACCCCAGGGTCCACGACCAGTGTCAGTGGGTGTCACCACTGCTTTTTGCGCTGTTGTGCATGTAAGAGAACCCCCTGTTGTGCGTGCAAGCAAATCCCCTGTCCATACTGCATGCAAAGATGCCCCCTCCTCTCAGTCTTCACTTGTTATAGCAGTTTCTCAAGAAACAGCATCAACGTCCACGTCCCACCGCAGCGTTCAATTGTCCATATCCCAGACCTTTGAACAAAAGCGCAAATTCGCAGCCAACGCCCCACAGGCCACAGTCCTAAATTCGCACATTTCAAGACTGCTTGCGTTGGAAATGCTGCCTTTTAGGCTGGTGGAGACGGAATCCTTCCGCAACCTTATGGCGGTGGCCGTCCCTCGGTACTCGGTCCCCAGCTGACACTATTTTGCCCGGTGTGCCATCCCCGCAGTACACAAGCACGTGTCCCAAAACATCTGCCGTGCCCTCAACAACGCAGTTACTGGGAGAGTCCACCTGAAAGCGGACACGTGGACAAGTGCTTGTGGCCAGAGATGGTACATCTCCCTGACGGCACACTGGGTAAACATAGTGGAAGCCGGGACCCAGTCGGACCTTGGAACGGAACACATCCTCCCCACACCGAGGATTGCGGGCCCTATGTCAGTCAGAGTTGCCCCCACAGTGTACAGCTCCTGTGCATCATCCTCCTCCTCCTCCTCATATACAGCCTCTATCTCAGATATCACCACATCAGTTACAAGCTGGAAGCACTGCAGTACTGCCTCCGCCAAGCGGCAACAGGCTGTGCTGAAACTCATAAGCTTAGGTGATAAACCTCACACTGTTTGTGAGTTGTGGACAGCTGTGAAAGAGCAGGCAGATCTGTGGCTGAGACCACTGAACCTACATCCAGGCATGGTCGTGTGTGACAATGGCCGTAACCAGGTGGCGGCTCTGAGACGAGGTGAGATCACACATGTACCATGCCTGGCTCATGTGCTTAACCTCGTGGTTCAGCGGTTTCTTAAATCGTACCCAGAGTTGCCAGATCTGCTTGTCAAAGTAAGCAGCCTGTCAGCTCATTTTCGCAAGTCGGCTACAGCTTCCGCCGCCCTTGCTGTGTTGCAGCAGCGTTTGCAGCTTCCGGCACACCGACTGGTGTGTGATGTCCCCACATGTTGGAACTCTAACCTCAACATGTTGCAAAGGATTTGTGAGCAGAAGAGAGCAGTTGTGGAGTATCAGCTGCAACAAGGCCGTCGATATTCAGGTCAGACTCCACACATAAGACCTCAGGAGTGGACCTGGATGTCTGACATATGTACCATCTTGACAAACTTTGAGGAGTCCACCAAGATGGTGAGTGGCGATGACGCCATCATTAGCGTCAGCATCCCACTTGTCTGTCTTTTGCAACGCTCTCTGCAGAGAATTAAAGAGGAGCATTGCAGCCAGAGTATGATGAGATTGATCAAGAAGCCATAGCAGGCGATTACACACAGCCCAGCCTCATCTCATCTCAACGTGCATTGGGGGACAATGAGGGAGAGGAGGAGGAGGAATCACAGGAGCTGGTATCATGCACTGTAGACGGTAGTACCTGTACAACTGTCATATCGTTGGTTCAGCGTGGGTGGCCTGATGACAGGGAGGAGGAGGAGGAGGAGGAGGAGAGCATGGTCAGTCGTCATCATGGTGAGGACACAGAAGTCTTGCCCGTTGCCAGTCTGGCACGCATGGCTGACTTTATGTTATGCTGCCTTAGGCTGTGTGCCCACGTAGCATTTTTCAAGCGTATATGCTGCGGAATTTCCGCAGCGTAAACGCTTGAAAAACGCATGTAGATCCGCACCCCATGGTCCCCAATGGCATTCCGCAATGTCAATGCCCATGCTGCGGATTTTTCCGCAGCGTATATGCTGCAGTCAAAAATCCGCAGCATGTTCATTAATTTTGCGGAAGCGCTGCGGAATCAATGTGCGGATGGTACCCAAGTCTGGAGGAGAGGAGACTTTCCTCCAGACCTGGGTACCAAAGAACCTGTAAAAAAAAGAATAAAATAAAGTTTATACTTATCTTCTGATGTTTTCCCTCCGTCGCGCTGTTGTCTGAAGGACCTGCCACGTCATTGAGTCATGTGACCCACCACATGACTCAATGACGTCACCGCAGGTCCTGCACACAACAGCGTGAGCCGCTCAAGCCTCCGGACGGGGCAGAGAATGCATCAGAAGGTGAGTATATAAGTTTATTTTTTTATTTTTTACCATTCTGAACAAGTTGTCAAGCACTTTTCCAAGTGATGCTTGGAGAAGTGCTTGATAACCCGCATGCGGAAATGCATGCAAAGACGCCTCACAAACGCTTCTACCTGGCGGGAAAACCGCATGTAATATCCGCATGCGATTTTCCCGCCAGGGAGAAGCGTAAAAAATATGCTTCAGGTCCGCAACGTGGGCACATAGCCTCAACCGTGACCCTCGCGTTGTCAAAATGTTGGGTAACAGTCATTACTGGTTTGTGACACTTTTAGACCCCCGCTACAAGGAGAACTTTGACTCTCTTATTCCTGAGGTGGAGAGGTCTACAAAAATGGTTCAGTACCAGAAGGCCCTTGCTGCAGAACTGTTACAAAAATTCCCATCTGAACACGCTAGCGGCAGAGGTCACAGTTCGTTGCCCAACCAAGATGTACAGGCGAGAGAGACGCAACTCCAATCCAACAGAGGCAGGGGAACACTGTCAACGTTCTGGGACAGTTTTCTGAGACCCGCCCAGCTTACAGGCCCTGAGGCACGGGGTACTCTCACAAGGAATGGAAAGTTTCAAAAGATGGTGAGGGAGTACCATGCCGACCGTACCAGCATCCTCCGTGATTCCGCTGTGCCTTTTAATTATTGGCTATCCAAGCTGGACATTTGGAATGAACTCGCTCTGTACGCCTTGGAGGTCCTGGTCTGCCCTGCCGCTAGCGTGTTATCGGAGCGTGATTTTAGTGCCGCTGGGGGAATTATAACTGATAAGCGCACTTGCTTGTCAACTGACAATGCTGACAAGCTGACCCTTATCAAAATGAACAAGTGCTGGATTGGGCCCGACTTCTAATCACCACCAAATGACAGCAGAGTAACATAAAGTCAAATCCACTGTGTTATTTCGGGAGGTGTATTCCCATGCACCGCTTCACACCCACACATGAGTATACGCTTCCTCATTTCGGCTGTATTTTGCTCTTCTCCTTATCCTCAGCCTCCACCACCACTATACCACCAGGGTGATCGTGGTCCGTGTTGCCAGTATTACAAGTTCCTCAGTCCTAATTTTTGGCAGCTTTTGCTTGGAAGGCATAGGCAAAGACTATGGGAGACCCACTCCCCAATAATGGGTATAATGTTTTTAATATGCTGTACTGCATGGCTCTTGTTTGCCAGCATTGCAAGTTACTCCGTCCTAATTTTTGGCAGCTTTTGCTTGGAAGGCATAGGCAAAGACTATGGGAGACCCACTCCCCAATAATGAGAATAATGTTTTTAATATGCTGTACTGCATGGCTCTTGTTTTCCAGCATTGCAAGTTCCTCCGTCCTAATTTTCAGCAGCTTTTGCTTGGAAGGCATAGGCAAAGACTATGGGAGACCCACTCCCCAATAATGGGAATAATATTTTTAATATGCTGTACTGCATGGCTCTTGTTTGCCAGCATTACAAGTTCCTGCGTCCTAATTTTTGGCAGCTTTTGCTTGGAAGGCATATGCAAAGACTATGGGAATCCCACTCCCCAATAATGGGAATAATGTTTTTAATATGCTGTACTGCATGGCTCTTGTTTGCCAGCATTGCAAGTTCCTCCGTCCTAATTTTTGGCAGCTTTTGCTTGGAAGGCATAGGCAAAGACTATGGGAGACCCACTCCCCAATAATGAGAATAATGTTTTTAACATGCTGTACTGCATGGCTCTTGTTTGCCAGCATTGCAAGTTCCTCCGTCCTAATTTTCGGCAGCTTTTGCTTGGAAGGCATAGGCAAAGACTATGGGAGACCCACTCCCCAATAGTGGGAATAATATTTTTAATATGCTGCACTGCATGGCTCTTGTTTGCCAGCATTACAAGTTCCTGCGTCCTAATTTTTAGCAGCTTTTGCTTGGAAGGCATAGGCAAAGACTATGGGAGACCCACTCCCCAATAATGGGAATAATGTTTTTAATATGCTGTACTGCATGGCTCTTGTTTGCCAGCATTGCAAGTTCCTCCATCCTAATTTTTGTCAGCTTTTGCTTGGAAGGCATAGGCAAAGACTATGGGAGACCCACTCCCCAATAATGGGAATAATATTTTTAATATGCTGTTCTGCATGGCTCTTGTTTGCCAGCATTACAAGTTCCTGCGTCCTAATTTTTGGCAGCTTTTGCTTGGAAGGCATATGCAAAGACTATGGGAGATCCACTCCCATATAATGGGAATAATGTTTTTAATATGCTGTACTGCATGGCTCTTGTTTGCCAGCATTGCAAGTTCCTCCGTCCTAATTTTTGGCAGCTTTTGCTTGGAAGGCATAGGCAAAGACTATGGGAGACCCACTCCCCAATAATGAGAATAATGTTTTTAATATGCTGTTGTCATGGTTGTGTCGCCACGAAGATCGTCACGATTGCACAGCCTGACTTCTCGCAGCTGAGTTTTTGGTGTTTTGTGCTTTTCGGCAGTGAGGGAGTTAACTCTCTCTCTCTGTGCTAGACAAGGTCCAGCTTCGCCCAGCTGCAATCAGTTCTGCAGTAGTGAGATTCCTTCATATGTCTGCTGCTCTGTTAGGGAAGTTGTCAGTGAAAGCATTTCATGCAGACTAACAGAGCGGATCGTGGTATTTGGAGTTTCAGAGCTAAGTGTATTTGGAGTGTATTTTCCCTTCCTTGGTTAACTAAGCATAACCCGGTTATTAATTGGCAATCCAGAGAGATAAGCCAATGGAGTAATTTCTGTAATAAAAACTGCATGAATACGGTCGTCGGTGCTGTCATTCCTAGGGTCTTGCCTCCATTTTTGGTGGACTTTAAGGATGTATTCTCGGAGAAGGGGTGTCGGGAACTACCTCCTCATCGCGAGTATGACTGTTCTGTAAAACTGCTCCCTGAGGCCAAGTTACCTAAATCTAGGTTGTATAACCTTTCTGGTCCTGAGAGGCAGGCCATGAAGGATTATATTTCTGAAAGTCTGGCTAAGGGGCATATTAGACCTTCATCTTCCCCGGTGGCCGCGGGGTTCTTCTTTGTGAAGAAGAAGGATGGAGGCCTACGGCCTTGCCTGGATTTCCGTGAACTTAATCGGATTACGGTCCGAGATCCGTACCCGCTCCCACTTATTCCCGATCTCTTTAATCAGATCGTGGGCGCCAAATGGTTCTCTAAGTTGGATCTCAGGGGGGCATACAATCTGATTAGAATGAAGGAGGGGGATGAGTGGAAGACGGCGTTTAACACTCCGGAGGGGCATTATGAGAACCTTGTCATGCCATTCGGTCTGACTAATGCCCCAGCAGTGTTCCAACACTTTGTTAATGACATTTTTCGCCGCCTGGTTGGACAGTTTGTTGTCATATATCTGGATGATATCTTAATTTACTCGCCTGATCTGGTGTCTCATCAGGAGCACGTTAGGCAGGTGTTACAGATCTTGCGGGATAATAAACTGTATGCTAAATGGGAAAAGTGTGTGTTCGCCGTACAGGAACTCCAGTTTTTAGGTTTCCTGGTTTCAGCGTCTGGTTTTCGTATGGACCCTGGGAAAGTGCGGGCAGTTCTTGAGTGGGATCTGCCTGAGAATCTTAAGGCACTACAACGTTTCCTGGGGTTTGCTAATTATTACCGGAAGTTCATTCGTAATTTCTTGTCCATGGTTAAACCTCTCACTGACATGACAAAAAAGGGGACGGATTTTTCTAGGTGGTCTGACAAGGCTTGTCAAGCTTTCTCCTCCTTGAAAAAATGTTTTGCCTCGGCACCCATACTCATTCAACCTGATGCGTCACAGCCATTCATTGTAGAGGTAGACGCTTCCGAGGTAGGGGTGGGAGCAGTGTTGTCACAAGGTTCGTCCCCTGGTAAGTGGCATCCGTGCGCCTTTTTCTCTAAAAAATTGTCGTCCGCCGAGAGGAATTACGATGTCGGCAATAGGGAACTCTTGGCCATTAAGTTAGCTATTGAGGAGTGGCGCCATTTTTTGGAGGGGGCAGTCCATCCGGTCACCGTCATCACCGATCACAAGAACCTGCTTTATCTGGAGTCTGCAAAACGTCTGAATCCCAGACAAGCCAGGTGGTCGTTGTTTTTTACCAGGTTTAATTTTGTCGTTACGTTTCATCCTGGGTCAAAAAATGTGAAGGCGGATGCCTTATCTCGTAGTTTCCCTGGGGCCGGGAATACGGATGATCCGGTTCCTATCCTTCAAGAGGGGGTGGTGGTGTCGGCAGTATGCTCTGAGCTTGAGGAGGAGGTATTGGAGGCTCAGGGGGACGCCCCTGTTGGACCTCCAGGGAGACTGTTTGTTCCAGATCAGCTACGACAAAAGGTGATCGAGGCACACCATAACTCAGCTTTAGCAGGACACCCAGGGAGTAAAGCAACTGTGGATCTCCTCTCGCGTCGGTTTTGGTGGCCTAACTTACATAAGGAGGTGGTAACTTTTGTTGCGTCCTGTGGGGTTTGTGCGCGCTCTAAGACCCCACATACCCGTCCGTCTGGGGCCCTCTTACCTTTGAAGATCCCGGAGCGTCCTTGGACTCATCTGTCTATGGACTTTATTACGGACCTCCCGCCGTCTTCGGGTAAAACTGTCATACTCGTTGTAGTGGACAGGTTCAGCAAGATGGCACATTTTATCGCTCTTCCTGCTCTTCCTAATGCTAAAACTCTTGCGCAGGTGTTCATTGGGGAGATTGTGAGGCTTCACGGGGTACCCTCCGATGTGGTGTCGGATCGGTGGTCCCAGTTTGTGTCCAAGTTCTGGAAGGCATTTTTTACTCGGCGGGGGATGCATTTGTCGTTCTCATCGGCTTTTCATCCCCAGACCAATGGTCAGACGGAACGTCTGAACCAGAGTTTGGAGACATATCTCCGGTGTTTTGTGTCAGAGAACCAGGAGGACTGGGCTTCTTTCTTACCTCTGGCGGACTTTGCTCTCAATAATAGGCGGAGTGAGTCCACTGGTAAGTCCCCGTTTTTTGGGGCATATGGTTTTCACCCCCAGTTTTGTACTTTCAGTAGAGGGGGCTTTTCGGGGGTTCCTGAGGAGGAACGATTTTCGTCATCACTCGCTTCTGTATGGAGAGGGGTACTGAATAATCTGAGTACTATGGGGAACCGTTACAAACGTATGGCTGACAGGAGGAGAGTGTCTGGTCCGGACCTAAGTGTGAACGATCTGGTATGGTTGTCTACTAAGAATATAAAACTTAAGGTTCCTTCCTGGAAACTGGGTCCCAGGTTCATCGGGCCGTACAGGATCAGTTCTATAATTAATCCGGTGGCATTCCGTCTTGATCTCCCCCCTACGTTTAAAATTCACAAGGTGTTCCACAGATCGTTGCTTAAGAGGTATGTGGCGCCGGTGATACCGTCACCTTTACCTCCCCCTCCAGTGGTGGTCAATGGTAACTTGGAGTTCCAGGTATCGAAGGTCATCGATTCACGCTTTAATCGTCGGTCCCTTCAGTACCTGGTTCATTGGAAGGGGTATGGTCCTGAGGAGAGGATGTGGGTTCCTGCATCAGATATTAACGCAGACCGGTTAATTCGGGCCTTCCACACGACTCACCCGGATAAACCTGGCCCTGAGGGTCCGGAGGCCCCTCGTAGAAGGGGGGGTACTGTCATGGTTGTGTCGCCACGAAGATCGTCACGATTGCACAGCCTGACTTCTCGCAGCTGAGTTTTTGGTGTTTTGTGCTTTTCGGCAGTGAGGGAGTTAACTCTCTCTCTCTGTGCTAGACAAGGTCCAGCCTCGCCCAGCTGCATTCAATTCTGCAGTAGTGAGATTCCTTCATATGTCTGCTGCTCTGTTAGGGAAGTTGTCGGTGAAAGCATTTCATGCAGACTAACAGAGCGGATCGTGGTATTTGGAGTTTCAGAGCTAAGTGTATTTGGAGTGTTTTTTCCCTTCCTCGCTTTATCATTTATCTCCTTTCCCGTTGGTGTTCCCTCTGTTGTAGTTGTGTAGTTTTTGTATGCAAGGTGGTTTTGGTTTTACCCTTGTACTGTCTCATTCGTCTAAGTACTGAGTGTTGGCATATTATTACCTGTCCCCTTTTGTTGTGATCGGGGTCCTTCTCAGGACTAGATTACTGAGGTGCAGGGATCCTCAGGAGGTAGGGGTTACGCTGGCGGCCTGGACCTCTGTACCTTTAACAGTACCTCCAGGTAGAGGGATTAGTCAGGGCCCCAACTTAGGGTCAGCTTAGGCCCCCTACCTCCAGTATACAGAGACAGCGTGACAGCTGTACTGCATGGCTCTTGTTTGCCAGCATTGCAAGTTCCTCCGTCCTAATTTTCGGCAGCTTTTGTTTGGAAGGCATAGGCAAAGACTATGGGAGACCCACTCCCCAATAATGGGAATAATATTTTTAATATGCTGCATTGCATGGCTCTTGTTTGCCAGCATTACAAGTTCCTGCGTCCTAATTTTTAGCAGCTTTTGCTTGGAAGGCATAGGCAAAGACTATGAGAGACCCACTCCCCAATAATGGGAATAATGTTTTTAATATGCTGTACTGCATGGCTCTTGTTTGCCAGCATTGCAAGTTCCTCCATCCTAATTTTTGGCAGCTTTTGCTTGGAAGGCATAGGCAAAGACTATGGGAGACCCACTCCCCAATAATGGGAATAATGTTTTTAATATGCTGTACTGCATGGCTCTTGTTTGCCAGCATTGCAAGTTCCTCCGTCCTAATTTTGGCAGCTTTTGCTTGGAAGGCATAGGCAAAGACTATGGGAGACACACTCCCCAATAATGGGAATAATGTTTTTAATATGCTGTACTGCATGGCTCTTGTTTGCCAGCATTGCAAGTTCCTCCGTCCTAATTTTTGGCAGCTTTTGCTTGGAAGGCATAGGCAAAGACAATGGGAGACCCACTCCCCAATAGTGGGAATAATGTTTTTAATATGCTGTACTGCATGGCTCTTGTTTGCCAGCATTGCAAGTTCCTCCGTCCTAATTTTTGGCAGCTTTTGCTTGGAAGGCATAGGCAAAGACTATGGGAGACCCACTCCCCAATAATGAGAATAATGTTTTTAATATGCTGTACTGCAAGACTCTTGTTTGCCAGCATTGCAAGTTCCTCCGTCCTAATTTTTGGCAGCTTTTGCTTGGAAGGCATAGGCAAAGACTATCGGAGCCCACTCCCCAATAATGGGAATAATGTTTTTAATATGCTGTACTGCATGGCTCTTGTTTGCCAGCATTGCAAGTTCCTCCATCCTATTTTTTGTCAGCTTTTGCTTGGAAGGCATAGGCAAAGACTATGGGAGACCCACTCCCCAATAATGGAAATAATGTTTTTAATATGCTGTACTGCATGGCTCTTGTTAGGGGCATTAAAATCGTCTAGTTAAGCTACTGTGACCTCCACGTCTCTTCCAAGAGGCATTGATATTGTCTTTTTATTCCACTGCGATCTCCACCACTCTTCCAAGGGGCATTAAAACTGTCTTGTTAAGCTACTGTGACCTCCACGTGTCTTCCAAGGGGCATTAAAACCATCTTGTTAAACCACTCTGAACTCCACAGCTCTTCCAAGGGGCATGAAAACCGTCTTGTTACGCTACTGTGACCTCCACGTCTCTTCCACGGGGCATTGATAGTCTTTTTATTCCACTGTAACCTCCACCACTCTTCCAAGGGGCATTGATATTGTCTTTTTATTCCACTCCGCCACCTAGTGGTCGGAGCTCATAGCACAGGAGCATTTCTCCTGCATACAGGCAATCAGACAACTGCTGCTTCTAGTCTCCCATGGAGACTATTGAAGCATGCAGTAAGTGTAAAAAAAATGTTTTTAAAAATCTTAAAAAAATTAAAAAAAATATAAAAGTTTAAATCACCCCCCTTTTGCCCCATTCAAAATAAAATAATTTAAACAAAAAACCACACATATTTGGTATCGCCGCATTCAGAATCGCCCGATCTATCAAAATAAAAAAAGAATTAATCCAATCGGTAAACGGCGTAACGAGATTCTGAGATTGTTTTTTGTGACATCTTGTACTTCATGATAGTGGTAAAATTTCTTCAATATCACTTGTGTTTACATGTGAAAAAATCGGAAATTTGGCGAAAATTTTGCAATTTTCAAACTTTAAATTTTCATGCCCTTAAATCAGAGAGATATGTCACACAAAATAGTTAATAAATAACATTTCTCATATGTCTACTTTACATCAGCACAATTTTGGAACCAACAATTTTTTTTGTTAGGATGTGCTCAAAACCACATTCAAGAAGTTTATTAACCCTTCAGGTGCTTCACGGGAATTTTTGGAATGTGGAAGAAAACAATGAACATTTAACTTTTTTCACAAAAATGTTACTTTAGACCCAATTTTTTTTATTTTCACAAGGGTAACAGGAAAAAATGGACTACATAATTTATAGTGCAATTTCTCCTGAGCACGCCAATACCCCATATGTGAGGGAAAACCACTGTTTGGGAGCACGGCAGGGTTCAGAAGGGAAGGAGCACCATTAGACTTTTTGAATGTAAAATTTGCTTGAATATTTGGCGGACGCCATGTTGCGTTTGGAGAGCTCCTGATGTGCCTAAACAGTGGAAACCCCCCACAAGTGACACCATTTTGGAAACTAGACCCCTTAGGGAACTTATCTAGATTTGTGGTGAGCACCTTGCACCCACAGGTGCTTCACAGAAGTTTATAATATTGAGCCGTAAAAATAAAATTTTCACATTTTTCCCACAAAAATGTTTTTCATCCCTTAATTTTGCATTATCATAAGGGTAACAGGAGAAATTGCACATGAAATTTGTTGTGCAATTTCTCCTGAGTATGCCGATACCCCATATGTGGGGGAAAACCACTGTTTGGGCGCACTGCAGGGTTCGGAAGGGAAGGAGCGCCATTTGACTTTTTGAATGTATAATTTGTTTGAATAATTAGCGGACACCATGTTGCATTTGGGGAGCTCCTGATGTGCCTAAACAGTGGAAACCTCCCACAAGTGACACCATTTTGGAAACTAGACCCCTTAAGGAACTTATCTAGACTTGTGGTGAGCACCTTGCACCCACAGGTGCTTCACAGAAGTTTATAATATTGAGCCGTAAAAATAACATTTTCACATTTTTACCACAAAAATGTTTTTCATCCCATAATTTTACATTATCATAAGGGTAATAGGATAAATTGCACCATGAAATTTGTTATGCAATTTCTCCTGAGTACGCCGATACCCCATATGTGGGGGAAAACCACTGCTTTGGTGTACGGCAGGGTCCGGAAGAGAAAGGAGCGCTATGTTGGCTGGGATAGGTTGCAGACACCATGTCACATTTGAAGAGTCGGTGACATGCCGAAACAGCAGAAACCCCCACAAGTGACCCCATTTTGTAAACTACACCTCTCAAGGAATTCATCTAGGGAAGTAGTGAGTATGTTTTAATTTTCCAATTTATACCATTGGGCAGTGAAGAACACATAATTATATTTTTACCACAAAAAAATGTTTTACCCTCAGATTTTACATTTTCACACAGGGCAATGGGTAAAAATGGTGCCGAAATGTGTCACACAATTTCTTCTAAACGTGGCAATACCCCATATGTGGCTGTACCGTACCGCTTAGCCATACGGTGAGATACGGGAGGGACGGAGCGCTATTTGACTCTTGGAGAACAAATTATTGTAGAATAGTTTGCAGACTCCATAGACACAGCTCCTAAGTGCTAGAAGAGCAGAATCCCCCCTCAAGTGACCCCATTTTGGAAATTATACCCCTTTGGGAATTTACCTACAGGTATAGTGACGATTTTGACTTCATGGGTCTTTTCCAGAAACAAGCAGCAGTGGATGTTGCTGAGTGAAAATTTCAAACTGCTGTTGAAGTGACTAGTACGCTGTAGTGACCAGTACGTTGTGCCCAGCTCATGCTTCTGGAGACATGCACCTGTAAATTAGGTGGGCTCTCATCGCTACAGGAATGCCAAACATGTGGAACCTAAATGTAGTTCAGGAACATTGTGGGACTCAGAAGGGAGGGAGGCATTTGGATTTGGGAGCACAAAATTTTCTGAATTTATTTTGGGGAGCAAGGGCCATTTCGCTTTTCCAGAGCCTTTCTGCTACCAGTAACTTGGAAGTCCCTTATATTTTTAACAGATAATGGACCTGAGTGGGGACTAGCTTTTTTTGAGGACTGAGTTGAAGCTTTTATTGGGAACATTTTACATACATTTATCCGGCGCTCGAGGCTGAGCACTTACATCGGGGTTTCCATTTAAATTTCCAAGTGATGTAATTCAGATGAAACCCCAGCGGGATCCATTCACTATAATGAGGCAGCAGAGTTACTCTGGACTCCGTCTGGCCTCTGTTTAGCGGTGTCCTTTTTTTCAGAAGTGCACAAAATTGTGGGCAACCGCACTTTTATGCACACCTAAAAAAACTGACACCGTGTGATCACAGGCCAGATGGTATCCACAGTGCCTATATCTGCCTCATTACAGAGAAATTTCCATCATGGGTTCCATCTGAATCACGTATTTCAGAGATTTACACGGAAACCCCGGTGTAAGTGCTCAGGACAGAGCACAGGATAAATGTGAGCACAGCCTTACTGTGATCTTTGGGAGACATAATAAACAAATCAGCAGCAGGTGAAGAATTAGTTTTATTTATTTTTTACGCCGTTCCTCGTGCGGTATAAGTGATTAGATTACTTTATTCTTCGGGTCGGTGAGATTACAGAGATACCAGATTCATATCGGGTTTTTATGATTGACAGCTGTCACACACTAAAAGACCCATTTTTTTTGAAAAATCTAGTTTTTGCATCGCCATATTTTGAGAGCTATAATTTTTCCATATTTCGGCCGACAGAGTCATGTGAGGGCTTGTTTTTTGTGGGACGAGTTGACGTTTTTATTGGTACCATTTTTGGGTACGTGACTTTTTTGATCGCTTTCTATTACGTTTTTTGGGAGGTAAAATGAACAAAAACCAACAATTCAGGAATTGTTTTATGAGGTTTTTTTTATGCCGTTCTGCGTGTGGTAAAAGTTATAAGGTAGCGTTATTCTTCGGGTAACTATGTTTACAGCGATACTACACTTACTGTATATTTTTTTCTATGTTTTTGTGCTTTTACACAATAAAACTATTTTATAGAAAAAATATTTTTTTTGCATCGCTTTATTCTGAGAGCTATAACTTTTTTATTTTTTGGCTGATGGAGCTGTATGGCGGCTTTTTTTTTGCGGAACAAGATGACGTTTTCAGCGGTACCATTTTTATTTTCATTAGGCTTTTTGATCGCATTTTATTCCACTTTTTGTTTGGCGATATGATGAAAAAGCATAGTTTTTTGCTCCGTTTTTTTTTTTTTTTTACGGTGTGCACAGAAGGAGTTAATTAGTGTGACAGTTTTATCGATCATGTTGTTCCCGACGCGGCGATACCAAATATGTGTACTTTTTTGTTTTTGCATAAATGTACTGATTTATTGGTTTAATATTTTATTTATTTATTTTTATTTATTTTGTGATTTTTGTGATTTTTTTTAACAGTTTGAAAACGTTTTTTGGACTTTTTTTTTACATTTTTACTTAGTCCCTGTATTCATTTTTATTCTTCTAATCACTGTTCTCATGCAATGCAATGCAATAGACATGTATTGCATTGCATGAGAGCTCTGCTGTGTAAAACTGTCATTATCTCCTGCTAGAGTCAGCTGCAGGCTGAGCCTAGCAGGACACTGTACATGGCAGACCCGGAGGTGGTCATGTGACCTCCGGCTGCCATGACAACGCCAGGTCCTCTCAGACATCAGGGGGCCATCGGAGAGGTAAGTGGACGACCCCCTCTTCTCTGACTATCTTCTAAATGCCACGATCGCTATAGATCGCGGCATCTAGAAGATAGCAAAGGGTTAACATCATTGGGACCTGATCCAATCAGGTCCCGATGATGTCCCCTGTCTGAGCTGTCACTCTGCACCTCACCCGCAGCGCTTGCAGGACCCTGGGGGTCCTGAGCGCTGCGGGACCACTGACCGTTTATAAATGTCGGCGCTGCACAGAGCCCAGGCAGCGCCGACGGTTATGTACAGTGGGCGGTTAAAATGAATCAAATCTTTGGACCAAAGTCAATTTCTCCACAGAATTTCGGCACACCCGGAGAACCGCTGTAGAAAACGTGTTTTCTATGTGTGGCAGAGTTGCCACCCATTTGTGCTGTGTCATTCTGCATGAAGGGGGTGCAGCTTCATCAATTTATGTTCTGAGAACAGCTGATAGATGACTAATAGTGCATGAATATATACTGTAATTATTGGCCATCTGAGTACTTACAAGTTTTCATTATATAATGTTCCATTAGTCCAGGTCCAGCCCGTATTATCATCTTTACGTCTCATACCGATCCAGTGATTGTCTAAACCCTTATTCCGGAACAGAAAATCCTGATAATCATAAAAATATACAAAGTTATTATATATAATCTTGTGTTGTTATTATTATTATTATTATTAATAATTATTATTATTATTATACACTTATATAGAATCCTGTGTGGATTTATTATACTGTTATTATATATAATGCTGTGTTCATATACTATTATTATTATTTTTATTTTTTTTTCCTTCTGTTTGATCTCGAGTGATTTCTTTCTTCATATGATGTGTCCAAATTAAGCAAGTCGCAGCTTAGTGATCCTTGCTTCGAGTGACATGTCTGGCTTGATTTGTTTGTAGTTCTTGCCATCCGTGGTATTGATAACATCCTTCTCCAGCTCCACAATTCGGAGGTGAAATTCTTCTTCTGTCTTGTTTCTTTATCATCCAGGTTTTGCATCCATATGTTACCACAGACAAAAAAAAAGACTAAGTACGAGCCGTGTCTTTTTCACCAGTGAAATGTTCCTCGATTTCAAGACCTTGTCCAGTGACTTCATTGTTGATTTGTCCATAGTTATTCTCCTATTGACTTCTGATGTTGTCTCTGCATCTTGAGTGATCATTGATCCGAGTAGGTTGACTTCCAATAAGTCCTTCATTCCATCTACGCTTGTTGCTGTCAGTGTTGCATCGTCTGCTTATTTAAGATTGTTGATGATCCATCCAGTAATTTTGATTCCTTCTTCTTCTTTGGCAAGTCCAGCCTTCCAGAAAGTATCTTCTGCATATAAATTGAAGAGAAATGGTGACAGGATGTAGCTTTGTCTGACGCTCTTCTCTACTTAGAACAATGCCATGTCGCTATGTTCTGTTCGAACTGTTGTCTATCACTGACAGCATTGTACTTTAGAACAGTGCCAACCAATACTTGGTTGAGAATAAAAGCAAGACCGTTTCATCTTAAGTTGTCGTTGCCAGAATAGTAGACTCAATGTACGTTTGACTGATAATGTCTGGATTGAGTCCATCTTAGTTTGCTAATTCTGAGTAAGTCAAGTCCTGTTCTTGACATTTTGACTTTGACAATGTCGAATTTGCCTGGGTTCATGGTTCATATGTTCAAAGTTCTAAATATGATATCTCAACAGCTTTTGATCTTCCTTTTCGACCAAGTGACATCAGCACCAAGATTACCTTGTGGATTTGATCCTGGCACATCATGAGCATTAATCATACTCAGGTAGACCTTTGGCTCTTCCCCAGTAGCTTTCAGAGTGCCTTCTGGCCTAGAGGCATATTTTCCAGCACTATATTGAATTGCTTTAGTTGTACTCTCCATCACGTTTTCTTGGCATAATATGGAAGTAGATTGCCAGGCCTTTCTACTGTGCAGTAATGTGGCTCCCGTGAAGACTTAACCCTAAATCAACGTTGTACTGTATGTTGTCAATACAATCCGCCTTATCACACAACAGCCTGCTGTCGATGCCGGGCAGTACACTTAGTCTGGTACCTCAGTTGAAACCTGTCTGCCTGGGGTGTCCCTGCTCACAGCATAGCTTTCAATATCATTGATGAACGCAAGCCCCGCCGGTACGACAAACCGGTACTGTAATGAACGGTGATTATTATTATACAGTTATATATAATTCTGAGTGGGTATATTATTATTGATATTAATAGCATTATTCAGCTATTATATATAATCCTGTGTGGATATATTATTATTATATAGTTAAAATATACATTGATTTGAAAACGTATTAATATCCTGTGAACATTTTTTCAAGTTACACCTACAAACTAAAATGTATTTTATTGGGATTTTATGTGATACCAACACAAAGTAGCAAGTAGTTGTGAAGCATAAAGAAAACGATACAAGGTTTTCTAAATATTTTAAAAATATACATTTGAAAATTGTGAGGTGCATTTGTATTCAGCCCCTTGTAGTCTGATCCCCCTAAATAAAATCCTGAGTGACCAATTACCTCCAGAAGTCACATAAATAAATTGAGTCCACCTAAGTATAATTTCTTCTCAGTATAACTACAGATGTTCGGTGAAGCTTCAAAGATTTGGGATCAAGCATCATCATGAAAACCAATGAACACACCAGACAGGTCAGGGATAAAGTTTTGGAGAAGAGTAAAGCAGAGTTAGCAGGGTTTACAACTGAAAACCTACCAAGACATGGCTCTCCACATAAACTGACATCAAAAGCAAGGAGAGTGTAACAGGAGTGGTGGAACCACTGTGCCGTGATCCGAGGAGAGCCTGGAGTGGTGTGACTAGGTGAACACCTGAAGCTTCGCTAGAGCCCCTGATGGTGGGGTGAGCTTGGCTCCAAAAGGATGCCAGGTGCTACTCAAGGACAGACCTCGGACACACGGCAGCTGACACCCAAAGGGGCAGGTAGATGGAATGGCCAAGACTAGATGGACTTGACAAGTACAGACAGGCACGGCAATAATACTGGGAAATGTGACAGGTGTAGACAGGTACAACTGGTGTACGGACTGGCACAGCAGGTGCAGGCAGGTACAGCTGGTATACAGACGAACATGGTAGGTGCAGGCAGGTATGGCTGGTATACAGACTGGCACGGAAGGTGCTGGAAGACACATCTGATATTCATGCAGGTGCTGGCGGGAACGGCGGACAGGCAGGCAGGTGCAAGCGGGCACGGTTGATATACAGACAAGCAGATGAAGACGGATAAGGCTGATATACAGGCATTGAGGTGCTGGTGGGCATGGCTGATATACAGGCATGCAGGTGCAGGTGGGCACAGCTGAAATACAGGAACACAAGGCAAGTACGGGCAGACAGGTAGAGGCCAGGTAAACTGACTGGCGGGTACAGGGGACCTGAACACTAGCAAGCGTGCACAAGTCTGACATTACATGTTGCTCAGGCACCCTCCATCAGGTGTAGATGCCTTAAATAATTAGTGTCTTCCAGCATTGGATAGGGACACTTTAGGATGATCTCAGCACAGTGCCCGGGGATCTGCGTGCCATGGGCAGACCCCGGAGGAAGTGCAAGACAATGGACACGGCAGTGAGTGAGTCGGCGTCCCTGCCGGGGGAGGGGATAAACGTGCAGGGACACCGGTGCTACAGACACAACTACTTAGAGAAGCAGCCAATGGTCACTGGATAAGCTGCATAGATCCACAGCTCAGGTGGGAGAATCTGTCCACAGGACAATTGTTATTTGTATACTCCACAAGAAGCCATATAGGGGACACAGTGAGCATGTGGAGGAAGGTGTTTTGGTCAAATTACAATAAAATATAACTTTTTGGGCTAAATGCAAAACGCTATCTGTGGCGGAAAACTAACACTGTACATCACACTGAAAACACCATACCCACCGTCACACATGGTGGTGGCAGCATCATGCGGTGGAGAGGCTTTTCTTCAGCAGGGGCAGGGAAGTTGATCAGAGTTGATGGGAAGATGAATGGAGCTAAATAAAGGGCAATCCAGGAGGAAAACATGTTAGAGGCAGCAAAAGACTTGAGACTGGGGCACAGGTTCACCTTCCAGCAGGACAGTGACCCTAAACATCCTGCCAGAGCTACAATGGAGGGTTTAGATGAAAGCATATTCATGTGTATGAAAGCCAAATCCTTAATTCCATTGGGAATCTTTGACAAGAATTGAAAATTGCTGCTCACAAAAGTCTCTATCCAATTTCACTGAGTTAAAGCTAATTTGCAAAGAAGAAAGGGCAATGTCACCTCTAGATGTACAAAGCTAGTAGAGACAGACTTTCAGCAGTAATTGCAGTGAATGGTGGTCTTACAAAGTATTGACTCAAGGGGGGATGAATACAAATACATGCCACAATTTTAAGATTTACATTTTTAAAATAATTAGAAAACCATGTATCATTTCCTGTACATTTTACAAATCCTTGTTACTTTGTGTTGGTATCATGTAAATTCCAATAAAATAGATTTAAGTTTGTGGTGTAACATGAAAAAAGTGAAAAAGTTCACGAGGCAAAGAATACTTTTTAAGGCACTGTATAATCTTGTCTGGATATATTATTGTTATTATTACTATCATTATATGTAATCCTGTGTGGATATTATACGTTTCTTCTGTACATGATCAGTTTCTCACCAGTTCTTCTTTATTTTCTATAATCGCCAGTGATGCATTAAGTGAGTTACAGAATTTCTCGCTGTTTCTCCAGGTGTCACGTTCTGTAGAGAAGTAATAACACTTTCCCTGGTACCAGATCCAATAATCCTCACATGGAGCAGATTTCTGGTTCCTGATTTCAGTTATTTCTGTGCAATTAACACATCATCAATCATCATCATTTCCAATTCACTAATTTATGTTTGCAATCAAAGTGTTTTGAGCTTCATGTCATCCATTATACAATAAACTATTCTGCTTATCTATATATATAATCGTCTAATTATGTCTGTCTTTAATGGAAATCTCGCGTCGCTGATTGGTCGCGCCAGCGCTTGCGACCAATCAGCGACAGGCGCAGTCCAGCCGCAAATTGGCACGAGATTTGAACCACGCTTCGCTAATTGGTTGCGCCCGGCCAGCCGCGACCAATCAGCGATATTGGCGCGGCTACTTTAAATTAACCCCCCAATGTATCCCCCCGGGGCCCCTAATGAATTTCGTAAATACCTCATGTTGCCAATACTGCCTGTGCGCGGCGCTATTGCTGAACCAAAAACAACTTAAAGTTGAAGACTACTGCATTCTTCAAGAACATTTGCAAAAACAATCAATTCAAAAAGGAATTCCAATTGGAAAAACAGTAATTCTCCCGTCGTCACTTGAAGGTAGCCCCCGCAACATGCAACAGCGTTATCAAGATGCAGTGGCAATAGTAACAAAGTATGGAAGACCTGACATTTTTGTGACAATGACCTGTAATCCTAAATGGCCGGAAATTACCGAAAATCAAGAACCCTGGCAACAAGTTGAACACAGGCCGGACTTAGTCGCATGCGTATTTTCACTGAAACTCAGCAGCCTTTTGAAAGACATCAAAAATGGGCTTTTGGAACAGTCATAGCAATGGTACACATCATAGAGTTTCAGAAACGAGGTCTCCCACATGCGCATATACAAATTATCTGAGACGCGGATTCCAAGATTCGCACGGAGGAAGAAATCGACAACATAGTGTGGGCTGAAATTCCTAACCAAGAAAAGTATCCTGAACTGTATAATATTGTAGTCTCTCATATGGTTCATGGCCCATGTGGTGTAGAAAATTCAAAAAGTCCATGCATGGAAAACAGAAAGTGTACAAAAGGGTTTCCAAAGGAGTTCAAACAGCAGACTGTTAAAGACTTGGATGGCTACCCATCCTACCGCCGACAACACTTTGATAACATTGTTCGCAACAACAAATTATAAATAACTCCTGGATAGTTCCATACAACCCATACTTATCAAAACGCTACAACTGTCACATCAACGTAGAAATCTGTGCTTGAATTAAAAGTGTAAAATATCTTTTCAAGTACATCTACAAGGAGCATGACAAAGCTAACGTCGAAATACAACAGAAAATAGTCAATCACGATGAATCATCAACTGAGATATGTGAGTGCTCCAGAAGCTGCTTGGAGGATATTTACGTTTCCAATGCATTCACAGTCCCATGCCATTATACGTTTAGCTATTCATTTACCAAATCAACAGCAGCTTTATTTCTTTGAAAATGCTCAAGTCGAAGATGTCTCAAAAACTTTAAACACGACGTCAACATTAATGGAATGGTTTTTGCTGAACCAACATGACAAAAACACAAGGCAGTATTTGTATCGAGAGATTCCAGAGCATTACGTTTGGAATAAAACTTGGAATCCAAGACAACGAGGACTTAGCAGAATAATTGGACGCATGTATACTGTTAGTGTCAAGGATCAAGAAAGATATTGCCTTCGGCTGTTACTACTGCATGTGAAAGGAGCTACAAGTTATGACAATTTGAAAACAGTTAACGGAGTATTGCACGATACATTTAAAGCTGCAGCTTTGGCTTTAGGACTTCTATTGGATGATACTGTGTGGAGACTTACTTTAGAAGATGCAGTTACCCTACAGAGATTGACAGCGGCATTTAACATGTTAACAGCCGCGGGTAGATCGCGATTCCACCCGCGGCCGTTGCGGTCACATGTCAGCTGTAATAATCAGCTGACATGTGCCCGGTTCAGTGCGGGCTCAGTTCCGGAGCCCTCACTGAACTGGGGGTTACAGCCTGTTGCGTACTAATACGCCACAGGCTGTAAAGTGGTTAATTCTGATAATTTTAGTGAAAATCAATATAATACCCCATTTTTACTGCTCCATTTGCTTGTTAACAGCATATAGCCAGATTTGGTTGATTTTAGTAGCACTAGATGGTGGCCCGATTCTAACGCATCGGGTATTCTAGAATATGTATGCGGCCGACCGGGTGCAATCAGCAGAACGTTGTTTAAATTTGGCGATAAAATAGCTGATTAGTCGCGACAGCAACCACTCAGCAAAACGGTGTTTAAATTTGGCGCCAATATCGCTGATTGGTCGCGGCCGGCGGTCGCGACCAATCAGCAGAGCGGGGTTTAAATTTGGGTCCAATAATGCTGATTGGTTGCGACCGCGACCAATCAGCAGAGCGGTGTTTAAATTTGGCGCCAATATCGCTGATTGGTCGTGGCTGGCGGTCGCGACCAATCAGCAGAGCGGTGTTTAAATTTGGCGCCAATAATGCAGATTGGTCACGGCCGGCGGTCGCGACCAATCAGCAGAGGGGTGTTTAAATTTGGCGCCAATATCGCTGATTGGTCGCAGCCGGCAACCGTGACCAAACAGCACAGGGGTGTTTAAATTTGGCGCCAATATCGCTGATTGGTCGCAGCCGGCAACCGTGACCAATCAGCAGAGGGGTGTTTAAATTTGGCGCCAATATCGCTGATTGGTCGCGGCCGGTGACCGCGACCAATCAGCAGAGGAGTGTTTAAATTTGGCGCCAATAATGCTGATTGGTCGCGGCTGGCGACTGCGACCAATCAGCAGAGCGGTGTTTAAATTTGGCGCCAATAATGCTGATTGGTCAGCGGAAAAGCATCAAAAACGCATGGTAATCCGCACCCCATGGTCCCCAATGGCATTCCGCAATGTCAATGCACATGCTGCGGATTTTTCCGCAGCGTTTCTGCAGTGCAAATAAATCCGCAGCATGTTCATTAATTTTGCGGAAGCGCCGCCATTGACTTGCATAGAATCCGTGTCTGTACATTTGTACAAGCGGATTATATGCGTCTCTATGTGCGGATGGTACCCAGTTCTGGAGGAGAGAAGACTCTCATCCAGACCTGGGTACCATTGTACCTGTGAAAAAAAGAATAAAATAATAAATAAAGTTTATATTCACCTGTCCGGCGGCCCCTGCAGCGCTTCTCCTTCCAGGACCTGAGATGACGTCGCGGTCATGTGACCGCAGGCTGTCTCGCGAGATGCCGGCAACCCGGAAGAAGCCAGGACGAGCGCGACAGCACACGCGGCGGGGGATCGGGGGTAAGTATAGCTTTATTTTTTTATTTTTAGGCTGTGTGCCCACGTAGCATTTTTCAAGCGTTTTTGATGCGGAATTTCCGCAGCGTAAACGCTTGTAAAACGCTTGGTAACACGCACCCCATGGTCCCCAATGGGATTCCGCAAGTTCTATGCACATGCTGCGGATTTTTCCGCAGCGTTTATGCTGCGTTCAAAAATCCGCAGCATGTCATTTAATTTTGCGTTTCCGCAAGCAGAATTGCCTTTGTTCAATGCATAAAAAACGTAAGGCAATTCCGCATGTGGAAAACGCGTGATAAACGCGCGAAAAACGCGCGATAAACGCGTGCGGAATTCCGCATGCGTTTTCCCGGGAGAGGACTTGCATTTATGCAGCAGAAATTTTCTGCTTCATAAATGCAACGTGGGCACATAGCCTAACGGTCACACTATATAAATCCATGTCTTTTGCATGGATTTATATAGTGTGACCTAGTTGTCAAGCACTTTCCAAGTGATGCTATCGCCTGGAAAGTGCTTGTCAGTCCGCATGCGGAAACACATGCGTTAACGCATGTGGATACGCATGTGAATCCGCATGTATTCCGCATGTATTCTGCAGGAAAAACGCATGCACAATCTGCATGCGTTTTTTCTGCCAGGGAGATGCAGAAATGCTGCAGAAATTTTCTGCTTCATTTCTGCATCGTGGGCACATAGCCTTATATATATATATAGATTGCTATATTGTGGAAGCAGAGAAACTTGTCCATCATCAGACGTGATCCGATATTACTGCGGTAATAATCCTGACATTTTTTGCAACGTGACAAATATTATACTCCACTTAAAGTCTGCCATTTGTGTGTTGAAACCTATTCACACT
Source organism: Phyllobates terribilis (assembly GCF_046119375.1). Lineage (NCBI taxonomy): Eukaryota > Metazoa > Chordata > Amphibia > Anura > Dendrobatidae > Phyllobates > Phyllobates terribilis. The sequence goes on along the minus strand of NW_027362765.1, from coordinate 380,951,221 downwards.
TGGTCGCTGACCAATACCATATCTATTAGGCCACTGGCTAAAACTAGAAAACAGAGGGGAATACAGGGAAAAGGAAAAGTCAGCTCACCAGACATTAATCAGCAGTATCCATCTGTAGGCAATGCATGGAAGCGTCCCAGCCTCAGACGTAGATGCAGAAAGTCAAGCAAAAAGAATCTTCCAGCGATACCCAAAAATGTATAAAACGTGAAATTTATTGATCACATTAAATGGGGTCCAAGAGAAAAAACATAGTATAAACCAACGCATTTCAGCTTTTACGCCTTAATCATGGTATGACTACTACAGAAAGAAGTTAGGCTATGTGCCCACAATGCAGAAATACTCTGGATTTTTTCCTGAGTGTTTCTGCATCTCCCTGGCAGAAAAAATGCATGCGGATTGTACATGCGGTCCTTTAGTCTACCGCGAGCTGCCGGCAAGCCAAGACAAGCACACCGGGGGCCATCAGAAGGTAAGTATAATATTTATTTTTTATTTTATTCTTTTTTTTACAGGTTCTATGGTACCCGGGTCCAGAGGAGAGTCTCCTCTTCTCCAAACCCAGGTACCATCCACACATTGGAACGCATGGATTCCGCATGTACAGATTCAGTGATGCGGATTCCATGCGTTCTAATGAAAGTCAATGGCGGTGAAAACGCAGCGCCTTCGCAAAATAATTGGTAGTGCTGCGTATTTTTCCGCAATGATAATCAGCAGCGGAAATTTCCGCAGCATGTGCACAGCAGATGCGGATTATCATTGGGGGACATGGCAGGCCTTCTACCAAGTGTTTTTTAAGCATTTCTGCAGCGGAATTGCTGCTGCGGAAACGCTTAAAAAACGCATAGTGGGCACACAGCCTTACAGATATAAAGCTGCCAGCCAGAAGCCAGCAAACATGGCATGCTGATTAGAAGAACAGCTGAGTATTAACCCTGTACAGAAAAGGTTAGTTAACAAAGATCCCATAGACCAAATGTAAAAAGAACATTTTTTTAAAAACAGGTGTTTATAAAATAGAAACAAAGCAAAACAAAAAAAGGGGAAAAAACTCCTATTCTAGTATACACAGAGATTGATGAAAAATCAGCTGTATTAAAGAATCAAGTCCTGACATTTATTTATAACATGAGGTATGTAAATTAAATATCCAAAATGTTTCACAGTTCAAAACCTTTCTTCTGAAATCCCCTCCCCTGGTTGGTCTGTAGACCTTCTCAATACCAAAAAATTTTACTGAAATGATGTTTCCTTTATGAATCTGTACTACAGAAGAGAGAAGTTACAGATATATAAAGCTGCCAGCCAAAAGCCAGCAGGCAGGACATGACTAAAACTGTGGTCATCAGACGCCATCCTATATTACTGCGGTAATAATACAGACATTATTTGCAATGTGACAAATATTATACTACAACAAAATGATGTCACATAACAACAATATATAGAAATTAAACCAAAGAAATTTATTAATAAAAGCTGAATATGAACACAGGCCAGGAGGAAACCCAACAAGAGGTGGCATCTGGGGTAAGTCAATAGGATGTAATATAAATTACATATAATATACATATGGCTACACTACTACAGTATCGCATCAAGGATGGAAAGGGCATGTCAAATAGAATAAAAATTCAGAGTACAATTTATTTAAATAAGTAAACTGCAATGTGCAAATAGATGTAATTTGACATAACCACTAAAGACATCCAAAAGATGTCAATATCCACAAAATGACACATGGCTCACTTGAACAAAATGTGAACTATCATAAGTATAATATAGCGCAGCCTATAACAAAGTGCCCAAAGCAGTATCAATAACAAGTGCCATGTATAAGAAGACAAGTATATGGCACTGGATGCGGTACAGGTAGAATGGAGCAATCAGAAAATAAATAAAGAAGGATCAATACAAACCCCCAGACAGCCGCCGCACATGAATATTATACTCCATTTAAAGTCTGCCAGTTGTGTGTTCAAACCTATTCACACTTGGTCGCTGACCAATACCATACCTGTGAACAATGTTGTCAGAGTATTACGCCACTTTTACAGACTGACAATAAAACATACAAAAACAAAGCTAAAATGGATTTTCCTGGAAGAAATGTTAAGAAACATTATTTCAAGAGTCATGACTTGTGTATAAGGCCAAATAAATAACAGTAAACACATGTAGCGTTTTTGATGCATTTTTGCACTTTCGCAATGTTTTCAACAGTGAAAAATACATTCACCAGTAAATGTCATTTTAACATTTTACTACCTTATCTAGCCATGTGGTATGAGACAGGATCAGACATATACTGTTTCATTTATGAAAGAGGGACTCTGAAAGTCACAAAGTCTATTTTTACAGGGCCATCAGGCAGCCCTTACTATTGTTAAAGGGTCAGCAGTTGGCCCTCACTATTGTTAGAGGGTCATCAACCAGATATGCTTTTCATAGCCGCATATTGCTACAGCAAAACAACGTATGTATCTGAGGTGGTCACATTTTCTTTTTTGTTTATATTCTGTAAAGTTTGAAATTAAGATGTCCATCAGTTGGCCCTCACAATTTATGGATGTCCAGCAGGCGGCTCTCACAATTTATAGAGTGTCAGCAGGCGGCCGCCACTATTTTTAGAGGGCCAGCAGGCGTCTTGGGGACAGATGAGAAAAAGATAGAGCTTTTTTGGTAAAGGAGCACATCATTCAACTGTTTACAGTAATTGGAATGAGGCCTACAAATAAAAGAACACAGTACTTACAGTCAAATATGGTGGATGTTCAAAGATATTTAGGGGTTGCATTGCTGCCTCTGGCAAAGGGTACCTTGATTATGTGCAAGACATCATGAAATGTGAAGATTCCAAAAGGATTTTGGGTCGCAATGTAGTGCCAATTGTCATACAGCTGGGTTTGCATTCTAAGTCATGGGCAGGCCCGGCGCCAGCACATGGGGGCCTGAGCAGGGGGGGGCCCACTGACCGTTGAGCAACCCTGCGCGCTATGGGACCCATGAGCGGTGCAGTGCCGGTGCCAGCTGCCATCATTCCCCCACTTGCTCAGGGCCCCGGCAGCGCCGGCATAATACTTATCTCTCCCCGCGCATCCGCAGCAGGTCCGGTGTCTTCCGCGGCTGCTGCACTGTGACGTCTCAGGTCAGAGGGTGCGGTGACATCTTTCCACCGTGCCCTCTCATGAGCCATCACAGCACAGAGCGGGAAGACGGTGGCGACAATAAGGAGTCTGGAGCAGTGGCAGGTGAGAAGTGAGGTGAGTATTTGATTTTTTTTTATATATATATATATATATATATGTATGGAGGCATGGGGCATTATAAGGGGGGGGGACAAGTGACATCCTGCATGTGGCATTATATGGGGGGAACAAGTGACATCCTGCATGGGGCATTGTATGGGGGGGAAACAAGTGACATCATGCATGGGACATTATATGGGGGGGACAAGTGACATCCTGCATAGGTCATTATATGGGGGGGGGACAAGTGACATCCTGCATGGGGCATTATATGGGGGGAAGCAAGTGACATCCTGCATGGGGCATTATATGGGGGGGAAACAAGTGACATCCTGCATGGGGCATTGTATGGGGGGGACAAGTGACATCCTGCATGGGGCATTATATGGGGGAGAAAACAAGTGACATCCTGCATGGGGCATTATATGGGGGGGAAACAAGTGACATCCTGCATGGGGAATTATATGGGGGGAAGTGACATCCTGCATGGGGCATTATATGGGGGGATGACATCCTGCTTGGGGCATTATATGGGGGGAAGTGACATCCTGCATGGGGCATTATATGGGGGGAAGAGGTGACATCCTGCATGGGGCATTATATGGGGGGAAGTGACATCCTGCATGGGGCATTATATGGGGCCAGTATTCTGTATGGAGCATTATATGGGGGCCAGTATTCTGTATGGAGCGTTATATGGGGGCCAGTATCCTGTATGGAGCATTATATGGGGGCCAGTATCCTGTATGGAGCGTTATATGGGGACCAGTATTCTGCATAGAGCATTATATGGGGTTCATTATTCTGTATGGAGCAATATATGGGGCCCATAATACTGTATGGAGGACTATCTGGTGCCCATAATACTGTATGGAGGACTATACTGTCCGGTCTGCACTGTGCGCTGTGAGGATTTGCCGGTTTCTGAGCTTTTGTAGAATTTACAATAGATATCACTCGTGTAATGTAAGAAGTGAAATCTTAGGCAATGTACTATATATATATTTCTCTGAGACTCTTTCGCCCAGGGCCCACAAAAACCTGGAGCCGGCCCTGGTCATGGGTCTTCCAGCAGGACAACGATCCCAAACATACTTCAAGAAGCACCCAGAAATGGATGGAAATAAAGCACTGGAGAGTTCTGTAGTGGTAATTATAGCTCCCGTAGCTTCAAGTCTCCCACCACTAAATCTTACATTCAGAGAAACTGCGAATGGACACATTAAATCAGTAAAATTTTTAAACTTTGATTAATTTCTGTCAACTATGAAAAATTTCTGTCAACCTTGATTAATTTCTGAGTACAGATCACCGTAAAAATTCTGAATTGGTCAATGAGTGCATGAAAAAAATTCAAAGTTATGGACTGTGCAAGAGATGTATGTGACCAGAATGAACACTCATCTTTAGCTGATGATACCACCTAGCACCTGTCCCTATTGTAAATGCAGCTAACAGTGGTATCAATAGGGAATATAATAGACTTTTTTTTTTTTTTCTGCAGCACGCAGTATAAGGCAATAATACCAGGCTGGTTCAGTGTAATACGCTATCCATACTGGGATACCTCACCCGTAATTGAATTTCAGATAAGAGAGGTAATATTGTAGAATAAACAATCTGTTTGAATTGGCCTTCCCATTATTAAGGAGTGGGTCTCCTATATTGTTATTGTGTATGCAGCAAGTTCAAGGGCTGCCAAAAATTAGGACGCACTCCAATACCAATTTGAAGAGATGTAGTGGAGGGGTTTAGTTAAAAATGTATTTTCTATTATTAAGGAGTAGGTCTCCTAGACTGGTAATACCCCTGCAGTAAGTACATGGGCTGAAAAACATTGACCCCTGGGGGGTTTCATATTTATTATATATAAAGTTAGAGGTAGGCTTCTAAAAATAGTTCCTATGGGCATCATAAACATGAATAAAAAATTATGTGGGCGTTGCATGATGGTCACCCTGGTGATATGGTGGTGGAGGATGAGGAGGGCAACATAAAATAGAAGAAATCCTGAAGCGTATACCCATGTCTGGGTGTGAAGGGTTGCATGGGAATAGACCCCCAAAAAAGAAACACTTGATTTGACTTTATGTTCCGCTGCTATGATCCGGTGGTTTTGAGAAGTCTGGCCCAACCCAGTCCTTGTTCATTTTCATAAGAGTTAGCCTGTCAGCATTTTCAGTTGACAGGTGGATGTGCCTATCAGTTATATCAGTTATAATGCCCCCAGCAGCATTAAAAACCATCTCTGACAAAACGCTAGCGGCCAAGACCTCCAAGGCGTAGAGAGACAGTTCATACCACGTGTCCAGCTTGGGTACCCAATATGTAACATCCCTGGCGGCGTGCTTGCATAGTGCACCACCTCCCACCATGCAAGACCGCAATCTTACCTGTCATTCCAGGCTCCACACTTTGCTCCTGTATCTGCTGTGTCCATGTCTCTTGTCTGATTGCTTAGGGCGTCGGCGCGGCTTTCTGCCTGTTTCTTATAGCTACTGTGTGCACAGTCCTAATGCGTCCCCAGCCTATTGCTGTGAGTCACTGGAAACTTAAACCCCCTCCACCCAGTAGGAGGTGCCTGAGCAACACTTTCACTCAGTTTGTTCCTTGCAACTGACTTGCCAGGTCCTGTCTTGTATTTTGTCTGTTTCTGCCACCCTGGGGGCTGAGTATCCAGGCCTGTTACCTGTACCTTTGACTCTTAGTCTGTTTCCGCCACCCTGGGGGCTGTATACTCAGGTCTGTTATCTGTATCAGCATCTGAGACTTCTAGTCTGTTTCCGCCACCCTGGGGGCCGAGTTCCAAGGCTTGTTCCTGTATCTTGTTCCTGGTTCTGTTCCTGTCTGAACTGTGTCCTAGCCCTTTACCTGTTTGTCTCTATGTCCGAACCTTCCCTTTTCCTGCAGTGTCTGAACCTGCACCTAACTCCAACTCGTTGTCTCTGTACTTCTGTTTGTGAGTTTTGTGTCCACTCGCTTACTTCATTGTAAGTACCTTGTGTGTATCTGGTTCTGCTCGTTCTGTTTCCCTGCCTCCGTATTTACCTCCTGTGTTCTAGCTATCTTCCTGTATCTTCCAGTCTGTTCCATGTGAACAGAGCCCTGTCCTGTCTGCCTTCACCTTCTGCTCTGTTCTGCTCTGCTTGCTCATCGCTCCAGCGGTTCCGCTCTGCTCCGCTTGTTTACCGCACCTGCGGTTCCGCTCTGCTCCGCTTGTTTACCGCACCTGCGGTTCCGCTCTGCTCCGCTTGTTCACCACTCTGGCGGTTCCGCTCTGCTCTGCTTGTTTACCGCACCTGCGGTTCCGCTCTGCTCCGCTTGTTTACCGCACCTGCAGTTCCGCTCTGCTTGTTTACCGCACCTGCGGTTCCGCTCTGCTCAGCTTGTTTACCGCACCTGCGGTTCCGCTCTGCTCCGCTTGTTTACCGCACCTGCGGTTCCACTCTGCTCTGCTTGTTTACCGCACCTGCGGTTCAGCTCTGCTCTGCTTGTTCACCGCTCTGGCAGTTCCGCTCTGCTCTGCTTGTTTACCGCACCTGCGGTTCCACACTGCTCTGCTTGTTTACCGCACCTGCGGTTCCGCTCTGCTCTGCTTGTTTACCGCACCTGCGGTTTTGCTCCACTCTGCTTGTTCACCGCACCTGCGTTTTTTCTCCACTCTGCTTGTTCACCGCACCTGCGGTTTTGCTCCGCTCTGCTTGTTCACCGCTCCTGCGGTTTTGCTCTGCTAGTCCACCGCACCTGCGGCTCTGTTCCTGTATCCCAGTCTGTACTGGTCCCTATCCAGCCTGTGTTCATACCTGCCAGTATCTGCCTGTCTGCATTCCAGCCGTGCCTGTCAGCACCCGCCTGCCTTCATACCAGCCGTGCCTGCCAGTACCCACCTGCCTTCATACCAGCCGTGCCTGCTAGTACCCACCTGCCTTTGGAAGTGCATTGAGGTGAAGGGTACATTGTTGGAAAAGAAAAAAAAAAAAACTCTTTGAATCTCTTAGTTTGCGAGTGTGAATGAGCTGCGTGTGTCCGGAGCATAAGTGCGAACGAAAGTAAGTGTGTGACTTGTTTTTCAGTAACTTTGGATTCAGGGAGTTTGGAAGGGAGGACTTAGGACTGAATTGCTGACTGTATTTCATTCTTTCTTTACTTTACTTTTTACTTAATTAATCCACCTGACCTACTTAGCTGATTCCCCCGTCCATACTTGATACTTAATTGATCCCCCGTCCATACTTAACTGATGCCCCGCCGATATCTAATTGATACACTTGCACATTCCTAATTGATCCCCGTCCATACACCTATATATAAATAATTGTGTTTTGTACTTGTATATATACTGACTGTATCCCCATATTTAGAATGACGTCCATGTTGGCCGGAGCCGTGCAGTGTACATCTTGCGCAATGTATGCATTCCGTGAGCAACCGCTCGAGGATCCATACTGCTGCGAGAGATGTGAGCATATCGTGCACTTGGAAGCCCAAATTCTGGATCTAAGTGCTCAGATAGCGATACTGAGGAGCATCGACAACATTGAACGGAGTTTGCTGTTCACCAAGCAGACACTCAATGGGTCAATACTGGGGGTGGAGCATAGAGGGGAAGTGCAGGCTGAACAGGCAGGGAGCTGGATAACAGTTAGGAGGGATAGAGGGAAGAAGTATAGGAAGGCTGGTTCAGAACCGGCATTATTGGAGCACGACAGATCCTCTGACCGCCGGGGGAGTGTATGCTCCAGTAATGAGGGGGAGGGGGGAAGTGTAGGGCAGGCAAGACAGGTTCTGGTAGTGGGTGACTCTATTATTAGGGGGACAGACAGGGCAATCTGTCACAAAGACAGGGATCGCCGAACGGTGTGCTGCCTCCCTGGCGCTCGAGTCCGGCACATCGCGGATCGGGTTGACAGGTTACTGGGTGGGGCTGGCGAAGACCCAGCGGTCATGGTCCACATCGGCACCAATGACAAAGTGAGTGGTAGATGGAGGGTCCTTAAAAATGATTTCAGGGACCTAGGTAGGAAGCTTAGGGCAAGGACCTCCAAGGTAGTTTTCTCAGAAATACTACCAATCCCGCGAGCCACACAGGAGCGCCAACGGGAAGTTAGGGAGGTGAATAAGTGGCTAAAGAGTTGGTGCAAGACAGAAGGGTTTGGGTTCATGGAGAACTGGGCCGACTTCGCGGTCGGCTACAGGCTCTACCGTAGGGACAGGCTGCACCTCAATGGGGAGGGTGCAGCAGTGCTGGGGAAGAAGATGGCTAATAGGTTGGAAGAGTTTTTAAACTAGAGACGGGGGGGGAAACCAAGGAAATAGGTGGGATGTGAGGCAAGCAAGGGGGAAGGGGAGAAGTGAATACAATGAGGGTGGAGAGGGGGGTGGGGATAGTACAGTTAGATCGTTAGAGAAGAATAGGTTGCTAAATAACCCCAAAGTTTTATCTTGCATGCTGACCAACGCAAGAAGCCTGACCAATAAGGCGGATGAGCTGCGGGCGCTTATATCGGAGGAGAGGTATGACATCGTAGGTATAACAGAGACTTGGCTAGACGATAGCTACGACTGGGCGGTAAATTTATTAGATTATAGTTTATTTAGAAGGGACCGGAAACAGGGGAAAGGGGGAGGAGTCTGCTTATATGTAAAGTCATGTCTAAAACCCAGACTAAGGGAAGATATAGGAGAGGGAGAAGAGGGGGTCGAGTCCATGTGGGTAGAGATAGAGGGGGCAAAAAATAATAATAAAATATTACTGGGGGTCTGCTATAAGCCACCAAATATAACAGAGTAGAATGAGAATCTGCTATTAGGACAAATAGACAAAGTAGCAAAACATAATGAAGTGATTGTAATGGGGGATTTCAACTACCCGGATATTGACTGGGAAACAGAAACCTGTAGATCTCAGAAAGGAAAAAGGTTCTTGACAAATATTAAGGATAATTATCTCTCCCAACTAGTGCAGGAACCAACGAGAGGGAAGGCCGTTTTGGACTTAATATTGACTAATAGGCCTGATAGAATAACTGAGGTACAGATAGGGGGGCACCTAGGTAATAGCGATCATAATATTATCGACTTCAAAATGCCCTTCAGTAGGGTTATCAATAAGGGAACAACAAAAACATTAAACTTTAGGAGGGCGAAGTTTGATCAGCTGATAGAAAACCTTCAACTTATTGACTGGGACAAAGTACTTAATCAATGGAATACAAATAGTAAATGGGAAACCTTCAAAAGAATTCTAAATACTCAGTGCGAGAGGTATATACCGTATGGGAATAAAAGGGCCAGAAATAAGAGGAAACCAATATGGTTGAACAAGAACGTAAAAGGGGCGTTAAATAGCAAAAAAGAGGCATTCAAGAGATTAAAACAGGAAAACAGTAAGGAGGCACTAATGTGTTACAAGGAAAAAATGAGAACCTGTAAAAAACAAATAAAAATAGCGAAGGAGGAAACAGAGAAAACGTATTGCTAGGGAAAGTACATCAAATCCCAAACTGTTCTTTACGTATATAAATAGTAAAAGGATTAAATCGGATAATATTGGACCGATAAAAAGTGAGGAAGGCAAAATCATAGAGAAAGATGAGGATAAAGCTAATCTATTAAATAATTTTTTTTTGACAACTTTCACAAAGGAAATAGAACTAACAGGAGAAATGAGAAGTGACAAACTTAATCCTCCACTAAGTATGACAAATCTAACCCAAGTTGAGGTACAGAAACGCCTCAGTAACATTAAAATAAACAAATCACCAGGACCTGATGGCATACACCCACGGGTACTAAGGGAACTAAGTAATGTGATAGACAGACCGTTATATATTATATTTAAGGACTCTGTTGAGACTGGGTCTGTACCACTTGATTGGCGACAGGCGAATGTAGTGCCAATATTCAAAAACGGAGCAAAAAGTGATGCCGGAAACTATCGGCCGGTGAGTCTGACGTCCGTTGTGGGCAAAATTTTTGAAAGCTTCATTAATGAGGCAATTACGGAGCATCTTGATGCTAATAATCTTTTAATCCCGAACCAACATGGATTCATGAGGAATCGCTCCTGCCAAACAAACCTGATTGACTTCTACGAGGAGGTTAGCTCTCGAGTAGATCAGGGGGAACCAGTGGATGTCGTGTATCTCGACTTCTCAAAAGCGTTCGATAGCATGCCACATAATAGGTTGGTATACAAAATGAGAATGATGGGGCTGGGGGAAAATGTCTGCAAGTGGGTAGCTAACTGGCTAAGGGATAGAAGGCAGAGGGTGGTTATAAATGGAATATACTCAGATTGGGTAAGCGTCACTAGTGGGGTACCACAGGGGTCTGTACTAGGCCCAATGTTATTTAATATCTTTATTAACGACATAGTCAACGGGTTAAATAGTAAAATATCAATATTTGCAGATGATACAAAGTTATGTAAAACAATTAATACAAAAGAGGACAGTGCAGACCTACAGAGGGATTTGGATAAGCTGGGTAGGTGGAGCATTAAATGGCAAATGAGGTTTAACGAGGAGAAATGTAAGGTCATACATATGGGAAGGAAAAATGGAAGTCACCAGTACTCACTGAATGGGAAATCATTGGGAAATTCAGAGATGGAGAAGGACTTGGGCATCTTGATTGATAGCAAACTAAATTGGAGTGCCCAAAGTCAGGCCGCTGCTGTAAGGGCAAACAGGGTAATGGGATGTATCAGAAGAGGTATAGCTGCAAAGGATGAGAACATTGTTCTTCCACTGTACAAAGCACTGGTCAGACCACACTTGGAATACTGTGCTCAGTTATGGGCCCCAATATATAGAAAGGATATAAATGAGCTTGAAAAGGTACAAAGGAGGGCAACAAAATTAATAAAGGGAATGGAGGGACTGCAATACCCAGAGAGGTTGGCAAAACTAGGACTATTCAGCCTGGAAAAGAGAAGGTTGAGGGGGGACATAATAAATGTGTACAAATATGTTAGGGGACAGTATAGTGATCTTGCCCGGGATTTGTTCAAAAGGAGGGATATTAAGGTAACAAGAGGGCATTCACTAAGACTGGAAGAGAAAAGGTTTCAGCACCAGCATAGGAAGGGGTTCTTTACGGTAAGAGCAGTGAGAATATGGAATTCACTGAGTGAGGAGACGGTAATGTCAGATTCACTACACCAGTTCAAGCGGGGACTGGATGCATTTCTAGATACCAGGCAGATTTCAGCGTATACTTAAAAATAAAATAAAATAGTAGGTTGATACATGGATTTATTCTGACTGCTGGTTTCAGAGTCGGGAGGGAATTTTTCCTCAGGTGAAGATTGGCTAAATCATTTGGGGTTTTTGCCCTCCTCTGGATCAACTTTAGCAATTTCAGAACTAACAGGTCGAACTTGATGGACGCAAGTCTTTATTCGGCTTTACAAACTATGTTACTATGTTACTATATGCCTTCATACCAGCCATGCCTGCCAGTGCCTACCTGTCTGCATACCAGCTAACCTGCCTGTTCCTGCATTCCCCGGTGTGGGTCAACAGCTGTGACCGGGGTCTGACCAGGAGTAGCACCTGGTCCCTCTGCTCGGTTCCTCTCTGGTTCACGGAGTCGACTGAGCTGCCGTGCGACCTTGGTCGGACCGGGTTAATACTTAGTTACGCCCCTCCAAGCACTCCTCGGTTCATGGTTCAGTGGGATCACTAATCACACTCACACCAGTCAGTCCGGGCGCGAGCGTAACACAATAGTTGTGAGGCACAGAGGAATCACGGAGGACGCTGGTACGGTCACCAAGGTAGTCCTTCAGCATCTTCCAAATCTTTTCCCTCCTTGTCAGAGTACCTCGCACCTCAGGGCCTGGGCGCTGGAAGGGTCTGAGAAAACTGTACCAGGCCTTTCACAGTGTTCCCCTGCCTCTGCCACATCTGGTTTGTGTCTCCCTCGCCTGTACTCCTTGGTTGTCCAACAAACTGTGACCTCTGCCGCCAGCGTTGTCAGATGGGAATATTTTTTAAGAATTCTTCAACAAGGGCCTTCTAGTACTGGAACATTTTATTAGACCTCTCCGTCACGGGAAGGAGAGATAGAACGTTCTCCTTGTAGCGTGGGTCTGGAACCATACACACAGAAATCTACGTGCCATCAATACCCAGCAGCTTATGAACAATCTAAAGTCATCTTTAGCTCTCATCCTCTACCTCTACTGTCCAGACTCAGCATTGTCACACTATAACAACACATTGCAGAGTGCCCTGGATGAATCAGCACCTGCTATATGCAGAATAACCCAGCATAGACGGCAGCCCTGGCACACGATGCAAATACGTTTCCAGCGTTCTCCAGCGCTGCTCAAGGTGCGCTAAGCATCTGTGGAGAAAATCACTTTCAGCAGAAGACTTCATCCACTATAAGTCCATGCTCAAAACGTATAACTCTGCTCTCCATCTGGCTAAACAAGTCTACTTTACCATCCTCATCACATTTCTAGCCAACAATCCCAAAAGACTCTTTGAAACCTTTCACTCCCTCCTGAGCCCTAAAGTACAGACCCCCGTTATCACCAACCTAAGCGCTGACTATCTGTGCACTTATTTCCCACAAAAAATCAATCATATCCGTCAGACATTTTTGCACAATCCCCTCAGAGTCTGAATCTCCTTTCCCTCCCAAACCTCAAGTTTACTTTCCATCTTTGAGCCTGTCACAGAAAAAGAATTGACCAGAATCCTCGCCCTACAACCAGCAACAGTGACCCTATTCTCTCAAATCTCCTTCAGTCCCTTTCCTCAGTTGTCAATACCCACCTAACTAAAAATATTAACTTCTCTCTTTCTTTGGGTATCTTTCATTCAAACATGCAATCATAACCCCTTTTCTTAAAAAGTCATCCCTGGACCATAACTGCACTGATAACAACAGACCTGCCTCTAATCTTCCTTTAATCTCTAAACTCTTGGAACACTTGGTTCACTCCCATCTAATCTGCTGTCTCTCAGATAACTCTCTTCTTTACTCTTTACAGTCTGGTTTCCGCTCTTTACACTCTACTGAAACTGCTCTTACTAAAGTCTCTAATGATCTACTAACAGATAAATCCAATGGTCACTACTCCCTGCTGATTCTCCTGGATCTCTCTGTAGCATGCAACACTGTGGATCACCAGCTCCTTCTCACTATGCTCCGCTCTATAGGCTTCAAGAACACCGTTCTCTCCTGGTTCTCTCCTACTATCTCTCTGACCGCTGCTTTGCGGTATCCTTTGCCAGCTCTTCTTCCTCTTACTATTGGGGTTCATCAAGGCTCAGTCCTAGGCCCCCTCCTCTTCTCTTTGTATACTACCCCTATTGGACAAACCATCAGCAGATTTGGTTTCCAGCATCATCTCTATGCTGATGACACCCAACTATACACCTCTTCATCTGACATCACCCCCACTCTAATACAAAATACCAGTGCTTGTCTTTCTGCTGTCTCTAACATCATGTCCTCCTGCTATCTGAAACTGAATCTCTCCATAACTGAACTCCTTGTGTTTCCTCCCTCTACTAACCTACCTATACTTGACTTTGCAATTTCCTTAGGTGGTGCCACGATAACTCCCAAGCAGCACGCCCACTGTCTTGGAGTCATATTTGACACACAACTTTCCTTTATTCCCCATATACATTCACTCACTCGCTCGTGTCACCTATACCTTAAAAAATTCTCCAGAATCCGACCTTTTCTCACCTTTGATACTGCAAAAACTTTTACGGTCGCTCTTATTCACGCTCGTCTGGACTACTGCAACTCTCTTCTAATCGATCTCCCTCTAACCAAACTCTCCTTTCCAATCCATTCTGAATGCAGCATTTCTATCAGGCTGCTTCACCGACACCTCTACCCTGTGCCAGTCATTGCACTGGTTACCCATTCACTACAGAATACAATACAAACTCATTTCTCACCCACAAAGCTTTGTTATGTTCTGCTACCAAAGCTAAGGAAAGAGAGGAGATCTGTCCCTACTATAAGACTCAGCTGAATCCCTACGATGTAACAGGGAACCTGATCCTGCGATCAGACCTGCTAAAGTCCTAATCTAGTCTGTACGGAGACCTATAGATGTGAGGAGGGAATCCCTACAAGTACTAAGGACTGGGAGGAATATGGGACACCTCCTAACAGAAATAGTAGCAGACAGACGAACAAACAAAATAGATAGAACATAGAGGTCCGTAGACCAAGCAAACTAACAGAGTTAGATACAGAGCACAGGCTAGCTAGAAAGTAGATATACAATGAAGTCCAGCAAAGCCAGAAGGGCGGAGCAGGATTAAATAGGCCAACAAGGTCATGTGACCAGCAAAGGAAAAAAAACCTAACAGCAAGGTTCTAACAGTACCCCCCCTTCTAAGAGGATCCTCCGGATCCCCTAGGACCAGGCTTATCAGGAAATCTCCTGTGAAACGCTCTGATAAGTCTGGACGCGGAAACATCATCTGACCTCACCCAAGAGTTATCCTCGGGTCCGAAACCTTTCCAGGCCACAAGATACTGCAAACTACCTCTATACCGTCTAGAGTCAAGGATGCGAGAAATTTCATATTCCCCGTCCTCCACCACCGGAGGAACAGAGGCAGAGGCGTCACCATCCGACACAACAGCTTTTTTTAACAGAGAGACATGAAAGACCGGATTAATTCTCCAGGAGGTAGGAACCTCCAACCTAACAGCAGATTGGTTGACAACCTGAAGCACCTTAAAGGGCCCTACAAACTTGGGACCCAATTTCTTAGAAGGAATCCTCAACCGCAGATTCCTAGAGGACAACCAAACCATGTCACCAACAGCGAACAAAACCTCCTGTCAAAGTAGTCTTTAGATTTTCTGTTGGCCTCCTGAAGATTACCACGCACATCCGTCCAAATTCTTTCCAAATCACCGAAAAAATTCTCCTCCTCAGGCACGGCAGATCCCAACTTGGAGAACGACCCAAACGACGGATGTCTCCCAGAACAACAAAAAAAAGGCGAACAACCAGCAGATGAAGATGTATGATTGTTCAGAGCAAATTCGGCAAGTGGCAGAAACTCAGACCACCCCTCTTGATTGTCTGCCACAAAACAACGCAAGAACTGCTCAACATCCTGGTTTTTCCTTTCTGTCTGGCCATTAGATTCAGGATGATATCCGGACGAAAACGACAAATGAATTCCCAACCTGTCACAAAAGGCACGCCAAAAACGAGCCACGAACTGAGGACCCCTATCAGAAACAATGTCAGTAGGAACGCCATGAAGTCTGACAATTTCCTTGACAAAGGCCTTAGCGAGAGTTTTAGCGCAGGGCAGTTTGACGAAGGGAACCAAGTGACACATCTTGCTAAAACGGTCCACGACCACCCAGATGACAGTAAAACCCTCAGAGGAGGGAAGGTCAGTTATAAAGTCCATAGCCAAATGTGTCCAAGGAGCACTGGGGACCTCCAAAGGACAAAGCAACCCCGCAGCAGGAGTATGTGAGGACTTAGATCTAGCACATATAGTACATTGGCGCACCCACTTAATGACTTCCTTCTGCCATCCAGGCCACCAAAAACTGCGACCCACCAGTCTCTTGGTCTCAGAGATTCCGGGATGACCTGCCAACCGAGATTCGTGACACTCAACAAACAAATCTCTCCTAAAGGTCCCAGGCACAAACAACCTCCCATGAGGAGTGTTAGATGGGGCATTCTCCTGAGCTTTAAGAATCTCATCTTCCAAAACGGAGTCTAAAGCAGCTATCACAACACCTTCTTGTAAAATGTTTTCCTCTTTCTCAGCACCGACTATGGGAGAAAAACTGCGAGACAAGGCATCCGCCTTAACATTCTTAGTACCAGGGATGTAAGTAACGGAGAAATTAAACCGCGAGAAAAACAGTGCCCACCTAGCCTGACGGGCATTCAGGCGCTTGGCAGCATCAAGATATATCAGATTTTTATGATCCATAAGAACCTGAACGGGAAATTCCGCACCTTCCAAGAAGTGGCGCCAGTGTTCAAATGCGAGTTTAATAGCCAATAATTCCCGATTACCAATATCGTAATTCAGTTCAGTCTCCGAAAAATTTTTTGAAAAAAAGGCACAGGGATGTAATCCATCCCCGTTATCCTGAGACAATACTGCGCCAACCCCCACAGAGGAAGCATCAACCTCAACCAAAAACGGCCTAGTAACATCAGGCTGCATAAGGATGGGAGCAGAGGTGAACCTCTCCTTGAGATACACAAAAGCTTCAATGGCCTCAGAAGACCACTGAACCGCATCAGCACCTTTCCTGGTGAGATCAGTCAGAGGTTTGACAATACTAGAAATTTTTTTTATGAATTTTCTGTAGTAATTGGCGAAACCCAAAAACCTCTGTATCGATTTCAAACCAATAGGCCTAGGCCATTCCTGCACAGCCTGAACCTTAACCGGATCCATCTCAAAACCTTTGCTGGAGATAATGTAGCCCAAAAAACTAATTCTCTGTACAGCGAACTCACATTTCTCCAGCTTAGCAAAAAGCGAATTGTCCATTAATAACTGTAATACCTCACGCACGCTCCGCCAATGAGACTCCAGATCTGGCGAATAAATCAAAATGTCATCCAAATACACAACCACATTTTTACCGATCAAAGGTCTAAGGATGTCATTAATCAGATTCTGAAAAAATGCAGGAGCATTAGTAAGACCAAAAGGCATAACCAGATTCTCAAAATGACCCACAGGAGTGTTAAAAGCAGTCTTCCATTCATCACCCTCCTTCATGCGCAACAGATTGTATGCCCCCTTAAGGTCAATTTTAGAGAACCACTTGGCCCCCAATAACTGGTTAAACAGATCAGGAATCAATGGCAGTGGGTAAGGATTGCGTACCGTAATTTTGTTAATCTCACGAAAATCCAGACAAGGACGTAAACCGCCGTCCTTTTTTTTTACAAAAAAAAATCCAACCGCCACAGGAGACTTAGAGGGCCTAATGTGACCGGCGGCCAAACTTGTCTGTATGTATTCCTCCAAAGCCTTCCTCTCAGGAATGGTAAGATTAAATAAACGACTTTTAGGAAGAGTCGCTCCAGGGACAAATTCAATAGAACAATCATAGTCTCTATGGGGAGGCAAAACCTGCGATTCCTTCTCAGAAAAAACTCTCCAAAAATCCTGAATAGGAACAGGCAATTCTCCCCTATCCAAAGCTGCAATACGCCCGTTACAACACTTGTCATAACATTTATGGCTCCAGGATTTAATTTCACTGGTAGACCAATCCAGTACAGGATTGTGAAATTTTAACCAGGGCAAACCCAATATTACTGGAGAAGGCAAGTTATTCAACACTACCAAATCCAATTTCTCATGGTGAACACCATTAATAGTGAGAGGAAATTCACTGACCTTGAGAGTAATATTCTTCAAAGGGGAGCCATCCACAGAAACCACAGCAATGGGGGATGATAAAGGTTCAGGTTTTAAATTGAGTTTTTCCACGAATCCCCCATCAATTACATTCAGTGTAGACCCGCAATCGACAAACACCCGAAATTCCATTAATTTTTCCTGAGCAATCGTGTAAGCAGCTAAAAATACACCCTTGGAATTTAAACAGGCAATACGGGCGTGACTGACCATTTTTTTTTCTTTCTTCATACGAAGCTCACAGCCTTTAATCAAATGACCAGATTTTCCGCAATAGAAACACAAGCCTTCTGAAAAACGACGGTCTTTTTCTTGAGAGCGAGGTGCCACCGATCCAATCTCCATCGGTTCACCACTGTTAGTACACACATTATCATAACCAGAAACTGACATAGCAGAGGATTTGCTCTCATTAACCCTAGCACGCAGTCTTCTATCCACCCGTATAGCTAATTGCATAGCCTGTTGCAAATCCTCAGGTGTAGGATAAGCAATTAGCAGGTCTTTAACCCTTTCACTGAGCCCAGCAAGAAATAGACTTTTCAGTGCAGAATCGTTCCACCCTGTTTGAGTGGACCAACGACGAAAATGAGTACAATATTTTTCGACATTACCTGATCCTTGTTTTAAACGTCTCAACTCAGTCTCAGCTGATGCCACACGGTCAGGATCATCATATAATAGTCCTAAAGCAGAAAAAAAACTATCCACTGATCTGAAGCATGTATCACTAGGTTGCAAAGAAAAGGCCCACTCCTGAGGCTCTTTGCGCAAAAGTGACATTATGAACCCTACGCGCTGGGATTCATCCCCAGAGGACTTGGGTCTCAAACGAAAATACAATAAGCAAGCATTTTTAAATGAAAAAAATTCTCGATGTTCACCAAAAAATAAATCCGGCAAACATACCTTAGGCTCCAAGAAATATGCTCCAGGACAGTTACTCACGTGCTGACGGAGCTCGGCCACTTCCAGAGAGAGTCCCTGCAGGTGTTTAGCCAAATCCTGAACCGACACCATGATGGAACAAAAAAAAAAAAAAAAAATCTTTCCTTAGAGAATTTGCAGGCTGGACTTACTGTTATGTTCTGCTACCAAAGCTAAGGAAAGAGAGGAGATCTGTCCCTACTATAAGACTCAGCTGAATCCCTACGATGTAACAGGGAACCTGATCCTGCGATCAGACCTGCTAAAGTCCTAATCTAGTCTGTACGGAGACCTATAGATGTGAGGAGGGAATCCCTACAAGTACTAAGGACTGGGAGGAATATGGGACACCTCCTAACAGAAATAGTAGCAGACAGACGAACAAACAAAATAGATAGAACATAGAGGTCCGTAGACCAAGCAAACTAACAGAGTTAGATACAGAGCACAGGCTAGCTAGAAAGTAGATATACAATGAAGTCCAGCAAAGCCAGAAGGGCGGAGCAGGATTAAATAGGCCAACAAGGTCATGTGACCAGCAAAGGAAAAAAAACCTAACAGCAAGGTTCTAACAGCTTTCCACAGTTCTGCACCACCCTATATCTCATCCCTCATTTCTGTCTATCACCCTTCTCATGCACTCTATTCTGCAACTGATCTAAGACTAACATCCTCCTTAATCCGAACCTCACACCTCCGTCTCCAAGACTTCTCTCATGCAGCGCCAGTTTTCTGGAATGCGCTACCCAAAACGATCTGACTAAAATCTAGCCCCCATGTTTTTAAACGTGCTTTATAAACACATCTGTTTAGACAAGCCTATCACCTCAACTCACTAACCCAACTCTCCCCTGTTCCCTCCTAAATGATAATCTTAATCTGCTCCTGCGTATTCATCTGTCTCCACATCCTCCATGCACCAAATAGCACACGGTAACTGCACTTAGACAGATGACCATGCTCTACCTATTGTGTCCCCCTATTTCCAAATAGAAAGTGTGAGCAACCAGTAATTACTGTCGCCCAAAATGCGTACAATGCAAAGGTCACGGTAGAGGCAGCGGAACATAAGGTCAGCCATGTGTGCCAGACTGCCAACAGCCAATACTTCCCTGTCCTTACCAAGAGGATGACTGTCCATGCTCTCCTCCTCATCCTCCTCCTCGTTCTCCCTCTCCTTAGGCCATCCACGTTGGACAGACGGTATGACAGTTGTGTGGGTAGTACCATCTGTAGTGCAGGAAACCAGCTCCTGTTCATCCTCCTCATTATCACCCAATCCGTGTTGAGATGAGGCTGGGCTGTGTAGCATCACCCTGTATGATTCCTTGCTCCATCTCATTGTGCTCTGTCTTCAATGCCTCTTCTTTAATTGTGAGCAGCGAGCATTTCAATAGACACAGAAGCGGGATGGTGACGCTAATTATGGCGTTATCGCTGCCCACCATCTTGGTGGAGTACTCAAAGCTTTGGAAGACGGCACAGATGTCACATGTCAGACATCCATTCCCACTCATCAGCTCTTATGTGCAGAGGCTGACCTAAATTCCGATAGGCACGTTGAAGCTGGTAATCAACAACTCCTGCTGCTGCTCACAAATCATTCCCAACATCTTCATCGTTGATTTCCAATGCATGGTCACATCACACACCAGTCGGTGAGCTGGAAGCTACAAACGCTGAAGCACTGCCAGGGTGGCGGAAGCTGTAGCTATCTTACTGAAATGGGCACACACGGCGTACTTTCACAAGCAGTTCAGGCAGACCTGGGTTGGTTTTGAGAAACCGCTGGACCACTAAGTTAAGCACATGGGCCAGGCATGGTACGTGTCCGAGGTTGCCTAAATTCAGAGCCACCACCAGGTTCCGGCCATTGTCACATACAAACAGTTTAAGTACATAATGTGGAATATCTCCTGAAAAAAATGAATCAAGTGAAACAGTTTTTTTTGTATAGAGACTCGTGTTAAATACAAAAAAGCAAATGATAAACAATAATTAGAAAAAAACAATGGGAGGAAAAAATAGAAAAACCTAAAGCTTGCTGTGATACTGGTATTGGCACCCTTTACATTAATTTAGTATGGAAACACATTTTGACTCACCTGTGGTAAATCACAAAAGATTTACTTGTGATTAATTGCCGGTGCCCATGTGACATGAATTAGCCAATGAATGATGAAATTCAGTGTTTTAAAAAGCCCCATGTTAGGCCCTGTTCCTTTGTCACAATGGCGAAGACAAAGGAGCTGTCGGAGGACATCAGAACTGCTATTATTAGCAAACACAATACTTCCAGAGGGTATAAGGCCATCTCCAAAGACCTTGGTATCCCAGTTTCCACAGTGCGCAATTTTATTAAGAAGTTTGCAAAGCATGGAACCGTCAAGAACCTCCCTGGACATGGGGAAAAAAAGGAAAATTGACAAGAAATGTCTTCGAAGGTTGGTGCGAATGGTGGAGAAAACCATGGATGCGCCATTTCTGGGGTGGTTGAGGGCTGGTGTTTCTAGCCTGGGAGGAGGCCAATATTCATGGCACCCTTCCTGGGCTACTAATATCAGCCCCAGCTGTCTGCCTAGCGTTTGCTAGCTATTAAAATAGGGGGACCCCACGTCATTTTTTTTTGGGTCCCCCATTTTAATAGCTAGTAAATGCTAGGTATTCAGCTGGGGGCTGATATTAGTAGCCTGGGAAGCTCCATGGGTATTACCCCCTTCCCAGGCTTCAAACATCTGTCCCAGCCTTCTGCTTAACCTCCGCTAGAGACTAAAATTAAGGGGAACCCCACGCCAATTTTTTTTTTTATAAATCCTTTATTTTAACACTAAATGACCAACACTGTCACTGTACTTATTATATATGTGACTGACTTGTTTCTATCTATCTAATCTATGTGTGATGCTCTATTCTTTCTGTTCTAAATTGTCGGGTACCGATGTTATAACTGTCTGCGGCTGATGAATTGCCGGCTTTTTATGTTTCACTGAGCACTGTTCCCATCGTTTTGGCCAATTGCTGTAATGCCACAACCACCATGGCTGCGGCATTACGGTGAGTGGCAGGCAATCCCTGCATGTTAATTGGCGCTCTAAATAGCGCCAAACATGCAGGAAGGGGACCGGAGCTCCCGCCCAAGCATCACACAAGTACTCGGCGAGCTCCAAGCATCTCGAGTACTGAGATGCTCGGGTGAGTACTGAGCAGTAGCGAGCATGCTTGCTCATTACTAGTGCAGAGCTTTATGGGCAAAGGCCAAGGAAAAAAACCATTGCTGAAAAAGACATAAAAAGGAATGACTGATCTTTGCCAAAGAGTACCTTGACAAACCACAATCCTTCTGGGAAAATGTTCTGTGGACAGATGGAACAAAAATAGAGCTTTTTGGTAATACAAAGAAAGCAAGTTTGTTTACAGATGGCGCAATGAAGCTTATAAGAAAAATAACACTTTACCAACAGTTAAGCATGGTAGAGGATCCATAATGCTGTGGGGTTGCTTTGCTGCATCTGGTACTGGAGGCCTTGACCATATCACAGGAATCATGAAATTAGAGAATTATCAATAGATTTTAGAGCCAAATGTCCTACCCATTATAAGAAAACTTGGTTTAAGTTGGTTTGTTTTATTGTTGTATTACTTTTGACCACTAATTAAAAATCCTGAGGATAAAACTTTGGTAAATTTTCATTTAGTTCTGAAGATATTGTACAGTCTATGAAAAAAATGAAAGGACGCCAACAAAGGTGAGCAGCACTGTATTAGCTTCAGCACAGCCTGTTGCCGCTTGGCCGAGGCAGTGCTGCAGTGCTTCCAGCTTGCGACTGATGTGGTCATTTCGGAGATGGAGGCTGAAGAGGACGAGGTGCAGGAGCTACAGAATGTGGAGGCAACCCTGATTGACCCAGGGCCCGCAATCCTCTGTGTCGGAAGGACGTATTCCTTCCGAGGGTCCGACTGGGTCCCATCTTCCACTATATTAACAGTGTGCCATCAGTGAGATGTCCCTTACCTGGCCACAAGCACTTGTCCACGTGTCCGTGGTTAGGTGGACCTTCCCAGTAACGGCGTTGTTGAGGGCATGGGTGTTAGAACTCTCCTGTTTGGTTTTTTCTAGTTTGCTGGTCACATGACCATTTTTGCCTATTTAATCTGGCTCCGCCCTCCTGGCCTTGCTGGACTTCATTGTATTTTCTACTCTTGAGCTAGCTTGGTACTGTTACCTTTCTCTGTCAGTTTTGCTAGGTCTTCTGACCTCTATGTTCTATGTTGTGTGTTTGTCTTTTACTGCTACAATTTCTGCTAGGAGGTGTCCAACTTTATCCCAGTCCCTAGTTCTTGTAGGGATCCCTCCCTTGCATCTATAGGTCTTCGTACAGACTAGCCGAGGACTTTAGCGGGTCTGATCGCAGGATCAGGTTCCCCGTTACATCGTAGGGATCCAGTTTAGTTCTATTGTAGGGACAGATCTCCTGTCTTTCCTTAGTGCTTGTAGCAGATCATAACAGTAAGTCCAGCCCAAAAAATTTCTCTAAGGAAAGATCCCCAGTTTCCATCATGGTCTCGGTTCAAGATTTGGCTCAACGCTTGCAGGGACTCTCTCTGGAGGTGGCCGAGCTCCAACAACACGTGAGTAGCTGTTCTGGAGCACATTTTGTGGAGCCAAAGGTACGTCTGCCTGATCTATTTTTTGGTGAACAACAAGATTTTTTTTCTTTTAAAAATGCTTGTTTATTGTATTTTCGTTTAAGACCGGATCCTCTGGTGATGAATCACAGCGCATAGGGTTCATAATGTCACTTTTGCGCAAGGATCCTCAGGGATGGGCTTTTTCTCTCCAACCTAGTGATCCGTGCTTTAGATCAGTGGATAGTTTTTTTTCTGCTTTGGGTTTGTTGTACGATGATCCTGATCGTGTCTCATCTGCTGAGTCTGAATTGAGACGTTTGAGGCAGGGATCAGGTAATGTGGAAAAATATTGTCCTCACTTCCGTCGGTGGTCTGCCCAGGTGGGGTGGAACGATTCAGCTTTGAAAAGTTTGTTTCTTGCGGGGCAAGGTGAAAGGGTTAAAGATTTGCTGATTGCTTATCCCACACCTGGAAACTTGCAGGAGGCTATGCAATTAGCTATACGGGTGGACAGGAGACTGCGTGCAAGGGTTAATGAGAGCAAATCCTCTGCTATGTCAGCTCCGAGTCTTGAGAGGGTCTGTGCTGACAAAGGAGAGCCGATGGAGATTGGGGCGATGACACCCCGCTCTCAGGAAAAAGACCGCAGGCTTTCTGAAGGTTTGTGCTTCTATTGCGGAAATTCTGGTCATTTTATTAAGAACTGTGTGCTTCGTATGAACAAAGAAAAAAAAATGGTCAGTTATGCACGTATAGCCTGTTTAAATAATAAGGGAGTATTCCTATCTGCTACTACCGCTGCTCAGGAAGAATTAATTGAATTTCGGGTATTTGTGGATTGTGGTTCTACTCTGCATGTGATTGATGGGGGATTCTTGGAAAAACTTAAATTAAAACCTAAACCTTTGTCATCCCCTATTGCTGTGGTTTCTGTCGATGGCTCTCCCTTGAAGAGTGTTACTCACAAGGTCTGTGAGTTTCCCCTCACTATTAATGGTGTTCATCAAGAGAATTTGGATTTGGTAGTATTGAATAATTTGCCTTCTCCAGTAATATTGGGTTTGCCCTGGTTAAAATTGCACAATCCTGTATTGGATTGGTCTACCAATGAAATTAAGTCCTGGAGCCCTAAATGTTATGACAAGTGTTGTAACGGACATATTGCTGCGGTGGAAAAAGGGGAATTACCTGTACCTATTCAGGATTTTTGGAGAGTTTTTTCTGAGGAGGAGTCACAAATTTTGCCTCCCCATAGAGACTATGATTGTACCATTGAATTTGTCCCTGGAGCGACTCTTCCTAAAAGTCGTTTATTTAATCTTACTATTCCTGAGAGAAAGGCTTTGGAGGAATACATACAGACAAGCTTGGCCGCCGGTCACATTAGGCCTTCCAAGTCTCCTGTGGCTGTTGGATTTTTTTTTGTTAAAAAAAAAAGATGGCGGTTTACGTCCTTGTCTGGACTATCGTGAGATTAATAAAATTACTGTACGCAATCCTTACCCACTGCCATTGATTCCTGATTTATTTAACCAGTTAGTGGGGGCCAGGTGGTTCTCTAAAATTGATCTCCGGGGGGCATACAATTTGTTGCGCATGAAGGAGGGTGATGAATGGAAGACTGCTTTTAACACTCCTGTGGGTCATTTTGAGAATCTGGTTATGCCTTTTGGTCTCACCAATGCTCCAGCATTTTTTCGGAATCTTATTAATGACATCCTTAGACCTTTGATCGGCAAAAATGTGGTTGTGTATTTGGATGACATTTTGATTTATTCGCCGGATCTGGAGTCTCAT
The DNA here is from genome assembly GCF_046119375.1 of Phyllobates terribilis. Classification (NCBI taxonomy): domain Eukaryota; kingdom Metazoa; phylum Chordata; class Amphibia; order Anura; family Dendrobatidae; genus Phyllobates; species Phyllobates terribilis. The sequence goes on along the minus strand of NW_027362765.1, from coordinate 380,926,197 downwards.
TGGCGGAGCGTATGTGAGGTTTTACAGTTATTAATGGACAATTCGCTTTTTGCTAAGCTAGAGAAATGTGAGTTCGCTGTACAGAGAATTAGTTTTTTGGGTTACATTATCTCCAGTGAAGGTTTTGAGATGGACCCGGTTAAAGTTCAAGCTGTGCAGGAATGGCCTAGGCCTATTGGTTTGAAATCGATACAGAGGTTTTTGGGTTTCGCCAATTATTACAGAAAATTCATAAAAAAATTTCTATTATTGTCAAACCGCTGACCGATCTCACTAGGAAAGGTGGTAATGCGGTTCAGTGGACTTCTGAGGCCATTGAAGCTTTTGTGTTTCTAAAGGAGAGGTTCACCTCTGCTCCCATCCTTATGCAGCCTGATGTGACTAAGCCGTTTTTGGTTGAGGTTGATGCTTCTTCTGTGGGGGTTGGTGCGGTGTTGTCTCAGGAAAGCAAGGATGGAGTACATCCCTGTGCCTTTTTTTCAAAAAAATTTTCTGAGACTGAACTTAATTACGATATTGGTAATCGGGAATTGCTGGCTATTAAACTCGCATTTGAACACTGGCGTCATCTCTTGGAAGGTGCTGAATTTCCCATTCAAGTTTTCACTGATCATAAAAATCTGATCTATCTTGATGCTGCCAAGCGCTTGAATGCCCATCAGGCTAGGTGGGCACTTTTTTTCTCGCGGTTTAATTTTTCCGTTACTTACATCCCGGGTACCAAGAATGTTAAAGCGGATGCTTTGTCTCGCAGCTTTTCTCCCATGGTCAGTGCTGAGGAGGAGGAGGAGAGCATTTTACAAGAAGGTGTTGTGATTGCTGCTTTGGACTCCGTTTTGGAGGATGTGATTCTTAAAGCTCAGGAGAATGCCCCATCTAACACTCCCCATGGGAGGTTGTTTGTGCCTAGGACCTTTAGGAGAGATTTGTTTGTTGAGTGTCATGAGTTTCGGTTGGCAGGTCATCCAGGAATTTCTGAGACCAAGAGACTTGTGGGTCGCAGTTTTTGGTGGCCTGGATGGCAGAAGGAAGTCATTAAGTGGGTGCGTCAATGTACTGTGTGTGCTAGAGCTAAGTCTTCGCATGCTCCTGCTGCGGGGTTGCTTTGCCCTCTGGAGGTTCCTAGTGCACCTTGGACACATCTGGCTATGGACTTTATTACTGACCTTCCCCCCTCTGAAGGTTTCACGGTCATCTGGGTGGTCGTGGACCGTTTTAGCAAGATGTGTCACTTGGTTCCCTTCATCAAACAGCCTTGCGCTAAGACACTCGCTAAGGCCTTTGTCAAGGAAATTGTCAGACTACATGGCGTTCCTACTGACATTGTTTTTGATAGGGGACCTCAGTTCGTGGCTTGTTTTTGGCGTGCCTTTTGTGACAGGTTGGGAGTTCATTTGTCGTTTTCATCCGGATATCATCCTGAGTCTAATGGCCAGGCAGAAAGAAAGAACCAGGATGTTGAGCAGTTCTTGCGTTGCTTTGTGGCAGACAATCAAGAGGGGTGGTCTGAGTTTCTGCCACTTGCTGAATTTGCTCTTAACAACCATACATCCTCTTCTGCTGGGTGTTCGCCATTTTTTTGTTGTTCTGGGAGACATCCGTCTTTTGGGTCATTCTCCAAATTGGTATCGGCTGTGCCTGAGGAGGAGAGTTTTTCCGGTGATTTGGAGAGAGTTTGGACGGATGTGCGTGATAATCTTCAGGAGGCTAACAAAAAATCTAAGAGGTACTTTGATAGGAAACGGCAAGAGGTTTCGTTTGCTATTGGTGACATGGTTTGGTTGTCCTCTAAGAATCTACGATTGAGGATTCCTTCGAAAAAATTGGGTCCCAAGATTGTAGGGCCCTTTAAGGTGCTTCAGATAGTTAACCAATCTGCTGTTAGGTTGGAGGTTCCTACCTCCTGGAAGATTAATCCGGTGTTTCATGTTTCTCTGTTGAAAAAAGCTGATGTGTCGGTTGGTGACGCCTCTGCCACTGTTCCTCCGGTGGTGGAGGACGGGGAATATGAAATTTCCCGTATCCTAAATTCTAGACGGTATAGAGGGAGTTTGCAGTATCTCGTCGCTTGGAAGGGTTTCGGACCCGAGGATAACTCATGGGTGAGGGCGGATGATGTTTCTGCTTCCAGACTTGTCAGAGCGTTTCACAGGAGGTTTCCTGATAAGCCCGGTCCTAGGGGATCCGGAGGATCCTCTTAGAAGAGGGGGTACTGTTAGAACTCTCCTGTTAGTTTTTTTCTAGTTTGCTGGTCACATGACCATTTTTGCCTATTTAATCCGGCTCCACCCTCCTGGCCTTGCTGGACTTCATTGTATTTTCTACTCTTGAGCTAGCTTGGTACTCTGTTACCTTTCTCTGTAAGTTTTGCTAGGTCTTCTGACCTCTATGTTCTATGTTGTGTGTTTGTCTTTTACTGCTACAATTTCTGCTAGGAGGTGTCCAACTTTATCCCAGTCCCTAGTTCTTGTAGGGATCCCTCCCTTGCATCTATAGGTCTTCGTACAGACTAGCCGAGGACTTTAGCGGGTCTGATCGCAGGATCAGGTTCCCCGTTACATCGTAGGGATCCAGTTTAGTTCTATTGTAGGGACAGATCTCCTGTCTTTCCTTAGTGCTTGTAGCAGATCATAACAATGGGTAATGTTCTGGGATCCGTGCTTATGAAAAGTCGGGATACCGGGAGAAATAGTGGCGGCTGGGGACCGAGTACAGAGGGACAGTCGCCGCCATGAGGTTGCGGAAAGCTTCACGAGCCTAAGAGGCAACATTTCCAGTCCAAGCAGTCGAGATTTGTGGCAGTTTAGTATTGTGGCCTGTGGGGCGTTGGCTGCGTATTTGCACTTGCACTCCCAGGACTGGGGTAGGGACAAATGAATGCTGCGCTGGGACAAGGACGTGGACGGGGTTGCTGATGGTGGTGGTTGCAAGTGTGCAATTACAGGTGCAGGGTGGGAGGCATCTTTGCATGCGCCATGGAAAGAGGATTGGCATGCACGCAAAACAACGGAACAGGCAGTGGTGTCACCTGCAGACACTGTTTCTGGAACAGTTGCCCACCTTGTGTCTGTGGCCCCCCCACTGCTTGTTGGTGCCTGTTGTGGTACTACACCTCCCTCCCCATCTGCGCTGCTGTCCTCGCTCTGCATGTCACCTTGCCAGGTTGAGTCACTGACTTCATTGTCCACTACCTCGTCTTCCACGTACACACCCTGGGCCTCCTCCTGACTTGCTGGCAATTGTGTCTCATCATCCACCTCTTGCGACAGTTTCCCACCGTTGCCTTCGTGTGACCGTGGCTGATCAAATATTTGGGCATAGCTACATGCGATCTCTTGTTACCCCAGTTGAAGCAGACCAAGTGAAAGGCCAGAATCTATAAATGGAAATGTGAACAGCTCTTTGGAGTGTCCAAGTGTGGGATCACTTGTCTCCAGGCACTCGGCATGGTGGGAGGAAGGAGGATCATGTTGAGGAATTTGTGGTCCAGACTCACGGCTACTGAGACTGGACCATGTGATTGCAAACTGGCTGGAAGCATTGTCTATTTATCTGCTATCCAACCAATAACCTTTTCACACCTGTCTGGCTTCAAGAGTGGTATTCCGCGGCCCCCTAGAGAGTGGGACAGGAAGCTAGGTCGACATGATGTGGGTGCTTCTTGTGCTCCTTCAGCAGGCACAGTTTCATCTTGCCCACGGCCTCGGCCTTTGCGTGCACCATCACGTCCACTTCCCTGTCCCTTGCCACACACCTTGCCCATTTTAAATGGAGTTTAATATTTGTCACGTTGCCAAAAATGTCTGTATTATTACCGCAGTAATATAGGATCACATCTGATGACCACGGTTTTAGGCAGTGACCTGGGAGTCAGAGATGCTTTCAGGGGTCTTCCCCATGCTGCTCCCAAGTCATTTGAGCACTGTTTCCATCGATTTGATCAATTTTTAGGCCCCCTCTAGACCTCCGGGGGGGGGGGGTCGCCGGAAAAATGCTCGAGTTTCCCATTGACTTACATTGGGCTCGTTACTCGGGTCGAGCACCCAAGCATTACAATTTGTTTGATATGAGCACCCGAGCATTTTAGTGCTCGCTCATCATTAGTGACATTACAGGCAAAGAAAAATAATAAGTAATTCGGTGTGGCAAAATTATTGCACATAGCTGAATTAAATATTTGAATATTAGTAATATTTCATACATAGGAACAAAGAAAACAAAAAAAGAGACCTCTATATAATGTAGCAGTGTGGCCACTAGATGGCACCCTTGTATAGTTGTACATAAAAGGCAAATTTGTAAATGGGGGTCAGGTACACAACATCAAGGGAGGTCTAGCAATCTAGATATCAGTAAAGTATAATATTATAAATGGACTGACAACATCGAATATAAAGTGACAAGTACTTACCCATAAAGTGCTCTTTGGGAATATTGACACACGCAGGCACAGAGCAGTTTATGACCATTTACAAATATGCATTTTATGTACAACTGTATAATGATGCCATCTAATGGTCACACCACAACATTACATTGAGGTCTCTCTTTTTGTCTTTGTTCCGATCTATAATAATTAATAATAATAATTTTTATTTTTCTAGCGCCAGCATATTTCTCAACACTTTAAAATTTGAATCTATGGACTAATACTAATATTTAGTGATGAGCAAGCATGCTCGCTACTGCTCAATGCTCGCCCGAGCATCTCACTGCTCGAGATGCTCGGCGCTCGCCGAGTATTTCCGGGGTTGCTCGGCGGGAGCTCGGTTCCCCTATCTGCATGTTTGGCGCTCTTTACAGAGGCAATGAACATGCAGGGATTGCCTTCCACTCACTGTAATGCCGTAGCCATGTTGGTTGTGGCATTACAGTGATTGGCTGGCCGCACAGCGTTATTAGGTCTATATCAGACCTGGCACCGCCATGCTCGTCACAGTCACTCCGGAATCAGACAGTGTAGGGAGAGGTGCTGCTGAGCTAGGGAGAGATTTGCTTGTTTATTAGGTAGTGTAGGTAGAACAGAAGTATATTACACAAATCCATCTCAACAAACAGTCCTTCTGAGGACTAATCCATCTGCAGAGATATCAGGCAGACAGGGTGTATAGGCAGGCAGGGTATATAGCAGACTGCAGTGCATATAGCACAAGAGGCTCCATTCCAGTTCTGTCTGCTGCTGCTGATAGATATTTCTAGACATAGGCCCAGGTCTCAGGGGCCAGGAATAATTTTTTTTTGTATCTTAATCCTCATTATTTGCTTAAAAATCAAACCAGAGAACACCATTTTTCTGCGCCATTTGCTTGTTGGCATTGCAGAATACAGCCAGGTCCTTTCCACATTACAGCGCTAAAAATCGAGCTATTTAAAACTGTGGTTTGTCTGTCACACGAATCACGTATAATTACGCTGAAAATATTGCCAGTTCACTGTTAAAAATACCTACCTACAGGCCAGCTATTTAAAATTGTGGTTTATCCGTCACACGGATCACATATAAGTTCGCTCCAAATTCAGCCATTTGTATTGAGCGTGGAAGATACTGTCCTCCATTTAAAATGGGCAAGGCACGTGGCAGGGGACAGGGGACTTGATGTGATGGTGATGGTGCATGCCAAGGTCGTGGGCAAGCTGAAATTGTGCCACAACAAACACCCACATCTTCTCGCTCGACCTTCCTGTCCCAATTAATAGGGGACCGCAGAACATCACTACTGAACACAGAGCAGTCTGAAAAGGTTATTTGTTGGATAGCAGATAATGCTTCCAGTCACTTAGCCACCACCACCACCCTGTCTTCCACATGGTCAAGTCTCAGTCGCCGTGAGTCTGGACCGCATATTCCTCACCCTGAACCTCCATCCTCCCACCTTGCCGAGTACCCAGAGACAACTGATCCCACACTTGGACACTCCGAAGAGCTGTTCACGTTTCCATTTATAGATTCGGGCCTCTCGTCCAGTCCACTTGAAGCGGGGCAAGAGGAGATCGCATGTAGCGATGCCAAAATATTTGGGCAGCCACGGTCACATGAAGGTGATGGTGGGAAAGTGTTACAAGAGATGGACGATGGTGAGACACAATTGCCAGAAAGTCAGGAGGAGGACCAGGGTGCGAAAGTAGAAGACGAGGTGGTGGATGATATTGTAAAAGACTCAACCTGGCAGGAGGACATGCAGAGCGAGGACAGCAGCACACAGGAGGGGGGGGGCAGAGCACCCCAACAGGCAGGAAGAAGCAGTGTGGTGGCCGCAGACAGAAGACAGGCAACCATTCCCCATAACACCAACACGAAGGAAGTTGCCAGTACGACTGTTAGGTCTTCCCGAGTCTGGTTGTTTTTTAAAGACTCTGCCGATAACCCCAAAAAGGCCATTTGCACCACCTGCCAGGCCAGCATCAGCAGGGGTGGCAAAACAACCAGCCTCACCACGACCAGCATGATCCGACTCATGGCAGCAAAGCACCCGACTTTGAGGGGCCAACCCCAGGGTCCAGGAACAGTGTCTGCGGGTGGCACCACTGCTTCTTCCGCTGTTGTGCATGCAAGCCAATCCCCTGTCCATAGTGCATGCAAAGATGCCTCGTGCCCTGCACCTGTTGTTGCACACTCTCAAGTAGCAGCATCAGGAAGCCATGTCCACGTCCTTGTCCCCACGCAGCGTTCAGTTGTCCATACCCCAGTCCTTGGACCGCAAGCGCAAATACGCAGCAAATGCCCCACAGGCCACACTACTAAATTCCCACATTTCGCGACTGCTTGAACTCAAAATGTTGCCTTTTAGGCTTGTGGAGACGGAAGCATTCCGCAACCTGATGGCGGCGGCCATCCCCGGTCCCCAGCCACCACTATTTCTCCCGGTGTGCCGTCCCCGCATTACACAAGCACGTGTCCCAAAACATTAGCCATGCCCTCAACAACGCAGTTACCGGGAAAGTCCACCTAACCTTGGGACGGAACACGTCCTCCCGACGCCAAGGATTACGGGCCCTAGGTCAATCAGGGTTGCCCCCACAGTCTACAGCTCCTGCACCTCATCCTCCTCAGCCTCCTCCTCCTCTTCAGCCTCCATCTCCGAAATGACCACATCAGTCACAAGCTGTAAGCACTGCAGCGTTGCCTCGGCCAAGCGACAACAGGATGTGCTGAAGCTACTGTAATATACTTAGGTGACAAACCGCACAATGCTAAAGAGATATGGACAGCTCTGAAAGAGCAGGCAGATCTGTGGCTCACACCGCTGAACCTACAGCCAGGCAGGGTCGTGTGTGACAATGGCCGGAACCTGGTGGTGACTCTGAGGTGAGCCGAGCTCACACACGTACCATGCCTGGCCCAGGTGCTTAACCTCGTGGTTTAGCGGTTTCTAAAATCCTACCCCGAGCTGCTAGATCTGCTTGTTAAAGTACGCTGCCTGTGTGCCCATTTTAGAAAGTCACCTATAGCTTCCGCTGCCCTTGCCGTGTTTCACACAGTCTGGTGTGTGATGTCCCCACGTGTTGGAACGCTACACTGCAGATGTTGGGAAGGATTTGTGAGCAGAAGAGGGCAGTTGCTGAGTAGCATCAACAAGGCCATCCGTATTCAGTTCAGACTGCACACATAAGACCTCAGGAGTGGACATGGATGTCAGACATATGTACCATTCTCCAAAACTTTGAGGACTCCACCAAGATGTTGAGCGGCGATGATGCCATAATTAGCATCACCATCCCGCTTCTCTGTCTTCTGAAATGCTCTCTGCTCACAATCAAAGAGGATGCATTGCAGGCAGAGCATGATGAGATGGAGCAAGAAACCATACAGGGTGATTACACACAGCCCAGCCTCATCTCATCCAAACGTGGACTGGGTGACAATGAAGAAGAGGAGGAGGAGGAAGAACAGGAGTTAGTTTCATGCGCTATAGACGGTATTACCTTCACAACTGTCATACCGTCTGTTCAGCGTGGAAGGCCTGAGGACAGAAAGGAGGAGGAGAGCATGGTCAGCCATCCTCTTGGTGAGGACACGGAAGTCTTGCCTGTTAGCATTCTGGCACACATGGCTGAGTTTATGTTACGCTGCCTTTCCCATGACCCTCGCGTTCTGAAAATTTTGGGTGACAGTCATTACTGGTTGATGACACTTCTAGACCCACGCTACAAGGAGAACTTTATATCTCTCATTCCTGAGGCGGACAGGTCTACAAAAATGGGGCAGTACCAGAAGGCCCTTGTTGCGGAACTATTAAAAAATTCCCATCTGAAAATGCTGGCAGCAGAGGGCACACTTCGTTGGACAACCAAGGACTACAGGCAAGAGAGACACAGCTCCAATCCAGCAGAGGCAGGGGAACACTTTCAAAGTTCTGGGAGAATTTTCTCAGCCCCTCCCATCGCACAGGCCCTGAGGCGTGGGGTACTCTCACAAGGAGTATAAAGTTTGGGAAGATGCTGAGGGAGTACCTTGCCGACCATACCAACGTCCTCCGTGATTCCTCTGTGCCTTATAATTATTGGGTATCCAAGCTGGATATGTGGAATGACCTGGCTCTCTACGCCTTGGAGGTCCTGGCATGCCCTGCCGCTAGCGTTTTATCAGAGAGGGTTTTTAGTGCCGCTAGTGGAATTATAATTGATAAGCGCATCCGCCTGTCAACTGAAAATGCTGACAGGCTGACTCTTATAAAAATGAACAAGGGCTGGATTGGGCCAAACTTCTCAACACCACCGAATGATAGCAGCGTAACATAAACTCAAATCCAGTGTCTTTTTTTTGGGAGGTGTATTCCCATGCACCTTTTCACACCCACACATGAGTATACGCTTCCTGATTTTGGCTATTTGCGCTTGTTCTCCTCCTGCTCCTAATACTCATCCTCCACCACCATATCACCAGGGTGACCCTGGTCCATAATGCAACACCCACATAATTTTTTTAAAGGGTGTTTATGATGCCCGTAAAAAAAAAATTTTATACAGTATGTTCATATATATCCCCCAGGGGTAAATGTTTGTCAGCCCATACACTTAGTGCATGGGCATTACAAGTATAGGAGACCCGCTCCTTTCTAATGGGAACATTTTTTATGAGGCCCTCCTCCACGTCTCTTGCAAGGGGCATTGGAGTGTCTTCCAATTTTTGGCAGCCCTTGCATTCACTGCATAGGTCAACACTATGGGAGACCCACTTCCTAATAATGGGAACATTTTTTCATGAGGCCCTCTACGTCTCTTCCAAGGGGCATTGGAGTGCCTTCCAATTTTTGGCAACCCTTGCATTCACTGCATAGGCCAACACTATGGGAGACCCACTTCCTAATAATGGGAACATTTTTTCAGGAGGCCCTCTGACCTCCACATCTCTTCCAACGGGCATTGGAATGCCTCCCAATTTTTGTCAACCCTTGCATTCACTGCATAGTCAAACACAATGGGAGACCCACTTCCTAATAATGGGAACATTGCTTTCAGGAGGCCCTCCTCTAAATCTCTTCAAAGGCGTATTGGGGTGCGTCCAAATTTTCAAATGGGTATTGGGGTGCATCCAAATTTTGGCCAGCCCTGCCATTCACTGCATACACAATAACAGTATAGGAGACCCACTCTTTAGTAATGAGAACAACAAAGCCTAGCCGGCTGATGGCTCTCTAAGAATAGTGAGGGCCAACTGCTGGCCCTTTAAGAATAGTAAAGGCCGCCTGATGGCACTATAAAAATAGGCTCTGTGACATTCAGAGTCCCTCCTTCATAAATGAAAAAGGATGTGTCTGATCATGGCCAGATAAGGTTGTAAAATGTTAAAATGACATTTCCCGGTGAATGCATTTGTCATGGTTGAACGCAATGCAAAAGTGCAAAAACGCATCAAAAACGCTACGTGTGAACATAGCCCAAGGTGTGGAGGAGTATTTTTGTTTTTGGTTATTTATTTTGCCTTATATACAAGTCATTACCCTGGAAAGGATGTTCTTTAACATATTTCCCAGGAAAATACATTTTGGTTTTGTTTTTTTATGTTTTATTGTGAGTCCGTAAAAGTGGCGTAATACCTCTGACAACATTGTTAACAGCAGTGACTTGGGAGTCATAAATGCTTCCAGGGATCTTCCCCATGCTGTTCCCATGCAATTTGAGCACTGTTCCCATCGATTTGGGCAATTTTTAGGCCCTCTGAAGACTGCCGGGGGGAGCTGACAGCAAAATGCTCGAGTTTCCCATAGATTACATTGGGCTCGTTGCTCGGGTTGACCACCCGAGCATTCCAATGTGCTCGACCCGAGCAACGAGCATTTTAGTGCTCGCCCATCACTACTAATGTTCGAATATTTAATTCACCTATGTGCAATAATTTTGCCACCCAATTACTTATGATTTTTCCATGCCTGTAGTGTTGTTGCAAATTTTGTGTCTTCACCATTTGAGCTATTACTATTTTTCATATACTTATTGCATTGTTGGTTGCCTATTTACCTTTTTTTTTCGGACTAGAAGGCGCACATTTTCCTCCAAAATTTGGGAGGAAAGAGGGGGGGTGTCTTATAGTTTGAATGTATCATGCTGCTGTGGCTGTGGATGGGGGGGAGTGGCAGCGGTGGAGGAGCGGGGCACAAGAGGCAGGAGCTGCCTGCTGCAGCTCACACTGTGTCCGCTGCTAAAGAAAATGAATATTCACTGCTCCCCATGCTCATGCGCAGCGCTGGAGCAGAGGGAATGAAGGTGAGTAGAAGAATCCTTTATTTTTTTGTGTGCATGGTGATGGGGATAGGGGTGCCATGCATACCAGGTTGGGAATGTAATGCAAGTCCTCCATACGTATCGCTCATTACTGAACTTTTGCTTAACAAATGTATACAGAAAGGGGGAAGATTTATTACAGTCTTATAGTTAATTATCAGTTAGACATCCTACTGGCCATGTTACACTTTTCTTTCCCACTTCACCGCTTATTTGGTGTACTTTACACTAATGTTAGAGGCAATAACGGCATGTGACATTAATAAATCTGCTGTATTTTACAACTCTATTTAGCCAGGCTGTATTTTTTTTTTACTACTGCACATACTGCACTCTATACTGTGTTCCAAATTATTATGCAAATAATATTTTCTGAGATTTTCCCAAATTACCTATATAAATTGCAGTCATTGTAATTCTCCAGTCAAATAACTATTAGAGTACAATTGAAAGGTTTTTGTACAAACTGCCTATGATAACAGGATATTTTTAAAAAAATAAAAAACTCAAACTGCACTCAAAATGCATGTTCCAAATTATTATGCACAGCAGAGTTTTCAACCTTTTCATTTTAATAAAGAACAAAAAAATGGTCATTTTTGAAATTATAAGCATTAGCAGGTTATTACACACTGAAATCAAACAGTTTTCAACTCAAAACTTTATTCTAGGTGATGTTACATTTGCACATAGGACCCCTTGTTCGAAAGGAGCTTCTGAACTCTCTCGTCCATTGAATTTGTCAGGTTTTGGATGGTTTCTGCTTCAATTGTTTTGCATGAGGACAGAATACCCTCCCAGAGCTGTTGCTTAGATGTGAACTGCCTCCCGCCATCATAGACTCTCCTTTTGATAATGCTCCAGAGGTTCTCAATGGGGTTGAGGTCAGGGGAGCATGGGGGCCACACCATAAGTTTGTCTCCTTTTATGCCCACAGCAGCCAGAGATGCAGATGTGTTATGTGCAGCATGAGACGGGGTATTATCATGCATGAAATGATCTCGATGGTCCAGATGGATGGAGTGGAGGATGGCTGGTTGATGGACACCCCATGCAAACACGGCTAAGGCGCCAACAAGGAGGAGGTGGAGTAATGTTTTGGGCTGGAATCATGGGGAGAGAGATTGTCGGCCCTTTTAGGATCCCTGAAGGGGAAAAGATGAACTCCATAATGTATGTTGAGTTTCTCAAACAGCACTTCCTGCCATGGTTCAAGAAGAAGAACCGTGCATTCCGCAGAAAGATCATTTTCATGCATGATAATGCCCCGTCTCATGCTGCACATAACACATCTGCATCTCTGGCTGATATGGGCATAAAAGGGGACAAACTTATGGTGTGGCAGCCATGCTCCCCTGACCTCAACCCCATTAAGAACCTCTGGAGCATCATCAAAAGGAGTGTCTATGATGGCAGGAGGCAGTTCACATCTAAGCAACAGCTCTGGGAGGGTATTCTGTCCTCATGCAAAACAATTGAAGCAGAAACCATCCAAAACCTGACAAATTCAATGAATGACAGAGTTCAGAAGCTCCTTTCGAACAAGGGGTTCGATGTGCAAATGTTACATCACCTAGAATAAAGTTTTGAGTTGAAAACTGTTTGATTTCAATGTGTAATAACCTGCTAATGCTTATAATTTCAAAAATGACCATTTTTTTGTTCTTTATTAAAATGAAAAGGTTGAAAACTCTGCTGTGCATAATAATTTGGAACATTCATTTTGAGTGGAGTTTGAGTTTTTTATTTTTTTAAAAATATACTGTTATCATAGGAAGTTTGTACAAAAACCTTTCAATTGTACTCTAATAGTTATTTGACTGGAAAATTACAATGACTGCAATTCATATACAGTACAGAACAAAAGTTTGGACACACCTTCTCATTTAAAGATTTTTCTGTATTTTCATGACTATGAAAATTGTACATTCACACTGAAGGCATCAAAACTATGAATTAACACAGATTGAATTATATACTTAACAAAAAAGTGTGAAACAACTGAAAATATGTCTTATATTCTAGGTTCTTCAAAGTAGTCACCTTTTGCTTTGATGACTGCTTTGCACACTCTTGGCATTCTCTTGATGAGTTTCAAGAGGTAGTCACCGGAAATGGTCTTCCAACAATCTTGAAGGAGTTCCCAGAGATGCTTAGCACTTGTTGGCCCTTTTGCCTTCACTCTGCGGTCCAGCTCACCCCAAACCATCTCGATCGGGTTCAGGTCTGGTGACTGTGGAGGCCAGGTCATCTGCTGTAGCACCCCATCACTCTCCTTGGTCAAATAGCCCTTACACAGCCTGGAGGTGTGTTTGGTGTCATTGTCCTGTTGAAAAATAAATGATGGTCCAACTAAACAGAAACCGGATGGAATAGCATGCCGCTGCAAGATGCTGTGGTAGCCATGCTGGTTCAGTATGCCTTCAATTTTGAACAAATCCCCAACAGTGTCACCAGCAAAGCACCCCCACACCATCACACCTCCTCCTCCATGCTTCACGGTGGGAACCAGGCATGTAGAGTCCATCCGTTCACTTTTTCTGCGTCGCACAAAGACAAGGTGGTTGGAACCAAAGATCTCAAATTTGGACTCATCAGACCAAAGCATTGATTTCCAGTGGTCTAATGTCCATTCCTTGTGTTCTTTAGCCCAAACAAGTCTCTTCTGCTTGTTGCTTGTACTTAGCAGTGGTTTCCTAGCAGCTATTTTACCATGAAGGCCTGCTGCACAAAGTCTCCTCTTAACAGTTGTTGAAGAGATGTGTCTGCTGCTAGAACTCTGTGTGGCATTGACCTGGTCTCTAATCTGAGCTGATGTTAACCTGCGATTTCTGAGGCTGGTGACTCGGATAAACTTATCCTCAGAAGCAGAGGTGACTCTTGGTCTTCCTTTCCTGGGGCGGTCCTCATGTGAGTCAGTTTCTTTGTAACGCTTGATGGTTTTTGCAACTGCACTTGGGGACACTTTCAAAGTTTGCCCAATTTTTCGCACTGACTGACCTTCATTTCTTAAAGTAATGATGGCCACTCGTTTTTCTTTACTTAGCTGCTTTTTTCTTGCCATAATACAAATTCTAACAGTCTATTCAGTAGGACTATCAGCTGTGTATCCACCTGACTTCTGCACAACACAACTGATGGTCCCAACCCCATTTATAAGGCAAGAAATCTCACTTATTAAACCTGACAGGGCACACCTGTGAAGTGAAAACCATTTCCGGTGACTACCTCTTGAAGCTCATCAAGAGAATGCCAAGAGTGTGCAAAGCAGTCATCAAAGCAAAAGGTGGCTACTTTGAAGAACCTAGAATATAAGACATATTTTCAGTTGTTTCACACTTTTTCGTTAAGTATATAATTCCCCATGTGTTAATTCATAGTTTTGATGCCTTCAGTGTGAATGTACAATTTTCAAAGTCATGAAAATACAGAAAAATCTTTAAATGAGAAGGTGTGTCTAAACTTTTGGTCTGTACTGTAGGTAATTTGAGAAAATCTGAGAAAATATTATTTGCATAATAATTTGGAACACAGTGTAGACCTAACTATTGTGTTCAATGTCCCATGGTTTGTCATTTGCTGACCACGTTCATTGTGCATTGCTGTTTAGCCCTTTTCTCTGACATACATGTATGGCTCAAGTTGGGTGCAGGCTTATGGGGCGGTCTCAGGAGCTGAAACTGAACCATACCCAGCAAATGCAGAATGTGTTACACAGCCAGCACCTGTCTGCAATATCAGCAATCAGAGTCAAGCTTCGATAGCTACTTATAGCCCCTTAAATGCTATTGTCAATCTCTAACTGCAGCACTTAAGGTGCCTAGAGTCTGCTGAAGGACCCCATGGATATTATGCATGTTAGTACTCCTGTGAATGCATTTGGTATCACCGTAATGACACTGGCTTAGAGAATCACATCCATGTAATTTTTAATGCACACAATGAATGTCATAAAAACAAATCTCTAAAAACCTAGGCGAAATTTTTTTTGTTGACCTCACTGTGCTTGGTTTTTTTTGTTTTTTTTTCAGTACAGTATTTGTAAAATGAACATTGTCATTTAATACTACATCTCGTCCCGGCGACCGCGACCAATCAGCAGAGCGGCGTTTAAATTTGCTGCCGATATCGCTGATTGGTCGCGGTGGCCGGCTGCGACCAATCAGCAGAGCGGCGTTTAAATTTGCCGCCCATCTCGCTGATTGGTCACGGTGGCCGGCCGCGATTAATCAGCAGAGCGGCGTTTAAATTTGCCGGTCATCTCGCTGATTGGTCGCGGTGGCCGGCCGCGACCAATCAGCACAGCGGCGTTTAAATTTGCCGCCCATCTCGCTGATTGGTCGCGGTGGCCGGCCGCGATTAATCAGCAGAGCGGCGTTTAAATTTGCCACCCATCTCGATCATTGGTCGCGGCCGGCCACCGCGACCAATCAGCAGAGCGGCGTTTATATTTGCCGGCCATCTTGCCGATTGGTCGCGGTGGCCGGCCGCGACCAATCAGCAGAGCGGCGTTTAAATTTGCTGCCCATCTCGCTGATTGGTCGCGGCCAGCCACCACGACCAATCAGCGTTGTATTAGTGTGGGCCCAGGAGCGGCGCTGCTTGTGCGGCTCCGTATTAGCGAGGACCAGGGAGCGGCTGCTCGCAGCAGAAGCATCCCGACTGGCGGCGCCGCTCCCCGGTTCTCCGTTCACACTTGCTGTCGGGAGATCAGCGGGCCAAGCCACTGATCTTCCGACGTTAGCCGCATGGAGTTCAGCGGCGCCGGTCGGGGTAGTTGTGCTGCTAGCGCCGCTCATCTCCCCACTGCATCGCCGCTGACCTCCGTTCGCCAGATGAGCCGCTACCGGCCGCCATCTTTCTTCAGAAATCCCGCGGCGCTGATTGGCCGCTGCCGGACCAATGAGCAACGCGGGATTTCCAGGACAGACAGACAGATAGACAGACAGATAGACAGACAGACAGAGAGGATAAGACAATTATATAGTAGATAGTAGCTTTTTTTCTGATAATTTTTCCTTCAGTGTTTAAGCCATTCATCGATGTGCCAGAATATTGCACATGCCTATCTCTTCTATCGCTGTCGTCTCTGTAACTATTGTAATGTGTAAACATGTGCAGTAAGATTCTTAGGACGCCAGCGATGGAGAAGGATGGCAGGCGAGATCATCGGACATGTTCCAGTTATTTGACTTGGGAATTATCATTACTATATAGACCAGAAATGGGGAATCTTTTTTTCTGCCAGGGGCCATTTGGATATTTACACCATCATTTGGGGGCCGTACAAAATTTTCAACTTGAAAATCATGCTGCTAGATTTTGTCAAACATTTAATTATCTTCCCCCCTAATGTGACGGCTGACGCTGCTTCTCTTTGGTGCGGATGTGACGTTAGATAATATGGATGATGTTGCTATTTGCAACTGCTTTCCCAGGTTTGCGTCCATCTGGAGCGCAGTGGATTCTTTGCGATGATAAGTTTTGTAAAGAACTTGCAGCAGTAAGTCGCATCAAACACAGATGAATATTACACTACACGTCTACTCACAATGGGAAATTCATCACTGCTCACGTTACATTTATAGAACTAAAGCAGTGGAAGGTCTGCAGTATATACATTTCAAAGGAGACACTGGGGCTGCTGTATATGCATCACATAGCAGACACAAACTGCTGAATACATATCACATAGGAGACACAGACTGCTGTTTATACATCACTTAGGAGACACAAATAGCTGTACACATCAAATAACGCTGGGGTCTCTCGGTTCGATTTCCCACCAAGTACAACATCTGTAAGAAGTTTATATGTTCTCCCTGTGTTTGCGTGGGTTTTCTCCGGTTTCCTCCCACACTCCAAAAAGACATACTGATAGGGAATTTAGATTGTGAGCCCCATGGGGACAGCGACGATAATGTCTGTAAAGAGCTGTGGAATTAATGGCGCTATATAAATGAGTAAAATAAATAAATAAATAGGAGACACTGGGACTGCCATATACACTTCACATAGGAGGCACAAAGAGAGCTGTGTACAGTACATAGGAGACACCTAGACTGCTGTATATACACAACACCCAGGAGACACCAAGACTGCTGTATATACAACAAATAGGAGACACTGAGACGGCTGTATATACATCACATAGGAGACACTGAGACTCCTGTATATACATCACATAGGAGACACAGAGACTGCCATATACACATCACATAGGAGAGAGCTGTATACATCACATAAGAGACAGAGACTGCTGCATATGCATCACATAGGAGATACTGAGACTGCTGTATATACAACACATAGGAGATACTGAGACTGCTGTATATACATCACATAGGAGATACTGAGACTGCTGTATATACAACACATAGGAGATACTGAGACTGCTGTATATACATCACATAGGAGACAACGAGACTTCTATATATACACATTACATAGGAGACACCAAGACTGTTGTATATACATCACATAGGAGACACCGGAGCTGGAGTATATTAACTAGCGTACCCTAGGACTGGAGTATATACATCATAGAAGACATGGCAGATGCAGTGTAGTCATGACAGGAGAAATGGGGCTGTGGTATAGACATCACATAGGAGATTCCAAGACTGCTGTATATACAGTACAGACCAAAAGTTTGGACACACCTTCTCATTTAAAGATTTTTCTGTATTTTCATGACTTTGAAAATTGTACATTCACACTGAAGGCATCAAAACCATGAATTAACACATGTAGAATTATATACTTAACAAAAAAGTGTGAAACAACTGAAAATATGTCTTATATTCTAGGTTCTTCAAAGTAGCCACCTTTTGCTTTGATAACTGCTTTGCACACTTTTGGCATTCTCTTGATGAGCTTCAAGAGGTAGTCACCGGAAATGGTTTTCACTTCACAGGTGTGCCCTGTCAGGTTTAATAAGTGGGATTTCTTGCCTTATAAATGGGGTTGGGACCATCAGTTGTGTTGTGCAGAAGTCAGGTGGATACACAGCTGATAGTCCTATTGAAAAGACTGTTAGAATTTGTATTATGGCAAGAAAAAAGCAGGTAAGTATAGAAAATCGAGTGGCCATCATTACTTTAAGAAATGAAGGTCAGTCAGTCCGAAAAATTGGGCAAACTTTGAAAGTGTCCCCAAGTGCAGTTGCAAAAACCATCAAGCGCTACAAAGAAACTGGCTCACATGAGGACCGCCCCAGGAAAGGAAGACCAAGAGTCACCTCTGCTTCTGAGAATAAGTTTATCCGAGTCGTCAGCCTCAGAAATCGCAGGTTAACAGCAGCTCAGATTAGAGACCAGGTCAATGCCACACAGAGTTCTAGCAGCAGACACATCTTTTCAACAACTGTTAAGAGGAGACTTTGTGCAGCAGGCCTTCATGGTAAAATAGCTGCTAGGAAACCACTGCTAAGGACAGGCAACAAGCAGAAGAGACTTGTTTGGGCTAAAGAACACAAGGAATGGACATTAGACCAGTGGAAATCTGTGCCTTGGTCTGATGGGTCCAAATTTGAGACCTTTGGCTCCAACCACCGTGTCTTTGTGCGACGCAGAAAAGGTGAACGGATGGACTCTACATGCCTGGTTCCCACCGTGAAGCATGGAGGAGGAGGTGTGATGGTGTGGGGGTCCTTTGCTGGTGACACTGTTGGGGATTTATTCAAAATTGAAGGCATACTGAACCAGCATGGCTACCACAGTATCTTGCAGCGGCATGCTATTCCATCCGGTTTGTGTTTAGTTGGACCATCATTTATTTTTCAACAGGACAATGACCCCAAACACACCTCCAGGCTGTGAAGGGCTATTTGACCAAGAAGAAGAGTGATGGGGTGCTACGCCAGATGACCTGGCCTGCACAGTCACCAGACCTGAACCCAATCGAGATGGTTTGGGGTGAGCTGGACCGCAGAGTGAAGGCAAAAGGGCCAACAAGTGCTAAGCATCTCTGGGAACTCCTTCAAGATTGTTGGAAGACCATTTCCGGTGACTACCTCTTGAAGCTCATCAAGAGAATGCCAAGAGTGTGTAAAGCAGTCATCAAAGCAAAAGGTGGCTACTTTAAAGAACCTAGAATATAAGACATATTTTCAGTTGTTTCACACTTTTTTGTTAAGTATATAATTCCACATGTGTTAATTCATAGTTTTGATGCCTTCAGTGTGAATGTACAATTTTCATAGTCATGAAAATACAGAAAAATCTTTAAATGAGAAGGTGTGTCCAAACTTCTGGTCTGTACTGTACATCTTATAGGAGACAACGAGACTGCTATATATACATCATATAGGAGACACCAAGACTGTTGTATATATATCACATAGGAGACACCGAAGCTGGAGTATATTAACTAACGTACCCTGGGACTGGATTATATACATCATAGCAGACATGGGGGATGCACTGTAGTCATGACAGGAGAAAAGGGGCTGCGGTATAGACATTACATAGGAGACACTGAGACTGCCATATACTCTTCACATTAGGAGACAAAGACAGAGCTGTATACGTCACATAGGAAACACAGAGACTGCTGTACATACAACACAGAGGAGGCACTGAGACTGCTGTATATACATCACATAGGAGACAACAAGACTGCTGTATATACATCACATAGGAGACACTGGAGTATATTAACTAGCGTACCCTGGGACTGGAAAATATACATCACAGGAGACATGGGGGATGACGTTTAGTTATCTGAGGAGACACGGGGCTGTTAGACATTACAGGAGATATGGGGCTGCGGTATAGACATCACAGGAGACGCAGCCGCTGCTGTCTTTCTCTGTGGGATGGGAGCGCATCAAAAGCTAACTCTGCTCACAAAGCATGTCCGGATACTGGCACTGGACAGTGTGAGAATGTAATCTTTCATTGCACACGCCATCTAGCTTGCAAAACAAGATGAAATGAGAGTGCTGTGGACCCCGGGAATCTGTCCATAAATGGCCAGCGAGCCTGTGGTTTACCCCTGATACAGACCAAGATGAACACTGTTTCAGCACAAAGCAGCACAGGAAACGTTATGAGACACTGTACAGTGTGGAGTTTGGCAAATATGTCTAATGGTAAATGATTGCTATTGACTCCTACACTTTTCATATTTGGTTAGTTATTGGATTATATGACTTTAATGTATATTATTATTTGTGTACAACTAGAGTATGTGTAGGTTCTGCCTTCATTTGTCTTTGGGACTCGAGGTTGATGAACAACATGCACATGTATTTATAGTGATGAGCAGAGGCGTAGTTAGGATTTTGGTTCAGTGCGGGCGAAATTTTTGAGTGGGCCCCTAACCAGGTAACCCTGATTACAAAAATAGTGGTGCACCCAGATAGTGGATGTAGGAGAACCTCAGCAGATGACCACGCTGTTACTGAAAATAATCTCTATACAAAGACCAGCACTGATAATACCGCCATATGGTGACATATATTGATAGATATCAGTCCTTCAGAACATATAAGAGATCACTTTACAGTTATATATAGTAACCTACAGGTGACATTCTGATTAAATTGTTCACTTTTCCCATCTTTTCCATCTGGCCCAGACCGACACGACAACTTCTACAGCAATGACTCAGAGTCTCAGGTCTGCATGCGGCCCGCTGAGGATTTTTATCCGGCCCGCAGGACTATGGGTGGAGGAGAGCGATACTTACCTCTCCCCATGCCTCCACAGATCCGCTGTCTTCCTGCTGTGCGCTCCCTGTGACGTCTCAGGTCAGAGGGTGCGGTGACTTCTTTCCACCGCCCCCTCCCCTGAGCAGTCACAGGCAGCGCAGAGAGGGACAACGCCGGCGACGCCTGGAGTCCAGAGCAGCAGCAGCAGGTGAGGAGGAGTGAGGTGAGTATTTGATTTTTTTTTTTTTATGTATGGAGGCTTGGGGCATTATATGGAGGGGTGATATGCTGCATGGGGCATTATGTGGGGGGGTGACATGCTGCATGGTGCATTATATGGGGGGATGACATGCTGCATGGGGCATTACATGGGGGAGTGACATCCTGCATGGGGCATTATATGGGGGGGAAAGGGACATTGTGCATGGGGCATTATATGGGGGAGTGACATCCTGCATGGGGCATTATATGGGGGGGAAAGGGACATTGTGCATGGGGCATTATATGGGGGGGTGACAGCCTGCATGGGGCATTATATAGGGGGTGAGTGATATCCTGCATGGGGCATTATAAGGGGGGGGGTGACATCCTGCATAGGCATTATATGGGGGGGTGACATCCTGCATGGGGCATTATAAAGACAGGGGAGTGATATCCTGCATGGGGCATTACATGGTGGGAGAAAGGGACATCCTGAATGGGGCATTATATGGGGGGGAGTAACATCCTGCATGGGGCATTATATGGGGGGAAGGGACATTGTGCATGGGGCATTATATGGGGGGGTGACAGCCTGCATGGGGCATTATATGGGGGGGTGACAGCCTGCATGGGGCATTATATGGGGGGGGGAGTGATATCCTGCATGGGGCATTATAAGGGGGGGTGACATCCTGCATGGGCATTATATGGGGGGTGACATCCTGCATGGGGCATTATAAAGACAGGGGAGTGATATCCTGCATGCGGCATTATATGGTGGGAGAAAGGGACATCCTGAATGGGGCATTATATGGGGGGGAGTAATATCCTGCATGGGGCATTATATGGGCGCACAGCCTGCATGGGGCATTATATGGGGGGAGTGACATCCTGCATGGGGCATTATATGGGGGGGTGACATCCTGCATGGGGCATTATATGGGGGCACAGCCTGCATGGGGCATTATATGGGGGAGAGTGACATCCTGCATGGGGCATTATATGGGGGGTGACATCCTGCATGGGGCATTATATGGGGGGTGACATCCTGCATGGGGCATTATATGGGGGGTGATATCCTGCATGGGGCATTATATTGGGGGGTGACATCCTGCATGGGGCATTATATTGGGGGTGACATCCTGCATGGGGTATTATAAGGGGGGAACAGCCTGCAAAGGGCATTATAAGAGGGGAACAGCCTGCCTATTGAGGACCTATGCTGCCTATCGGGGACATTTACCTGCCTATTGGGGACCTATGCAGCCTATTGGGGACATTTACCTGCCTATTGAAATACCGGTAAGTTTGTTGATTTAACTTTACTTGTTCTTCATTTTAAATATTGTATTTGTTCCTGTATTGTTTTATTACTTCAAAATATGATATGTGCAGTGTGCATAGGAATTTGTTCATAGTTTTTAAAAAAAAACTATATTCCAGCCCTCCAATGGTCTGAGGGACCGTGAACTGGCCCCCTGTTTAAAAAGTTTGAGAACCCCTGCTCTAGATGGTAAAAAAAACCTCTAGAATATAGTAATGCTGTGTGCAAGTGCCCTAGAAAACAGTGCCCACATTTTGCCCCCTAGAAAGTAATAGTGCCCTCTGTGTGCCCCTCTGACAGTCACAATAACCTGAGTTCCTCTATAACGATAAGTGCCAAATTTACATTTAATAATGTCCTGAATCTGCCCCCATGTACAGCTCCCCTCTACACAGTATGATGCTCTCCTATACATATTATAATTCCCCCTCACTGTATAGTATCCCCCACACACAGTATACTGGTCCCTTAGTAGTCCCTCCAATCTGATGGCTCCAACACTATATGATGGCCCCCACACTGTACAAAGACCCCACATTATCTTGCACACTGTAAGATGGCCCCCACACTATGCAAAGACCCCACATTATCTCCAACACTGTATGATGGCCCCCACTCTGTGCAAAGACCCCACATTATCTCCCACACTGTATGATGGCCCCCACACTGTGCAAAGACCCCACATTATCTCCCACACTGTATGATGGCCCCCACACTATACAAAGACCCCACATAATCTCCCACACTGTATGACCCTAACTGTAATCCCCACACTGTATAAATAGCCTACATATAGTATAATGTGCCAGATAGTCCTCAATATCGTATAATGCACCCCACCATAGGCAGAGTCTGTAGTATAATGCTCCCCCCCTCCTCGTAGGAAGAGTCTATAGTATAATGACCCCTTATAGGCAGAGTCTGTAGCATAATCCCCCATAGGCAGTCTGTAACATAACCCCCCCACCCCCCATAGGCAGTCTATAGCATAATCCCTCCACCCCCCATGAGCAGTCTGTAGCATAATCCCTCCACCCCCCATAGGCAGTCTGTAGCATAATCCCCCCACCCCATATAGGCATTCTGTAGCATAATCCCCCCCACCCCCATAGGCAGTCTGTAGCATAATCCCCCCACCCCACATAGGCAGTCTGTAGCATAATCCCCCCCCATAGGCAGTCTGTAACATAACCCCCCCACCCCCCATAGGCAGTCTATAGCATAATCCCTCCACCCCCCATGAGCAGTCTGTAGCATAATCCCCCTCATAGGCAGTCTGCAGCATAATCCCCCCATAGGCAGTCTGTAGCATAATCCCCCCACCCCACATAGGCATTCTGCAGCATAATCCCCCCACCCCCATAGGCAGTCTGTAGCATAATGCCCCCACCCCACATAGGCAGTCTGTAGCATAATCGCCCAACCCCCCATAGGGAATCTGTAGCATAATCCCCCACCCCCCATAGGCAGTCTGTAGCATCATCCCCCACCCCCCCACCCCATAGGCAGCCTGTAGCATAATCCCATCACCTCCCATAGGCAGTCTGTAGCATAATCCCCCCACCCCCCATAGGCAGTCTGTAGCATAATCCCCCCACCCCACATAGGCAGTCTGTAGCATAATCCCCCCACCCCCCATAGGCAGTCTGTAGCATAATCCCCACACCCCACATAGGCAGTCTGTAACATAATCCCCCCACCCCCCCATAGGCAATCTGTAGCATAATCCCCCACCTCCATAGGCAGTCTGTAGCATCATCCCCCACCCCCCCATAGGCAGTCTGTAGCATAATCCCCCCACCCCCCATAGGCAATCTTTAGCATAATCCTCCACCCCCCATAGGCAGTCTGTAGCATCATCCCCCACCCCCCATAGGCAGTCTGTAGCATAATCCCATCACCTCCCATAGGCAGTCTGTAGCATAATCTCCCCACCCCCCATAGGCAGTCTGTAGCAAAACCCCCCACCCCCCATAGGCAGTCTGTAGCATAATCCCCCCATAGGCAGTCTGTAGCATAATCCCCCACCCCCCATAGGCAGTCTGTAGCATAATCCTGCACCCCAACCCCTAAAGGAAAAAATAAATAAATAAGCACAATACTCACCTCTCTCTCCTCCTGGTTCCTCCGCTGCTCTGAGCGCCCGGCCCGCACCCATCTTCAGAACAGCGGGCCGGGCGCCAAGTGATGACGCCCCCTCTACCTTCCCCCCCCGGTAGCTACGCCACTGGTGATGAGGTTTCAGGTTCAGTTTTGGTTATTGCCTTTTCTAGACACATTTGGAAACTGTTTAATGGAGGCAGAAAGTGTCTAAAGTACATTAGAATTCTGATGCGCAGAGAGGACAACAATTTTTTATGTATAATTTGAGACAGATTTTTTGCACCTCTTTCCTAAAAAGGAATCTGTCTGCAGAATGAACCCTCCTAAGCCATCTAAATGGGCGTTAGATCATAGAAACTGAATAAAATGTTACCTTGCTATCTGTGATCAGAAAGAAATCCACATTTTTCTTACATGTAAATGAGCTGTTAAGATCTATGGGCCAGACATGGGCTTATTATAATTGAAAGGCTAAGGTTAGTCAGGGTGCGTGGGCCCCCCAGAATCATGTGGCATGTCACATGAAATATTTGGGGGGTGATGTGATAGGGTCACATGCTAAACATACAGGTGATCCGATGCACATCTGCAGATGTAAGGAGACTGACAGAATTTTTTCCTTTTAGTGCAGACCTGCACATAACAAGAGGGGATGCTATGGAATATTGGACAGAGTTGAACATAACAAAAGGAAACACTGTATGCTAAGGAATGGCGCTTTACATAATAAAGGTAGGTGCACATGACATGACTGTTTTCTCTCCACCTGAGAAAAACGGTCCAATTATTCTGATAAGACATTGATCAGAGTGGCATCAGTTTTTTTCGGAGATGGAGAGGAAAAAAAGTTTCTACATCTCTGTCAGTGTGTGAAAATCGGACCGCACTCAGTTGTCATCCGAGTTTTATCCTATGTTTTCCATGGATTCATAGACTTGCACTGCCGATATTGATTTGACACTTGGATCAATATCAAACATGTGACCCATTTTTTTCCACAGCCACTGAGTCAGAGGAAAAAAATCGAACATGCAAATGGCCCCATAAAATATCATGGGTACGAGTGCTATCCGTGAAAAACACAAATAGCATTTGTCTGATATAATCGGACGTCTGCATAAGCTAAGGGAGTTTCTTTTGCAAACAAGGGTATTATTCCCATCAATTCTCTGCAAATTTAGCTGCATTTACACAGAAAGAAATTGTTGAACAAGTGTTCTTAAGATATATTTTTAAAGGGTAAACAAGCTGCTGATCACCCAATGTTTTAGCAAACTGCTTCTTCATTGGGTAAAATGATTTTTTGCGCAGCACAAAAGATCATCATTCTCTGCAGTCATCCTCCCCCGTAAGCAAGACTTGCCCTGCTGAGAATAATGGCAGCCCATGTGCAATGAACAATCTATAACAGATCGCTCAGTATGCATTGTTTATTGCGGTTTGTCTGTGTAAACAGACTATTAAACAACTGACTCGCCCAGGGGAATATGGGGAAAACTCGGTACCCGGGCCTTTACCTTCTTTATAGGATGTGACTCTTTAAAAGGGGCTTGTCACTTGATGGGACGGATAACAGTTTTGTCTCGTGACGCCACCTGTGGTTTCTGGTAATGAGTACCAGCGCTGCGACAGACCTCTGGGGCAGTTGTTAGGGCAGCTGGGTTGGTGCGGCTCTCCACAGGCAGAGTAAAGCCCCAGGCAGTGTAGGTGCGGATGGTGATGCTGGGCATTGTAGTGCAGGAGCGATAACGTGGTAGAAATAACTGACAGAGACAGTGGGGTGCAGTCATCCGAGTTTACTCACAGTTATTTAGGTTCTTCAGGTGCACCATACAGGTGACCGTTTCCCAAGTCGCGCTGTGTTTACCAGGCAGGGGTTCAGCACTTTCCCAAGTAACTCAAGAGCACTTAACGGGACCCCTCACTTTATGTTCCTTTCTTGACCGACTTCCCGCGCTGGATCTCTCCCTCCTGCCCTGCGCCCTGCCACACAAAGTCCCGATCAGGTACCTTGAGATCCCTCTGGGCAACTTGGAGTTCCCGGACCTTGCTCTGTGCCCTTTTTGGTGGCTTAGGTGAGGATGTGGCAACTGCACTTTGGAAGTGCAGAAGCCTCCAGTTTTCTGGCCGAGACCTGGAGTAACTCGGTCAGTCCAGGGACCGGTTCCCTTCTTGCGGCCTGATCCCTCTGACACCTGGCAGATTCAGGTGTACGGGTGGCTTCCTGCTCATTCCGTACCCCTGGGATCCCTTCCAGTTCCCAGAGCCTTTCTCCTCTGCTCCCCTCTCCTTTTCTCCTCTCCTGGGCCTCACTCACTTGGCCCAGTCCGGAGCAGAGCTCCTGTAGAGCCCCTGCTCCCACACTTCTCCTCTCACTCACTGACTTCCTTCTCCCTGTTAACTAAGATGGCCCCCTCTTATATACTCCTCCTACTCAAGTGCTCCCCTGGTCTGCGTCCTCCATCCACACCCACTACATGGTTCCCCCCACTCCAGTCAGGGACGGGGCAGCAAAAGAAGTGCATAATGCCCTACCAGCCGGCCTGGAGTCTTGAATGCAGGTGTTGGGGTCCCGGGCAGTACTCCATCCTTACCTGAGAGTGGGATACCACACCTCTGGATCAGGTGCATTACCTCTGTGGCGACCGAACCGTGAGGGGCGCCACACTACCGCAGATCGCTAATGGTTTACCAATCAGCAGTAGTTTAGTGCCTCCGGTCATCCGTGTTGACAGAGACCTTTGCAAGATGCAGATACAGAATCAATATTTGCAGCCAGTAATTTACTGCTGTTGACTCATCTGATTGCAGCCATTTACTTTGTTTCTTCTCCATCTTGTCAAAACCTTCTTGACGAAGTCCTAATGCCGTGATGTGGCCACTGCAGAGTTTGCCATACTGACTCTGCCCCTGAAAATCAAAAGGTCACATATGCATATATATATATATACTGTATGTATATACAGTATATTACATTTTTTCTTGAAAAAAGAATATCACCCTGCATCACAAACTACAGTCATGCACCCGCCATAAATGTATAATTAGCCATTGAGCAAACTCCATTCCAAAATATAAATTGATATGGCAGCACAGTTTCCCCCTCCCTCTATTCAGTATAATACCTTTTGCTCTCTCTACCACCTTTCCACCCCCAATTCATTATCTTACTCCCTGCTCTTTCTCCCACCCCGGGTCATTCACTTTAAAGAAAAAAAAATCCCTTACCCCACCTGGCGATCCCCTGTTCCTCTCCATCCTTCCTCTTCTTGCCAGTGCATATGACGCGCCCCCTGGGCCGTGGGGTACTCGGCAGCCGGTCCTATGGATGCCGGTATGAGGGATATCACGGTGGCTGGCCCGGTCCGTGACCCAGGGCGGTCAATGAAAAGGGGGATTATTTATAGGAAATTTGGAAAGTTTGTGACGCCACAGGTGGAATGCGGCTAAAGGGGGCCGCCGCTGCGGAGCAGTCCTCTGAGGCAGATGGTAGGGCAGCTTGTGATGGAACGGCTCCCCACAGGTGGAGAGGGTCTCAGGGCAGCATGGGATGTAATGGATGGTGGTGCAGGGGGAGAGACGGCAGGACGATCCCGGAGGAAAGACGGACACTCACACGGGGGTAAGCTTCAGTACCTTTACTGGTGATGGTGCAGGCACGGTCCAGGGTACTCCGGGCGAAGGGCGCACTTTTGGACTTGCTCCCCAGTGAGCGGGTGTAGGGCCTCCTGATCCGTGGCTTTGTTCCTAAGCTTCTGACCTGCCTGGAGCTAGGCCTAGCGTGGTTACTGTCTCTCTCTCCTTTGCACCTGCTGACCTGGTGGTAGGGTCTTCTCATGAAGATCACTCTCCCTGGTCGCTGGGGCCTCCGTGACTCCTAGCCCTGGTAATGCAGTCAGCGTTTGGTAACCTGGGACCTGTAGACCTCAGGGATTCCGTGGTCCCTACTGGGTATTAAGGGACCCCGTAGGCATGGACCCGGTGTCCGGTATTTATCTCAGGGTGAGCCTGGCATGCTCCTCTGCCCCCTTGTTACTTCTTCCTTCTCCTCTCGCCTTCGGCCACACTCAGGGCCCTCACTAGGCTTCAGTGCGTGCTGGAGGCCTAGACTTGCCTCACACAGCAGTCTGTGTGCTACTCTCTCACTGAGCACACTCTCTCACTAATCTGAGCTGCCTGGCTCCACCTTCCCTATACCTCTGCTGGTATGAGGTGGAAGGTGGAGGTGTGTGAATGTGTGAGGGCCTCTTGTGGAGAAGTCCATCCATGCACCCTTCTGGGTTCTGTGGCACCAGTGCGCAGCAGGGCGCCACACATACATGTGGAATGACGGAGCCATTGTGATAACGTCGTAGCGCCGGCTGCATCACAGAGAAGGCGATGTTGGCTTCCTGCATGCAGTTACTCCATGTCTCTCTATTGAAGGCAAAGGAGCAACAAGAGCATTCCCTGTTGGTGATAAGTGCTGCCGATGGTGGTACAAAAAATATTATGATGAGGGCAATATGGCCACGGGCCCCCGGGCGGTAGCCCAGATTGCCCTCATTATAATCCGCCTATGGGCATGTAAGTAACACAGAACAGGAGAATTTATATTTATCTTCTTGCAAACACATATTTTGCAGCTCTCCGAGCTCTGCTGTATAGCAACAATATTGCACCTCTGTCTGCCTGTGAGATGGAAGCTGAAGCTGAGAGAAACCTGCAGATGTCAGGGATAATCACACACAGCTCTGCAGTGAGATCAGGAGATCAGAGATCATCCATTACATATCACATTGGTAACGCTCCCTTTAAAATAATCTCTGGAGGCGGATTCTCAGGGAGATCTATGTCCAGCCCATAGATCTTAACAGCTCATTTACATATAAGAAAAATGTGGATTTCTCTGGAATAAGAAATCGGGTCACAGATATCAAGGTATCATTTTATTCAGTTTCCTATGACCTACATGCCCATATAGACGGCTGAGGAGGATTCATCCTAATGACAGATTCCCTTTAATGAATCTCGGCAATGGGTTTATCAATCATGTAAAAAAGCCTCTGTGAATGCTGAAGTGAAGCTCCCACACATTTCTATTAATTCAGCTAAATGATGTTAAATATTGATACTTACTAGAAGTCTTGACAACGATGAGAGCCACTGATAATCCGATTATCACCACTATCAGACCAGCAATCAGGATATACACTGTAGAAAAAACAACATGGAGACTGATTGTTACTTGTGGATCCAATAAGAGAAGAGAAGACAATGACACAATGTAACAACCCGATACAACTGCGGAGCAGCATCTCCAGAAGTCACTGAGGAGACGACATGTCGGGGGTTATGTGCTGCGTGTGGAGATAATTTCTCTGCCCTTTCTCCTTCTATCAATGTCAACGGATCTTCTTTATTTGGAAACATTGGCCCCAATTCATCAAAACCAGCAATTATCTCACCAGTCTTGATGAGGGGGCCTGCTGGAGTCAGACTTTCGTCTAAGAGGTAGTGAGCACCTCCATATGCCTCCCCTCAAATCTTACTTCAGTCAGGGAGTGCTGTAAGATTTTTGGCTTAATGTATGGCACAGCTAATCATAAATTAGATGAGCTGTAGTGTCACTCCTCCACCCCACACCCAGCTCAGCCATTTTGTCAGAGCTGAGCAAAACTGGTGTGAAAATGTCTAAATTCAAAATATTATTGTGCAACACCTCGTTGCGCAAAAATGGTGCAACTTATGAAACTATTTTGCATCAGATTTCTGGTGAAAACACTTTGAAGAATTGAAGCCATTAGGTGATAATGAAAGTGCTTCAACAATTAAAAGTGGAAGGTTACAGAAAGTCTCATCTGGGGGCAGCAGAAAATCGAGGGGGAAATACTGAGCCGGAAGATAATGTTTCCACCTTTTCCTACTGACGATTTCCCTTATAATTATGGGCAGCATGGTGGCTCAGTGGTTAGCACTGCAGCCTTGTAGTGCTGGGGTCCTGGGTTCAAATCCCACCAATGACAGCATCTGTAAGAAGTTTGTATGTTCTTCCCATGTTTGCATGGGTTTTCTCCTGTTTCCTTCCAAAGACATCCTGATAGGGAATGTAGATTGTGAGCCCCAATAGGGGACAGTGATGATAATGTCTGTAAAGTGCTGTGGAATTAATGGCGCTATATAAGTGAGTAAAATAAATAAATAATTAGCTAGATAATATTTTTGCTCTCTAATGTCTTATGCTCTAGCATCTAGTGGTCATGCTTGGTACTACAACTGTGTTATTTGTGTCTGTTCTTGTGTTGATCCTGTCATCAATTAACCATTTACCATTAGTGAAATTAAAGGTCAAGCACAAAAGAATAACCCCATTAATGCACTGATTCTGCCATCACTGGAAAGCTCAGTTTCTAAAATGTAGTATCACAGCAATGGGTGACTGTTTTTTTTCTGCTTGTTTGTTTGTTTTTGCTGAAAGAGCTCATGGTCATTATTGTCTATGGACCTAAGTACATGGCTTTTCTTTGTAGACACACAATCAAATCATTTGACATAATAGAAGAAAACATGTCCAAGTTTGGTCTGATTCACAGATCAAACTTGCCCATTGACGTGGATGATTCTGTGAAAATTACGTGTGCTTGTAAAGGTGTGGAAGAAGTGTCAGCACCCCCTTTGAACACTTGCTGTAAAACATGTCTTTGAGTGTAATGCCTTTTGCTATGTTAAATGTCTTTTTTCTGGTTTAGTGCTCTGCAGTAGTGTATTAGCCTATTATTACTAACGGTCTTTAGCTTAATCTCCAGCCATGGCGAATTGATAGATGAACGCTCTGTAGGAAGATCGATCTTGTGCAGTTTAGATAGGTCCACCAGGGTCTTCTCCACCGTTGTCTTGATTGTATCAAGCCATCGGGTTGCTTGTCTTCCTCTTCGCCTTGTTTCTTCTATTTCTCCCACCATCATGTCCTTCTCAAGTGATTGCTCTCTTCATATGATGTGTTCAAAGTAGGGAAGTCGTAGCTTGGTGATTGTGAGAGCAGGAATAATTTCATCTATCCTGACTCCATTTTGATTTTTGTCAAAATGGAGTTTGAGTTGGTATGTGTGAGAGATAAGGAGTCTTTTGGAATGTCTTTGTCTAGAGACTCAGAGATAAGGAAGAAACCAAAACTAGAAAGTGAGAGATTCCTAAAATCCAAAAGCTGGGTGTAGACAGAATTACCTTTTGCCAATGAGATGTATGCATGCTAATGTCAGCACATATGTAGAGATAAGCTGAGCCAATTATATTACCATGTATGACTATTAATAACCTATATAAATCTGGACCAGAGAATGTAATAAAGTAGATCTAATACTCAAATGTATCAGTCGTAGTTCTTCCATGCACGTATTTGAATTTTACAATTTAATTTGTAACAAGCACAATGTCTCAGAACGTCTCACATTATGTGGTGACAACAAAACCTGGCGCAACAAACAGGGACCCACAAGTGCAAAAGATTGCTGACCCAACCAATTTGCTGTACCCCAGACAGACAGATATTTGGGACAGCTGCAGCAATTGGTGAGAATTTATTCTTACACTACCTGAATTTATCCCTCTGTTTTCGTGGGTTGCAGTGCACGTTGGGTAAGAAGTCGCAGGTCATTTATAGTAAGTGGGTCAATTATTGTTAGACAAAGAACCCTGATGAGACCTTGTGTACTGTGTTGAATTCCTGTGCTGTATGTTGTATGGGGAGTGTGATGAAAGCCGGCCGGTGGGTGCAGCTCTCTGGCGCCCCCTTACCTCTCAGGTCAGTCAAGGTACTGCACCTAGAGAAAGTAGTGCCAGGAAGCTGCAACCAGCGCAGGGAACACGGTAGTGTGTTATCCCTTCAACGTCACTAAACCGTAACGTCACTACACAGCACAACTCGCTAGCGCCCTCTTAGCCTCAGGTCAGTCAAGGAACTGCACCTAGGATAAGCGGTCGCCAGGGAGACTGTCCTGTAACCTACTGGGTATCGGGGCCCTCTGTAGTGAGGGCGGTATATATATCTTCCTTGGCCGCGCCAGGAATATATATATCTGAACCTCCGACCGTCACTACCAGCCTTCCCCAATCCCCAGTTGGTATGCTGCCACCAGTCCCTATTTTAGATATACGCCCAGTCCGTGAATGGGCCTATATCGGGTCAGGAACCAACCCTGGGTAGCGTTTTTGGCTTGAGCCGAGCTCACACGGACGTGCGTTCGTTATGCAGAATAAAAGGCAGGCCCACAATTACTTGAGGTAATTGATTATAATAATACACTAGATACACGATATACAACTAAATATACACAGGTATAAGGTCAGGCTAAACTATACAACAATGGAATACAACACACAGAATCACCACAGCATATCAGTTACCGGTTTCTTGATTTTCTTGTGACGCAGGGAGAGGATTCTGCGATCGCAGGCACGGTTCTTTGTTACAGGCTGAGGCCTACCACCGCATGGTCAAACTGCTCCTCCCCTTGGTGGCCTCAGCTGGTGCTCAGATGTTCAGCACACCACTCTTGGGTCAAGACTGACTTGTCTCTTGTCTGTCCTGCTATCTTACCTGCAACGTCCCGCCCACTGCTGGTGAGGTCAGCTGGCTCAGTCTCCACCCTCAGGTCTAACTTCGATCAGAAGCCCAAATTCTATGGAACCCAATAACTTCTTCTGGGATGGTCTCATGATACCCCCAGGGGTTCCCATGGATTCGGGCCGCCGTAACCGACCTTTTGATATCAATTATGATACCATACGGTCCTCAGGAATGGCTCAGCGCTATATCTTGGCTTCCAGAGCACGTACAAACGTCTACCGCGGAGGCTTGTGTGCGCAATGGCTCCGGGACGCCGTGATATTTTTTTATTGGCCCATCCCACGCAACATGCGTGTACTTTTCATGTTTCTATATCTTATGCCTCCATGCTTGTGACAGACAAAGAAACTAGTCCTATGGGACAAATGGTCAGGTACAGATAGACGAAGCACCCCCCCCTGCTGGCTGTGTTTCCTCTCGAAGTCTTTGAAGCTCCTAGCATTCAAGTGTTAAGTAGGCTTCTTATCTTACAGGAGCCTGGATGGGGGGAAACTATCTAGTTGACGTTTTAACAGAAGGTCCCAAGGGTGGGGGCTGCTGAAGTGTGGCCATCCCTGGATATGATTTATCATTACCAAGATGGCGGCTACAGGTTCATCACACCTCCCCCTATACGAGGGCGCGAGGGGGTAGCACATTCCTGTGTTCCCCCGTGCGTCCTTCTGCACCCTCCCCTTGCCGGGATAACCCGTCAGCGTTACCGTGGTCACGGCCTCTTCTGTGGCGAATGGAGAAGTGGTACTGCTGGAGAGCGAGGCTCCAGCGTAGCAACCTGCCATTCGACCCAGAGACCGTGTGTAACCAGCTGAGGGGGTTGTGGTCCGTCTCCACGGTGAAATGGCTCCCGTACAAGTAGGGCTGCAGACGCTGCAGGGCCCATACAATTGCCAGGCATTCTTTTTCCACCGTGGAGTAAGCCACCTCCCGGGGCAGTAGCTTCCTGCTCAGGTACAAGACAGGATGTTCCTGGCCTGTCGTGTTGACCTGACTTAGCACAGCACCGAGGCCAAAGTCACTGGCGTCGGTCTGTACCACAAACGGCCGGTCGAAGTCGGCAGCTTGCAGTACAAGGGAGCTACTTAGGGCGGCCTTGAGTGCCCCGAAAGCTGTCTCGCAGGCGACTGTCCAGTCGACTGCGACGGGCAGCTTCTTCTTGGTGAGGTCCGTCAGGGGCTTGGCCAGGGTGCTATAGTGTGGGACGAACCTCCTATAGTACCCGGCGGTCCCCAAGAAGGACATCACCTGCTTTTTGGTCCTAGGAGTGGGCCAGGATGCGATGGCATCCACTTTCCCCGGTTCTGGCTTCAGAACCCCCCCGCCTACCCGGTGACCCAGGTAGAGGACCTCACTCATGCCCAGCTGGCACTTTTCCGGCTTGATGGTCAAGCCTGCCCGGTGGATCCGACCGAGCACCTGCCGCAGGTGCTCTAGGTGATCCTCCCAAGTGGGACTGAAGACTGCAATATCGTCCAAGTACGCAGCCGCGTACCCTTCAAGTCCCTCAAGCAGCGTATTGACCATCCGCTGAAAAGTGGCAGGGGCATTCTTCATGCCGAATGGCATCACTGTGGACTCGTACAGTCCAAAAGGGGTGATAAAGGCAGAGCGTTCCCTTGCCGCGGGGGTCAGAGGAATCTGCCAGTACCCCCGGCTCAGATCCATGATGGTCAGGTACTTAGCCCCGGCCATCCGATCGAGCAGGTCATCGATGCGTGGTATGGGGAACGCATCGGTGGCCGTTACAGCGTTGAGCCCCCGGTAGTCCACGCAGAACCGTGTAGTTCGGTCCTTCTTTGGTACGAGGACTACAGGCGAGGCCCACGCGCTGCTGGATGCCTGGATCACCCCCAGCTTCAGCATCTCGTCTATATCTTGGCGCATGTTTCCCTGCACCTCGAAAGAGACCCGATATGCTGAACGCCGGATCGGCGGGTGATCGCCAGTGTCCACGTCGTGGACAGCCATCTCAGTCCTTCCGGGCAGGCTGCTGAACAGCCCCCGGAAGGGGTGCAGGGTGGTCCCCAGCTGGGACCGTTGGTCCTCCGTGAGCTGGTGGCCAACCCCCACATCCTCGATGGACCCACCCGCCTTGGCTTGGGTGAGCAGATCCAGGAGGGTTTCTACCTCTCCTTCCTCGGGAAGGTTGCACACTGGGTGGGCAGTCGCTTCCCGCTCATGATGAGCCTTCATCATGTTCACGTGGAAGGCCTTCCTCCTTCCACGGGCGTGATCCAGGGTGACCAGATAGGTGACGGCATTGAGTTTCTGGTGCACGAAGTAGGGACCTTCCCAGGCTGCCTGAAGCTTGTTCTGTGGTACGGGGACCAGTACCCACACCTTTTGACCCACCTGGTAGGTCCTCTCACAAGCATTCTGGTCGTACCACCGCTTCTGGTCGGCCTGGGCCTGGGCCATATTGTCCTGCACCAGCTTTGCCAAGGCCATCATCCTGTCCCGGTGGCGCACGACATACTCGATGACCGACACCTCGGGGGTGGCCAAATCCCCTTCCCATGCTTCCTTCACCAGAGCCAGGGGGCCCCGTACCCGTCGCCCGTACAGGAGCTCAAAGGGGGAGAACCCCGTTGAGGCCTGCGGAACCTCCCGGTAAGCAAATAGGAGGTGTGGGAGGTAACGCTCCCAGTCTCTCCCGTGGGAGTCGACCAACATCTTAAGCATCTGCTTTAAGGTGCCATTGAACCGCTCACACAGGCCATTAGTCTGTGGGTGATACGGGCTGGCCACCAGATGTTGCACCTGCATTTGCTTACAGAGGGACTCCATCAGCCGCGACATGAACTGGGTCCCTCGGTCGGTGAGCATTTCTTGGGGGAAACCCACTCTGGAGAAGATCTCCAGTAAGGCGGTAGCCACCTTGTCGGCCCGAATGGACGACAAAGCTACCGCTTCCGGGTACCGGGTGGCATAGTCCACTACCGTGAGTATGAAGCATTTCCCGGAGTGGCTGGGAGTGGACAGAGGTCCAATAAGATCCACAGCAACCCTCGAGAAAGGCTCTTCGATGATTGGCAGAGTTACCAGTGGGGCTTTGGGGCGCGGCCCCGCCTTCCCCACCCTCTGACAGGTGTCACACGAACGGCAGTAGGCACCCACCGCGGCTCCCATCCCAGGCCAGTAGAAATGCTGAGCTATCCTGGCCTTGGTTTTAGCGATCCCTAGGTGTCCGGCCATCGGAATCTCGTGTGCGATCCGCAACAATTCCGCCCTGAACGGATAGGGTACCACTAACTGTCGGTCCCTGGGCCACGCCTCCGGTGAACCCTGCTGGACCGTTACCCGGTACAGCCGTCCCTGGTCCCAGACCACCCGCTCGCAGTCTGACTCCATGGGAGGCTGTGCCGCCTGTTCCTTGAGAGCTTTCAGGCTGTCGTCTGCTTCCAACGCAGCCTGAAATTCCTGACTTGATGTGGCCAGAATCGACGAAACTGCCACATCCTCTGTCAGCCCCTCCGGGCATGTCACCTGGCCGCTGTCTGACCCGGCAGACACTTGGTCAGAAGTGGGGAAGCCGTCGGACCTCTGCAAGGCTCCTTGGGCTCCGGCGCTCCCACTCCTGGTGACAGCGGCTATGACCGCTGTGACCGTGGGTAGTGCCTGCTTCCCCTCTGTTTCTGACCAAGCCGCCCGATCAGGCAGGCTTCCTAGGCCTTTGGACATCTCGGATGTGGGGAACTCCTGCCCTGGGGTCTTACCTGGCGGCTCCTCTCTTGGGACACCCCCACCTCCCATGGCCTGTTCCTCCCCCTGCAGTGGGCCTATACTCAGCAGCCTGGATACCCCTGGGAGCCCCACACTGCCGGTAGCTGCCCCCCTCTCCATCCCTGAGCTTCCCTCTACAGAATCCTGCCCGCCCCCTCCCTCACTGGAGGACAAGAGGTCACGGCACGCCGGCTGAGCACCTCTGCGGGCATCCCCACACTCCCCACCTGCTTTCACTAACCCTGTTTGTGTTGTGTCTGTGCAGGTGTTACCCTCAGGTTTCACTCCCTCCTCCTCGGCAGGACACACACTACATACAACATGGTTGGCATTAGCAGCAGACAAATCAATACACTCTTGGGGGGCCGAACTTGGGGGTTCAGAGGGTACATACTGCGATACTAGACGCCCCAAGTCGGTCCCTAATAAAACATTTGCGGGAATATTTGGCGTTACTCCCACCTCCCGCATCCCCCTTCCGGCACCCCAGTCCAAATACACCATGGCAACGGGAAGTGCCGGCTCCACGCCTCCAACCCCGGAGACGGAAAGAGTCTTTCCTGGTACCAAGTCCTGGGGGGACACCACCTCAGGCCGTACCAGTGTTCGTTCAGCGCCAGTGTCCCGCAGTCCCATGACCGCAGAACGGCCTATGGTGACGGGTTGGATGTTGTCCAGGGACCTACCACCACCCCCTCCCACACACAAAACATTGGGCGCTCTCTGGGACTGGGATGGGGTCTTTTGGCGCTGGGGACACTCAGCCCTAAAGTGTCCTGGTTTGTTGCATAGATGACAACGTCTTACGTCTGGTCCTTGCCTGGAGAGGGCAACAGGGGGATACACCCCTTGTGTTCTAGGGGCCGGGGAAACAGGGGCATGACTGGGCTTACCCCCTCTCCAGGTGCTGCTGGCAGACTTCTTCAGCTCAGGCGCCCTGTTATTGGCATACTCGTCTGCCAGGGCGGCTGTAGCAGAAGCCCCTGTTGGTTTTCGGTCACGGAGGAACTGTCGGAGGTCCTCTGGGCAGTTCCACAAGAACTGCTCCGTGACGAACAGTTCCTGGACCTCCTGGCGGGTAGTAAGCGCTAGACCCGAGGTCCAGTGCTCTGCGGCTCTCAACAGCGCCCGCATATGATCGGTCCAGGTGTCCTTGGGGCCACGCAGCAGGCTCCGGAACTTCTGGCGGTACGACTCGGGAGTGAGGTTGTACTGCCGGATCAGGGCCCGCTTGATGCAGTCGTAGTTCTGTACCTCCCCGGCAGGTAAGTCCCCCAAGGCATCCAGGGACTTACCCCTCAAACGGGGGGTCAGGTATCTGGCCCACTGATCCCGGGCCAGATGGTGCTGAAGACAGGTCCGTTCAAATGCCACCAGAAAGGAGTCCAGGTCCCCATCCTTCTCCAGTAGAGGGAAGTCCTCAGCTCGGACTTTGGACGACTTGGTCTCCTGATGGGTTGGTTGCTCTAGCGGAAGCCCCCGCTGGGCCAGGTCCAGTTGGTGCTGGCGCTCCGCAGCTCGCTCTGCACGCTCCGCAACCTCCCGGCGCTCTGCAGCTTCACGCTCCGCAGCCTCCCGGCGCTCTGCAGCTTCACGCTCCGCAGCCCGCTCCGCAGCCCGCTCCGCAGCCCGCTCTGCACGCTCCTCCTCCGCTGCCTTCTCTGATGCTGCCAGGAGGGTTTTGTAGACGGCATCGCCATGAGACTGGAGACTTGCCATAGCCGCTTGTAAAAGGGCTTGTGATCTGGACAGGCTGGGCTGGGTAGGTGGTGGGCAGCCCACTGCGGGACCGTATACTGGGGACTGGCTCCCTGAGGTGCCCGGGCTGGACTCCTCCTCGCCATGAGTAACAATGTCCTCCCCTCCTGCCACACGGACCGTAGCATTAGCCTCTTGCAGGGTCTTGCTCCTGGTGCCGTCTGCCATCTTGGTAACCGACACCGCTGCAACCCTGAGTTTGCACACACCTTGTTATACTTTTAGCCTGACCGTCTAACGTTGGGCTGACCTTAAGACTCCAGCAGTGGAAGTTCCCACTGGCAGTCTTTAGTGCCTGGGAGTAGGGGTCCCACAACACTATTATTCTGCAATCCCACCGCTCTGCCACCAATGTGATGAAAGCCGGCCGGTGGGTGCAGCTCTCTGGCGCCCCCTTACCTCTCAGGTCAGTCAAGGTACTGCACCTAGAGAAAGTAGTGCCAGGAAGCTGCAACCAGCGCAGGGAACACGGTAGTGTGTTATCCCTTCAACGTCACTAAACCGTAACGTCACTACACAGCACAACTCGCTAGCGCCCTCTTAGCCTCAGGTCAGTCAAGGAACTGCACCTAGGATAAGCGGTCGCCAGGGAGACTGTCCTGTAACCTACTGGGTATCGGGGCCCTCTGTAGTGAGGGCGGTATATATATCTTCCTTGGCCGCGCCAGGAATATATATATCTGAACCTCCGACCGTCACTACCAGCCTTCCCCAATCCCCAGTTGGTATGCTGCCACCAGTCCCTATTTTAGATATACGCCCAGTCCGTGAATGGGCCTATATCGGGTCAGGAACCAACCCTGGGTAGCGTTTTTGGCTTGAGCCGAGCTCACACGGACGTGCGTTCGTTATGCAGAATAAAAGGCAGGCCCACAATTACTTGAGGTAATTGATTATAATAATACACTAGATACACGATATACAACTAAATATACACAGGTATAAGGTCAGGCTAAACTATACAACAATGGAATACAACACACAGAATCACCACAGCATATCAGTTACCGGTTTCTTGATTTTCTTGTGACGCAGGGAGAGGATTCTGCGATCGCAGGCACGGTTCTTTGTTACAGGCTGAGGCCTACCACCGCATGGTCAAACTGCTCCTCCCCTTGGTGGCCTCAGCTGGTGCTCAGATGTTCAGCACACCACTCTTGGGTCAAGACTGACTTGTCTCTTGTCTGTCCTGCTATCTTACCTGCCCCGTCCCGCCCACTGCTGGTGAGGTCAGCTGGCTCAGTCTCCACCCTCAGGTCTAACTTCGATCAGAAGCCCAAATTCTATGGAACCCAATAACTTCTTCTGGGATGGTCTCATGATACCCCCAGGGGTTCCCATGGATTCGGGCCGCCGTAACCGACCTTTTGATATCAATTATGATACCATACGGTCCTCAGGAATGGCTCAGCGCTATATCTTGGCTTCCAGAGCACGTACAAACGTCTACCGCGGAGGCTTGTGTGCGCAATGGCTCCGGGACGCCGTGATATTTTTTTATTGGCCCATCCCACGCAACATGCGTGTACTTTTCATGTTTCTATATCTTATGCCTCCATGCTTGTGACAGACAAAGAAACTAGTCCTATGGGACAAATGGTCAGGTACAGATAGACGAAGCACCCCCCCCTGCTGGCTGTGTTTCCTCTCGAAGTCTTTGAAGCTCCTAGCATTCAAGTGTTAAGTAGGCTTCTTATCTTACAGGAGCCTGGATGGGGGGAAACTATCTAGTTGACGTTTTAACAGAAGGTCCCAAGGGTGGGGGCTGCTGAAGTGTGGCCATCCCTGGATATGATTTATCATTACCAAGATGGCGGCTACAGGTTCATCACAGGGAGTGTGTGTTTGGTATTACACTGGTCATCTGTACGTGGGATTGGATTGTAGTGATTAGTTGATTGCACCCGGTGGAGCAGATGTTGGTGATTGTCAGCAGCAGCCTCTTGTATTGCTAAGGAAACCCATATGGTTCCGGCCCCTAGATGTAGGGGCTGATGGTTTTCGTCTGATTCTAAGTCAGGCATGGAGTGACAGAGTGGAAAGCCAATGTGTGTGTGGTTTCGAGTCCCCGCTGGTTTTTCACTCTAGTCCTGTATTCCTGTTTTCTTTTTTTAAAGAAACAGAAGATGGGTATTAAATATTAATCTGTTTAGAAAGAAACAGACTGAGCATGGTAGAGATGCTGTATAGAGTATACAATCCATAGTGAAAGGTATGAGTCCCCACTGGTTTGTAACTCTAGTTCTGTATTCCTATTTTTAAAGAAAAAGAAAGAAAGAAAATGCCTAGCTTTTGTTTTGTGTCTGGTTGTCCACCGGGTGGCAGATTTGATGATGAAGGTTTCTTGAAAGTATTGGAGGAACAGCAAGGTTGTTTAAATGATGTTGGTTTACTAGACCAGGCTGAGATATGCTGGAAAAACACTAAATCTGTAACTAGAGGCGAGTTGGAGAAAGAAAAACATAGTGATAAGTATTTGTATGTTAAAGTATGTTAAAGTATGTAACAAAGATGGCGTTCATTCCCCTGCCGCTCCCAGTTTGACTCCACCCCCGTACCTTGTCCCTGAAGGATGGATATGTTGTGTATGTAGGAATCAAAATCCAGATTGGGTGGAGACCTGTTGTGTATGTGATGCCCCCTGTTGGCACATAGTAACCATTAAACCTCCTACTCCTAAAACAGGATTGTACTCTTTTTGTTAATGCCACACAATCCATTTGCATAGTGAGCCCCCCCTTGTCCAGTGTCCCAAGTGCTACGCCCCTATAAGTCTCGGTCAGGTCACCAATGAACATTATGCTTGCACTGGATGGGACTAATGTTGCACTACTCTGAATCCAGTCACCTTGTTGCCTCTGGAGGGGGGAGAGGGGTGGTAGTGATAATGTGGGTGATCTGCTAGTTAAGACACAAGAGGAACATGACTGTGTACAAATAATGTCCCATGGGGGGTTTCAGTCATGTTACCGATGTCCCACTAGATAACCCAGACCATGAGCTCTTTGTGGATGGATCGCAGTATGGCGTGGATGGCCAGTTCTACGCTGGATATGCTGCTGTTTCCCTTCATGACACCATAAAAGCAGAGAAGCTGCCCCCACAAATTTCCACCCAGGAATCCATACTCTGTGCCCTAGAAGAAGCCTGCAGACATGCTAAAGACCAGACTGCCACGATTTAAACAGACAACCGCTATGCTTTCATGACTATGGACCTATATGGAGAGCTGGATCTTTCCTCACAGTGGCAAGTAAGCCTATCAAGAATGATAAATCCTTCCAACGCCTGATGGAGGACCTACCTTTACCTGAGAAAGTTGCCATGGTGAAAGACAAAGGCCATGCAAAGGACGACTCCACTACAGCTAAAGCCAACTACTGGCCGACCAAGCTGAAAAATCTGCAGCTTACCAACAAAGAGACAACGCTGCCAGGGTGACAGCTGCACAGGTGGCCTCAGTCGCAGACCCACCGGTGACCTACGACCTTCTCCAGAATCTACAACAGGCTGGTGTTAAAAAATTTGCCAGATAACAAGAGAAGGGAGCCGTGCAGTTACCAGGACTGTGGCACGTGGGGGACAAAGGTTGCCTTTCCCGAATTCGGTATGCCATGATGGCTCAAGCTACTTATGGCAATACCCACAAGTCAAAGACTGCTATGACAGACCTCGTCCACTGCCATTGGTTTGAGCCTGGGTTCAGTGTCACTGCAGCCAAACACGTTCAAGCCTGTCTGATCTGAGTGCTCAACAACGTGAGACGCACCATCAAGATGCTTATGAGATACACACTGAGGCCCCTGTACCCATTCCAGCGTCTTCAGAAGGACTACATTCAACTTCCGAAGATGCAAACCAACGAGTATGTACTTGTGTGTTGTCCTCTTCTCAGGATGTACAGAAGCATACCCCGTGTGTAAAGCCACCGCCAAGGCAACAGCAAAGAGACTAATCTCAGAAGCCGTCAACAGATACGGGGTGCCTGAGACCATGAAGAGTGAAAGAGGCACCCACTTTACCGGAGAAGCAATGCAGGAAACAACGCCCGCCCGGGGAGTGAAAAAGGCCTTCATTCAGTGTACCATCCACAAAGTAGTGGTAGAGTAGAGAGACTGAATGGGACCCTGAAACTGAAAATCCAGAAAGCCATGGCCGAAAAGGGCAGACCATGGACAGAATGCTAGCCCCTTGCACTCTTCTCAGTCAGGCATACTCCCAACAAAAAGAGAGGCTTCAGTCCATTTGAGGTGTTATTTGGGTCAGCTCCTAGGCTAGGGTTGTATTTTCCACAGCGGCTCCAGATGCAACATGATAAGCTGTCTTCTTATGGTACTGAACTTACAAAATGCTTGTCTAACATATATTCTCGAGTTTTCTAGATCCAGATTCTGTGTAAAGAAGCCACCCCCTGCAGCCCGGAGACTGGGTGGTGGTCAAAAGACACGACAGGAGAGCCCATAAGCCTCGATTTGATGGACCCTTCCAAGTCCTGATGACAACTGAGACGGCTGTATATCTCGAGACAAAGCCCAACTGGATCCACACCTTACACTGCAGGAGGATAGCTGTTCCCAATAAAGCCACCGAGTGATGTGGATGCACACCCTGTGCCTTATTCCTTGATAAATGGGGGCTCATCGAGGACTATGTTCCAAGAAAGAAAGTAGTTACCACTTTCTGGTTTGATACCTCAGACCCTGTAGTCCGTTATGAATTTGACTTGTGAAACATGGCCTCTTGCCCTAGGGAGGAGTGGCAGCGTGGGGACACATAGACTCACCCAAAAGTATATGTGTGTCACCATCGCCAATACTGGCTATGGGTCTGATTGCAAGTCCTAGAATATGATAGAGTGGAACTTTGGGGAACATTCCGTGCATGTATTTGAATTTTACAATTTAATTTGGAACAGGCACAAAGTCTCAGAACGTCTCACATTATGTGGCGACAACAGTGATCCTTGCTTCCAGTGACATGTCTGGCTTGATTTGTTCCAAGATTCATTTGTTTGTTCTTCTTGCCATCCATGGTATTGATAAGATCCTTCTCCAGCACCACATTTCAAAGGCGTCGATTCTTCTTCTGTCTTGAAGAAAAGAGTGGGCTACTGACAAACTGATGTGTCATACTGGTCCTGGAGGACTAAGTAGAATCTTACTCAGACCAGGAAGGACCATGGGGTAATAGTGGGAGAAGAAAGACTAACTGTACTGTACTAAAGTATGAGTATCTGCCTTGTGCCTCAGAAATGTTACAAGTAATGCATGCCATTTATCAGATGTTGGGAACCACTTTCAAGAATTCAAGTGACGCTGTTTTTAACTTTTTCATTGGCCTCCCTGATTCGTCACATGAATGTAAGGTCCCCATTCCATCATACCACTTGTGGCCATCAAAGGGGTAAGCAACAAGTCCCTGAAAAGCACATGCACACTCAGGGGTACCAAAGCAGGGTTTACAGAGACACGGAAGTAATCGTCGGCCAGGTTCGTCCTTTACATGCCATCCAAGTTGTATCCTAATGTTCATTTTTCACTTACTATTTGCTAGCAGAAGCTATGGAAACAAACTTTTTTTCATCATACAAGAAAAACGTATGAAACACAGATGTTAAAAACAAAAAATCACATGGGATTCAGATCTAGCACACTGATAAAATACATATAAGAAAAAAACTGATGAAACATGTTTTAATTGCACAGTTAGTTGTATATGTCTGTAGGAAATAAGTCCAGACATACACACAGCGTACATTTCCTATAAGGTTCCATTGGTGAAGCATACGTGAAGGGTTACATATGCAGATTATTTTTTTTAGTACAGAAAAGGGAAGGCTGCTGCTCTTTTTTAAAACAGGAAACAAAAATAATCCTACCTTAAAAAGA
Source organism: Phyllobates terribilis (assembly GCF_046119375.1). Lineage (NCBI taxonomy): Eukaryota > Metazoa > Chordata > Amphibia > Anura > Dendrobatidae > Phyllobates > Phyllobates terribilis. Next base: position 380,882,221 of record NW_027362765.1, on the reverse strand, counting down.
TTTTCCATTCTTAGAAAAGTGAAACACCCCAGGTGATACCTGTAACGTAAAATAGCAAATACAGATAATACTCACGCTCTCTGAGCTCATCACAGGCTCCCGACGCTATTCTGGTATCTGTGTTTTAACGGCAGTGGGACGTCACAACAACAGTGTACATCACCGCTGCAACCAATCATTGAGCTTGATGACTCATACCATATAGATGACCATAGGTTGAATGACCTCCCCGGCAGTTATGATGTAAGGTGTGATGTCATCACAGCAGCCACAAGACTGAGACCGGTGGCGGGGTGACGATATTCTAGCTGTAGAGAGTGAGTACTATCAGTCTTTGTTATTTTATATCACATGAAACATTTCAGGTTCACTTTTATAAAATTGAAAAACCTCTATAATGAATTTTCATAAAGGAATTCAATGGCAAATAGACCATAACATAGTTATTCTCGTTATCCTAAATCATTCAAATTGCAAAGTAATTGTAAAGTCAAGCAATTTTGCAATTTACTCGTAATTAAAAATTCTCTCAGTCCTCAAGAACAGAGGAATATTTAATTCTAGAATTACTGCTCATTGCTAAGGTTACTGGCCACCTCCAGAGTCTATCATCATTGGCAAGTCTCACAGACAAGAAGTGCAGCACTTGCAAGCTCCTTATTTTAGAACTTGTAAGTGCATCTCTAAAGCTGGCTGGATTGCTTGGTGCTCCGGCGAAGCTTAGCCACAGGCTGGCTGCCATAAGTGATGGTGATTTTCACCATATATTGCAATACTGTAGTTTTGCAGTATATAGCATAAATTAAGTGATTGAAAAATCGCAGAATGAAGATTCCTAAGTCGACTAGAAAATAAAGTAAACAATGAAAAGCAAAGTTTTTAAAAATATATATATATTTTTAAAAAAAAAAAATACATAGGAAAAATTTCAAACATTAACATATCTGGTATCTCCATATCCATAAAAGTCTGGTCAATCAAAATACAAAAATAATTAACTCATACGATAAAGGTTGTAAAGAAAAAATAAATCAAAACAGTAGAATTGCGCTTTTTTTGCATTACACTTACCTAAAAAAAACATATACAGTATATATACGCATATATAAATATCCTTAAATGGTATCAATAAAAGTGTTAGTACAGCTCAAAAAAGCAATTCTTCACATAGCTCCTTCAACTGAAAAATAAAAACTTTGGGCTCAGAAAATGGCAATGTAAATGCCACCACTTTCAACGAATTTGATGGTGGGCATAGCCATGTCCCGTCCCGCAACTGCTGCTCCCCAACCTCCCCTATTTTGGTGAGCTGCTTGAAATGGTGTGAAATGCCAAAAATCGCAAAAGTTTTGTGCAACGCCATGTAAAAAGTTTGCAACTATTCAAAGTGTTTTACATCAGAAACTTTAATGTATTGGCCCATTGGTTGATCAAGACATTTTACCTGATATCATGACTCTGACCAGAAAAAAACTTAAATCACACCCTGAAGACACTTACCTCCACCAGACTGACTCCAGATCACAAAGTCCAAAGCCATCACTCCCACCACCTCTCCATGTGTAACAAAAACATTAAATTTATAGTCTAGGCTTATTTCTAGGAGGCATCACCAAATCCACCCTATGTACAAATGTCCTATTGTAACATTTCCTAAACTTTGTGTGTAAACCTTCCTGATGACGGAACCACTGCAAATATAATTTTTCTGGTTAACCAATAAAGTTACCATTCCTAGAATACTTTTGCCTTTTTGGTAAATAAAAGTTTTTTACACTGACTATTCTGTCTAACACAGTACCACAATATCATTTTTTATTGTACACCGTTCCAATAACATTGAAATGGAACAAGAGGGTCATCTGGTGGTTGTAGAAATTACTCCACCCAATAGAACTGATTAGTAACAACCACACTGCTAACCTCTAGTGGTAATCACATTAGAACTGCTCTTGACAATACACTATCACTTTGGAGTTTTGACCCCTTTCGGCCTCCATAGCCGACTCACTGAACCTTTGAACTGTTTTTACACTTTTTTTTACTTTTGATATGAATTAAAATCCATTATACTCCTGCTCAAAAATAAAAAATCTACGTATTTCAGGTTAAAGAACTCTTAGTTTTTAATCTGAAACATGTAGATGTTTTAATAATAAAAATAATATTTTTAATTTCTATAGCGCCAACATATTCTGCAGCACTTTACAGTTCAAAGGGGACTTGTACAGACAATAAAGACATTACAGAATAAGCATAATTCAGATACTAGGAGGAGTGAGGGTTCTGCTGCTCGCAGGCTATAATCTATGAGGAAATGGGGGAGACACGGAATGTAAATGGTAAAAAGTGCTTATATTATACGGTCCAGCCATAATATACTAAATAGGATAAGTACATAACACTACATGAACTGGTCGCCAGCCGGTATGTGTACAGTACAGACATGGAGGCTATTATGTACATGGAGGGTGTGTGAACAGATTCTACGAGGGTCCTGATTTTGAAGAAAAAAATTTATGGGCCAAATGGGGATAGTTAGATAAGTGAGGAAGGGTGATAGGCCAGTCTAAAGAAATTTGTTTTTAGGGCACTCTTAAAATGGTGAGTGTGGAAAATTATTCGAATTGTCCTGGGTAGTGCATTCCAAAGAATTGGCGCAGCACACAAGAAGTCTTGGAGACTGGAGTGGGAGGTTCGGATTATTGAGGATGTTAGTCTTAGGTCATTAGCAGAACGGAGGGCACGGGTATGGTGGTAGACAGAGACAAGGGAGGAGATGTAGGGCGATGTCCTAAACTGTGGAGAGCTTTGTTGAAGAGAGTGATGAGTTTATATTAAACTCTGTAGCAGATGGGTAACAAGTACAATGACTGGCACAGGGGAGAGACATCGGTGTAGTGGTTGGAAGGAATATGATCCTGACTGCTGCATTCAGGAAGGATTGGCGAGGGGAGAGTTTAGTAAGAGTAGTAAGAGGGAGACCGATTAGTAAAGAATTGCAGTAGTCCAGAACAGAATGAATAAGATAGACAGTAAGAGTTTTTGCAGAGTCAAAGGTAAGAAAAGTTCTGATTCTAGAGATGTTTTTGAGGTGTAGATGACATGAGCGAGTGAGTGACCAGATGTGGGGAGTGAAGGAAACATCTGAATCAAATATGACACCAAGACAGCAGGCTTGTTACTGGGGAGTAATGGTGGAACCACACATGGAAATGGCAATATTGGGCACAAGTAGGTTAGTGGAGGAAGGAAACACGAGGAGTTCAGTTTTTTACAGATTCGGTTTTAGATAAAGGGAGGACATGATGTTAAAGACAGGGTGTGATGAAAGCCGGCCGGTGGGTGCAGCTCTCTGGCGCCCCCTTACCTCTCAGGTCAGTCAAGGTACTGCACCTAGAGAAAGTAGTGCCAGGTAGCTGCAACCAGCGCAGGGAACACGGTAGTGTGTTATCCCTTCAACGTCACTAAACCGTAACGTCACTACACAGCACAACTCGCTAGCGCCCTCTTAGCCTCAGGTCAGTCAAGGAACTGCACCTAGGATAAGCGGTCGCCAGGGAGACTGTCCTGTAACCTACTGGGTATCGGGGCCCTCTGTAGTGAGGGCGGTATATATATCTTCCTTGGCCGCGCCAGGAATATATATATCTGAACCTCCGACCGTCACTACCAGCCTTCCCCAATCCCCAGTTGGTATGCTGCCACCAGTCCCTATTTTAGATATACGCCCAGTCCGTGAATGGGCCTATATCGGGTCAGGAACCAACCCTGGGTAGCGTTTTTGGCTTGAGCCGAGCTCACACGGACGTGCGTTCGTTATGCAGAATAAAAGGCAGGCCCACAATTACTTGAGGTAATTGATTATAATAATACACTAGATACACGATATACAACTAAATATACACAGGTATAAGGTCAGGCTAAACTATACAACAATGGAATACAACACACAGAATCACCACAGCATATCAGTTACCGGTTTCTTGATTTTCTTGTGACGCAGGGAGAGGATTCTGCGGTCGCAGGCACGGTTCTTTGTTACAGGCTGAGGCCTACCACCGCATGGTCAAACTGCTCCTCCCCTTGGTGGCCTCAGCTGGTGCTCAGATGTTCAGCACACCACTCTTGGGTCAAAAACTGACTTGTCTCTTGTCTGTCCTGCTATCTTACCTGTCCCGTCCCGCCCACTGCTGGTGAGGTCAGCTGACTCAGTCTCCACCCTCAGGTCTAACTTCGATCAGAAGCCCAAATTCTATGGAACCCAATAACTTCTTCTGGGATGGTCTCATGATACCCCCAGGGGTTCCCATGGATTCGGGCCGCCGTAACCGACCTTTTGATATCAATTATGATACCATACGGTCCTCAGGAATGGCTCCGCGCTATATCTTGGCTTCCAGAGCACGTACAAACGTCTACCGCGGAGGCTTGTGTGCGCAATGGCTCCGGGACGCCGTGATATTTTTTTATTGGCCCATCCCACGCAACATGCGTGTACTATTCATGTTTCTATATCTTATGCCTCCATGCTTGTGACAGACAAAGAAACTAGTCCTATGGGACAAATGGTCAGTTACAGATGGACGAAGCACCCCCCCCTGCTGGCTGTGTTTCCTCTCGAAGTCTTTGAAGCTCCTAGCATTCAAGTGTTAAGTAGGCTTCTTATCTTACAGGAGCCTGGATGGGGGGAAACTATCTAGTTGACGTTTTAACAGAAGGTCCCAAGGGTGGGGGCTGCTGAAGTGTGGCCATCCCTGGATATGATTTATCATTACCAAGATGGCGGCTACAGGTTCATCACACCTCCCCCTATACGAGGGCGCGAGGGGGTAGCACATTCCTGTGTTCCCCCGTGCGTCCTTCTGCACCCTCCCCTTGCCGGGATAACCCGTCAGCGTTACCGTGGTCACGGCCTCTTCTGTGGCGAATGGAGAAGTGGTACTGCTGGAGAGCGAGGCTCCAGCGTAGCAACCTGCCATTCGACCCAGAGACCGTGTGTAACCAGCTGAGGGGGTTGTGGTCCGTCTCCACGGTGAAATGGCTCCCGTACAAGTAGGGCTGCAGACGCTGCAGGGCCCATACAATTGCCAGGCATTCTTTTTCCACCGTGGAGTAAGCCACCTCCCGGGGCAGTAGCTTCCTGCTCAGGTACAAGACAGGATGTTCCTGGCCTGTCGTGTTGACCTGACTTAGCACAGCACCGAGGCCAAAGTCACTGGCGTCGGTCTGTACCACAAACGGCCGGTCGAAGTCGGCAGCTTGCAGTACAGGGGAGCTACTTAGGGCGGCTTTGAGTGCCCCGAAAGCTGTCTCGCAGGCGACTGTCCAGTCGACTGCGACGGGCAGCTTCTTCTTGGTGAGGTCCGTCAGGGGCTTGGCCAGGGTGCTATAGTGTGGGACGAACCTCCTATAGTACCCGGCGGTCCCCAAGAAGGACATCACCTGCTTTTTGGTCCTAGGAGTGGGCCAGGATGCGATGGCATCCACTTTCCCCGGTTCTGGCTTCAGAACCCCCCCGCCTACCCGGTGACCCAGGTAGAGGACCTCACTCATGCCCAGCTGGCACTTTTCCGGCTTGATGGTCAAGCCTGCCCGGTGGATCCGACCGAGCACCTGCCGCAGGTGCTCTAGGTGATCCTCCCAAGTGGGACTGAAGACTGCAATATCGTCCAAGTACGCAGCCGCGTACCCTTCAAGTCCCTCAAGCAGCGTATTGACCATCCGCTGAAAAGTGGCAGGGGCATTCTTCATGCCGAATGGCATCACTGTGGACTCGTACAGTCCAAAAGGGGTGATAAAGGCAGAGCGTTCCCTTGCCGCGGGGGTCAGAGGAATCTGCCAGTACCCCCGGCTCAGATCCATGATGGTCAGGTACTTAGCCCCGGCCATCCGATCGAGCAGGTCATCGATGCGTGGTATGGGGAACGCATCGGTGGCCGTTACAGCGTTGAGCCCCCGGTAGTCCACGCAGAACCGTGTAGTTCGGTCCTTCTTTGGTAAGAGGACTACAGGCGAGGCCCACGCGCTGCTGGATGCCTGGATCACCCCCAGCTTCAGCATCTTGTCTATCTCTTGGCGCATGTTTCCCTGCACCTCGAAAGAGACCCGATATGCTGAACGCCGGATCGGCGGGTGATCGCCAGTGTCCACGTCGTGGACAGCCATCTCAGTCCTTCCGGGCAGGCTGCTGAACAGCCCCCGGAAGGGGTGCAGGGTGGTCCCCAGCTGGGACCGTTGGTCCTCCGTGAGCTGGTGGCCAACCCCCACATCCTCGATGGACCCACCCGCCTTGGCTTGGGTGAGCAGATCCAGGAGGGTTTCTACCTCTCCTTCCTCGGGAAGGTTGCACACTGGGTGGGCAGTCGCTTCCTGCTCATGATGAGCCTTCATCATGTTCACGTGGAAGGCCTTCCTCCTTCCACGGGCGTGATCCAGGGTGACCAGATAGGTGACGGCATTGAGTTTCTGGTGCACGAAGTAGGGACCTTCCCAGGCTGCCTGAAGCTTGTTCTGTGGTACGGGGACCAGTACCCACACCTTTTGACCCACCTGGTAGGTCCTCTCACAAGCATTCTGGTCGTACCACCGCTTCTGGTCGGCCTGGGCCTGGGCCATATTGTCCTGCACCAGCTTTGCCAAGGCCATCATCCTGTCCCGGTGGCGCACGACATACTCGATGACCGACACCTCGGGGGTGGCCAAATCCCCTTCCCATGCTTCCTTCACCAGAGCCAGGGGGCCCCGTACCCGTCGCCCGTACAGGAGCTCAAAGGGGGAGAACCCCGTTGAGGCCTGCGGAACCTCCCGGTAAGCAAATAGGAGGTGTGGGAGGTAACGCTCCCAGTCTCTCCCGTGGGAGTCGACCAACATCTTAAGCATCTGCTTTAAGGTGCCATTGAACCGCTCACACAGGCCATTAGTCTGTGGGTGATACGGGCTGGCCACCAGATGTTGCACCTGCATTTGCTTACAGAGGGACTCCATCAGCCGCGACATGAACTGGGTCCCTCGGTCGGTGAGCATTTCTTGGGGGAAACCCACTCTGGAGAAGATCTCCAGTAAGGCGGTAGCCACCTTGTCGGCCCGAATGGACGACAAAGCTACCGCTTCCGGGTACCGGGTGGCATAGTCCACTACCGTGAGTATGAAGCATTTCCCGGAGTGGCTGGGAGTGGACAGAGGTCCAATAAGGTCCACAGCGACCCTCGAGAAAGGCTCTTCGATGATTGGCAGAGTTACCAGTGGGGCTTTGGGGCGCGGCCCCGCCTTCCCCACCCTCTGACAGGTGTCACACGAACGGCAGTAGGCACCCACCGCGGCTCCCATCCCAGGCCAGTAGAAATGCTGAGCTATCCTGGCCTTGGTTTTAGCGATCCCTAGGTGTCCGGCCATCGGAATCTCGTGTGCGATCCGCAACAATTCCGCCCTGAACGGATAGGGTACCACTAACTGTCGGTCCCTGGGCCACGCCTCCGGTGAACCCTGCTGGACCGTTACCCGGTACAGCCGTCCCTGGTCCCAGACCACACGCTCGCAGTCTGACTCCATGGGAGGCTGTGCCGCCTGTTCCTTGAGAGCTTTCAGGCTGTCGTCTGCTTCCAACGCAGCCTGAAATTCCTGACTTGATGTGGCCAGAATCGACGAAACTGCCACATCCTCCGTCAGCCCCTCCGGGCATGTCACCTGGCCGCTGTCTGACCCGGCAGACACTTGGTCAGAAGTGGGGAAGCCGTCGGACCTCTGCAAGGCTCCTTGGGCTCCGACGCTCCCACTCCTGGTGACAGCGGCTATGACCGCTGTGACCGTGGGTAGTGCCTGCTTCCCCTCTGTTTCTGACCAAGCCGCCCGATCAGGCAGGCTTCCTAGGCCTTTGGACATCTCGGATGTGGGGAACTCCTGCCCTGGGGTCTTACCTGGCGGCTCCTCTCTTGGGACACCCCCACCTCCCATGGCCTGTTCCTCCCCCTGCAGTGGGCCTATACTCAGCAGCCTGGATACCCCTGGGAGCCCTACACTGCCGGTAGCTGCCCCCCTCTCCATCCCTGAGCTTCCCTCTACAGAATCCTGCCCGCCCCCTCCCTCACCGGAGGACAAGAGGTCACGGCACGCCGGCTGAGCACCTCTGCGGGCATCCCCACACTCCCCACCTGCTTTCACTAACCCTGTTTGTGTTGTGTCTGTGCAGGTGTTACCCTCAGGTTTCACTCCCTCCTCCTCAGCAGGACACACACTACATACAACATGGTTGGCATTAGCAGCAGACAAATCAATACACTCTTGGGGGGCCGAACTTGGGGGTTCAGAGGGTACATACTGCGATACTAGACGCCCCAAGTCGGTCCCTAATAAAACATTTGCGGGAATATTTGGCGTTACTCCCACCTCCCGCATCCCCCTCCCGGCACCCCAGTCCAAATACACCATGGCAACGGGAAGTGCCGGCTCCACGCCTCCAACCCCGGAGACGGAAAGAGTCTTTCCTGGTACCAAGTCCTGGGGGGACACCACCTCAGGCCGTACCAGTGTTCGTTCAGCGCCCGTGTCCCGCAGTCCCATGACCGCAGAACGGCCTATGGTGACGGGTTGGATGTTGTCCAGGGACCTACCACCACCCCCTCCCACACACAAAACATTGGGCGCTCTCTGGGACTGGGATGGGGTCTTTTGGCGCTGGGGACACTCAGCCCTAAAGTGTCCTGGTTTGTTGCATAGATGACAACGTCTTACGTCTGGTCCTTGCCTGGAGAGGGCAACAGGGGGATACACCCCTTGTGTTCTAGGGGCCGGGGAAACAGGGGCATGACTGGGCTTACCCCCTCTCCAGGTGCTGCTGGCAGACTTCTTCAGCTCAGGCGCCCTGTTATTGGCATACTCGTCTGCCAGGGCGGCTGTAGCAGAAGCCCCTGTTGGTTTTCGGTCACGGAGGAACTGTCGGAGGTCCTCTGGGCAGTTCCACAAGAACTGCTCCGTGACGAACAGTTCCTGGACCTCCTGGCGGGTAGTAAGCGCTAGACCCGAGGTCCAGTGCTCTGCGGCTCTCAACAGCGCCCGCATATGATCGGTCCAGGTGTCCTTGGGGCCACGCAGCAGGCTCCGGAACTTCTGGCGGTACGACTCGGGAGTGAGGTTGTACTGCCGGATCAGGGCCCGCTTGATGCAGTCGTAGTTCTGTACCTCCCCGGCAGGTAAGTCCCCCAAGGCATCCAGGGACTTACCCCTCAAACGGGGGGTCAGGTATCTGGCCCACTGATCCCGGGCCAGATGGTGCTGAAGACAGGTCCGTTCAAATGCCACCAGAAAGGAGTCCAGGTCCCCATCCTTCTCCAGTAGAGGGAAGTCCTCAGCTCGGACTTTGGACGACTTGGTCTCCTGATGGGTTGGTTGCTCTAGCGGAAGCCCCCGCTGGGCCAGGTCCAGTTGGTGCTGGCGCTCCGCAGCTCGCTCTGCACGCTCCGCAGCCTCCCGGCGCTCTGCAGCTTCACGCTCCGCAGCCTCCCGGCGCTCCGCAGCTTCGCGCTCCTCCTCCGCTGCCTTCTCTGATGCTGCCAGGAGGGTTTTGTAGACGGCATCGCCATGAGACTGGAGACTTGCCATAGCCGCTTGTAAAAGGGCTTGTGATCTGGACAGGCTGGGCTGGGTAGGTGGTGGGCAGCCCACTGCGGGACCGTATACTGGGGACTGGCTCCCTGAGGTGCCCGGGCTGGACTCCTCCTCGCCATGAGTAACAATGTCCTCCCCTCCTGCCACACGGACCGTAGCATTAGCCTCCTGCAGGGTCTTGCTCCTGGTGCCGTCTGCCATCTTGGTAACCGACACCGCTGCAACCCTGAGTTTGCACACACCTTGTTATACTTTTAGCCTGACCGTCTAACGTTGGGCTGACCTTAAGACTCCAGCAGTGGAAGTTACCACTGGCAGTCTTTAGTGCCTGGGAGTAGGGGTCCCACAACACTATTATTCTGCAATCCCACCGCTCTGCCACCAATGTGATGAAAGCCGGCCGGTGGGTGCAGCTCTCTGGCGCCCCCTTACCTCTCAGGTCAGTCAAGGTACTGCACCTAGAGAAAGTAGTGCCAGGTAGCTGCAACCAGCGCAGGGAACACGGTAGTGTGTTATCCCTTCAACGTCACTAAACCGTAACGTCACTACACAGCACAACTCGCTAGCGCCCTCTTAGCCTCAGGTCAGTCAAGGAACTGCACCTAGGATAAGCGGTCGCCAGGGAGACTGTCCTGTAACCTACTGGGTATCGGGGCCCTCTGTAGTGAGGGCGGTATATATATCTTCCTTGGCCGCGCCAGGAATATATATATCTGAACCTCCGACCGTCACTACCAGCCTTCCCCAATCCCCAGTTGGTATGCTGCCACCAGTCCCTATTTTAGATATACGCCCAGTCCGTGAATGGGCCTATATCGGGTCAGGAACCAACCCTGGGTAGCGTTTTTGGCTTGAGCCGAGCTCACACGGACGTGCGTTCGTTATGCAGAATAAAAGGCAGGCCCACAATTACTTGAGGTAATTGATTATAATAATACACTAGATACACGATATACAACTAAATATACACAGGTATAAGGTCAGGCTAAACTATACAACAATGGAATACAACACACAGAATCACCACAGCATATCAGTTACCGGTTTCTTGATTTTCTTGTGACGCAGGGAGAGGATTCTGCGGTCGCAGGCACGGTTCTTTGTTACAGGCTGAGGCCTACCACCGCATGGTCAAACTGCTCCTCCCCTTGGTGGCCTCAGCTGGTGCTCAGATGTTCAGCACACCACTCTTGGGTCAAAAACTGACTTGTCTCTTGTCTGTCCTGCTATCTTACCTGCCCCGTCCCGCCCACTGCTGGTGAGGTCAGCTGACTCAGTCTCCACCCTCAGGTCTAACTTCGATCAGAAGCCCAAATTCTATGGAACCCAATAACTTCTTCTGGGATGGTCTCATGATACCCCCAGGGGTTCCCATGGATTCGGGCCGCCGTAACCGACCTTTTGATATCAATTATGATACCATACGGTCCTCAGGAATGGCTCCGCGCTATATCTTGGCTTCCAGAGCACGTACAAACGTCTACCGCGGAGGCTTGTGTGCGCAATGGCTCCGGGACGCCGTGATATTTTTTTATTGGCCCATCCCACGCAACATGCGTGTACTATTCATGTTTCTATATCTTATGCCTCCATGCTTGTGACAGACAAAGAAACTAGTCCTATGGGACAAATGGTCAGTTACAGATGGACGAAGCACCCCCCCCTGCTGGCTGTGTTTCCTCTCGAAGTCTTTGAAGCTCCTAGCATTCAAGTGTTAAGTAGGCTTCTTATCTTACAGGAGCCTGGATGGGGGGAAACTATCTAGTTGACGTTTTAACAGAAGGTCCCAAGGGTGGGGGCTGCTGAAGTGTGGCCATCCCTGGATATGATTTATCATTACCAAGATGGCGGCTACAGGTTCATCACACAGGGGAAAGACAATCACTGGTATTTTGTAGTAATTCAGGGCTGATGTCAGGAGTAGAGGTGTATAATTAGTTGTCATCAGTATAGAGATGATACTGAAAACTAAATCTACTGATGGTTTGTCCAATAGGGGTGGTGTATCGAGAGAAAAGGAGGGGACCTAGGACTGATCCATGAGGAACCCTGACAGTAAAGGGAAGAGGAGAGGAAGATGAGCCGGCAAAAGATACAGTGAAGGAGAGGTCAGAGGGGTAAAAGGAGAACCAGGAGAGAACACTATCCTTGAGGCCGATAGAGCAGAGCATAGTGAGGAGGAGCTGGTGATCCACAGTGTCGAATGCAGAGAGTTCCAGGAGAATCAGCAGGGAGTAGTGACCACTAGATTCAGCTGACAGCAGATCATTAGAGACTTTAGCAAGAGCAGTTTCAGTAGAATGTAAAGAGCGGAAACCAGATTGTAAAGGGTCAAGAAGAGAGAGATCTGAGAGATAGCGGATTAGATGGGAGTGGACCAATCGTTCCAGGAGTTTAGAGATGAAAGGAAGATTAGAGACAGGTCTGTAGTTAGCACCGCAGTTCTGGTCGAGGGATGTTTTTTCTAAGTAATGAATGTATGCTGGAGTGTTTAAATGAGGACGGAAAGATAACAGATGAGAGATTGAGATTAAATATTTTAGTTCAGTGATTGTTGACAGCTGGGAAAAGGGACTGGAGGAGATGTGAGGGAATAGGGTCAATGGTGAGGGTAGTAGGGGGAGCAAATAAAAGGAGCTTGGTCACTTCTTCCGTGACTGGTTTAAAGATAGAAAGTGAGCTAGATGCAGTGCAGGAGGGAGGAGAATGCATAATGTTAGGGGATTGGGAGAAAAGATGCTAGTTACTCACCGGTAACGGGATTTTACAGAGCCCATGACAGCACCACCTGAGAGAGGGTATCCACCCACTAAGGACAGAAACCTACTGAATAAAAAGGCGGTACCTCTCTTCCGTTTTTGTTTCAGAGCATGAGAGGGCCTCCGAATAATAGGTTAGTACACAACTACCACCAAAACATTTATTTTTAAAAACACCCTTAGAAGTGCACACCATAAGTGATAGAGGGGAGGGAATTAATAGGCAGCTGTCATGGGCTCTGTAAAATCCCATTACCGGTAAGTAACTATGATCTTTTCCCCTTCTCCAATGACAGCACCACCTGAGAGATTTAGAGAGATCAGACACCAGAAGGAGGGATCAAAGCTTGCAACACTTTCCTCCCAAAGGACAGATCAGTAGAAGAGGAAAGGTCAAGATGGTAATGCTTGTAGAATGTAGAGGGGGATGACCAAGTTGCCGCCTTACATATGATGTGGATGGGCACATCCGCCTTCCACCCTGGTGGAGTGGGCCTTCAGGTTCTCTGGAACTGGCAGATTGCTAGAAGAGTACGCTAAACCAATGGTGTCCCTGACCCACCTAGCTATGGTCCCCCTTGTAACCTTAAGCCCTTTCCTAGCCCCCTGAAATGAGATGAATAAGGCGTCACTTTTCCTCCAGGCCTTCGTCACCTCCAAAATACTGGTCTAATACCCTCTTTACATCTAAAGTGTGAAGCCTTTGTTCCTCAGAATCTCTAGGATCAGGATAGAAGGAAGGGAGAGTAATTACTTGTGTCCTATGGAATTTGGACGCTACTTTTGGAAGATAGGCCGGGTCTGGTCTTAAGATTACTCTATCCATACACACTTAAGTGAACGGATGGTTTACGGACAGCGCGTGCAGCTCACTAACTCTACGAGCTGATGTTAGAGCTACCAGCATGACTGTTTTCAAGGTGAGAATTTTCTCCGAAACCTTCTCTAAGGACTCAAAGGGAGGCTTGGTTAGTGCCTCTAGAACCAGATTAAGGTCCCAAGGAGGCATCATTGGAGTAGGAATGGGTCTAGATCTACTGCAAGCTTTAATGAATCTGATGATCCACCTATTTGCTGCCAAGTCGCAATTATATGGCCCCCCAGAGCTGATACTTGTACCTTAAAGGTACTGGTGGCTAACCCCATGCTTAAGCCCTTCTGAAGGAACTCCAGGATGGTCCCAATAGGAACCCTCCCTTTGGCGGACTGACCCGAGGTAGACAAAAATTTAGCCCAGGTTCTGCCATAGATCCTAGTCGTCACCAGCTTCCTACTCGCCAGTAGAGTAGCAACTAGACCTGGAGAAAACCCCTCCTGTGTTAGTAGTGACCTTTCAAAATCCAGGCCGTCAAATGCAGGCCCAATCTCTGGGGATGGAAGACTGGGCCCTGCCTGAGGAGATCTGGAGTGTCTGGAAGGACCCATGGTTCCTCTTGGGACATTCTCTTCATCCAAGTGAACCATGGTCTCTTGGGCCAAAACGGGGCGATCAATATAACCCTCGCCTGTTCTTCTCGGATCTTCCTCAGGATAGTAGGAATCAGCATTAGAGGGAGAAAGGCATAGGCCAGGGTAAAGTTCCACTCAGGGACCAAAAGATTTTGGTTTTCTGATTGCGTTTGCTTGCAAACAGATCTATCTGAGGTTGTCCCCATTGGCCGACAATCTGCTGTAATACCGCTGGATTCAATTCCCATTCTCCTTGTTTCAAGATGTGCCGACTTAGAAAATCGGCTCTTACGTTCTCTTCTCCTCTTATATGCAGCGCCGAGAGCGTGAATAGATGACTCTCCGCAAAATGAAGGATCTAATCTGTCACTAACATCAGAGTAAGGGATTTTGTTCCCCCCTGACGATTGATATAGGCAACTGTCGTTCAGTTGTCTGACATTATGCGGATGTGTTGACCGCGAAGAAGAGAACTGAACTCTACTACTGCGTTTCTGACTGCCAACAGCTCCCTCATGTTGGAGGAGAGATCTGACTCGCTGTCTGACCAGAGGCCCTATATTGAATGATCTCTCAGATGAGCTCCCCAGCCTTCTGCGCTTGCGTCAGTCGTAATCGTATCTGACACCTGGAAAGACCAAGGAACCCCCAAAAATAGATTTACCGGATTCATCCATCAATCCAGCAAGTTGATTACCAAACTTGAAAGGGATATTCTTCCATCCAGGTGACCTCTGAGCCATCTGTCTGCTGTCAGGATCTCCTGCTGTAGATGTCTGGAATGGAACTGGGCCCACTGTACTGCTGGGATACAAGATGTCATCGTACCAAATAGAGACATTGCATTTCTCAGGGTCATGGATGGATTGCGGATTACGCGTGAGATGAGGGAACTGATCTTCAATTTCTTGTCCTCTGGCAGAAGACAAGTCTAGTTTTCTGAGTCTAAAATGAGACCCAAAAAGGACTGAACCGTTTTTGGTTCTAGTCTCGATTTTTCTAAATTTAAAATCCATCCCAGGCCATTTAGACTGGCCATGACTTCCGCTAGAGCCAGTGCACAGAGTTGTTTTGATCTGCCCACCACTAAAACATCATCCAGGTAAGGGATGACTAGGATATCCTTCTCCCTTAGATGTGCTGTGACTTCCAGGATAATCTTTGTGAAAACCCTTGGAGCCATGGAGATGCCAAAGGGAAGAGCTGCAAACTGAAAATGCTTTATGTGCTTGCCGAACTGTACAGCTACCCTCAGAAACTGTTGATGTGCAGGAAAGATTGGGACATGGTAGTAAGCGTCCTTCAAATAGAGGACGCACATGTAACACTCTGGAAACAACATCTTTATGGCCGATTTTATTGACTCCATCTTGAATGGCCTGTAAATTAAATGGTCGTTCAATTTCTTCAAGTTGACAATGGTTCTGAAGGAGCCATCCGGTTTCTTTATTAGGAAGAGAGTTGAGTAAAACCCTCTCCCTTGCTCGGGAACTGGTGTTTCTACTAGGACCCCCTTCACAACCAGAGCGAGTACTTCCTGCTGCAGGGCCATCTGTTCTCTTAGGCCTCAGGAAGCTGAAATTCTGACGGTGTCTCTGGGAATGGTTTTGAACTCAACTTCAGCCCCCGTCCGATTAACCCTAAAATCCAGGCGCTGGACGAGATCTTTTCCCAGGCGGAAAGGAAGTGGGTAAACCTTCCTCCTACCTGGGGAGGCCCGTCACTTAGGGGATTTTTTATTCTCGGAGAATGGACCCCCGAACATGAAGCCTCTGTTATTCGGCTTCCTGTCTCTCCAACTACTTTGGTTTTCTGGAAAATTTGCTACGATTATATTTCCTCTTCCGAAAGGAGCTCTTATATCGGGGAACAGATACAGTAGGAAACCCATGTTTCTTGTCCGCGGCCTTATCCAGGATGTCATCTAAGGCCTTTCCGAAAAGAAAGTCTCCTTCACATGGGATTGAGCAGAGTTTTGATTTTGACTGCACATCCCCTGGCCAACTCTTGAGCCATAATGCCCTACGGGCTGCATTGGAAAGGTTTGCTGACCTGGCAGCCAGCCTAACTGAATCTGCCGATGCATCTGTGTCACCCTAGCCTGGATGCCATAAATGTATAATAAAGCTGTGTCTGAGAGCAAGGGGGAGGTTCTCTGGTTAGGGACCATTAGCATGCAGCACCTCCTGTCGCAGGCCAGTAGGGGGAGCAGGCTGCCCCTATAAAAGCTGGAACTGGGGGCAGGGTTAGAGAGTTCTAGACGACCTGTCTCTGGAGTGAGAGGTGTCCCAGAGAAGGGAGAGCCAGTTCAGCTGAAGCTGAGGAGGACGAGTGGCAGCAGAGTAGCCACGAGCCAGGGATGGAAGGCGAGGGGAGCCTGTCCTGGCTGAGAGAGAAACTGAACTACCGGACTTTGGTGTCCGAGGCTGTTAGGATTCCAAGTCCTACAGCAAATAACCAGTCCGCAGGGGATTGTATGTTCCTTGGCCTAAGAAGCCCGGAGGTTCCGCCACAGCAGTAGGGACCAGCAGAGCTGCACCAAGCCAGGAGTAGAAAGGGACCCAAGTTGCAAGCCATACGGGCGAGAAGACACAGTGAGCTCAGGAATGTGGGCTGTTACACCACAAGGAGGGAAATAGCCAGAAAGAGAGCAGAGAGTACGGTAGGCCTTCACCCTCACCCTGACCCTGACCAGGGCCAGCTTCTCACTTGTTCTCAGACATCCAGGCCCCCTCCTAGCCGGGACTGTTTTTGGGTCTTCTCATCTGTTCTAATAAAGACCCTGAACTGTTTAAGAGGCCTCCGTTTCCTGGCTATTGTGGTCGGAATCATCCCCCCCATCATCCACCTATATACTGCCCTGGGGCCATACTCCTCCCGTGGGGAGTTGTACTATTCAGTGCTGCACATTTACATCTGCCCCAGCGGTCTGCACTGCAGCGGCGGTTAACCCTGACCGCAATCCACGGGTGGCGTAGTCGGACATTTAAAACCCTACAAATAGACTGCCACAACATTTGGTCTGACCACCCTGAGCCACGGACCGGGTTGCCACTACTACCCCCATCAGCATCGTACACTAGAAGGCCCGGTTCCGAGTACCCCATGGCCCAGGGGGCGAGTCACATCCGCAAGGAATGCAGCTGCCCCCTGCATAAGAGGAAGACCCGACAGAATTTTATCTCTAGGGACATTCCCTTTGATCTGGTCCTCTAACTGCTGTAGCCAGATCATCATAGACCTGGCCGTGCAGGTGGCCACCACTGCCAGTTTCAGAGCCCCTGCTGAGGACTCCCAGGCCTGTTTTAGAAAAGACTCTGCCTTTTTAACGAGCCTATCTTTGAGGGCCCCTAAATCCTCAAAAGGCAGTGTGGATCTTTTCGAGGACTTTGCGATGGCCACATCAATTTTAGTTTTTTTTTCCACATAGCTGCGTCCTCCTCTTCAAAAGGGAATCTCCGCTTAGAAGAAGAAGGCAGCTGGCCTTTCCTCTCTGTTTTTTTCCACTCCCTATCTATAAGAGTCTTGATCCTCTCATTAACTGGGAATGTGCGTCTTCTTCTGATCTAAGCCCCCGAACATGACATCCTGAACTGTTCTGGGAGCCTTGGCATCGGCAATCCCCATAGTTACTCTAATAGCCTTGACTAATCTTTCAGTATTGTCAACCGAAAAACATGGCCTACCCCCTCCATCATCATCCGAAGACTCTGATGAAGAAGATGACGAGAGGTCAGAGGGGGAAGGAGATTCCCTCGCGATACGGGGCTCTGCTGATTCTTCTGAGTCCGAGGTAACCCGTTTCTGCTTTCTCCTCTTATGTGAGGTCAAGTTCTTTAAGGAATACCTGACCTCCGTCTGGATTAAGGTTTTTAAATCCATAGAAAAGCTAGGGGACTCCTCTGCTATAGTTTTCTGGATACATCCAGAGCACAAGTTCTTAGTGTAGGAGTTGGGAAGGCAAACTTTACATAACACACACTCTTTATTCTTATTCTTAGAACTACTCTTTTTAGGTTCCTAACAACCAGAAAGAAATGAAAAGAGAAAAAACAGAGAAGAGCACATTACTAAGGTGAACTTCCACGAAGATCATTCACCACACTGCCGTTCAGACTAGGGTACCGGAGGCGGTGGTTGTCGTTCACATGAACGCTCCCATCTGGCGGAGATGGACTCTCGAGATTTCTTCTGACCCGTTCTGCCAGCACTCATACGACACCCACTGCTGTGGCTCTGATGATGGGAAGACTCCCATTGCTCTGGTTGTCTCCCATTTTGCTTAAGCTGTTTACGCTATTTAGGAGCCTGTGGCTGCTGCTGTTCCTCCTGCTGCGGCGGTGACAGCTGCTGCCCAGGTGACCGCGGCTCCTCACTCATGATGACGGGGATGCAGACACCGCCATCTTGACTGCTTCCCATCTCTTTAAAGGATATGGGGCTCCACCTCCTTTGGGCCCCTCCCCTTCCGGCGGCAGCGTGCTCTCTCCCTCTCTTTTATATATATATATTTTTTTTTATTATATATATATATATAAAAAAAAATCTTTTGGCTTAGCCAGCTGGAGCGCTACGCCACAGGATCCCCCCTGCATGTGCGCAGACCCAGCGGCTCCCGGCGCGCTTGCGAATGGGGATGTGTCATGGTGATCGCACCCCGCGCATGCGCAGACCCGGGCTTCCGGCGCACTCGTGCCAGGGCGCGACGCGACCCAGCGCGTGCGCAACCCGGACTTCCGGCGCACTACGTCACAGGGCACGACGCGACCTGCACGTGTGCAGAACCGGAAGGCATGCCTGCCTACTGGCGCGCCCAGCCACAGCTCCGTGCGTGCGAAGTCCTGGCCGCAGGTCTCGGCCGCAGGACCCGGCGCACGAGGGAGAGGACCCCGGAAGGCGTTCCCCCCGCACGCAGACCCAGGCACCAGCAAGATGGGGCTGAGAACAGAGTTCCCATCTGCTGCGTCTTCACGGCCTCCAGGCCACATCGATCCCGGGATCCACGCTCCAGACCCCACGATCAGGTAGGCGAGGCACCACCTAGAGAGGCTCCCATCAAGGACAGGAACCAAAACTGATGCGGAAGAGAGGTACTGCCTTTTTATTCAGTAGGTTCCTGTCATAGGTGGGCGGATACCCTCTCTCAAGTGGTGCTATCATGGGAGAAGGGGAAAATTTCCCATCGGAAACGGTCAAATTTTTCTTTGAAATAATTGGCCAGGTCATCAGTGCTGTAGTCAGTGGTCAGGGCCTGCACTCTTGGATTGAGGAGAGAGTGAAAAGTTTCAAAGAGTCAAATAGGATTGTTGGATAGTGAGATAATAAAAGTTTTGAAGTAGGCTTGTTGGAGAGATGAAGGGTGGTGTTGTATGTTTTAAGCATAAACTTATAATGGATGAAATCTTTGGCCAGGGGGTTACGAAGGGGGTGACGAAGGCTCATGCCGAAACGCGCGTTGGGGTGAGCGCCACACTAGTCTCCAGGACCACACAGGTATTATACATGTAACTGTTGGCCATTTATAGCATTGGAGGAATTGGATCTTGTAACTACCTATTTATTTATTTGGCACATAAACTCTAGTGGCAGTATTACTGTAGATACACTTTTTTTCTGCTATGAGGTTTGCTTCACTTGGTATTTCGTGTATATATACAATGTTGTGACTCTTTCTCCTCTATAAACTATGGATACTTGTTACATTACTGTCTGAATGTTATGTTATATTAGTCCCAACATTATCTGATTGGTTCCTGGAGCTGGTACCTTACAGCTACACTGTTAATATTTTAATCTTCTAATTTATGCGTGTGCACCTGTATGTATTCATTAAAGCTTTTTTAATTTTATGCCAAATAGACTACCTATAACCATTTTGTTTGGTTCTTTCTTCATTAGTTTTTTCATTTATTCCAAATAGTCAATTCCTTATACTGTCCGGCACATATACAGTATATGGTTGTGCTCGTTCTATGTGGATGTACTGTATGATATACTATCAACCGTATATGTAATTGTGCCATGTCTAAGTATTATATCCAATTATATATTTATATATAGTCTGTGTGCAGATGGTATTGTATGTAGATAATATAGCACTGACTGATACACAGCTCAGCTCTGCTACATCTGGCTAGTGCATCTTGATTCAGCTATTGCTGTGCTTTATTTCTCAAGTCATTTTGCATCAGCGAAAGACATCTCCAAACCTTCCTGTGAAGACATAAAACAGTAGAGGAGACTACAAGTAATATGTGTGCAGTTACATTAAAGAGGTTGTCCACTACCTGCTTAAAGGGGTTTTCTCACTAACATAGTTGATTTTAATCAATAGATCTTGGAATAATAATAAGTTCCACAATTGGATGTGTTTAAATAAAATGTTCCTGTGCTGAGATAATCTTACAAATGTGCCCCTGCTGTGTACTGTGTAATGGCTGCGTCTGACTGTACAGGAACATGGTCTGATCATACCACAGCTCCTGGGCAGGGGGGAGAAGAAATAAAAAAGTATACAGACATTGCAGAACGGTATCACATGGGATTTATTTATCATGCATGGTATTAACCAATCCTATATAATCTAAACATATACCTATTTAATGAATTCTTGCATCTGAATTTGTATCAACATTATACCACTAAGTGGAGATATTATACAATTTATTGTTTGGATCAGTTATAGATGTGAATTCAGTCTGGTATACCTTTCTCCATATGGGATTTTAGTATCAATATTCTTTCAGATGAATCCATGCATATAAACTATTATTTGTCTAGATGATTAATACTTTTTTAGGACTTACACAATTTATTTAGACTTGCATCTTATTATTCTCTGCAATACAACAACTCCTTTTATTTGATTTTATGTAATGATGTAATGTTTGTTGTTCAACTTGTTTCAATAAAGGTTAATTGATTGTTTTAATCTTGCATTTGTTAATTAAAAAATTAACCATATCTAGATTCATTATTTATTTAGGAAAACAATCTATTCTATGAGGCCTCTGCTTAAGACTTGCATTATGAAATGTCTGACTAAGATACTGGTTTCCTGTGAATTCCCTGACAAGAAGGCTTTACGTTGGGCCAAGGGAAGTGTGTTATCACTGATTGTCTATTTCGGTTTCCTGTTCAGTTGTATGTAAGAATTGTAGTTCCGCTTTTTGTCTAGCTAATAAATGTGGTGAGTCTTAGTTGCCACACAGAAGACTCTACCTGCTGACAATGCATGTCGCATGTATTTTGTCTCTCTCCCTTCATCGATGAAGTATTTTAATTTGAATCTCACTGGCAATGTGAAGACCCTTTGCTGTCTATTCCAAAGTTCTCCCTAATAACAAAGAGGGTCTCCATAACAGTACATTGTACCTGAAACCTGGGATTGTCACAACCGGACCTCCTCTGTACCCGTCAACAAGGATCTCCCTGGGAATCACTGAATAAAATCCACGGTAAGTAATCCCTTGTATTACTAATAATTCAGTGCTACCTAGAGGGCACCAGGATGGGTAATTGGTGGTCCTAACAAGACAATCGTTTTTTTTAACCCTTGCCAGTGATTGAATTTGTTGTCTTATATGTGTCAATGTGTTTTTTAGATCTATAATTGACGATTGAATGACGGTTGAATGATAATTGAATGAAGTGACGAGTAACCAACCTTGCCCAGAGTGTCGGGATTAGGCACCTCCGCAGTTCTCCTGTATATTTCAGGAGTGGGAGGATTGTTTTATGTTGTTTGTTTTGTCTACGTCATAAATGTCTGGTATGATATTGTAAACTATGAGGATCCTTGAATGTGGGACTGAATGATTTTTGATTGACCAATAAGGGACTACGGTCTCTGCTTGATAAGGGATCCCGTTAGGTGTGTTCCTTCACATGTGGTGGAGAGGAAAATCGGTCCGTAAGAGGATCAGGGAAGTGTGATTGCCTATAACAGAGGAATCCTTCACGGTAAGGTAGTACTCTGAGGGTATTGAATTCCCTTGTAAATTGATAAGGGCACCCTCAAGAAAGGGCTAACTGAATGCAGTTTTTAGCCCGAATACAGCAGGGGGATTAATATAAACGATTGTGCAGTGTGCATTGAGTGTCTGACGTATTGTTAAGTCGTTTTTGATGAATCAGAATCGTTATCCTCAGGGTCTGTGTTCTGTTTTGTGCAAGCTCAAGAGAGGGAAAATCATAGTAGTTGAAGTTCTTGCTCAGCCTGTATACCCAGACCGGGAAACATAGTATAAAAAGTAACATTTATTGCAGATATAATTGTCATGCAGTGCCTTTACAAGGTGAAGAAGGAAAACCTTTGAACTGGGTAGTAAAAACACACCACTACGCCCCTACCTGGGTGATTTCCTTTTTTTGTCCCGGAACTAACCCAGTTGATAGAGACACTGCAGAGGCAGCTATTTAAAAATTGCAGATTACCTCAGGAAATGTTATATGATCATGCAGAAATAATTGCAATAGTAGGTGGAGCAGTAGGCTTGGTATTTTTATTTGTTTGGTTGTGTGTAAGAATCTCCCTAGCTCACAGGGCTGGAAAATCGGTGTTAGTACTTCATTAAAGATCTGTCTTCTGAGGTTCAGAGGAGACTGGGACAGGATCAGAGGAGACTGGGACGGGATCAAGTTTAGAGTCTGGGAGGCTCAGGTGTGCTGAAGAGAGTTCTGCAGTAACTCTGGCACAGTGATTGCAGTTATGGGGCGTGGCCCTAGTTCCAGCATGTGAGATAGAGACTGAAAGGGAAAGAAGCAGTAGAGGGATGTGAAATAATGTTGAGGAAATTTGGTATGGGAAAGTGGGGAAATTTGGAAGAGAAGGAATGGGAGAAATATATCTGCAATTGGGAAGGATGGTTGAAAGATAAAAACAAACTAGAGCAGGCTAGGATGGGGTTAGAAGTAGCAAAACGTCTCTCAATGAGTGAACATAAATCAGAGGAAACCAGGCATGGAACTGTCTATGTAATCTATGACAGTTTGAAAAACTCTCAGACCTCTGTAGTCTCTGTACCTGATGTAAATCCCCCCCCCCCCTTCAGCACCCCCACCTTATGCTGAGTCAATGGGATGGACTTGTAGACATTGTGGTCATCAGAATCCCCCTGGGATTAATTGATGCAGGTCCTGTGGGTCTTCACACCCAGGGACAACACCCAGGGTGCCTCTGTCCCTATGAGGACCACTAGTCATGTACACTTTCAACCTCCTAGGATGGTTGATAATGTTCAGGTACGAGATTCCCCCCCAAGTATGGCCAATAGAAACATATCGTCCCTGATCCCCCAGTGAACTTATTGCCCTCGCTACCCAGATACCCGAAAAAAAACCTTAACATTTAGAATGCGCCTCCAGGGTGTTCAGGAGGCATAGCGGGCCACATGGGATGATCTAGTTTCTGCCATTTTGCAGAAAGGCAGTGACCCCTTACTTATGACAAGTGTTTTAGTTTGTACTGCCACGAACAGGCTGGACATGCGTCTGGTGTCCTTACCCAAGAAAATGGTGATAGGCAGCGTCCTCTAGGGTATTACTCTGTAACCCTAGATCCAGTCATTATGGGGTCTCCTACTTGTGTTAGAGCTGTGGCAGCTGCTTCAGAACTTGTTAAAAAGACAGAGGACATAGTGTTAGGAAGCCCCCTCACACTTCCAAGTTCCTCATGCTGTATCTGAAATACTTCAACAGGCTCAGACCCGCCACCAATCAGCATCAAGGTTGACAAAATATGAAGTCTCACTCCTTACACCCCCCCCCCCATATAACTATCAAATGCTGTATTGTTCTAAATCCAGCTACACTACTTCCAGTGGATTTAGAAAAGGGAGGAAAGTATCAGGATGGGGAAGAGGGAGGGACCATGAGCCAAGACATGAGCCAAGACCTGCCCCTGTTTTTCAAATTAGCAGATAAGGAAGCTCAGTTTGATATGGCACATGAACATGATTGTCAGGCATTGATGGAAGCTGAAATAAAGGGCTTGGGAAATATTACTGATGTACCACTCACTAACCCCTCTGCTGAGTATTTTGTAGATGGTTCCAGAGCCTGGGACAGTGAACAAGGACGATTCATCACCGGGTATACATTAGTCCACAATGGTAAGGCAGTGATACAAGAACCACTCCTCTCCAGCTGCTCTGCGCAAGAGGCAGAGCTTATAGCACTCGCTGCAGCGTGTAATCTGGGAAAAGGTAAAGAAATTAATGTATTTTCTGACAAGCAATATGCTTATGGTGTTGCACATGACTTTGGCGCCATTTGGCGAAGCCGTAATTTCTTGACCTCTGCTGGCAAACCTATAAGGAATGCGCAAGCGGTAGAGCAGCTACTCAAAGCACTCACCCTTCCCCAAAGGGCAGCCATAGTCAAAGTGTCAGCACACACTCGGGAACAAACTCCCCTTGCAGTAGGGAATGCCATGGCCAACAAGGCGGCTAAGGAAGCAGCACGACTACCTCTGACAGAGATACTGGCTATAGCAGGTGCGGGAACCCCAGGAGACTCAGAGTCAGGGAGTACAGGAAGCCCCCTTTCAAACAAGGAGACATCCCCTGCACTGGTCCCAGTGGCTGTGGACCGCGAGCTACTACAGGTCTTCCAGACCCAGGCTCCCCCCCGCGAGCAGAATGCATGGGTCAAATCGGGCACCGTACAGTCAGTGTCAGGGGTTTGGCAGGTAAACAAACGTATTTGCCTTCCATGCTGCCTGTTCTCCATGATGGCTGCCCTTGCACATTCTCCGGTGCATAACTCAAAAGGTGTTGTGTGCAGTGGTGCTACAAAAACTGGTGGGCCCCATGGTTCCCGAATGTCTAGTTTGTGCAAAACATAACCCTGGTAGGCCTATTTGAGTCCCATAGAAATGCACACCAAAACCAGATTACCCATTTCAGAGACTGCAAGTGGACTACATACAGCTACCTAAGGTGGGTAATTATGAATACGCCCTGGTATGCATTGATCTTTTCTCTGGGTGGCCAGAAGCTTGGGAAGTGACTAAAGCAAACACAAAAACTGCTGCTAAAAAATTGATCAGTGCGGTGGTTTGTAGATGTGGGGTGCCCGAAATTATAAAAAGTGACAGAGGAACCCACTTCACTGGTGAACTAATGAAACAAGTCATAGTCACTCTTGGGATAGAACAGGCTTTCCATGTTCCCTATCATCCAAACAGTAGTGGGAAGGTGGAATGCCTCAATGGTACATTGAAACTAAAAATCCAAAAGTGCATGGAAGAAACACACTTGTCCTGGGTAGATTGTTTGCCCCTAGCATTGTATTCAGTGAGGACCGCCCCAAGGGGAGGGAGAAGCTGTCCTCATATGAAATACTGTTTGATAGTGTCCCTAAGACAGGGTTGTATTTCCCACAGCAGCTGTAGGCCTCCTATGGTTCTCTCACTGAATATGTTCTGGAGTTGCATAAACATTTTACTGTTACTCATAATCGTGTTCTTTCCTCTATCCCAAACCCAAATTGCCTCAGCAGCACTCACACTTTGGTACCAGGAGACTGGGTCGTGGTAAAGAGACATATGAGGAGACCACTGGAGCCCAGATACAGTGAACCATTCCAAGGGCTGTTAACCACTGACACTTCTGTCAAGCTTCAAGGCAAGGACACTTGGATCCACACCAGCCATTGTAAAAAGGTCTTGAACCCCAGCAGCAGCAAAGATGATGACCCTGTTTGTTTGGACTATGGTGATAGTAACCGTATCCCTTGCCCTAACTCTCCATGAAGTACTTAAAGAGAACTGGGATAACAAACTGATAAAGCATTACCAAGTCTTAGTCCAAGACATGAACTCTAATGACCGTCCTAAGAACTGTTGGATATGCACCCATAGTTCAATATCCTCCAATACTATGCCTTATTTAGCTATTCCAGTGACTTTGAAAGAAATGTTTTACTTAAGTAACTACACTTTTCCTATTAGACTAAGACCAACAAAAAAAAAGAAGGCTGGGGGTCTAACTGTAGCTGCTTGGGTGACTGAGCCATGGTTGTTATTTAACAGGAGGGGTTTGCCTCTAAGTCAGACTGAAATGCCTTTGGCGATCAGTCGTGTTAACTTCTCCTGTTATCCGAACTTTACCTCTTGCAGCTGTATTCAGATAAAATCCAGAGGGTTTCCTTTCTCTACAGCTGACTATTCAGAGTGTAATGGATCTGCTACCACTACTACGCAGTGTATAGCGGTTGATGCCACTCTCAATCCTAAGATTCATTGTGTAAATGTCACCTTGCAAAATCTAATATCAGGTTTTACCTCAAATGACACTCAGAATCAGGGAAAAATTATGGAAAAATTAAGCACCACCTTGTTATCTAAATGGATTGCTAGTCTGTTCAACAACACTGTAGTTGGAGCACCAGAGAGTTTATATATTGTATGTGGGCATCAGGCTTACAAGTGGTTACCCAACAATTTCACAGGAGTTTGCATACTGGCCTTTCTGACACCTTCTACTTTTATAGTACCACACACAAGAGTAGATATTAAAGCAATCCCTCTACACACACTGTACAGATGAGCTGCAGACGACAAGCCAAGACCAAATGGTAAACCACATCTTGTAGAAATGGGGGTGTCTAACACATTTTTAGTGTCTTATTCATTTACCCATTCATAATGCAAATGTGGGATAAGTTGGTAGAAGTGACTGATTATCTAGATGACCAGATCTTCCAGATTCTTGACATTCTCAATGCATCTAATATTGTACAGAAACAACTAATTGCAGTTACTAACCAACACACCATAGTGCTACATTACTTGACTGCTAGAGAGGGCGGGATGTGTCAGATAATAGGCCCTACCTGTTGCCACTACATAGACCCTGCAGGAAATTTCCAGGTAAAGACCAAGATAGAGATAGTTAGAGAAATGAGGGATGCGTGGCTCCAAGAACATCATGTCAACAAAGATTCCTGGTGGAGCGACACTTTCTCATTTCTTAATCCTGTCAATTAGTTCAAGGGTATAGTTGGATGGCTAATGGGCATCCTACAAGGTATTCTACAAATAGGAATTTTGATATTACTAGTGTATATAGTTGCCAGGATTAGTATATTTGCTATTAAGAGACTATGCAAGAAAATACGCAAGATTAAGCATCACAGGCCTGCAAACTATAATACCACTTCTCCTATAAACATATATGATGAGATTTATACGCAAGATCTTTGTCAGTGAACGGAATTCGTCCCCTCCAGGCTTTTATAGCATGGGGAAGTAGCTGATGAATAAATTGTTTTGTAAAATAATTAAAAAAGGGAGGAGTTGTTATGGTTAATTTTTTATATCTAGATTCATTATTTAGTTAGGAAAACAATCTATTCTATGAGGCCTCTGCTTAAAACTTGCATTATGGAATGTCTGACTAAGATACTGGTTTCCTGTGAATTCCCTGACAAGAAGGTTTTACGTTGGGCCAAGGGAAGTGTGTTATCTATTTTGGTTTTCTGTTCAGTTGTATGTAAGAATTGTAGTTCCGCTTTTTGTCTAGCTAATAAATGTGGTGAGTCTTAGTTGCCACACAGAAGACTCTACCAGCTGACAATGCATGTCGCATGTGTTTTGCCTCTCTCCCTTCATCGATGAAGTATTTTAAGTTGAAGCTCATTGGCAATGTGAAGACCCTTTGTTGTCTATTCCAAAGTTCTCCTTAATAACAAAGATGGTCTCCATAACACATCAGAGTATTTTTATTGGCTATATGAACTCTATAACTCCCATATACTTATAGGACCTTTCCAGGCTATTACGAACCACATCAGGAGCAGATACAGACATAAGACGGCCCCTGTGTAAGAATAATATATGGGCTCTTTGCAGTCCAATAATTCATCACAATGCACAATTCCTCTGCTGGTAGTGGCCCCCTTACCTCTTGGGCCCCTGTATGGCTGCACAGATTGGACCGATAGAATGGCAGATCCCTGCACCATAGAAAATAAAAGACGGAGCAGCAGAAAGCAGAAACAAGTTGTAGCTGATAAGCACGCACAAGGAATTTCTACTAGAATAACTTTAGCTGTTTGTTTTGTTTTTTTTTATTTACACTGGTAAAAACTATCCTGTTTTTATATTCTTGGATTAGTTACAGGGAATGCATCCAGTAACAGACATTACTAATCTGCACTCCACATATCTACACCCTAGGCAGAATTAAGAGAAGATTCACACATATACAGTAAAGATTTTCAGCAATGGAAATACAGACATATGCTATAAACCTGTGATCTCAAGGAAACTCCTTACTTCTGTATTTGGATCCAGTCCCTGACTGTAAGTAAAGATGCAGCTGTCATCATTGTGAGCTCTGGGTTTTTGGTGCTGTAAAGTCTCCAGTTTCATTTGTTATTCAACCCACACAAAGGTGTAAAAAAGCAGAATATGTGTATAATGTATTTATTACCTGCTTTATTCTTCTGGGAGGAAGTCTCAAACTTCTTTTGTTTCTGGATTATATCCTGGTTACATTTAGAATTTTCTTCAATAAAAAAAGGTAGCATGTAAGCAAAATGTTCTAACAAAGAAATCAGCAATAAAGATTCCTTAGTAATAAATTAATAAATGTCAGGTTTGTGTTTTTCATAGCAGATCCAAAAGTTAAAAAGTACAAAACATAGAAATGTCTGATAAAAGTGTCCATGAGATAAAGGGACCCCACTGTCTACAGGATTTATTGCATGCTGTAGAAATCTTGCATAAAATTGAGAATGTAAAATATCTTGCAGCTCTTACCAATTCTGTGGTTGTATTCTGGGAGCATTTGAACACAAACGTCTTTGGCATAAACTCCCATAGTTTAAGCCCTTACAATGTCAGGTTTACATTCTGTGTAGCAATCCAGTAGCATGTGATGAGGAATGAGTTTCTCACATATTTGTAGTGCAGGGAACGCCTCTAAGCCATTCTAGGAAATAGAAACCTAACTCCTTAAAGGGGTATTCCCATCTCCAACATCCTATCCCAATATGTAGTAGGTGTAATAATAATAATATTAGCAAATACCTACAATTAGAAATGTAGTATAGTATTTTTGACTCACTATCTCTCTTTCCTCATGTGCAGGTATAATGCAGGTACCGGAATGCAACGCACAGAGACACAAGGCGAGAACAGTCAGAGATGTTTGTAACCAGTTTTATACAACAGGTATACTGAAACAAGGGATTAGCAACAAGGGTAATGAACAGTGGTTTGAAATATCAGAAAAATACGAAATTTCTCAAAGTAAGGCGCAGTCTCTTCAAATAAGGCGCAGTCTCTTAAAGTAAGGTGATGCCCTCAAGCATGAGAAGCACCACACAAGTTCTTTAACCGTGAATTTGGCCCTAGCGGGGGTCACCGGTTATTCCCGCTAGGCCGTGAGTCTCTTTCCGGATGAATTCAATTAAATAACGTTGTGCTACTTTAGCCCCAACCGTCCCCCTCCCAACCTGAGTAATTAAACCCAATTGTCCCCGGTACCGTGGGTGAGCAGTGGAAGTGACGGCCCTGCTCACGTATGCAGCTCCTCTCTGCTTGGCTGTTGGGGGCAGTCTCTCGAGCCTTGGATAGGGGGGTCCAGGCCTCGTCTGTCGGCGGCCGACGTCGGGTTCCGCGAACTCACTCAGCACCGCGATCAGGTTCCTAATATCCTCAGCAGGCACAGCACTCGAGTCACAACTGTGAGGGATCCGGAGCTCTTTTACCGGTGCCCGGCTGGAGCACCTCTCAGGCCCCTGGATTTGGCCTGTCACGCGGGGTTTCTCAGGACGCAGGGAGCACGTCTGCTCCTCTCTGCTGCTTGGCGCCAAAGACCCCTCAGGTTTGGCGCGCTGGCCTCTTATCTCTCTGAACTCCTTCCTGGAAGTCACCTGATCGGGTCCAGCCTCTGAATCTGCCCTCCCTGCAACTTCCTTTGTATATTTTGGTTCCGCTTGACTGTCTCTGGCCAGTAGATGGCAGTCTTGCTCCATCCTTGAAACGTCATGTTGAAGTTCTTTTACAAGCTTTTTAGCTCGTTCTACACAGGCATTGCAGGACCTTAGGTATCCATGGTTGCGACCACTAGCAGCTAGCTAACTAACTGTGACTTTATCAGTGGACGTAACCATAGATACCTAAGGTCCTGCGATGCCTGCACATGAGGAAAGAGACAAATCGAATCAAAAATACTATACTACATTTTTAATTGAAGGTATTTGCTAATATTATTATTATTACACCTACTACATATTTGGATAGGATGTTGGAGATGGGAATACCCCTTTAAGGAGTTAGGTTTCTATTTCCTAGAATGGCTTAGAGGCGTTCCCTGCACTACGGAGGGACGGAGCTCTATTTGCCGCCTGGAGCGCAGATTTTCCTAGAATAGTTTGCGGACTCCATATACAGAGCCCCTAAATGCTAGAAGACCTGAATCCCCCGTCAAGTGACCCCATTTTGGAAATTATACCCCTACCAAACATGTGGACACTAAATGAGGTTTAGACACACTGCGGTGCTCAGAAGGGAGGGGGGATTTGGATTTGGAAGCGAATAATTTGCTGAATTTCTTTTGGGGGGAGAGAAGCCATTTAGCTTTTCCAGAGCCTTTGTACTACCAGTAACGTGGAAGCCCCCTATATTTACATTAACACATGACAGACCTGAGTGGGGGCTTTTACGTGAAGCTTTTATTGGGAACATTTTACCTAACATTTTAGATCACATTTATCCGGCACTCTACGCTGAGCACTTACTTTGGGGTTTCCATCTAACTCTCTGAATGACGTGATTCAGATGAAACCCCTGAGGGATCCATTCACTATAATGAGATGAGCCAGCAGAGTTACTCTGGATTCCGTCTGGCCTCTTTTCAGCGTTATCCTTTTCAGAGGTGCACAAAACTGTGGCTGATCGCGCTTTTATTTACGCCTAAAAAGATGGACACCGCCAAATCATAGGTCAGACCGCGTCCACGTTGCCTCCGTCTGCCTCATTACAGGGAATCTTCCATCAGGGGTTTCCGTCTGAATCACTTATTTCCGAGATTTACACGAAAACCCCGGTGTAAGAGTTCAGCGCAGTGCGCAGGATAAATGTCAGCCGAGCCTTAAAGTGATCTTTGGGAATAAAAGATCAGAATAAAAAAATCAGCAGCATGTGAAGAATTGGTTTTATTTATTTTTTACGCCATTCCTCGTGCAGTATAAAAGTGATTAGATGACTTTATTTTCGGGTCGGTGCGATTACAGCAATACCAGATTCATATCGGGTTTTTATGATTGACAGCTGTCACACATTAACAGATGCTTTTTTTTGGCAAAAACTAATGTTTGCATCGTCATATTTAGAGAGCTAAAATTTTTCCATATTTTGTCTGACAGAGTCATGTGACAGCTTGTTTTTTTGCGGGACGAGTTGACGTTTTTATTGGTACCATTTTCGGGCAAATTACATTTTTTGATCGCTTTCTATTCTGATTTTTGGGAGGCAGAATGAACAAAAACCAACAATTCAGGATTTTTGTTGTTAGTTGTGTGGTAAAATTGATGAGGCAGCTTTATCCTTTGGGTCAGTACGTTTACAGCGGTACCACATTTATGTAATTTTTTTTATGTTTTTGCAGTTTTACATAATAAAACTTTTATAGAAAAAATAATTATCTTTGTATCGCTTTATTCTGAGCGCTGTAACTTTTTAATTTTTCGGCAGATGGAGCTGTATGGCGGCTTGATTTTTGTGGGACAAGATGACGTTTTCAGCGGTACCATTTTTATTTTCATCCGTCTTTTTGATCGTGTTTTATTCAATTTTTTTCCAGAGGTATGATGAAA
Source organism: Phyllobates terribilis (assembly GCF_046119375.1). Taxonomy (NCBI): domain Eukaryota; kingdom Metazoa; phylum Chordata; class Amphibia; order Anura; family Dendrobatidae; genus Phyllobates; species Phyllobates terribilis. The sequence continues at coordinate 380,850,581 of NW_027362765.1, read as the reverse complement.
AGTCATAGTTTCTCATGTGTTTCTTTTTTTTTTTTTTTACGCTGTTCACTGAAAGGGTTAACTAGTGTGACACTTTTATAGATCGGGTCGTTCCGGACGTGGCGATACCAAATATGTGTACTTTGTTTATTTTTATTTTTTTTACCTAAAAATCTGTATTTATTAGTGTAATATACAGTACAGACCAAAAGTTTGGACACACCTTCTCATTTAAAGATTTTTCTGTTTTCATGACTTGGAAAATTGTACATTGACACTGAAGGCATCAAAACTATGAATTAACACATGTGGAATTATATACTTAACAAAATAGTGTGAAACAACTGAAAATATGTCTTATATTCTAGGTTCTTCAAAGTAGCCACCTTTTACTTTGATGACTCCTTTGCACACTCTTGGCATTCTCTTGATGAGCTTCAAGAGGTAGTCACCGGAAATGGTCTTCCAGCAATCTTGAAGGAGTTCCCAGAGATGCTTAGCACTTGTTGGCCCTTTTGCCTTCACTCTGCGGTCCAGCTCACCCCAAACCATCTCGATTGGGTTCAGGTCTGGTGACTGTGGAGGCCAGGTCATCTGGCGTAGCACCCCATCACTCTCCCTCTTGGTCAAATAGCCCTTACACAGCCTGGAGGTGTCTTTGGGGTCATTGTCCTGTTGAAAAATAAATGATGGTCCAACTAAACGCAAACCGGATGGAATAGCATGCCGCTGCAAGATGCTGTGGTAGCCATGCTGGTTCAGAATGCCTTCAATTTTGAATAAATCCCCAACAGTGTCACCAGCAAAGCACCCCCACACCATCACACCTCCTCCTCCATGCTTCACGGTGGGAACCAGGCATGTAGAATCCACCCGTTCACCTTTTCTGCGTCGCACAAAGACACGGTGATTGGAACCAAAGATCTCAAATTTGGACTCATCAGACCAAAGCACAGATTTCCACTGGTCTAATGTCCATTCCTTGTGTTCTTTAGCCCAAACAAGTCTCTTCTGCTTGTTGCCTGTCCTTAGCAGTGGTTTCCTAGCAGCTATTTTACCATGAAGGCCTGCTGCACAAAGTCTCCTCTTAACAGTTGTTGTAGAGATGTGTCTGCTGCTAGAACTCTGTGTGGCATTGACCTGGTCTCTAATCTGAGCTGCTGTTAACCTGCGATTTTTGAGGCTGGTGACTCGGATAAACTTATCCTCAGAAGCAGAGGTGACTCTTGGCCTTCCTTTCCTGGGGCGGTCCTCATTTGAGCCAGTTTCTTTGTAGCGCTTGATGGTTTTTGCAACTGCACTTGGGGACACTTTCAAAGTTTTCCCAATTTTTCGGACTGACTGACCATTTCTTAAAGTAATGATGGCCACTCGTTTTTCTTTACTTAGCTGCTTTTTTCTTGCCATAATACAAATTCTAACAGTCTATTCAGTAGGACAATCAGCTGTGTATCCACCTGACTTCTGCACAACACAACTGATGGTCCCAACCCCATTTATAAGGCAAGAAATCCCACTTATTAAACCTGACAGGGCACACCTGTGAAGTGAAAACCATTTCCGGTGACTACCTCTTGAAGCTCATCAAGAGAATGCCAAGAGTGTGCAAAGCAGTCATCAAAGCAAAAGGTGGCTACTTTGAAGAACATACAATATAAGACATATTTTCAGTTATTTCACACTTTTTTGTTAAGTATATAATTCCACATGTGTTAATTCATAGTTTTGATGCCTTCAGTGTGAAAGTACAATTTTCATAGTCATGAAAATACAGAAAAATCTTTAAATGAGAAGGTGTGTCCAAACTTTTGGTCTGTACTGTATATACATTTTTTTTTACATTTTTTTTTTAGATTTCTACAATTTTTTTTTTTAACTTTTTTACTTAGTTCCACTATGGGACTTTCACTTTTTTCATAGGTATAATGTACTGCAATGCACTAGCATTGCAATACATTATACCTATAGTGAAAGCTCCTGAGACCATGCTGTGCATTGGTCGCAGGAGCTTTTCGTAGCTTGGTGACCCAGGGGTCGTCATGACAACCCCAGGTCACCATGTTAACAGTCGGGCCCCCCGCGATGACGTCACGGGGGCGCCGACCTTTAGGCAGAGGGAGCTCCCAGCCCTCTGCCTGCCTCCTGAACACTGCGATCGCGCTTTTCAGAGGGTTAACAGCCAGGGGCGGCGCTGACACCGCTCCTGGCTGTTTAGTTCCGAAGCTCAGCCACTGGTAGCGTCTCCTGCTACATCCTGCTGTGATCGGTCAGTCAGATTAACTGACCGATCGCAGCAATCTGGGTGCAGGGACCAACGGCATCCCTGCACCCCTTCTCGTGCCGCTCAGCTGTCACAGACAGCTGCCGGCACTGAACTGGCACAGCGATATGACGGACACTGCACATCAAGGAGCGGTAATTTTCACCCGCTCATGCCGTGCAGTGTCCGTCATTGAGCATTATGTGGTTAAAGGAGTTTCCCACGAACAAAAGTTAATTTTAAAAATTGTCTGTGTCTGACCGTGTACGGCACATACCACAGCTCCTGGGCAGGGGAGGAATCAAAAGACAATACAGACATTACAGCAGGGGATCGCGGAGGATTCATTTTGTGAGGTAAAATATTGTTTAAAAACAGGCAGTGAAATGTTTTACCTCAGAAAAGGAACCCTCTGCGATCCCCTGCTGTAATGTCTGTATTGTCTTTTGATTCCTCCCCTGCCCATAGAGCTGTGGTATGTTCCGTACACGGTCAGAGCCAATGATTAAAATGAACTTTCGTTTGTGGGAAACCCCCTTTAAGAGCATACAGTAAGGGGTAATGCAAGGTAAGTATAAATACACAACTAAGAGATATAGTGAAATTTATATAATGTATAAAATGTATGTATTGCAAATATGAAAATATCAACATGATTAACCCTTTCACGACATTTGAAGTAAGTTTACGTCATGGTTGGGAAGGGTTCCTACAAAACTTACATCATGGCAATTGTGCAGGCTCAGTATCTGTGCCCACACAATCACCACTGGGAGCTTGGCTTAAGTGATAGCCATGCCCATTATTTAGAAGGCTGGGAGAGGAAAGGGATTCCCTCTCCCACCAGATTGGCACTGCCGTGATGTAATCACGGGAGGCGATAGTAGTTAAGGCAACCAGAGGTTAGATAACAACCTCCGGGTCTGCCAGCTACAATGGCCTGTTAGACCATTCCAGAAGCGGATGCATTGCAATGCATTATACCAGTGATCAGAGTAATAAAAGTTAAAGTCTCATAGAGGAACTAAGGAAAAAAGTTAAAAAAAATGAAAAATATAAAAAAAAAAGTCATAAATAATGGGGGGATGGTGGCGCTAGTAGGTAGACACTTTGAGCCTGCTGCAAGAGAAACAACTACCACAGTTGTCTAGTAGGTAGATAATAATTAGGGGTATATATATATGAACAATTATTCTATATATATAGACTTGCGCTGGAGACAAAGTGTGTGAACACAAAATTGGGGCAAGACAGGAATTAGATAAATAAGACAATTTTATTTGGGAAAATTTAAAACGTTAAGATAAATATGCAGTAGTGTTGAGTGATACCTTCCGATATCGGGAAATATCGGATCGGATTGGATCGGACCGATACCGAAAAAGTATCGGATATCGCCGATTCCGATACCGAAAACCAATGCAAGTCAATGGGACAGAAATATCGGAATGAAAATAAACCCTTTCTTTCCTTGTAGGTTAATTCTACATGAAGGAAAACAACTAAGAATAATGTAGAATGTATTGGGGGAGGTGGGGGAGACAATAAAGGCATAGAGGTTTAGCCCAATCAAATGGAATAGCAGGAATTAATATTTTTTTTAAGACGTTCTGAGTTACGGAAATATTGACTATGTTAAGTATTTTTATATTTTGTCAGATATTTATGTTTCACTACTTCCATGCTCTTCACCTTCTTTTTTACTTCTCCCACACTTTCTCCTTCATCATCCTCAGCATCTTTTTCATCCACTTCTTCTTCACCTTCTTCATCTTCTTCTTCTTCACCTTCTTCGTATTATTCTTTTTTTTTACATTCTTCATATTCTACTTCTTCATCTTCTTCATATTCTTCTTCTTCATCATATTCTTATTTGTGGCAGGCATTCCTGTAGTTGTTATCTATAAAAGGTTGGACATTACACCTTTCGTTCTGCCCTTCACAAAAGATTTACAACAGGATTTGTCCGCGTTCAGTTTGGCCTGCAGCAGCAGGTCTTTTCCAGGGGCACCACGAGGAGGAACGGACTCACCCCCATACACTGCTTAGTCATCTTCTGCTTATAATTTAGATATTATCTTTTGCTCTGATTTTTAGTCTTATGCTTAATGTTCTTCCGCTTTTTGTTCTGCAGCTTCTTGTATTTCTGCTTCTTGGTTTTCTGTCTCTTGTTCTTCTGTATCTTGGTGCTTGTCTTCTCTTCTTTGTCCTCTTGGTCAGCTTCTTCAGGGTCATCTTCTTGGTCTTCTTCGGGGTGGTCTTCAGGGTCGTCTTCGGGGGTCCTCGTCTTCGGGGTCCTCGTCTTCTTCGGGTTGGTCTTCTGGGTCCTCGTCTTCGGGGTCCTCGTCTTCTTCGGGGTGGTCTTCAGGGTCCTCGTCTTCTTCGGGGTGGTCTTCAGGGTCCTCCTCTTCTTCGGGGTGGTCTTCAGGGTCCTCGTCTTCAGGGTCGTCGTCTTCGGGGTCCTCGTCTTCTTAGGGTTGGTCTTCAGGGTCCTCGTCTTCAGGGTCCTCGTCAGGCAGATCTAGAGTGATTACCAAGAACCATTTCAAAAAGCTTGAACTTGGAAATGTAGCAGAAGGTACAAGAAAGCTGAGGAACTACCGAGGACCAGCTGACGGTACTGGAACCCGGATGGGTAGCAGAAGGTACAAGAGCCAATGGAACTGCCGAAGACCAGCTGACGGTACTGGAACTCGGTTACTAAGCAGGAGGTACCTGTGCCAGAAAGCACTACCAAGGACCAGCAGATATTGGTGGAACGTGGATACTGAGAAGGAGGCACCTAATCCAAAGGCACTGCCGAGAACCAGCTGACGGTACTGGAACCCGGATGGGTAGCAGAAGGTACCCATGTAAAAAAAAGTTCAAGGCCGCGAGCCGGCCGCAGTTACCAAAACCCACAGTCCTACAGGGGGTGCTTGTCCTATTGGCACTATGGAACCAGCCTTCATTGCCAGATCCCGCAGCCCACATAGGAGTCACCTAAACTGCAGGCACCATAGAGTCGGCTAACCCGACCGCAACACGACAGGACAACGCATTGGAGGTAAAGTGACGTTGACACTACCCGGAAACAGCAGGCGTGCTGGAACCAGGCTGGGCAGGAGGGAGTACCCATGCCAAAGTCACTGCCGAGAACCATCTGACGGTACTGGAACCCGGATGGGTGGTAGAAGGTACAAGAGCAAATGGAACTACCGAGGACCAGCTGACGGTACTGGAACCCGGATGGGTAGCAGAAGGTACAAGAGCCAATGGAACTGCCGAAGACCAGCTGACGGTACTGGAACTCGGTTACTAAGCAGGAGGTACCTGTGCCAGAAAGCACTACCAAGGACCAGCAGACATTGGTGGAACGTGGATACTGAGAAGGAGGCACCTAATCCAAAGGCACTGCCGAGAACCAGCTGACGGTACTGGAACCCGGATGGGTAGCAGAAGGTACCCATGTAAAAAAAAGTTCAAGGCCGCGAGCCGGCCGCAGTTACCAAAACCCACAGTCCTACAGGGGGTGCTTGTCCTATTGGCACTATGGAACCAGCCTTCATTGCCAGATCCCGCAGCCCACATAGGAGTCACCTAAACTGCAGGCACCATAGAGTCGGCTAACCCGTCCGCAACACGACAGGACAACGCATTGGAGGTAAAGTGACGTTGACACTACCCGGAAACAGCAGGCGTGCTGGAACCAGGCTGGGCAGGAGGGAGTACCCATGCCAAAGTCACTGCCGAGAACCAGCTGACGGTACTGGAACCCGGATGGGTGGTAGAAGGTACAAGAGCAAATGGAACTACCGAGGACCAGCTGACGGTACTGGAACCCGGATGGGTAGCAGAAGGTACAAGAGCCAATGGAACTGCCGAAGACCAGCTGACGGTACTGGAACTCGGTTACTAAGCAGGAGGTACCTGTGCCAGAAAGCACTACCAAGGACCAGCAGACGTTGGTGGAACTTGGATACCGAGAAGGAGGCACCCAATCCAAAGGCACTGCCGAGAACCAGCTGACGGTACTGGAACCCGGATGGGTAGCAGAAGGTACCCATGTAAAAAAAAGTTCAAGGCCGCGAGCCGGCCGCAGTTACCAAAACCCACAGTCCTACAGGGGGTGCTTGTCCTATTGGCACTATGGAACCAGCCTTCATTGCCAGATCCCGCAGCCCACATAGGTGTCACCTAAACTTCAGGCACCATAGAGTCGGCTAACCCGACCGCAACACGACAGGACAACGTATTGGAGGCAAAGTGACGTTGACACTACCCGGAAACAGCTTGCGTGCTGGAACCAGGCTGGGCAGGAGGGAGTACCCATGCCAAAGTCACTGCCGAGAACCAGCTGACGGTACTGGAACCCGGATGGGTAGTAGAAGGTACAAGAGCAAATGGAACTACCGAGGACCAGCTGACGGTACTGGAACCCGGATGGGTAGCAGAAGGTACAAGAGCCAATGGAACTGCCGAAGACCAGCTGACGGTACTGGAACTCGGTTACTAAGCAGGAGGTACCTGTGCCAGAAAGCACTACCATGGACTAGCAGACGTTGGTGGAACTTGGATACCGAGAAGGAGGTACCTAATCCAAAGGCACTGCCGAGAACCAGCTGACGGTACTGGAACCCGGATGGGTAGCAGAAGGTACCCATGTAATAAAAAGTTCAAGGCCGCGAGCCGGCAGCAGTTACCAAAACCCACAGTCCTACAGGGGGTGCTTGTCCTATTGGCACTATGGAACCAACCTTCATTGCCAGATCCCGCAGCCCACATAGGAGTCACCTAAACTGCAGGCACCATAGAGTCGGCTAACCCGACCGCAACACGACAGGACAACGCATTGGAGGCAAAGTGACGTTGACACTACCCGGAAACAGCTGGCGTGCTGGAACCAGGCTGGGCAGGAGGGAGTACCCGTGCCAAAGACACTGCCGAGAACCAGCTGACGGTACTGGAACCTGGATGGGTAGTAGAAGGTACAAGAGCAAATGGAACTACCGAGGACCAGCTGACGGTACTGGAACCCGGATGGGTAGCAGAAGGTACAAGAGCCAATGGAACTGCCGAAGACCAGCTGACGGTACTGGAACTCAATTATTAAGCAGGAGGTACCTGTGCCAGAAAGCACTACCAAGGACCAGCAGACGTTGGTGGAACTTGGATACCGAGAAGGAGGCACCTAATCCAAAGGCACTGCCGAGAACCAGCTGGCGGTGCTGGAACCCAGGGTACATACTAAAAACAGAGTGGAGCCAGAGGTGTAATTGGAGCAAGTTTTAAATCAGTAGTACAGTAGTACAAAGCAGGAGAATTTGCCGGACACACAGCTGGGGAACAGCTGACGTTACTGAACCCCAATAACACTGGAGCAAGCGTTGACTGTGCAGACGGCACTTCTGAGCAGCAACTAGCGGTATTGGAGCCCAGGGTAAATACTAAAAACAGAGGAGCCAGAGGTGTAATTGGAGCAACTTTAAAATCTGTAGTAGTGAGAATGTGGACAGAGCAGGAGAAATTGCTGTCCGCACAGCAGGGGAACAGCTGACGTTACTGAACCCCAATAACACGGCAGCAAGTGTTGACTGTGCAGACGGCACTTCCGAACAACAACTGGCAGTGTTGGAGCTCAGGGATAATACTGAAAACAGAGGAGCCAGAGGTGTAATTGGAGCAACTTTAAAATCTGTAGTAGTGAGAATGTGGACAGAGCCGGAGAAATTGCCGTCCGCACAGCAGGGGAACAGCTGACGTTACTGAACCCCAATAACATGGCAGCAAGTGTTGACTGTGCAGACGGCACTTCCGAGCGCCAACTGGCGGTGTTGGAGCTCAGGGATAATACTGAAAACAGAGGAGCCAGAGGTGTATTTGGAGGAGGTTTTAAATCAGTAGTACAGTGGATGTGAACAGAGCAGGAGAAATTGCCGTCCGCACAGCAGGGGAACAGCTGACGTTACTGAACCCCAATAACACGGCAGCAAGTGTTGACTGTGCAGACGGCACTTCCGAGCGCCAACTGGCGGTGTTGGAGCTCAGGGATTACAGTTCAGGTGGTAAAAACATGAACAGAACAGGAGACCTGGATACTGTTGCCAACCAATTATTTATTCTGGAAGAGGACTGGCAAATTCATGAGAGATCCAGGCCTTGCTCATTTTGAGAAAAGTAAGCCGGTCAACGTTATTGGAGGATAGTCGCATGCGACGGTCTGTTAGTACACCACCTGCGGCACTAAAGACGCGTTCCGATAATACACTAGCAGTAGGGCAAGCTAGCACCTCCAATGCATACTGACTAAGCTCTGGTCATGTATCCAGCTTACAGACCCAAAACTTGAAGGGAGAAGAGCCGTCTGGGAGTACACTAAGAGGGCAAGACATGTAGTCTGTCACCATCTGACGGAAACGTTGCCTCCTGCTGACTGGAGCCGTCTGTGATGGTGTAGACATTTGTGGCGGCGGGGACACAAAACTTTGCCACATTTCGGCCATACTGGTCTTGCCTTGTGCTGAGGCGCTGCTTCTGCTCCTTCTTTGTGCAGAGCTTCCTCCACTGCCTCGACGCACTGAGCTGCTTTGTAAAGCACTAGCAGCACTGCTCTCGGTTGGAATGGAGAACATGATGGAATGCACCAGTGTGTCTTGGTACTCCCGCATTTTACGCTCCCGGTTCAACGGTGTTATGAGGCTTTGTAAGTTGTCCCGGTAGCGAGGATCTAGGAGGGTGGACACCCAATAATCAGCCGTGTTGAGAATGTGGGCGATGCGGCGGTCGTTTCTCAGGCACTGCAGCATGAAATCAATCATGTGCTGCAGACTGCCAACTGGCCAAGAAACGCTGTCCCCTGCTTGAGGCGTGATCTCTGCCTGCCCTGCATCACCCCACCCTCGCTCTAGATACTGACTACTAGAGCATTGTGTACCTCCCTCCTCTGGACAGATGTCTTCCTCATTCATTGACTCCTCCTCATCCTCCTCACAAAGTGTCCCCTGCCTAGGCCTTTGTGAGGAACCACGTTGCGCAGACTGTAGAGAAGCAGATGGCATTTGTGACTCCTCATCCTCCACCTCTTCCAAAACCTCATCCCTTAGTGCTTGCAGTGTTTTTTCAAGCAGGCAGATAAGGGGGATAGTCATGCTGACTAGTGCATCATCTGCACTCGCCATCCGCGTGGAATAATCGAAGGCACGCAAAACGTGGCAAATGTCCTTCATAGAGGCCCACTCAGTGGTGGTGAAGTGTGAACGGCGCGCACTGCGACTTGTTTGCGCCTGCTGCAGCTGGTACTCCATTACTGCTGCCTGCTGCTCACACAACCTCTCCAACATATGTAACGTTGAATTCCACTCGGTGGGTAGGTCACATATGATGCGATGTTCCGGAAGACGTAATCGGCGCTGCAGAGCTGCAATGCGTGATCTTCCATTGCTGGAACGCCGCAAGTGAGCGCACTCTATGCGGACCTTGTGAAGCAGTGCATCAAGATCTGGATAGTCCCTCAAAAAACTCTGCACGACCAAGTTGAGCACATCTGCCAGACATGGGATGTGAGTGAGGTTGCCTAGGCCCAGAGCTGCCACCAGATTTCGGCCATTGTCACAAACTACCATGCCTGGCTGGAGATTCGCTGGCACAAACCACACGTCGCTCTGCTGCTTGATGGCATTCCAGAGCTCCTGCGCTGTGTGGCTTCGATTCCCCAAAGAAATTAATTTTAATACGGCCTGTTGACGTTTGGCCACGGCTGTGCTCATATCGGTCATCATAACAGGTAACCGTTCATGGGTCGATGTGGAGGTAGACCGTGACGGCTCCTGCAGCGCTGATTCAGAGGAACTGGAGTATGAGGAGGAGTCAATGTGTACAGACTGGATTCCTGCAATCCTTGGAGTTGACAGAACACGTACAGCGCCACTCTCAAGATTTGTACCCAGCTCCACAACTTTTACCCAATGGGCAGTGAGGGAAAGGTATCGTCCCTGTCCATGCTTACTGGTCCACGCATCGGTGGTCAGGTGGACCTTGCTACTGACGGCGCTTTGTAGCGCATGTTTAATTTTTCCCTCCACATGATGTTGCAGGGCAGGGACGGCTTGCCTGCTGAAATAAAAGCGGCTGGGCACGTTGTATTGTGGGACTGCCAATGCCATAAAGTTACGGAATGTGTCAGTCTCCACCAGCCTGATTGATAGCATTTCAAGGGCCAGTAGTTTAGCAATGCCAGCATTCAGAGCCTGTGCTCGGGGGTGGTTTGCCGAGTATGGGCGCCTTTTCTCCCATGCCTGTGCTAACGATGGCTGTAGACTGGCCTGGGAGTGTGAGGATCTCTGGGAAAGTGGTGCTGTGGGTGGAATTACACTGTGTCTCTGTACAACAGTGCCAGAGATTCTTCCATGGCGATCCTGTGAGGAAGCCGAACCAGCTGTGTGTGAGCTGGAGGAAGAGGCTACAACACGAGCTGAAGAGGTGGTAGGTGGCGCTGTAGGTTGGCCTAGGTCTTCAGTGTGTTTTTGTAACTCCACCACGTGCTTGGTCCGCACATGTTTCCACATATTTGTGGTATTAAGGTTGCTGACACTTTTCCCTCTTTTCACCTTCTGATTACACAGCTTGCATTTGACAAAGCAAATGTCATCTGCAACTGTGTCAAAAAAGGACCAGGCACTGCAAGTCTTGGGAGCGCCCGCTTTGGATTTTGGAAGAGCCATGCTCCTAATGGGTGCCGAAGTGGAGGCTACAGGCAACCAAGTCTGCCCCCTCCCTCTCCCTCCTTTTTGGGCTGTTCAGGGAATCTCTTCCTCAGAGCTGCTCCCATCACCTTCCTGTCCCTCACGCCATGATGGGTCAAGGACCTCATCATCTACACCACCCTCTTCAAACAACTGCTTCTCCTGGGTAGTCTCGACAGCACAGTACGCACCAGAAAGTGGCACCTGAGTCTCATCATCAGATGCGTACTGAGGTGTGCTGCTGACCATAGGCACTGGCCCACCCGCCTCTTCAGATTCAGAGAGACAAAACGGTTGCGCATCACTGCATACTACCTCTTCTTCAAATTCTCGAATTCTGCTTGGCTGGCCCCCTCTTTCCAAGCCAAGAGATTCAGAGAACAGAAGTAGAGATGGCTCCTGTCCAGGGCTCTCTGACTGCCTGGGCAATTTGGCAGGTGGTGAAGAGACAGATGGGTGCTCTTCAGTGCTCAGGACCTGAGAGGATCTGGAACTAATTGAAGTCGATGCGTTAGCTGCCATCCATCCGACAACGGCTTCAATTTGGTCCTCCCGCAACAGTGGGGTACGGCTAGCTCCTACAAAGCTGCGCATAAAGGACTGTTCCCTGGTAAAACTGGGGGATACTGAGTCACTGGTGCCCGCAGCAGGCACAGAATCCCCACGTCCTCTCCCTGCAGGCACAGAATCCTCACATCCTCTCCCTGCAGAAACTCCACGCCCACGCCCACGACCACATGCCTTACTCCCTGCCTTCTTCATCTTGGTAGACTGATAAAGATAGGCAGAAAAGTACTAAGAGCTTAGTGTGCTTATTCCTGAACAGCTGCTAACAGGTATAAGAAACACTAATTTTATAAAGTGTGGACTAGACTTTAATATGTGCTAATGTGGCCTACACAACTGTAAAGTGGAGTGTTTGGTGAACTTTATTTAGGTTTTTTTTGTCACAAAAAGACACTGGATGTGCCTAAAGATGTAATAACGATAGTATCACAAACTTTTTGTAGCTATTACAATGTAGGAAGGTAACCTACAATGCAACAGATGAGGCTACAAAAAATAGGCTAATACTAATCTGGCTGGGGCTGCAGGGCCCAATGCTGCAGAAAGGCTCCTCTAACTACTCCTATATAGTGTGTTTGGAACCAATTTAGCTGAATACGGATGGAACCACCACACTAATAGGAGATATCAGGAAAAATTATGAATTGGCAAAAAAGGACAATGTATGAGGCAGTGACACACACTGAGTGCACTACAACCAGACATGGTTGAAGCACACACTACAGGGTGAGCTGCACTCACACACAGAGACCTTGCAGAAAGCGGTGAACAGCACAGAGAGCTGTGCACTAGCACTGCAAGGCACAGCGATTTATAAAGTAGCTTGGGTAAAGCAGAATAGACCAAATAGGTAGCTAAAACTGTCCCTCAGAACAACAGCGTCCTATCCCTAACTGAATTCACAGCAGAGTGAGCTCAAAATGGCGGCGGCGGCTTTTATAGTGCATCATGACATCATTTCAGCAGCCAATCACAGCCATGCCATTAGTTAAGATGCCTACATGCCTAACAGGATGTGCCCACACTTCTTAGGATCCTGATTGGCTGAATAAAATGAAAATGGCTCATTGCATTATGGGAACTTCCGATTCCGGTATACGATATTGCAAAAGTATCGGAATTAAGTATCGGAATTCCGATACCGCGAATATCGGCCGATACCCGATATTTCAGTATCGGAATGCTCAACACTAATATGCAGGTAATATTTAAAACCAGGTAAAGGTTCTGGGAGCACTGAGAGGAGGTGCTCGTAGTCCTTTACAAGGTGCGTGGTGCTTCTTAGATAAAATAGAAGATTCTACAGAGCTGAAAACCCATAGGAGACAAAGATAGATGGAACAGGTTAGAGTTAGTAAAGTGATGTGAGGAAGTTTAGAACAATATATTTACCTGTAGTTAATGCAGAGGATGGATGAGTCTTTTAGTCAATATGATGAATAGGTCAGCCGGGAGCTGAACCTATAGGATGGAGAGAGAGGTATTTAGATTGAGTGTTACAGCCTATGTGGATTATGGTAGATATATTTACCTTAATTGATGATGAGGAAGAAGTAATATTGGGTCCAGCCTAATTTGGAGGCTCGCTTGCAGACATCCAAATTACAGGTATACAGAAGGTATCAAAACAATGGCAAAAAGGTGACTATTTGAAGCAAATGTCACGTGTGGAAAGCAAAAAAGTCTTAAGAATTAGGGTATAGATAAATGGGTACTTCTGCCATGAGATAAGATGAGCATTTCGCCACAGGCGGCGGTCTGGGGTACTTTTAGAAGTATCAGTATCCTCCGCTGTAGGGGAGTAGAGAGCCACTTGTTCTTCATATGTCCGGCCTGTGGGGAAGGATGCCAAGACAGAAGCCTTTTTTTCCAAGGAAAAACATCCAAGCCCGGCTATATTTTGCCAAAACCTACATCAAGACTAACAAAAGAATGTGGGAAAACACATTTTGGTCTGATGAGACCAAGGGGGAACATTTTGGCCATAACTCCAAAAGGTTCAAAGCCGACACTACACATTACCAAAAGGTCACCATCCCCACAATGAGGCATGGTGGGGCAGCACTGTGCTTTGGGGATGTTTTTGGCAGATGGAACTGGGGCTTTAGTCAAGGTGGAGGGAAATGTTAACAATTCTAAGTAAACCTTCAAGTCTCTGCTAAAAATCTAGAGATAAAGAGGAATTTCACCTTTCTGCCCAACGACTCTAAGTGATCCCCAAATCACCAAAAGCATGGCTTCACCAGAAAAAGATCACATTGTTGGAATGGCCCAGCCCAAGCCCAGACCTGAATATAATTGAAAATCTGTGGTGACCTGAAGATGGAGCTATACAGTTGTGCTCAAAAGTTTACATACCCCAGCAGAATTTTTGCTTTCTTGGCCTTGTTTCAGAGAATATGAATGATAACAAAAAAACTTTTTCTCTACTCATGGTTATTGATTGGGTGAAGCCATTTATTGTCAAACTATTGTGTTTTCTCTTTTTAAATCTTAATGACAACCAAAAACATCCAAATGACCCTGATCAAAAGTTCACATACCCCAGTTCTTAATAACGTGTATTGCCCCCTCTAACATCAATGACAGCTTGAAGTCTTTGTGGTAGTTGTGGGTGAGGTTCTTTATTTTCTCAGATGGTAAAGCTGCCATTCTTCTTGGTAAAAAGCCTCCAGTTCCTGTAAATTCCTGGGCTGTCTAGCATGAACTGTGAGCTTGAAATGTCCCCAGAGTAGCTCAATGATATTGAGGTCAGGAGACTGAGATGGCCACTCCAGAACCTTCACTTTGTTCTGCTGTAGCCAATGACAGGTCGACTTAGCCTTTTGTTTTGGATCGTTGACATGTTGGAACATCCAAGTACGTCCCATGCGCAGCTTCCGGGCTGATGAGTGCAAATTTGCCTCCATTATTTGCTAATAATGTGCTGCATTCATCTTTCCTTCAACTTTTACCAAGTTTCCTGTGCCTTTGTAGCTCACACATCCCCAAAACAATCAGCGATCCAACCCCGTGCTTTACAGTAGGAATGGTGTTTCTTTCATCATAGGCCTTGTTGACCTCTCTCCAAATATAACGTTTATGGTTGTGGCAAAAAAGTTCAATTTTGGTCTCATCACTCCAAATTACCTTGTTCCAGAAGTTTTGAGGTTTGTTTCTGTGCTGTTTGGCATATTGTAGGTGAGATACTTTGAGGCATTTGCGCAGTAATGGCTTTCATCTGGCGACTCGACCATGCTGCCCATTTTTCTTCAAGTGCCTCCTTATTGTGCATCTTGAAACAGCCACACCGCTAGTTTTCAGAGAGTCCTGAATTTCAACTGCTGTTATTTGTGGATTTTTTTTTGCATCCTGAACAATTTTCCTGGCAGTTGTGGCTGAAATTTTTGTTGGTCTACCTGGTTTGGTTTTTACAGAGCCCCTGATTTTCCATTTATTAATCACAGTTTGAACGCTGCTGACTGGCATTATCAATTCCTTGGCTTTCTTTTTGTATCCCTTTCCTGTGTTATACAGTTCAACTACCTTTTCCCGTAGATCCATTGACAATTATTTTGTTTTCCCCATGACTCACAATCCAAAAACATCAGTGGCTGGATGAAAGATGCAAGAGTCTGTCTGGATCCCAGAAACTCACTCAGCTTTTATGTACACACACTGATTACAAGCAAACAGGTCACAGGTGAGGATGTTACCTTAAGTAGCAATTCAGACCCATTTGTGTCAAATTCTGTGCATTTTATCAGGCAAAAATCACCAGGGTATGTGAACTTTTGATCAAGTCATTTGGATGTTTTTGGTTGTCATTATGATTTAAAAAGAGAAAACACATTAGTTTGAAAATAAATGGCTTCACCCAACCAATAACCATGAGTGGAGAAAAAGTTTTTTTGTTATCATTCATATTCTCTGAAACAAAGCTAAGAAAGCAAAAATTCTGCCGGGGTATGTAAACTTTTGAGCACAACTGTATACAGGAGATACCCTCACAATCAGATCAAATCAAACAGATGTGGAGCTATAGCAAGGATGAATGGGCAAAGATCGCCAATTCAAGATGTGCCGCACTGTTAGACTCCGACCCAAAAAGACTGAATGCTGCCAGAAATTCAAAGGGGACTTCAACAAAGTAATAGTGTAGGATGTGTATGTTTATGCAAGCACATTATCTTTGTTCTTTATTTGTATTTTTCCACACAAAATGTTTCTGTTTATTTTTCAGAATTTGTACAGATTATGGGCGACATTAAAGGTGGAAAAAAAGTTCTAAATTGACTCTTCTGGGTATGATATTGTTAAATTACAAAAAAATGCCTTTTAACATGGGTGTATCTTACAGTATCTTGAACAAGTGATTACAGATCCAAGTCCCCTATAAGAAATAAAAATAAAGTAAAAAATATAAAAAGTTTTAAAAGCATTTTAAAAGATAAAAATTCAAGTCACTCCTCCTTTCCCTAGCTAGAAATAAAGTAATTAAAAATTATCATGTTCCCTATTGACATTTCTGTAAAGACTTATCCATTAATATATCAATTTATTAATCAGTACTGTAATCATCCTACAACAGAAAATTCCTTTTTTGGGTTGCTGCAACTTCTCACAAAATACAATAAAAAGCAATCAAAAAGTTGTATGAACATCAAAACATATCAATACAAATTACAGCTCAGCACGGAGAATACAAGTCCTCACACAGCTTGATCGACAGAAAAAAAAAATATGGGTCTTGGAATATGGCAACACAAGCCAAAAAAAACATTTGCCACTGCTGATTTTGCAAGTTTTTCCACCTATAAAGGTCTTGTGGTCAGATGGGACCAAAATAGAACTGTTTGACATCAACTCCACTTGTCGTGTTTGGAGGATGAGTACAACCCCAAGGACACCGTCCCAACCGTGAAGCATGATGGGGGAAACATCATACTTTGGGGGTGCTTTACTGGAAAGGGAACAGGACGACTGCACCGTATTGAAGGGGGGACGAATGGGGCCATGAATTGCGAGATTTTGGCCAACAACCTCCTTTCTTCAGTAAGAGCATTGAAGATGGATCGTGGCTGGGTCTTCCAGCATGACAATGACCTGAAACACACAGCCAGGGCAACAAAGGAGTGGCTCCGTAAGAAGCATTTCAAGGTCCTGTACTGGACTAGCTAGATTCTGTCTCTCACAGGTGAAGTGTACCTACGATAAAAATTACAGACCTCTCCATTCTTTGTATGTGGGAAAACTTGCAAAATTGGCCGTATATCAAATACCGTACTTATTTTCCCCATTGTACATATATTAGATTTTGTCTTCAGTATATTTGCCTTTTATGGGGTTGTCCTATAAACAACATATTTAATTTCTCCACAACATAGGTGATAATTGTATGATTGCTGGGGGTACCACCGATCACAAGAACATGGCCCAAAGTATCCTTTTTTTCTCATAAAGTGTGTTCATCTATAAGTCACCATCCCCTGGTGAAGGCTTCATCAAAATGTGCATCAGGGTTTGGTTCCATCCCAGAGTGAGATGTTATTACTGTGTAAATGCACCTGCTGACTATATTTTATATTAGGTATCATTTATTTTTTTTCGGTTTAGCCCAGCAGCTGCTGTACGGTTATGGTCTCCGACCTGCAGAGCATTTAAAAGTAGAACTGTTTTGTTATAAAACGAGAGGAATTAAAAAATGCAAAAAAAAACCAGCAAAACAGGAATGAAGAGACAGAAAAAGAAAAAGTACGAACTCTGAAGATTAACTTGCACATAGCTGTTTTTACAGATTCCTTTAGGTAATATTAACTTTTCTGGGATGCAGCATTTATTTTAATTTTTTTTTTGTAGTTGTTGAATATATTAGGATTTATATGGTTGATCAAGGGAAAAATGTCCATTTTTACACTGGCCTCTGCTGCACACCACAGACTGACGTTTTTCTTTTTCCTGTAGCATATTTTTCAGATTTGTTGTGTAGGCTGGGACAGGTAGTCATTAGTGTTGAGCATTCCGATACTGAAATATCGGGTATCGGCCGATATTCGCGGTATCGGAATTCCGATACTTAATTCCGATACTTTTACAATATCGAATACCGGAATCGGAAGTTCCCATAATGCCTGCGCTCTGCAGTGTCTCTGAAGGATGACAACCTGGATGGCAGCGCTCAGCTGAGATCCAGCCTGTCATCAGAATGCCATCCCAGCGTGGGAGAATTCTCCTGATTGTTTAAAAGCCGGCGGGCGGTAAAAAGCCGCCGGCTTTTAAACAATCACACAGCCCCATACTGCTTCCCGGCAGCCTCCCACCCCGATCCTCCGCTCCCCTCGCCACCTCCCATCCCGATCGTAAGTTAGGACCGGGCGGGGAGCGCAGCACCAAGGAGCGGGGAGTGAAGGACCCGGGCGGGGAAGCCGGCAGTGAAAAGACTTCACCGCTGGCTTTCCCGTTCTGTGCTGCGCTTTCCCGCTGGTTATTTCAAATGAACAGCTGAGGTATCAGGTGATGCCGATCAGCTGTTCATTTGAAGTCGCCGCGGTGCCCTCAGAGGGTTCATGTGAGTTCATGCTTGACTGCATTGCATGAACTCACATGAACTTTCCCACGGTCGCACAGGTCAGCCTCATCTCCCAGACCCGTCATGATTGGTGTGTGTGGGTGTCTGTGCGATGTGTGCGGGTGTGTGGGTGTCTGTGCGATGTGTGCGGGTGTGCGCGGTGTCTGTGCGATGTCTGCGGGTGTGTGTGCGCGGTGTCTGTGCGATGTGTGCGGGTGTCTGCGAGTGTCTGCGGGTGTGTGCGGTGTCTGCGGGTGTGTGCGTGCAGGCAGACATAGGCCGATGTGACACTACTACTCCCATCGGCCTATGTCTGTCCCCCGTCCACTCGTGCCAGCAGGATCAGCTTGATGGGAGTAGTAGTTCCCATCAGCCTGATCCTGCTATTTAAATTGCCCTACTGTGTCCCCAATAAATTTTAAATACATGTCATTGGTGGCCAGTGGTTACCTACAATAAATTAGTTTATACATTACCTGTCCCCGCCGATCGCCACCTAAAATAAAGTAAAAAATAAAAAACTACACCTATACTCACCTAGACACCTAATTCCCCGAAGCCATCGATCTCCTGTAATAAAATATAAAATAATAAACCACAACCTTATCCTTATCCTTCCGTAGTAGTCCACGAGTGTCCCACGATGATCTCCAGTTTAGAGCAGCCACATAGAATGTGACCGCTCTGAACCGCCGCCGCCGCTAGAATGACAGGGCCGTAAAGCAGCTCCGTCATTCCATAAGCGGGTTCGCCGGAGTTCAGGCAGCGCTGCTCCGGTCAACTCCTTTACGGCCCTGCTGTATCGTGAGAAATTCCCACGGTACAGCAGTGCCGTAAAGGAGGTCTCCGGAGCTGCGCTGACTGAATGCACTCCGGTGACCTCAGTCAGGGGCTCCCGCTGCCAGGAGTGGACGTGTTCCCGGCAGCGTGAGCTTACAGCAGCTGTGCATGGGAGATCAGCGCAGGAACGTGGACAGGTAACTATTTTTTTTAGTAAACTAAGAATTAAATAAAATGGTGTGTTTTATTTCAAATAAATTGTTTTTTTCTGGGTGTAGTGTGTTTTTTCTTTTTAACACTTTGTAGGTTAGTAATGGGGGTGTCTTATAGACGCCCATCATTACTAACCTGGGCTTCATGGCAGCTGGCGCTGACATGAACCCCAGCCCTATTACCCCCTGCCACCGCACCAGGGCAGCGTGGAAGAGCGAGGCTAAGTGCCAGAATTGGCGCATCCTATGGATGCACCATTTCTGGGGCGGCTGACGGCTGGTGTTTCTAGCCTGGGAGGGGGCCAATATTCATGGCTCCCTTCCTGGGCTATTAATATCAGCCCCCAGCTGTCTGCCTAGCCTTTGCTAGCTATTAAAATAGGGGGGACCCCACGTCATTTTTTTGGGGGGGTCCCCCATTTTAATACCTAGTAAGGGCTAGGTATTCAGCTGGGGGCTGATATTAGTAGCCTGGGAAGCTCCGTGGGTATTACCCCCTTCCCAGGCGTCAAACATCTGCCCCAGCTGTCTGCTTAACCTCCGCTAGAGACTAAAATTAAGGGGAACCCCACGCCAATTTTTTTTTAAATAAATCCTTTATTTTAACACTAAATGACAAGTACAGTAACCAACACTGTCACTGTACTTCATATATATGTGACTGACATGTTTCTATCTATCTAATCTATGTATGATTCTCTATTCCTTCTATTCTAAATTGTCGGGTACAGATGCTGAATTGCCGGCCGGCTTTCTTAAAGAGACGGTGCATGAAAACACTATTATTTTTTTAAATAAATCCTTTACACTAAATGACAAGTACAGTAACCAACACTGTCACTGTGCTTCTTATATATGTGACTGACATGTTTCTATCTATCTAATCTATGTGTGAAGCTCTATTCTTTCTGTTGTAAATTGTCGGGTACCGGTGTATGCGCTGATGAATTGCCGGCTTTTCGCATAATACATTCTACATTATTCTTAGTTGTTTTACTTCATGTAGAATTAACCTACAAGGAAAGAAAGAGTTTATTTTCATTCCGATATTAGTGTCCCATTGACTTGCATTGGTTTCCGGTATCGGAATCGGCGATATCCGATACTTTTTGAGTATCGGTCTGATCCAATCCGATACGATATTTCCTGATATCGGAAGGTATCGCTCAACACTAGTAGTCATCTCATCGTCTTCAGACGGCAAAAATGTAATAGGTCCACTACTGCTGCAGGTCTGTATTAGGCTGGATAATCACAATGCTCCTCAGTCACTTACTGGTCTCTGGTGGAGGGGGCTGCCCTCCATGTCTATTGGGAAACTGTATTAGTCTATCAACATTCCACTATCTGCCATTTATTTGCAGCTGCCATAAAGGAATCACATCCAGAGGGACTGTTCATACTGTTCACACTGGAAATCATGAACTAAAGTACAACAGGATGTGGTGATAAATTACTGCCAATGCCAAAATGCTCCACTAATGTTTTATGTGAGAGTTAGTGGGAGTTGTACTTTTATTGCCATTGTTCTAATTTTTTAAGGCCATTAGGCCTTTAAATCACAGAAAAACAAAAACATTACAGTGGGAGCCGCCATACTTTTCTTCTTTAAGCAGTTTAAAAAAATATGACATTAGGGAGCCTGACCGATCTCATCCTGAGTGGTGGCCCATCTGCCCAAAACCTCAGGTCCTTTATGCCTGCCTCGACGGCAGTGGTTTACCGCCAATGGCGGCAGGCCACGTGGCTGCTATGGGGCCCGTGAGCCGGGGGGGCCCCGCCACCACTCCTGCATCGGGCCCCTCCCCTTCTCTGGCCAGTCATCTTCGCACACCCCGCTCCGCATTCAACTGTATCGGCGGGCAGTTGAAAGCAATGACGGGAGGAGGGAGGGTCATGTGACACTGCCTCTCCCATCATTCCTTCTCTGCATCTGACGCAGGTCACTGCAGGTCCGGGCGGTGGAGTATGCGGTGCTGGGACCCATCGTGATGAGAGCCAGGAAGATAGAGAAGGAGCTGCAGCAGGTGAGACAGAGCGGCGGACTACAGGACCCAGCAAGGCTCTGAGCATCCAGGAGCGACCGGAAGCGGCATGTCCCAGAATCAGGAGGATGACACCGGGGGCAGCAGAACCAAGCTTGTCCTAGCACTGTAGCCGCCTCCACTCTGCTGCATCTGCCTGACTGCATCATCCGCTGCTGCCTGCAGACTCCCGGCAGCTTCTACTGCCCCCCAACCCCCTGCCTACACTGCACTGCTCCTATACTGGGGTCACACAGGGCGCGGGGTGGGCCACTGATTTCACACTGCAGACACACAGATCAGGATGCCCTATATCACAGTGCACTATACTGCGTGGAGGACGATGTGGTGTGTGAAGGTTTGTGTGGGGGCCATTATACTGTTTGGAGGGCTAGTGCAGGCCATTATATTGTATGTAGGCCCATTATACTGCATGGAGGGCTGTGTGGGGGTCACAGTTGGGGTCACCATACTTTGCCTTGGGAGTTGAGGTGGGGTACAGTAGGGTCATCATACTGTGAAAGTGGAGGAATTCACCATGGGCGTATAATACTGTGTTTGGCAGGCACTTTTGTTGGCATCATACTTTATGGGACAATGAAAGAGAGATCTGGGACTTCAGTAGGAGGAAAATAACTTTGTAAAGGCTGGAAAGTTATGAGATATGCTATTCTGTGACCCCAACAATTATTTACAAATATTGGGGGGGGGGGGCAATTAGACAATTAGAACTTCTGCTATGGGGCCCCATGATTCCTATGTACGCCCCCGCTCGACGGGCCATCCAACCCATGACTGCCCAGGTCACAGATATTCTGGAGACCCGCTGCACAGCTTCTGTCCCCCATGGGTGAATCTTTGAGGTTTTTGCTATTTATCACGTCCTCCCTTTAGCTCCCAGGCAGATTCCTCTCTTTCGTGACACTGGGATTGTATACATTATACAATCAGTAAATAAGGAACAATTTCTCATATTTTATTTTTCAATAAGTTTCCTGGTTATATTTTGCTTTGTTATTCTTTTTTTTTATACTTTTTTTTATTACATTTTACCATAACACATTTTGGGTTACATATATTTTATTAATATATTGCAATGTATTTTACACTAATAGGCGATCTGTTAGGCAGTGTCTAATAGCTACAAGCACAAAGTAACCCCGGGGGCCATCGGCTGCCATAAAGACCTATCTGGTCCTCAGAATCACATTGTGAGCAGCAGAAATCGGATGACAGGAGATGCTACCCCCCTTCGTCAAACCATGTGATGACCATGGTATCTCCAAGGTTAAACAACCAAGATCAGTGTTATTCATAATCATGGCCGTTGCTGTGAGGTGTTTGCTGGGTGCAGGCGGGTCGCGGCAGTTTTTTTCATAACCACATTTCAGGATACATATAATTTAGTAATTAATGTATTGTATTTTGCCTGACAATGTTACAATACTAGTTAACCTGCTAGGCTTTACTTTAGGCAGGACTAATGGGCAGGCACATAAATTAACCCATCAGCACTTGACAGTGATGGGGGAACAGATGGAGCCCACACTTTTTGTGAAACCACTTTGATGAGATACAGTGGCCATTAGCGCCTGCATCAAGTTTAACCCCTTCGCAACCCTGCGATTTTCCGTTTTTGCATTTTGGTTTTTTGCTCCCCTTGTTCCCAGAGCCATAGCGTTTTTATTTTTTGGTCAATATGGCCGTGTGAGGGCTTATTTTTTGCGGGATGAGTTGTACTTTTGAACTAACATCACTGGTTTTACAATATCATGTACGGGAAAGCGGGACAAATATTCCAAGTGTGGTGAAATTGCAAAAAAAGTGCAATACCACAGATGTTTTTTTTTTACCAAGTTCACTGAATGCTATAACTGACCTGCCATTATTATTCTCCAGGTCATTACGAGTTCGTAGACACCAAACATGTATAGGTTCTTTTTTATTTAAGTGGTGAAAAAAAATTTCAAAGTTTGCTAAAAAAAAAAAAAAATTGGCGCCATTTTCCAAGACACGTAACGTCTCTATTTTTCGGGATCTGGAGCCGGGTGAGGGCTTATTTTTTTCTCGCCAAGCTGAAGTTTTTATTGATACTATCTTGAGGTAGATCCGATGTTTTGATCGCCCATTATTGCATTTTATTGCTATGTTGCGGCGACCAAAAAATGTAATTCTGGCATTTGGAATTTTTTTCTCGTTACTCTGTTTACCGATATGATATGACTATGTCACACAAAATAGTTAATAAATAACATTTACCACATGTCTACTTTATATCAGCGCAATTTTGGAAAAATAAATTTGTTAGGAAGTTATAAGGGTTAAAAGTTGACCAGCGATTTCTAATTTTTTCAACAAAATTTACAAAACCATTTTTTAGGGACCACATCACATATGAAGTGACTTTGAGGGGCCTTTATAACAGAAAATACCCAAAAGTGACACCATTCCAAAAACTGCACCCCTCAAGGTGCTCAAAACCACATTCAAGAAGTTTATTAACCCTTCAGGTGCTTTACAGGAACTGACGCAATGAGGAGAAAAAAATTAACATTTAACTTTTTTCACAAAAAATTAAATTTAGACCCAATTTTTTTTATTTTCACAAGGGTAACAGATAAAAATGGACCCCAAAATATATTGTGCAATTTCTCCTGAGCATGCTGATACCCAATATGTTTGGGCGCATGGCGGGGTTCGGAAGGGAAGGAGCGCCATTTGACTTTTTGAATTCAAAATTTGCTGGAATTATCAGTGAACGCCATGTCGCATTTGCAGAGCCCCTGATGTGCCTAAACAGTGGAAACCCCCCACAACTGATCCCATTTTGGAAACTAGACCCCCTCAATGAACTTATATAGATGTGTTGTGAGCACTTTGAACCCCCAGGTGCTACACAGAAGTTTATAACGTAGAGCTGTGAAAATAAAACAATCACAAAAATGTTCTTTTAGCCCCAAATTTTTTAATTTCACAAGGGTAACAGGAGAAAATGGAACTCTCATTTTGTTGTGCAATTACTCCTGAGTACACCAATACCTTACATGTAATTGGCAACTACTTTTGAGGCACAGTGAATTGGTCAGAAAGGAAGGAGCACCATATTACAGTACTGATTTTACTGTTGTGGTTTGCAGGTGCCATGACCCACTTGGAGATCCCCTGAGGTGCCAGAACAGCAGATTCCCCCATAAATGACCCCATTTTACAAATTACACCTCTCAATGAATTCATCATCTAGGGGTGCAGTGATCGTACTGACACCACAGGTGTGTCACAGAATTTTATACCATTGGGCAGTGAGGAAAAAATAATTACATTTTTACCGCAAAAAATTAGTTTTAGCCCCAGATTTTACATTTTCACACTGGGATAATGGATAAAAACACGGCGACACTCAGGAGGGACGGAGCGCTATTTGCCTCTTGTAGTGAAGATTTTCCTAGAATATTTTGCGGACTCCATATACAAAGCCCCTAAATGCTAGAAGACCAGAATCCCCCTTCAATTGACCCCATTTTGGAAATTATACCCCTGCCAAACATGTGGACTCTAAATGTGGTTTAGACACACTGCGGTGCTCAGAAGGGAGGGGGGATTTGGGAGCGCAGAATTTGCTGAATTTCTTTTGGGGGGCGAGGAGCCATTTTACTTTTCCAGAGCCTTTGTACTACCAGTAACGTAGAAGCCCCCTATATTTCCATTAACATATGACAGACCTGAGTGGGGGCTTTTATGTGAAGATTTTATTGGGAACATTTTACATAATATTTTAGATCACATTTATCCGGCGCTCTACGCTGAGCACTTACTTTGGGGTTTCCATCTAAATCTCCGAATGACATGATTCAGATGAAACCCCTGAGGGATCCATTCACTATAATGAGATGAGGCAGCAGAGTTACTCGGGACTCCGTCTGGCCTCTGTTCAGCATTATCCTTCTTTTCAGAGGTGCACAAAACTGTGGCCGACCAAAAAGCTGTGGCTAGCATTGCAATACATTATATGACGCGCCCCCTGGGCCTGTGTTGTGCAGGGGATACCCGGAGCCGGATCGCTGGGGGTTGTAGTCTCCGTGGCGCTGACCCGGTCCGTGCCCAGGGTGGTCAAACCAGTGGCAGTTTTAGTATTGTGATAATTGTCTGACTACGCCACCCGTGGATTGCGGTCAGTGGGGACCGCCGCTGCAGGGCAGACCGCTGAGGCTGGTATTATGTGTGCAGCTTAGAATGGGATGACTCACCACTGGAGGAGTATAGCCTCAGGGCAGTTAGTGTGGATGATGGGAGTGATAGTGCACGAGCGCAGCAGGAATAACTCAGAGTCCGTGCAGTGCAGTTCAGGGTCTTTACTGGTGTTATAAGGCAGACCCTCCCGGGAGTACTGGTTAGCAGTAGGGGCCTGGTCAGTCTGTGAGCAAGCAGGATCTCCCCTGGCCAGGTGGAGTTGTAGGCCTCCCCGTCTATCTGCACTCTTTCCTGGCTACCTTGCTGTATGCGGGTAGAAGTAGCCCACGTCCCTGAGTATACCGTGTGGTGCTCACCCGTATGGCAGGCGACTTGGCGCCTTCTGTTAGCCTCCGCTCCACGACGGCGGTGCTGGTCCCTTGCTTGTGACCGTGCCTCCGGGCTTCTATGGCCAGAGGACCTGGAATCCCCTGCCGGTTGGATTCTGCTGCTGGACCTGGATTTCCCCACAGCCTCGGACTCCGTGTCCGGAATTAGTGTCTCCAGCCAAGGCGAGCTATCTGGCTTCCAGCCCCTGCCTCTCACTCCTGCTCCTACAGAGCTCCTGATTCTTCCTTTTCCTGTGTCTGCTGTCCTCCAGACCAGACTGCGTCTCTGTCTGGGACTCTCTCTGACCTAATCCCACCCCAGACCCGGTTTATAAGGGCAGATTCCTCCCCTCCCAGGTCTGGGCGGGCGGTGTTGCATGCTTAGGGCTCCTGACCAGAGAAACCTCCCACCTGCTCCCAGACATAATATTTCTATTACTGTGGCAACCAGATCCCTGGGGTCCCACATTCCCCCCTAGTAAATTTTAGTACTCCGGGACTAAACACATTTTTAAAGAAACATAATTGCAGGGTATAACAATAACAAGTCAACATGAAAAAGTACATTTTGTGGTCACGGCGTTTCCGTGACCGGGTGTCCATATCACCCAAGGTGAAGTTTGTGAAACAAGAGGGCGTCCATGTCACCCAAGGTGAAGTCTTAAGCGAGGTAGGGGACCTGTCCAAAGAAAACCCCTTGCGTTGGCCTTGGGCGTGGCTGCAAGGCTGAAGCTAGCTACTTTGGGCCGCAAGGAGGCCACACCAGACAGGTTTCCTCTTCCGCGGCCGTCTTCACAAGAGGCACCAAGGTGCAACTATCTACAAGAATTGTTCCGGTTATCCAGCGTCCATAACCTGTTAGTCCATAGAAATCTGCAGGGTAACTGAGAAACATAAATAATAACAGGCAACAACAAAAACCATCAACATTTCTCAATAAACAGGTAAATTTACAGTGCATTACTTTATATTCTCCAGCGAGCGGGCGTCAGACCTTTAGTGACTCTAGTGGATCTACGGAGCTCACTAACTGGTCCTGCACTACAGGGTGTAGGAGGTGTTATGGGTAAGCTGGGCAGCTGTCTGCGTACTCTTTGGCTCACTAGGGGCACGGCAGGCTCACTACTAGCAGAGGGTTGATTCTCCTGGTCTGCTGGTATGGACTCTTCTGCCTCCTGGGCCGGCTGCTCTTCCAGCTCTACCTGGTCCTCTGGACCTGAGGGGCTGGCTGGAGAAAGGTGAGGACGGGCACCACGATAGCATTGTTTACTTGTGTCCAGGACCGGGGAAAGTCTCCGAGTACAGGGCTGATCATTTCCTCCTTTTCCTCTACGGGTTGAGGGTCTTCCTGATCTTCATCCGTGCTTTGCAACTTCACGGGGCACTTTTTCAGGTGGTCTCTGGAGACAGTGGTTGTGGTCTCTCCTCCATCCTTGCTGATGACGTACACCTCTGGATTATTGTGGCCTGAGGGCAGTACGGTGTACGGGTCCTTTTCCCACTGGTCGTCCAATTTATGGAGCCGCCTTTTTCTTTTCAAGACTTGCTCTCCAGGTACCAGGGGAACAGCGGGAGCATGTTGGTTATAAGTCCTCTCCTGCCTTTCTCTTGATTGACAGAGACTTCGCTCGACGCTCTCCTGTACTTTCCGGTACTGCTGCTGCCATTCTGTATCCCAGTCTGCCTCTGGCGAGGTGTCCTCGGGTATCAGGACTCCCATGTCCAGGTCAACAGGCAGCTTACCAGGTCTTGCTATCATTAGGTAAGCCGGGGTACAGTTGGTGCAACCTACCGGGATGTGGTTATAAAGGTCCACCAGATCGGGCAGTTTCTCAGGCCACAGACTGCGTTCTTCCAGGCGCAATGTTTTTAGCAAATCCATCACCACCTGGTTCATCTTCTCGCAGAGTCCATTGGTTTTGGGGTGATAGGGCGTTGTTCTTATCTTCTTGCAGCCATACAGGTTGCAGAACTCCTGGAAGACCTCCGCTTCGAAGGCTGGTCCTTGGTCCGTCAGCACTTGGTCCGGGTACCCATGTGGGCGGCAGAAGTGCAGCTGGAAGGCTCTGGCTGCTGTTTGAGCCGTCAAGTCTTTGACAGGGACCACCACCAGGAACAGGAAGTAGTGATCCACGATGGTTAGGGCGTAGACATACCAGCTTCTGCTTGGAGCCAGTTTAACATGGTCCAGAGCGACCAGTTCCAGCGGCTGCCTGGTGATGATGGGCTGCAGGGGAGTCCTCTGGCTGGCACGGTCCCTTCTTCTTAGATTGCACGGGCCACAGTCTCTACACCATCTCTCAATGGCTCCTCTTATGCCTATCCAGTAGAACCGTTCACGCAGCAGGAACTCCAGCTTCTTCCATCCGAAGTGCCCTGCCCCATTGTGGTAGGCCTCCAGCACCATAGCTGCGTCCCGTCTTGGTACCACAACCTGCCAGATCAGTTCATGTGTCCGGGAATTGACCATTCTGCGGCACAACTTCTCCTTGTAGAGAAACAGTCTGCTTTTCTCCGTCCACAGTTGCTTGGTCTCTTCCGGAGCGTCAGGATCCAGGCGGGCGTCAGCCTGGGTCAGCATCTCCTTCACCAGACGGACTGTGGGGTCACTGTCTTGCGTCTCCTCCCAGTTGTAGTGGGGTAAGGGGTTGAACGTAGCGGATCGCTGGCCCCTCACACGGTGGGAATACTGGGTAATCCCATGACGGTGGAACGCAGGGAGTTCGACCTCTTCCAGTTCTTCTGGATCTTCCCCTCCGTCCGGTAGGTTTGGCATCCTGGACAGGGCGTCCGCGTTGGTATTGGAGCGTCCTGCCCAGTATTTGATCGTGAACTCATAATTGGACAGGCGGGCCATCCATCTCTGCTCCAGGGCACCCAGTCTTGCAGTGTCCAGGTGTGTCAACGGGTTGTTGTCCGTGTACACGGTGAACCTGGAAGAGGCAAGGTAATGCTTAAAACGTTCGGTTACCGCCCACACCACTGCCAGGAACTCTAGCTTGAACGAGCTGTAATTCTCAGGGTTTCTTTCCGTGGGTCGCAGTTTTCGGCTGGCGTAAGTAATTACCCATTCTCTCCCCTGCTGGATCTGGGACAGTACGGCTCCTAGCCCGATGTTGCTTGAGTCCGTGTGGAGGATAAAGGGCTGGCTGTAATCAGGGTACACCAGGATTTCATCCCCCGTGAGGGCCATCTTCAGCTGGCGGAAGGACTCCTCTTCCAGCTTTTCCCATTTGAAGGGTGGCTTCTGGTTTTTGGCCTTCCTGGACTGGCCTATCAGGAGGTCCTGCATAGGAGCTGCCTTCTTGGTAAAACCGGGAATGAATCTTCGGTAGTAGCCTACCAACCCGAGGAACTGCCGCACTTCCTTTATGCTGGATGGTCTTGGCCAGTCCTTAATCACGGTGATCTTGTCAGGGTCGGTGGCCACTCCGTCAGCACTCACCACGTGTCCCAGGTACTGTATCTTTGGCTTCAGTAGATGACACTTTGAGGGTTTTACCTTTAGGCCATAGTTCGCCAGGGCTTCAAACACTTCTGCCAGGTGTTCCAGATGGTCCTCATAGGTCTTGGAATAGACGATGACATCGTCCAGGTATAATAGGACCGTCTCGAAGTTCCGGTGTCCCAGACAGCATTCCATCAACCGTTGGAAGGTTCCTGGTGCGTTGCAGAGCCCGAACGGCATACAGTTAAATTCGCTGAGTCCCATCGGGGTGGTGAATGCGGTCTTCTCCCGGTCCGCCTCTGCTACAGGAACCTGCCAATACCCGCTAGTGAGATCCAAAGTAGAGAAGAAGTTAGCAGATTTTAATGCCGCTAAGGACTCTTCTATCCTTGGTAACGGGTATGCATATTTGTGTGTGATACGGTTGACCTTCCTGCAGTCTACACACATTCTCATGGTGTTGTCTTTCTTTTTCACTAGGACTAGTGGAGCTGCCCAGGGGCTACAGCTGTCCCTAATTACCCCAGCCTCCTTCATGTCTTTTAGCATCCCCTTGGCGTGTTGATAGTGTGCAGGGGGTACGGGTCGGTATCTCTCCTTTATGGGAGGATGGTCTCCCGTGGGGATGTGATGTTCTACCCCCTTTACTCGCCCGAAGTCCAGCGGGTGTTTACTAAACACTCTCTCGTACTCTTGAACCACCCGATAGACTCCCTGTTTTTGGTGTGAGGGAGTGGAGTCAGTACCCAAATGCAGTTGCTGACACCAGTCCTCCATTGGTTTCTTAGAGCCGTTACCTTCCTCTGGTTGAGATGGAGGCAAGGGTTCCACGGCCTGTACAGAGTTCTGGTTGATGGTGAACAATTTGGCTAGCCTGGCATACCGGGGCAGGTATACTTCTCTCTCCCCGATATTTATGATGCGGACGGGCACCCTCCCATGGAGTACATCGACCACCCCCTGTGCTGTCAAAATGGTGGGCCTACTGTCTGAGTAGACGGTTTCTACCATTGCTTGGTAGTCTCTACCTCTTAGACCAATAGCTGCCCGGCACCAAATCATCATCTCACTTTTCGGGGGCATGACAATAGGGAACGGGTCACACATTCTCACGCTATCAATCTCACCACCAGATAGTTCCACCTGTTGCCGTTTCATCAGTGCCCGGATCTCTTTTTGGAGGACACGCTGCTGGCTGGAACTGGCGTTCTTGGCAACCTGTTGCAAAATAAGAATCACCTCTGCAAGACAGTTTTCGATTACGTTAGTACCTAGGGTTATTTTTGGGTGACTCTCGCGACGGTCAATGTCCACAATGATCAGTCCTTGTGCCGGCAGTTCAACCTTACCGACCTTGATGGTCACCTCTTTAAATCCTATCTGTGGCACGGGCTGACCATTGCTGGCGATAATGCTCAGGTCGTCATCTGGGTAGTGGGTTACGTCCGAGTCATTCCAGTACCGCTTGAAGAGCACGTACGGGATGGTAGTCACCTGTGACCCAGTGTCTAGTAGGGCACTCATAGGAATGCCATCCAGTACCACAGGCAAGACCGGACGTCCCCCTACGTATTTATCACGCCAGTTCGATGGGCCTGATGATCTTATGCCTGGGCGTTGGCCCTCTACCCCAGGTTTTGCCCGTTTAAATGACAGTACCTTGCCATATGTCCGGGTTGATTGCAACGGCCGCAGATGGGTTGTCCGTCCTCGTTGTATCGGTCGCTGGGTCTTCCTCTGGCCAGTGGGGTCCTCCTCAGTCAGCGCCACGGGACGTCCTCCGGTCCGGATGCCAGCTGGATCTTTCCTGGAGAAGAGACCTGTAAAGACTGCACAGTTCTGGTTAGCGCGGCAACGCTCTTAGTCAGCTCTTGGACCTGATGGTGCAGGTCTGTAGCCGGGTTATTGTTCAAAGCCTGCGCATCAGCTCCCACAGGCCCTGCAGACAATGGCGCCGCGTCCTGGAGATAAGTGATAGCAGGGCGCCTGTGGGTCACAGCGCCACCTGGTGCCGGTTCTCGGAGCACCCGGATGGCTCTGTTCTTGAACTGTGCAAAGTCCAGGTCAGGGTCCTGTAAGGCCATTGCCCGCAACTGGGTTCGGTGGGCATTGCACAGTAGACCCTCAATAAATTGTTCGGTCAACAGCTTGTCTTCAGTCCCCACGCTGTCAGGGTCTGCCTGCTTAATGGCTCTCAGGGCCTCTTGTAGGTTTAGAGCATAGTCTCTTATACTTTCATGTGCCCGTTGTTTGCACCCGTAAAATCTGAGCTTTATTTCGGCTGAGGTGCGGGTATCAAATGTGTCTTTCAGCCGGGCTAAAATTTCTCTGACAGTCCTCTTCTTCCTAGGTGGCCAGGACTTTACCTCCCTTTGGGCTGCCCCGATTAACTGGGCCACCAGGATGCTCACTTTTTGCTCTTCCGTGAGGGGGTGTGATGAACCTGTAGCCGCCATCTTGGTAATGATAAATCATATCCAGGGATGGCCACACTTCAGCAGCCCCCACCCTTGGGACCTTCTGTTAAAACGTCAACTAGATAGTTTCCCCCCATCCAGGCTCCTGTAAGATAAGAAGCCTACTTAACACTTGAATGCTAGGAGCTTCAAAGACTTCGAGAGGAAACACAGCCAGCAGGGGGGGGTGCTTCGTCTATCTGTACCTGACCATTTGTCCCATAGGACTAGTTTCTTTGTCTGTCACAAGCATGGAGGCATAAGATATAGAAACATGAATAGTACACGCATGTTGCGTGGGATGGGCCAATAAAAAAATATCACGGCGTCCCGGAGCCATTGCGCACACAAGCCTCCGCGGTAGACGTTTGTACGTGCTCTGGAAGCCAAGATATAGCGCGGAGCCATTCCTGAGGACCGTATGGTATCATAATTGATATCAAAAGGTCGGTTACGGCGGCCCGAATCCATGGGAACCCCTGGGGGTATCATGAGACCATCCCAGAAGAAGTTATTGGGTTCCATAGAATTTGGGCTTCTGATCGAAGTTAGACCTGAGGGTGGAGACTGAGCCAGCTGGCCTCACCAGCAGTGGGCGGGACGGGGCAGGTAAGATAGCAGGACAGACAAGAGACAAGTCAGTCTTGACCCAAGAGTGGTGTGCTGAACATCTGAGCACCAGCTGAGGCCACCAAGGGGAGGAGCAGTTTGACCATGCGGTGGTAGGCCTCAGCCTGTAACAAAGAACCGTGCCTGCGACCGCAGAATCCTCTCCCTGCGTCACAAGAAAATCAAGAAACCGGTAACTGATATGCTGTGGTGATTCTGTGTGTTGTATTCCATTGTTGTATAGTTTAGCCTGACCTTATACCTGTGTATATTTAGTTGTATATCGTGTATCTAGTGTATTATTATAATCAATTACCTCAAGTAATTGTGGGCCTGCCTTTTATTCTGCATAACGAACGCACGTCCGTGTGAGCTCGGCTCAAGCCAAAAACGCTACCCAGGGTTGGTTCCTGACCCGATATAGGCCCATTCACGGACTGGGCGTATATCTAAAATAGGGACTGGTGGCAGCATACCAACTGGGGATTGGGGAAGGCTGGTAGTGACGGTCGGAGTTTCAGATATATATATTCCTGGCGCGGCCAAGGAAGATATATATACCGCCCTCACTACAGAGGGCCCCGATACCCAGTAGGTTACAGGACAGTCTCTCTGGCGACCGCTTATCCTAGGTGCAGTTCCTTGACTGACCTGAGGCTAAGAGGGCGCTAGCGAGTTGTGCTGTGTAGTGACGTTGAAGGGATAACACACTACCGTGTTCCCTGCGCTGGTTGCAGCTACCTGGCACTACTTTCTCTAGGTGCAGTACCTTGACTGACCTGAGAGGTAAGGGGGCGCCAGAGAGCTGCACCCACCGGCCGGCTTTCATCACATTGGTGGCAGAGCGGTGGGATTGCAGAATAATAGTGTTGTGGGACCCCTACTCCCAGGCACTAAAGACTGCCAGTGGTAACTTCCACTGCTGGAGTCTTAAGGTCAGCCCAACGTTAGACGGTCAGGCTAAAAGTATAACAAGGTGTGTGCAAACTCAGGGTTGCAGCGGTGTCGGTTACCAAGATGGCAGACGGCACCAGGAGCAAGACCCTGCAGGAGGCTAATGCTACGGTCCGTGTGGCAGGAGGGGAGGACATTGTTACTCATGGCGAGGAGGAGTCCAGCCCGGGCACCTCAGGGAGCCAGTCCCCAGTATACGGTCCCGCAGTGGGCTGCCCACCACCTACCCAGCCCAGCCTGTCCAGATCACAAGCCCTTTTACAAGCGGCTATGGCAAGTCTCCAGTCTCATGGCGATGCCGTCTACAAAACCCTCCTGGCAGCATCAGAGAAGGCAGCGGAGGAGGAGCGTGCAGAGCGGGCTGCGGAGCGGGCTGCGGAGCGGGCTGCGGAGCGTGAAGCTGCAGAGCGCCGGGAGGCTGCGGAGCGTGAAGCTGCAGAGCGCCGGGAGGTTGCGGAGCGTGCAGAGCGAGCTGCGGAGCGCCAGCACCAACTGGACCTGGCCCAGCGGGGGCTTCCGCTAGAGCAACCAACCCATCAGGAGACCAAGTCGTCCAAAGTCCGAGCTGAGGACTTCCCTCTACTGGAGAAGGATGGGGACCTGGACTCCTTTCTGGTGGCATTTGAACGGACCTGTCTTCAGCACCATCTGGCCCGGGATCAGTGGGCCAGATACCTGACCCCCCGTTTGAGGGGTAAGTCCCTGGATGCCTTGGGGGACTTACCTGCCGGGGAGGTACAGAACTACGACTGCATCAAGCGGGCCCTGATCCGGCAGTACAACCTCACTCCCGAGTCGTACCGCCAGAAGTTCCGGAGCCTGCTGCGTGGCCCCAAGGACACCTGGACCGATCATATGCGGGCGCTGTTGAGAGCCGCAGAGCACTGGACCTCGGGTCTAGCGCTTACTACCCGCCAGGAGGTCCAGGAACTGTTCGTCACGGAGCAGTTCTTGTGGAACTGCCCAGAGGACCTCCGACAGTTCCTCCGTGACCGAAAACCAACAGGGGCTTCTGCTACAGCCGCCCTGGCAGACGAGTATGCCAATAACAGGGCGCCTGAGCTGAAGAAGTCTGCCAGCAGCACCTGGAGAGGGGGTAAGCCCAGTCATGCCCCTGTTTCCCCGGCCCCTAGAACACAAGGGGTGTATCCCCCTGTTGCCCTCTCCAGGCAAGGACCAGACGTAAGACGTTGTCATCTATGCAACAAACCAGGACACTTTAGGGCTGAGTGTCCCCAGCGCCAAAAGACCCCATCCCAGTCCCAGAGAGCGCCCAATGTTTTGTGTGTGGGAGGGGGTGGTGGTAGGTCCCTGGACAACATCCAACCCGTCACCATAGGCCGTTCTGCGGTCATGGGACTGCGGGACACGGGCGCTGAACGAACACTGGTACGGCCTGAGGTGGTGTCCCCCCAGGACTTGGTACCAGGAAAGACTCTTTCCGTCTCCGGGGTTGGAGGCGTGGAGCCGGCACTTCCCGTTGCCATGGTGTATTTGGACTGGGGTGCCGGAAGGGGGATGCGGGAGGTGGGAGTAACGCCAAATATTCCCGCAAATGTTTTATTAGGGACCGACTTGGGGCGTCTAGTCTCGCAGTATGTACCCTCTGAACCCCCAAGTTCGGCCCCCCAAGAGTGTATTGATTTGTCTGCTGCTAATGCCAACCATGTTGTATGTAGTGTGTGTCCTGCTGAGGAGGAGGGAGTGAAACCTGAGGGTAACACCTGCACAGACACAACACAAACAGGGTTAGTGAAAGCAGGTGGGGAGTGTGGGGATGCCCGCAGAGGTGCTCAGCCGGCGTGCCGTGACCTCTTGTCCTCCGGTGAGGGAGGGGGCGGGCAGGATTCTGTAGAGGGAAGCTCAGGGATGGAGAGGGGGGCAGCTACCGGCAGTGTAGGGCTCCCAGGGGTATCCAGGCTGCTGAGTATAGGCCCACTGCAGGGGGAGGAACAGGCCATGGGAGGTGGGGGTGTCCCAAGAGAGGAGCCGCCAGGTAAGACCCCAGGGCAGGAGTTCCCCACATCCGAGATGTCCAAAGGCCTAGGAAGCCTGCCTGATCGGGCGGCTTGGTCAGAAACAGAGGGGAAGCAGGCACTACCCACGGTCACAGCGGTCATAGCCGCTGTCACCAGGAGTGGGAGCGCCGGAGCCCAAGGAGCCTTGCAGAGGTCCGACGGCTTCCCCACTTCTGACCAAGTGTCTGCCGGGTCAGACAGCGGCCAGGTGACATGCCCGGAGGGGCTGACAGAGGATGTGGCAGTTTCGTCGATTCTGGCCACATCAAGTCAGGAATTTCAGGCTGCGTTGGAAGCAGACGACAGCCTGAAAGCTCTCAAGGAACAGGCGGCACAGCCTCCCATGGAGTCAGACTGCGAGCGTGTGGTCTGGGACCAGGGACGGCTGTACCGGGTAACGGTCCAGCAGGGTTCACCGGAGGCGTGGCCCAGGGACCGACAGTTAGTGGTACCCTATCCGTTCAGGGCAGAATTGTTGCGGATCGCACACGAGATTCCGATGGCCGGACACCTAGGGATCGCTAAAACCAAGGCCAGGATAGCTCAGCATTTCTACTGGCCTGGGATGGGAGCCGCGGTGGGTGCCTACTGCCGTTCGTGTGACACCTGTCAGAGGGTGGGGAAGGCGGGGCCGCGCCCCAAAGCCCCACTGGTAACTCTGCCAATCATCGAAGAGCCTTTCTCGAGGGTTGCTGTGGATCTTATTGGACCTCTGTCCACTCCCAGCCACTCCGGGAAATGCTTCATACTCACGGTAGTGGACTATGCCACCCGGTACCCGGAAGCGGTAGCTTTGTCGTCCATTCGGGCCGACAAGGTGGCTACCGCCTTACTGGAGATCTTCTCCAGAGTGGGTTTCCCCCAAGAAATGCTCACCGACCGAGGGACCCAGTTCATGTCGCGGCTGATGGAGTCCCTCTGTAAGCAAATGCAGGTGCAACATCTGGTGGCCAGCCCGTATCACCCACAGACTAATGGCCTGTGTGAGCGGTTCAATGGCACCTTAAAGCAGATGCTTAAGATGTTGGTCGACTCCCACGGGAGAGACTGGGAGCGTTACCTCCCACACCTCCTATTTGCTTACCGGGAGGTTCCGCAGGCCTCAACGGGGTTCTCCCCCTTTGAGCTCCTGTACGGGCGACGGGTACGGGGCCCCCTGGCTCTGGTGAAGGAAGCATGGGAAGGGGATTTGGCCACCCCCGAGGTGTCGGTCATCGAGTATGTCGTGCGCCACCGGGACAGGATGATGGCCTTGGCAAAGCTGGTGCAGGACAATATGGCCCAGGCCCAGGCCGACCAGAAGCGGTGGTACGACCAGAATGCTTGTGAGAGGACCTACCAGGTGGGTCAAAAGGTGTGGGTACTGGTCCCCGTACCACAGAACAAGCTTCAGGCAGCCTGGGAAGGTCCCTACTTCGTGCACCAGAAACTCAATGCCGTCACCTATCTGGTCACCCTGGATCACGCCCGTGGAAGGAGGAAGGCCTTCCACGTGAACATGATGAAGGCTCATCATGAGCGGGAAGCGACTGCCCACCCAGTGTGCAACCTTCCCGAGGAAGGAGAGGTAGAAACCCTCCTGGATCTGCTCACCCAAGCCAAGGCGGGTGGGTCCATCGAGGATGTGGGGGTTGGCCACCAGCTCACGGAGGACCAACGGTCCCAGCTGGGGACCACCCTGCACCCCTTCCGGGGGCTGTTCAGCAGCCTGCCCGGAAGGACTGAGATGGCTGTCCACGACGTGGACACTGGCGATCACCCGCCGATCCGGCGTTCAGCATATCGGGTCTCTTTCGAGGTGCAGGGAAACATGCGCCAAGAGATAGACGAGATGCTGAAGCTGGGGGTGATCCAGGCATCCAGCAGCGCGTGGGCCTCGCCTGTAGTCCTCGTACCAAAGAAGGACCGAACTACACGGTTCTGCGTGGACTACCGGGGGCTCAACGCTGTAACGGCCACCGATGCGTTCCCCATACCACGCATCGATGACCTGCTCGATCGGATGGCCGGGGCTAAGTACCTGACCATCATGGATCTGAGCCGGGGGTACTGGCAGATTCCTCTGACCCCCGCGGCAAGGGAACGCTCTGCCTTTATCACCCCTTTTGGACTGTACGAGTCCACAGTGATGCCATTCGGCATGAAGAATGCCCCTGCCACTTTTCAGCGGATGGTCAATACGCTGCTTGAGGGACTTGAAGGGTACGCGGCTGCGTACTTGGACGATATTGCAGTCTTCAGTCCCACTTGGGAGGATCACCTAGAGCACCTGCGGCAGGTGCTCGGTCGGATCCACCGGGCAGGCTTGACCATCAAGCCGGAAAAGTGCCAGCTGGGCATGAGTGAGGTCCTCTACCTGGGTCACCGGGTAGGCGGGGGGGTTCTGAAGCCAGAACCGGGGAAAGTGGATGCCATCGCATCCTGGCCCACTCCTAGGACCAAAAAGCAGGTGATGTCCTTCTTGGGGACCGCCGGGTACTATAGGAGGTTCGTCCCACACTATAGCACCCTGGCCAAGCCCCTGACGGACCTCACCAAGAAGAAGCTGCCCGTCGCAGTCGACTGGACAGTCGCCTGCGAGACAGCTTTCGGGGCACTCAAAGCCGCCCTAAGTAGCTCCCCTGTACTGCAAGCTGCCGACTTCGACCGGCCGTTTGTGGTACAGACCGACGCCAGTGACTTTGGCCTCGGTGCTGTGCTAAGTCAGGTCAACACGACAGGCCAGGAACATCCTGTCTTGTACCTGAGCAGGAAGCTACTGCCCCGGGAGGTGGCTTACTCCACGGTGGAAAAAGAATGCCTGGCAATTGTATGGGCCCTGCAGCGTCTGCAGCCCTACTTGTACGGGAGCCATTTCACCGTGGAGACGGACCACAACCCCCTCAGCTGGTTACACACGGTCTCTGGGTCGAATGGCAGGTTGCTACGCTGGAGCCTCGCTCTCCAGCAGTACCACTTCTCCATTTGCCACAGAAGAGGCCGTGACCACGGTAACGCTGACGGGTTATCCCGGCAAGGGGAGGGTGCAGAAGGACGCACGGGGGAACACAGGAATGTGCTACCCCCTCGCGCCCTCGTATAGGGGGAGGTGTGATGAACCTGTAGCCGCCATCTTGGTAATGATAAATCATATCCAGGGATGGCCACACTTCAGCAGCCCCCACCCTTGGGACCTTCTGTTAAAACGTCAACTAGATAGTTTCCCCCCATCCAGGCTCCTGTAAGATAAGAAGCCTACTTAACACTTGAATGCTAGGAGCTTCAAAGACTTCGAGAGGAAACACAGCCAGCAGGGGGGGGTGCTTCGTCTATCTGTACCTGACCATTTGTCCCATAGGACTAGTTTCTTTGTCTGTCACAAGCATGGAGGCATAAGATATAGAAACATGAATAGTACACGCATGTTGCGTGGGATGGGCCAATAAAAAAATATCACGGCGTCCCGGAGCCATTGCGCACACAAGCCTCCGCGGTAGACGTTTGTACGTGCTCTGGAAGCCAAGATATAGCGCGGAGCCATTCCTGAGGACCGTATGGTATCATAATTGATATCAAAAGGTCGGTTACGGCGGCCCGAATCCATGGGAACCCCTGGGGGTATCATGAGACCATCCCAGAAGAAGTTATTGGGTTCCATAGAATTTGGGCTTCTGATCGAAGTTAGACCTGAGGGTGGAGACTGAGCCAGCTGACCTCACCAGCAGTGGGCGGGACGGGGCAGGTAAGATAGCAGGACAGACAAGAGACAAGTCAGTCTTGACCCAAGAGTGGTGTGCTGAACATCTGAGCACCAGCTGAGGCCACCAAGGGGAGGAGCAGTTTGACCATGCGGTGGTAGGCCTCAGCCTGTAACAAAGAACCGTGCCTGCGACCGCAGAATCCTCTCCCTGCGTCACAAGAAAATCAAGAAACCGGTAACTGATATGCTGTGGTGATTCTGTGTGTTGTATTCCATTGTTGTATAGTTTAGCCTGACCTTATACCTGTGTATATTTAGTTGTATATCGTGTATCTAGTGTATTATTATAATCAATTACCTCAAGTAATTGTGGGCCTGCCTTTTATTCTGCATAACGAACGCACGTCCGTGTGAGCTCGGCTCAAGCCAAAAACGCTACCCAGGGTTGGTTCCTGACCCGATATAGGCCCATTCACGGACTGGGCGTATATCTAAAATAGGGACTGGTGGCAGCATACCAACTGGGGATTGGGGAAGGCTGGTAGTGACGGTCGGAGTTTCAGATATATATATTCCTGGCGCGGCCAAGGAAGATATATATACCGCCCTCACTACAGAGGGCCCCGATACCCAGTAGGTTACAGGACAGTCTCTCTGGCGACCGCTTATCCTAGGTGCAGTTCCTTGACTGACCTGAGGCTAAGAGGGCGCTAGCGAGTTGTGCTGTGTAGTGACGTTGAAGGGATAACACACTACCGTGTTCCCTGCGCTGGTTGCAGCTACCTGGCACTACTTTCTCTAGGTGCAGTACCTTGACTGACCTGAGAGGTAAGGGGGCGCCAGAGAGCTGCACCCACCGGCCGGCTTTCATCACAGGGGGTATACCTGGAAGAGGCTATCCAGTCTTTCCCTAAAGTCACTTAGGGTATGTGACTCCCCTGAGTACTGGGGTAGCCAGGTTGCCCCCGGGATATAGGGCATGGTGAATGGCATGGCCGCAGCAGCGGTTGCGCTTTCGGCCGGTGTGGCGGTGCAGCTCCCCTCGGTATCCGACATCCTCCTTCCCCCCTAGTGGACCATGGCCTACCTTGCGATGCTCTTCTTCCGTAGGCCGCGGCTCCGCAGTCGATCATCGGGGGCGAGGACCTTGCTTCGCGCTCCTGTGATGTCAGCGTCGCTCCCTCTCCCTTCCAGGACCTTGCGTAGCGTCAGCGCGTGGGGCGGAGCTTCGGATCTCGCGCGCTTTCGACGTCCATGCCCCTCTTCTTCCCGTGCGGCGTCCTGAAGATGGCGTCCGATGGCGGGAGGCAGCTGCGGATGGCGGGAAGACGGTGGGAAACGACCCAAGATGGCGTCCGATGGCGGGAAACGGCTCCGGACGGCGGGAAACTTCTCTCAGGTAAGTGCAAAAAGTCTTTTTTCAGGCACGCAATACCCATTGGGGCGGGTTGGTCTGAATCCTGCCGACTACGCCATAGCTGACGCGCCCCCTGGGCCTGTGTTGTGCAGGGGATACCCGGAGCCGGATCTCTGGGGGTTGTAGTCTCCGTGGCACTGACCCGGTCCGTGCCCAGGGTGGTCAAACCAGTGGCAGTTTTAGTATTGTGATAATTGTCCGACTACGCCACCCGTGGATTGCGGTCAGTGGGGACCGCCGCTGCAGGGCAGACCGCTGAGGCTGGTATTATGTGTGCAGCTTAGAATGGGATGACTCCCCACGGGAGGAGTATAGCCTCAGGGCAGTTAGTGTGGATGATGGGAGTGATAGTGCACGAGCGCAGCAGGAATAACTCAGAGTCCGTGCAGTGCAGTTCAGGGTCTTTACTGGTGTTATAAGGCAGACCCTCCCGGGAGTACTGGTTAGCAGTAGGGGCCTGGTCAGTCTGTGAGCAAGCAGGATCTCCCCTGGCCAGGTGGAGTTGTAGGCCTCCCCGTCTATCTGCACTCTTTCCTGGCTACCTTGCTGTATGCGTGTAGAAGTAGCCCACATCCCTGAGTATACCGTGTGATGCTCACCCGTATGGCCGGTGACTTGGGGCCTTCTGTTAGCCTCCGCTCCACGATGGCGGTGCCGGTCCCTTGTTTGTGACCGTGCCTCCGGGCTTCTATGGCCAGAGGACCTGGAATCCCCTGCCGGTTGGATTCTGCTGCTGGACCTGGATGTCCCCACAGCCTCGGACTCCGTGTCCGGAATTAGTGTCTCCAGCCAGGGCGAGCTATCTGGCTTCCAGCCCCTGGCTCTCACTCCTGCTCCTACAGAGCTCCTGGTTCTTCCTTTCCCTGTGTCTGCTGTCCTCCAGACCAGACTGCGTCTCTGTCTAGGACTCTCTCTGACCTAATCCCGCCCCAGACCCGGTTTATAAGGGCAGATTCCTCCCCTCCCAGGTCTGGGCGGGCGGTTTTGCATGCTTAGGGCTCCTGACCAGAGAAACCTCCCACCTGCTCCCAGACATAATATTTCTATTACTGTGGCAACCAGACCCCTGGGGTGCCACATTATACCTATAGTGAAAGCTCCTGAGACCATGCTGTGCATTGGTCTCAGGGGCTTTCCGTAGCTTGGTGACCCGGGGGTCGTCATGATGACCCCAGGTCACCATGGCAACGGTCGGGCCCTTGCGATGACGTCACGGGGGCGCCGACCTGAAGGTAGAGGGAGCTCCCAGCCCTCTGCCTGCCTCCTGAACGCTGCGATCATGCTCGATTGCAGCATTTAGGGGGTTAACAGCCAGGGGAGGCGCTGAGCTCCGGCACTGATCAGGCAGGAGACGCTGATATTCCAGATTCTCCTATGCGATCGTGCAGTGATTGGTCAGTCAGATTCACTGACCGATCGCAGCGATCTGGGTGCAGGGACCTACGGCATGGGTCCCTGCACCTCTGCCCCTGCCGCTCAGCTGTCTGTGACAGCTGTCGGCACTGAATTGTCACAGCGACAGTTCAAAGTCATGACGGGGATAACCCGTCATGGTGCGCGAACGTGCATCCATTCATGATGGGTTATCCCTGTCATCAGGCGTTAAAGGGTTAATTGGAAATCTGTGCTGTGATCTGAAGAGTCAAAATGTGAGACTGTTGGAATGAACCGCCATGGCTTTGTGAGACTCAGAAAAGGTGGGCGGATGGTTTCTACATATCTGGTGCCCGCCCTGAAGCATTGAAGGGGAGGGATGCTTTGCTGAAGACATTGTTGGTGATTTAGTCCAAAATCAGGACACACTTATCCAGTATGGCCACCACAGCATTCTATAGCTACCGCCAGGGCCGCCATCAGGGCATTACTGCCATTACTACTGTATGGGGCTGCATGAAAAGAAGCAAGAAGGGGTGCCCGGCACGCTGGCAGTGCGTAGCCCCTCTCTTTCCTTTTTATCACGGGGCCTCAGGGGCAACAGTTAAGTACCGCCACAGCATGCCAGATGCATGATGCACCTAGCGGTCGGAAATGGGTGCTGTACCTTTAAGCCGCCGCCGGGTGCATCACGCTCCTGACTCCAATCTCCTGACACACTGCGTGCTCATCCTCATTCCTGAGCAGAGCAGCGTGCCTCAGAGGCGGCAGCCAGTGTGTGACCACAGGTGGAGGAGGAGGAAGCTGCTGTTGAGTCTGATGGTGATGACGGGGCCTGCTGATGGTGATGGGGGGGCCTGCTGATGGTGATGGGGGGGGCTGCTGATGGTGATGGGGGGGCCTGCTGATGGTGACGGGGGGGACTGCTGATGGTGATGGGGGGGCCTGCTGATGGTGATGGGGGCCTGCTGATGGTGATGGGGGGGCCTGCTGATGATGTTGGGGGGGCCTGGTGATGGTAATGGGGACTTGCTGATGGTGATGGGGGGGCCTGATGATGGTGATGGGGGGCCTGCTGATGGTGATG
The DNA here is from genome assembly GCF_046119375.1 of Phyllobates terribilis. Taxonomy (NCBI): domain Eukaryota; kingdom Metazoa; phylum Chordata; class Amphibia; order Anura; family Dendrobatidae; genus Phyllobates; species Phyllobates terribilis. Next base: position 380,807,894 of record NW_027362765.1, on the reverse strand, counting down.
GGGGTCTGCTGATGGTGATAGCGGGGCCTGCTCATGGTGATGGGGGCCTGCTATGGTGATGGGGGGCCTGCTGACAGTGATGGGGGGGCCTGCTGATGGTGATGGGCGGGTCTGCTGATGGTGATGGGGGGGCCTGCTGATGGTGATGGGGGCCTGCTGATGGTGATGGGGGGCCTGCTGATGGTGTTGGGGGGGCCTGCTGATGGTGATGGGGGCTTGCTGATGGTGATGGGGGGGCTGCTGATGGTGATGGGGGCCTGCTGATGGTGATGGGGGGCCTGCTGATGGTGATGGGGGTCTGCTGATGGTGATGGCGGGGCCTGCTGATGGTGATGGGGGGCCTGCTATGGTGATGGGGGGCCTGCTGACGGTGATGGGGGGGCCTGCTGATGGTGATGGGGGGGCCTGCTGATGGTGATGGGGGCCTGCTGATGGTGATGGGGGGGGCCTGCTGATGGTGATGGGGGGCCTGCTGATGGTGTTGGGGGGCCTGCTGATGGTGATGGGGGCTTGCTGATGGCGATGGGGGGCCTGCTGATGGTGATGGGGGGGCCTGCTGATGGTGATGGGGGGCCTGCTGATGGTGATGGGGGGGTCTGCTGATGGTGATGGGGGGCCTGCTGATGGTGATGGGGGTCTGCTGATGGTGATGGTGGGGCATGGTGATGGGGGGCCTGCTATGGTGATGGGGGTCCTGCTGACGGTGATGGGGGGGCCTGCTGATGGTGATGGAGGGGTCTGCTGATGGTGATGGGGGGGCCTGCTGATGGTGATGGGGGCCTGCTGATGGTGATGGGGGGACCTGCTGATGGTGATGCGGGGCCTGCTGATGGTGTTGGGGGGGCCTGCTGATGGTGATGGGGGCTTGCTGATGGTGATGGGGGGGGCCTGATGATGGTGATGGGGGGCCTGCTGATGGTGATGGGGGGGTCTGCTGATGGTGATGGGGGGGCCTGCTGATGGTGATGGGGGCCTGCTGATGGTGATGGGGGGGCCTGCTGATGGTGATGAGGGGCCTGATGATGGTGTTGGGGGGGCCTGCTGATGGTGATGGGGGCTTGCTGATGGTGATGGGGGGGCCTGCTGATGGTGATGGAGGGGCCTGCTGATGGTGATGGGGGGGCCTGCTGATGGTGATGGGGGGCCTGCTGATGGTGATGGGGGTCTGCTGATGGTGATGGGGGGCCTGCTGATGGTGATGGGGGGCCTGCTATGGTGATGGGGGTTTGCTGATGGTGATGGGGGGGCTTGCTGATGGTGATGGGGGGGCCTGCTGATGGTGATGGGGGGGCCTGCTGATGGTGATTGGGGCCTGCTGATGGTGATGGGGGGGCCTGCTGATGGTAATGGGGGGGCCTGCTGATGGTGATGGAGGGACCTGCTGATGGTGATGGGGGGGCCTGCTGATGGTGATGGGGGGGCTGCTGATGGTGATGGGGGGCCTGCTGATGGTGATGGGGGGGCTGCTGATGGTGATGGGGGGGCCTGATGATGGTGATGGGGGGCCTGCTGATGGTGATGGGGGGGCCTGCTGATGGTGATGGGGGCTTGCTGATGGTGATGAGAGGCAGCTGCTGGTGATGAGGGGAGGCTGCTGCTGAGGGGAGGCTGCTGGTACTGAGGGTAGGCTGCTGCTGAGGAGAGGCTGCTGCTGTTGCTGAGGGGAGGTTACTGCTGGTGCTAAGGGGGGGCTGTTGCTGAGTGGAGGCTACTGCTGGTGCTGAGGGGAGTCTGTTGCTGAGGGGAGGCTACTGCTGGTGCTGAGGGGAGGCTGGTGCTGAGGGGAGGCTACTGCTGGTGCTGAGGGGAGGCTGCTGCTGATGGTGCTGAGAGGAGGCCGATGCTGGTGCTGAGGAGAGGCTGGTGCTGAAGAGAGGCTGGTGGTGAGGGGAGGCTGCTGCTGATGGTGAGGGGAGGCTGCTGCTGAGGGGAGGCTGGTGTTGGTGATAAGGGTGGGCTGGTGTTGAGGGGAGGCTGTTGCTGAAGGGAGGCTACTGCTACTGCTGAGGGGAGGCTACTGCTGGTGCTGAGGAGAGGCTGATGCTGGTGCTGAGGGGAGACTGGTGCTGGTGGTGAGGGGAGGCTGCTGCTAGTGCTGAGGGGAGGCAGCTGCTGGTGCTGAGGAGAGGTTGCTGCTTTAGCTGAGGGGGGGGCTGCTGCTGGTGCAGAGGAGAGGCTGGTGGGAAGGCTGCTGCTGGTGGTTAGGGGAGTCTGGTGCTGTGGGGAGACTGGTGCTGGTGGTGAGGGGAGGCTCCTGCTGGTGCTGAGGGGAGACTGGTGCTGGTGGTGAGGGGAGGCTGCTGCTGGAACTGAGGGGGAGAGGCTGAGGGGAGGCTAATGGGGAGGCTCCTGCTGGTGCCGAGGGGAGGCTGCTGCTGGTGCTGAGGAGAGGCTGCTGCTGGAGCTGAGGGGGGGCTGCTGCTGGTGCAGAGGAGAGGCTGAGGGGAGGCTGGTGGGGAGGCTGCTGCTGGTGGTGAGGGGAGGCTGCTGCTGGTGCTGTGGGGAGACTGGTGCTGGTGGTGAGGGGAGGCTGCTGCTGGTGCCAAAGGGAGGCTGCTGCTGGTGTTGAGGAGAGGCTGCTGCTGGATCTGAGGGGGAGAGGCTGAGGGGAGGCTGGTGGGGAGGCTGCTGCTGGTGGTGAGGGGAGACTGGTGCTGGTGGTGAGGGGAGGCTGCTGCTGGTGCTGAGGGGAGACTGGTGCTGGTGGTGAGGGGAGGCTGCTGCTGGTGCTGAGGGGAGGCTGCTGCTGGTGCTGAGGAGAGGCTGCTGCTGGAGCTGAGGGGGAGAGGCTGAGGGGAGGCTGGTGGGGAGGCTGCTGCTGGTGGTGAGGGGAGGCTGGTGCTGAGGGGAGGCTGGTGCTGGGAGTAGGCTGCTGCTGGTGGTGAGGGGAGGCTGCTGCTGGTGGTAAGGGGAGGCTGCTTGTGGTGCTGAGGGTGGCCTGGTTCTGAGGGGTGGCTGTGTCCGGCAGGGTGAGGCTGGTGCTGAGGGGAAGCTGCGTCCGGCAGGGTGAGGGTGGTGCTGAGGGGAGACTGCGTCTGGCGGGGGAGGCTAAGGAGGCGTCAGCGGCAAGGAGTGGGGGGTGCCAATTGCATATCAAGAGGATGCCAACCTCTGCGGACAGGCAGGAGGAACAAGAGTAGTTGACAAATAGAGTGATTTCCTGTCACAGGTGTGTCGGAGGTGACGGCCACTCGCCCTGCAGTGGGTTGCAGGAGATATCTATGTTTGGCATTACAGACAGCTTTTTAGATGAGAGGCTGTCTTTAGGACCGAGCGGCTACCTCTCTCTGGCTAATTAGCTCTCTGGCCTGGGTGTATATGTGGCACCCTGCTGCGCACTGGTGTCACAGATCCCAGAGGGGTGCATGGATGGAATTCTCCCCAGTGGCCTCAATACATACAGACACCTCCACCCAAGTCCACTAGATGGAGCCCTGTCAGGTATATAAATACTGGGGGGTGGAGTTCAGGAAGTCGGTCAGTGGGAAGCAGATATTGTGACACCATGCTGCAGCTCCAGACCAGCTGAAGTCTGTGGGCTGAAGGCCAGGCTAGGCCCAAGCTGCGGGCTAGTCTGGCCAGTGAGAGCCTGGAGCGGGCTAGAAGGCAAGTGAGAATTCCTGTCAGGCACAGACAGGGACAGAACTCAGAGAGTCTGCTCAGGGAGTCTGCATGGGAGAGTCTGCAGACTGAGGAGAAGATGGAGAAACGCATAGTGGGCAGAGGAGCATAACAGGCTCACCCCGAACCATATACCGGACACCGGGTCCGCGCCTACAGGAATCTTTATGACCAGTAGGAATAACCGGAATCCCTGGAGAACTACAAGTCCCAGGTTAACCAACCGCTGACCACAGCAACAGGGTTAGGTACCACTAAGGCTCCAGTGACCAGGAATAGTGGGAACCAGGAGAAAACCCTACCGCCAGGTCATTAGGTACAAGAAGGAAGCAGTAAGCAAGCCAGGCCTAGCTCCAGGCAGGCCCGAAGCTTAGAGAGTAAAAGACACAGATCAGGAGGCCTTACACCCGCTCACTGGGGAGAGTCCAGAAATGTACCCTTCTCCCTGAGTGCCCTGGACCGTACCTGCATCACCACCAGTAAAGGTATTGAAGTTTACCCTTGTGTGTGTGCCTGTACTTCCTCTGGGACCATCCTGCCATCTCCCTCCTGCTTCCACCATCTTTCTACACCTCTACACTGCCCTGAGTCCTGCTCCACCTGTGGGGAGCTGTCCTCTCATAGCTGCCCCTAACATCAGCCTCAGTGGACTGTCGCAGAACTGGTGATCCTCACCAGACACCACAGGTGGCGTCACGATAAATCCCCTATAAATATTCTTCCCCCCATTTAACTGACCACCCTGGGTCACGGATCGGGCCAGCCACCGTGATATGCCCCGGCAACCAGAGGCCCGGCTGCCGAGTACCCCACGGCCCAGTGGGCGAGTCATATATATACCTGATGTGTCTGAGAGGGAGGTGACGGCTATATTCTGTTCTGCTTGTGAAGCTTAGTAGGAGCAGTACTTCGTCCTCTCTGGAGCTTGTGTTGTCTACCCTCGTTGTCTTTAGACTTTAGTGGAGGTTGACTAGTGCTCATCTCCTCCCTTCCCTAGCCGTAGCCTTACGCCAGGGAGAGTAGGGTGAGGCACGTGTCGGCGATTGCTGAGGTGGCAATATAGGGACGGTAGTTGAGACAGGGTGACGTTATACCAGACTAGGGGGTCTCCACTTCCCCCCTTTCCCTAGTGTCTGGGCTCCCCTTCCCTTTTCCCTCTGTGTTGCACTAGTCTCTCCCACACCGGGCGTGACATTTCCCCCCTTAGTCTTAACTACTTGATATTTTTTTTATATTTTTTATATTATCACTTTGAGTTATGTTTTGAGGTGTTTTTATATTCTAGAATTTATAGGTTTTTAATGAATACCAATAAAGATGGTTTTAGTAATGTAGTTCGATGACCGCAGGTTGAGGCGGCGGCGGTGGGCAGGCTGAGGCGGCCATTAGATTTCTTTTGACTGGGCAGTGGGCAGGTGGTGGCCATTAGATTCTTATTGACGGGGCGGTGGGCGCGGCGGTGCCACTGGCTGTGTGAGTAAGTTACTTAAGTCCATGTATTTGTCCACCATGCTGTGGACATGCTGTGAGGCTGCTGAGTTCAGGTCAGAAGACCCGCGGCCAGGCCATGCACTGCGGTCCAAGTGACTCGCCCCCTGGGCCGTGGGGCACGCGGATCCGGGCGATAGGGAAACGATGGGGGTAGTAGTGGCGGCCCGGTCCCGCGGCTCAGGGTGGTCAGACCAATGGTAGTCTGCTACGTGCTTCAGATAATGTCCGACTACGCCACCCGTGGATTGCGGTTATTAGGAACCGCCGCTGCGAGGCAGTCCGCTGGGGCTCATGACGTGTGCAGCTGAGATGGTGTGACTCCCCACGGGAAGAGTGCGGCCCCAGGGCAGTATAGTGGATGGTGGGAGTGATGGTAGTGCGAGTCCCGGTGCTAATGGTGCTGGAGGCGCGAAGGAGCACACAGACAACAAATTACAGTCCAGGGTCTTTACTCACAGTTAGTTCCCAAGTCACTTCAGCTGGCAATGACTGCCCGAGCCGTGCTGCGTCCACCAGGTGTGGGGCTCGGTCAACTCCCAGGCAGTTCTGGAGCATGGCATAGGACCCCCTTTTATCCTTTCTCTGGCTTGCCTCACCAGTGACCCACTTTTGTCCAGCTGCCGCGGACCTGTGCGGTTAAACGTGGGCCCCGTCCTCCGCTGTCCTATATGGTGCCTTCCTAGCAGGTTTGATGAGGTGTCGCACCAATATATGATCACGACGACCGGTCTTTGGCTGAGGGTAGTTTCTCCTCCACCAACTTGGGATCCGGTACCCTTAATCTGCCTGACCCTTCACCCTGGATTCTCGTGGGTTCTTAGGGTCCCTTCCACCTTCTTGTTCCTGAGCCCTTCTGTTTCTCTGTCTCTCCTCCGTCTTTCCTGTTCTTTCTTCTCCTCCCTTTCTCGTGGAGCTGGGCTCAGGTGGCACCACAGCTCCCCTTCACCTTCTCCTCGGCCTCTCACCAGGCCCTCCTGGAGTAGAGCTCCTACAGAGCCTCTACTCCCTGTCTTCTCCTCTCTGGACTGAACCTAGATCTAAGATGGTGCCCACCTTTTATACCTCCCTCTAGCCATGAACCCAGGCGACCAGCAACCAATGGGCTCCTACCTACGCTCAGGAACCAACCCCTATCTGCCCCTACAGCACTGGGTGTTCCACCCCCCTTCCCCACTCCAGGCAGGGACATGGTCGGTCGTGCCTGCACTTCTGTCTAGTGGGAGCACCGTTGAGCTGTCCCTCGGAAATGAGGTGTGTGTGCTGCATGCTGCTAACTGAGCCCTGGTCCATACTCCATCCTTACCTGGGAGTGGAATATCACACCTCTGGTCTGAGGTGCAATACCCCTGTAGCGGCCGAACCCTCGGGGCGCTACACAAGCGCAGACCGATATTCACTGACGGCTGAATGAGCGTTGGAGAGGTTGTCTGGTCTAAATCCACAAGCCTGCAGTCCCCCCGTGTCACTGATTGCAGACTTGTGAATCCTCACATCGTATGCACTGTGCGCTGTGAGGATTTGCCATGTCGGAGCCAGGAACGGCGGTCACTTGGCTGCAAGGACGTGAAATGCAGACTCCCGGCCAGAAGGGGGAGTGGGGGGTGGAAATAGTTGGAAAACAAGCAGGTGGGCAGGTAAATTTAAAGGATTGGCTCCGCCGTGAAGCCCCAAATGGCGGGACTTTGTTTGAACAGTCATCCTGTGTTGACAGAGTCCCTTTAAACATAAGTCATACTCAGCTTCTGGCATCTTCATCAATTTTTAGCACCACTCCGGACTTGCGGCGCCATCTTGTGAGCGCAGCTTCTGACTTGTTGGTAGTCATGAGCTACATCACAATCTCTCAATGCAAGTTTGAAAGCCTGAACGATGCTCACATAAACTTGATCTGGTCATGTTGTGATGGTATTTGTCCCTTGTGTGTGGTATTATTCAGTCACTATGTGGTGGTAGTATGTGGCTTGGTCACGGTGTGATGGTATTTGTCCCTTGTATGTGGTATTATTCGGTCAAAAGTGGTCCTAGGACTGTGGAAGGTTTGAGGGGTGGAGGCGGAGCAGGGGTGGAGCCTGTGCAGGGTTTCAAGGGGGCCCGAAAATGTTGCCAGTATGGGGCCCCGAAATTCCTAGCGGCAGCCCTGGCTACGACCATTCCATCTGGTTTGCACTTAGTGGAACCTTCATTTGTGTTGCAACAGGACAATGACCTAAAACACATCTCATGTATGTAAGGGCTACATGACCAAGAAAGAGAGGTGTAGAGGCTGCATCAGATGAAATGGCCTCCACAATCATGATGACCGAATTGAGCTGGTTTTGGATGAGTTGGAGGCAGAATAAAGGCAAAGGAGCCAACAAGTGCTCAGCACCTCTTGGAACACTTTAACCCCTTTACAACCCAAGGTGGTTTGCACGTTAATGACTAGGCCAATTTTTACAATTTTGACCACTGTCATTTTATGAGGTAATTACTCTGGAACGCTTCAACGGATTCCACTGATTCTTAGAATGTTTTTTCGTGACATATTGTACTTCATGATAGTGGTAAAATGTCTTCGATATCACTTGCGTTTATTTGTGAAAACGGAAATTTGGCGGAAATTTAGAAAATTTAGAAATTTTCAAAATTTTAATTTTTATGCCCTTAAATCAGAGAGATATGTCACACAAAATAGTTAATAAATAACATTTCCCACATGTCTACTTTACATCAGCGCAATTTTGGAACCAATTTTTTTTTTTATTAGGGAGCTATAAGGGTTAAAAGTTGACCAGCGATTTCTCATTTTTCCAACAAAATTTACAAAACCATTTTTTAGGGACCACATCACATTTGAAGTCACTTTGAGGTGTCTTTATGACAGAAAATACCCAAAAGTGACACCATTCTAAAAACCGCACCCCTCAAGGTGCTCAAAACCACATTCAAGAACTTTATTAACCCTTCAGGTGCTTCACAGGAATTTTTGGAATGTGGAAGAAAAAAATGAACATTTAACTTTTTTCACAAAAATGTTACTTTAGACCCATTTTTTTTTATTTTCGCAGAGGTAACAGGAAAAAATGGACCCCAAAATTTGTTGTACAATTTCCCCTGAGCACGGAGATACCCCATATGTGAAGGAAAACCACTGTTTGGGCGCATGGCAGGGTTTGGAAGGGAAGGAGCGACATTTGACGTTTTAAATGTAACATTTGCTTGAATAATTAGCGGACGCCATGTTGCGTTTTGAGAGCCCCTGATGTGCCTAGACAGTGGAAACCCCCCACAAGTGACACCATTTTGGAAACTAGACCCCTTAGGGAACTTATCTAGATGTGTGGTGAGCACCTTGAACCCCCCGGTGCTTCACATAAGTTTATAACATGGAGCCATGAAAATAAAATTTTCACATTTTTCCCACAAAAATGTTTTTCAGCCCCCAGTTTTGCATATTTATAAGGGTAACAGGAGAAATTGCACCATACAACTTGTTGTGCAATCTCTCCTGAGTAAGCCGATACCCCATATGTGGGGAAAAACCACTGCTTGGGCGCACGGCGGGGTTCGGAAGGGAAGGAGCGCCATTTGACTTTTTGAATGTAAAATTTGCTTGAATAATTAGCAGATGTGCCCCTGATGTGCTTAAACGGTGGAAACCCCCCACAAGTGACACCATTTTGGAAACTAGAACCCTCAGGGAACTTATCTAGATGTGTCGTGAGCACCCTGAACCCCCAAGTGCTTTACAGAAGTTTATAACATGGAGCCTTGAAAATAAAAAAATCAAACTTTTTCCACAAAAATGATGTTTTAGCCCCAATTTTTTTATTTTCACAAGGGTAAGAGGAGAAAATGGACCCCAAAAACTTTTGTGCACTTTCTCCTGAGTACGCCAATATGTGAGGAAAATACAGTGTTTTGGCGCACGGCAGAGTTCATAAGGGAAGGAGTACTGTGTGACTTTTTGAACGCAAAATTGGTTGGAATCGAGAGCGGATGCCATGTCACGTTTGGAGAGCCCCTGATGTGCCTAAATAGTGTAAACCACCCACAATTGAACCCATTTTGGAAACTAGACCCCTCAATGATTTTATCAAGGGGTATAGTGAACATTTTGAACCCAGAGGTACGACGCAGAATTTGATAATATTAGGTCATCATATTGAATAAGTTGTCATTAGTCTTGAGCGCAAGTGCTCGCTACTTGAGTTTGCATCGGGTACTCAGGTATGCACCATGTATTTCGCGTACTCGAGTGACATGCTCGAGTCCCCGCCCACATGTTTCACGGTTATTAGACACCCAAAAAAAAACATGCGGGGATCGCTCGTGCATGGCAGGCAATCCCTGCGAGTTTTTTTCGGCCGCGAAGCATATGGGGCGGAGACTCGAGCATGTCACTCGAGCACCCGCGATACTCAGTGCATACCCAAGCACCCGATGCAAACTCAAGTAGCGAGCACTTGCGATCAACACTAGTCGCCATATTGTCACCTTTTTTTTTTTTTTACTTTTGAAAAAAATCCCAACCCTAATACAATCTCAACTCTAACCGTAGCCCAAGCCTAACCCTAGCACAACCCTAACCCAAACCCCAACCCTAACCCTAGCCCAACCCTTACTCTAACACTAGAGTTTATTTTTACGCCGTTCCTCGTGCGGTATAAGTGATTAGACGACTTTATTCTTCGGGTTGGTGCGAATACAGCGATACCAGAATCATTTCGGGTTTCTATGATTGACAGCTGTCACACACTACACTCTGTGCAGAATTATTAGGCAAGTTGTATTTTAGAGGATTATTTTTATTATTGATCAACAACTATGTTCTCAATCAACACAAAAGACTCATAAATATCCAAGCTTAATATTTTTGGAAGTTGGAGTGGGTTTTTTTTAGATTTGGCTATTTTAGGAGGATATCTGTTTGTGCAGGTAACTATTACTGTGCAGAATTATTAGGCAACTGAATAAAAACAAAATATAATCCCATCTCACTTGTTTATTTTCACCAGGTAAACCAATATCAGTGCACAAAATTTAGAAGTAAACATTTCTGACATGCGAAAACAAAAACCAAAAAAATTAGTGATCAATATTGCCACCTTTCTTTATGATGACACTCAACAGCCTCCATCCATAGATTCTGTCAGTTACTTGATCTGTTTTCGATCAACATTGCGTGCAGCAGCCACCACAGCCTCCCAGACACTGTTCCAAGAGGTGTACTGTTTTCCCTCCCTGTAGATCTCACATTTTATGATGGGCCACAGGTTCTCTATGGGGTTTAGATCAGGTGAACAAGGGGGCCATGTCATTATTTTTTCTTCTTTTAGACCTTTACTGGCCAGCCACGCTGTGGAGTAGTTGGATGCATGTGATGGAGCATTGTCCTGCATGAAATCATGTTTTTCTTGAACGATACTGACTTCTTCCTGTACCACTGCTTGAAGAATTTGTCTTCGAGAAACTGGCAGTAGGTCTGGGAGTTGAGCTTCATTCCATCCTCAACCCGAAAAGGTCCCACAAGTTTATCTTTGATGATACCAGCCCATACCAGTACCCCACCTCCACCTTGCTGGCATCTGAGTTGGAGTGGAGCTCTCTGCCCTTTACTGATCCAGCCTCTGGCCCATCCATCTGGCCCATAAGAAGCGTCACTCCCATTTCATCAGTCCATAAAACCTTTGAAAAATCAGTCTTAAGATATTTCTTGGTCCATTCTTGACATTTTATCTTATGTTTCTTGTTCAAAGGTGGTCGTTTTTCAGCCTTCCTTACCTTGGCCATGTCCCTGAGTATCGCACACCTTGTGCTTTTTGATACTCCAGTAACGTTGCAGCTCTGAAATATGGCAAAACTGGTGGCGAATGGCATCTTGGCAGCTTCACGCTTGATTTTCCTCAATTCATGGGCAGTTATTTTGCGCCTTTTTTGACCAACACGCTTCTTGCGACCCTGTTGGCTATTTGCCATGAAAAGCTTGATTGTTCGGTGATCACGCTTCAAAAGTTTGGAAATTACAAGACTGCTGAATCCCTCTGCAAGACATCTCACAATTTTGGACTTTTCAGATCCCGTCAAATCTCTCTTCTGACCCATTTTGCCAATGGAAAGGAAGTTGCCTAATAATTAAGCACACCTTATATAGGGTGTTGATGTCATTAGTCAACACCCATCCTCATTACAGAGATGAACATCACCAGATTTACTTAATTGGTAGTTGGCTCTCAAGCCTATGCAGCTTGGAATAGGACAACATGTATAAAAAGTAACGAAGTGATCAAAATACTCATTTGCCTAATAATTCTGAACACAGTGTAAAAGATGCTTTTTTTTGTAAAATCTAGTTTTTACATCGCCATATTTTGAGAGCTATAATTTTTCCACATTTTGGCCGACAGAGTTATGTGACGGCATGTTTTTTGCGGGACAAGTTGACGTTTTTATTGGTACCATTTTCAGGCACGTGACATAGGCAGAATAAACAAAAACCAACAATTAGCAATTGTTTTTTTAAAAAAATTTTATGCGGTTCCACGTGTGGTAAAATTGATAAGGTAGCTTTATTCTTCGTGTCCGTATGTTTACAGCAGAACCACATTTATATCATTTTTCTATGTTTTGGCGCTTTTACACAATAAAAGCTATTTTCTAGAAAAAAAATGTTTGCATCGCTTTATTCTGAGAGCTATAACTTTTTTATTTTTCGGCTGATGGAGCTGTATGGCGGCTTGTTTTTTGCGGGACAAGATAACGTTTTCAGAGGTACCATTTTTATTTACATTTGTCTTTTTGATCGCGTGTTATTCCATTTTTTTGTTTGCCGGTATGATGATAAATCATTGTTTTTTTCCATTCTTTTTTTTTAACCGTGTTCACTAAAGGTTAACTAGTTTGTCAGTTTTATAGGTCAGGTTGTTCCGGACGCGGAATATGTGTACTTTTACTGTTTTTTTTTTCATAATAATATTTATTGATGGGTACATTATATTTTTATTTTTGGTGAATTATTTTTTATTTTATCTTTTTTATATTTTTTCACATTTTTTTTTCCATTTTTTAACACTTTGTTTACTTTTATACTTTGTCCGACTATGGGACTTTCACTTTTTTTACTCTGATCGCCTGTATATCGTAGGGATGGAGCTCCATCCCTGTGCTATATAGCCGGTCAGCACTGCTGATGCAGAAGATACTTTGGTAATGCACTGCGCATGATCAAAGTATCTTCCTGCTGTCTGGTGACCCGGATGTTGTCATGACGACATCTGGTCGCCATGGCAACATCCGGGAAGCCGTGGCAGATAGCGTTGGACGCCCGCAGGAGAGGTCAGTATCGCGATCACCTCCCCTTGCCCCCGCAATGCTGCGATCGACTGCGATCGCAGTGTAGAGCCCAGGGAGGGATATGGGGGGATGACTCGGTACCCGGGCCTTTTGCCTGACCTTGGGGATGTCGCGGTAGTCGGCTCCCGGGCCCGTACTCTGGGCCTCTCTTTTAAAAAAGGGTGGTTTGGTTTACTAATTAAATGGAAGTTCGTGACGCCACCTGTGGTTTCTGGTGAGAATCACCAGCGCTGCGGCAGTCCGCTGAGGCCGGTGATAAGGCAGCTCGATGGTATAGCTCCCCACAGGTGGAGCTAGGCCTCAGGGCAGTGTATGGAGAGGGGCATGCAGGACAGGCAAGACCCAGATGGGTCAGAGCAAGAACAGGGACAGACACGACAGTCACTTCAGTACCTTTTACTGGTGGTAATTCAGGCACATCCCAGAGCACTGTAGGGTGAAGGGTGCATATCAGGATCCTCCCCAATGAGCGGGTATAGGGCCTCCTGTTTCTTGCCTCTGCGTAGTAAGTTTCTGACCTGCCTGAAGCTAGGCATAACTTTGTCTCTGTCCTGCACCGGCTGACGTTGTGATAGGGCCTTCTCTTGGAGTGCACGCTCCCAGCTTACGGGGCCTATGTGTCTCCTGGCACTGTTACGTATCAGCTCTCTGGTGAACCTGGGACCTGTAGTTCTCCAGGGATTCCGGTTATGCCTTACTGGGTGTAGAGATCCTGGTAAACACGGACTCGGTGTCCGGTATAGGTTTCGGGGTGAGCTGGATAAGCTCCTCTGCCCCCACTGCTACTCACTTTCCACTCGCCTTCGGCCACGCTCAGGCCCTCGCTAGGCTACTCACACTAACGGCAGCTTGCCGCTCTTTTCCGCTCTTACAGGCGTCAGCACGCCTTGGGCTCACTTTCTTGAGTTCCTGAGTCTAGCTGGGCTCCACTGCAGACTGGCCTCTCACTGGCTCATCTTCTGCTGGAACTCTCCAGAGGAACTCTCTCGCGGACTGCTTCCAGACTAGACTCCACTGCCTGGCTCCACCTTCCCTATTTATATATCCCTAACGGGCTCCCTCTGGTGGTCTGAGGTGGTAAGGTGGAGATGTGTGAATGCTTATGGGGGCCTCTTGTGGAGGAATCCATTCATGCACCCTTCTAGGATCTGTGGTACCAAGCGCAGCAAAGCTCAGCACTCCCGGGCTGAAGTACATTTTAAAACAACAATAGTAGACATGAACAATAACAATAACTCTTCCCTTTTTGGGAGGCACTTCTCTTAAACATTGCATAACAACATAAACAAGTACAAAGCGTCCTCACAATTCAAGTCTCTTGTGGTGAGGTTCCCAGACAGGATGTCCATCTCACAGGGTAGAGTATTTGCTAGTTTGAGGGACCTGTCCCAAACCCTCAACGTAGGCCCTGGGGTGGCTAAAGGGCATGGAGATCCTGAGTTGGACCTCCAGGAGAGCCACTCCAGACAGGTTTTCCTTCTAAGGTCACCTAAAGGGGGGCACTCCAGGGAGTGCAATTATTTACAATAAATAGTTTTGGGCTGCACAGTCCTCAGCCACGGAGTTCTTAGATAAATAAGGAAGTCAATAGGCAAAGTGTCCATATCACTTGAACTGTTCAATAATAAAGCAAAGCACAAACTAATATACATACGCATGACAAATACAGTACAATAATATACAATACCCCAGGGGTAACTATTTACACTGTCAGAGTTTTACCTATTTTACTCAGTGTATCTGACAGGGGGTTGACCTCGTGTGCTACGTGTTGATCTGTGTAGGCCTGGGATGCGTGAAGCGCTAATAGGTGCACTACCACCCAATGTGTTAAGACTAGGTGTGGAGGGGCTACAAGACTGCATGGACCTCTCTACTGGACTGGCAAGCATACCATTGGCTGGGCCTTCTTGCTCTGCTCCAACCGGGAATCCTTCTTCCGGGGACTCTTCTTGAGCAGGCTCTTCTGCTGCACTTACAGATTCTTCTTGCTGTGGGTAGAAGGTAAGTACAGGGATGATTACTGCTCCTCCTAGTTGGGGCCAATCTGCCTGGAAATCTCCTAAGTCAGTGTGTATTACTGCTTCTTTAGGTTCCTCCGGTACGGTGAGAGACACTCCTTCTTGGGGCTTCAGTAGATCTGGACACAACTTTAGATGGTCCCTGGATACTGTCGCGGACATTCTTCCTCCATCTCTACTGATTAAGCACGTCTTCTTATTGTCAAATCTTGACTTCAACACCGTGTAGGGTTCCTTCTCCCACTGGTCATCAAGTTTGTGGTTCCTTCTCTTCCTTTTTAATACTATTTCACCAGGTGTGAAGGGTGCTGCGGGCGCACTTTTGTTGTAGTGGGCCTCCGGCTTATCCCTCACCCGAGTGAGACTGTCCTCGACACAGGCTTGTACCCTTTTGTACTGCTCTTGTCTGGTCGTGTCCCAGTCCTCAGTGGTCACATCCACTTCTGGTTATACTACACCAAGCTCCAGATCCATGGGCAACTTCCCAGGTCTTGCACGCATAAGGTATGCCGGGGTACAATTGGTGGAACTCACGGGTATGTGGTTGTACTGATCCACTAGGTCAGGTAGTAGGTCTCGCCACTGATTTCTCTCCTCAAGTGGTATGGTTTTCAGCAACTTGATGATGATGTTATTCATCTTTTTGCAGAGACCGTTGGTTTGTGGGTGGTATGGTGTAGTTCTTATCTTTTTACACCCGTACAGATGGCAGAACTCCTTAAACAATTCAGCCTCAAAGGCTGGGCCTTGGTCCGTCAGTACCTGCTCAGGGTATCCATGGGGTCTGCAGAAACACGCCTGGAAGGTTTTTGCTCTGTCTCTGCCGTCAGGTCCTTGACGGGGGCGACCACCAGGAACCTAGAGTAGTGATCCACCATGGTCAGGGTGTAGGAGTAATCTGACCTACTGGGTGACAACTTGACATGGTCCAGGGCCACGATCTCCAGGGGTCGAGTCGTCTTGATGGGATGCAGGGGTGCCTTCTGGCTGCTGTAGTCTTTTCTTCTGAGGCTACAGGGTCCACAGTCTCGGCACCACCGCTCAATGGAGCTGCGCATTCCTACCCAGTAGAATCGACACTTTAGCAGGGTCTCTAGCTTTTTCCAGCCAAAGTGTCCCACCTGATCGTGGTAGGCCTCCAACACCATTTGGATGTCTGTCTTCGGGACCACTATCTGCTATACCATATCATGGGTTTTTGGATTGACGTACCTCCGGCACAGCTTCTCGCGATAAATAAACAGCCGGCTCCTCTCGTTCCACAGCTGCTTTGCTTGGAGAGACGCTTCCTTCTCCAGGGAGGAACCTTTTTGGGTTATCAGTTCTTTAATACGGCTGACAACCAGGTCACTGTCCTGGGTCTCTTTCCAGCTGTGGTGTGGCAGAGGGTTTAACGTCTTCCCACGCTGCTTCCTGGAGGCTCGTTGCTTGTGGATCATCCCATTCCGGTAAAAGGCAGGTAGCTCAATCTCCTCCAGGTCATCCACTTCCTCTTCTGTGTCTGACTGGTGAGGCATCCTGGACAGGGCATCGGCGTTGGCGTTCTTGCAGCCCGCCCGATATTTAATTGTGAATTGATAGTTTGACAGCCGAGCCATCCATCGTTGTTCCAGTGCTCCTAGCTTGGCGGTTTCAATATGGGTCAAGGGGTTATTGTCAGTGTAGGCAGTGAACTTGCTGGAGGCTTGAACCTCTCAGTGATGGCCCAGACCAAGGCCAGGAACTCCAACTTAAAGCTGCTGTAGTTCTCTGGGTTCCTCTCGGTCGGGCGGAGCTTCCTGCTTGCGTATGCGATCACCTTCTCTTGGCCATTCTGCTTCTGACTTAAGACAGCGCCCAGCCCTTCGTTGCTGGCATCTGTATACAGCAGGAACGGTGGGCTGTAGTCAGGGTAGGCCAGGATCTCGTTGCCTGTCAGGATCTCCTTCATCTCCTGAAACGACTCGACTTGCTCCTTACCCCAGTGGAATGGGGGGTTTCTGCCTTTGGGGGACTGTCCTACCAGGAGGTCTTGCAGAGGGGCTGCTTTGTTAGTATAGTCTTTTACAAACCTCCGGTAGTATCCTACTAGTCCCAGGAACTGACGCACCTCCTTGAGGTTCTTCAGCTCCGGCCACTTCTGGATGACAGTGACCTTCTCCGGGTCTGGTGCTACCCCTTCTGGACTGACAATATGCCCCAGGTACTGTACCTTTCTCTTGAGCAGGTGGTACTTTGAGGGCTTCAGCTTCATCCCGTACCGGGACAGTGACTCAAATACCTCCGCCAGGTGCTTCAAGCGGTCCTTGTACGTCTTGGAGTACACTATCACATCATCCAGGTAAAGTAACACAGTCTCGAAGTTGTGGTGCCCCAGGCAGCACTCCATCAATCTCTGGAACGTTCCGGGGGCATTGCAGAGTCCAAACAGCATACTGTTGAACTCACAGAGTCCCATCGGGGTGGTAATGGCCGTCTTCTCCCAATCCTCCTCAGCCACAGCTACTTGCCAGTACCCACTAGTGAGGTCAAGGGTGGAAAAGTAATTTGCAGACTTTAAGGCAGCCAGGGACTCCTCTATGCGTGGTAAAGGGTATGCATCTTTATGTGTAATGCGATTTACCTGTCGGTAATCTACACACATTCTCATGCTCCCATCCTTTCTCCTGACTAGCACTAGGGGAGTTGCCCAGGGACTACAACTATCCCTTACCACCCCCGCCTTTCTCATGTCGTGCAGCATCTCCTTTGCCTTCAGGTAGTGAGCTGGTGTTATCGGCCTGTACCGTTCTTTGATGGGTGGATGGTCACCTGTCGGGATATGGTGTTGAACCCCCTTAATCCTCCCAAAGTCAAGTGGGTGCTTACTGAACACCTGCGCGTATTCTTGGACCACCCGGTGTACACCCTGCTTCTGATGGGCAGGAGTGGTGTCTGTCCCTACATGGACCTGTTGACACCATTCCTCCACCTGGGTTGCTGGGTCATTATCCTCCTCTTCATCTGGAGAGGTTAAGGACTCCGCCGTGTGAATGGAGTTGTTATTTACAGCATGTAACTTGGCAACGATGGCATAGCGTGGTAATCTGACCTCATCTTCCCCACAGTTGAGAAGACGGACGGGCACCCTCCTATTGCGTACATCCACCACTCCTCTGGCGGTTAAGAGCGTGGGTCTGTGCTCGGAGCAAAGGGGTTCTACTACCGCCTGGTAGCTCTGTCCTCTAAGACCTATGGCGACTCTACACCAGATAAGCATTTCACTCATTGGGGGGATCACAATGGGTATAGGATCTGTCACCCGCACATTACCGATTTCACCATCTGTTAACCTTACTTGCTGTTGGTACATCAAGACTCTGATCTCCTTCTGCAGCGCCCTCCTCTGTCCTGGTCTGGCAGTGTCAGCTATCTGTTGGAGCAAAAACACAACCTCTCCCAAACAGTTACCAACAATGTTAGTGCCAATTACCATATACGGATTGGTATCATCAGGATTAGTCTCTACTACAATTAGTCCTTCAGCTCCACTCTCCCCACTTTTACTGTCACATTCTTAACCCCAACTAGGTTAATGGGGAGTCCATTGGAGGCATAAACAGAAAGATTTGGAGCTGGCGGACTTAGATCGTCCATGGACCAGAACCTTTTGTAGAGGACATCAGGCATTATGGTTACCTGAGACCCTGTGTCCAGCAGGGCGTGCGTCGGGATGCCGTGCAGCACAATGGACAGGAAAGGTCTTCCTCCCACGAACCTGTTGTACCAGTCTGATGGGCCTAGGAAATCTACTCCTGGGTGTCGGCCCCAGGGTTTTCTCATTTAAAGGACAATTCTGGGTGGTGTGACCTGTCTTGCGGCTGCGGTAGCAGGCAGGGTCCCTCTGTGGACGGCGCTGGTGATTTTTATTCTGTGGATTATTATGGATTATTATGGATATTGAAATCTCAAATAGATTATGTTATTTATATATACATGGAGACATGGACCAGAGTCTAAGGTGAAGGAGGATAGAAAATGAAGCTGAAGAGGGAATAGAAAGCCAGAAGATAGGGTAAAACCCAAAGGGAGGAGGACATGTCTTTATCAAGTGAAAGAGCCAAACGTTCACTTGATAAAGATGCTGGTGCGACGTTGAAATGCGTTGTGGCAATAAAAACCTTCAACTCCACTACACCAAGAGAATTTTATTCCAGCAGCGCAGCCTACTATAAACGTGAATTGTCTATCTTGGTCATGGTAAAGGAGGAGGCAGATCACATAAACCAGGAGGTACATTAAAATACTCTCTAATGCACGGTGGATTTTACTTCCATTTTGCCTCAATTTATTTATTTTTTTCACCAAAATAAATTATAGTAAAATACGTTCCTGTATTTTTTTCTCCTTTTAAATTGACAAAAATTGACCAGATTTGCAATGCAGCCAATGAAATGAGTTATGGGTTACCATGAACTTTCCTGTCTGCACATACCTGTTTTTGTATGGACACATTGAAGACTTAACAGTGTCTGGGAGATTTTTATTTCTTTCTAGGAGTCTCCTTAACATTCCTGAAGAGTTGACAAGTTCAGTATATAGTAAGAGAGTGTCCTCAGTTTCTGTGTCAAGGGATGAAATTGGATGAGGCTTCATCAGATCTACTTTTCATCCTGTACAGCAGACCTTGGAAAACTGTGGCCTGGGGGCCACATCCGACCCTCTGGCTGTTCCAGTCCGGCCTGTGGACCAAGAAAGTAAAAGGGCTGAAACAGTGGCCCATGGCCTGTACCATGCCCTCCCTCGCTTGCCGTCCATCTGCTGCTGCCCGCTGTCACCACTATCTGCATCCTCAGGATGCAGACAGCAGTGAGTATATTGGTGGAGGACAAGTCGCCGGTTCCATCTTCCACAAATCAGTGTGTGAGAGACGTGATGATGTCACTTCATCGCACTGCTGCTGAGACTCGGGGCACAGGAGACAGGAGCAGAGCGCCAGGGAACGGGAGCGAGGTGAATATATGTTTTTTTTTTTCATGTCTATGGGATATTTGTATGTATATAGGAGGCTAAGTGGGGTTCACACTGTATATATGGAGGTAATGTAATGGCTCACACTGTAAATATGGAGACTATGTATGGTTCACACTGTATATATGAAGGCTATGTGGTGCTCACACTGTATGGAGATTATGAGGGCTCACACTATATATGGAGGCTAAGTGGGGCTCACACTGTATATATGGAGGCAATGTAGGGGCTCACACTGTATATATGGAGGCTTTGAATGGCTCACACTGTATATATGAAGGCTAGATGGGATTCACACTATATATGGAGGCTATGTGGGGCTCACACTGTATGGAGGCTGTGTGGGACTCACACTGTATATATGGAGGCTAAGTGAGGCTCATACTGTATATATGGAGGCAATGTAGGGGCTCACACATTGTATATGGAGGCTATCTATGGCTCACACTGTATTTATGAAGGCTATGTGTCACGGGTGTATCAGAGGTGACCAGACAGTCGCCCTGCAGTTGGTTGGGGTTATGTAGTTTGGAAAAACGAAGGCTTAGGGGTGATCTTATTACTATGTACAAATATATGAGGGGACATTACGAAGACCTTTCTACTGATCTTTTTACTCTGAGGCCTGAGACGGGGACAAGGGGGCATCTTCTACGTCTGGAGGAAAGAAGGTTTAATCATAATCACAGACGCAGATTCTTTAATGTAACATCAGTGAGACTATGGAGCTCACTGCCGCATGATGTTGTAATGAGTGATTCACTGCTAAAATTTAAGAAGGGCATGGATGCCTTTCTTGAAAAGTATAAAATTACAGGTCATATATACTAGATTCCTTGATAGGGCGTTGATCCAGGGAACTAGTCTGATTGTCGTATGGAGCCAGGAAGGAATTTTTTCCCCCAATGTGGAGCTTAGTGTTTGCCACATGGGTTTTTTTTGCCTCCCTCTGGATCAACATGTTAGGCTATGGGTTGAACTATATGGACTTAGTCTTCCTTCAACCTTAAAAAAAAACAAAACTATGTTGTAGGAGATCTCTACGTTTGGCATTACAGACATCTTAGATGAGAGGCTGTCTCTAGGACCTGGCGGCTACCTGCCTCTGGCTAATTAGCTCTCTGGCCTAGGTGTATAAATACCTGGTGTGTCTGAGAGGGAGGTGCTGGCGATATTCATTACTACCTGTGAGGCTTTAGCAAGAGCAGTACTTCGTCCTCTCTGGAGCTTGAGGCCATATGCACATTTGGAGTCATCTAAAGCTAAGCAATTCCCCCCTGTTTGTCTACCCTTGTTGTCTGTAAAGTTTAGTTATGATCGACTAGTGCTCATCTCCTCCCATCCCTAGCCTTAGCCATATGCCAGGGAAAGTCAAGGTGAGGCACGCGTGCCGCGATTGGTGCAGAGCCAATATAGAGATGGTAGTTGAGACAGGGTGACACTAGGCCAGACTAAAAGGTCTCCACTCCCACCTTCCCCTAGAATCTGGGCTCCCTTTCTCTCTTCCCTCTGTGTTGCACTAAGTCTTTCCCACACCTGGTGTGACACTATGTGGGGCTTACTCTGTATATATGGAGACTATGTGGGACTCACACTGTATATATGGAGGCTATGTGGGGCTCACTCTCTATATAGGGGGCTATGTGGGACTCACACAGTATATATGGAGGCTATGTGGGGCTCACACTGTATATAGGGGGCTATGGGGGCTCACACTGTATGTATGGAGGCTATGTGAAGCTCACACTATATATGGAGGCTATGTGGGTTTCACACTATATATGAAGGTGATGTGGAGCTCACACTATATATGGAGGTTATGTGGGGCTCACAATATATGGAGGCTATGTGGGGGCTCACACTGTATATATGGGGGCTATGTGATACTCACATTATATATATGGAGGCAATGTAGTGGCTCACACTGTATATATGAAGGCTATGTGGGACTCACATTGTATTTATGGAGGCTATGTGGGACTCACATTGTATTTAGGGGACTATGGGGGTTCACACTGTATATATGGAGGCTAGGTGGGGCTCACACTGTATATATGGAGGCAATGTAGGGGCTCACACGTTATATATGGAGGCTATCTATGGCTCATACTGTATTTATGGAGGCTATGTAGGGCTCACACTGTATTTATGGAGGCTACGTGGGGCTCACACTGTATTTATGGAGGCTATGTGGGACTCACATTGTATTTATGGAGGCTATGTGGGACTCACATTGTATATTGGGGGCTATGGGGGTTCACACTGTATATATGGAGGCTATGTGAGGCTCACACTGTATATATGGAGGCTATATGGGGCTCATACTATATATGAAGGTGATGTGGAGCTCACACTATATATAGAGGCTATGTAGAGCTCACAATATATGGAGGCTATGTGGGGGCTCACACTGTATATATGGAGGCAATAGAGGGGGCTCACACTGTATACATGAAGGTAATGTGGGGCTCACTTTCTATATAGGGGGCTATGTGGGGCTCACACAGTATATATGGAGGCTATGTGGTGCTCACATTGTATATATGGAGGCTTTGTGGGGCTCACACTGTATATATGGAGGCTAAGTGGGGCTCACACTGTATATATGAAGGCTATGTGGTGCTTACACTGTATGGAGGCTATGAGAGCTCCCACTGTATATATGGAGGCTAAGTGGGGCTCACACTGTATATATGGAGGCAATATAGTGGCTTCACTATATATGCAGGCTATGTGGGGCTCACACTGTATATATGGAGGCTAAGTGGGGCTCACACTGTATATATGGAGGCTAAGTGGGGCTCACACTGTATATATGGAGGCAATAGAGGGGGCTCACACTGTATACATGAAGGTAA
The DNA here is from genome assembly GCF_046119375.1 of Phyllobates terribilis. Classification (NCBI taxonomy): domain Eukaryota; kingdom Metazoa; phylum Chordata; class Amphibia; order Anura; family Dendrobatidae; genus Phyllobates; species Phyllobates terribilis. The sequence continues at coordinate 380,785,582 of NW_027362765.1, read as the reverse complement.
TGTGGGGCTCATTTTCTATATAGGGGGCTATGTGGGGCTCACACAGTATATATGGAGGCTATCTATGGCTCACACTCTATATATGGAGGCTATGTGGGGTTCACACTGTATATACACTACTGTTCAAAAGTTTGGGGTCACCCAGACAATTTTGTGTTTTCCATGAAAACTCATACTTTTATTTATCAAATGAGTTGCAAAATGAATAGAAAATATCGTCCAGACATTGACAAGGTTAGAAATAATGATTTTTATTAGAAAGAATAATTTTCTCCTTCACACTTTGCTTTCGTCACAGAATGCTCCTTTGCAGCAATTACAGCATTGCAGACCTTTGGCTTCTAGCTGTTAATTTGCTGAAGTAATCTTGAGACATTCCCCCCCATGCTTCCTGAAGCCCCTCCCACAAGTTGGATTGGCTTGATGGGCACTTTTTGCGTACCATACGGTCAAGCTGCTCCCACAACAGCTTAATGGGGTTGAGATCTGGTGACTGCACTGGCCACTCCATTACAGATAGAATACCAGCTGCCTGCTTCTTCCCTAAATAGTTCATGCATAATTTGGAGGTGTGCTTTGGTTCATTGTCCTGTTGGAGGATGAAATTAGCTCCAATCAAGTGCAAGAATAGACTGTCGAGTTTCACATGAAAGTTCTCTTTTTCTGGCCATTGTAAGAGTTTCATAGAACAAACAAATGTAATGCTCCAGATTCTCAACTAGCTCAAAGGAAGGTCAATTTTATAGCTTCTCAAATCAGCCAAACCGTTTTCAGCCCGGCTGACATACTTGTGCAAGGGTTTTCTAGGTTTTTCTAAACATCCATTAGCCTTCTTACACAGTTAGCAAACAAAATGTACCATTAAAACACTGGAGTGGTGGTTGTTGGAAATGGGCCTCTATACACCTATGTAGATATTGCAATAAAAACAAGACGTTTGCAGCTAGAATAGTCATTTACCACATTAACAATGTATAGAGTGGATTTCTGATTCATTTAATGTTAGCTTCATTGAAAAAAAATGTGCTTTTCTTTCAAAAATAATGTTTTTGACGCGTTTTTGCCATGCGTTTTTGCCATGCGTTTTTCCAATGCATTGTATAGGCAAATCTGCATGCAGAAACACACAAGAATTGGTCATGTCAAGATTTTTTCTGCGAGTAAAATCCGCGTAGAAAAAAACCTGACCATGTGCACAGAACTTGCAGAATGTCATAGGAAGTCATGGGATAAGGTATGCAATGCGTTTCTGGAGCGTTTCTGCGCTGCAAATCTGCACCAAAAAAATGCACCAAAAACGCATCGTTGGCACACAGCCTTAGAATTAACACAAGGACATGAGAATGAGTGTTGTGCTCCAGAAGCATCCAGCAACTAGAGGAGTTAACACAGTCACAGGAGAAGGGGAGTTTTTTAGCAGAGCCCCAGGGGGCTTGTGGGGAAGTTGTTTACTGTCTGACTGGAGCGGAAGAGAAAGGTAGTGTGTGTGTTCTGCATCTGACAGAAGTGCCCCTGCAAGTGAAAAGGATTCAAGTCAGGAATGAAGCTAAGCACAGGTCAGATAGAGTTACTGAACTAGCAGTGCAGGGTGTTGTCAAGCAGAAAGATAAGGACTTGAAGAAATGGTGTCACAGTGATCATTTCCCTCAGCAACCCCCCCCTCCTCCATCTCACTGTGCTGTAAAGAATGCTGTGTTCATTAATGTGCCTCTGCATTAGAACTGTGCTGTCCTGTACTACTGGGAAGACTGTGAACGGCTGTGCTGCTAAGGAAACTGTACTGTTTGTCACTGGAGCCTGTTGCTCTTAAGACTTAACTTGCACTGGCTTCTTATTAAATGCTACTATTCTACCGTTTATGAGGACTCTTGTCAAGTGCGTCTGGTCAGCAAGTGAAACAATCTACGTGTCTGTGCCTGAGGGTCAATACCCCTGTGTGCCTGAGAGAAGCTGCAGCACATGGTCTATGGTCGTCCTCAGTAACGGTTCCCCCAGAATTCCAAAGAATTCAGGTAACCTGTCTCACCCCTAGCTGAACCTAGCGGCGTGCGTGTAACATTGATGGCTCTTACGTGGACTCCTGAGCAGGAATTAACGTGTTGAGGGAGAAGAGCAAAAGTGTCTGGAAAAACACAGCAGCACAGCACCTCAACTCAAGTTTGCTACACCAGTTAAAGGGGAGCAACCCTAAAGAAAACTCACTAGCAGCAATGGATGTGGAAATACAAATGGACAGAATTAGTGAGCTGCTTCTTCAGTTAACCTGTGAAGAATTGAGAACAGTAGCAGAACATAAAAACATGTCAGAAGAACAGATTTCTAAAGCACACAACCGCAGGCAACTGTTAGCTGCCATTAATGCAAAAATGGATGAGCTGGGGGAGAAAGAAGCTGAAGACGTCATGGGGACATTCCTCCATAAGCTAACACAGTTTCTAACCAGGTTCAAGTTGGAGGATGGAGGGGCGGCACCAAATACCAAAATCGGGAATCTCCATCCACAAACTGAACTACAGGAACTGAAAGAGCAATTCAAAGCCCTAACAACAGCCCTGCAGGAATCGAACAAAACCTCTGAACGGGTGGCAGACTCAGACAGGACCTGCTCGAGTTAGATAAATCAGAGACAGTCCTCTCTAACACCACAAATCACCAACTGATACTGGAAGCCTGTGCTAGCATTTCTTCTGCAGTGTTGCTATCAGTGTGTCAAGAGTGGGAGAAGAGGGTTGCATTGACAATCCAACACAATGGGCAGCACTCTGAACACATTTTGTAAGTGGTCATAAACTTGTAAAAATCTCATGAAAGAATAAAAACGTTAAAACCAAGTACACCATTGTTTGTTTTTCTTATGAAATTCTCAATAAGTTTGATGTGTCACATCACCCTCTTCCCATTGAAAAAAATAAAGTTGGATCCAAAATGGCCGACTTCAAAATGGCCGCCATTGTCACCACCCATCTGGAAAAGTTTTCCCCCTCCCATATATGCCACAAACAGGAAGTTGGTATCACCAACCATTCCCATTTAATTTAGGTGTATCCATATAAATGGCCCACCCTGTAGTGACAGTTAGTTATCTAGATGCCAGTGGTCGTAACCATGGATACCTAAGGTCCTGTAATGAATGCACATGAAGAAAGAAACATTGGGAATCAGAAAAACTATACTACATTTCAAATTATAGGTATTTGCTAATATTGTTAATATTATACCTACTACATATTGGGACAGGATCTTGGAGATGGGAATACCGCTTTAAAGAAAGGCTCTGCTCCTAAAATCACTAAAATGAGTCAACCGAAGTTGGAGACCCCCAGTGGCCAGTCCGAAGATCATCATGGAGACCCTCCAGTGCCGCCTCCGAGAGGGAACCTTAAATCACAAACAAAAGAGAGAACCGCCAGCGCTGACTGGGAGGAAATAATAGGAGAACTGCAAACCGAGTTGATTGACATGAAAAAGTTTATTCGTTCCAGGCCAGAACTTGTATTCCTCAGACCCAGGAGTGGGATCCAAAACAGAAGATACCCAGCTTGTGAAGCGTGCAGTTCATCAAATCAGAGTACGGTGTGTGTCCACTGTCTAAGATGAGGTGAGGAAGGACATTATGCCAAGGAATGCCAATGGTCTCGGTCGTTTGGGTTAAAAGACAGGAGGTTACCAGTGCGGGGCGACTGGTAACCGCGACACAGAGGAGGCCCCAGAAGCAAATCCAAATCTTACCAAACCCCAGAACGGCTCATGAGGTAAAACGGCTGCGTCAGTACTATCCCCAAGTGTGTTCCCGTCTACAACAGCTGCAAGAGAGACAGGGGTATCAGTTACTTAATGCCCAGTGCGTAGGTCAAATGATGTACTCCTGGGAGGAGGATTCCTCGGTCAGTAAAGATAGCCTCCTCAGCCTAATCGGTGAAAGGTGCTTTATACAGTGCCAGCTAGATGGACTCTTGGTAAAAGCACTGTGGGACACAGGAGCCCTAGCGAGCCTTTTAAATGAAGAATGGAGAAGGCGCTACCTGACACATACCTTCCTTTGGTTGCAAAAATTACTTAGGACCAGTGGAACTCCACGGCAAAGCTGTCAACCAAACCGAAATCCCTTTCATAGGCTGGGAGGAAGTGACTTTCCAACTGAGGGACACGAAGAACAGCAACACCATTGAGCTTTTGGTACTTTTTTTCATGACCAGTGATCAGAATGTGGCAGAGGATCCTATCCTGGGTTATAATGTAATCAGTGAGGTCATCACGAAACACAAGGCAGGGACGCTGGTGGTGGATGCAATTGCCACATCACTTGCCATACCCACCGCCGTGGTGAAAAATGTGATTCATAGAGTAAAGAACTCACAGAATACAATGGACCTAAAAGAAGTCAAGGTAGGCTGGCGCCCAGCCATCATCCTTGCAAACCAAATGGTGGGGGTGAGGTGTGGAGTCGGGAAGAAAGGTCCAGAAGAACCGGGAAGAAAGGTCCAGAAAAGACTGTTCGTGCCAAAAGACTCCTCAAAACTTCCGGAAGGCCTAGTTCAAGGTGAGACAGTGTTTACGATTCCTACTGGTGGGTTTGTTTGAGTGACAGTACTAGTGTTGAGCCACCCCCGTAGTGTTCGAGTTCGGTTCGGTTCGTCGAACACCCGTGTGTTCGCCGAACTGTTCGTCGAACTGTTCGTCGAACACCTTCGAACACCGTTAAAACCAATGGCAGGCAAACAAAAACACATAGAAACACATAGAAAACACCTTCAAAGGTGTCCAAAAGCTGACAAACTGCTCTGAAGACACAACTAACACATGGAAAAGTGACAAGTACATATAGTCATGCGAAAAGAAAAGAGGTGGAGGAGTAAAAGGAGGGGGAGACACAGATATAGGCATGTCATGCCCTTCTAAAATCCAAAAAGTGAGAAGCCGACACGTTCAGTCCGCTCCTGCCCGTGCCACCTCTGTGTCGCCGGGTTTGTGCCAGTGCCGCGGTGAACCCTGACGGCCAGCCCCCCTCTCCCAATACTGGTGCCTGTCCGCTGGTGGGTCGAGCGAGCCCCCCTGTGGTGGAGGCAGCTCTAAGCTTTTTAATTTAAATTGTCTCTCTAATTTGAATGAATACACTTTAAATCCATTTACAAGGATCTATTGGAGGGCAAGTCTCATGCCAGCAGCCGCGTAATTCCAGCTCCAGTAGCGTCCACTAAAGCTGCTGCAGTTAAAAAGCTTTTATAAGGATCGAGCTCGGCTGTCCACCGCAAGGCATCCTACTGCCAGTCCCAGCCCCTATGCCTTGGGGTGCCTCCTGATGCTCTTCACTGAGTATCCCGTGGTCCCGAAGCATTTCCTTTGAAAAAATTAAGTGTCCAAACTACAGGTGGTGTAGCTTGCTTAACAGCCGGGATAATCCGCTGACTAGCAGACACTGCTACTAGGCACAAAGTATTTCCTGGGCTAGATGCAGTTAAAAATTTGTAATTAGATACTCTCGTTGGATGCTGAGAAAGCATTCCATAGAGTCTCCTGGCACGCCATATATGATTCTCTTAAAAAGCTTGGGGTAGGGGTCTAGGGGACCCTTTTATAGCCAAAATCACGGCCCTGTATCACAATACGTCACCTAGGCTGAAGATAAATGGAACTGTAGCACCCTGAGGGCTCGGTTGCTACAGAGGTATTGCACCTCACCCAGAGGTGTGATATCTCACTCTCAGGTAAGGATGGAGTGTGGATCAGGACCCAACACCTGCATGCATTACACCACATTGCCGTGGGGCAGGGCGACCAATATACCCCTGAGATGGGCACGACAGTCCCTGTCCCTGGCTGGAGTGGGGGGAGGGAACACTGAGGAAGGGGAACCCTGTAGTGCAGGAGAAGGGAGGAAGCAGTTCCTGGGTGCATTGAGAAGGGAGTATAAAAGGTGGGCACCATCTTAGTTCAGTGCAGAGAAGTCTGAGCAGAAGTGGCAGGGAGCAGGGGCTCTGCATGAGCTCTGCTCCGGAGGCGGGCCTAGTAACAGAGGCCCAGGCCTGGAAGAGGGAGAAGGAAGGAAGAGGAGCGGAGAAGGCTCCAGGAACGAGGAACGAAGGGATCCTAGGGGTGCGGACGGGCGAGTCGCCACCGCACGCCCGAATCCACCTGCGTGGAGGGGTCAGGCCAAAGGGGGAGACCGGTCCCCGAAACTAGTGGAGGCAGGAAACGACCCTCAGCTAGAAACAGGAGGCTGTGACATTTTATGTGGCGCAGCCCCTCTCTACACCCGCTAGGAAGGCACCACATAGGGTCAGGGAAACTGGCGCCAAGTTTACCAAGAGGAGGCCCGAGGCAGCCGGACAGAAGGGTTGGTAAGAAAGGCCAGACAAAGGACACACAAAGGGGGTCCTGTGAAGCGCTCCAAAGTTATCTGGGAGTTGTCTGAGCCCCTCACCTGGTGAGCACAGTACGACGTGGGCAGCCGTTACCTGCAGACGTGGTCTGGATAATAAGAACTGTGAGTAAAGGCCCTGGACTGCATCACTGACTCCGTGTCGTTACTGCTGCTGCCCTGCATCATCACCCCCATCCTCCGCATACACTGCCCTGAGGCTATACTTCTCCCGTGGGGAGTTATGCAAAGCTCTGCTGCACCCACAACACCAGCCTCAGCGGTCTGCCCTGGAGTGACGGTTCACTCTGACCGCAATCCACGGGTGGCGTAGTCGGACATTTAAACATCAAAACCACATAAATAGTTCCGCCACTGGTTTGACCGCCCTGAGCCACGGAACCGGGTCGCCGCCACGGAGACTACAACCACCAGCATCCACCAAAAAGGGTCCGGCTCCGGGTGTCCCAAGGCCCAGGGGGCGCGTCAGAACATTTTCATCACCTTTCACAATCACCAATGGGACAAGGCAGGGATGTTCTCTGTCCCCTCTCTTATACATCCTAGTGACGGAGCACCTGCTCTCATCAATTCGCCATAACCCCAATATTAGGTGGATTGAGGTGGGAGGCACCGAGTACAAGTGCTCTCTATTTGCTGATGATGTCCTAGTATATATCATTCAATCACATATATCCATCCATGCTGTTATGGCTGAAATAGATCACTTTGTTACATGGTCAAATTTTAAAATCAATGCAGCGAAGTCTGAGGCCCTCGATGTCTCCCTCCCCAAATCCATATAGGATTCCATCCAGTCCAACTTTCCCTTTGCCTGGCCCTCACAGGGTATCAAATACTTAGGAATTCCTATTCATAGAGACCTCTCCTATCTATGTTATCTTAATTTTGGGCCCTTTATTGAACAACTCCATACAGACCACGGTTGGCAAGTTAGAAATGGAAGATTCACTACGTGAACCACTGGTGTTTTGTGGAAAAGCACATGTGTGTTCCAAATTATTATGCAAAAAGTGTTTAGGAGTGATAAGGGAAGAATTTGTTTGTTTGTCAGTTAAACTCATTGATGGTGATGTGTGTCAGGGCTCTTTATATCACTGTAAGCAATTGCAGACACCTGTGCTAATTAGTTTGGCAGGTGTGTCCAATGAAAGGCAAGACTACTTAAGAAGGCTGTCTCACATTATTAAGCAGCCTACATTTTCTGCCAAAATGGGAAAGAAAAAGGATGTGTCGGCTGCTGAGAAGCAACAAATTGTGGAGTGTTTAGGTCAAGGCATGACTACAATCAACATTGTGCGATGATCAGGATGAAGTGTCTTGGCAATCAAGAAGTATGTAGCTGATTCACAGTACACACGTGTGCGTGCTGATAAGGGCAAATTGAGGACTCTTTCCTACAGGCAATTACGTCAGGTTAAAAGAGCAGCGGCAAAAAAGCCTTGTCATAGCAGCAGACAAGTTTTTGAAGCTGCTGGTGCCTCCAACGTCCCCCGAACAACAAGATGCAGGGTCCTTCAGAGGTTTGCAGCTGTGCATACGCCATCCTGTCGACCTCCTCTATCCACTTCACACAAGAAGAAACGGCTCCAGTGGGCCAAACATTACATGAAGACTGATTTCAAAACTGTTTTGTTCACGAATGAGTGCCGTGCAGCGCTCGATGGTCCAGATGGATGGAGTGGAGGATGGCTGGTTGATGGACACCCCACGCAAATGCGACACCCCAGGGGTCTGGTTGCCGCAGTAATAGAGATATTATGTCTGAGAGCAAGTGGGAGGTTTCTCTGGTCAGGATCCCTAAGCATGCAACACGGTCCGCCCAGACCTGGGAGGGGAGGAATCTGCCCTTTTAAACTGGGTCTGGGGCGGGATTAGACAGAGTCAGAGTCTGGAGAGGGAAAGTGAGATCAGGAGCTCTGGAGGAGCAGTAGCTGAAGTCCAGGGGCTGGAGCTGAGCAGAGCTCGCCCTGGACGAAGACACTAAAACTGGACACAGGAGTCCAAGGCTGTGGGGACTGATATACACCCAGCAGCAGAAACCAACCGGCAGGGGATTCCAGGTCCTCTGGCCATAGAAGCTCCGGAGGCTCAGTCACAAAGAAGGGACCAGCGCCGCCATCCAGGAGCGGAGGCTAACAGAAGGCCCCAAGTCACCAGCCATACGGGTGAGCACCACACGGTATACTCAGGGACGTGGGCTACTTGTAACCGCTGACAGCAAGGTAGCCAGGAAAAGTGCAGATAAGCGGGGAGGCCTACAACTCCACCTGGCCAGGGGAACTCCTGCTTGCTCGCAGACTGACCAGGCCCCTTATACTAGCCAGTACTCCTGGGAGGGTCTGCCTTGTACCATCAGTAAAGACCCTGAACTGCACCTCCCGTCTCTGTGATTCCTTGCCGCTCCTGCACCATTAGCACTGGGACCCTCACACCATCACTCCCATCATCTTCCACATTAGCTGCCCTGAGGCAATACTTCTCCCGTGGGGAGTCATCCCATACTCGGCTGCGCGAACAACATCAGCCTCAGAGGTCTGCAGCGCAGCGGCGGTCCCCACTGACCGCAATCCACGGGTGGCGTAGTCGGACACTTATTCCAATACAAATAGGCTGCCACTGGTTTGACCACCCTGGGCACGGACCGGGTCACCGCCACGGAGAACTACAACCCCCAGCGATCCGGCTCCGGGTATTCCCCCTGCACAGCAGCAGCAGCACAGGCCCAGGGGGCGCGTCAACTTTGGCGTAGTCGGCTGGATTTCGTGCCCGCAACCACCGGGTACTGCGTGCCTGAAAAAGAGACTTTTATACTTACCTGTGGTGAAGTTTCCCGCCGTCCGGAGTCGTTTCCCGCCATCCGGAGCCGATTCCCACCATCAGACGCCATCTTGGACCGTTTCCCGCCGTCTTCTGCTTTCTTCCCGCCATCCGCAGCTGCTTCCCGCCTTCGGACGCCATCTTCGGGACGCCGCAAGGGAAGAAGAGGGGCGTGGACGCCGAAAGCGCGCGAGATCCGAAGCTCCACCCCACGCTGACGCTGCGCAAGGTCCTGGAAGGAAGGAAGAGCGACGCTGACGTCATCGGAGCGCGACGCCAGGTCCTCAACCCCGACGATCGACTGCGGAGCCACGGCCTACGGAAGAAGAGCATCGCAAGGTAGGCCACTGTCCACTAGGGGGGAGGAGGATGTCGGATACCGAGGAGAGCTCCACTGCCACAGCCACCGCCAGCGCAACCGCTGCTGCGGTCATGCCCTTCACCATGCCCTATATCCCGGGGGCAGCCTGGCTACCCCAGTACTCAGGGGAGTCACATACCCTAAATGACTTTCGAGAAAGACTGGATAGCCTCTTCCAGGTGTACCCTCTCACAGAAGAGCAAAAAGTGAGCATCTTAGTGGCCCAATTAATCGGGGCAGCCCAAAGGGAGGTAAAGTCCTGGCCACTTGGGAGGAAGAGGACTGTCAGAGAGATACTAGCCCGGCTGAAAGACACATTTGACACCCGCACCTCAGCCGAAATAAAGCTCAGATTTTACGGGTGCAAACAGCGAGCACATGAGAGTATAAGAGACTATGCTTTAAACTTACAAGAGGCCCTGAGAGCCATTAAGCAGGCAGACCCTGACAGCATGGGAAATGAAGATAAGCTGTTGACTGAACAATTTATTGAGGGTCTACTGTGCAATGCCCACCGAACCCAGTTGCGGGCAATGGCCTTACAGGACTCTGACCTGGACTTTGCACAGTTCAAGGACAGAGCCATCCGGGTGCTCCGAGAACCGGCACCAGGTGGCGCTGTGACCCACAGGCGCCCTGCTATCACTTACCACCAGGAGACGGCGCCCTTGTCTGCAGGGCCTGTGGGAGCTGATGCGCAGGCTTTAAACAGTGACCCGGCTACAGACCTGCACCATCAGGTCCAAGAGCTGACTAAGAGTGTTGCCGCGCTAACCAGAACTGTGCAGTCTTTACAGGTCTCTTCTCCAGGAAAGATCCAGCTGGCATCCGGACCGGAGGACGTCCCGTGGCGCCGACTGAGGAGGACCCCACCGGCCAGAGGAAGACCCAGCGACAGATACAACGAGGACGGACGACCCATCTGCCGCCGCTGCAATCAACCCGGACATGTGGCAAGGTACTGTCATCTAAACGGGCACAACCTGGGGTAGAGGGCCAACCCCCAGGCAAAAGACCATCAGGCCCATCAAACTGGCGTGATAAATACGTAGGGGGATGTCCAAACTTGCCTGTGGTACTGGATGGCATTCCTATGAGTGCCCTACTAGACACCGGGTCACAGGTCACCACCATCCCGTACGTGCTCTTCAAGCAGTACTGGAATGACTCGGACATAACCCGCTACCCAGATGACGACCTGAGTATCATCGCCAGCAATGGTCAGCCCGTGCCACAGGTGGGATTCAAAGAGGTGACCATTAAGATCGGTAAAGTCGAACTGGCGGCACAAGGACTGATAATAGTGGACATAGACCGTCATGAGAGTCACCCTAGAATAACCTTGGGAACTAATGTGATTGAAAATTGTCTTGCAGAGGTGATTCTCATTTTACAGCAGGTTGCCAAGAACGCCAGTTCCGGCCAGCAGCGTGTGCTCCAAAAAGCGATCCGGGCACTGATGAAGCGGCAACAGGTGGAACTATCTGGTGGTGAGATAGGTAGCGTGAGAATGTGTGACCCGTTCCCTATTGCCATGCCCCCAAAAAGTGAGATGATGATTTGGTGCCGGGCAGCTATTGGTCTAAGAGGTAGAGACTACCAAGCAATGGTAGAACCCGTCTACTCAGACAGTAGGCCCACCATTTTGACAGCACGGGGGGTGGTCGATGTACGCCATGGGAGGGTGCCCGTTCGCATCATAAATATCGGGGAGAGAGAAGTACACCTGCCCCGGTATGCCACGCTAGCCAAATTGTTCACCATAAACCAGAATTCTGTACAGGCCGTGGAACCCTTGCCTCCATCTCAACCAGAGGAAGGTAACGGCTCTAAGAAACCAATGGAGGACTGGTGTCAGCAACTGCATTTGGGTACTGACTCCACTCCCTCACACCAGAAACAGGGAGTCTATCGGGTGGTTCGAGAGTACGAGAGAGTGTTTAGTAAACACCCGCTAGACTTCGGGCGAGTAAAGGGGGTAGAACACCACATCCCCACGGGAGACCATCCTCCCATAAAGGAGAGATACCGACCCGTACCCCCGGCACACTACCAACACGCCAAGGGGATGCTTAGAGACATGAAGGAGGCTGGGGTAATCAGGGACAGCTGTAGCCCCTGGGCAGCTCCACTAGTCTTAGTGAAAAAGAAAGACAACACCATGAGAATGTGTGTAGACTACAGGAAGGTAAACCGTATCACACACAAAGATGCGTACCCGTTACCAAGGATAGAAGAGTCCTTAGCTGCATTAAAATCTGCTAACTTCTTCTCTACTTTGGATCTCACTAGCGGGTACTGGCAGGTTCCTGTAGCAGAGGCGGACCGGGAGAAGACCGCATTCACCACCCCGATGGGTCTCAGTGAATTTAACTGTATGCCGTTCGAGCTCTGCAACGCACCAGGAACCTTCCAACGGTTGATGGAATGCTGTCTGGGACACCGGAACTTCGAGACGGTCCTGTTATATCTGGACGATGTCATCGTCTATTCCAAGACCTACGAGGACCACCTGAAACACCTGGCAGAAGTGTTCGAAGCTCTGGCAAATTACGGCCTAAAGGTGAAACCCTCCAAGTGTCACCTCCTGAAACCAAAGGTGCAGTACCTGGGACACGTGGTGAGTGCTGACGGAGTGGCTCCTGACCCTGATAAGATCACTGTGATTAAGGACTGGCCAAGACCCTCCAGCATAAAGGAAGTGCGGCAGTTCCTCGGGTTGGTAGGCTACTACCGAAGATTCATTCCCGGTTTCACCAAAATGGCAGCCCCTATGCAGGACCTCCTGATAGGTCAATCTCGGAAAGCCAAAAACCAGAAGCCGCCCTTCAGGTGGGAAAAGCTGGAAGAGGAGTCCTTTTGCCAGCTGAAGATGGCCCTCACGGGGGATGAAATCCTGGCATATCCAGACTACAGACAGCCCTTTATCCTCCACACGGACGCAAGCAACATCGGGCTAGGAGCCGTACTGTCCCAGATCCAGCAGGGGAAAGAACGGGTAATCGCTTACGCCAGCCGAAAGCTACGGCCCACGGAGAGGAACCCTGAGACTTATAGCTCATTCAAGCTGGAGTTCCTGGCAGTAGTGTGGGCAGTGACCGAACGTTTCAATCATTACCTTGCCTCCTCCAAATTCACCGTGTACACGGATAACAACCCGTTGACACACCTGGACACTGCAAGGCTCGGTGCCCTGGAACAAAGATGGATGGCCCGCCTGTCCAACTTTGAATTCACCATCAAATACCGGGCAGGACGCTCAAATGCCAACGCGGATGCCCTGTCTAGAATGCCGAACTTACCGGACGTAGGGGAAGATCCAGAAGATCTGGAAGAAGTTGAGCTCCCTGCGTTCCACCGTCATGGGATTACCCTGTATTCCCACCGTGTGAAGGACAGGCGCTCCGTGATGTTCAATCCCTTGCCCCACTACAACTGGCTGGAGACTCAAGACAGTGATCCCGCAGTCCATTTGGTGAAGGAAATGCTGACCCAGGCCGATGCCCGTCTTGACCCAGATGCTCCAGAGGAGACCAAGCAACTGTGGAAGGAGAAAAGTAAGCTGTTCCTCTACAGGGAGAAGCTATGCCGGAGAATGGTTAACTCTCGAACACATGAGTTGACCTGGCAGGTAGTGGTCCCAAGACGAGACGCGGCTATGGTTCTGGAGGCATACCACAACGGAGCAGGACACTTCGGATGGAAGAAGCTGGAGTTCTTGTTGCGTGAACGGTTCTACTGGGTAGGCATGAGAGGAGCCATCGAGAGGTGGTGCAGAGACTGTGGCCCGTGCCACCTGAGAAGAAAGGACCGTGCCAGCCAGAAGACTCCCTTGCAGCCCATCATCACCAGACAGCCACTGGAACTGGTAGCCCTGGACCATGTGAAACTGTCTCCAAGCAGATCTGGGTATGTCTACGCCCTCACAATCGTAGATCATTACTCCCGGTTCCTGGTGGTGGTCCCGGTCAAGGACTTAACGGCTCAAACAGCAGCTAGAGCCTTCCAGCAGCACTTCTGCCGTCCACACGGGTACCCGGACCAAGTGCTGACAGACCAAGGACCAGCCTTTGAAGCGGAGGTCTTCCAGGAGTTCTGCAACCTGTATGGCTGCAAGAAGATAAGAACAACGCCCTATCACCCTCAAACCAATGGACTCTGCGAGAAGATGAACCAGGTGGTGATAGATCTGCTAAAAACATTGCCCCTGGAAGAACGCAGTCTGTGGCCTGAGAAACTGCCCGATCTGGTGGACCTGTATAACCACATCCCTGTAGGTTCCACCAACTGTACCCCGGCTTACCTAATGAGAGCAAGACCTGGTAAGCTGCCTATTGACCTGGATATGGGAGTCCTGACGCCTGAGGACACCTCGCCAGAGGCAGACTGGGATACAGAACGGCAGCAGCAGTATCGGAAAGTACAGGAGAGCGTCGAGCGAAGTCTGTCTCAAGCTAGAGAAAGGCAAGAGAAGGCTTATAACCAGTATGCTCCCGCTGTTCCCCTGGTACCTGGAGAGCAGGTCTTGAAGAGGAAGAGGCGGCTCCACAAGTTGGACGACCAGTGGGAGAAGGACCCGTACACCGTACTGCCATCAAGCCATGAGAACCCAAAAATCTGCGTAATCAGTAAGGATGGAGGAGAAACCACAGCCATTGTCTCCAGAGACCACCTGAAGAAGTGTCCCGAGCAGCTGCAAAGCCCTGAAGAAGATGAAGAAAACCCTCAACCCGCAGAGGAAAGGGAAGAAATGATCAGTACCGCACTCGGAGACTTCCCCCGGTCTTGGACACAAGTAAACGGCGCTGTCGTGGTACCCGTCCTCACCTTTCTCCAGCCAGCCCCGCAAGTGCCTACAGAGGAACCGGTAGAGCTGGAAGAGCAGCCGGCCCAAGAGGCAGAAGAGTCCACACCAGCAGTACAGGAGGATCAACCCTCTGCTAGTAGTGAGCCTGCTGTGCCCCTAGTGAGCCAAAGAGTGCGCAGAAAGCTGCCCAGCTTGCCCATAACACCTCCTACACCCTGTAGTGCAGAACCAGTTAGTGAGCTCCGTAGGTCCACTAGGGTCACTAGAGGTCAGATGCCCGCTCGCTGGAGAATCTAAACCAATGCACTGTAAAGTTGACTGTTTATTGAAAAATGTTTATGGTTTATGTTTGTTGCCTGTTACTAATTATGTTTCTCAGTTACCCTGCAGATTTATTTGGACTAACAGGTTATGGACACTGGATAACCGGAACAGTTTTGTAGATAGTTGCACCTTGGTGCCTCTTGCGAAGATGGTCGCAGAAGAGAAAACCTGTCTGGCGTGGCCTACTTGCGGCCCAAAGTAGTTAGCTCCAGCCTTGCAGCCACGCCCAAGGACAACGCAAGGGGTTTGCTTTGGACAGGTCCCCTACTTCGCTTAAAGTTCCACCTTGGGTGATATGGACACCCGGTTACGGATACGCCGTGACCTCTACAGACTAAAGTTTCTTGTAAATATGTTGTCTTGTTATTGTTATACCTTGTATTTATGTTTCTTTAAAAAAAATGTGTTTAGTCCCGGAGTACTAAAATTTACTAGGGGGGAATGCGACACCCCAGGGTTCTGGTTGCCGCAGTAATAGAGATATTATGTCTGAGAGCAAGTGGGAGGTTTCTCTGGTCAGGATCCCTAAGCATGCAACACGGTCCGCCCAGACCTGGGAGGGGAGGAATCTGCCCTTTTAAACTGGGTCTGGGGCGGGATTAGACAGAGTCAGAGTCTGGAGAGGGAAAGTGAGATCAGGAGCTCTGGAGGAGCAGTAGCTGAAGTCCAGGGGCTGGAGCTGAGCAGAGCTCGCCCTGGACGAAGACACTAAAACCGGACACAGGAGTCCGAGGCTGTGGGGACTGATATACACCCAGCAGCAGAAACCAACCGGCAGGGGATTCCAGGTCCTCTGGCCATAGAAGCCCGGAGGCTCAGTCACAAAGAAGGGACCAGCGCCGCCATCCAGGAGCGGAGGCTAACAGAAGTCCCCAAGTCACCAGCCATACGGGTGAGCACCACACGGTATACTCAGGGACGTGGGCTACTTGTAACCGCTGACAGCAAGGTAGCCAGGAAGAGTGCAGATAAACGGGGAGGCCTACAACTCCACCTGGCCAGGGGAACTCCTGCTTGCTCGCAGACTGACCAGGCCCCTTATACTAGCCAGTACTCCCGGGAGGGTCTGCCTTGTACCATCAGTAAAGACCCTGAACTGCACCTCCCGTCTCTGTGATTCCTTGCCGCTCCTGCACCATTAGCACTGGGACCCTCACACCATCACTCCCATCATCTTCCACATTAGCTGCCCTGAGGCAATACTTCTCCCGTGGGGAGTCATCCCATACTCGGCTGCGCGAACAACATCAGCCTCAGCGGTCTGCAGCGCAGCGGCGGTCCCCACTGACCGCAATCCACGGGTGGCGTAGTCGGACACTTATTCCAATACAAATAGACTGCCACTGGTTTGACCACCCTGGGCACGGACCGGGTCACCGCCACGGAGAACTACAACCCCCAGCGATCCGGCTCCGGGTATTCCCCCTGCACAGCAGCAGCAGCACAGGCCCAGGGGGCGCGTCACAAACACGGCTACAGCGCCAACAAGGAGGAGGTGGAGTAATGTTTTGGGCTGGAATCATGGGGAGAGAGATTGTCGGCCCCTTTAGGATCCCTGAAGGCGCTAAAGATGAACTCCATAATGTATGTGGATTTTCTCAAACAGCACTTCCTGCCATGGTTCAAGAAGAAGAACCGTGTATTTCACAGCAAGATCATTTTTTTGCATGATAATGCACCATCTCATGCTGCACATAAAACATCTGCATCTCTGGCTGATATGGGCATAAAAGGGGAAAACTTATGGTGTGACCCCCATGCTCCCCTGACCTCTACCCCATTCAGAACCTCTGGAGCATCATTAAAAGGAGTGTCTATGATGGCGGGAGGCAGTTCACATCTAAGCAACAGCTCTGGGAGGGTATTCTGTCCTCATGCAAAACAATTGAAGCAGAAACCATCCAAAACCTGACAAATTCAATGGACGAGAGAGTTCAGAAGCTCCTTTCGAACAAGGGGTCCTATGTGAAAATGTAACATCACCTAGAATAAAGTTTTGAGTTGAAAACTGTTTGATTTCAGTTTCTAATAACCTGCTAATGCTTATAATTTCAAAAATGTCAATTTTTTTGGTCTTTATTAAAATGAAAAGGTTGATCGAAAAGTTTGGGGGATCTAAGAGTGTGGCAACCCAGTAGTCATGATTACTTCGAATTCTGACAATAAGAGGGTCATGTTGCAGGTAGTGCAGCAAGAAGGCACTTATGTGTCTTGCGCATCTCGGAGCCCCAAAATTATTTTCCGGGCTAGATGCAGCTAAAAATTATTATTAATTTTAAATCTGGTGGAGCTTAGTATAGATGGCCTAATAGGATCAGTGCTGCACACTGCTACAAAGCCCAAATTATTTTCCAGTCAAGATACAGATAAACATGATTAGTAATTTTAAATCTGGTGGAGCTTATTATAGATGGCCTAATAGAATCAGTGCTGCACACTGCTACAAAGCCCAAATTATTTTCCAGCCAAGATACAGATAAACATGATTAGTAATTTGAAAGCTTAAAACGGTTGGTAGGGTGATTTTAACCAATCATCAAGCTTTTACTCTCCCCAGGATGACACAGGGGTAGAAAAGTCGTTTCGGATCCATGATTTGTTCATCTTTATGAACGTGAGTCTGTCTACATTATCAGTGGAGAGCCGCGTGCGCTTATCTGTCAGCACACTACCAGCAGCGCTGAACACACGTTCAGACAGAACGCTGGCTGCGGGGCATGACAAGATCTCCAAGGCGTAAGTGGCTAGCTCCGGCCATTTATCCAGATTGGAAGCCCAAAAAGAGCAAGGGTCCAGTGACACAGTCATGGCTTCAATGTTTACTTGGAGATACTCCTGTACCATCGTCTCTAGGCGTTGACTATGTGTCAGACTTCTTGTCTCCTATGGCCTTGCAAAGGATGGGCTAAAAAAGTGGTGAAATGATTCCGCAAAATTGATGTTACCAGCAGATACTGTGGTTCTGTTACGGTTTGAGTGCTGAACACTTGACGGTCCCACGGTTGGCAAGTTGGAACTGTGAGATTCACTACGTGCACCACTGGTGTTTTGTGGAAAAGCACATGTAAGATTCTGCAACAGTCTCTGCTGATACTCCTGCATGCGTGCATCCCTTTCTATGGCAGGAATAATTTCTGCAAATTTACTTTTGTACCGGGGATCTAACAGTGTGGCAACCCAGTAGTCAGGATTATTTCTAATTCTCACAATTCGAGGGTCATGTTGCAGGTAGTGCAGCAAGAAGGCACTCATGTGTGTTGCGCATCCAGGAGCACCAAGTCCCTGTTGTGTTGGTGGCGAGGTAACAATCATGCTTCCTTCCTCTGTCCTCTCCCCACAACCTCGCACAACAGAAATGTGATCAAGGTCTCCCTCATCTGATGAGTCTTCCATCAGTTCGTCCTCCACTTCTTCCTGGGCTCCTGCACCTTCCTCACTAGTTTGGCTGCTACCATGCGCCCTGGTAAAACCATCTCCCCCACCCTCACATGCCTGCCGCCTTGGTGCTGCCGACCGTCTGGACCTTGCAGATGTTAGCCCTTCCGCATACAACTCCTCCTCCTCTACTTCCTCCACCTCCTCTTGTGCCACCACCTGACTCCGAATTCTGTTTAACATGTGCTCCAGCATGTAAATCACCGGAATAGTCATGCTGATAATGGTATCGTCAGCACTAAACATCTTCGTCGCCATTTCAAAACTGTGCAGAAGGGTGCATAGGTCCCTGACCTGAGACCACTCCTCCAGCGTGATTTGCCCCACCTCTGGATCTTGTTGGCCCAGACTATACGTCAGAACGTATTGCACCAGGGCTTGTCAGTGCTGCCACAGTCGCTGCAACATGTGCAGAGTTGAATTCCACCGGGTAGGCACATCGCATTTTAGCCGGTGAAGTGGCAGGCCCAACGACTTCTGTAGAGATGTAAGTCGCTGAGCTGCGGGATGCGAACGGCGGAAGTGAGCACACAGCGACCGTGCCCTCTGCAGAAGGCCATCTAGTCTGGGATAGTGGGCTAAAAATTGCTGGACAACCAGGTTCAACACGTGAGCCATACAAGGCACGTGTGTGACATTGCCCCGGCGAAGGGCCGCACCCAGGTTTGCAGCATTGTCGCACACGGCCTTCCCTGGTTTCAGGTCCAGTGGAGACAACCATTCATGAAATTGGTTCTCCAGAGCTGACCACAACTCCTCAGCTGTGTGAATCACATTTCCCAGACATTTCAAAGTAAAAACCGCCTGATGACGTTGAGCCCTACTGTCAGCATAGTAAGGAGGTGTGCAGGATCCCTTCTGCGCAGTTAGAAAGCTTGTGGCATGACCAGACAGGCTTTGGGTGCAGGTGGAAGACCGAGAGGAGGTTGAGGAGGCAGAAGCAGTGGAGGAACTTTGACATAAAGAGGATTGACGCACAACTCGTGGGGACGGCAAGACTTGGACAGCAGCCCCTTGTCCTGCTGTCACCATAGTTACCCAGTGCCCAGTCAGCGACATGTAACGCCCCTGTCCATGCCTATTCGTCCAAGTGTCTGTGGTGAAATGCACCCTGTCACACACAGAGTTTCTCAAAGAAGCGGTGATGTTGTGTGCGACATGCTGGTGGAGCGCAGGCACACCTTTCTTTGAGAAGTAGTGCCGACTGGGCATCTGGTACTGGGGCACTGCGACGGACATAAGGACTCGAAAATCCTCTGTGTCCACCAGGCGGAAAGGCAGCATTTCTGTAGCCAAGAGCTTGCAGATGGTGAAATTCAACCTCTTAGCTTTCTCATGGCTAGGAGGAAATGGTCTTTTACTTGTCCACATCTGAGGGACCGAGGGCTGGCTATTGTGCTTAGACGGGGTTGATAAGGGTGTCCCCGGCAAACTGCCGGTCTGTGAGGAAGATGCAGGCGGACATGTTAGGTTGCCTTGATCCAAAGGTGGTGCTATCGATGTCGGACAGCGCTCAACACCAGCTGGTGTTACCACCTCCAAAGAAAATGATGACCTGCCAATCACGCTGGCTGTTGCAGGTAAAGAGGTGGCAGGTCTGCACCCCAAAACAGGTGTGACTGCTGTCCCCCCAGTCACAGAGGATGAAGAGGCCGCGGATGCACAAGATATGGCAGACGGTGGTTGGCCCGGCCGGCTAGGCCGCATTGTAGCACACTGAGCTTCCCACTGCAACTTATGCTTCATGTCCATGTGCCGGTTCATGCATGAAGTACTCAAACTATGTATTTTTTGGCCTCTACTTAGCTTTTGCTGACAAATGTTACAGATAGCACGAGTTGGGTCATCTTTATCGATCTGAAAAAATGCCCAGGCTATGCAAGGCTTAGCACCCATGCGACCTGAAGAGCCACCACGACTTGTGGTGAGAGTCAGAGTTGTGTTTGAGGATGCAGTTGTTGACGTGCTTCCAGTACTACGTCTCTGTCCAGGAAGGCGCAACCTGACCTCGTCGTCACTAGCATCTTCCTCCACCTCCTCTGCTGACCTCATCTCTTGGCTGACTGTGGGTTGACAGTAAGTGGGATCTCCAACCTCATCATCATCACCCTGTGCGTTATCACACCCGTCGTCCTCAGAGCCAACCTGTTCCTGCCCTGACAAAAAACTAAAGTTGTCGCTCAAATCAGGTATTTGAGTCTCATCATCGTCTTCCTCATTGTCTCCACCAACAGGAGTTACAGTTTGGGAATGAGGGTCTACATTATGGTCAGAACCTTCTGCGTCTGGTCCTGGATCCGACTCATAAAGATTCTGGGCATCAGTGCAGATCATTTCCTCGTCTGGATTCACAGAAGCGCTGGAGTCGACCTCTGATTCCCAAGCTATAGTATGAGTAAACAGCTCTGCAGACTCAACCATCTGTTCTACCTCATACTCAGACGGGCAGCTGGAGATTTGGGAGCTGTGAGGAAGCAAGTGCGATTGGGGTGACACCTTTGAGGACTGGAGTATTTGTGATGTTGAAGTTGATGTGGAGGAGAGCCCACTTAAAGGAGCACTTGATATCCGTTGAAGCACCTGCTGTTTTTGTGCCTCATCTGGAATTTGTAGCGATTGGCGTGGCCTAAGAAA
The DNA here is from genome assembly GCF_046119375.1 of Phyllobates terribilis. NCBI lineage: Eukaryota > Metazoa > Chordata > Amphibia > Anura > Dendrobatidae > Phyllobates > Phyllobates terribilis. The sequence continues at coordinate 380,764,822 of NW_027362765.1, read as the reverse complement.
GGGATCTTATCACATTGTCCGCTAAAAGAAGTAGACATTTTAGTTTGGCTGGAAGATGGTCTTTCTTCTGCAGATGTTACTGTTGCTTTAACACCTACCCCACGGACACAACCTTTTTTCCCCTTCCCAACACGCCTATTCCCCTTTCCACCAGCAGCAGGCCTTTTTCCACTCATTTTGGTGGTTAACTAATTAACAACTCTGGAGTTGTTTGCACAAAAAAACAATGGATGGGAACCGAGCAGAGCTGAGTGGCCAAACTGTGGTATTAGGCCAAAACTATTGGCTGGGTTAGATGCAGAAAAAAATTATATTCAATTTGCAACCTGATGGAGGTCAGTATAGGTGGACTAATAGAACAAGTCCCACACACTGCTAGAAGCCCAATATTTTTTCAGAGGTAGATGCAGAAAAAAAATATATTCAGTTTGCAACCTGATGGAGGTCTGTATAGATGGATTAATAGAACAAGTCCCACACACAGCTAGAAGCCCAATATTTTTTCAGAGGTAGATGCAGAAAAAAATATATTCAGTTTGCAACCTGATGGAGGTCAGTATAGATGGACTAATAGAGAAAGTCCCACACACTGCTAGAAGGCCAAATATTTTTTCAGAGCTAGATGCAGAAAAAAATTATATTCAGTTTGCAACCTGATGGAGGTCAGTATAGATGGACTAATAGAACAAGTCCCACACACAGCTAGAAGCCCAAATATTTTTTCAGAGCTAGATGCAGATAAAAATTATTTTTAATTTGCAACCTGATGGAGGTCAGTATAGATGGACTAATAGAGAAAGTCCCACACACTGCTAGAAGGCCAAATATTTTTTCAGAGCTAGATGCAGATAAAAATTATTTTTAATTTGCAGCCTGATGGAGGTCAGTATAGATGGACTAATAGAGAAAGTCCCACACACTGCTAGAAGGCCAAATATTTTTTCAGAGGTAGATGCAGAAAAAAATTATATTCAGTTTGCAACCTGATGGAGGTCTGTATAGATGGATTAATAGAACAAGTCCCACACACAGCTACAAGCCCAATATTTTTTCAGAGGTAGATGCAGAAAAAAATTATATTCAGTTTGCAACCTGATGGAGGTCAGTATAGATGGACTAATAGAACAAGTCCCACACACAGCTAGAAGCCCAACTATTTTTTCAGAGGTAGATGCAGAAAAAAATTATATTCAGTTTGCAACCTGATGGAGGTCAGTATAGATGGACTAATAGAACAAGTCCCACACACAGCTAGAAGCCCAAATATTTTTTCAGAGGTAGATGCAGAAAAAAATTATATTCAGTTTGCAACCTGATGGAGGTCTGTATAGATGGATTAATAGAACAAGTCCCACACACAGCTACAAGCCCAATATTTTTTCAGAGGTAGATGCAGAAAAAATATATATTCAGTTTGCAACCTGATGGAGGTCAGTATAGATGGATTAATAGAGAAAGTCCCACACACTGCTAGAAGGCCAAATATTTTTTCAGAGCTAGATGCAGACAAAAAATTATTTTGAATTTGTAACCTGATGGAGGTCAGTATAGGTGGACTAATAGAACAAGTCCCACACACTGCTAGAAGGCCAAATATTTTTTCAGAGCTAGATGCAGAAAAAAATTATATTCAGTTTGCAACCTGATGGAGGTCAGTATAGATGGACTAATAGAACAAGTCCCACACACAGCTAGAAGCCCAAATATTTTTTCAGAGGTAGATGCAGATAAAAATTATTTTTAATTTGCAACGTGATGGAGGTCAGTATAGATGGACTAATAGAGAAAGTCCCACACACTGCTAGAAGGCCAAATATTTTTTCAGAGGTAGATGCAGACAAAAAATTATTTTTAATTTGCAACCTGATGGAGGTCAGTATAGATGGACTAATAGAGAAAGTCCCACACACTGCTAGAAGGCCAAATATTTTTTCAGAGCTAGATGCAGATAAAAATTATTTTTAATTTGCAACCTGATGGAGGTCAGTATAGATGGACTAATAGAGAAAGTCCCACACACTGCTAGAAGGCCAAATATTTTTTCAGAGCTAGATGCAGAAAAAAATTATATTCAGTTTGCAACCTAATGGAGGTCAGTATAGATGGACTAATAGAACAAGTCCCACACACAGCTAGAAGCCCAAATATTTTTTCAGAGGTAGATGCAGATAAAAATTATTTTTAATTTGCAACCTGATGGAGGTCAGTATAGATGGACTAATAGAGAAAGTCCCACACACTGCTAGAAGGCCAAATATTTTTTCAGAGCTAGATGCAGACAAAAAATTATTTTGAATTTGCAGCGTGATGGAGGTCAGTATAGATGGACTAATAGAACAAGTCCCACACACTGCTAGAAGCCCAAATATTTTTTCAGAGGTAGATGCAGATAAAAATTATTTTTAATTTGCAACCTGATGGAGGTCAGTATAGATGGACTAATAGAATGATGCTATGCCCAAAAGATTTTACTTCACTAGGTGCAGTAAAAAAATTGGTATTCTATACACAGGTGGTATATCTTGCAACACAGATAGGCTACTCCACTGACTAACACACTCTGCAATAGGCCAAAAAGGATTAGCTTTGCTAGATTCAGCCAAATGCTGTGAAAAAAACTTGCACAGCACTGGCACAGACCTGCCTGGCAAAAACTGATAGGAACTGATGTAACCTAGTCCTGAAAAGGACTGCAATTACAATTAGTCTTTACTCCCACAATCTATCTATTTAAGAGCACAGACCTGCCTGATAAAAGTCGTAGGAAATGCTGTAACCTAGTCCTTAAAAGGACTGCAATCACAACTATTCCCTACTCCTAAGCTATCTGTAGATTTGTGTGAAAATTGGCTTGAAATTAACAAGGTATAGCGCACACAGCAACAGCGGTGCCGTCTAACACGCAGCTGCAGCAGTGAGAAAATGGTGGCGACGGGGAAAATGGCTTGGTCTTATAGGGCAAGGACATGTGACATACACTGCCAATGACACATGCCTTTGCTTGTGTGAAAAAAAGCACTTCGCTCCGTGTGTGCGCTGCTGATAGGCTGACAGATTGCACCTCCCCACTGTAAATGCGGGAAAGAGAAAAAAAAATGGAGATCTTCATTATTCCTGCAGAGATCCATCCCCTGCCCCTCCCCCCGCCCCGCTGTACACTGAAACTGCGTATTAACATTAATTTTCATCATTACTGAGAAAAAATCCAGTTATGATTTTGGTGCACGAACAGTTATCGAACATAACCTCGAACAGCCGAATTTTTCTCAAATCGTTCGTGTTCGCCGAACGGCTCGAACACCGCCCAAAACAGCTCGAATTTGAGACTGGCGAACAGTTCGAGTCGAACAACGCTCATCTCTACTCATGACAAAATATTCCCATTATTAGGAAGTGGGTCTCCCATTGTGCTTGCCTATGCAGTGAATGCAAGGACTGCCAAAAATTTGGAGGCACTCGGATGCCCCTTGAAAGAGACGTAGAGGGCCTCATGAAAAAATGTTCCCATTATTAGGAAGTGGGTCTTCCATAGTGTTTGCCTATGCAGTGAATGCAAAAGTTGCCAAAAATTGGGAGGAACTCCAATGCCCCTTGCAAGACACGTAGAGGTCAGAGAACCTCCTAAAAACAATGTTCCCATTATTAGGAAGTGGGTCTCCCATAGTGTTTGCCTATACAGTGAATGCAAAAGCTGTCAAAATTTTGGAGGCACTCCAATGCCCCTTGGAAGAGATGTAGAGGGCTTCATGAAAAAATGTTCCCATTATTTGGAAGTGGGTCTCCCATAGTGTTGGCCTATGTAGTGAATGCAAGGGCTGACAAAAAAATTGGGAGGCACTCCAATGTCCTTTGGAAGAGACATAGAGGGCCTTATAAAAAAATGTTACCATTAGAAAGCAGTGGGTCTCCTATACTTGTAATGCCCATGCACTAAGTGTATGGGCTGACAAACAATTACCCCTGGGGGGTATACATGAACATACTGTATAAAAAATGTATTTTACGGACATCATGAACACCCTTTAAAAAAATGATGTGGGTGTTTCATCACGGACCACGGTCACCCTGGTGATATGGTGGTGGAGGATGAGGATGAGGAGAAGGAGGAGGACAAGAGTAAATAGCCAAAATCAGGAAGCGTATACCCATGTGTGGGTGTGAAAAGGTACTTGGGAATACACCTCCCAAGAAAAGACACTGGATTTGAGTTTATGTTACGCTGCTATCATTCGGTGGTGTTGAGAAGTCTGGCCTAATCCAGCCCTTGTTCATTTTTATAAGAGTCAGCCTGTCAGCATTTTCAGTTGACAGGCGAATGCGCTTATCAATTATAATTCCACTAGCGGCACTAAAAACCCGCTCTGATAAAACGCTAGCGGCAGGGCAGGCCAGGACCTCCAAGGCGTAGAGAGCCAGTTCATTCTACTTGTCCAGCTTGGATACCCAATAATTATAAGGCACAGAGGAATCACGGAGGATGTTGGTACGGCTGGCAAGGTACTCCCTCAGTATCTTCCCAAACTTTGCATTCCTTGTGAGAGTACCCCGTGCCTCAGGGCCTGTGCGATGGGATGGGCTGAGAAAACTCTCCCAGAACATTGACAGTGTTCCCCTGCCTCTGCTGGATTGGAGTTGTGTCTATCTCGCCTTTACTCCTTGGTTGTCCAACGAACTGTGACCTCTGCCTCCAGCGTTTTCAGATGGGAATTTTTTTAATAGTTCCGCAACAAGGGCCTTTTGGTACTGCCCCATTTTTGTAGATCTGTCCTCCTCAGGAATAAGAGATATAAAGTTCTCCTTGTAGCATGGGTCTAGAAGTGTCACCAACCAGTAATGACTGTCACACAAAATTTTGAGAACGCGAGGGTCACGGAAAAGGCAGGGTAACATAAACTCAACCATGCGAGCTAGACTACTAACAGGCAAGACTTCCGTGTCCTCACCAAGAGGACGACTGACCATGCTCTCCTCCTCCCTGTCCTCAGGCCATCCACACTGAACAGACGGTGTAACAGTTGTGCAGGTAGTACCGTCTATAGCGCATGAAACTAGCTCCTGTTCTTCCTCCTACTACTCCTCTTCCTCATTTTCACCCAATCTGCGTTGGCATGAGATGAGTCTGGGCTGTGTGTAATCACCCTGTATGGTTCCTTGCTCCATCTCATCGTGCTGTGCCTGCAATGCATCCTCTTTAATTGTGAGCAGAGAATGTTTCAGAAAACAGAGAAGCGGGATGGTGACTCTAATTATGGCATCATCGCCCGCTAACCATCTTGGTGGAGTCCTCAAAGTTTTGGAGGATGGTACAGATGTCTGACATCCATGTCCACTCCTGAGGTCTTATGTGTGGAGTCTGAACTGAATACCGACGGCCTTGTTGATGCTGGTAGTTAACAACTGCCCTCTTCTGCTCACAAATCCTTCCCAACATCTGCAGTGTAGAGTTCCAACACGTGGGGACATAACACACCAGTCGGTGAGCCGGAAGCTGCAAACGTTGCTGGAGCACGGCAAGGGTGGCAGAAGCTGTAGCTAAAATGCGCACATAGGCATCGTACTTTGACAAGAAGATCCGGCACCTCCGGGTAGGTTTTGAGAAACTGCTGAACCACGAGGTTAAGCACATGGGTCAGGCATGGTACATGTGTGAGCTCGCCTCGCCTCAGAGCCGCCACCAGGTTCTGGGCTTGTCACACACTACCATGCCTGGCTGTAAGTTCAGCGGTATCCGCCACAGATCTGCCTGCTCTTTCAGAGCTGTCCACAACTCTTCAGCATTGTGCGGTTTGTCACCTAGCATATTAGCTTCAGCACAGCCTGTTGCCGCTTGGCTGAGACATTGCTGCAGTGCTTCCAGCTTGTGACTGATGTGGTCATTTCGGAGATGGAGGCTGAAGCGGAGATGGAGGCTGAGGAGGATGAGGTGCAGGAGCTGTAGACTGTGGGGGCAACCCTGATTGACCTAGGGCTCACAATCCTCGGCCCAAGGTCTGACTGGGTCTCGGCTTCCACTATGTTAACCCAGTGTGCCGCCAGCGAGATGTACCGTCCCTGCCCGCAAGCACTTGTCCATGTGTCCGTGGTTTGGTGGACTTTCCCAGTAACTGCATTGTTGAGGGCTCCTCTAATGTTGTGGGACACGTGCTCGTGTAATGCGGGGACGGCACACCCGGAGAAATAGTGGCGGCTGGGGACCGCGTACCGAGGGACGGCTGCCGCCATCAAGTTGCAGAAAGCTTCCGTCTCCACGAGCCTAAAAGGCAACATTTCGAGCGCAAGCAGTCGCGAAATGTGGGAATTTAGTAATGTGGCCTGTGGGGCGTTGGCTGCATATTTGCGTTCCAAGGACTGGGGTATGGACAACTGAACGCTGTGCTGGGACAAGGACGTGCTTGCTGATGGTGCTAGTTGAGAGTGTGCAACGACAGGTGCAGGGGAGGAGGCATCTTTGCATGCACTATGGACAGGGAATTGGCTTGCATGCACAATGGCGGAAGAAGCAGTGGTGTCACCCGCAGACACTGTTTCTGGACCCTGAGGTTCAGCCCACAAAGTCAGGTACTTTGCTGCCATGTGCCTGATCATGCTGGTGGTGGTCAGGCTGGTAGTTTTGCTACCCATGCTGATGCTGGCCTGGCAGGTGGTGAAAATGGCCTTTTTGGGGTTATCGGCAGAGTCTTTAAAAAACAACCAGACTCGGGAAGACATAAAAGTTGTACAGGCAACTTCCGTCGTGCTGGTGTTACGGGGAGTGGTTGCCTGCCTTCTGTCTGCGGCCACCACACTGCTTCTTTCTGCCTGTTGGGATGCCCTGCCTCCCTCCACCTGTGTGCTGCTGTCCTCGCTCTGCATGTCCTCCTGCCTGGTTGGGTCAGTTATTATATCATTCACCACCTCGTATTCCACTTCCGCACCCTGGTCCTCCTCCTGACTTTCTGGCAATTGTGTCTCATCATCATCCACCTCTGGTGACACTTTCCCACTGTCGCCTTCATATGACCGTGGCTGCTCAAATATTTGGGCATGCGATCTCCTCTTGCCCCGCTTCAAGTGGACCAGGCAAGAGGCCTGAATCTATATATGGAAAAGTGAACAGCTCTTCGGAGTGTCCAAGTGTGGGATCAGTTGTCTCTGGGCACTTGGCATGGTGGGAGGAAGGAGGTTCAGGGTGAGGAATATGCGGTCCAGACTCACGGCTACTGAGACTTGACCATGTGGAAGAAAGGGTGGTGGTGGCTAAGTGACTGGAAGCATTATCTGCTATCCGACCAATAACCTTTTCACACTGCTCTGTGTTCAATAGTGGTGTTCTGCGGTCCCCTATTAATTTGGACAGGAAGGTCGAGCGAGAAGATGTGGGTGTTTGTTGTGGCACAATTTCAGTTTGGCCACAGCCTCGGCCTCTGCACAGCCTCGGCCTTAGCCACCACCACTGTGGCGCCCCTGAGGGTTCAGTCGCCACAGAGGTACTGCACCTTACCCAGAGGTGTGGTGTCTCCCTTCTCTCAGGTAAGATGGGAGTGCTGCACGGAACCCCAAAACACCTGCATCCAACACTACACTGCTCCAGGCCGGCTGGAGGGGCAAAACGCAATGTATGTTTCTGCTGAGCCCTGACCCTGGCTGGAGTGGGGGGAACCCAAAGGTAGGGGGAACCAGTAGTGGGTGTGGGTGGAGGAAGTAGATAGAGGAAGCACTTTTCATAGGAGTATAAATAGGGAAGCCATCTTAGAGTTCAAGGCAGTTCAGTGCTGAGCAAGGTTCAGTTCTAGGGAGCTGTTCAGAAGAACAGCTCAGGACTGTTCAGAAGAACAGTCCGGGAGCAGAGTCTCATTAGGAGATCTGCTCCACGGTTAGGGCCAAGTGTGAAGGCCCCAGAGGGGAGCAGGGAGTAGGCTCCGTTCTACAGAAAGGATCCCAGGGGGTACGGCGCGTGCTGGACGGCACCAGGACCGCATCTGTCAGAAGTCAGAGGGATTGCTGCGGCATTCTAATCCCCCAGGAGAGTCAAGTAGGTCCCGGATCCGACGTACAGGAAGGACTTCAGAGCACCTGAGCGGGATTGAGAGTGGGCAGCGCAGAGCAGGAGGGAGAAGGACCAGAGTAAAGATGGTCAAAGAAGGAACACGAGAAAGTGGGGTTCTGCCAGGTATTCCTGAATTGCCTGAGGAAGGATTGAACCCCTGACCGGTGAACGCAGCGTGACGAGGGAGGCCTTTACCTGTAAAGTGCACCTGTGAAGTGTCTAAAGAACTGTGAGTAAAATCTTGGATGACTGCACTGCACTGCTTCTGTCCATTCCTTCATCGGTGCCATTGTTCCCCCTGCACTACAACGCCCAGCGCAACCACAACCTGCACTGTTTTCACTGTCCTGAGGCCTGCTCCACCTGTGGGGAGCCGTTCCATCTCAAGCTTCCCTAACACCTGCCTCAGAGGACTGTCGCAGCGCTGGTGATCCTCACCAGACACCACAGGTGGCGTAACGACAAATCCCCTAAAAATAACCCCTTTTGCATTGACCACCCTGGGTCACGGACCGGGCCAGCCACCATGATATTCTCCTATACCGGAAACCAGAGGCCCAGCTGCCGAGTACCCCACGGCCCTGGGGGTGAGTCACCACCACCACCCTGTCTTCCACACGGTCAAATCTCAGTAGCCGTGATTCTGGAACGCATATTTCTCACCCTGAACCTCTTTCCTCTCACCATGCCGAGTACCCAGAGACAACTGATCCCGAACTTGGACACTCCGAAGAGCTGTTCACTTTTCCATTCATAGATTCGGGCCTCTCGCCGGGTCCACTTGAAGCGAGGCAACAGGAGATCGCATGTAGCGATGCCCAAATATTTGAGCAGCCATGGTCATACGAAGGCGACAGTGGGAAAGTGTCACAAGAGGTGGACAATGATGAGACACAATTGCCAGAAAGTCAGGAGGAGGACCAGGGTGCGGAAGTGGAAGACTAGGTGGTGAATGATATAGTAACTGACCCAACCTGGCAGGAGGACATGCAGAGCGAGGACAGCAGCACACAGGTGGAGGGAGGTAGAGCACCCCAACAGGCAGGAAGAAGCAGTGTGGTGGCCGCAGACAGAAGGCAGGCAACCATTCCCCATAACACCAACATGACGGAAGTTGCCAGTACAACTGTTAGGTCTTCCCGAGTCTGGTTGTTTTTTAAAGACTCTGCCGATAACCCCAAAAAGGCCATTTTTACCACCTGCCAGGACAGCATCAGCAGGGGTAGCAAAACTACCAGGCTGACCACCACCAGCATGATCAGGCACATGGCAGCAAAGCACCCGACTTTGTGGGCCGAACCCCAGGGTCCAGAAACAGTGTCTGCGGGTGACACCACTGCTTCTTCCGCTGTTGTGCGTGCAAGCCAATCTCCTGTCCATAGTTCATACGAAGATGCCTCCTGCCCTGCACTTGTCGTTGCACACTCTCAACTAGCACCATCAGCAAGCACGTCCTTGTCCCAGCGCAGATTTCAGCTGTCCATACCCCAGTCCTTGGAATGCAAGAGCAAATATGCAGCCAACACACCACAGGCCACACTACTAAATTCCCACATTTCGCGACTGCTTGCGCTTGAAATGTTGCCTTTTAGGCTCGTGGAGATGGAATCTTTCCGCAACCTGATGGCGGCGGCCGTTCCTCGGTACTCAGTCCCCAGCCGCCATTATTTCTCCCGGTGTGCCGTCCCCGCATTACACAAGCACGTGTCCCACAACATTAGTCATGCCCTCAACAATGCAGTTACTGGGAAAGTCCACCTAACCACGAACATGTGGACAGGTGTTTGTGGGCAGGGACGGTACATCTCGCTGACGGCACACTAGGTTAATATAGTGGAAGCCGGAACCCAGTCGGACCTTGGGACGGAACACATGCTCCCAACGTCGAGGATTGCAGGCCCTAGGTCAATCAGGGTTGCCCCCACAGTCTACAGCTCCTGCACCTCATCCTCCTCAGCCTCCCAGCCTCCTCCTCCTCTTCAGCCTCCATGTCTGAAATGACCACATCAGTCACAAGCTGGAAGCACTGCAGCACTGACTCAGCCAAGCGGCAACAGGCTGTGCTGAAGCTAATATGCTTAGGTGACAAACCGCACAATGCTGAAGAGTTGTGGACAGCTCTGAAAAAGCAGGCAGATCTGTTGCTGACACCGCTGAACCTACAGCCAGGCATGGTCGTGTGTGACAATGGCCGGAACCTGGTGGCGGCTCTGAGGTGAGGCTAGCTCACACATATACCATGCCTTGCCCATGTGCTTAACCTCGTGGTTCAGCAGTTTCTCAAAGCTTACCCAGAGCTGCCGGATCTGCTTGTCAAAGTACGCCGCCTGTGTGACGATTTTAGAAAGTCAGCTACAGCTTCCGCCGCCCTTGTCGTGCTTCAGCAGCATTTGCAGCTTCCGGCTCACCGACTGATGTGTTGGAACTCTACACTGCAGATGCTGGGAAGGATTTGTGAGCAGAAAAGGGCACTTGTTGACTACCAGCATCAACAAGGTCATCGGTATTCAGTTCAGACTCCACACATAAGACCTCAGGAGTGGACATGGATGTCAGACATATGTACCATCCTCCAAAACTTTGAGGACTCCATTAAGATGGTGAGCAGCGATGATGCCATAATTAGCGTCACCATCCCGCTTCTTTGTCTTCTGAAACGCTCTCTGCTCACAATCAAAGAGGATGCATTGCAGGCGGAGCACGATGAGATGGAGCAAGGAGCCATACAGGGTGATTACACACAGCCCAGCCTCATCTCATCCCAACATGGATTGGGTGACAATGAGGAAGAGGAGGAGGAGGAAGAACAGAAGCTAGTTTCATGCGCTATAGACGGTATTACCTGCACAACTGTCATACCATCTGTTCAGCGTGGATGGCCTGAGGACAGGGAGGAGGAGGAGGTGGAGAAGGAGGAGAGCATGGTCAGTCGTCCTCTTGGGGAGGACATGGAAGTCTTGCCTGTTAGCAGTCTGGCACTCATGGCTAAGTGTAAGTTACGCTGCCTTTTCCGTGACCCTCGCGTTGTCCAAATTTTGGGTGACAGTCATTACTGGTTGGTGAAACTTCTAGACCACGCTACAAGGAGAACTTTATATCTCTTATTCCTGATGCGCACAGGTCTACAAAAATGGGGCAGTACCAGAAGAAGGCCCTTGTTGCAGAACTAGTAAAAAAATTCCCATTTGAAAACGCTGGCGGCAGAGGTCACAGTTCGTTGGACAACCAAGGAGTACAGGCGAGAGAGACACAACTCCAATCCAGCAGAGGCAGGGGAACACTGTCAAAGTTATGGGAGAGTTTTCTCAGCCCCTCCCATCGCACAGGCCCTGAGGCGCGGGGTACTCTCACAAGGAGTGCAAAGCTTGGGAAGATGCTGAGGGAGTACCTTGCCGACCATACCAACGTCCTCCGTGATTCCTCTGTGCCTTGTAATTATTGGATATCGAAGCTGGACATGTGGAATGAACTGGCTCTCTACGCCTTGGAGGTTCTGGCCTGCCCTGCCCCTAGAGTTTTATCAGAGCGAGTTTTTAGTGCCGCTGATGGAATTATAACTGATCAGTGCATCCGCCTGTCAACTGAAAATGCTGACAGGCTGACTTTTATAAAAATGAACAAGGGCTGCATTGGGCCAGACTTCTCAACACCACCGAATGATAGCAGCGTAACATAAACTCAAATCCAGTGTCTTTTTTTGGGAGGTGTATTCACATGCACCTTTTCACACCCACACATGGGTATATGCTTCCTGATTTTGAGTATTTGCTCTTATCCTCCTCCTTCTCCTCATCCTCACCAGGGTTACTGTGGTCCGTGATGCAACACCCACATCATTTTTTTAAAGACTGTTTATGATGTCGGTAAAAAACATTTTTTATACAGTATATTCATGTATACCCCCCAGGGGTAAATGTTTGTCAGCCCATACACTTAGTGCATGGGCATTACAAGTATAGGAGACCGGCTCCTTTCTAATGGGAACATTTTTTATGAAGCCCTCCTCCACGTCTCTTCCAAGGGGCATTGGAGTGCCTCCAAATTTTTGACAACCCTTGCATTCACTGCATAGGCCAACACTATGGGAGACCCACTTCCTAATAATGGGAACATTTTTTCATGAGGCCCTCTACGTCTCTTCCAAGGGGCATTGGAGTGCCTCCCAATTTTTTCTTCAGCCCTTGCATTCACTGCATAGGCCAACACTATGGGAGACCCACTTCCTAATAATGGGAACATTTGTTTATGAGGCCCTCTACTTCTCTTCCAAGGGGCATTGGGGTGCCTCCAAATTTTTGGCAAACCTTGCATTCACTGCATAGGCAAACACAATGGGAGACCCATTTCCTAATAATGGGAACATTTTTTTCAGGAAACCTTCCTCTAAGTCTCTTCAAAGGGGTATTGGGGTGCATCTATATTTTCAAAGGGGTATTGGAGTGCGTCCAAATTTTGGGCAGACCTGCCACTCACTGCATACGCAATAACAGTATAGGAGACCCACTCTTTAGTAATGGGAACAACAAAGCATAGCCGGCTGATGGCTCCCTAAGAATAGTGAGAGCCGACGTTGTTGACAGCAGTGACATGGGTGTCAGAAATGCTTCCAGGGGTCTTCCCCATGCTGTTCCCATGTCATTTGAGCACTGTTTCTATCGATTTGGGCAATTTTTAGGCCCTCAGCAGATTGCCGGGGGGAGCCACCTAAAAAATGCTTGAGTTTCTCATAGACTTACAATGGGCTCGTTGCTCGGGTCAAGCACCCGAGCATTCCAATTTGCTCGACCCCAGCATCGGGCACCCGAGCATTTTAGTACTCGCCCATCACTAGTGCAGAACTCTCCGTCTATTTCTTCTTCTCTAATTCTTTTGACCTGTTTTATGAATTGTTCTGTAACTAGTGATGAGTGAGCACTAAAATGCTCGTGTACTCGTTGTTCGAGTCTAGCAAATTGCAATGCTCGAGTGCTCAGACCGAGTAATGAGCCCAATGTAAGTCTATGGGAAAAATTTTTCCGGCGGCTCCCCCCGACAGTCTGCAGAGGGACTAAAAATTGCCCAAATCGATGGGAACAGTGCTCAATTGACATGGGAACAGCGTGGGGAAGCATTTCTGACTCCCAGGTCACTGCTGTCAACAACGTTGTCAGAGGTATTATGCCACTTTTATGGACTCACAGTAAAACCTACAAAAACAAAATGGATTTTCCTGGGAAATATGCTAACCCCTTTCTGACGTATGACCTAATAGTACATCGTGGTGACCTGGGCCTATTGGACCAATTATGTATTATTAGGTCATATGGCGATTGCGCCCGCACACAAGCGGTGCGGGGCGATCGCAGCCGGGTGTCAGCTGATAGTCACAGCTGACACCCGGTGCCATGTGCTGGGAGCGGTCCCGCACCGCTCCCGGCACATTAACCCCCTCAATGCTGCGATCGAAGTCGATCGCAGCATTGAGGGGGCAAGGGGAGGTGATCGCAATACTCGCCTCCTCTCCCGGCCTCCAGCGCTGTCTGCCGCGGCTTCTCGGATGTTGCCATGACGACCTGATGGTCTAATAACCATGAAACATGAGAGCGGGGACTCGAGCATGTCACTCGAGCGTGCGCGATACATGGTGCATACCCAAGTACCCGGTGCAAACTCAAGTAGCGAGCACTTGCGCTCAAGACTAATGACAACTTATTCAATATGATGACCTAATGTTATCAAAATCTGTGTCGTACGTCTGGGTTCAAAATGTTCACTATACCCCTTGATAAAATCCTTGAGGGGTGTAGTTTCCAAAATGAGGTCACTTGTGGGGGGTTTCCACTATTTAGGCACATCAGGGGCTCTCCAAACGCGACATGGCATCCGCTCTCAATTCCAGCCAATTTTGCGTTCAAAAAGTGACACAGTGCTCCTCCCTTCTGAACTCTGCCGTGCGCCCAAACACTGTATTTTCCCCACATATGGGGTATTGGCGTACACAGGAGAAATTACACAACAGTTTTTGTGGTCCATTTTCTCCTCTTACCCTTGTGAAAATAAAAAAATTGGGGCTAAAACATCATTTTTGTGGAAAAAGTTTGATTTTTTTATTTTCACGGCTCCGTGTTATAAACTTCTGTAAAGCACTTGGGGGTTCAGGGTGCTCACTACACATCTAGATAAGTTCCCTGAGGGGTCTAGTTTTCAAAATGGTGTCACTTGTGGGTTTTTTCCACTGTTTAGGCACATCAGGGGCACATCCGCTAAGTATTCAAGCAAATTTTACATTGAAAAAGTCAAATGGCGCTCCTTCCCTTCTGAACCCTGCGCCCAAACAGTGGTTTTCCCTCACATATGGGGTATCTGCTTACTCAGGAGAAATTCCACAACAAACTGCATGGTGCAATTTCTTCTGTTACCCTTATGAAAATGCAAAATTGGGGGCTCAAAAACATTTTTGTGGGAAAAATGTGAAAATTTTATTTTTACTGCTCAATGTTCTAAACTTCTGTTAAGCACCTGGGGGGGGTTCAAGGTGCTCACCACACATCTAGATAACTTCCCTGAGGGGTCTAGTTTCCAAAATGGTGTCACTTGTGGGGGGTTTCCACTGTTTAGGAACATCAGGGGCTCTCCAAACGCAACATGGCGTCCTCTAATTATTGAAGCAAATTTTACATTCAAAAAGTCAAATGGCGCTCCTTCTCTTCCGAGCTCTGCCGTGCCCCCACACAGTGGTTTTCCCCCAAATATGGGGTATCGGCGTGCTCAGGAGGAATTGCACAACAAATTGCATGGTGCAATTTCTCCTGTTACCCTCACCACACATCCTTTCCAGGGAAATGACGTGTATGTAAGGCAAAATAAATAACCTAAAACAAAAATGCTCCTCCACACCTTGGGCTATGTTCACACGTAGCGTTTTTGATGCGTTTTTGCACTTTTGCATTGCTTTCAACAGTGAAAAAACATTTACCTGTAAATGTCATTTTAACATTTTACTAACTTATCTGGCCATGTGGTGTGTGACAAATCATCAGACACATCCTGTTTCATTTATGATGGAGGGACTGTGAAAGTCACAAAGACTATTTTCATAGGGCCATCAGGCGGCCCTTACTATTCTTGAAGGGCCAGCAGTCGGCTATGCTTTGTTGTTCCCATTATTAACGAGTGGGTCTCCTATACTGTTATTGCGTGTGCAGTGACTGCAACGGCTGCCAAAAAATTGGAGGGACACCAATGACCCTTGCAAGAGACGTAGAGGTCGGAGGGCCTCCTGCAAAAAATGCTCTCATTATTAGGAAGTGTGTCTCCCATACTGTTTGCCTATTCAGTGAAGCAACGGCTGCTAAAAGTTTGAAGTAACTCCAATGCGCCTTGCAAGAGACATAGAGGTCGGAGGGCCCCCTGCAAAAAATGCTCCCATTATTAGGAAGTGTGTCTCCCATACTATTTGCCTATTCAGTGAAGCAACGGCTGACAAAAATTTGGAGGAACTTCAATGCTCCTTGCATGAGACGTAGATATGTTGATATGGTACATATGGTGGTGATATGGTGGTGGAGGATGAGGATGCGGAGAAGGAGGAGGACAAG
The DNA here is from genome assembly GCF_046119375.1 of Phyllobates terribilis. Lineage (NCBI taxonomy): Eukaryota > Metazoa > Chordata > Amphibia > Anura > Dendrobatidae > Phyllobates > Phyllobates terribilis. The sequence goes on along the minus strand of NW_027362765.1, from coordinate 380,749,219 downwards.
AGCAAATAGACAAAATCAGGAAGCTTATACCCATGTCTGGGTGTGAAGTCAGAGGTGCATGGGAATAGAGTTAGACCTCCCCCAAAAAAAGTATTTGAGTTTATGTTACGCTGCTATCATTCGGTGGTGTTGAGAAGTCTGGCCCAATCTAGCCCTTGTTTATTTTTTTTAAGAGTCAGCCTGTCAGCATTTTCAGTTGACTTTGACAGTGTTCTCCTGCCTCTACTGGATTGCATTTGTGTCTCTCTTGCCTGTACTCCTTGGTTGTCCAACAAACTGTGACCTCTGCTGCCAGCGTTTTCAGATGGGAATTTTTTAAATATTTCCGCAACAATGGCCTTCTCGTACTGCCCCATTTTATTAAGCCTGTCCTGCAAGGGAATAAGAGATAAAAAGTTCTCCTTGTAGCGTGGGTCTAGAAGTGTCACCAACCAATAATGACTGTCACCCAAAATTTGGACAACGCGAGAGTCATGGGAAAGGAAGCGTAAAATAAACTCAGCCATGTTTGCCAGACTGCAAAGAGGCAAGACTTCCGTGTCCTCACCAAGAGGACGACTGACCAAGCTCTCCTCCTCACCCACCTACTCTTCCTCCACCTCCATGTCCTCAGGCCATCCACGCTGAACAGACGGTATGACAGTTGTGCAGGTAGTACCGTCTACAGCGCAGGAAACTAGCTCTTGTTCTTTCTCCTCCTCCTCTTCTTCATTGTCACCCAATCCACGTTGGGATGAGATGAGGCTGGGCTGTGAGTAAACACCCTGTATGGTTCCTTGCTCCATCTCATCGTGCTCCGCCTGCAATGCATCCTCTTTGATTGTGAGCAGAGAGCGTTTCAGAAGACAGAGAAGCGGGATGGTGACTCTAATTATGGCGTCATCGCCGCTCACCATCTTGGTAGAGTCCTTAAAGTTTTGGAGGATGGTACAAATGTCTGACATCCATGTCCACTCCTGAGGTTTTATGTGTGGAGTCTGACCTGAATACCGATGGCCTTGTTGATGCTGGTAGTCAACAACTGCCCTCTTTTGTTCACAAATCCTTCCCAACATCTGCAGTGTAGAGTTCCAACACGTGGGGACATAACACACCGACATCGCAGATCAGTCGGTGAGCTGCAAGCTGCAAACGCTGCTGAAGCACGGCAAGGGCAGCAAAAGCTGTAGCTAACTTTCTAAAATGGTCACACAGGTGGCATACTTTGACAAGCAGATCCAACAGTTATGGGTAGGTTTTGAGAAATCGCTGAACCACGAGGTTAAGCACACGGACCAGGCATGGTACATGCGTGAGCTCGCCTCGCCTCAGAGCTGCCACTAGGTTCCCGCCATTGTCACACGTGACCATGCCTGGCTGTAGGTTCAACGGTGTCAGCCACAAATCTTCCTGCTCTTTTAGAGCTATCCACAAATTTTCAGCGTTGTGTGGTTTGTCACCTAAGCATATTAGCTTCAGCACAGCCTGTTGCCGCTTGGCCGAGGCAGTGCTTCCAGCTTGTGACTGATGTGGTCATTTCGGAGATGGAGGCTGAAGAGGAGGAGGAGGTGCAGGATCTGTAGAATGTGGGGGCAACCCTGATTGACCCAGGGCCCGCAATCCTTGGCGTCGGGAAGACGTGTTTCGTCCCAAGGTCCGACTGGGTCCCGGCTTCCACTATATAAACCCAGTGTGCTGTCCCTGCCCACAAGCACTTGTCCACGTGTCCGTGGTTAGGTGGACTTTCCCTGTAACTGCGTTGCTGAGGGCACGTCCAATGTAGTGGGACACGTGCTCATGTAATGCGAGGACGGCACATCGGGAGAAATAGTGGCGGGTTGGGTCCGAGTACCGAAGGACGGCCACCGCCCTCAGGTTGCGGAAAGCTTCCATCTCCATGAGCATAAAAGGCAACATTTCGAGCGCAAGCATTCGCAAAATGTGTGAATTTAGTTGTGTGGCCTGTGGGGCGTTGGCTGCGTATTTGTGCTTGCGTTCCAAGGACTGGGTTAGGGACAACTGAACACTGCGCTGGGACAAGGACGTGGACATGCTTGCTTATGGTGCTAGTTGAGAGTGTTCAACGACAACGACAGGGAGGGAGGCATCTTAGCATGCGCCATGGACTGGGGATTGGCGTGCACGCAGAACAGAACAAGCAGTGGTGTCACTCGCAGACACTGTTGCCCTGCCACTAGCATTTTGTCAGAGCAGTTTTTTAGTGCCACTGGTGGAATTATAACTGATAGGTACATCCGCCTGTCAACTGAAAATGCTGACAGGCTGACTCTTATGAAAATGAACAAGGGCTGGACTGGACCAGACTTCTCAACAACACCGAATGATAGCAGCGTAACAAACTCAAATACGGTGTCTTTTTTTGGGAGGTCTAACTCTATTTCCATGCACCTCTGACTTCACACCCAGACATGGGTATAAGCTTCCTGATTTTGTCTATTTGCTTTTGTCCTCCTCCTCCGCATTTTCATCCTCCACCACCATATCACCACCATATCAACATATCTACGTCTCTTGCAAGGGGCATTGGAGTTCCTCCAAATTATTGGCAGCAGTTGCTTCACTGCATAGGCAACAGTATGGGAGACACACTTCCCAATAATGGGAACATTGTTTTCAGGAGGCCCTCCGACCTCTATGTCTCTTGCAAGGGGCATTGGAGTTCCCCCAAATTTTTGGCAGCCGTTGCATCACTGCATAGGCAACCAGTATGGGAGACACACTTCCTAATAATGAAAGCATTTTTTGCAGGAGGCCCTCTGACCTCTACGTCTCTTGCAGGGGGCATTGGAGCTCCTCCAAATTTTTGGCAGCCGTTGCAATCACTGCATACGCAATAACAGTATAAGCAGACCCACTCATTAATAATGGGAACAACAAAGCATAGACGACTGCTGGCCCTTTAAGAATAGTAACGGCCGCCTTATGGCCCTATAAAAATAGTTTTTGGACTTTCAGAGTCCCTGCATCAAAAATAAAACAGGATGTGTCTGATGATGTGTCACACACCACATGGCCAGATAAGGTTGTAAAATGTTAAAATGACATTTCCCGGTGAATGCATTTGTCTTGGTTGAAAGTAATGAATAAGTGCAAAAATGCATCAAAAACGCTACGTGCGAACATAGCCCAAGGTGTGAAGGAGCATTTTGGTTTTTGGTTATTTATTTTGCCTTATATACAAGTCATTACCCTGGAAAGGATGTTCCTTAGCATATTTCCCAGGAAAATCCATTTTGGTTTCGTTTTTGTATGTTTTATTGTGAGTCCGTAAAAGTGACGTAATACCTCTGACAACATTGTTGACAGGATTGACCTGGGAGTCAGAAATGCTTCCAGGGGTCTTCCCCATGCTGTTCTCATGTCATTTGAGCACTGTTCCCTTCGATTTGGGCAATTTTTAGTCCCTCTGCAGGCTGACGGGGGCAGCCGCCGGAAAAATGCTTGAGTTTCACGTAGACTTACATTGGGCTCGTTAGTCAGACCGAGCACCCGAATATTCCAATTTGCTTGACTCGAGCAACGAGCACCCGAGCATTTTAGTGCTTGCTCATCACTACTGTTGATCTACACTGCCTATAGGAAGATATGCAATGACTTTTTGCTTCGGGCACCACATATTGTTTTCTGACCACTGAAAGTGATACAAGTGATTGATGAGACTCCGATATGATGTTGCTGCACCCTGGGGGTGATTCTTTACATTCCTAGTAGAACAAACACATCTCACAAGACAAGAGTAGAAAATTTTCCTTTCTTACCTTGTAAGGCTATGTGCCCACGTTGCGGAAATGAAGCGGAAAATTTCTGCTTCATTTCCGCATGTCCTTTCCCGGAAAAACGCAAGCGGAATTTCGCAAGCGTTTATCGCGCGTTTTTCGCGCGTTTTCGACATGCGAAATTGCCTTGCGTTTTTTATTGCATTGAAAAGGCAATTCCGCATGTGGAAACGCAAAATGAATTGACATGCTGCGGATTTTTGTGTGCATCAAAAACGCTGCGGAAAAATCCACAGCATGGGCATAGAACTTGCGGATTCTCATTGGGGACCATGGGGTGCGGATAACCAAGCGTTTTACAAGCGTTTCCGCTGTGGAAATTCCGCATCAAATACGCTTGTAAAACGCTACGTGGGCACATACTCTGATAATGAATTTGTCTATGGCTGTGTGCACACGATGCGTTTTTAATGCGTTTCCGCAGGGTTTTTACAGCTGCGGAAACGCATTAAAAACTCATGGTAGAAGGGCAGCAATGTTCCCTAATGATAATCCGCATGTGCTGTGCCCATGCTGCAGATTTTTCCGCAGCGTTTATGCTGCGCTCAAAAATCCGCAGCATGTCCATTAATTTTGCGGAAACGCAGCGTTTTTGCCGCCATTGACTTGCATTAGAACGCGCCAATACCGCAAGCCTGCATTTGTACTTGCGTTATTGGCGTGTTCTAATGTGCGGATGGTACCCGGGTGTGGAGGACAGGAGACTCTCCTCCACACCCAGGTACCATAAAAAAGCTGTAAAAACAAGAATAAAATAAAAAATAAATGTATACTTACCTTCTGTCGGCCCGCGCACCGCTCCTGCTTGGTTCCCGGCACTTTGCAGTGATCTGAAGGACCTGCGCTGATGTCAGAGTCATGTGACGGGTCACGTGACGCTGACGTCGGCATGTCTTTCAATTCACTGTTGCCGGCAAGGGAGAACGAAGTGAGCGGGACACCGGGGGCCATCGGAGGGTAAGTATATATTTATTTTTTTATTTTTACCACTCTCTCGGGTCACACTATATAAATCTATGCCGTTTGCATGGATTTATATAGTGTGACCTAGTTGTCACAAGCACTTTCCAAGTGATGCTAATCGCTTGGAAAGAGCTTGTCAATCCGCATGCGGAAATGTCAGTGAATAACGCTCAATTTCTGCATGTCCCTGGCAGGAAAACGCATGTACAATCCGCATGCGTTTTTTTCTGCCAGGGAGATGCAGAAACGCTCAGGAAAAAATCCTGAGCATTTCTGCATCGTGTGCACATAGCCTATTACCTGGTGGTCTGAGCTCACTTTCACTACTGATCAGCAGTGTCTCCGCCTAGATCACAACCATGTACCATAATGACTACTGAGACTACCATGTATTATACGAGCTCCTCACTAATGTATGGAATCCATAATTGTTGACGTGTATCAAGGCAGACGCTTCTTGCTCATGAGTAAGAAGCGTCTGCCTTGAAACACGTCAACAATTATGGATCAAAGGGACTTTTTTCACTTTATGCAAGGTCTTTTGGCATGCCGTCCTTTTATTGCTATATTTTTAATATTTGAAATGAAGATGATTACATTTTGGATTTACTGGATCCCTGTGTTGGACTTACTCTCTGATAATACCGATCTATGAAGATGGGAATAACCCTTTTAATAAGTAGGATTTTGTTTTTAGGAAATTTGTTTTAGCTTCACTTATCAAATGTGAGTGGTTTGGGTTAATAAGTTTCCATCATTATCAGTATTAGGTGTTACGTCTAAGAACCAGGGAGTTCAAAGGTTCGAAACGCATAATAACTCCCATGTCTTTAGATCCTTTGCCTTATCTTTTTATGGGATGTACACTGATGAAAATGTATTTAGCAGTTTTGGAATAAACATTGATTGCTGGATCCCCTACTACCTTGGAATTATCAGTAATAAGGTATGTGCACACAACATCTTTTTCAGTGAGATTTAATCTGGAATACGCCTGAAAACTTCTGCAAAAAAATTAACATAGTGCTCAGCAATGTAAAACATGTAAAAATGACCCTGCTGTGCACATGTTCAGTCTCGTGTTGCTTCTTATAACTACAGGGTGGGCCATTTATATGGATACACCTAAATAAAATGGGAATGGTTGGTGATATCAACTTCCTGTTTGTGGCACATTAGTATATGGGAGGTGGAAAACTTTTCCAGATGTGTGGTGACCATAACGGCCATTTTGAAGTCAGCCATTTTGGATCCAACTTTATTTTTTTCAATGGGAAGAGGGTCATGTGAGTCATCAAACTTATTGAGAATTTCATAAGAAAAACAATGGGGTACTTGGTTTTAATGTAACTTTATTCTTTCATGAGTTATTTACAAGTTTCTCTTTGTTTACAGCCATTGACATGTCACAGAGGTTATCACATGAGGAGCGGATAGAAATTGTGTTGATGTCTGGTGAACGCAGTACTCGGGTCATTGCAGCAGATTTCAATGCAAGACACCCTATGAGACCACCCATCTTCCATGCTACAGTTAGCAAACTGCTTGCCAAATTTCGTGAAACAGGTTCAGTGTTAGATTTGCCAAAATGTGGACGCAAGAAAACTGTCACTAATGAAGAAACATCAGTGGCTGTCCTAGCTTCATTCAGCAAGAGCCCACAGTGCAGCACTCGCCGCATGTCACTGGAGAGTGGCATCAGTTGAACATCCCTTCGACGGATATTAGCTACTCACAAATGGCACCCTTACAAAATCCAGCTGCTGCAGCATCTCAACGAGGATGACCCAGATCGGCACACTGAATTTGTAGAAAGGGCAAAACAATAATTGGAACAGGACCCTCAGTTTACACAGAACATTATGTTCAGTGATGAGGCAGACTTTTTTGTGAATGGTGAAGTTAACAAACAAAACCACCGCTATTGGTCTGACACTAACCCACAGTGGATAGATCCTTCCAAGACTGTTGGAAGACAAAAATTGATGGTATGGTGTGGTATATGGGGTACAAACATAGCGGGGCCATTCTTCATCAATAGAAACCTCAATGCCACTGGATATTGCTACATGATGACGTGTTGCCCTCTTTATGCACTGAAGATGACACGTTCCCTGAGTTTTTCCAACAAGATGGTGCACCACCACATTATGGGTGTCAGGTCTGCGCATTCCTACATGAACAGTTTCCTGGAAAGTGGATTGGTTGTCGTGGGCCACTTGAATGGCCACCAAGGTTTCCTGATCTGACACCCTTAGACTTTTATCTTTTGGGGTCATCTGAAGGCAATTGTCTATGCTGTGAATATACGAGATGTGCAGCATCTGAAACAACGGATACTGGAAGCCTGTGCTAGCATTTCTTCTGCAGTGTTGCTATCAGTGTGTCAAGAGTGGGAGAAGAGGGTTGCATTGACAATCCAACACAATGGGCAGCACTTTGAACACATTTTATAAGTGGTCATAAACTTGTAAATAACTCATGAAAGAATAAAGTTGGTTAAAACCAAGCACACCATTGTTTTTCTTATGAAATGAAATAAGTTTGATGTGTCACATGACCCCAAAAAATACCTCCAGAGAAGCCGCGAGGCAGAAACTTGGTTGCGGGGCAATAGTTGGGTGAGGTGGAAAGTCCCTGTCACAATATATTATGATGGTGTAACAAAAACAGGGAAAAGGTTATGCGTAATGTATGAGCTTAGTTCTGTTTTTCTAGTTACAGCTTTGCAGTCTATCAGAGATTTGTTTTACAGCTGCCACATATATCTATTAGAAATCTCGGTTTGAATACCCTGTGATAGTTATGGAGTTATGGGAGATCTGATGTAAACTATATACTATAGTATGTACTATATCACAATGTGCATATAGTAGAAGGAAGCAGTGTAATAAAAGTGTAAATAGGGTCTTATCTGGTATTACAGGGTGCGGTGGAGGGCAGGGATTCACTTACCTGGTGGAATTGTGTAATGCACAACAATATTATTGTATTTCTGTTTTATTTATTTATTTTATTCACTTATATAGCGCCATTAATTCCACAGCGATTTTAAAGACATTATCAGCACTGTCCCCATTGGGGCTCACAATCTAGATTTCCTACCAGTATGTCTTTGGAGTGTGGAAACCGGAGAACCCGGAGGAAACCCACACAAACACGGGGAGAACATACTAACTCCATGCAGATGTTGTACTTGGTTTTGACCCTGGTTTGTTTCTGACTATTCTTATTGATCCTGATTTTGTCCTTGACATGACCTCTCGGCTCTGTCCATGCTTGGCGACCATTCCGACCACTGGACGGCAAGTCTGTCCAAGTCTGTCCAAGGCAGCCTTTTAAGCCTGTGGCCTCAGGCAGATATTATATCACAATTAAACATTTATTTTTACTATTTATTCTTCATCATTATTTTTATTAAATGCGTGTGTTATGGTCATCCGTGAATGCACCAGTTTCTTTGGCACACTGCAGTCCATGCCTCATCACATATACAATTATTCACAAACCACGCCGGTTCAAACACATCTTTTTGAATTAATGCAAAGTAAAATAGTTTTTTTCCATTAACAACACATACGATAGCAATTTAGTCACTTTCATTTATTCAATCATTGTTATATAGATACGTTATATATATATATGTAAATATATATATTTTTGTTACTTGTTCTTTAAATTTTTTTCCATTTCATGTCTCTTTCTTCCTTCTTTTTTCTTGATTAGCTTTATTGAGAGTGACAACTAATGACAATCCATGTGCTCTTGTCTGTTTTGGCACCTTTATTTGAATGTATATCCTATTTAACCCCTTCACACTCCAAGGCTGTTTGCACCTTCATGACCGGGACAATTTTTACAATTCTGACCACTGTCACTTTATGAGGTAATTACTCTGGAACGCTTCAACGGATTCCACTGATTCTGAGATTGTTTTTTTTGTGACATATTGTACTATAATTCATTTATTTGTGAAAAAAAAAATTTGCTGAAAATTTTGCAATTTTCAAACTTTGAATTCTTATGCCCTTAAATCAGAGCGATATGTCACACAAAATAGTTAATAAACAACATTTCCCACATGTCTACTTTACATCAGCACAATTTTTTAAAGACATTTTTTTTGTTGTTAGAAAGTTATAAGGGTTAAAAGTTGACCAGCGATTTCTAATTTTTTAAATAAAATTTACAAAAAAATTTTTTTAGGGATCACATAACATTTAAAGTGACTTTGAGGGACCTTTATGACAGAAAATTCCCAAATGTGAAACCACTCTAAAAACTGCACCCCTCAAGGTGCTCAAAACCACATTCAAGAAGTTTATTAACCCTTCAGGTGCATCCCAGAATTAATGGAATGTGGAAGGAAAAAATAAACATTTAACTTTTTTTCCACAAAAAATTTACTTTAGACATATTTTTTTTTATTTTCACAAGGGTAACAGGAAAAAAATGATCTCCGGAAAACCATTGTGGCGGAAAACCACTGTTTGGGCACACAGCAGGGCTTGGAAGGGAAGGAGCCCCATTTGACTTTTTGAATGCAATATTGGCTGGAATTATGTTTAATTCACACCATATCGTGTTTGGAGAGCCCCTGATGTGCCTAAACAGTGGAAATCACCCACAAGTGAACCCATTTTGAAAACTATACCCCCAAGGAACTTATCTAGATGTGTGGTGAGGACTTTGAACCCCCAAGTACTTCACAGAAGTTTATAACGTAGTGTAAAAAATTAAATATATTTTTTTCACAAAAATTGACCCAATTTTTTATTTTCACAAGGGTAACAGGATAAAATGGACCCCAAAAGTTGTTGTGCAATTTCTCCTGAGTACGCTCATACCCCATATATGGGTGAAAACCACGGTTTGGGCACATGGCAGGGTTCGGAAGGGAAGTAGTGACATTTTGGAATGCAGACTTTGATGCAATGGTCTGCGGGCGTCATGTCATGTTTGGAGTGCCCCTGATGTGCCGAAACAGTGAAAAACGCCCACAAGTGATCCTATGTTGGAATTGATCTAGTGTATCCTGGTGTGTGAATTGTATAATATAGTGGCATACGTAAATTGTCTAGAGTGCACCAGGTAGACATACGTAAGTTGTGTAGTGTACGTCAGGTTGGCATACATGAGTTGTGTAAGTCAGAAATTAATTTAATTTAGTAGTCCAGGGATCTGTGGTACAGTCTGAAGCATTCTTTTATACACAGGCCAGGTTTGACGGGGTAGGTGTCGCATTAATAAGTGGTGTCCTTGCGTATCCCCTTTTGTAACACACTCTGAACCTATTTTGCGACCTTACTTTGTTTGTGGTTTGAGGGACCTCCCTGCGGAAATGTTGGCCTGGTATGATACGAGCACCTTCAGTTCTGGAAGTACTGGGGCCCACTCCTTCCTGGTTTCTAAAGATTAGGGCCTTGATTAATACCTCCTGGAACTGAAGGTATGACTTACCGGTCTGGCCTGAACATCGTAATAGCATGAAAGTGTTGAACATTGCCATCTGTACGATGTGCACGGCCAGCTTCTTGTACCACACCTTGGCTTTTCTCATCGCACTATATGGCTGGAGGATTTAGTCAGAGAGACCATGTTCTTATTGTACCCCAGTACACAGTTTAGTTTGTTGACCTGTGTAGAGGAACCTCGTAAAGCGGTGGGAGTGCTGCCATCACCATGTATTGTAGTCAAGAAAAGAACATCCCTCTTGTCCTTGTACTTGACCACCAACACGTGGTCGCTACATTGGTGCCCTCTCTGAGCAGCTGTCCAATTAGAGTCTTATGAAGGCCTCTCTGATATTTGCGGACAGTATTGCAGGCTGCAGTAGCTCGCGAATAGAGGGACTGGAAGAGTGGGATGCTGGTATAAAAGTTATACACGTAGAAGTGATAACCTTGATCCAGCAGTGGGTGCAACAAATTTTCCCACTCACTCCCAGAACAGGGGGGGCATTCAGGGGGTTCAATCCGGGTGTCCTTCCCTTCATAAACTCTAAACCTGTGGGTTTACCCTGTGCTCTCACACAGTTTGTAGAGCTTAATTCTGTACCTGGCCGTTTTATTGAGCAGGTACTGTCGGAATTTGAGCCTCCCCTTGAAATGGATTAGGGACTTGTTCAAGCAGATGTCCCTTTGAGGCACTTACAGTTGTGCTCAAAAGTTTACATACCCCGGCAGAATTTTTTCCTTTCTTGGTCTTGTTTCAGAGAATATGAATAATAACAAAAAAACTTTTTCTCCACTCATGGTTAGTGGTTGGGTGAAGCCATTTATTGTCAAACTACTGTGTTTCCTCTTTTTAAATCTTTATGACAACCAAAAACATCCAAATGACCCTGATCAAAAGTTCACATACCCTGGTGATTTTGGCCTGATAACATACACAGAATTCGACACAAATGGCTTTGAATGGCTGCTAAAGGCAAAATCCTCACCTGTGACCTGTTTGCTTGTAATCAGTGTGTGTGCATAAAAGCTGAGTGAGTTTCTGGGATCCAGACAGACTCTTGCATCTGTCATCCAGCCACGGACGTTTCTGGATTGTGAGTCATTGGGAAAGCAAAAGAATTGTCAACTGATCTACAGGAAAAGGTTTAACTGTATAACACAGGAAAGGGATACAAAAAAATATCCAAGGAATTGATAATGCCAGTCAGCAGCATTCAAACTGTGATTAACAAATGGAAAATCAGGGGCTCTGTAAAAACCAAACCACGGTCAGGTAGACCAACAAAAATTTTGGCCACAACTGCCAGGAAAATTGTTCGGGATGCAAAGAAAAACTCACAAATAACATCAGCTGAAATTCAGGACTCTCTAAAAACTAGCGGTGTGGCTGTTTCAAGATGCACAATAAGGAGGCACTTGAGGAAAAATGGGCTGCATGGTCAAGTCGCCAGAAGAAAGCCATTGCTGCGCAAATGCCACAAAGTATATCACCTACAATACACCAAACAGAACAGAGACAAGCCTCAAAACTTCTGGAACAAGGTAATTTGGAGTGATGAGACCAAAATGTAACTTTTTGGCCACAACCATAAACATTACATTTGGAGAGAGGTCAACAAGGCCTATGATGAAATTAACACTATTCCTACAGTAAAGCACGGCGGTGGATCGCTGATGTTTTGGGGATGTGTGAGCAAGGAAAGATGAATGCAGCACGTTATCAGCAAATACTGGAGGCAAATTTGCACTCATCAGCCCGGAAGCTGCGCATGGGACGTACTTGGACGTTCAAACAAGACAACGATCCAAAACACAAGGCCAAGTTGACCTGTCATTGGCTACAGCAGAACAAAGTGAAGGTTCTAGAGAGATCTCAAGCGCACAGTTCATGCTAGACAGCCCAGGAATTTACAGGAACTGGAGGCTTTTTGCCAAGAAGAATGGGCAGCTTTACTATCTGAGAAAATAAAGAACCTCATCCACAACTACCACAAAAGACTTCAAGCTGTCATTGATGTTAGAGGGAGCAATACACGGTAATAATAAGAACAGGGGTATGTGAACTTTTGATCAGGGTCACTTGGATGTTTTTGGTTGTCATTAAGATTTAAAAAGAGAAAACACAATAGTTTGACAGTAAATGGCTTCACCCAACCAATAACCATGAGTGGAGAAAAAGTTTTTTTGTTATCATTCATATTCTCTGAAACAAGGCCAAGAAAGGAAAAATTCTGCCGGGGTATGTAAACTTTTGAGCACAACTGTACACCTCAGCAAACTTGTTGCTGAAGTGCTAAATGAGCAGCTGAACTTTGTAAAGACGGTCAAAGTTAGGGCCATCTCGGGGAAGACATTGTGCATTATCGTCATAATGCAAGAATTTGTGGATGGCCTCAAAATGTTTACGAGTCATGGCCATTCGGAACACTGGAGTGTTATACAAAATGTAAACACTCCAATATTGCCGAGCTTCTGGCTTCTTCACTAACCCCAAGTGAAGGACCAGGTCCCAAAAGTCATCATTTCTACTGCATCTACAGGAGTCCAGTTAGAAAATGATGAAGAGCAGTTTTGTGCCAAAAATTGCTGGGCATACAAATTTGTCTGAGCCATCATGAGGTTTACAAAATCCTCAGAGAAAAAGACTTTGAAAAAGTCAATTTCTGTGAGGCCCGTGGTGTCAAATTTGATTCCTGAATGCGCCACAAAATCAGGAAACAGTGGCTCATAATCTTCGGGGGGTGAGGTCCAAACGGGGTCAGTAACGGTGGGCGCTGGTTCTGTTTCTGTCCTGAGGCGTCTGCATGGCAGTTCATCATCACTTGAGGAAGAGGAGGAGGATGAAAAATAAAGGACGGTGGCATTCTCTCCCTCACTGTCAGTGTCGAAGGCAAGAAAGGCGTATGCCTCCTCCACTGAATACCGGGTTTGGGATGAGCGGGACGACATTTTTCATGTATATGGTGTGTACCAAATTTTATTCAGGTGTGTGTGTGTGTGTGTGAGTGTTTGGTGTAAACTTATTTTTACTTAGAAGAGGAATAAACAAAACAAACAACAATCGGAGGCTGATCACTGACGTACGTCAGTGATCAGCGCTCGACGGCTGTACTACGGATGCATGGATGTGATTCTTTTTCCGCGTTGACACTAACACTAACTCATTTCAGTAAAAAATACTGTATTAGACGATGATTACTACAGTATAATTTTCCTGTCCCTAATCTAATCCTATCAACTAATTTAAATTTTTTTTTATTCTTTTTTCAGACAAAAAAAAAAGAACCCGAGGTTGATCACTGACGTGCGTCAGTGATCAGTGCTCGATGGCTGAACTAGATGCACGAATGTTATTCTTTTTCCGCGCTGTCTGACACTAACTCAACTTAGTAAAAAATACCGTAGTAGACAACGGTTACTACGGTACATTTTTACTGTCCCTAATCTAGTCCTATCAACTAATTTAAAATGATTTTTATTCGATTCTATTTTGAGAAACATAAAAAAACAACAACCGGAGGCCGGTCAGTGATATTAGTCACTGACCAGTTCTCAACAGCTGTAGGATGCAAGCACAAATGTGGTGCAAAAAGGGGGGGGTGGGAAGGAAAAAAAAAAAAAGTCAGTGCCAAAAGCGAGCAGTCGTGTACATCTGATCAATGGCTCAGCGGCTGTAGGATGCGCACACTGAGGTGGTGCAAAGTGTGTGGGGGGGCGAATAGACAAGGAAAAAAAGTCCTGAAAAACAGCGGGCACGAGTGCAGATCAGTGATTTGTGTCACTGATCAACAGTCGGTAGCTGCAGAGAAAACCTCATCAGGTAGGAAGGAACCAAACACCTCTCTATTAATCTGCAAAACACCAAGATTTCCATAAAACAAAGTCTAAATATTGTATAGTGGTCACTTATATCACCCACAGCAGGAAAATCACTCCTTATTTTGGGATAGAGGAGTGGGACATATTGTTCCTTTTGGCCCCCGGTGCACAAATACATAATGTATCCAGGACCACACAGATTAATTGAATAAATCCAAGTCATTTACAGCTGTTTTGGTGATGTCATTTTTATTCGGACCTGTCAGTTATCTCATGGTGACGGGGTGTTCTGGCTCTAAGCTCCAGATGTTGGGCGTCAATAGGATCAGCCATGTTGGTTTTGCTCTGCTCTGCTTTTTGGGCTTTGTCCTTGGCTTTGTATATGCTAAGATCTAGGTGTAGAGCCGATGTTCTTCTTGCTGGAATCTACTACGGTCAAATATCAACTTGGTTTGGCTATATGACCATATAATCTGTTACTACACTGCATAAAGATTAGAACGTGTCCTTCTAAGAGGAAACTGCAAAAAGTATTTTCCCACCGTCCATGTCCTCCTTATCAGGCCTATTGTGCTTCCTTCTTCTCATTTCTTCCATTCTCCCTCCATAGAAGTAACCTTCCAGAAGGGATGTTTTATGTGAAATTTCAGAGCAGTTTTGGAAGATCTTGAGAGATTTGCCATCTCGTCCACTGGGTGCCAATGCCACTATGATTAGTATGCGGCTCTGCAGTTTCACTGGTATGCAGTATGTAGGACATGTGGTCCCAGGGACGTGCCATTGGCCCCAATGGCTGCCATGCTGGTACTCCTGTAAAGCTCATCCACAGGCTGGGCTTCATTGGAGACCATGATTTTAAGCACTCGCCCTTTAAATATCTGTACATTGCACAGTTTGTCATACTTGATAAATGCATATCACTGTTTTTTTGGAGCCAAAACATCACATTTTTGTACAGCTTTTTTCAGAGTGCTGCCTGCCTTCTTTATATTTTATATATATGACCTTTGGTCAGTGTTCAGGGACTTGCACCCAATATTTCACTGTGCGGCTGTCACTATTTTTTTTTTTTGACCATGATTTTAGCTATACAGTGGTGGCCAAAAGTATTGGCACCCCCTGCAATTCTGTCAGATAATACTCAGTTTCTTCCTGAAAATGATTGCAATCACAAATTCTTTGGTCTTATTATCTTCATTTAATTTGCTTGAAAGGAAAAAACACAAAAGAGAATGAAGCAAAAATCAAATCATTGATCATTTCACACAAAACTCCAAAAATGGGCCAGACAAAAGTAATGGCACCCTCAGCCTAATACTTGGTTGCACAACCTTTAGCCAAAATAACTGCGAACAACCGCTTCCGGTAACCATCAATGAGTTTCTTACAATGCTCTGCTGGAATTGTAGACCATTCTTCTTTGGCAAACTGCTCCAGGTCCCTGATATTTGAAGGGTGCCTTCTCCAAACTGCCATTTTGAGATCTCTCCACTGGTGTTCTATGGGATTCAGGTCTGGACTCATTGCTGGCCACCTTAGAAGTCTCCAGTGCTTTCTCGCAAACCATTTTATAGTGCTTTTGGAAGTGTGCTTTTTAGGTCATTGTCCTGCTGGAAGACCCATGACCTCTGAGGGAGACCCAGCTTTCTCACACTGGGCCCTACATTATGCTGCAAAATTTGTTGGTAGTCTTCAGACTTCATAATGCCATGCACACGGTCAAGCAGTCCAGTGCCAGAGACAGCAAAGCAACCCAAAAACATCAGGGAACCTCCGCCATGTTTGACTGTAGGGACCGTGTTCTTTTCTTTGAATGCCTCTTTTTTTTTCCTGTACACTCTATGTTGATGCTTTTTCCCAAAAAGCTCTACTTTTGTCTCATCTGACCATAGAACATTCTTCCAAAACGTTTTAGGCTTTCTCAGGTAAGTTTTGGCAAACTCCAGCCTGGCTTTTTTATGTCTCAGGGTAAGAAGTGGGGTCTTCCTGGGTATCCTACCATACAGTCCCTTTTCATTCAGACGCCGACGGATAGTACGGGTTGACACTGTTGTACCCTCGGACTGCAGGGCAGCTTGAACTTGTTTGGATGTTAGTCGAGGTTCTTTATCCACCATTCGCACAATCTTGCATTGAAATCTCTCAATCCACATCTATGGAGGTTAGCCACAGTGCCATGGGCTTTAAACTTCTTGATGACACTGCACACGGAAGACACAGGAACATTCAGGTCTTTGGAGATGGACTTGTAGCCTTGAGATTGCTCATGCTTCCTCACAATTTGGTTTCTCAAGTCCTCAGACAGTTCTTTGGTCTTCTTTCTTTTCTCCATGCTCAATGTGGTACACACAAGGACACAGGACAGAGGTTGAGTCAACTTTAATCCATGTTAACTGGCTGCAAGTGTGATTTAGTTATTGCCAACACCTGTTAGGTGCCACAGGTAAGTTACAGGTGCTGTTAATTACACGAATTAGAGAAGCATCACATGATTTTTCAAACAGTGCCAATACTTTTGTCCACCCCCTTTTTTAGGTTTGGTGTGGAATTATATCCAATTTGGCTTTAGGACAATTCTTTTTGTGTTTTTTCATTGAAGACAAATTAAATGAAGATAATAATACCAAAGAATTTGTGATTGCAATCATTTTCAGGAAGAAACTGAGTATTATCTGACAGAATTGCAGAGGTGCCAATACTTTTGGCCACCACTGTATATTACAATGCAACTGTATAGCAATATATAAAACAAAAGACTTTAAAAATAGTCAAAAAGTGATTTTTTTCCCCCTATATTAAAGGTACTTTAAAGGGAATCTGTCAGCAATATTTTAGACCACAAACTAATGTCATTTATGTAAAATTGCTGTCATTTTGATTAAATACATATGGTAATAATAATAATTTAATTTATTTTTATAGCGCCAACATATTCCGCAGTGCTTTACAATTCAGACAATTTACAGACATTAATTGGCACTGTCCCCATTGGGGCTCACAATCTACATTCCCTATCAGTATGTCTTTCAAATGTGGGAGGAAACCGGAGAACCCGGAGGAAACCCGGGCAAACACGGGAAGAACATACAGACTCCTTGCAGATGTTGTCCTTGGTGGGATTTGAACCCAGGACCCAAGCACTGCAAGGCTTCATTGCTAACCTCTGCCCACATGTTTTAGAAATCCTTGTTTCCTTTTTTGAGAAATCCATTGGAAAGTTTATATGCAAATAAGTCAGAGGTGCAGCAGGGTGGGCACTGCACTTACAGCTCTCCAGCCTCCTTCCCTATTTCAATGCCTGCCTCCTGCCTGTCAGTGACTGACAGGTCATTTTTGTCTCCCCTGCCTGAGATCTCGTGCAGGTGCCATCATTCCTTTGGGGGGAAGTAAGGTCCTGATGACATTGTGTTGGAGTAATTCTTATTATTGTATATATTGCATAAACTACCATTTACTACTGTTTAATAGTGCATGAGTTTTTGGCTCCAGCAATAGCGTTATATTGCCAGTAAAGCACTGTAAAAATTAAAAAAAAACAGGAAGTTCCTGTTCTCACTGTGTGTGTGCAGCTGAAGCAAACTTACACTTTCACTTTGATGCTGAGAGACAAGATGCTTAGGTCCTAACCTAAAAGAAATACCAGTTGTAAGCTTTGTTATCTTTCTTCCTGAATAAACGGCTGTTGAACGGCTAGACAGTATACAGATTAATCCACTGCCAACAGGTTGAGCCCAGAAACCCAAAGACACAGCAAACAGCCCAGAGGAGAGAGAACAACAGTGTACTAAGAAGAAGCAAAGATAGCCACCAGCACCAACTCTGTGAAGTTCACAGTGCCAAATCTGACTAACCAGAGCTACCAATCCTGGAAATTCAAGGTAAAGATGCTGCTGATAACAGAAGGTAAGTGGAAATACACACGAGTCGAGACCTGACTAGAAGACTAGGTAGAGAATGAGCAAAAAGCACAAAGCACCATTTCTCTCAATATAGAGGATGAGCAGATTATGCATGTATGTAAATGTGGGAACAGCTGCAGAAAGTGCATGAAAGGATTAATCTCAGCAAAAAGCTCTATTTAATGAGAAAGCTGTATCAGTCTAAGCTAAATAAGGGTCAAGATATGCAGGATTATATAAGAAATATTCAAGCTCCACTAGAAACTTCTAGCTCCTCTAGAAATTGTGGAGCGCCTGCAGGGCATTGAGGAAGAGCTAAAGGATTTCCATGGTGCTGCACTACTATGAAGTGTTCTACTGGAAAGCTATGACACACTTGTAAGTGCACTCGATGAGCGTCCAGATTATGAGCTTACATTGGAGTATGCCAGAGGAAAGCTTGTAGATGATTATAAGTGAAAAACAGACTGCAGAGTCTGGAAAGCTAGAATGGATCAGCTGAAAAGACAAAATAATCATCAAAGGGTTAAAAATGCCATTACTGAAGAATGACACTTAAAGAACTAAAGCTGCATTTACTCTTAATGCAAGAACATCACAGCATGCATTGTGTATAGACACTGGGGCAACTAGTCATATGACTAATGACAGAAGCTTCTTTTCTAACCTTGAGCAAAGCAAGTCAGAGAAAGTGATCTTGGCTAATGATCAATATATGAATTCAGAGAGAATAGGAGATGGTTACATTAATTGTCAAGTCTCCCCAACACAAAGCAGAAATATCCCAGTAAAGGACGTGTACTATGTCCATCGTCTTGAAGGGAATCTGTTATCTGTGAAGAAACTCACAAGGCAAGGAAATTAAGTTACATTTAAAGGTGTAAGCTGTATCGTCTCAAAAGAAGGTTACACACTAGCAGAATGAAAAGATCAAAGATGAGTTGTACCAGCTAAAATGCAAGGAAAGTGTATACACTGCTAAACATGAGCAGCACAATAATTGTGTTCATGTATGGCACAGGCGTCTTGCACATAGAGATCCAGAAGCAATAAGAAATTTAGTTAAAAAACAACTTGCTGATGATATTACAGTTGATCTGTGTAATCAGACAATGAAATGCACTACTGTAGCTGTCTTAAAGGGAAAATGTCAAGAAAATCCTTTCCTAAGAATAGTACTATAAAATCAGAACAGCTTCTGGACTTACACACAGATGTTTGTGGTCCAATGAGCACTCAAACTCCTGTAAAGAAGAAATCTTTTCTCACATTTATCGATAATTATTCAAGATATACAGGTGTCTATCTGTTTCACAATAGAGATGAATTTCTAGAGAAATTTGAAATATATCTTGCTGAAGTATATAACAAATTTGGGAGAATGCCAAAAATTCTGTGTGCAGATAACAGTACTGAATATACAAGTAATGAGTCACAAAGCGTTTTAAGGAAAAATGGAATGGTGTTTCAGACCACTGTACCATACATCCCTGAATAAAATGGTGTAGCAGAAAGAAGGAACCGGACACTTGGTGAAAGAAGGATGTTATTTGACGCAGATCTGCAAACCACATATTGGGGTGAAGCAATCATGACAGCTTGCTATTAGTGATGAGCAAACGTGCTCAGATAAGGGGTTAACCGAGCACGCTCAAGTCCTAACCAAGTATCTTTGGCATGCTCATATATTATGCTCGAGTCCCTTCCGTCTGCATGATTTGCAGCTGTTAGACAGCCTCAACACATGTGAGGATTCCTTAACCGCTTCCCGACCGCCCGTTGTATATAAACGTCGGCGCTTGCTGGGCTCTGTGCAGCGCCGACGTTTATAAACGATCGGTGGTCCCGCAGCGCTCAGGACCTGTAGGGTCCTGCAAGCGCTGCGGGTGTAGTGCAGAGCAACAGCTCTGACAGAGGACATCATCGGGGCCTGATTGGATCAGGTCCCAATGATGTTAACCCTTTGCTATCTTCTAAATGCCGCGATCTATAGCGATCATGGCATTTAGAAGATAGTGAGAGGAGAGGGGGTCGTCCACTTACCTCTCCGACGGCCCCCTGATGTCTGACAGGACCTGCCGTTGTCATGGCAGCTGGAGGGCATATGACCGCCTCTGGGTCTGCCATGTACGGTGTCCTGCTAGACTCAGTCTGCAGCTGAAGTCTAGCAGGAGGTACTGACAATTTTACACTGTCAGCAGAGCTCTCATGCAATGCAATACATGTCTATTGCATTGCATGAGAACAGTGATTAGAAAAATAAAAATTAATGTCCCATACAGGGACTAAGTAAAAATGTAAAAAAAAGTCTAAAAAATGTTTTCAAGCTATTAAAAAAAAAAATCACAAAATAAATAAAAATAAATAAATAAAATCTTAAATCAATAAATCTGTATTTTTATGCAAAACCAAAAAAAGTACAAATATTTGGTATCGCCGCGTCCAAAACAACCCGATCTATAAAACTGTCACACTAATTAACTCCTTCTGTGCACACCGTAAAAAAAAAAATCTATTCTTTTTCATCATATCGCCAAACAAAAAGTGGAATAAAATGCGATGAAAAAGCAAAATGGAAATAAAAATGGTAACGCTGAAAACGTCATCTTGTTCCGCAAAAAAAAAGCCGCCATACAGCTCCATCAGCCGAAAAATAAAAAAAGTTATAGCTCTCAGAATAAAGCAATGTAAAAAAATATTTTTTCTATAAAATAGTTTTATTGTGTAAAAGCGCCAAAACATAGAAAAAAAATATACAGTAAGTGTAGTATCACTGTAAACGTACTGACCCGAAGAATAACGCTGTCTTATCACTTTTACCACACGCAGAACGACGTAAAAAAAAAAACTTAAAAAACAATTCCTGAATTGTTGGTTTTTGTTCATTTTACCTCCCAAAAAAACGGAATAGAAAGCGATCAAAAAATGTCACATACCCAAAAATGGTACCAATAAAAATGTCAACTCATACCGCAAAAAACAAGCCCTTACATGACTCTGTCAGCAGAAATATGGGAAAATTATAGCTCTCAAAATATGGCGATGCAAAAACTAGATTTTGCAAAAATAAGCGTCTTTTAGTGTGTGTCAGCTGTCAGTCATAGCGCTCCGTCCCTCCCAGATCTCGCAGTATGGCTAAGCGGTACGGTACAGCCACATATGGGGTATTGCCACGTTTAGAATAAATTGTGTGACACATTTCGGCACCATTTTTACCCATTGCCCTGTGTGAAAATGTAAAATCTGAGGGTAAAACATTTTTTTTGTTGTAAAAAAAATAATTATGTTTTCTTCACTGCCCAATGGTATAAATTTAAAAATTAAAAAATACTCACTACTTCCCTAGATGAATTCCTTGAGAGGTGTAGTTTACAAAATGGGGTCACTTGTGGGGGTCTCTGCTGTCTCGGCATGTCAGCGACTCTTCAAATGTGACATGGTGTCTGCAACCTATCCCAGGTCCCGAACCCTGCCGTACACCAAAGCAGTGGTTTTCCCCCACATATGGGGTATCGGCGTACTCAGGAGAAATTGCATAACTAATTTCATGGTGCAATTTCTCCTGTTATCTTTATGATAATGCAAAATTAGGGGATGAAAAAAAATTTTTGTGGGAAAAATGTGAAAATTTTATTTTTACGGCTCAATATTATAAACTTCTGTGAAGCACCTGAGGGTGCAAGGTGCTCACTATACATCTAGATAAGTTCCCTAAGGGGTCTAGTTTCCAAAATGGTGTCACTTGTGGGGGGTTTCCACTGTTTAGGCACATCAAGTGCTCCCCAAATGCGACATGGCGTCCGCTAATTATTCAAACAAATTTTACATTCAAAAAGTCTAATGGCGCTCCTTCCCTTCAAACCCTGCAGTGTGCCCTAACAGTGGTTTTCCCTCACATATGGAGTATCAGCGTGCTCAGGAGGAATTGCACTACAAACTGTGTAGTCCATTTTTTCCTGTTACCCTTGTGAAAATAAAAAAATTGGGTCTAAAGTAACATTTTTGTGAAAAAAAGTTAAATGTTCATTGTTTTCTTCCACATTCCAAAAATTCCCGTGACGCACCTGAAGGGTTAATAAACTTCTTGAATGTGGTTTTGAGCACCTTAAGGGGTGCAGTTTTTAGAATGGTGTCTCTTTTGGGTATTTTCTGTCATAAGGCCCCTCAAAGTCACTTCAAATAAGATGTGGTCCCTAAAAAAATGTTTTTGTAAATTTTGTTGGAAAAATGAGAAATCGCTAGTCAACTTTAAACCCTTAGAACGTCCTAACAAAAAAAGATGTTGGTTCCAAAATTGTGCTGATGTAAAGTAGATATGTGGGAAATGTTATTTATTAACTATTTTGTGCGACATATCCCTCTGATTTAAGGGCATAAAAATTCAAAGTTTGAAAATTGCAAAAATTTTTAAAATTTTTGCCAAATTTCTGATTTTTTCACAAATAAACGCAAGTGATATTGAAGAAATTTTACCACTATCATGAAGTACAATATGTCACGAAAAAACAATCTCAGAATCAGGGGAATCAGTTGAAGCGTTTCAGAGTTATTACCTCATAAAGTGACAGTGGTCAGAATTGAAAAAATTGGCCTGGTCACGAAGGTGAAAACAGGCTCTGGCGCGAAGTGGTTAACAAACAGGCAATCCTTGCATGTGTTGAGACTGTCTAACAGCCGCAAATCAGGCAGACGCAGGGTCTCGAACATAATATACGAGCACCCGAAGATACTCAAATAATACCCAAGCGTGCTCAGTTAACCCCTTATCCAAGCACGTTCGCTCATCACTACTTGCTATCTTCAAAACAAACTATTGAAAAAGAACTGATCCAAAAAAGGGGAATAATAATCATGTGAACATGATCTCTTAAAAATATAATTTTATTATAAAGGTTAAAAAAGTCCAGCTGAAGCAACAACAATGTGAGTCACAATTTCAAAATAACAAGAAAAAGGATGTAGAAGTTTGGTTAGGTTCCTCAAGCATTGAGGAAGCAATAGAAAAATTAGGTGAACCTGAAATCAGGAGATTGTTGAGATCAAACAAGGGTATACTAGCTAAGTGTCTATCCTACTTTGTCAAAAAACTACCTGAGTCAGAGCCGCAGTCACAGAATGAGATTCAACAACTACCTGTCCATGAAAGACTGATGTGGATTAATGCTGCTAATGAGGGAATGAAGTCCCTTCATCAACTTCAAACTTGAAAGCTCACCAAACTACCACAAGGCAAAAA
Organism: Phyllobates terribilis; assembly: GCF_046119375.1. NCBI lineage: Eukaryota > Metazoa > Chordata > Amphibia > Anura > Dendrobatidae > Phyllobates > Phyllobates terribilis. The sequence continues at coordinate 380,726,070 of NW_027362765.1, read as the reverse complement.
AGCAATAAATGTAAATAGGTTTTAAGACAAAGTATGACTCTGAAGGCAAGGTTCACAGATTTAAAGCAAGATTAGTTGCAAAAGGAAAGTCTCAGAACTATGGTGAAGATTATGATGCCACATTTTCTCCAGTTGCTAAGCAGACCACATTCAGGACTCTGATGGCTATAGCTGCTGTACAAAAGATGTTTGTCAGACATTTGGACATCAAAACTGCTTTTTTAAATGGTGACATTGAAGAGGACTTGTACATGAGAGTGAAGAGAATCTCATTTGCAAACTACAAACATCTCTCTATGGTCTTAAGCAATCGACAAGAGCTTTACAAAGTGTTATTGGAAGAAGGATTTAAAAGAGGTCAAGCGGATTCGTATTTACACACAAAATGTACAGACAGAATGTGGATGTATATTCTCTTATACAAGGACGATGTGATTATGGTTCATCAAGAGTAAACAGAAATTGCAAAGATTACTAAAATTCTGAGTCAGCATTTTGAAACTAAAGACCTTGGAAATGTGATATATTATCTAGGAATCCGTTCCGAAGAGAAGAAGATGGAAATATTCTTCTAAACTAAAGAGCAAAAATCAGCTCACTAGGGGACTGCAACACAACACTATTGAACCCAGAGCAGTGTCAAAAGGTTGTTGGCTGGATAGCAGATAATGCTTCCAGTCACTTTGGCACCACCACCAGGTCAAGTGTCAGTAGCCGTGAATCTGGTCCGCATATTCCTCACCCTGAACCTCCTTCCTCCCACCATGCCGTGGGCCTGGAGACAACTGATCCCACACTTGGACACTCAGAAGAGCTGTTCACTTTTCCATTTGTAGATTCGGGCCTCTTGTCCGGCCAGCTTCAAGCGAGTAAAGGGGAGAATGCGTGTAGCGATCCCGAAATATTGGAGCAGCCACGGTCACACGAAGGTAACGTTGAAAAAGTGCAATTACTGTCGCAGGAGGTGGATGATGATGATGATGAGACACAATTGCCAGAAAATCAGGAGGAGGACCAGGGTGCAGAAGTGCAAGAGGAGGTAGTGGATGATATAGTAACTGACACAACCTGGCAGGGGGACATAGAGAGCGAGGACAGCAGCACACAGGGGGAGGGAGTCGTAGCACCACAACAGGCAGGAAGAAGCAGTTTGGTGGCCTCAGACACAAGGCAGGAATGCGTTCCTCGTAATGCCAACACGACGGAAGTTGCCAGTACAAATGTTAGGTCTTCCCAAGGCTGGTTATTTTTTAAAGACTCCGCAGATAACCCCAAAAAGGCCTTTTGAACCACCTGCCAGGCCATTATCAGCAGGGGTAGAAAAACTAGCAGCCTGACCACCACCAGCATGATCAGGCACGTGGCAGCAAAGCACCCGACCAAGTGGGCCGAACCCCAGGGTCCAGTAACAGTATCTGCGGGTGACACCACTGCTCCTTCTGCTGTTGTGCATGCACGCCAATCCTCTGTCCATGGCGCATGCCAAGATGCCTCCTGCCCTGCACCTGTTATTGCACAATCTCAACTAGCACCGTCGGCAAGCGTGTCCACATCCTTGTCCCAGCGTAGCGTTCAGTTGTCCCTACCCCAGTCCTTAGAATGCAAGCGCAAATACGCAGCCAACGCCCCACAGGCCACACTATTAAATTCTCACATTTTGAGAATGCTTGCGCTCGAAATGTTGCCAGTTAGGCTCATGGAGCCAGAAGCTTTCTGCGACCTGATGACGGCGGCCGTCCCTCGGTACTCAGTCCCCAGCCACCACTATTTCTCCTGGTGTACCATCCCCGCCTTACACGAGCACGTGTCCCACAACATTAGCTGTGCCCTCAACACAGTTACTGGGAAAGTCTACCTAACAACGGACACGTGGACAAGTGCTTGTGGGCAGGGACGGTACATCTCGCTGACGGCACACTGGGTTAACATAGTGGAAGCCGGGACCCAGTCGGACCTTGAGACAGAACATGTCCTCCAGACGCCGGGGATTGCGGGCCCTGGGTCAATCAGGGTTGCCCCCACATTCTACAGCTCCTGCACCTCCTCTTCCTCTTCAGCCTCCATCTCTGAAATGACCACATCAGTCGCAAGCTGGAAGCACTGCAGTACTGCCTCGGCCAAGCGGCAACAGGCTGTGCTGAAGCTAATATGCTTAGGTGACAAACCACACAATGCTGAAGAGTTGTGGACAGCTCTGAAAGAGCAGGTAGATCTGTGGCAGACACCGCTGACCCTACAGCCAGGCATGGTCGTGTGTGACAATGGCCGGAACCTAGTGGCGGCTCTGAGGCGAGGCAAACTCACACACGTACCATGCCTGGCCCATGTGCTTAACCTCGTGGTTCAAAACCTACCCGGATCTGCTTGTCAAAGTACGCCGCGTGTGTGCCCATTTTAGAAAGTCAGCTACAGCTTCCGCCGCCCTTGCCGTGCATCAGCAGCATTTGCAGCTTCAAGCTCACCAACTGTTCTGCGATGTTCCCACGCGTTGTAACTCTACATTGCAAATGTTGGAAAAGATTTGTGAGCAGAAGAGGGCAGTTGTTGAGTACCAGCATCAACAAGGCTGTCTGTATTCGGGTCAGACTCCACACATAACACCTGAGCAGTGGGCATGGATGTCAGACATCTGTGCCATCCTCCAAAACTTTGAGGACTCTACCAACGCGATGAGTGGTGATGATGCCATTATTAGCATCACCATCCCGCTTCTCTGTCTTCTGAAACGCTCTCTGCTCACAATTAAAGAGGATGCATTGCAGGCGGAGCACGATGAGATGGAGCAAGGAACCATACAGGGTGATTCCAAACAGCCCAGCCTCATCTCATCCCAACGTATAGACGGTACTACTGTCATATCGTCTGTACAGCGTGGATGGTCTGAGGACAGGGGTGAGGAGCATGGTCAGTTGACCTCTTGGTAAGGACACAGAAGTCTTGCCTCTTTACAGTTTGGCACACATGACTGAGATTATTACTCTGTCTTTCCAGTGACCCTCGCGTTGTCCAAATTTTGGGTGACAGTCAATACTGGTTGGTGACACTTCTAGACCCACGCTACAAGGAGAACTTTCTGTCTCTTATTCCCATGCTGGACAGGGCTCATAAAATGGGGCAGCACCAGAATGCCCTTGTTGCGGAATTATTAAAAAAATTCCCATCTGAAAACGCTGGCGGCAGAGGTCACGGTTCGTTGGACAACCAAGGCGTAAAGATGAGAGAGACACAATTGCAATCCAGCAGAGGCAGGGGAACACTGTCTAAGTTCTGGGACAGTTTTCTCAGACCCTCCCATCGCACAGGCTCTGAGGCACAGGGTACTTTTACAAGGAGGGAAAAGTTTTGGAAGATGTTGAGGGAGTACCTTGCCGACCGTACCAACGTCCTCCGTGGTTCCTCTGTGCCTTCTAGTTATTGGGTATCCAAGCTGGACACGTGGAATGAACTGGCTCTGTACGCCTTGGAGGTCCTGGCCTGCCCTGCTGCTAGCGTGTTATCAGAGCGGGTTTTTAGTGTCACCGGAGGAATTATAACAGATAGGCGCATCCGCCTGTCAACTGAAAATGCTGACAGGCTGACTCTTATAAAAATGAACAAGAGCTGGATTGGGCCAGACTTCTCAACACCACCGAATGATAGCAGCATAACAAACTCAAAAACAGTGTCTTTTTTTTGGAGGTCTAATTCTATTCCCACGCACCTCTCTCTTCACACCCAGCCATTGGGTATACGCTTCCTGATTTTGTCTATTTTCTCTTGTCCTCCTCCTTCTCTTCATCCTCCACCACCATATCACCACCATATCTACCATATCACCATATCTATGTCTCTTGCAAGGGGCATTAGAGTTCCTCCAAATTTTTGGCAGCCGTTGTACTCACTGCATACCCTACTCACTGCATACCCTGTAACTGTATAGCAGACCCTCTTCTTTCTACTAGGAACATGTCGTTACTGTGGCCCTGCTCTAAGTGTTTTCAAATTGTTAGTGGGGTATTTCTCAATTTTTGGCAGCCCTTGCAGTCACAGCATGGGCATTTCAACTATAGGAGACCCGCTCCTTTATAATGGGAACATTTTTTGTTACTGAAACCCTCCTCAATGTCTCTTCAAAGAGGTATGGGGTTTCATCCAAATTTTTGGCAGACCTTGCAGTCACTGTGTAGCAGTGTCCAAAGAACACCGCAAGGCAGATTCAAGTATGGGACAGCAGACGAGAAGGCTGAAACAAAACTCCGGCTTTATTATGTACAAAGGAATTATATGCCAGGAGATGAAAATAACAATATTTACAATAACGATATTACCAACATGAACATAGAAAGATATAGCTGGAGCAAGTCACAAACTATGCTCCAGCTGTGGCAAAGAAAGCTCAGAACAAACAGTGCACAATAACTTTCACAAACTACTCTGAGCTAATCCCCTATCTGGCTTTCCGCTAGTCGGGCCATGCTGCTACAGCATCCTAGCTACAGAAAACTACACTAAACCCTAAGAGTTCACGCTGATGAGTCACTCACGGTTGCGCAGATAGCGGCCGCCGCTTGTTCCTGGTCTGAAAGAGCCGGATGAATTCAGTTGGGTCCTTTGCTTGTAAATGGGATCTCTTTCTTGCAGATAGCAGGCAAGTCTTGTTTCACTCTCACAGAAATGGCTGACACGCTGTGTTGTGTGTTATTTCAAGTCCTCAATGTCCAGGGAAAACATTCAGGAAAAGGATAAATTTCACTTCTACTTGACACAGTCCCCAACAACAAAACTTGCTATAGTCTGTAATCTTCTCTTTCCATAGAGTAACAGTGTCTTCTTTATAGTCTCTGATCAGAAACCTGCAGGAGTCTCTCCGTTACTTCAGACACACACGAGGTACAGTACAGACCAAAAGTTTGGACACACCTTCTCGTTTAAAGATTTTTCTGTATTTTCATGACTATGAAAATTGTACATTCACACCGAAGGCATCAAAACTATGAATTAACACATGTGGAATTATATACTTAACAAAAAAGTGTGAAACAACTGAAAATATGTCTTATATTCTAGGTTCTTCAAAGTAGCCACCTTTTGCTTTGATGACTGCTTTGCACACTCTTGGCATTCTCTTGATGAGCTTCAAGAGGTAGTCACCGGAAATGGTTGTCACTTCACAGGTGAGCCCTGTCAGGTTTAGTAAGTGGGATTTCTTGCCTTATAAATGGGGTTGGGACCATCAGTTGTGTTGTGCAGAAGTCAGGTGGATACACAGCTGATAGTCCTACTGAATAGACTGTTAGAATTTGTATTATGGCAAGAAAAAAACAGCTAAGTAAAGAAAAACGAGTGGCCATCATTACTTTAAGAAATGAAGGTCAGTCAGTCCGAAAAATTGGGCAAACTTTGAAGGTGTCACCAAGTGCAGTTGCAAAAACCATCAAGCGCTACAAAGAAACTGGCTCACATGAGGACCGCCCCAGGAAAGGAAGACCAAGAGTCACCTCTGCTTCTGAGGATAAGTTTATCCCAGTCACCAGCCTCAGAAATCGCAGGTTAACAGCAGCTCAGATTAAAGACCAGGTCAATGCCACACAGAGTTCTAGCAGCAGACACATCTCTTCAACAACTGTTAAGAGGAGACTTTGTGCAGCAGGCCTTCATGGTAAATAGCTGCTAGGAAACCACTGCTAAGGACAGGCAACAAGCAGAAGAGACTTGTTTGGGCTAAAGTACACAAGGAATGGACATTAGACCAGTGGAAATCTGTGCTTTGGTCTGATGAGTCCAAATTTGTGATCTTTGGTTCCAACCATCGTGTCTTTGTGCGACGCAGAAAAGGTGAACGGATGGACTCCCACCGTGAAGCATGGAGGAGGATGTGTGATGGTGTGGGGGTGCTTTGCTGGTGACACTGTTGGGGATTTATTCAAAATTGAAGGCATACTGAACCAGCATGGTTACCACAGCATCTTGCAGCAGCATGCTATTCCATCCGGTTTGCGTTTAGTTGGACCATCATTTATTTTTCAACAGGAGAATGATCCCAAACACACCTCCAGGCTGCGTAAGGGCTATTTGACCAAGAAGGAGAGTGATGGGGTGCTACGCCAGATGACCTGGCCTCCACAGTCACCAGACCTGAACCCAATCAAGATGGTTTGGGGTGAGCTGGACCGCAGAGTGAAGGAAAAAGGGCCAACAAGTGCTAAGCATCTCTGATAACTCCTTCAAGATTGTTGGAAGACCATTTCCGGTGACTACCTCTTGAAGCTCATCAAGAGAATGCCAAGAGTGTGCAAAGCAGTCATCAAAGCAAAAGGTGGCTACTTTGAAGAACCTAGAATATAAGACATATTTTCAGTTGTTTCACACTTTTTTGTTAAGTATATAATTCCACATGTGTTAATTCATAGTTTTGATGCCTTCGGTGTGAATGTACAATTTTCATAGTCATGAAAATACAGAAAAATCTTTAAACGAGAAGGTGTGTCCAAACTTTTGGTCTGTACTGTATCTACTTCCTGGTTCTTCTCTCTCAGCACATACCAACCAGAGCACGGGGAGGCGACTAGTCCAAAAACAAGACTCAGAGGGGAGAATGATGCCTTAAAGTCACAGTGTATTCAATGTCTAATAAAAGAGCCGATCCCCTACATGCCTTCCCACTTAAAGTTTGGCGTCCTCGGCCTCGCTGTATAACTCTGAAAGAAATAAAGGCTTCATGCAGTGGTATACAACACAGGACCACTTTCATCACAATACATATGGGTGGACAAAATAAACTGATCAGCATTGTACCTTTCTGGTGGAATCCCTGCATTACGCATATTGGATCTCCGGAAATCTTGACTGTCCTCCATAGGCATAACGGCCGTGTGACTGTCCTCTTCAACTGAAGGTTCGGCTGGAGCCGTGGTTTCCTCTTCTCCGCAAGCTGGCAATGCATCCTGGTCAGGAATGTCAACTCCCACTGACTGGGGACCTTCCGCAGACTCCGGAACGGTCCACCAGTCTTCAACAAAGTCACTGTCAGGAAAAACTGGTCTTGGTGAAGGACTAGGAGGAGTAACTCTTGGGACAGGTGTTGGGTCCTCGGAGCAGCATGGTCGTAACATATTCCTATGTAGAGTTCTCCGACAAGACTCCTCATTTTCAGCTTGCACTTTGTACACTGGACCGTTGGAAAACACTCTCTTGATCACTTTGTATGGTTGTACCTCCCAACGTCCTCTCAGTTTCCCTTTGGGGTTATTTCTCGCACCAGCACTCGGTCTCCAGGCTGGAACGGAACTTCCTGAATTGGCGGTTGACTGTTGTACACCTTCTCTTGTAGTCGCTGGCCTGCTAGCTGGCGGATTGTCTGAAGTCATCGCCGATACTCTTTCACCCAGGAGGTGGTAGATCATTCAAATAGATCCTCTGGCTGTTCCAGATTTAGCTCGATGATTTCTCGGCAGGTTCTACCAAACAGTAGTGTGTATGGGGTATAACCTGTGGTGGTGTGGACCCGATTGTTATAGGACCAGACTAGTTTGGGTACATAGTCAGGCCAATGTGTCTTCTTGTCTTCTTCTAATGTCCTAAACATTTGAAGCAGAGTTCGATTAAAGGACTCACAGGCCCCATTCTCTTGGGGGTGATATGGGGTGGTTCAGGACCTTTCAATGTCGTACAGTTGGTATAGTTCCTCCATCAGTTTACCCTGAAAACACGCTCCTTGGTCTGAATGGATCCGGTTCGGACACCCATAAACCCGGATGAAATCCTGACAGACGGCTCGCGCAGCAGACTCAGCTGTCTGGTCCCGAGTCGGGGTGATCACCGCAAACTTGGAGAAGTGGTCAGTCATTACCAGGCAGTACTGTGGGCCTCTAATCGATTGTCCCACTAGGAGGTAATCTATCATCAACACTCCAAGTGGCTCCTTGGTCCGTATGGTCTGTATGGGTGCCTTCTGTTCTGTGCTTTTGGTGAGGTCACACACTCGACACTGTCGACACACTTCTTCAACCGTCTCCTCCAGCCGGGGGCAATAAACATAACGCTGCAGCCACTTGTAAGCTTTTCTAGGGCCGAGCTACAAACTCATGAGCTTCTTTAGCAATTTCTCATGCCACTCTTCCTGGGACTACTACTTGCCATCTCGCCTCTAAGTCAGCAGGCTGTTGCCACTTGCGATATAGAACGGCTTCTCAAACTTTCAATCTATCCCACTGGCGTATCACGGACTTCGTTTCGAGACCTAGGGCAGCTCTTTCTTCCTTGTCAGGCCATTTTCCTTGGACTACCCAGCTTTTCACTTGCTGCAACCCCGCATCCTCATCTTGGACCCGACCCCATTCTTCATAAGTCCTTCCCAGTGACTTGGGTAGATTTCGAGTCTCCCCCCTCGACTGTACAGCTACCACAATGGGTGTGAATTTGCGGAAATCTGGGATCTCCTCTTCTTCTAGGTGCTCATCACAGTCTTCTCCCAGAGTCTCGAAGGTTACTCTTCACAATCCATCAGCGTTGGTATTCTCCATGGCAGAGTGGTAGCGAATCAAGAAGTCAAATTTCGCAAGACGAGCAACCAAACGCTGCTCCATGGCCCCCAGCTTGGCAGTGTCTGGATGGGCCAACGGGTTATTATCCATTCGCACTTGGATCTTGGCTCCCGTTAAGTACTCTGCGAATTTCTCCGTCATGGCCCATACTAGGGTGAGGAGTTCTAGCCGAAAGGAGCTGTGGTTATGGGGGTTCCGCTCCTTATCCCTCAAGGACCTACTGGCATAGGCGATGACTCTTTCATGCCCGTCTTGAATCTGCGAGAGGACTGCTCCTAGTCCATGAAAACTGCCATCCGTGTATAAGAGAAATGGTCGGTTGAAATCTGCGTAGGCCAAGATGGGGGCTGACGTCAGGGCGTCTTTCAGTGTCTGGAAGGCCTCCTCCTGTTTCTGTTCCCAGGGTATGCCCTGGTTTCTTGGTCCCCCAACAGTCCCCTCTCAGTAGCTCATGCAGCGGGTCCGCTATTTTTGCATAGTCTTTAATGAACCGCCGGTAGTACCCGGTTAATCAAAGGAAGGCCTTTAACTCCTGTAGGGTTCTAGGTGCTGGCCATTGTTGTATCGCAGCAACTTTAGCTTGGGAAGGCACCTTGTGGCCCTGGTACTCAATCTCTTTCTTGAAAAGATGACACTTCTTCGGCTTTATCTTCAGGCCATGGGTCCGCAATCGTCCGAGCACCTGCCCGAGTCTGTCCAGATGCTCCTGAAAAGTAGCAGAGTAAACGAGGATATCATCCAGGTATATCAGAGTAGCTTCAAAGTTTAAGTCACCCAAACACTTCTCCATCAAGCGCTGGAACGTCCCCGGCGCGTTGGATAATCCGAACGGCATCCTATTAAATTCAAACAGTCCCATGGGGAGTATGAACGCTGTCTTTGACTTGTCCTTTTCTGCCACCGGTACTTGCCAGTACCTGCTAGCCAAATCCAGAGTAGAGAAGTACTTCGCTTTTCCTAGGGCCGTCAAAGATGAGCATTTATGTAACAAAAAAATAAGTTTGACGGTCATCCCCTTTCCAAACACTTTGCTGAAAAACATGGGGGCTCTTTACAAAACATTCAAGTGACAGGCATACAACTGGTACACAGACAATGGCGCCAAGGCGACTTTATCAAACTGATGTCACGTACAGAAAGTCCAATGGATTTTTTATCTTGACACACTGTAACCAAAAGACTTAAATTCAGAGATTGAACTCTTTGCCTTCAATGAGTGACAGCTGCAATCCATCTGCAGCAGCTGCCATTCAACCAATCATAACGATGTGATGCATATAAAAGGGACCCCTGACCAGCCCTGGACCAACCCTGAGGAAGGAAACCGTTGTTTCTGAAACGCGTAGGTCTTTTTTGGTCCCTACAGGCTCCCGTACTTGGTACATACCACGTGACACAGCGTCACGCAGTTCCTTCAGACCTTCACAACCACGCCGACGCCAGGAGAACGCGGGAAGCATTGAGTCACCGGCCGGGATTCTGCTCCTTCCCCCTCTCCTTGTTATTTTCATACACTTGCTGGAACACGGTGGAGAACACCCGCCTTACCGCGCGGCCTTGCCGGCCTTCCAAGCATCACCGACCGCCTGCACTCTGGATCCCCGAGGACCTGGACGCCAGTACTGTAAGTGAAGGCCTTACCTGCAGTCTCATCACCCCTTCTGTTAAGCACTTAAACAGGCAGCCGCTCACCACAACACCAACGCTTCTGCATAAAACTGCAAGTGTGCATATGGAACCAGCTACCTGAGTGGAATCTCAAGCACATAATCCACCCTACTCTGCAGTACCTATCTTCCTCTACCACAGGGGCTACCAGTTGCAGATAGAGACTCCACACTGCTTTGCTATAGCTCCCTCACAGAGCAAAGGGGATACTGGATCGCTGAATCAGCAGTGAAGTCTACTCCGCTAACCACCTTTGACAGAGAATGTGGGCTGGAATTCTTCTATTGCTTCCATCTTCAGCAGTTTGTGTTTATGTCCAGTAAACAGTCACTGCCAAGGATATCTGCCATAAAAGCCAGCCAGTTATTACAAAAAGACTCTAGTCACTTCAGGCTACACTACGTCCATTGAACAAAAAAGGACTACGTGGCACTCCTATTGTTTTAGGTGCTCAGATAGGATTCAACTCCAATATAGATAACAACAGAAACCTGGTACTCCAAAAATGTGATGAAAAGGATTTTCAAGAGTTTTTATTATATGATTCTTCAAAATGACGTTTCGGCCTCAAATGGCCTTCATCAGAACAAGGTCCTACGTCCATTGATTCAGCAGGTAACCTTATTGTCCTTCCTGCCGCTTCATCATAGTGGCGATTTATTTAGTCTTATTACCTCTGTCACACGGTGCCATCTTATTCTCAGCCTCTGAGAGCCCATCTACGTACCACCCTCAAGGGCTGTGTTGACTCCCACTCAGAAGTAACTTACAGGTATATATCCATATCCTAACATTTTCTCTATTGTCTTAACCACTTTTTACCTTACCTGTCTATTTTTCCTTCAGTGCACAGAGAAGGTTTCCTACCCAGATCCTCCCTCCATAACACCCCTCCCCCACCCCTAGGAAGGTAACTGTTTTTCCATCCACAGTTCCACAGGCAATTATTAGTGCACCTGAGGTTCTTATCTTTTTTTTTTCCTCTCTTTTCTCCTCCAGGGGATGACCGCATTCTAAGTCATATTATACCCATTGGAAAACTAAGGACCATTCTATATACTAAACCAAAAGCTACAAGGAAATCTTTTACTCCCTGCCTACAACGGTTTTCATCTTTTAAATACGCCGATTTTATCCGCACACCATCTTTTATCTCTAATAATTGTTTTAACTGAACCAATAAAATTGCTAGTTTTTACTCACTACTGTACCATTCTAATTATTATTACCATTACCTTGGTTTTTTAACTACCCCATTGATATCACTCCTTTTCCCCCTACGTCTCCAGCGCAAGTTGCTTATTTTATTAATTTTATATTTACTTGACAACCCATGGTAGGTGTCCTTACTTGCAGCAGGAAACATCAGGGAGACCCATTAGCGCCACTATATACCATTTTGACAATTTTATACTTATTTTACCACAATAAGAGGCTGCTTTATCGGGTCAATAATCCTCTGCTTTTCTCCCCAAACAAAATGGGTGACCTCTGGTCTGACAGAAAGGACCGCATTGAAAACATCCATAAATTCTTCCACACAGCCCAACAACAACCACTCCCTGAGTCCTACCCTGAGAACCTCAATGCCATAAAATAAACTCTTAAAACCCTGGAACAGCTGCTCCTAAATGAAATGAGGGACTTGTGGGAAGTAGCCACATTAGAACGCTATCTCACCTTTGATCGTATTCCCGCAGGTCTCTTAGTCTCAAAACCACTATCCGGGGATATAGACGACCCAGCCACTCTCCAAGAATGGGATATAATTAGTGTTGAGCGAGCATGCTCGACACTGCTCGGTACTCGCCCGAGCATCTCACTACTCGGGATGTTCGGCGAGCACCGAGCATTTCCGGGTTACTCGGGCGGGCGCTCGGGTCTCCGCCCTGCATGTTTGGCGCTCTTTACAGAGCCAATGAACATGCAGGGATTGCCAGCCAGTCACTGTAATGCCGCAGCCATTGTGGACATTACATTGTGGGCATTACAGTGATTGGCTGGCCGCACAGCGTCACCTCGAGTATTTAAAACCGGGCGCCGCCATCTTGGACACAGTTGCCCGGGATCAGACAGTGTAGGGACAGCGCTGCTGAGCTAGGGAGAGATATATAGTGCGAAATAGGTAGTGTAGGGTCTCCAAAGCCTGCCAAATCAAACAAACAGTCCTTCTCAGGACTAATATCCATCCCAGATCTCAGGCAGGCAGGCAGGCTGTATAGGAGACGCAGTGGTTATACCAACAAACGCTGCATTACAGTCCTGTGTGCTCCTGTTGCTCAAATTGCTAGACTTAGCTCCAGGTCTCGGAGGCCAGGAAAAATCCTTTTTTTTTCATCTAAGTCCTCTTTTTTTTTTTTCCTCCTTCAGACTGTGCAAATACCCATCTTATTAACCTTTTGGTGTCCCCCCGCCCCCCCCCCCACAAAAAAAAGAGTGTGTCTGTGAGTGTTCAGACACAAATATATCTGTTTAAAAGATTGTGGTGTAGGCCACATAACTATAACTGTGGTTTTGCAGTTCCACGGTTCAAATCTCTGTATTATCCAGCTTTTGGCCTTTTTTCCGTAAAAAAAACAGTAATAGTGTCTCCCTGACTGTTCAGACACAAATATATCTGTTTAAAAGAGTCTGGTGTACGCCACATAACTATAACTGTGTTTTTGCAGTTCCACGGTTCAAATCTCAGTATTATCCAGCTTTTGGCCTTTTTTCCGTAAAAAAAAAACAGTAATAGTGTCTCCCTGACTGTTCAGACACCAATATATCTGTTTAAAAGATTCTGGTGTAGGCCAGAGAAATAGAACTGTGGTTTTCCTCTTCCACGTTTCTAATCTCCTTTTTATTACCCTTTTTCCATTGATAGTGCGAGTGTAAGCTATTTTACTTCATTTACAATGGGCAAGGCTCATGGCAAGGGACGTGGAACTGGACGTTCTGGTGATGGTGTGTGCAGAGGACGGGGCTGTGGCCAAGGTGAAAATGTGCCAGAACCAACAGCCACATCTTCTCGCTCCCACTTCTTGACTGAATTACTAGGGAAGCACACAACAACACTAATATTGCGAACTGATCAGTGTGAACAGGTTATTAATTGGATAGCAGATAATACTTCCAGTTACCTGGGCACCACCACCTCCGGTCTGTCTTCCAAACGGTCAAGTTTTAGTAGCCGTGAGTCTCGACCGCATACTCCTCCTCACCCTGATGCTCCTTCCTCCCACCATGCCGAGTGTCGTCAGACAGCAACTGATCCCACAGTTGGACACTCTGAAGAACTGTTCACTGGTCCATTTCCATATTTGTGCCCCTCGCCTGCCCCGCTTGAAGTGGTGAAGAGGAGATCCCATGTAGCGATGGCCAAATATTTGAACAGCCACAGGAAGTCGACGCTGGCAGTTTGTCACAAGAGGTGGACGATGACGAGACACAATTGCCAGGAAGTGAGCAGGAGGATCGTGGTGAGGAAGCGGAAGAGGAGGAGGTGGTGGATGATCTAGTAACTGACCCAACATGGCAGGAGGACACGCAGAGCGAGGCCAGCAGCACACAGGGGGAGGGAGGCAGAGTACCCCAACAGGCAGGAAGAAGCAGTGTGGTGGCCGCAGACAGAAGGCGGGCAACAGTTCCCCGTAACACCAACACGAGGGATGTTGCCAGTACAACCGGTAGGTCTTCCAGAGTCTGGAATTTTTTTAAAGACTCTGCTGATAACCCCAAAAAGGCCATTTGTACCAGCTGCCATGCCAGCATCAGCAGGGGTGACAAAAGTACCAGCCTGACCACCACCAGCATGATCAGGCACATGTCAGTAAAGCACCAGACTTTGTGGGGCGAACCCCAGGGTCCACGACCAGTGACAGCGGGTGTCACCACTGCTTCTTCCGCTGTTGTGCGTGTAATAGAACCCCCTGTTGTGCGTGCAAGGCAATCCCCTGTCCATACTGCATGCAACGATGCCCCCTCCTCTCGGTCTTCACTTGTTATGGCAGTTTCTCAAGAAACAGCATCAACGTCCACGTCCCACCACAGCGTTCAATTGTCCTTATCTCAGACCTTTGAACGAAAGCGGAAATTCGCAGCCAACGCCCCACAGGCCACAGTCCTAAATTCACACATTTCACGACTGCTTGCGTTGGAAATGCTGCCTTTTAGGCTGGTGGAGACTGAATCCTTCCGCAACCTTATGGCGGTGGCCGTCCCTTGGTACTTGCACTACTTGCTGGGAAACATGCAAAAAGTCACAAAAAATGGGTCAAAGGAGAAAAATAAAAAAAAAAGTGCATTTTCTTTTTTATTTTGTGCAAAATTTATGAAACAAGTGTGCCATTTTGAAGAATTTAGCAGAAAGTAAAAAAAAAAAAAAAACTCAGCCATGAAAACTTCAAGACAAAAAAGAGACTTTAAAATGAAAAAAAAAATCCACTATGCAAATTATGATTCAGCCCTCAAATTTTTTTTATTCCTGCTTGCAGTCATTTTGACATCTACGGTGTTGTACATTCGTGTAGTGTACAAATGACTCACATTGCGACTTAAATTTCAGAGGCTTAAAGGGTTATTCCCACATTATCACTGACAGCTCAGTGGATTACAACCCTGATATATGTAATATTGGCAGATGCAATGCATTTACAAGAGCGCTCACTGCTCCAGAACTTCCAGAACTCGCCTCCTGAAGACCACCATTTCAGAAGCTTTTGCTTACCTGGTTGCACGGATACATTTAGTTCTTTTATGCTGAACCGCTCTAGTCTTCATTCCCGGAGAACTCACAGCTCAGCGTTACATTGATTTAGTGATGGAACCTGTGGTGTGGCCATTTTTACAAAGTGTCCCAAGAACTATTTTTCAACACAACTCCAGGCCACATGGTTGCTTGTGGTGTGAGCAGCCTGCTTGGTTTAAACCTGCTTCCAAGGCTTCAGCGTCTTTGGACTTGTCTCCACATCTGGACCATCATTGGTCAGTGATTAAACAGGAGCTGCCAGCAGTGGATCTTGATGATTTGTCCATGTGCATTCAGCGCAGAAGAACATTCCTTGGACGACCATTAAAAACCTCACTAATAACAGCCGAGGCTGGAAGTGCTGAGATTTCTGCACCTGGCTCTGACTCCTGATGAAGAAATCCAGATCAGTAACAGGTCTATCGATCCTGTGATTTCCATCATTCCACAACTTTTTCTTTTGATAATGCAATTTAAATATTGAGGTGTATATATATATATATATAAAATTAAATAAATTATTATATATAAGACCACGTCGTGCCCATTTACACTTATAAAAAAAAAAAAAGTGCAACCCCTTAAAGTCTGAAATCAGGATGCCCAATGATCATAGTTCAGACTAAGTTCTCAAATGAAATTCTAAGATTTATTGCTTCATTCCCCCAAGGACTCAGATCTAGGAATAGCGTGTCGTTGCAGGCGTGAATATAGTGGTGTCATCTCCCTAAAGAAAAATATTTCTAAGTAGCTGTAATCACATCAGGTGACTAAATGACATCACCGCAGGTCCTGACAGTACACCGCGGGACGCCAAGGAGAGAGGACGTGGCCGGGAGCAGACCGGAGAGGTGAATATACAGCTTTTTTATTTCTTTTATTCACCGCGTGGTAGCTGGAATGAGAGGAGTTGTAGTCTCGTCTTCATCCTGGGTACCACACGCACCGCGATTACGCTGCAAATTCGCGGCCATTGAATTTAATTGAAACGCAGCAACTCCACATACACCTGCGGGTTTGCTGCGTTTCAATGTTCCTCAATGGCCGCGAATTTGCAGCGTAATCGCGGTAGAAATGGTCATGCTGCGTTTTGCAAAGCAATGCAAATTCGGCGCGCAAATTAGCGCATCATGTGCACAGCACATCCCAATTCACATTGCTTTGCATGGCAGACTGTTTTACAAGCGTTTTCGCATGCCGTAAAAACGCTACAAAAACGCTACGTGGGCACATGGCCTTAGAATGTGAGAACTTTCGCTCCTGCAGGAGACGGAGGTGTCAAAGGGTTTTCTCACCGAAATCACTGCCGGTCAACAGCTAGATCAGCTGTGTACAAAAGTCAATCTGTTCATACATTTAAGATGTCAAAACGTTCCCTAGACTGGACTGTCTCATGTAATTACCCCTAATAAGTGTTTGCATATGGAATATATTATAAATATTAGGGATATAACAAACTGAACTACTTAAGGACCTCAAAACTTATAATTGGCCAAAAAGGCCAATTTTTGCAGGTCGGCCCGACTAGGTCATGTGTATGATGTTAGGCTTACCAGGTAAGGTGGATCCCCTAAGCCTCATGTTCAATTGGGCACACGGCCCCTGGGCGTGGATGCAGCGAGCAGGGAGGCACATGGGCAGCGATGACTTGGCACACAGGAAACTCAAAAATGACAGAGGAAGTGGAACCCAGCAGGGATGAAGGCAAGTTGGAAATAGAGCAATCACAGGTAATGGAGCAAACCAAACCTGGACCACTACAGTCTCAATCCCAAGACACAGGTGTGTATCTAAAATGGGCCTTAAATAGGTCTAAGGAGATGATGTCATTGAGCCACTCCAGGCATCCTACAAAACCATAAACTGAGCACAGCAGAGTTAAGCGAACCCAGGGGAAGGATTCAGCACCCGGGAAACATTGGACGGGTATATAACAGGCAGGTCCGGCCTCTTGTTCCTCTCCCAACATCAGATGTTGGAGGATATAGAGATTGGTTAATCTGAATATTTTTCCTCCTGGAGATAATCAGCAGCCGGCGTTACTCTGCCCTCCCCATTGAGCACACACAAACATTAATGTGCATTGGGGAGTCAGGAGACACCGTGGTCAGCTGGACAAGCATTTGGCCAAGAATTTGTCAAAAATTATTAATGGTGAAAAGACTAACGAGGAAAAAAAAAAAGTTGTGTTCCTAATTGGAGTCATAAATGTGTTTCGTCCTTGAAATAAAAAAATGACCGACTTAAAGTTGTTTGAAAATCCAATTGATATTGACACAACAGCTGAATGCATTCTTACACGCGAGCACGCTGCCCCGCAGGTCTAGGCAGGTCGTACTAGATGAGAAGATAGATAATTACAGTCATACATCACATATTTATACTGTGATCAAAACAAAAACATGACTTCATTTTTTTTTTGTTTTTGTTTGTTTTAACGCTATGTATTTCAAGAATTTTTATGTGAATTTTTCTTTGCAGTCAATTATGGTGTATCATATTTTGTTTTGAGATGTTTTCCCCTCATTAGTGCAAAGCTTCAAATCTGATCCGGCTGGGTGACAGGTCTCTGTAGGTGATGTAAGGGGTAACATTTCTCTTTGGGAGAGTGCCAATCGGCGGAGTCTTATAGGCCATGCAATGCTTCTCTGGGAAAGTAATTATGCTCTTCACTGAGGATGAATGGCCAGCTTACTTTGACAAGGTTTCACAGAGGTCCGAATTTGGTCCACGTATTGGTCACAATGTCTGGACTGATCCCGGTCTTCTCACTTGAGCGCAACAACTTCATATATGCCCATGAAGCCGCTGAGGTAAAGTCACAACAAAACGTAGCCATTTGGCTAACATTGTAAAATAAAACTACGGCACTATATGGCTAAAATCTATAGGAGCTGGTTGGGTGCACCGTTCTGAAAGACTAGGTTTTACTATGGAGTTGAGTCCCCGGATTTGAGACCATTACAGCCTCCACTCTCTAGGAAGTCTTTCGACAATTTTTTGGAGTTTGTGAGAGGTCAGGAGATAGAGGTAGACAAGATGCCCATCTCACAGTTGGTGTTTCAATTCCTTACAAAGGTTTTGGATGGGGTTGAGGACACGGCTCTGTGCAGTCACTCCATGTTTCACACAAAGCTCATGACACCATCGTTATTGAGCGCACCTGTTTTAAGCGACCATTGTACAGAATGTCTATGTATGCTGTCACATAAAAATTTCACTTCACTGAAATGAAGTAGCCATGCCCAAAAACAACAATCCGATACCATTACTCATCCTCCATCACGTTTTGTCGTCAGTCACTAGTTATTCCAGAAGGACAATGACGCACCCCTGGGCCTGTGTCGCGCAGCGTTGCGCACGCGGGAGCTTACCCGGAGCCGGATCTGTTGAGGGTTGTAGTCTCGTGGCGGTGACCCGGTCCATGCCCAGGGAGTCAGACTAAGTGGCGCTGTATTAGCGGTAGATGTTGGACGACTACGCCACCCGTTGAATGCAGCGAAGGAGCTGCCGCTGCAGGGCAGACCGCTGAGGCTGGTGGTAGGATTGTGCAGCGTGATAGTATCACCCCCAACGGGAGGGGTATGGCCTCAGGGCAGCCGACGTGGATGATGGGGTAGCAGGGATCACTCAGAGACTATGCGGTGTGATTCAGGGTCTTTACTGGTGACAAAGATAGACCCTCCCGGAGTACTGGCTAGCGATCGGGGCCTGGACAGTCCTTGAGCAGATGGGATCTCCCCTGGCCAGGCGGAGTTGTAGGCCTCCCAAACTGACTGTACTCTTCTGGCTACCTTGCTAGAGGCGGGTATAAGTAGCCCACGTCCCTGAGTGTACCGTGTGGTGCTCACCCGTATGGCCGGTGACTCGGGGCCTTCTAGTGGCGTCCGCTCCACGACGGCGGTGCTGGTCCCACGCGTGTGACCGTGCCTTCGGGTTCCTTGGCCAGAGGACCTGAAATCCCCTGCTGGGCGGTTTCTGCTGCTGGGTAAAGATTAGTCCCCACAGCCTCGGACTCCGGGTCCGGTGATAGCTTCTCAGTCAGGGCGAGCGCTGCAGCTGCCAGCCCCTGACTCCTTATAGCACTGCTCCCACAGAGCTCCTGATGTTCTTTTCCTATATCTGCTTCTCTTCTGTCTCTACTTCTTCTCTACTCTCTAACCCTGCCTCAGCCCTAGGTTTATATAGGGGAAGTTCTTCCCCTCCCAGGACTGGGCAGGAGGTGTGGCATGCACAGGATCCCTGACCAAGAGACCTCCCACCTGCTCTCAGACATAACATTGCTGTTACTGTGGAAACCAGACCCCTGGGGTGCCACATTCCCCCCTAGTGAAATTTAGTACTCCGGGACTAAACATATTTTTAAACATAACAAGGTATAAACAATAGTACAATAAGAAAAACATATAAAGATGGTCACGGCGTGTCCGCAACCGGGTGCAGTTTTTGAAGAAAAGCAAAGTGTCCATTTCACCAAAACAGGGAGACGTAACCAGGTAGGGGTCTGTCCTGCCCCGAGTCCTTAACAGTCTTTAGTCCATTCCTAGGTTACGCTCCAACCATGTACAAGGATTCCCGGTAAATCCACCAAGGACTCCTATAAATAACTAGAAACACATAATTATACACAAGCAACAAGAAAAACAGGTAACCACAAATAAAACAATTTATACACTTCAAATCCTCCAACGTGCGGGTAACTGGCCTCTAGTGGCCCTAGTGGACCTACGGAGCTGACTGTCTAGCCCTGAACTACAGGGTGTAGGAGCTGTCAAGGGTAAACTGGGCAGCTGTCTACCGGCTCTTTGGCTCACTAGGGGTACGGCAGGCTCACTATAAGCAGAGGGTTGATCCTCCTGTTCTGCTTGTGTGGAGTCTTCTGCCTCCTGGACCGGCTGCTCTTCCAGCTCTACCTGTTGCTCCGTAGGCACTTGGGATGCTGGTTGGAGGAACGTGAGGACGGGTACCACAACTGCAGCATTGACTTGAGTCCAGGACCGAGGGAAGTCTCCGAGCACAGTACTAACCATATCTTCCCTTTCCTCTACGGGTCGATGGTCTTCTTGTTCCTCTTCAGGGTTCCGTAGCTGTTCAGGACACTTCTTCAGGTGATCCCGGGATACAATGGCTATGGTCTCCCCTCCGTCTTTACTGATGGTACAGACTTTCGGGTTCTCGTGGCTTGAGGGCAGTACGGTGTACGGGTCCTTCTCCCACTGGTCGTCCAACTTGTGGAGCCGTCTTTTCCTCTTCAAGACCTGCTCTCCGGGTACCAGGGGAACAGCGGGAGCATACTGGTTGTAAGTTTTCTCTTGTCTTTCCCTAGCCTGACAGAGACTTCGCTCCACGCTCTCCTGTACTTTCCGGTACTGCTGCTGCCTCTCTGTGTCCCAGTCTGCCTCTGGTGAAGTGTCCTCGGGTGTCAGGACTCCCATTTCCAGGTCAACAGGTAACTTACCAGGACCCGCCCTCATTAGGTAAGCCGGGGTACAGTTGGTGGAACCTACCGGGATGTGGTTGTATAGGTCCACCAGATCGGGCAGCTTCTCAGGCCACAGACTGTGTTCTTCCAGGGGCAACGTTTTCAGGAGATCCATTACCACCTGGTTCATTTTCTCACAAAGTCCATTAGTTTGCGGATGATAGGGTGTCGTCCTTATCTTCCGGCAGCCATACAGATTGCAGAATTCCTGGAAGACCTCCGCTTCAAAGGCAGGTCCCTGGTCCGTCAGCACTTGGTCCGGGTACCCGTGTGGACGGCAGAAGTGCTGCTGGAAGGCTCTAGCTGCTGTTTGAGCCGTTAAGTCCTTAACGGGGACGACAACCAAGAACCGGGAGTAATGATCCACAATGGTTAACGCGTAGACGTAGCCACTTCTGCTTGGGGTCAGTTTTACATGATCCAAGGCTACCAGTTCCAACGGCTGCCGGGTGACGATGGACTGCAGGGGAGTCTTCTGGCTGGCACGGTCCTTCCTTCTTAGGTTGCACGGGCCACAGTCTCTGCACCACCTCTCGATGGTTCCCCTCATGCCTACCCAGTGGAACCGCCCACGGCGCAGGAACTCCAGCTTCTTCCATCCGAAGTGTCCAGCCCCGTCGTGGTATGCTTCCATCACCATGGCTGCGTCTCTCCGTGGCACCACTACTTGCCAGATTAGTTCATGCGTCCGGGAGTTAACCATTCTGCGGCACAACTTCCCCTTGTAAAGGAACAGTCGACTCTTCTCAGCCCACAGTTGCTTGGCTTCCTCCGGAGCGTCTGGGTCAAGGCGAGCCTCTGGCCGAGTCAGCATCTCCTTCACCAGCCGGACGGCAGGGTCACTGTCTTGCGTTTCCTCCCAGTTGTAGTGAGGCAAGGGGTTAAACGTAGCGGCTTGCTTACTCCTTACCCGATGGGAATACTGGATAGTCCCATGACGGTGGAACGCGGGGAGTTCGACTTCTTCCAGTCCCTCTGGATCTTCTCCTACGTCCGGTAGGTTTGGCATCCTGGACAGGGCGTCCGCGTTGGTATTGGAGCGTCCTGCCCGGTATTTGATTGTGAACTCGTAGTTGGACAGACGGGCCATCCATCTCTGCTCTAGGGCACCGAGTCTTGCCGTGTCCAGGTGTGTCAACGGGTTGTTATCCGTGTACACGGTGAACCGGGAAGAAGCGAGGTAGTGCTTAAAGCGTTCTGTGACTGCCCACACCACTGCCAGGAACTCTAGCTTAAATGAGCTGTAATTCTCAGGGTTTCTTTCGGTGGATCGCAGTTTTCGGCTAGCGTAAGCGATTACTCGTTCTTTCCCCTGCTGGATCTGGGACAGTACGGCTCCTAGCCCGATGTTACTTGCGTCGGTGTAGAGGATAAAGGGCTGGCTGTAATCAGGGTACGCCAGGATTTCATCCCCCGTGAGGGCAATCTTCAGCTGGCGGAAGGACTCTTCTTCTAACTTCTCCCATTTGAAGGGCGGCTTCTGGTTCTTGGCCTTCCGGGACTGGCCTATCAGGAGGTCCTGCATAGGAGCTGCCTTTTTGGTGAAACCGGGGATGAATCTGCGGTAATAGCCTACCAACCCGAGGAACTGCCGCACTTCCTTTACACTGGAGGGACTTGGCCATTCCTTAATTGCGGTGATCTTATCAGGGTCGGGAGCCACTACGTCAGCGCTCACCACGTGTCCCAGGTACTGCACCTTTGGTTTCAAGAGGTGACACTTGGAGGGTTTTACCTTTAAGCCGTAGCTTGCCAGAGCTTCAAACACTTCCGCCAGGTGTTTCAGGTGGTCCTCATAAGTCTTGGAATATACGATGACATCGTCCAGGTACAACAGGACCGTCTCGAAGTTTCTGTGGCCCAGACAGCACTCCATTAATCGTTGGAAGGTTCCCGGTGCGTTGCAGAGTCCGAACGGCATACAGGTAAACTCGCTAAGTCCCATCGGGGTGGTGAATGCGGTCTTCTCCCGGTCCACCTCTGCTACAGGAACCTGCCAGTACCCGCTAGTGAGATCCAAGGTAGAGAAGAAGTTAGCAGATCTTAAAGCAGCCAAAGACTCCTCTATCCTTGGTAAGGGGTACGCATCCTTGTGTGTGATACGGTTAATTTTCCGGTAATCTACACACATCCTCATGGTGTTGTCTTTCTTTTTGACTAAGACTAGTGGAGCTGCCCAGGGGCTACAGCTATCCCTGATCACCCCAGCCTCCTTCATGTCCCTAAGCATCCCCTTGGCGTGTTGGTAGTGTGCAGGGGGTACGGGTCGATACCTCTCTTATAGGAAGATGGTCTCCCGTGGGGATGTGGTGTTCTACCCCCTTGACTCGCCCGAAGTCTAACGGGTGTTTACTAAACACTCTCTCGTACTCTTGAACCACCCGATAGACTCCCTGTTTCTGGTGTGAGGGAGTGGAGTCAGTACCCAAATGTAGTTGCTGACACCAGTCCTCCATTGTTTCCTTAGAGCCGTTACCTTCCTCCGGGGAAGATGGAGGCAAGGGTTCTACGGACTGTATGGAATTTTGATTGATGGTATACCACTTGGCTAGCGTGGCATACCGGGGCAGGTACACTTCCCTCTTCCCGATATTTATTATGCGAACGGGCACCCTCCCATGGCGTACATTGACCACCCCCCGTGCTGTCAAAATGGTGGGCCTACTGTCTGAGTAAACTGGTTCTACCATTGCCTGGTAATCTCTACCTCTCAGACCAATAGCTGCCCGGCACCAAATCATCATTTCACTTTTTGGGGGCATGGCAATAGGGAAAGGGTCACACATTCTTATGCTACCAATCTCACCACCGGAGAGTTCTATCTGTTGCCATCGCATCAGTGCCCGGATCTCTTTCTGGAGCACTCGCTGCTGGCCGGAGCTGGCGTTCTTGGCAACCTGTTGTAAAAGGAAAATCACCTCTGCAAGACAATTTTCAATTACATTAGTTCCTAGAGTTATCTTTGGGTGACTCTCGTGTTTGTCAATGTCCACAATGATCAGTCCCTGTGCTGCCAGTTCGACCCTACCGATTTTAATGGTCACCTCTTTAAATCCAATCTGTGGCACGGGCTGACCATTGCTGGCGATGATACTCAAGTCGTCGTCAAGGTAGCGGGTGATATCCGAGTCATTCCAGTACTGCTTGAAGAGCACGTACGGGATAGTGGTAACCTGTGACCCGGTGTCCAGTAGGGCACTCATGGGTATGCCATCCAGTACCACGGGCAAGACTGGACGTCCTCCCACATATTTGTCGCGCCAGTTCGATGGGCCTGATGATCTTTTTCCTGGGGTTTGGCCCTCTACCCCAGGTTGTGCCAGTTTAAAGGACAGTACCTTGCCATATGTCCGGGTTGATTGCAGCGGCGGCAGATGGGTTGTCCGTCCTCGTTGTATCGGTCGCTGGGTCTTCCTCTGGCCGGTGGGGTCCTCCTTGGTCGACGCCACGGGATGTCCTCCGGTCCGGATGCCAGCTGGATCTTCCCTGGAGTGGAAACCT
The DNA here is from genome assembly GCF_046119375.1 of Phyllobates terribilis. NCBI lineage: Eukaryota > Metazoa > Chordata > Amphibia > Anura > Dendrobatidae > Phyllobates > Phyllobates terribilis. Next base: position 380,702,168 of record NW_027362765.1, on the reverse strand, counting down.
GTAAAGACTGCACAGTTCGGGTTAGCGCGGCAACGCTTTTAGCTAGCTCTTGGACCTGATGGTGCAGGTCTGGAGCCGGGTCATTGTTCAAAGCCTGCGCATCAGCTCCCACAGGCCCTGCCGACAAGGGTGCCGCCTCCTGGTGGTAAGTGGTAGTGGGGCGTCTGTGGGTCACAACGCCACCTGGTGCCGGTTCTCGGAGCACCCGGATGGCTCTGTCCTTGAACTGTGCAAATCCCAGATGAGGGTCCTTTAAGGCCATTGCCCGCAACTGGGTTCGGTGGGCATTGCAATATAAACCCTCTATAAATTGTTCAGTCAACAGCCTGTCCTCGTCTCCCACGCCGTCAGGGTCGGTCTGCTTAATGGCTCTCAGGGCCTCTTGTAGGTTCAGGGCATAGTCCCTTATACTCTCATGTGCCCGCTGTTTGCACCCGTAGAATCTAAGCTTGATCTCGGCTGAGGTGCGGGTATCAAAGGTGTCCCTCAGCCGGGTTAGTATCTCTGCGACAGTCCTCCTCCCAGGTGGCCAGGACTTTACCTCCCTTTGGGCTGCCCCGGTTAATTGGGCCACCAGGATGCTCACTTTTTGCTCCTCTTTGAGGGGATACACCTGGAAGAGGCTATCCAGCTTTTCTCTAAAGTCATGCAGGGTATGTGACTCCCCTGAGTACTGGGGTAGCCAGGCTGCCCCCGGGATATAGGGCATGGTGAAAGGCATGACCGCAACAGCGGTGGCGCTGGCGGGGGTTGAAGCGGTGAAGCTCTCCTCCGTATCCGACATCCTTCTCCCCCCTAGTGGACCGTGGCCTACCTTGCGATGATCCTCTTCCGTAGGCCGCGGCTCCGCAGTGGATCGTCAGGGTTGAGGACCTTCCATCGCGCTCCTGTGACGTCGGCGTCTGCTGGGCTCCTTCCAGGACCTTACGCAACGTCCGGACGTGAGGCGGGGCTTCAGTTCTCGTGCGCTTTCGGAGTCCACGCCCCTCTTCTTCCCGCGCGGCGTCCTCAAGATGGCGTCCAATGGCGGGAAAACTCCACGGATGGCGGGAAGAAGGCAGAAGATGGCGCCGGATGGCGGGAAAACTTCGCGGATGGCGGGAAGAAGACAGAAGATGGCGCCGGATGGCGGGAATCTTCACCACTGGTAAGTTTGAACAGTCTTTTTCAGGCACGCAGTACCCGGTGGTTGCGGGCACGAGATCCTGCCGACTACGCCAAAATCTGACGCACCCCTGGGCCTGTGTCGCGCAGCGTTGCGCACGCGGGAGCTTACCCGGAGTCGGATCTGTTGAGGGTTGTAGTCTCGTGGCGGTGACCCGGTCCGTGCCCAGGGAGTCAGACTAAGTGGCGCTGTATTAGCGGTAGATGTTGGACGACTACGCCACCCGTTGAATGCAGCGAAGGAGCTGCCGCTGCAGGGCAGACCGCTGAGGCCGGTGGTAGGATTGTGCAGCGTGATAGTATCACCCCCAACGGGAGGGGTATGGCCTCAGGGCAGCCGACGTGGATGATGGGGTAGCAGGGATCATTCAGAGACGATGCGGTGTGATTCAGGGTCTTTACTGGTGACAAAGATAGACCCTCCCGGAGTACTGGCTAGCGATCGGGGCCTGGTCAGTCCTTGAGCAGATGGGATCTCCCCTGGCCAGGCGGAGTTGTAGGCCTCCCAAACTGACTGTACTCTTCTGGCTACCTTGCTAGAGGCGGGTATAAGTAGCCCACGTCCCTGAGTGTACCGTGTGGTGCTCACCCGTATGGCCGGTGACTCGGGGCCTTCTAGTGGCGTCCGCTCCACGACGGCGGTGCTGTTCCCACGCGTGTGACCGTGCCTTCGGGTTCCTTGGCCAGAGGACCTGAAATCCCCTGCCGGGCGGTTTCTGCTGCTGAGTAAAGATTAGTCCCCACAGCCTCGGACTCCGGGTCCGGTGATAGCTTCTCAGTCAGGGCGAGCTCTGCAGCTGCCAGCCCCTGACTCCTTATAGCACTGCTCCCACAGAGCTCCTGATGTTCTTTTCCTATATCTGCTTCTCTTCTCTGTCTCTACTTCTTCTCTACTCTCTAACCCTGCCTCAGCCCTAGGTTTATATAGGGGAAGTTCTTCCCCTCCCAGGACTGGGCAGGAGGTGTGGCATGCACAGGATCCCTGACCAAGAGACCTCCCACCTCCTCTCAGACATAACATTGCTGTTACTGTGGAAACCAGACCCCTGGGGTGCCACAACAACATATCTAGTTTCATCCATCAGACTGCCTAGGTCGTGAGTAGTGTTGAGCCACCCCCGTAGTGTCCGGGTTCGGTTCGTCGAACACCGGGGTGTTCGAGGAACTGTTCGTCGAACACCTTAGAACACCGTCGAACACCGTTAAAACCAATGGCAGGCAAACAAAAACACATAGAAACACATAGAAAACACCATCAAAGGTGTCCAAAAGCTGACAAACTGCTCAGAAGACACACTCTTTAAAAAAGCCGGCCGGCAATTCAGCAGCGGCATACACCGGTACCCGACAATTTAGACAAGAAGGAATAGAGCATCACACATAGATTAGATAGAAACATGTCAGTCACATATATATGAAGTACAGTGACAGTGTTTGTTACTGTACTTGTCATTTAGTGTTAAAGGATTTATTAAAAAAAAATAATAATGTTTTCATGCACCGTCTCTTTAAAAAAGCCGGCCGGCAATTCAGCATCTGTACCCGACAATTTAGAACAGAAAGAATAGAGCATCACACATAGATTAGATAGATAGAAACATGTCAGTCACATATATAAGAAGTACAGTGATAGTGTTGATTACTGTACTTGTCATTTACTGTTTAAAATAAAGGATTTATAAAAAAAAAAATTGGCGTGGGGTTCCCCGTAATTTTAGTCTCTAGTGGAGGTTAAGCAGACGGCTGGGGGAGATGTTTGAAGCCTGGACATGAGCTCACCTCATGCACGTCACTGACAGCGTGGGCAAATTCTCCTGCACTCACCGCATGCGCAGGAGAATTTTCCCACGCTGTCAGTGACGTGCATGAGGTGAGCAGAGTTCATTGGACATGAACTCGGCTCATCTGGATGCCGTCACAGCGAGACACTGAGGAGCGCAAGCATGCCTGCGCTTCTCAGTCTCTGCGGCATGGCAAGCTGGATGGCAGCGTTCTGCTGCGGCCCAGCCTGTCATGTGAATGTAGCAGAGCTGGAGCCGTCCTGGGAACCATGGAAAGGCAAGGATGATGTTGGTTTATTATTTTACTTTTATTGCAGGAGATCGTTGGCTTCAGCTGGAATGGGCGTGATGGTAAGTATGGTTTAATTTAGAACATTAAAGTATTGTGTCTTTATTTCAATTAAAGGACTTTATTCTGGGTGTTTGTGTTTTTTTGTAACTTTGACTATGGGGTTAGTAATGGGGGTGTCTTATAGACGCCTCTCCATTACTAACCTGGGCTTGATGTCAGCTGGCAATATAAGCTGACATCAACCCCAACCCTATTACCCCACTGCCACCGCTACAAGGCAGTGGGAAGAGAGAGGCTAGGTGCCAAAATTGGCGCATCCTATGGATGCGCCATTTCTGGGGCGGCTGACGGCTGGTGTTTCTAGCCTGGGAGGGGGCCAATATTCATGGCACCCTTCCTGGGCTATTAATATCAGCCCCCAGCTGTCTGCCTAGCCTTTGCTAGCTATTAAAATAGGGGGGACCCCACATCATTTTTTTGGGGTCCCGCATTTTAATAGCTAGTAAAGGCTAGGTATTCAGCTGGGGGCTGATATTAGTAGCCTGGGAAGCTCCGTGGGTATTACCCCCTTCCCAGGCTTCAAACATCTGCCCCAGCCGTCTGCTTAACCTCCGCTAGAGACTAAAATTACGGGGAACCCCACGCCAATTTTTTTTTTTATAAATCCTTTATTTTAAACAGTAAATGACAAGTACAGTAATCAACACTATCACTGTACTTCTTATATATGTGACTGACATGTTTCTATCTATCTAATCTATGTGTGATGCTCTATTCTTTCTGTTCTAAATTGTCGGGTACAGATGCTGAATTGCCGGCCGGCTTTTTTAAGGAGACGGTGCATGAAAACACTAATTTTTTTAAATAAATCCTTTGCACTAAATGACAAGTACAGTAATCAACACTGTCACTGTACTTCATATATATGTGACTGACATGTTTCTATCTATCTAATCTATGTGTGATACTGCTGATGAATTGCCGGCTTTTCATGTTTCACTGTGAGCACTGTTCCCATCGATTTGGGCAACCACTGTAATGCCACAACCACCATGGCTGTCGCATTACAGTGAGTGGCAGACAATCCTTGCATGATTGGTGCTCTAAATAGCGCCAGACATGCAGAACACGCTTTTGGTGCACGAACAGTTATCAAACATAACCTCGAACAGCCGAATTTTTTGCAATTCGTTCGCATTCGTCGAACGACTCGAACACCGCCCAAAACAGCCCGAATTTGAGATTGGCGAACAGTTCTAGTCGAACACCGCTCATCTCTAGTCGTGAGATGCAACCCCAGCCCCAATAAAAGAGTAAATATATTACAAATGATAAAAAGGCAAATTGGAAAAAATAAAGCAATGAGATCCTTTTGCTACAGTTCTTTCAAGTCAAAGCCACCCCCTCATTTTGGGATAAGATTCTCTTTTTCAGCTCCACATGTAATACCTCTGCTACCATGAGGCACAGGACGGCTCGGTCACCATTACAATCCAGATACAGATAAGATTTGAGCACATCCAGAGACCCTCCGTGACGTTCTTCCTTCTACACCAGGGGTCTCAAACACGCAGCCCCTCCGGCTGCTTCTTGCGGCCCGCAGGCACAGACCCCGTAACGATAGCGACTCTCTCCAGCAGCCACCGACATCAGCGCTGTAGTGCAGTGTATTGCCGCGCAGAGACCGGCTCTCTGCACAGCAACACTAGTGCCAGTGAAATACACCACAGGGGACCTGTGCTCAGTATGGGGGGGAACCTGTGCTCAGTATGGGGGGGGGGGGGGACCTGTGCTCAGTATGGGGGGGGACGGGGGCCCTGAGCGCAGTATGGGACGGGGACCCTGAGCGCAGTATGGGGGGACGGGACCCTGAGCGCAGTATGGGGGGACGGGACCCTGAGCGCAGTATGGGGGGACGGGACCCTGAGCGCAGTATGGGGGGACGGGACCCTGAGCGCAGTATGGGGGGACGGGACCCTGAGCGCAGTATGGGGGGACGGGACCCTGAGCGCAGTATGGGGGGACGGGACCCTGAGCGCAGTATGGGGGGGGACGGGACCCTGTGCGCAGTATGGTAGGGGGGGGGGGGGGGGGGGAGACACACCCTGTGCGCAGTATGGGGGGGGGGGGGGAACCCTGATGGGAGACATTTCTGCAACATGGGGACCTGGATGGGGGGACATATCTGCAAGATGAGGACCAGGATGGGCGACCATGTCTGCAATATGGGTGACCGTGTCTGCAATATAGGGGACCTGGATGGGAGACCGTGTCTGCAATATGAGGACCAGTTCAAAAGGTGTATAGAAAATAAAATCACTAAAAATGTCACTTTGTCATGCAAATAATGCAGCCCCCCAAATTAAATGTTTTTCCGTGTGCGGCCCATATGCCCAGCTGAGTTTGAGACCCCTGTTCTACACCATCCAAAAGGTCCAAGACACATTGTAAGGAGAAGAGATAGTGGGTGGCCCCTGATACAAACCATTGCAAGTAGGTGGACATGGCTTAGCTCTACGGAATGGCAGACCGACTATAATAAAAGTGTGAGGCTTATGGGATGGTATTAAAATTTGCATCAAAGTGAACAATTGCAAGTCTCGATAAAAAGAAAAACACCCAGAAGAAGAATTCTCTGAGGTTTGGAGCTAGACACAAGTTTTCTGCTAACTTTAAACACTTTATAATTTAGTTCAAGTTAGAAATAAAAAACAAACAAAAAAAAAAAAAAAAAAAAAAAAAATCAAGAAAACTGCGACCACCTACCAGAAGAGTTCTTTCTTCATTTGTTGAAAGCAGGAAAATGGGCAAGCGGTAGGACCCGAGTCATTTTGACGAGGACCAAATTATGCCGGATGAACAACTGCATCAGAAACCTCCAAAATGTCAGGCTTGGCTATGGGGTAAGGAGTTCTTGGTCCGCTGCGCCTACTAAAAGTGATCCAAGGGATGTCAGCCGGTGAACCTGTAATCGGGACATGGGAACCTAGGGCTCTTTGATGTGAGCGGGAGAAAAAGACTCGCCCGTCTGATCTGAGCTACCGTAGAACAACCTGCTGGACATTAAGTCCGGACAATTTCGGACGTCTTGCGGAATCCATGCTTTGAGATATTTTGACGTACAAAAGGAGAGACCTAAAATAAGGCTTTATGGGTATAGCTGATCAGTGTAAGCTCCTTATTATCGCAATTTTTTTTTTATTTTTTTTTTTTTAGTTAAGTCTTAATAAAAAGTATACTGGACTAGGATGTGCCTCTTGCTGTGCGTGTACCAGGATATCATATCTATAACTGAAAAATTTTGGCAAAAATTTGCACTATAGATTCAACCACTTTCTGACATAAATTGTAATAAAAATTTGCCAGTGGCTTGACACCCCGGCCACAAAACTTTATATAAGAGTTGAGTGTTAAAAGCAAAATAGGTACAAGACATTATTTGCGACTGTTTTACACCAGAAAAACCAACGTATCGACGATGATAAATTCCCCCCTTGGAATCTACTCATTGGACGTTATGACAAATTGGTTAGTTCTTCCTCTTGGAGAGATGTGGCCTTCAATGTGTGGGCTCCCGAACACTTGACATGGTGAGCGCAACCCTAGACTTCTTGATCCCCCCCATCTCCTTATTGATTGAAGCCCAGACAAGTAGGAACAAATAGTTTAAGAATTTCCCCCTTCAGTTAAGACTCTGCACTGAGATAAAGTCACTGGAGAGCCTCAAATATTCGGAGATCGCGACATTCTAGTCATGTAACAGCCTGCAAGATTAACGAGGATAAAGACCACCTGAAGGCTTCTTTTCGTTAGTAAGACACTGGCCCCTCCAGTAGTGAAGCTTCATTTGCAATTGGTTAAATACAAAAAGCCGCGTTCACACATTGTGGCCTTGGAGAGACATTTTTAAAAGACTCGTGTGCAGCAAAAACTGCGCTGTGTAAACATAGCCTAAGGCTATGTGCCCACGTTGCGGAAATGAAGCATATTTTTTACGCTTCTCCCTAGCGGGAAAATCGCAGGCGGATTTTACATGCGGTTTTCCCGCCAGGTAGAAGCGTTTGTGAGGCGTCTTTGAAGCGTCTTTGCATGCATTTCCGCATGCGGGTTATCAAGCACTTCTCCAAGTGATTCAAGCATCACTTGGAAAAGTGCTTGACAACTTGTTCACACTATATAAATCCATGCAACCGGCATGGATTTATATAGTGTGACCAAGTAATAGTTAAAAAAAAAGAATCAGAATGGTAAAAAAATAAAGTTTATACTCACCTACCGATGCATTCTGTGCCCCGTCCGGAGTCTTGAGCGGCTCACGCTGTTGTGTGCAGGACCTTCGGTGACGTCATTGAGTCATGTGATGGGTCACATGACTCAATGACGTGGCAGGTCCTTCACACACCTCGCGACGGCGGGAAAACACCGGGAAGACATCAGAAGATAAGTATAAACTTTATTTTATTCTTTTTTTTACAGGTTCTTTGGTACCCAGGTCTGGAGGAAAGTCTCCTCTCCTCCAGACTTGGGTACCATCTGCATGCGGAAACGCAAAATTAATGAACATGCTGCGGATTTTTGACCGCAGCATATACGCTGCGGAAAAATCCACAGCATGGGCATTGACATTGCGGAATGCCATTGGGGACCATGGGGTGCGGATCTACATGCGTTTTACAATCGTTTACGCTGCGGAAATTCCGCAGCATATACGCTTGTAATACACAACGTGGGCACGCAGCCTAAAGGGTGGTCTCCTATAAAGGACCCTGACCACAAGGTGTACTAGGACATATTGATATTTTAATGGGGAAACCACGTGTCCTTGGTTATCAATCCAATGTCCCCATTGCTCTTGCTGTACTGGGGTCTTACTGAATGAGATAGAGACAACATAAAGAATTAAAGGGATCTTCAGACATCTCTCCTAACGTTCTAGAACAGGATTCTGTCCGTGTAACAAGAAAACGGCCATAATAATTCTACAGCAATCATCTCCCCAGGAAAAAACATTGTCATTTGCTAAATAAAAAAAAAGGTATTTATTTATAATGATCTTTCTTTTAATTATGGAGAAACACTTTTAAAGTTCTGTTACAGAACACTAAGAAATAACATAAGAAGCACAAACCTTGTTCTGCTCACCAGAAAATCAGATCTACGCAAAAATTCCACGAGGTTCCAGCAACCAAACATCGTATGGGCAACATATGAAGAATATATTATACTTCTATACCACAGCTGGAGAAAACATGGAGGTTCTTAGTGAACATTCTGTTCAGATAGTATCAAGTCCATTCCCACAGGACGCTGAACCCTTTGGTGGGTCCATGACATCAAAAGAGCCGTGGGGGCTTCGCCTTGCACTATGGGTGCTATGAGGCACCAGGTCGCTCCATGTGTGATATCGCTTCGGTACCGCACCTTTAAAAAAGGTCAGGGAATAACAATCTCGTGAACAGTTTTGGACATTTTTGTTTCTCCACAATACATGAGAGATTTGGAGGTGCGTTACGTGACTTTTCTTCCAACAGAATTCTGAAATGTCAGGACCAAGGACCTTAATGTAGAACATCAACTGAGAACGCTAGAGATAGACAAGCTCAAAAAGGGAAGAAATTAATTTGCAACGAGTAGAGCAACAAAAAAACAAACAAAAAACAGATACAAAATATTAAAACACACTCAAACATTTTAATAGGAGACAGTTAGGAGACTTTGTACACAAATGAGATGGCGTCCATTTTTTACCGTCTGCTAATTTTGCAGTAGTGTAACGTGGGCGCATGTCACCGCCTGCTCGGGGTCCGATCATCCGCAGCTCAGCGACACCGCAGTTAGTCTGGGTCATCGGATCTCCTCAGGCCAGAAACGCGCCCACATCACAATCGTCTGAAACGGATCTCTGGAGTCTATCAGAGGCGCTCCACAATACACAGTCAGCATCCTTTAAAGAATAACTAAACGTTTGGAAAATTTATATTTTTATATATATATATATCATACATACTTATGAAAATGCCAAAATGTATATTCAAAATCAAAGTTGGTTAGAAATAATAGACACAAAAACATTTCAGAGGAAACATCTACAAAAAAGGAATGTGGCAAGGAATGTGGCATGGCTGCTTATCATATATATATAGGATTGCTGTTATATACCGTAATATAAAAGAAATCTGGGTCAAATGTAATAGGAGCGAGTAAATGAGACAGAATGTGACCTGTGCATATAAACTAACATGTGATCACATATAAACATACATTACATGAGCAAAAACAAATGTCTGTTATGGTCACAATATGATGAGGAATTCAAAGCTAAGTAGCACAAGGAACTGCAAATGTGCGGTGTGATCAGACGGATTATAAGACCGGCCGTACATCATGCAAATAAATAAGAGTACGCGGCCCGTCATGGGCAGAATGTATAGAGGATTCCAAGTGGATACAATGCCCAATACACCTGCGTGATCTCACCGCACATTTGCAGGTCTCTGCCACCTAGCTTGGAATTTTTTGCATACTGTGACATACATATATATTTTTTTTCAAGTAATACATATTTGTATGTGGTCACATGGCACTTTATATGTACAGGTCACATTCTGACCGATTTGCTCCCATACCTGCATTTGATCCAGATTTCTTTTCTATTATATGACAACAATCCTCTTTATACGATTTTACAACTTTGCAGCCATAGTTCCTCACCTCAGCCCTTCACCTTGGAGTTTAACATTTTTTGTAGAGGTTTCCCATGAAATGTTATTTTTGTGTGTGTATTTCTAATCAGCTTTGTTTGGATTTGGAATATACATTTTGGTTATGTGTCATTAGTTTTCCGCACGATGGTTCGCTCTTCTGCATCATGGCGTGCGCTTCACGCTAGTTCTTTGTGTAAAATTCCTTTAATCCGTAACCTTGCATCAATGTGACGCCAATTCTCCCATGTTCTCCCTGCTGTTTTGTATGATCGCCTCTGACTTAGTCTGCACAATGTGTCCAGTGTCACTTACAATAAGACGCATCTACTGCATCAACTAATGTATCAGATATCACTGACGTCCATGTACAGGACCCAGACGGTGCTCCTGGGCATGTGTGACCTCCGGAACTGATGGGTCACGGAGGAGGAGAACAGCAGGAACCGCCAGAACAAGCATCTAGGAGAATTTACATAATTATTATGATTTAAATTTATTGGGGTTTTCCAAGCTTCTAAAAAAGTACCGATATATTTATTTGTCTGAGTGCTCACGGGTGAGATCACTAAAGTTACTTAGACTAGGTCTCATCTTGCCCGCGTCTACAAGCTGTCACAGCTACTCCACAATTTCTTCTCACGTCTGAGACAATGGCCCCGATTCATCAAGACAAACATTTTGTCACGCTGGTCTTGATGAGGGGGCGTGTTGAAGTCAGAAGCCAACGATTCCGTAATAAAAATCTGACACTGGAGTAAGATTTGTGTCCTAAGGTACGCCATAACTCATCATGAATTAGTCGAGCGAGTGTTGCTAAACCCAGTGCCTTTTGGCAAAGCTGGCTGAAACTGAGGTGAAAATGCCAAAACGCCTTAAGATATTTGTGCAATCTCATGTTGCGCAAAAAAATTGTGACTTTTTAAAAAGTGTTTTACACCAAACACTTATATGAATTGGGGCAATTGTCTTTAGCTACAGCATGTCCTATCACAAAGGGTAAGATATGCTTTTATTACCTGACCTTTACACATACACCTCTACTCTGATGCTTACAAAATGCTGCACATTCTGCTGCCCAGCATGGAACACACAGTCCCTCCAGAGACAGGAGGCACGTTCTGCTGCCCAGCATGGAACACAGTCCCTCCAGAGACAGATGGCACATTCTGCTGCCCAGCATGGAACACACAGTCTCTCCAGAGACAGATGGCACATTCTGCTGCCCAGCATGGAACACACAGTCTCTCCAGAGACAGGAGGCACATTCTACTGCCCAGCATGGAACACACAGTCCCTCCAGAGACAGGAGGCACGTTCTGCTGCCCAGCATGGAACACAGTCCCTCCAGAGACAGATGGCACATTCTGCTGCCCAGCATGGAACACACAGTCTCTCCAGAGACAGATGGCACATTCTGCTGCCCAGCATGGAACACACAGTCTCTCCAGAGACAGGAGGCACATTCTACTGCCCAGCATGGAACACACAGTCCCTCCAGAGACAGGAGGCACGTTCTGCTGCCCAGCATGGAACACACAGTCCCTCCAGAGACAGATGGCACGTTCTGCTGCCCAGCATGGAACACACAGTCCCTCCAGAGACAGGAGGCACGTTCTGCTGCCCAGCATGGAACACACAGTCCCTGCAGAGACAGGAGGCACGTTCTGCTGCCCAGCATGGAACACACAGTCCCTGCAGAGACAGATGGCACGTTCTGCTGCCCAGCATGGCACACAGTCCCTCCAGAGACAGATGGCACATTCTGCTGCCCAGCATGGAACACACAGTCTCTCCAGAGACAGGAGGCACGTTCTGCTGCCCAGCATGGAACACACAGTCTCTCCAGAGACACAGAGCTGGGTCACAAAGGAGACAAAAGACATGCGATTTCACATAAGAAAGAAGACTGCCAAGCACATAAATCCATCTCATAATAGTAAAGCACTTGGGTATACTAAAGAATCTCACATTCTATACCATAGATGCCGGATTAAAGGAATTTCAATGTAAATGTGTGTACTCTGTATACTTCAGTGCAGACAATAAAAATGTTTAAAATCATCTCACCCACGAGACAATGGAATCATCAAGTTCCTTACTGTGACTGATGGAGATGTTTATATGCAGAAGCCTTCATGCCTTGCCTCTAGGATATTTGTAGAACATAAGATTTTGGGGAGGCTGAAAAATAAGTCATATGCTGATATTTCAAATATCAGTTTACATAATGAATAATTCCAATAAAAAAATAAAAAAAATTTAGGTATTTTATAAATCCATCATATAGGTTATCTTGTAGTGACTTGTATTCAAAGTTCTGCTGTTTTTTTTTTTGTTTTTTTTAAACAGGAAACATGAAGTTACAATCGTTGTATTATCATGTATTATGCCGGCCAGCCCATCAAGCCGGATGGCAAACACGGCCACCTCCCAATACATCCTGTTGAGGGTGAGGGGGATGGGATATGACAGCTGACTATAATCCATCAGTTTACCTTCACGGCAAAACTTCAGTGATCATATCGCCTTAGGATTACACCGACACATCCAGGATACTATGGGTAAATTAATTATTTTGGAAGACTTTCCCTTCCCAAACAGCTCCGAGTTTCAATAGTGCAAATTGATTTGCAAAACCCAACTCCATAGACAAAGATGCAAATAGCGATCGAAGCCGATCACCTGCGATCTCTGGAGCATCGACACAAATATTTCATCCTTTTTGGGAATCTTCAGTGCAGAGCAGCCGAGCATCTTCCATCTTCCTGCATAGAGAGGAGGCATGAAGGCATCTGCATATATCTGTGTACGAGGTCTCATAGCGTCTCCTACTAAAAATGAGGATTTGTAGTTTGAGCGTCCGGTTTGTTACAGATCCAGTGTCTATCCGAGAAGCAGGAGGCGCTGGAGATGCGACCGCTGTTCACCAGGACACAGTTCGAATAGCCGACGATAGAGAACCTGGAGGGAGAAAGAGAAGAAAAAAAAGTGATGTAAAAGTTCACCAATATTATTTTTTAAGGCGCTTAACTGGCCTAAAAAAAAAAAGTGCTAAAATATGAACACATACAATGCAACGTAAAAACGAGTCCCGTCTACGCAGCTACTTTTACCACTTCAGGTTTCTAAAGATGCGCAGCGGTTAAAAGAATTGTCCCGATCATTCTTCAGGCGGTTCTCGCCTTTGAGCTGCTCACCATTTTATACATAACACACAACATGGCGGCAGGAAAAAAAAAAAAAAGGAACAGGCAGGCCGCAGCTAATAGAGGCAACTACCTGTCTGTTCTCCCCGGCGCCGAGCAGCCATGGACGGTTCCTGCTGGCGATTCAGCTGCTTCACGTCAATGTAACAGCTGTTTCCTCCGGACTGCTCTGTCGATAGGGGGTCACTACTGGCATCATGCCCATGGACAGATGGCTTCCCGCAGTTAGACAGTGGGGAGCCAGCTGTTAATCAGCATGACATCAGTAGTCACACCCAATCAACATGACAGAGCAGCTGTTTCTCTTCCGCTCTGTTAAGGTGATGTTTACTTAAAGGGAACATGCCACCAGTTTTGTCACATAGCAGCTAAAAATATCACCTTATTCAATGTCTGCGCTGCATTCCCTAAATACTTATATCACTACCCGACTCCCCTTGTACATCCCCCGAAAAACCTTAAATTTCTCCCACGCTGTATGGTAATCGGCGTTTCTTAGTGCCTCTCCAGCCCTCCCCCGGCTGCTGCTCGCCATCCTTAATGTGGATGACACCTCCTGTGTCATCCTCATCACCTGTGAGAAATCTCACGCCTGCGCAAACAAATCGCGTCTTGCACATGTGAAGTATGCTCTGCCCAACTGCGGGCAAAGCCGGAAAACAAAAGTGCGCATGCACACAGCAATAGCAGGGAAATACTTCCGGTACGTGAGGTGGAGAGACGTTTGCCAGCGTATGCACACTTCTGTTTTTTCGCCTGTGCCCATAGTTGGGCAAAGCATACCGCGCAGGTGCGATTTGTCTGCGCAGGCATGAGATTTCTGACAGCGATGAGGATGACGCAGGAGGCGTCATCCATGTCAAGCAGCAGTAGGGGTGGAGAGGACCGAAGCCACGACCATCGGACCGGATGAACATACAGCACGGGGGAAATTAAAGATTTTTCAGGGCTATACAGGTGGAGTCAGGGGGTGATATAAGGATTTAGGGAATGCGAGCAGACCCTGAATAAGGTTATATTTTAAGCTATGTACCAAAACTGGTGATCGGTTCCCTTTAAGCTGAATCACCGGCAGGAGCGGACTGACCTCTGAGCCGGCAGGGATCAGCCCCGGGCAGAAGAGACAGGTAGTCAGCAATTCCTTACCTGTTAGTTCTCAGGCCCATAGTAAAAAAAAAAAAAAAAAAAAAAAAAAGTTTAAATAGTCCCGGATAACCTCTTTAAGGTGAAATGTTACCCCCTAGACCTCCAGGCGAAGGCCTCTCACCCAGACAACCAGTCTCCTACTTTGCGCTGATGAAGTAAACAGCTGCAAGTAGAGAGTCGATTTGGGTAATGATCTTTAAAGAGTCAATATTTACATTTCGAATAGGCTGCACTAGAGCCTTGTTATCTTCTTCTGTCAAAAGGAGCACAGCACGGCCAATAAGTCTCATTACGCCAGCATGACATTTTCCTTAAACAGCTCCAGTCAGCAAGTCAGACGTGGCCGGCTTTTGCTCTTATTTTATTTCTGTTGTTCATGAGTATTCAGGTTTTGCTTTTTAAATTACCATACAGTTCTAGAAATACGGGTCTTTTTTATGGTCTTTATCAAGGGGGCTTTCATGCTCCTGGGTTCGAACCCCTGAGCCTGCGCTTTGTGGTCAGGTTCTCTGTCCACCGAGCGACAGCAGCTTCACCTTTTCTCCGGGTGTGTATTATCGGTTATCCTTTCTTTAGTCTTTTTAGGGTAACAGGTGTTTTCATTTACTCATTTGTCTGCCCCATCACCTTTCAGGTGCAGCTTTATATACTTTCCCCTGCTGGTGATGGTCACATTTGGATTTCCAGCCATACTGCTGTAGTTTCTGCCAGTCAGTGAAAGACCAGCTAGGGTTTCTCGCTCTGCCGATTATGCTTTTCAACCTGTTTCTTGCTTAGGAAGTAGGCAGCATATTCTCTAACAGTACATATCGCAGCTTGTTTTACTCACTCTGGGATCTTTCTATTCCAGCACACTTTCCCTTCTGTAGGTAATTTTCACTCTGCTCTGACCTCCGATTCCTTAGGAGGAACGGGAAGCGCTCGATGGTCGTTCAGGCAGTACAGGTCCGAGCAGCCATCGTTTAGTTTGTTAGGGCTATTCCTGCCCATGTAGGATCCTCTAAGGATTGCGGGGTCAGAATCTCTAGTCTGTACAGAAACCGGCTGTGTTCGGTAAAACACTAAAAATGACAACTATTTTCTCGTGTGCGTTGTTAATCATAACTAGGGCGCGTCTTTAGGCAGCTTTGTACAATTACCCTGTAAGCAACACCCTCTCTAGAACCGTATGGAAGGTTAAAAAACAGGAAGTTACACAAGAGGTAAGATCACTTCTGCAGAAATGGCCAGGGCAGAACTGTTTTGCACGTCAATCTTGGAAAGTAAAACGAAGATTTTTTTTTTAATTCACAAGGCTTATTCCCTTGCACTGAGGACCCCTGCAATCCAAAAAGTGTGCCCCTTCTGAAGTGGAGCAACGGCAGTGCTCGGCAGGACTGTGGAGAGTGTGAAGAACAGCAGCGAATATCTGCAGCCGTCCCTTAGATAGTAAGCACAGCGGTGGTGGTGCACATCCGTGGCCATCGCCAACTGTGGACAATCCCTATAACTGGAAGGTTTCAGGCTGTTTGCATGTGGATTCACATATACTCTACATTTTCTGGATTCAATTAATCCCTATAACTGGAAGGTTTCAGCTGTGGATGGATTCACATAGGCTGTACATTTTCTGGATTCAATGGTAATAGGGGAAATCTGCTGAATGCTCTATACAGCGGAGAATCCAGAGGGCACGTCCGAAAATCCTTGTGGAAATGTACAATTGGGAGGTTATCAATAAGGCCATGTTCACACGCAACATATTTTTTTTTCCTACAGCCAAAACTTGCTCTATTGGCATTAAAAAAACAGTGTTCAAAATGCATTTTTTCCAGCTTTTTTTTGTGGATTGTGTGATTTGTCTACAGTACATAATAAAGTTCATTTTGATCACCAAAAAATGCAGTAAAGCTTTTTTGCTGCGTTGTTTTTGCACTCTCTGCCTTCTATGGGTGATAAAAAAAACAAAAAAAACAAGTGTGTGCATGAAATTTCTGAAATGTTACTTATCAGCAGTGTGAACTTTTAGCCCAACTCTGGAAAGTTGCAGAACTATTCCCCAGAGAACTAATATCATTTATATACATAAATGAAAACAACCACAAACTAGTTTCTATAATTCTGGGAAACTTCTCACATTTATTCATGACAGCAGAAGATCAGGTTATAAGCGAGGTTTCCTTTTACATGAGCCTCTGTGTAATCTGATGAGAATCATTGGTTCCCAAGGAATAGATTACAGTGTACGGAAATAAACGTTACTGACACCGCACAGCTGATCATACTTACATTTCACTATTAAAATTAGAGCCATTCGTCCAAAGCCACGGCCGAGTTTCGTTTTCTCTTCTTAGCCCGATCCAGTGATCAGAGGAGCCTTTAAATCGGATAATGAATTCCTGCAGAATAAAAACCATCGTCAGAGACTTCCAGCAATCCAGAACCACCACCGTCATGATGTCTCCGGGGCGTCACGTCCCCCTGGGAGACCTGGAGTTAGAAGGTCACATCGGTTAATAAATCGCAGGTCTTCTTTAGAGATCGTGTGATTCATGTCCTATTTTAAAAGGATTTCCTTTCCATCAGTGCTGAAATGGTTAAGGACTCTTTCCTTAGCTCTGGACGTTTCTTCCTTGCTGGTGAGAGAATCTTTTCCTGGAATGTGTCGAGCTGTGTAGTGTGTGAGTTGGTAGTAGTTACTGGAGTTTTCTGGGTGCGTGTTTATCTCCTGGTCCTTATTCCTATTTAGTTTGTTTGTGCCTCCCTTTCCCTAACTTCCTCCCTATTTTTGGTCAGTGTTTTGTAGGATAGTGGTTTTCTGTTTTCCCTGTCTGTCTTTGTGTCTGGTTTCCTTTATATTCCTGTCCCATTCCTCATGGTGTGGGGGAGGGGGACAGACTAGGGTTTAACAGGAGCATAGTAA
Source organism: Phyllobates terribilis (assembly GCF_046119375.1). Classification (NCBI taxonomy): domain Eukaryota; kingdom Metazoa; phylum Chordata; class Amphibia; order Anura; family Dendrobatidae; genus Phyllobates; species Phyllobates terribilis. Next base: position 380,684,973 of record NW_027362765.1, on the reverse strand, counting down.
GGTCGGGGACCCAGGCCTCTCCACCATCACAAGTACCCCTGGGACAGGGATAGCTGAGGTTCCAGTTCCAGGGACAGTTGTAGGCCCCTCTCATTGAGACACATGACCAGGTGATTTTTTTTGTTTTTTTGCGCCCCTTCTTCCAAGAGCCGTGACTTATTTTTCTGTCCCCATCGCCATGTGAGGTCTTGTTTTTTATCCAGGACGATTTTCAGTTTAGAATGACGCTATTCATCTCACCACATAAGGTATCGAAAAACAATTCCAAGTGGGGTAAAATGTGAAAAAAAAAAAAAAAAAAAGAGAAAAAAGGGCGATCTGATTCTTCAGGTCAGTACGATTACGGCAACACCAAATCTTAATGGCAGAACTTAAGTTTTTTAGCCATATTGTCTCCCATAGAAAATAGAATAAGAAGCGAGCAAATAAGTTTTGTCTGCAAAAATGGTAATAAAAACAGCTCATGATAAAGAAAAGATGAATTCACCTTCTGATCCGCAGAAGAAAGTTATCTAGGTTTTACTGTGCCGTATGAATCACTTTTCCCACCCAGGGGAAAAAAAAAAAAAAAGGCTTTTGTGGGAAGGCGATCATGTAGACCAAATGGCCATGCTCTTTCACACAATAGCCGTTGGCTTATGAGGTTGCACTTTTGGGGTCTCGGACCCCTGTTCCGCATCCTATAGGTACCTACCAGCTCATGTTTCCAGTCTACAACGGCGAGAGACGCGTTCCTGGACGCACAGAATCCCTGGCTCTTCTCCCATTCACTAATATTTGTAGAGAAATAATAACATTTTTTCATGTACCAGATCCAGCCGTCTTCACAGGGGTCACGGAAGACGGGTATAATATTGGGGTCGGGGGTCTGACAATTACCTGTAAAGAAAACATTACATATTGACCACTCTTCATAGCAATGATGGACGGTCGGCTCAAAAAAAAAAAATGCGCAAAAAATTCATCGCCGGTTTACAGATCGCGCCGACACTCTGAATTATCAGACAGCCATACAAATCTATGGTACACTGTAGATCTACGCCGGAATACGGGACTTTACATATAAAATAAGACGTCCTTCTGCTTCGTGCATCACCACGTGTCACTTTCTACATTTGTGACTGTTTGTGGTTTTTATCTTCACCAAGCAGCAATATTAACACTCCTTGTATCAGACCCAGAAGACGTGCCCGAGTCACAGGGGAACAAGATATTATAAAGTAGCAGATAGCAGCGACCGCACAGTACCCCAGTAATCATTCCTGTGCCCCCCGGTCTTCAGTGTAACATTAGGTCACGACTTCATCTATCAGGACATGACACTCACGTGTAGTAACTACAGCGATCAACACACAGATGAGGAGGACTGTAAAGAATAGAACCGATATCAGGGCTGCGGGTGGAACCATCATTTGCTTTTTCGGTACTAAAAAAAAAAAAAAGAAAGAAATTATCACTTAAGTCATTGTTTTAAAGATGTTCCCGTTGATATCTTGTGGTGTAAATACCATACAAGGGAAGAAAAAAAAAAAGTAACGTAGCAGCCATTTTAGATGGCTGCCGGACACATGTCGGCCGACTCTCCGACACAGGAGCGCTCGCTCTGCGAAAATCTCCGATGTTCTGTACGAGAGCGCAGCTCCTAGACCGCTCTGCCAGCGACATCTCTCGGGGGAACAAAAGGATCAGTTATCTGAAACCGGACAGGTCGGATCGATATCTACCCCGGCATCATCTGTCAGGACAAGAGCACCACTGTTGTCTGGACCCGTTGATATTGGCAGGTTCAAACTACATTAATCTAATGTTTATGGGGACAATTAAACTTGTTTTAAAAAAAAAAAAAACGCTGTTGTCCAACTAATAGTTTCTTTGCATGAATGGGCTATCTGGACCACTGAGCAGTGGAAAAATAATGTCTGGTCCAAAGAATCCAGATTCCTGCTGCACCACGCTTCATAGTCGGGTGTGAGATTAGACTGGTGGAGCATCAGTGCGGGGGGAAAAGAAGCGGTGCAAGAGGCGGTGCGTGGGGGGGGGGGGTGGAAGAAGTGGTGCGTGGGGGGGGTGGAAGAAGCGGTGCGTGGGGGGGGTGGAAGAAGCGGTGCGGGGGATGCCTTCTGCGCCCTCCCTGGCTGCTATACCAATGGATGGATATTCGGGCAGCTCACTTTCCACCACGTTGCGGCCATTGTTCATCCAATCATGAAGCAGTTTCCGCTATGGCAGAAGCACAACGGATCACACGACCAGGTTCTTAAATAAATGGGATTCGGCTGATCAGTGCCAGGTGTCGTATCTCCATTGACCGGCTATTGTTGCCTTATCCTATGGACAAATTAATGTCTAAGTACAGAGAAACCCTTTAAAAAAAAAATTGGCCGCCAAGTATATGAATATTTACAAAAAAACAATATAAGATTCTTTTCAAAGAAGATCAGAGGATTAGTTCAGATTACACGAATGTGATTTTTTTCTACCTTTAAGGGGAATCTGACAGCAGCACAACGTAGGGGCGGAGTTCCTGATTCCTGTGATGTGTCATTTAGGTTACAGAGTGCAGCAGTTGTGACAGGCCGGGATGTGGAGTCAATAAGCCAAACCTCCGACTCCCTCACACATGGCTCATGTTTAAAATTACATTTTTACAGCACCAGCTATTAACAATTTGCCCATTTATAACACATCCTTAGAAGCCAGATGCAATACTGCAGCTCCTTATGGCATTTGGTTTTGGTTTTGATTTTTTGCACACCCACAGACTTGAATGGGTGACTTGCCCATTTTATGAAAGAAACTGCAATTTTTCCACACATGCAGAATCGGTCAGAAAAAAAAAAAAAACACAGCCCAGTAAGTGACATCGCTGGAATCAGGCTCTCTGCCCCTACATCAGGCTGCACTCAGATTACATATGAAAAACTGCTGACAGACCCCCCCCCCCCCCCCGTCCTGGCAGTCCGAGTTTGGGGACACAAAGTGAAACTGTGATTCACTTTCTGTTGATGGGGAATTTCCGTGGCCATTAGTAGATTTTTTCCCCCTTAGGATTTTTCAGGTGTTTTTTTGGGTTATAGAGAGGAGTCATATTTACAGTGATAACAGATACCGCCATATACATGAGATCATTGGGACGTTATCTCCTGTTTAACATTGAAACAATATAAATCGCTTGATGTGATTATGCGTCGTGTAATAATCCCCCGCTGTATTTATAGTAATCATTACTCATTACATTACTTTAACCCTCCCTTATTAACAATACCGGAAGTATCAATCATCTTAATTATCATGTGCCTTCTTCTCTCTTTCGCCTTCACCCCATATTATACGGTAACTGATGACCGTGCGGCTTCATCTCAGGTTTATCAGTGTTTCTAGCAGAGGTTTCCTGGAAATCGCACTGATCCGGGAACGTGACGGAGGATCCGGGGGCTCATATGTCACCCACGAGGCTGTCAGCTGCGGTCGGTTTCCCCTGAGCTTACCAGCTGCCTGCACATGTATTAGGCCATGTGCACATGTTGAGTATTTGGGGAGTTTTTTTTTGTTTTGTTTTTTTTCAGTATTTTTAAGCCAAAAATCAGAGGGAAAAAGTAGAATAGAAACACGTGCACAACTTCTGCATTTTTTTTTTTTTGGCCAATTACTTAATGTGTGCACGTGGCCTTACACTTCTGAGGATGGGTCATTAATCTGGGGATTGCAGAAAAAAAAAAAAAAACACCCATCCTCATATGTAATGACTAAGTGGATTTCCCACAGAAAAAAAAGGAAGAAAATAGATGAAAAACCCCAATGTGAACACTGCCTGATTCTAATGTTTTCCAGAAGAGACCTCAGCTACAATCTATGATAAACTGCACTTCCGGTCTCTACAGGGCACGGAACCGGAGATTCCATACTAAGGCCGGGTATCAGATCACTGGGATTATAGTAATAACCCCATATTAGTTCCTCTTCTGTCGCCATCTCGCTTCCTTCTTTCACATCCTTTTTTCCTGTTTGAGAATAATATTAGTGAACAATGATGACCTTGGATGCAGCTGTACTTTTTTTTTTTGCATAATATGAAAATGGTGAAAACCAGAAAAAGAGCAGCAATAAATCTGCTCCTATCCAGGTGGATCCGGTAGCGCTGCTCATCCGGATCTTCCAAGTTCATGAACGTAATGCTCAAATGCAGTGAAGACTGACACGAACACCCCGTCTTCTGCTGCTCTGAGTAGGTATAGTAATATAATTCTGACATGTATTATATTAATAGGTTTTTCTATTGTAGAGAATAGAAGGATTATTACAGGGGCTTTGTAAGACTGATGGTCTTTAGGACGCTCCATGAATATAGTTGGAGTGCAACCATCTATACTGCGGCCGATCAGCTGTATAAGGGGCCGCTGTGCTCGCTGGACGCCGGGGGGGCTTTGGTCCCTGCAGTATAAGAGATATGGACATTGCTGTATAGGGAGCTGCACATGTCAGTGCTGCCGATCCATTGGCGCTTGTGTCGGTCTTTAGCTGTGCTACAAATCCCCAGACCCCATTATATCTATTCCCTGTGGACATGGGTGGGGGGGGGGGGGGGGGGGGGGGGGACACACCACCAACTGCGTTTCTGCATTAAAAGAAGAAGACTATGGGGAGATCCGCAGAATAGATGGATCATCCGCATTGCTGGACCATTAACACCGCAGCTCTTTACCAGTCTGTCCATGAGATGTAGTGAAAGTACTGCGCAGCTATAGGGCGACGTTCACACCTACATCCATAGAATACACTGAACGCTGCTTCTTACAACACAGCTCTGGTGACAGATCGGTAACAGCCATCAATACGGCTTCCACAGCGATAAATCTTGTCCCACAGTGTCGGACATCACAACTAGAGATGAGCGTTGTTCTACTCGAACTGTTCGCCAATCTCAAATTCGAGCTGTTTTGGGCGGTGTTCGAGCCGTTCGGCGAACACGAACAATTTGAGAAAAATTTGTCTGTTCGAGGTTATGTTCGATAACTGTTCGTGCACCAAAATCATAACTGGATTTTTTCTCAGTAATGATGAAAATTAATGTTAATACGCAGTTTGAGTGTACAGCGGGGCGGGGGGAGGGGCAGGGGATGGATCTCTGCAGGAACAATGAAGATCTCCATTTTTTTTTCTCTTTCCCGCATTTGCAGTGGGGAGGTGCAATCTGTCAGCCTATCAGCAGCGCACACAAGGAGCGAAGTGCTTTTTTTCACACAAGCAAGGGCATGTGTGATTGGCAGTGTATGCCACATGTCCTTGCCCTATAAGACCAAGCCATTTTCCCCGTCGCCACCATTTTCTCACTGCTGCAGCTGCGTGTTAGACGGCACCGCTGTTGCTGTGTGCGCTATACCTTGTTAATTTCAAGCCAATTTTCGCACAAATATACAGATAGCTTGGGAGTAGGGAATAGTTGTGATTGCAGTCCTTTTAAGGACTAGGTTACAGCATTTCCTATGACTTTTATCAGGCAGGTCTGTGCTCTTAAATAGATAGATTGTGGGAGTAAAGACTAATTGTAATTGGAGTCCTTTTCAGGACTAGGTTACATCAGTTCCTATCAGTTTTTGCCAGGCAGGTCTGTGCCAGTGCTGTGCAAGTTTTTTTCACAGCATTTGGCTGAATCTAGCAAAGCTAATCCTTTTTGGCCTATTGCAGAGTGTGTTAGTCAGTGGAGTAGCCTATCTGTGTTGCAAGATATACCACCTGTGTATAGAATACCAATTTTTTTACTGCACCTAGTGAAGTAAAATCTTTTGGGCATAGCATCATTCTATTAGTCCATCTATACTGACCTCCATCAGGTTGCAAACTGAATATAATTTTTTTCTGCATCTAGCTCTGAAAAAATATTTGGGCTTCTAGCAGTGTGTGGGACTTGGTCTATTAGTCCATCTATACTGACCTCCATCAGGTTGCAAATTAAAAATAATTTTTTTCTTCATTTAGCTCTGAAAAAATATTTGGGCTTCTAGCAGTGTGTGGGACTTGTTCTATTAGTCCTTCTATACTGACCTCCATCAGGTTGCAAACTGAATATTTTTTTCTGCATCTAACCCAGCCAATAGTTTTGGCCTAATACCACAGTTTGGCCACTCAGCTCTGCTCGGTTCCCATCCATTGTTTTTTTGTGCAAACAACTCCAGAGTTGTTAATTAGTTAACCACCAAAATGAGTGGAAAAAGGCCTGCTGCTGGTGGAAAGGGGAAAAAAGGTTGTGTCCGTGGGGTAGGTTTTAAAGCAACAGTAACATCTGCAGAAGAAAGACCATCTTCCAGCCAAACTAAAATGTCTACTTCTTTTAGCGGACAATGTGATAAGATCCCTTTCTTACGGCCACGCCAATCGCTACAAATTCCAGATGAGGCACAAAAACAGCAGGTGCTTCAACGGATATCAAGTGCTCCTTTAAGTGGGCTCTCCTCCACATCAACTTCAACATCACAAATACTCCAGTCCTCAAAGGTGTCACCCCAATCGCACTTGCTTCCTCACAGCTCCCAAATCTCCAGCTGCCCGTCTGAGTATGAGGTAGAACAGATGGTTGAGTCTGCAGAGCTGTTTACTCATACTATAGCCTGGGAATCAGAGGTCGACTCCAGCGCTTCTGTGAATCCAGACGAGGAAATGATCTGCACTGATGCCCAGAATCTTTAGGAGTCGGATCCAGGACCAGACGCAGAAGGTTCTGACCATAATGTAGACCCTCATTCCCAAACTGTAACTCCTGTTGGTGGAGACAATGAGGAAGACGATGATAAGACTCAAATACCTGATTGGAGCGACAACTTTAGTTTTTTGTCAGGGCAGGAACAGGTTGGCTCTGAGGACGACGGGTGTGATAACGCACAGGGTGATGATGATGAGGTTGGAGATCCCACTTACTGTCAACCCACAGTCAGCCAAGAGATGAGGTCAGCAGAGGAGGTGGAGGAAGATGCTAGTGACGACGAGGTCAGGTTGCGCCTTCCTGGACAGAGACGTAGTACTGAAAGCACGTCAACAACTGCATCCTCAAACACAACTCTGCCTCTCACCACAAGTCGTGGTGGCTCTTCAGGTCGCATGGGTGCTAAGCCTTGCATAGCCTGGGCATTTTTTCAGATCGATAAAGATGACCCAACTCGTGTTATCTGTAACATTTGTCAGCAAAAGCTAAGTAGAGGCCAAAAAATACATAGTTTGAGTACTTCATGCATGAACCGGCGCATGGACATGAAGCATAAGTTGCAGTGGGAAGCTCAGTGTGCTACAATGCGGCCTAGCCGGCCGGGCCAACCACCTTCTGCCATATCTTGTGCATCCGCGGCCTCTTCATCCTCTGTGACTGTGGGGACAGCAGTCACACCTGTTTTGGGGCGCAGACCTGCCACCTCTTTACCCGCAACAGCCAGCGTGATTGGCAGGTCATCATTTTCTTTGGAGGTGGTAACACCAGCTGGTGTTGAGCGCTGTCCGACATCGATAGCACCACCTTTGGATCAAGGCAACCTAACATGTCCGCCTGCATCTTCCTCACAGACCGGCAGTTTGCCGGGGACACCCTTATCAACCCCGTCTAAGCACAATAGCCAGCCCTCGGTCCCTCAGATGTGGACAAGTAAAAGACCATTTCCTCCTAGCCATGAGAAAGCTAAGAGGTTGAATTTCACCATCTGCAAGTTCTTGGCTACAGAAATGCTGCCTTTCCGCCTGGTGGACACAGAGGATTTTCGAGACCTTATGTCCGTCGCAGTGCCCCAGTACCAGATGCCCAGTCGGCACTACTTCTCAAAGAAAGGTGTGCCTGCGCTCCACCAGCATGTCGCACACAACATCACCGCTTCTTTGAGAAACTCTGTGTGACAGGGTGCATTTCACCACAGACACTTGGACGAGTAGGCATGGACAGGGGCGTTACATGTCGCTGACTGGGCACTGGGTAACTATGGTGACAGCAGGACAAGGGGCTGCTGTCCAAGTCTTGCCGTCCCCACGAGTTGTGCGTCAATCCTCTTTATGTCAAAGTTCCTCCACTGCTTCTGCCTCCTCAACCTCCTCTCGGTCTTCCACCTGCACCCAAAGCCTGTCTGGTCATGCCACAAGCTTTCTAACTGCGCAGAAGGGATCCTGCACACCTCCTTACTATGCTGGCAGTAGGGCTCAACGTCATCAGGCGGTTTTTACATTGAAATGTCTGGGAAATGTGAGTCACACAGCTGAGGAGTTGTGGTCAGCTCTGAAGAACCAATTTCATGAATGGTTGTCTCCAATGGACCTGAAACCAGGGAAGGCCGTGTGCGACAATGCTGCAAACCTGGGTGCGTCCCTTCGCCGGGGCAATGTCACACACGTGCCTTGTATGGCTCACGTGTTGAACCTGGTTGTCCAGCAATTTTTAGCCCACTATCCCAGACTAGATGGCCTTCTGCAGAGGGCACGGTCGCTGTGTGCTCACTTCCGCCGTTCGCATCCCGCAGCTCAGCGACTTACATCTCTACAGAAGTCGTTGGGCCTGCCACTTCACCGGCTAAAATGCGATGTGCCTACCCGGTGGAATTCAACTCTGCACATGTTGCAGCGACTGTGGCAGCACCGACAAGCCCTGGTGCAATACGTTCTGACGTATAGCCTGGGCCAACGAGATCCAGAGGTGGGGCAAATCACGCTGGAGGAGTGGTCTCAGATCAGGGACCTATGCACCCTTCTGCACAGTTTTGAAATGGCGACGAAGATGTTTAGTGCTGACGATGCCATTATCAGCATGACTATTCCGGTGATTTACATGCTGGAGCACATGTTAAACAGAATTCGGAGTCAGGTGGTGGCACAAGAGGAGGTGGAGGAAGTAGAGGAGGAGGAGTTGTATGCGGAAGGGCTACCATCTGCAAGGTCCAGACGGTCGGCAGCACCAAGGCGGCAGGCATGTGAGGGTGGGGGAGATGGTTTTACCAGGGCGCATGGTAGCAGCCAAACTAGTGAGGAAGGTGCAGGAGCCCAGGAAGAAGTGGAGGACGAACTGATGGAAGACTCATCAGATGAGGGAGACCTTGATCACATTTCTGTTGTGCGAGGTTGGGGGGAGAAGACAGAGGAAGGAAGCATGATTGTTACCTCGCCACCAACACAACAGGGACTTGGTGCTCCTGGATGCGCAACACACATGAGTGCCTTCTTGCTGCACTACCTGCAACATGACCCTCGAATTGTGAGAATTAGAAATAATCCTGACTACTGGGTTGCCACACTGTTAGATCCCCGGTACAAAAGTAAATTTGCAGAAATTATTCCTGCCATAGAAAGGGATGCACGCATGCAGGAGTATCAGCAGAGACTGTTGCAGAATCTTACATGTGCTTTTCCACAAAATACCAGTGGTGCACGTAGTGAATCTCACAGTTCCAACTTGCCAACCGTGGGACCGTCAAGTGTTCAGCACTCAAACCATAACAGAACCACAGTATCTGGTGGTAACATCAATTTTGCGGAATCATTTCACCACTTTTTTAGCCCATCCTTTGCAAGGCCACAGGAGACAAGAAGTCTGACACATAGTCAACGACTAGAGACGATGGTACAGGAGTATCTCCAAGTAAACATTGAAGCCACGACTGTGTCACAGGACCCTTGCTCTTTTTGGGCTTCCAATCTGGATAAATGGCCGGAGCTAGCCACTTACGCCTTGGAGATCTTGTCATGCCCCGCAGCCAGCGTTCTGTCTGAACGTGTGTTCAGCGCTGCTGGTGGTGTGCTGACAGATAAGCGCACGCGGCTCTCCACTGATAATGTAGACAGACTCACGTTCATAAAGATGAACAAATCATGGATCCGAAACGACTTTTCTACCCCTGTGTCATCCTGGGGAGAGTAAAAGCTTGATGATTGGTTAAAATCACCCTACCAAACGTTTTAAGCTTTCAAATTACTAATCATGTTTATCTGTATCTTGGCTGGAAAATAATTTGGGCTTTGTAGCAGTGTGCAGCACTGATCCTATTAGGCCATCTATAATAAGCTCCACCAGATTTAAAATTACTAATCATGTTTATCAGTATCTTGACTGGAAAATAATTTGGGCTTTGTAGCAGTGTGCAGCACTGATCCTATTAGGCCATCTATACTAAGCTTCACCAGATTTAAAATTAAAAATAATTTTTAGCTGCATCTAGCCCGGAAAATAATTTTGGGGCTCCGAGATGCGCAAGGCACATAAGTGCCTTCTTGCTGCACTACCTGCAGCATGACCCTCATATTGTCAGAATTCGAAGTAATCATGACTACTGGGTTGCCACACTCTTAGATCCCCCAAACTTTTCGATCAACCTTTTCATTTTAATAAAGACCAAAAAAATGGTCATTTTTGAAATTATAATCATTAGCAGGTTGTTAGAAACTGAAATCAAACAGTTTTCAACTCAAAACTTTATTCTAGGTGATGTTACATTTTCACATAGGACCCCTTGTTCGAAAGGAACTTCTGAACTCTCTCGTCCATTGAATTTGTCAGGTTTTGGATGGTTTCTGCTTCAATTGTTTTGCATGAGGACAGAATACCCTCCCAGAGCTGTTGCTTAGATGTGAACTGCCTCCCGCCATCATAGACACTCCTTTTAATGATGCTCCAAAGGTTCTGAATGGGGTAGAGGTCAGGGGAGCATGGGGGTCACACCATAAGTTTGTCCCCTTTTATGCCCATATCAGCCAGAGATGCAGATGTTTTATGTGCAGCATGAGATGGTGCATTATCATGCAGAAAAATGATCTTGCTGTGAAATACACGGTTCTTCTTCTTGAACCATGGCAGGAAGTGCTGTTTGAGAAAATCCACATACATTATGGAGTTCATCTTTAGCGCCTTCAGGGATCCTAAAGGGGCCGACAATCTCTCTCCCCATGATTCCAGCCCAAAACATTACTCCACCTCCTCCTTGTTGGCGCTGTAGCCGTGTTTGCGTGGGGTGTCCATCAACCAGCCATCCTCCACTCCATCCATCTGGACCATCGAACGCTGCACGGCACTCATCCGTGAACAAAACAGTTTTGAAATCAGTCTTCATGTAATGTTTGGCCCACTGGAGCCGTTTCTGCTTGTGTGAAGTGGATAGAGGAGGTCGACAGGATGGCGTATGCACAGCTGCAAACCTCTGAAGGACCCTGCATCTTGTTGTTCGGGGGACGTTGGAGGCACAAGCAGCTTCAAAAACTTGTCTGCTGCTATGACAAGGCTTTTTTGCCGCTGCTCTTTCAACCTGACGTAATTGCCTGTAGGAAAGAGTCCTCAATTTGCCCTTATCAGCACGCACACATGTGTACTGTGAATCAGCTACATACTTCTTGATTGCCAAGACACTTCATCCTGATCATCGCACAATGTTGATTGTAGTCATGCCTTGACCTAAACACTCCACAATTTGTTGCTTCTCAGCAGCCGACACATCCTTTTTCTTTCCCATTTTGGCAGAAAATGTAGGCTGCTTAATAATGTGAGACAGCCTTCTTAAGTAGTCTTGCCTTTCATTGGACACACCTGCCAAACTAATTAGCACAGGTGTCTGCAATTGCTTACAGTGATATAAAGAGCCCTGACACACATCACCATCAATGAGTTTAACTGACAAACAAATTCTTCCCTTATCACTCCTAAACACTTTTTGCATAATAATTTGGAATGCAGTGTACATGTGCTTTTCCACAAAACACCAGTGGTTCACGTAGTGAATCTTACAGTTCTAACTTGCCAACCGTGGTCTGTATGGAGTTGTTCAATAAAGGGCCCAAAATTAAGATAACATAGATGGGAGAGGTCTCTATGAATAGGAATTCCTAAGTATTTGATACCCTGTGAGGGCCAGGCAAAGGGAAAGTTGGACTGGATGGAATCCTATATGGATTTGGGGAGGGAGACATCGAGGGCCTCAGACTTCGCTGCATTGATTTTAAAATTTGACCATGTAACAAAGTGATCTATTTCAGCCATAACAGCATGGATGGATATATGTGATTGAGTGATATATACTAGGACATCATCAGCAAATAGAGAGCACTTGTACTCGGTGCCTCCCACCTCAATCCACCTAATATTGGGGTTATGGCGAATTGATGAGAGCAGGTGCTCCGTCACTAGGATGTATAAGAGAGGGGACAGAGAACATCCCTGCCTTGTCCCATTGGTGATTGTGAAAGGTGATGAAAATGTTCTGACACGCCCCCTGGGCCTTGGGACACCCGGAGCCGGACCCTTTTTGGTGGATGCTGGTGGTTGTAGTCTCCGTGGCGGCGACCCAGTTCCGTGGCTCAGGGCGGTCAAACCAGTGGCGGAACTATTTATGTGGTTTTGATGTTTAAATGTCCGACTACGCCACCCGTGGATTGCGGTCAGAGTGAACCGCCGCTCCAGGGCAGACCACTGAGGCTGGTGTTGTGGGTGCAGCAGAGCATAGCATAACTCCCCACGGGAGGAGTATAGCCTCAGGGCAGTGTATGCGGAGGATGGGGGTGATGGTGCAGGGCAGCAGCAGTAACGACACGGAGTCAGTGATGCAGTCCAGGGCCTTTACTCACAGTTCTTATTATCCAGACCACGTCTGCAGGTAACGGCTGCCCACGTCGTACTGTGCTCACCAGGTGAGGGGCTCAGACAACTCCCAGATAACTTTGGAGTGCTTCACAGGACCCCCTTTGTGTGTCCTTTGTCTGGCCTTTCTTACCAACCCTTCTGTCCGGCTGCCTCGGGCCTCCTCTTGGTAAACTTGGCGCCAGTTTCCCTGACCCTATGTGGTGCCTTCCTAGCGGGTGTAGCGAGGGGCTGCGCCACATAAAATGTCACAGCCTCCTGTTTCTAGCTGAGGGTCGTTTCCTACCTCCACTAGTTTCGGGGACCGGTCTCCCCCTTTGGCCTGACCCCTCCACGCAGGTGGATTCGGGCGTGCGGTGGCGACTCGCCCGTCCGCACCCCTGAGATCCCTTCGTTCCTCGTTCCTGGAGCCTTCTCCGCTCCTCTTCCTTCCTTCTCCCTCTTCCAGGCCTGGGCCTCTGTTACTAGGCCCGCCTCCGGAGCAGAGCTCATGCAGAGCCCCTGCTCCCTGCCACTTCTGCTCAGACTTCTCTGCACTGAACTAAGATGGTGCCCACCTTTTATACTCCCTTCTCAATGCACCCAGGAACTGCTTCCTCCCTGCTCCTGCACTACAGGGTTCCCCTTCCTCAGTGTTCCCTCCCCCCACTCCAGCCAGGGACAGGGACTGTCGTGCCCATCTCAGGGGCATATTGGTCGCCCTGCCCCACGGCAATGTGGTGTAATGCATGCAGGTGTCGGGTCCTGATCCACACTACATCCTTACCTGAGAGTGAGATATCACACCTCTGGGTGAGGTGCAATAGCTCTGTAGCAACCGAGCCCTCAGGGTGCTACAGTTCCATTTATCTTCAGCCTAGGTGACGTATTGTGATACAGGGCCGTGATTTTGGCTATAAAAGGGTCCCCTAGACCCCTACCCCAAGCTTTTTAAGAGAATCATATATGGCGTGCCAGGAGACTCTATGGAATGCTTTCTCAGCATCCAACGAGAGTATCTAATTACAAATTTTTAACTGCATCTAGCCCAGGAAATACTTTGTGCCTAGTAGCAGTGTCTGCTAGTCAGCGGATTATCCCGGCTGTTAAGCAAGCTACACCACCTGTAGTTTGGACACTTAATTTTTTCAAAGGAAATGCTTCGGGACCACGGGATACTCAGTGAAGAGCATCAGGAGGCACCCCAAGGCATAGGGGCTGGGACTGGCAGTAGGATGCCTTGCGGTGGACAGCCGAGCTCGATCCTTATAAAAGCTTTTTAACTGCAGCAGCTTTAGTGGACGCTACTGGAGCTGGAATTACGCGGCTGCTGGCATGAGACTTGCCCTTCAATAGATCCTTGTAAATGGATTTAAAGTGTATTCATTCAAATTAGAGGGACAATTTAAATTAAAAAGCTTAGAGCTGCCTCCACCACAGGGGGGCTCGCTCGACCCACCAGCGGACAGGCACCAGTATTGGGAGAGGGGGGCTGGCCGTCAGGGTTCACCGCGGCTCTGGCACAAACCCGGCGACGCGGAGGTGGCACGGGCAGGAGCGGACTGAACGTGTCGGCTTCTCACTTTTTGGATTTTAGAAGGGCATGACATGCCAATATCTGTGTCTCCCCCTCCTTTTACTCCTCCACCTCTTTTCTTTTCGCATGACTATATGTACTTGTCACTTTTCCATGTGTTAGTTGTGTCTTCTGAGCAGTTTGTCAGCTTTTGGACACCTTTGAAGGTGTTTTCTATGTGTTTCTATGTGTTTTTGTTTGCCTGCCATTAGTTTTAACGGTGTTCGAAGGTGTTCGACGAACAGTTCGGCGAACACACGGGTGTTCGACGAACCGAACCGAACTCGAACACTACGGGGGTGGCTCAACACTAATCACAACATGAAGGAATGACATTTACCGGGAAATTTTAAGGCCAAAACCTTTGGTATTCTATATTCTTTGTCTTCTGTCAGTGATATTCTGTTTTCTGCATCAATCTAAAAAAAAAAAAGAAAAATAAAACAGTCACATAAAACTACAGGATTCTTTTGATAACCTAAAGATAAAACATGTTTTTATCCCCCCCCCCTCCCGACTACTTTCATTACAGATATGGGCAACCCCATCCCAAAAATATATGTCCTATTTCGAACGAGATTCAGATAAGAGAAGAAGAATACCATTTATTAATTCAGAGTATAATATAATTTTCATTAAAAAAAAATACAAATGTATAAAATTCAGGGGTAACGTACAGGATACAGAACAAGATAAGACGGCGAGCTGCAATATAGTCAGATAATTACTAGTGTGCGCCCGATTAGTAAAGAGATGATAAACTATAACTTCCATCCTAATGAGCAAAATGCACACGAAGGTCCGGCTTCTCTGGCTTATACATTGCACTTGCACTTTTCTCCTATTGTGAAATAAAAATGTGATAATTTCACAATAGGAGAAAAGCGCAAGTGCAATGTACAAGCCACAGTGTCAGAGGCACAGCCCATCATATGCAAAAAAATAAGTGCACCGTGTAGACGTCCTGGATCTATCATCACGTGACAGTCAACCTGCAGATAATCCACTAATAATGGAGCAGCGCGCCTCCTCCACACCGCGCAAAAATAGCAATCCACCAAGTGGAAAAAAACTCCTCCGTACAGAGATAAATCAGCCAGACGCTGGAGGTGCTATGGATGACGCACATCGAAGACTTTAGTTATATAATTAGACCCCGAAAGTTCCACGGATCATGGAAAAAGAAAACTAAAGAAATTTGGTTCATGAGAACCTAAAAAAAAAAAAAAAGCTGCTCAGAGCAGGAAGCAAAAAACAAACAAAAGCCACATAAAAGGGTCTGTTAATTCCGTTCAGTGAATGGAGTGAGACCGGATACAGTGTAGTTCAGGGGGTCTCAAACTCAGCCGAGTACATCGGCCACCCATAAATATAAAAAAAAATGTGAATATGACGGGCCGCGTTCTTTGCAGGAAAAAAGAAGTTTTCAGCGATACCTTTATTTTTCTATATGACTTTTTGATCATCATCTTTTTTTTGGGGTGTTTTTATTCCATTTAATTGTTTTTATCATATGGGTTATGATACAGGTCTTTCCTGTATCATAACCGGGCAGCACGGTGGCTCAGTGGTTAGCACTGCAGCCTTGAAGCGCTGGGGTCCTGGGTTCAAATCCCACCCTGGACAACATCTGCAAGGAGTTTATATGTTCTCCCCGTGTTTGTGTGGGTTTCCTCCGGGTTCTCCGGTTTCCTCCCACACTCCAAAGACAAACTGATAGGGAATGTAGATTGTGAGTCCCAATGAGATAATGTCTGTAAATTGTCTGAATTGTAAAGCGCTGCAGAATATGTTGGCGCTATATAAATAAAAAGATTATTATTATTTCCTTTTTACTTCAATTTTTACATAAAACAGCATTTTTGGTGGCCAAATATTATTCCATTATTTATTTTACATTTTCTTTTAAATGTTTTTCTTTTTTTAATCCCCAGTCGACCCCATACAGCAATTAGCCCCATGTAGTTATTGCGGCCCCCTGCCCTATTAATAACATTTAGTTGAAATACAGCACTGACATCAGTGGTCCCAGGTTCGCTGAACGCAATTGTTTCAGGGGTCTAAAGGTCAAACCACGGACCGTCAGGGCCTCGGGCCGCATGTTTGAGACCCCTGGTCTAGTTAGAATGCAGCTGGAAGTATGAAGACCCCCATACTTGCAGTCACATGACCCCCAGCTCAGCGCACACAATGAGAGGATTCATAAATTTTTCCAACTTTTTTACATAAATAATAGAACGTCTGTGCTCCAGTCCACAGTGCTGGAGTTGGTTTCTTAATTGCAATTTTTTTTTTCTTTACAGCTTTTACTATTAGGCTTTGTGCCCACGATGCAGAAATGCTGCAGATTTTTCCTGAGCGTTTCTGCATCTCCCTGGCAGAAAAAAACGCATGCGGATTGTGCATGCGCATCGTGCATGCGCATCGTGCATGCGTTTTTCCTGCCAGGGACAAGTGGATGTGAAGCGTTCTGTTCTTCACATGCATTTCCGCATGCGGGTTATCAAGCGCTTTCCAAGCGATTTTAGCATCACTTGGAAAGTGCTTGACAACTTGGTCACACTATATAAATCCATGCAAATAGCATGGATTTATATAGTGTGACCCGAGAGAATGTATAAAAATAAAAAATAAATCTATACTTACCTTCCGATGGCCCCCGGTGTCTTGCTTCGCTCTGTCCAGGCTGCCGGCAGATCGCGGTAAACTGCACTGAAGGACCTGCCAACGTCAGCATCGCGAGACCCGTCACATGACTATGACATCAGCGCAGGTCCTTCACTCCATCGCTAGCTGCCGGCAAGGGAGGAGGAGAGCAGCAGGGGCTGCCAGAAGGTAAGTATCATATTTATTTTTTATTTTATTCTTTTTTAACAGGTTCTATGGTACCCGGGTCCAGATGAGAATCTCCTGTCCTCTAGACCCGGGTACCATCCGCACATTGGAAAGCGTGGATTTCGCATCTACATATACAGTGATGCGGAATCCATGCGTTCTAATACAAGTCAATGGCGGCAAAAACGCAGCGCTTCCGCAAAATAATTGGTAAGTGCTGCGTTTTTTTCCACAATGATAATCCACAGCGGAAATTTCCACAGCAATGTGCACAGCACATGCGGATTATCATTGGGGAACATTGCTGCCCTTCTACCAAGCGTTTTTTAAGCATTTCTGCAGTGTTTTTGCGCTGCGGAAATGCTTAAAAAACGCATCATGGGCACATAGCCTTAGTGTATTTTGCTTTTTTCTTTGTTTTTTTCTGTCTAATGGCCTTATGTGAACATACATTTACATTTTGCATGCACATCAATTTACGTTTCAGTTCAGACTCCCAGGTTTTTTTTTTTTTGTTTGTTTTTAGAATTGTTACTATATATAAACTTTTCACAAGGTGCTCAGTTCAGGCATAGCCAACACCAGCTGACACTTTGTTTCCAGGCAGCGGACAATATGTGCCATAAATAGATACACCTGTAGCCTAGACACAAAGGATGCAGACAATGGGAGCTGCCATAGCAACAGAAACCAAGGAGACAGGAGCAACAATGATCTCCCCTATATACAGTACAGCATCAGTCGCATACAGTAACTGCACAGGAAACAAGGAGACAGGAGTCCAGGGCAACAGATGACCGCAGGCCTCCCCCATATACAGCGCATCATCTGCCACCAGGCTCAAACTGGCCCATAGGGGAACAGTGGAATCTCCCGGTGAGCCCCTGTGAAGACATGGGCCCTCAACCCCACTGTATGGGCAGCAGGGCTGTGGAGTCGGAGCGGTGTCCATTTTAGTGGAATCGGTATAAAATGGACCGACTCCAACTCCTAACATATATAATAAATTGGGTATAGTCGTTCAATGCAGTTTGTG